>NC_136070.1:620557110-621954741 GCF_964261635.1 Lissotriton helveticus | reverse complement strand
TGCTCCATCAGTAGCACCTTCCTTGGTTTTCAAGTGGCAATTTTAATGCAGTCCTAGATATCAACCTTGACCGTTCACATCCCCCTTTGCCCAATACTAACTCGGCTAGGCTGGCCCAGTCCATCTCAAGATGGCTGTCATATTGATCCCTGATTGATATATGGAGGGCTCATAACAAGGGTATGCGGGAAAGTTCCTTCTTTTATCCACCTCACAGTCTACATGCCTGTTTAGACAGCATCCTCTGCTCAGTACCTATGGCAGGCGTGTTCTCTAATGCAACCTATTTGGGGAAAACCTTCTCCGATCATATCCCACTTGAGCTGCTCCTGACATGGGGAAGAGTCCCTACACCAAAAGCCATGTGGTTCATGCAACCGGCACTATTGGAGGATGCCGTATTTAGGGATACTCTGAGTAATGCCATCGGCACTTATCTTATCTTGAATTAGGGCACGGCCCCCATACCACTGGTGGAATGGGAGGACTTTAAGGTTGTGATTAACGGAGTGTCCACAGCTATTGCTACAGGAGTTTGGCGTTCTGATATTTGCCCCCTACAATGACGAGAGAAGCAACTGGGAATCCTCGAACAGGAGACAGTCCATGACTCCCCACACCTACCAGCTCTACAACACATTAGTATACAACACGCAGAAACCATTGAGCATCTTCAGCTTCTAGACTAAAAAACCTACACACAAAAAATACACACCAAGGGGGATAGGGCCTGTACACTTCTTACCCGCATGATCTAGCCACAGTTTTCCCCCACAACAGTCCTAGCCATAATTTCACTTACAGGAGCACACTGCACAACACAACTGGACATTAATGACTCTTTCCATTCATATTATGCGAATCTGTACAAGTCTAGTCTTCTGCCTCTTCCAGCGGTAAGAGATGATTTCCTGGAAGGCTTGAGACTCAGAGGCTATGTGCACCATTAGCAATGTCCTATACTCTGGAAAAACTGTGCCCTGCGATTCGAGGGATAGCACATAACAAGACACTAGGCATCCCCGGTTTGCCCATTGAATTCTATTCTACTTTTGCCACACGGCTGGTCCCCCATTTGGAAATGCTTAAAAAGGCATCTCTAAAGGCAGGCTCGTTACCCTCAGCAACCAGTCAGGCTCTTATAACTTTTCTGCTTAAACCCGATTGCGCCCCAGATGATCTCTCTTCTTACATACCACTCTCTCTTTTGACCTTAGAATAAAAAATCCTCAGGAAATTGCTGGCCCAGAGGCTGTTTCCTTTGCTCTTGGATTTAGTGCTTGTGGACCAATGCAGCTTTGTCCCATGTACAAGCACTTCACTAAATATTAGGTGTCTCTACCAAGTTATGGTAAAAGCGCATGACCCTTTCCCTAATGCCGGCTGTCTCTCCCTAGATCTGCAACAGGTGTTTGACTCCTTGGATTGGGACTACCTGTTCTCAGGGTTGTGGAAATTTGGCATTACTAGCACCTTCATTACTTGGTTCTGAGTGCTTTACACTAATCTAACGGCTCAAGCCAAAAAGGGCACATACATTTCTGCACAATATCTGATATCCCATGGAATGCGTCATGGTTGTCCGCTATCACCTCTAATACATTGGGCCTCATTAGGATGACGGGCGGACTTTGCCCGCCCGTCATCCCATGGTAAATCGGGACCGCCCGCCATAAGTGCGGGGGTCCCGGGGGTGCTATTAGGATGTGCCCGCCACAGTGGCGGGCACATTCCCGCATTTCTAGCATTGTGGCGGGCGGTGCTCTCAGCACCGCCCGCCACAATGCTAGAAATGCATTTCTGCATTTGCATTAACAAAGCAGCAGGCACCGCGGGGTGCCTGCCGCTTTGTTAATGCAAATAAAGGGGGTTACCACAGGTACCCCCCATGTGCAATACCCCCCCTTCCTTCACTCTGGGGGCCCGCAGGGGCCCCCCAGAGTAAAGACCGCATGCCTTTCCGTGTCGCAATGCGACTGGGGCGGAAAAGTGGGGGGCGGTGTTTTGCTCCGCCGTGGTCCCCCCCACCATTCTAATATGGCGGGGGGGAATACAGGGTAGGATGGTGGGCGGATTGCCCCCACCAGGCTGGTGGTGGCTATCGCCAGCCTGGCGGGGCAATCCGCCCGCCATCCTAATGGACCCCATTGTGTTTGCGAAGGAACCCCGTGTGCAGAAACATTGAGAGGAAGCAGCAGGCTGGGACATCATGTGTGGGCTTCAATTACACATGGTTTCCTTGTTCACAGATGATATGACTACACACACCTGTGACCCTGGAATGGGCCTTACCCCTATTTCTACTATACTTCACACAACTGGTGAGTTTAATGGCCTGCACGTTAACCACATCAAATCATACGCATTTTGTTTCTGGGGTTCTATGCCACATGATAGAATTTCCCTTGGTACAGGAACAAATCCCGTGGCATACAACATGTTCAGATACCTGGGTATGCAGGTCTATCGATCCCACACACACCTGCTTGGAGGGAACCTACTTAAGGCTGCTTCAGCACTAAGAGTCCCAGTAAAATTCTGGATCACCCTACCCCTATCAGTGACGGGCCAGGTGGTCCTTGTCAATGGGTGATGCTCCCTAAATTATTGTACTTTTTAGTTTATCTACTGATAATGATTCCACAGTCTGTTGGTAAGACCTTGGATTCCCTTCTGATTGGCACCATATCGGGCTCGGGCCACCACTGCATTGGCCTCCTTAAGTTACAGTTGCCGATGGAGAACAGCGGGATGGGCGCTCCCAATTTCCAATCTTATTGTCTTGCGCCCAGCTACAGTGGCTTTCATAATGACTAGCAGACTTACATCTACAAGAAATAGGTTATACACCTTCCCAACTGAGTACTGAGAGCTTCTATGTGCTGGTTTTACCCGGGAGCAGATGACCCCTCTCTGAATTGCCTTTGCTCCTGCATGGTGCTCTTATGCACTAGAACACTGCACTCCATATTACTTGCAGCACAACTCCTTAAGGTCCGAACAGTCCATTATGTGACTTACCCACCCCGGCGAGAACTCTTACCTTGGAAGCAGTTGGTGTCTCCTTTTTTTTTACTCTTTGAGGATGGAATATTACTTTCACAACATGACTTTATGCAATCTCACGACCTTACAAATGCCACTATCCTACGTTACATATGTCAACACTGGTCTCTACAAGGTGGAAAACTGGACACACAAGCACTAGTACAGTCACTTTATGATATGGGCACAGATAGGGACTTGGTTAAGTTGCTATACAAAGGTCTGCGCTCCCACTTACATATTACGCTGTCTTCTCTAAGAGACCGCTGGAAGCCTGATTTAGACCGCCCACTTCACAATAAGAAGCAACAGTTTCTTCTGAAATATCCCAGCAGGATACCTTGCAAAACTCTATTTAAGTTCATTCAATTCACACTATTACACAGAGCCTATTTGACACCTTCTAACTTACACAAAATCTTCCCTACAGCAGTGTCCAATTGCCCAGATGCCACGCAGGAGAAGCTGACCTCCTGCATATGGTATAGGCATGCCCTATTTTGTCCTCTTACTAGGAAGGGGTCCGGGACAATTGTGGAACCCTTTCTGAAACACACACTGGGACACTATGGAACATTGTATACTGGGATTATACCCTCGATCTAAATCTTCCTTGACTGAATCTCGTTTTGTAGACTTGGCCCTTCTCCTTGCTAAGCAACAAGAAATGCATTGTTGGAAGTCTCCTGGTCTGCCTACAGTGCTGAGCTAAGGAACAGAACAAATGCCAGTACTGAGCTAAACTACCAAAAATCCTTCTCACTGGACATTATGAATGAAACATAACAGTCAGCTTTTTAAATTGCACGAAAAAATGGTTTTTTCCACTTTTTTGCATTCATTAATTTTGCAAAACACTTAATTTTTTGTGCATAGAAATACATAGAAAACACTTGAAACAGACTATATACAGTAAATACATTTCATTCAAACCTTCCCATGATATATATACCAACACATCACACCTCTTCACAAATTTGGCCAAGACAAACAATCATCCCACATACTCACACATCATTCATCCAAAAACGACCCAGTATGGGTCAAACAGTGGTCCCAATGTCAACAACCAAAAAGAATAGAACAAAATTCTAAATACAATAATTTCCCTAGATTGTATGTTTTACATAATCATCATGATCTCAACAAATTAGAACTCATCAAAATATTTGGGAACATATTATATCTGACATGGGACCAGGTCGACGCATTTCGAACCAGGTGGATAATGGGGTTCTCCTCAGGACCAAAAGACTCTACAAAAAGAAAAAAGACACACAAATTTAGACTAACTCGTCTGCCACAAAAGCTCACACTAATCAGCGAACTCCGGTATCACATTCCCTACCTTCAATCTTCAGGTAATAAAACCCTCTTTCGTGTATCTGGTGTGTCAGTAATCTAAATACACACACAAAACAAGGAGACACAAAGGGAAAAAAATGGAAAAAAGACACCAAATGACAAAACTGCTAAACTTAATTGGGAATCACTATCCACATGCTGGGGTTAAACATGAGACTTACCCCTAGCTGTTTGTGGCACTCCTAAATTAGCAGCAGAATGTCCTATAAATGAAAACCACTCATGAGTATCTGTGCAAAATCCGTTTGTACAGTCAAATGGTGATAGGGAACGTCAGCGGCTTACCGTGATAAATACTGCTGCCTCTCAACCCCGCAGCTGGCGCTGTGTGTGACTCTGTTTAATGCGCTTAAATCCTATAAATAAACGAGAGCGTGAGAAGGACTCGATTCCCAATTGTATGGAACTAAACTCAATTGCTACCTACATTTCGGACGGAACCGCAAAGTCAAGGGCTTACCTTAACGGGCGAATGTACAACATCCAATGCCGGCTTTTTACTTCTGCATGTATTCTGGAAAGGCTAACCACATTGAGTTTTAACCAATCCACAGCGATCTAATGTGTCACATGTCCGGAAGTGACTGACGATTTGAGTGCCCAAGTGTGCCTCAGTATTGTAGTTTTTTAGTTGCAAAACTTTATTGGTTACTTCAGGAAAAACACGAATTAGCTAGAGCAGATGTGACGAAGCCCGCAACGATGTCGAATTGATCATGCCAATGTAGTTATTCAGTGCAGTTGCCCCATAGTGGGCAGGGGTCATGGTGGCAAACTATATTAGGGCACAACTTGCCGAGCCGAGTGCACAGAGACTGGCGGCATCGGAGCCTTGCCATTTAAATGTTTTCACAAATGCATAACCTGAAATGTACGCCCTGTTAAACAAGAATAGTTGTAATATGGTCAAAAGCAGTCATGATATCGGTTTGACGTTTCACATTGGGCCCAAAAGGGTGGGTACTTGCCATTGCATCACAGCATCTGTCAAGAGGTTTACGAAGCCATCGTGGAACTGGTTTGGCAAGGGAATACCACATTTCACATTTACGCCTAAAAAGGATCTTTCACTATATGATGAAACTCCTAGGGCCTCATTTATGAGGCAGTGCGTCACTTTTACGCCGCCGGTATGTCACTTTTTGTGACGCACCAGCAGCGTTAAAAATGTGCCTTGTTGCACCATATTTACAAAATGACGCATCTAGGTAGATTAGTCACTTTGTAAACCCCTGCGCTACATTATACCTACGCCAGGTATAATGTATGCAGGGAGGGCATTCTGACGCAAGAAAGGGTCATAGAAGTGACGCAGTGAAATCTATAAGATTTCACTGCGCCACTTCTAGGACACAAATGCGTCAATTTCTAACGCCTGCCTCACAGCAGGCGTAAGACTGATGCAGGTCCTTTCACATGGGGCTTGCCCCATGTGAAAAGACACATTGCTGGAGTAGCGTCACTTTTGTGACACACTCCAGCAATGCGTCACTTTTGTGCCATACAGATACATCAGAAATACTGACGTATCTGTAACTCCTTGCGCCATGATGCGTTATACTGTAAATATGAGGCATCATTGGTGTCGCAAGGAGGGCGCAGTGAAAAGTGGCGCATCGCTGTTTTCACGCAACGATGCGTCACTTTTCATAAATGAGCCCCTTAGTACGCTACAGCGTCACGTGGTGGTCAATAGGTCATTCGGGCCCCTACACTTCAGTGTAACTGACAGCCCAGTTGGAGTCCTCATCGCCTAATGTATAGATCAGATATTTGCCTTGAATATTTCTGAAACCTCATTAAGGCCATTGATAGCTGTATTGAATTTCATGATTAGTAATGCCTCACGTTGGCTTAGATTTGCCTCCAGATCTCCCCGCGTGGGTCTTTTTCAATCTTAGAGATGACTGTCCACCTCAAATCTGCCTCTTTGTTATTTTTTAAAGCCCAATGGTTAACCAGCCGGGCATTTGCCACAGTTCTCCTTATTTTTGATTTGTGCTGTGTGATTCGTTGTCATACTTCCTGGCTAGTCTTACCAATATATAATTTGGGGCATGGACATAAAATGCCATAGATGACGTTCCTCGTTTTACAATTGGTAAACGCTTCATGTTTCCAATGAATCCCTTCAAACCCAAATACTGATTCCTCAATTGTCTGTTCACAACAGGCACAAGTCCCACATTTGTGGTGTCCTACCACTGGCTTTAATCCTAGCATACTTCTCAGGGTAGCTCCTTGCTGACTAGGAAGGGCTGCCCGAACAACATGATTTGCAACGCTCTTTTCTTTTTTTAATGCAAACAATGGCGGTTCAGCAAATTTACTGTTCAAATCTTTCAACAGATGCCAATTCTGTGTGATCATTTTCTTCAGTTGATGGGCATTAGGGCAGAATGTTGTTACACACACCAACCTCTTTAAATCAGGTTGTAATTTCTTTTCCAACAAAGTCTCACGTGGCACCCACCAAGCTCTTCGCAAAGCATGCTTGAGTAGTTTCTTTGGGTAGCCTCTTTCGGCCAAACGTTCCAAAAGTTAATTCGCATGGATGAAATATTCGTCCTTGAAAGAACAATTCCTTCGAATTCTAAGGAATTGCCCAAAGGGTAAATTCTGCTTTAAACTTCTGGGGTGGTTACTAGTGTAGTGAAGTGCTTTGTTCCTGTCGGTTGGTTTGCGAAACAGTGTTATTGCAAGACCTCCCTCAGAGGCATACACTTTGACATCCAAAAAGGTGATCATTTTATTCGAAGAGGTGGAACTGAACTTAATGTCACTAGTTCTAGAGTTCAACCATAAGACAAACTCATTCAACTGTTGCTGTGGACCCGACCAGATGAAAAAGACATCATAGATGTAACGCATATATTTTGTACTGCAATCAATGAAAGGATTGTTATTTTATACAAATTTTTCTTCGTACAGGCCCATAAATAGAACCGCCAACTCCGGAGCAAAGGGACAGCCCATGGCCACTCCCTTTGTCTGATAAAAGAATTCTGAATCAAACGAAAAATAATTCCTTTGCAAAGCAAATTTGGCTAGTTCTAAAATAAAACTTGTGGGTACTCTCATTGGTTGTTCCCTAGATTCTAGGAAATATGTTAGTGTTTCCAAAGCCTGTTCCTGAGGAATTTGGGTGTAAAGAGAGACGACGTCCATAGTCACCATCAACTGTTTGGTCTCATCAAATTGTACAGATGATATTCTGTTCAAAAAGGCTGTGGAATCCTTCAAATGCGCCGGGATTTCCTGAATAAATGGTTTTAAGAAGAAATCAATATATTTCGCCACCGGTTCAGCCAAAGATTCGCATCCCGACACTATAGGTCGGCGAGGTGGATTTATTTCACTTTTATGCATCTTAGGCAAGACGTAAAACACCTGTATCCTAGGGTTTTTATTTTGTAGGAATATATTCTTTGGGGCCCAGAATTCCCAGATCAAACCCTTTCTGAAGCATACTAAAGAGTTCACTTTGTAATTCAATCGTAGGATTCTTTCCAATAAGTCTAAAACAGCTCGTATCGTCCAGTTGGCGCAGCACCTCACTTTTATATCGGGTGATATCCCAGAGGACCACCGCTCCGCCCTTATCCGCCTGATTGATAACCAATGATTTGTCATTCTTTAAGGACAAGATTGCATCTTTTTCAATCTTGGGGAGGTTGAATTTCACATATTGTCTCTTATTCTCCATAGCCGCTATTCCTGAGAGGATTGTCCTTTCAAAGGTCATCACTTCCTTAGGAATTTTATACCCTGGTGGGCAAAACACTGATTGTTTCCGAAGGCAAGTTACTTCCAAGCTGTTTATCTCCAGTGATTCCTTAAAGAAAGTTTTTAAACAAATTTTGCGACAGAATTCCATCACTTCAAGTTTCATTTTCACAAAATCCGTAGGTCTTGAAGGTACAAAGGTAAGTCCTTTCTCTAATACTGCGACTTCTGCTGTTGATAGAACCCGATCTGATAGATTGAATAATGGAGACAGTGTTAACTGTTGTAATATTGGCGGCGAGTAGTCATATCCCAAGGTTGATGATTGAAACGTGTACGTCCCCTTGTTCTCGGCTGGCCCCTGCCTTAAAAAGGTGTTGGGATTACGTTGTTGTTGTTGTTGCTGTTGATTTTGTTGATTTCCTCTATGATTTAAATTATTCCTAGTTTCACTCGTATCAGTCTCCCCTCCCGAGGATGATGAACTGTCCGAAAAGGTAAGAAATTTATTACGCGATCATCCTTGATTGTCCTGAAGGAATCGTCTCGAGTCGGTTTGTGTATAAAAGTCTTATTGCAGATACAGATATATCGTTTCCAACTAATTTGTTTTTTTATCTAAGTCAAATTTGTTGCTTTTCTGGGTAGCAGTAAAATCTTTGAACTCGAGTATTTCTATTTCAATCTTTTCCAATGAACCTTTAGCGTCTGTAATCAATTGATTAATTTTGATTTCTGTTTCCAAGACTGATAAGTCCTCTAGTTGTTTCAACGAAATCCTATGTGCTGTTTCAACCGTAAGGACCATCAGGTCCCTACTGCATTTAGTTTCAATACAGCTATACCCTTTCTTATACTCAGGGTCGTCCGTGAACACTACTGCAATATTACGTATTTGAAGTCCTGTTGGAATTGTTCCCACACGCAAGTGTTGTAAAAGAAAATGCCCATGCAGGTCCGCCCTTATTTGTTTTTTTCGCAATCTGATTAACTTGTCAGATTCGTTTTGAGTCTTAGCCGTCAGACTCAAGGTAGCAGACGCGAATACTGGTGATGCGCTGATAAGTTTTTGTATATGTTCTTCCTCCTTGTATGCGAAAGTGTCTTTGTCAGACATACTACAAACAAAAATTCAAAAGAATACACAAAATGACATCAACACATATTACAATCATGCACACTCTAAATGAACACAACACTGCGTTAAGAACCAGACTGTTCTTGTCTACTTTAATGTGATGGGTTCACTCCTACCACAATAGACCTCGCGAGCTTGTGCCCGCACTCAAATCAAGAAAACAACAAAGGGCCTCGACTCGGACTCAGTAAGGCTGAGTCAATGTAACTAAGGAACAGAACAAATGCCAGTACTGAGCTCAACTACCAAAAATCCTTCTCACTGGACTTTATGAATGAAACATAACAGTCAGCTTTTTAAATTGCACCAATAAATGGTTTATTCCACTTTTTTTGCATTCATTAATTTTGCAAAAAACGTAATTTTTTGTACATAGAAATACATAGAAAACACTTGAAACAGACTATATACAGTAAATACATTTCATTCAAACCTTCCCATTATATACATACCAACACATCACACCTCTTCACAAAATTGGCCAAGACAAACAATCACCTACATACTCATACATCATTCATCCAAAAACGACCCAGTATGGGTCAAACAGTGGACCCAATGTCCCAATTGTATGGAACTAAACTCAATTGCTACCTACTTTCCAGAATACATGCGGAAGTAAAAAGCCGGTATTGGATGTTGCACATTCGCCTGTTAAGGTAAGCCCTTGACTTTGCGGTTCCGTCCGAAATGTAGGTAGCAATTGAGTTTAGTTCCATACAATTGGTATTCGGGTCCTTCTCGCGCTCTTGTTTATTTATAGGATCTGAGCGCACTAAACAGAGTCACATGCAGCGTCAGCTGCGGGGTTGAGAGGCAGCAGTATTTATCACGGTAAGCCGCCAACGTTCCCTATCACCATTTGACTGTACAATGGGATTTTGCACAGATAATCACGAGTGGTTTTCATTTATAGGACATTCTGCTGCCAATTTAGGAGTGCCACACACAGCTAGGGGTAAGTCTTATGTTTAACCCCAGCAGGTGGATAGTGATTCCCAATGACGTTTAGCAGTTTTGTCATTTTGTGTCTTTTTTCAATTTTTTTCCCTTTGTGTCTCCTTTTTGTGTGTGTGTATTTAGATTACTGACACACCAGATACACGAAAGAGGGTTTTATTCCCTGAAGATTGAAGGTAGGTAATGAGGAATCCAACTGGGCTGTCAGTTACACTGAAGTGTAGGGGCCCAAATTACCTATTGACCACCACGTGATGCTGTAGCGTACTAGGAGTTTCATCGTATAGTGAAAGATCCTTTTTAGGCGTAAATGTGAAATGTGGTATTCCCTTGCCAAACCAGTTCCACGATGGCTTCGTAAACCTCTTGACAGATGCTGTGATGCAATGGCAAGTATCCACCCTTTTGGGCCCAATGTGAAACGTCAAACCGATACCATGACTGCTTTTGACCATATTACAACTATTCCTGTTTAACGGGCATACATTTCATTTTATGTATTTGTGAAAATATTTATATGCCAAGGCTCCGATGCCGCCAGTCTCTGTGCACTCGGCTCGGCAAGTTGTGCCCTAATATAGTTTGCCACCATAACCCCTGCCCACTATTGGGCAACTGCACTGATTAACTACATTGGCATGATCAATTCGACATCGTTGCAGGCTTCGCCACATCTGCTCTAGCTAATTTGTGTTTTTCCCGAAGTAACTAATAAAGTTTTGCAACTAAAAAACTACAATACCCAGGCACACTTGGGCCCTCAAATCGCCAGTCACTTCCGTACATGTGACACATTAGATCGCTGTGGATTGGTTAAAACTCAATGTGGTTAGCCTTTCCAGAATACATGCGGAAGTAAAAAGCCGGCATTGGATGTTGGACGTTCGCCCGTTAAGGTAGGCCCTTGACTTTGAGGTTCCGTCCTAAATGTAGGTAGCAATTGAGTTTAGTTCCATACAATTGGGAATCTGGTCCTTCTCACGCTCTCGTTTATTGATAGGATTTGAGCGCACTAAACAGAGTCACACGCAGCGCCAGCTGCGGGGTTGAGAGGCAGCCGTATTTATCACGGTAAGCCGCCGACGTTCCCTATCACCATTTGACTGTACAATGGGATTTTGCGCAGATACTCACAAGTGGTTTTCATTTATAGGACATTCTGCTGCCAATTTAGGAGTGCCGCACACAGCTAGGGGTAAGTCTTATGTTTAACCCCAGCATGTGGATAGTGATTCCCAATGACGTTTAGCAGTTTTGTCATTTTGTGTCTTTTTTCAATTTTTTTCCCTTTGTGTCGCCTTGTTGTGTATGTGTATTTAGATTACTGACACACCAGATACACGAAAGAGGGTTTTATTCCCTGAAGATTGAAGGTAGGGAATGAGGACTCCAACTGGGCTGTCAGTTACACTGAAGTGTAGGGGCCCGAATGACCTATTGACCACCACGTGATGCTGTAGCGTACTAGGAGTTTCATCATATAGTGAAAGATCCTTTTTAGGCGTAAAGGTGAAATGTGGTATTCCCTTGCCAAACAAGTTCCACGATGGCTTCGTAAACCTCTTGACAGATGCTGTGATGCAATGGCAAATATCCACCCTTTTGGGCCCAATGTGAAACGTCAAACCGATACCATGACTGCTTTTGACCATATTACAACTATTCCTGTTTAACAGGCGTACATTTCAGGTTATGTATTTATGAAAACATTTATATGGCAAGGCTCCCATGCGGCCAGTCTCTGTGCACTCGGCTCGGCAAGTTGTGCCCTAATATAGTTTGCCACCATGACCCCTGCCCACTATGGGGCAACTGCACTGATTAACTACATTGGCATGATCAATTGGACATCATTGTGAGCTTCGCCACATCTGCTCTAGCTAATTCGTGTTTTTCCCGAAGTAACCAATAAAGTTTTGCAACTAAAAAACTACAATACCCAGGCACACTTGGGCCTTCAAATCGCCAGTCACTTCCGGACA
This sequence comes from Lissotriton helveticus, assembly GCF_964261635.1. NCBI lineage: Eukaryota > Metazoa > Chordata > Amphibia > Caudata > Salamandridae > Lissotriton > Lissotriton helveticus. The sequence goes on along the minus strand of NC_136070.1, from coordinate 621,942,525 downwards.
TGTGACACATTAGATCGCTGTGGATTGGTTAAAACTCAATGTGATTAGCCTTTCCAGAATACATGCGGAAGTAAAAAGCCGGCATTGGATGTTGCACGTACGCCCGTTAAGGTAGGCCCTTGACTTTGCGGTTCCGTCCGAAATGTAGGTAGCAATTGAGTTTAGTTCCATACAATTGGGAATCTGGTCCTTCCCAAGCTCTCGTTTATTTTTAGGATTTGAGCGCACTAAACAGAGTTACACGCAGCGCCAGCTGCGGGGTTGAGAGGCAGCAGTATTTATCACGGTAAGCCACCGACGTTCCTTATCACCATTTGACTGTACAATGGGATTTTGCACAGATACTCACGAGTGGTTTTCATTTAAGCGTGGGCGTGAAATCCGTTCCGCTCGCGGATTTTGCGGATTTTCGGCAAATTCGCAATCCGCGAACTCTCGCGAATTTGCCGAAAATTTGCAAATCCGCGCGAAGCGGATTTTTTTGCTTGGTCGCACTTGCCAATTAGAATACTATACAATTTTGCGGCGCGCAGCGTTCACTTACCGTCATTCAGCGTTTGAAGAGTTGTTTTTCTCCATGTTTGCGTGTGCTGCGCCATTTTGGATCTTGCTGCGGGATCCCGCGGGAGTTTGTCGACCACGATTACGTCATCGCGGCTTGCCATCTTGCACAGCGAGAGTTTGTCAACGCGAGTACGTCATAAAGGCCCGTGATCACGCATCGCGGGAGTAAACACTTGCGAACACGTAGATGCGGCGGGCAGCGAGAATCTCGCAATTGCGAGATTGAAAAATTTGCAATTTCGCACAAGAAATTCACCAGCAGAATGAAAATGATTTTTATCAGAATAACTCCTCAGGTTGACATTTGCCTGCACTTTTTTTTTTGCAAGGAGTCCATTTTGGGGGGGGGGGGGTGGGAGGAAGGAAGTGCCCCACAGTCTCCAACTTCCTGTTCCTGTCCAGCAGGCTCCTCCCAGTGCTTTCTTCATGTGCTGGTCACTTTGATTTGGATCTTGACCAGGGTTAGTTATGGGTGCATGATACAACTGTTTTGTTGAATTTCAACATAATTTAGGGCATGGATGGCATTGGATTGTGGTGCTTTGTGTGTGTTTTCCGACATCACTCAGTGGTGCATGGGCCTAGTCTTTCTGTGGGGTGTCTTGAATGTAAACATCATGGAGGGCATGGATGGCATTGGATTGTGGTGATTTTTGTGTGTTTTTTGATTTTTGGGGGTGTTGATGGGGCATGGCCATGTGGGTGGGGGCCATTTTGAGGCCTGGTCCAGCGCCATGTGTTGGGGGTGAAGTGGCCATTTTGAATCCAGGCAGTGTGCTTTGTGCCATAGGCCTGCATCCAATGTGCCTTGCTTTCATCCATTATGCCCAGGGGTACTCCCTTAGTGGTGGATGGGACTAGTCTTCCTGTGTGGTTTCTTTAATGTAAGCATCATGGATGGCATTGGATTGTGGTGATTTTTGTGTGTTTTTCGATTTTTGGGGGTGTTGATGGGGCCTTTTTCCCAGGGGTACTCACTCAGTGGTGCATGGGCCTAGTCTTTCTGTGTGGTTTCTTTAATGTAAGCCTCATGGAGGGCATGGATGGCATTGGATTGTGCTGATTTTTGTGTGTTTTTCGATTTTTGGGGGTGTTGATGGGGCCTTTTGCCCAGGGGTACTCACTCAGTGGTGCATGGGCCTAGTCTTTCTGTGTGGTTTCTTTAATGTAAGCATCATGGAGGGCATGGATGGCATTGGATTGTGGTGATTTTTGTGTGTTTTTCGATTGTTGGGGGTGTTGATGGGGCCTTTTGCCCAGGGGTACTCACTCATTGGTGCATGGGCCTAGTCTTTCTGTGTGGTTTCTTTAATGTAAGCATCATGGAGGGCATGGATTGTGGTGATTTTTGTGTGTTTTTTAATTTTGTCTTTCTGTGGGGTGTCTTGAATGTAAAGTTTAGTGCGCTACATAGGCGTAGGCGCATCCCTGATGTTGGGCACACTTATAAGGGTCTCAGTGCTGTACAACACGATGAGTTCCTCAAAGTTCAATAAACAGTTTCAAATGTTCATATTGTTGAGTTTATTGGAATATTTTCATTTAGACGTTTTGTACTTTCTTCTTATGAATCATCATACAATGAATTTAGTCAACGGAATACAGTTGGAAATGCTCCAATGCATTTCGGACTCAAAGAGTCCTTTCTCAAGGAGCGGTGTTGGCCTTTTAATCTTTGCGTGGCTTTGAACTACGCATGAAGCGTTTCAGCGAGAACTGGATTCAGGTTGCAGGCCTTTCTGTTTGGTTTCTTTAATGTAAGGATCATGGAGGGCATGGATGGCATTGGATTGTGGTGATTTTTGTGTGTTTTTCGATTTTTGGGGGTGTGGATGGGGCATGGCCATGTGGGTGGGGGCCATTTTGAGGCCTGGTCCAGGGCCATGTGGTGGGGGTGAAGGGGCCATTTTAAATCCAGGCAGTGTGCTTTGTGCCATAGGCCTGCATCCAATGTGCCTTGCTTTCATCCATTATGCCCAGGGGTACTCACTCAGTGGTGCATGGGCCTAGTCTTTCTGTGTGGTTTCTTTAATGTAAGCATCATGGATGGCATTGGATTGTGGTGATTTTTGTGTGTTTTTTAATTTTTGGGGGTGTTGATGGGGCCTTTTGCCCCGGGGTACTCACTCAGTGGTGCATGGGCCGAGTCTTTCTGTGGGGTGTCTTGAATGTAAACATCATGGAGGGCATGGATGGAATTGGATTGTGGTGATTTTTGTGTGTTTTTCGATTTTTGGGGGTGTTGATGGGGCATGGCCATGTGGGTGGGGGCCATTTTGAGGCCTGGTCCAGGCAGGGCCTGGCCATGTGGGTGGGGGTCTAGGGGCAATTTTGAAGCCAGGCAGTGTGCTGTGTTGTGCCATAGGCCTGCACCCAGTCTGCCATGCTTTCATCCATTATGCCCAGGGGTACTCTGTCAGTGGTGCATTTTATTGGTCTTTCCATTTTGGGGGGTGGGTATAATAAAAATGCTTACTTGCAAACTATTAAGTGAAGCGCTACATATGCAACATTTATTTAACTGATGTTCCTCTGGCTTCGTTTGCTTTTAGGTGCAGAAACACGAATCATCAGCCTCATCGTTGCTCATCAGTGTCAGGAAGAAATCCTGCTGCGGTGTGTGCAGCACAACGTCACGTGTGGCCACAGACAACTCTGCAACATGTGCAACTGCGGCCTGCTGTTCTGACATCTTAAGAAGATGGCCCTAAAAAAAGTTGCCCGTAGCTCCTCTAGCAAGAAAGTTGCCAGTAAGGAGCAGAAGAAGCAACTGGCGCCACTTACCAAGGAGACTGGTGTGACGACCGCCACATTTTTTGGGGAAAAAAAAAGTACGCCTGCAGCAGCAGCGGGGGTTGCTGGGGACCAAGCTGGGAGCAGCACCTCCGCTCCATTGGGCTCAGTGCCACCACCACCACGCCAACTTAGGTCCAAGCCCTTGAGTGCTGCAGAGGCAGCCAGTATAGTTGTTCAATCACCATCGACCAGTGATGTTGGCTCGTCGCAAGGAAGTAGCAGCATCCCTCAATCAACACAGGCTGTTGTAACTCATCTGACGAGTGTTCAACAACCACAGCCGCAACAACAACCACATGTGCAAGCACAAGCCCAAGTACATGTGGAAGGAGAGGCGGCGCAAGGAGAGGAGCAAGCAGAGGTGCATGGAGCGGCACAAGTGCCCACAATGGTTGTTCCTCCCGAAGTAGGAGCACATCAGGAAATCGACATTCAAGCTGAGGTATCACATGAGGAAGCCACTCCTCCTGATGATTCATTGTCTTCCAGATCCCCAGCAAGGAAAAGATCAAGGATGGTGTCTACTTCTTCTTCAAGCCCCCTTCCTTCTGATGATATGGATGAAACTTGGGAACCACCACGGCCGTCTGAGAGTGAGGCACACCATGATCTGACAAAGGTAGCTAAGCGTAAAAGGAAGGTCCCCGAAAGTCTCAGAGTTATGGAGTGTGATAATGACGCTGAAGAAGAAGTGGCGTATACTCCTGCTGATGAAGACTCTCACGACGACGACGCAGTCATCATAGGCGTCACTCCAGCCTCAGCGGGCATGCAGCAAACAGACATTTTTACCCTATCCCGAAATGCTGCTGAGCGTGATGATGGCGACGTGGCAATGGGACCACCACCAATGCAGTTAACTAGTACACCACCACCTACAGCTTCCAAATTTTCTCGCCAGAAGGGACCTCCATACACCTAGACCTCCATTTCCTCAATTAGTGGTGCTGTAAGTGCACAACGTACTACATTTCGGCAACACACATCCTCCAGTTCATCTGGCATTAGCAGCATTCCCAGTATCGCCTCCTCCGCTTCCCACAGACATTTGAAGTCCGCAGTTTGGGACTTCTTTAGTGTTAGCCCAACAAGGGAAAACATAGCCATTTGTACCATTTGTAAGGTTCGAGTTAGTCGTGGTAAGCTTGGTAGCAACTATGGTACCGGAGGCCAGAGAGGTCATCTTGAGAGACAACACACTGTCAAATGGCATGCGCACCTAAGGGAGATCAAGGATGCCCGAATTGCAAGTCAACAAATTGTATCTGTTGATGTTTCATCTGCTGATGACGAGGAGGAAGAAGAAGCTTCAAACATTTCTTCACTTATACCCAGTACCCCTGTCAGCAGCAGATCTATGAGCCACACTAAGAGTGTGGGAGTGAGTGAGACACCAACGCGAAAAAGTTCACCACAGAGCGTATCTGGGTCGCAGAAGTCATCATCATCCCGTAAAATGGTGCAGCCCACCATTTGAAGCATGTTGTTTTCAGAAGCGCCATATGAACGCAACCACCCAATGGCGCGTCTGTATAACAGTAAGCTGGCTAAAATGCTAGCGCTGGACCTTCTCCCTTTTTCTTTTGTGGAAGGGGTGGGTTTTCTTGAAATGGTGGCAACGCTCTGCCCTAAATGGAAGGTTCCTAGCCGGTTCTATTTTGCCAGAGTTGCGGTTCCAGCACTACATGAAGATGTGCTGGAGGTGAATCGGGCAGCTTTGCATAAGAGTGCTATTCACACTATACATCTGACAACAGACATGTGGAGCAGTTACGCAGCCACTGATTACATGTGCATCACTGCACACTGGGTCTCTTTTTCAGGGGTTAAAGCAAATATAAACGATGGTGTTGACGAGGACAAAGTTTATAAAGCTACTTGGAAACATGCAACAATAGCCATGTTTGCCATGGAGAAAAGTCATACAGCAGAAAACATTTTGCATTCGTTTAACACAAAGGTCTTTGAATGGCTGTCCCCAAGAAAACGCATGATTGGTTATGTTTCCACGGATAATGGCGCCAATGTAGTTAAGGCCATGGATATGGGTAACTATTTCAGAGTGCCGTGTCTGGCGCACTGTATAAACCTGGTTGTTAAAAAATTCTTGAGTGAAGAAAGTTCAGTCTCCGAGTTACTGACCACCTGCCGAAGAATGTGCGCACATTTCAACCATTCTTTTAAGGCCCGAAAGCAGCTGAGGTGCCTGCAACATGAACGTAACTTGCCAGTGAAAGCACTGATCCAGGAGGTGGCAACACGTTGGAACTCAACCTTCTACATGCTTGAGCGTCTGTATGAGCAGTATGCAGTAGTCGATCAGTATTTCTTTAAACTGGGTACACCTTTGATGGACATGAGGATACAGGTGGAGGAATGGCACCTAGTTAAAAGCCTGACAGACATGCTTCGTCCTTTTGAGGTCTTCACGCGTGCAGTCAGCAGGGAGGACTGTAATTTGGGAAAAGCTATCCCATTATTGAGCATGCTAGAGCACCAACTGAAGGTGGTGTGTTCTAAGTTTGAAAAAGATGGAAAGGAAGAAGCATTTGAGTTGGCGGAGAAGGTATTACACCGCCTACTTGGCGATGGTCGTCTTGAAATGATCAAGACAGAACAGCATTACATTTGTGCTACTATTCTGGATCCACGGTACAAAAAGGCAGTGGCAGGCAGAGTATTCTTTCCTTTTGATGACGCAGATGTTACAAAGTACAAACATTGGCTAGCTGTGTCAGCCACTCGGTTTGAAAGAGAACGGCAGGAAACTGAAGGAAAAGGCAGTACATCAGCATCAGCAGGCCGTCCGCAGTCAAAAAAATCCACTTCTGCATTTGTGGCTGTGGCAGAAGTGAGTGATTTTCCCTCTCAGCCGTTAACGACACCAGCAACGGTATCATCTGCACCAGACACAACAGTAATATTGGGTGATGAAGAGGATTGGCTAACTCAGCTTGGGTTTGCTTCTGAAATGGTCCCAGAAAAAAGTAAGTAAAGTGGAGGAACCCGGGAGAACCTTGAGTTGATGGTGCAGGCCTATCTGAATGACTCAACAGAGGTCCATCTTTCTCATGACCCATTGGCGTATTGGCATGGGAAAACAGTTGTGTGGCCAGAGATCACCAACCTGGCTATAAATTACTTGTCTTGCCCACTCGCAAGCGTGTCTTCTGAACGTGTTTTCAGTGCTGCCGATGGCATTGTAACTTCCAAAAGGACCCGCCTCTCGCCCAAAAATGTGGAGAGGTTAACAATGATCAAGATGAATCAGCACCTCATACCACCAGATTACAAAATACGAGAATGCACGCAGGAAGAAGACGAGGAGGTGGACACCAACTTAGATGAGGGAAGTTCTTCTCTGTTAAGTGACCTACTCCCGTATGAATTTGCAGAGTTTGAGGACGAGCTCTTCTTCCCTGACACCGAGCCCTGAAAATGAGTCAATGAATCACTAACTTTCTTTTTCGTCCATATTCACTTTTATTCCTGTGTGTCTGTCTTTCTTTGTTTTGCAAAATCTATATAAAAAAAACTTTAATCATCTAATCACAAAAACAAGCCCATCAGAAGAACTGTCTTCACTTATTTGCTTATTGATTTGAAGGTGCCGCAGTCTGCATTCCTCATGTTCACCAGTTCACAAGAACATGCTCCTCTATCCTCCTCCTCCTCCAGACTCCTATTTCCCTCAAAGCAGATGGCTGGATTACGCCCAATGAAGAAAGACTCTGCACTTGTGGGGGTGTTCTACTTCTTTGTGGGTGAGATGACGGGTCTGGGGCCATTGCTGGGAAGGTCTAATACCGCTAAAAGTGGTTTGGAGAAAATTGGATCAGAAAAAGATTTTGCGCTTTTGATCACTTGCTTGTCTTTGGGGTGCTGATTGGCGGGCTTTTAGGTTGTTGTGGGTGGGTTTTGGGGTCTGGGAACACTGCTGGCACAGTCTAATGTTGATTACATTTGTTTTTCAGGAAATCCATGGTGGAAAAGGGGAGTTAGGGCCAAGCTGCAGAGCGCATTTGGACTGAATTCCAGGTAGGCCCAGAGTTTTTAAGTGTGGCTTTTCCCGGGTTTTTCCTTTTGGCTTGTTGGGGGGGTTAAACTTGTTTTCACCCAGGTTGACAGTTCTGGAGCCATTGCTGGAAAGGTCTAATACCCGAAAGAAAGTGTTTTGGAGACAATCCCTGGGGAAAAAGTTTTTTGCATTTTCTGAGATTTTCGGGGGGCTGTTTGTGGGGGTTCCTGGTGTTTGTGGGGGGTTTGCGAGTCTTGGAGCAATGCTGGGTATGGATACTTTTGCTTGCTTGCAAGTGGTTTCAATATAATCCATGGTGGGTAAGGGGGGATTTGGGCCTACTTAACTTTCCAAGTACGTTTTGTCACCATTTTCTACTAGGCCTCGTTTTTGGAGATCTGATTGAGGGTCTTCGACATTTTTGCAACTGGGTTTAGTAAGGGTCTGGGAGCACTGCTGGGAAGGTCTAATTTTGCTCTAAAACACAGTTTACAGTACACCTAGCTTGAGGGGAAGGATCCGCTAAATTAATTTGACCATACTTATTTATCCTTCAAAAGGAGACTCAGACAGAGTAGGCACTTTCAAAAATATTGTACTGTCTATTAGGAAACTCAAAGTGTGACTTTTTGCACTACACAGCGTACATACCTTATATTTATTTGTCAGTGGTGTTCTAATATCACTTCCTGTTTTTCCATCAATAATTACAGGCCGGGTTTCAGCCTGTGCAATGGGAAAAAAAGGATGAAGTCAGGCTTCACATTAGCGAGCCGCAATTCAGCATCCGCCAGGCAGGCGGTGGACAGGGTGTCTTCTGGTCACCAACATTGATGGACGGAGCGTCAGATGGAATGGAGGAGTCCCGCTAATTAGAGGAATGGTTGGATGCATGCAACTTACCAAATTCAATAGGACAACTACAAAAACATACAGATACAGTATTCGTTCTTTTCTAATTATCTTTTAAGTAATGTTATTGCTGTGAACTTCTATGAGTGTGACTCTGCATTTCTTTGATCTCTGCTTCTAAATTCATCCCTACAGCCATTCTATAGGTTTTACTTCTGCTCTTTTTTAAACCTAATTTAATGTAAGCAGTGTTTCTCTGAGCACAGAGATAGGCAAGTGAAAAACGCATAATTATTACTGCAGCCCTGTACTGTTGCATTCTTTCATTCACGGTTGTCGAAAGTACTACTTACTTTTCAGTAACCATGCATGCAGTAGTGCATGCACTTCCTTTATGTGACTTACAAGATTTATGGCTAGCTTTGTACCCAAAGATTTGTTTATCTTCAATTATTGTTTGTCCATGCTGTGCTTTTTTTTTTTCTCTCAACAAAACTTTCCCAAAAAACCCCATTCCCATCCATTTTCCAAACCCTAACCCTCTTCCCCCGGGCTGTGTGGTTTTGATTGATGTGTGACTAAATGACAGCAATAATTCCACACACTTGTTGGGGAGGATAAGGTCATTGCAACAGGCTGGTGAAGGAATCCGAGGATATATTCTTAATCAGCTTGACACTGAGTCACTATTAGCAAATGAAAGAAGATTTTCATGTGCGCCATCAACTTGATTGATCATCAAGAACATCCTCCTCCTAGACGTGGCAAATTAATATTACGCTGCTGTGTCCTTCACCTTCAGTACTATTTCTTGTTGTAGTATCCAATGTCAAAGAAATTCAACGCAAGTACTTTCAATACTTTACCATTTGTTCGGCTACATTGTGGCACTGTTCTAGTGTACTGTCACCTGCTATATTCTCTATCGTACCGTTCTAATGTTACGGTAAGGACAAACAAGGTTTCATTTTCTTTTTTTTCAGATGCTGCAACTGCCACTGTGTAACACCACAAGTACCACCGCAATGATGACATTTCATCCGCCCAGGATTGCCAACCTTAATCGCCATTTCCCGTGCAGCCAGCCCTGTGCCTAGCCCTATTTCCAAACACAAATTACAGGTAAGATAAGCGTTTGGGGGGAGGTAGTATAATGGAGTATTAGGAGAGACAATAGACTGAAGGTCCTAGGACTATTGAATTCATTTACTCTGTGACAGGCACTTAGTTTTGAAAACATTTGGGCAATTACTAGTACTTACCCAACTTGAATCAAGATGCCACTTAAGTTTCAGGAAAACAAACTTACTGTTAAACCCCCACCCACCAGCCTCAAAAGCAGTAAAAACACGTATGCTAAGATAAAGTTTAAAGTATATTTATATATCCCTAACATAAATAATCTCCCGCAAGACCCAACCCACCCCCCTCCCAAACCCCAACGAATGTCCGTGAAAACTAAGTCCAAACAAATAGAAAACCCAACTCCCAATTCCCACCCCCCAGAAGTCTTTAAAAAAGGGGCAAGTGACAGTCTCCTCCTCCTACTGCTGGCTGCTGCTGTTGACTTTTCGGGCCAGGTCTGCATGCTCCTTGCGGAGGGTCTCGAGCACAATTTTGGTGTTGAGGAGCTCCTGCTCGAGGTAGGACACCCTCAGTGAAAGGCGGTGCGCGCGTGCCTTGCACCTGCTGTGGGGGGCAGCTGATTTCTTTGCTGCTCGGCGGTGACGGGTGGCTGCGGTACCCCGGCTCCGTATCGCTGGAGACCTGCTGCGCTGACTGGCTGACCCAGGGAGCGCGGAGGAGGATGCACGTGTCGCCGTGGATGTTGTCGACATACTGTGCCAGTCCTCCTCCTCCTGGGCCACCAGCCGCTGATATTTGGCGACAGTGGCCTCCAGCGTCCATTGCCGGGCCCTGTTAGCCAGCTCCTTCCATGTTGGTTTGGAAGGAGCATCTATATGAAGAAAGAAAGACATAGTCTGTAACCAATTCTCTTTAAGATTAACACAAAATGATTCAGCAGAAAGTTGTGTCACAGTAGAACTAGCAACTTGCAAGCGCAGTACATAACTATTGTGGCCAGTATCTATCTAACCTCCCACTTCTTCACCCTTGCTCTAACATTAGTGGGAGTTTAAGGAATCAATTCTACGAGCACTATGGACTCACTCCATTAGAGTCGACTATGACAGTACACCAGTCTTCTTCTTCTTCTTCTCTCTTGTTTAGCAAAATTGGTACGTTAACTTCTGCAAGCCGGCATAATGCCAGCGCAGTCAACTTGCACCAGAGAAAAACAGACGCCCCCCATGATGAGTGAGACAGACTTGCGTTACTGTACCAGTCCAGTACATGCGGGTGGTGATGCTCTTACTTTTCTATCACGGTGGCACTGAGAATACTCTGTTACAAGGGCTACTGCTTAATTAATTTAACTTTCACCCTACAGTGCCAATGAATACTAGAAAAGGAAAATGAAGAAGATAAATAATCTGATTATCTATCACTGCACATGGTATGTATTTGCTTACATATGGGATGATGTTAGGTGCTTTGCTTTTTATTAAGTGAACAGTGATACATCCACACATGAATGACCGAGTTCTACTAAACTTATTAACAGAGGTAGTGAGTGGCCATCGTAATAGCCGGATATATGCTGTGCTTGCATTACAAACTACTGCTACTATTCATGGTAGTATTCGGACAAAATTACAACTTCTTTCCCTTGCCTTTCCTACACTGGGACGGACGTGCGGGTGCGGTGTTACATGCTCTTCAAAGTTCCACTTAGTTCATTCAGTGACCGTCTACTCTCTCTAGATACACATATGCTATCTAAGAGTCAGATAGTACCATGATCCAGGCATCCATCCATTCAAACTATATGTCAATCATTCTTCTTCGTGTCTCTCATCTGGACAAACCTTACGTTTTCTCACGGGAAAACAACCTTTTCATTTTATTTGGGAAACCGCAAGCCATACATCCGTGCTTGACTTGCATTTGAATTTCAACCAAAGCATATATTGCGCGCACATACAGTTTCTGTTTCACCCACCCAGGCTGTTCTCCTTCCACCCATCCTTGCTTCATCCTTCACCCAGCCATGCATCATATTCCTTCCCAGCCACCTCGGGCACCAATCAAACACGAATCATTCTTCTTTGTCAGTCATCATTACTTTTAACTTGCTCGTCCTTCCACACTTACTTACACCCTTCTTTCGCTTTTCGTTCATCCCATCCATCAAGTTCATCTCAGATCTGATTTGGATTCTCGAAAAAAAAAATCACCGCTTAGTTGAAGTAAATTTAGAGGAGGCTACTACCTGGTTGATAAAAAACTTTGTTCTAAATTTGAAAGTCTTCTTAAAAGTATAGTAACTTAACTGTAGAACACATATACTACACCCGTGCAGAGAGCACACTATGCAGTCTGCAATCTCAATAAGTAAGGAATATAAGAGCTTACCACTGCCCGCCACTACCGTGGCAACCCGCACAGCAGTTTTGTCCGGCACTTGCACCGCCTCCTCACCGGAACTGTCCTCCACCTCCGCGCTGGGCCCAGCACCAGATGTTCCACCTACAAAGTACATTTAAGAATGTTAGATGTCATAGACATACACCACTCACTAGTATTTTGTCTAGGAATGAAGAAATGTGAATACAGAAACCAATTTCATAATTTGTGACTGTCTACTCAAAAGTAAAAATGTCCCTTTTTCCAGGGAAGGGTGTTGTCTTGCTGCACTTTTTGGCACAACTAATGAATGCTTGCTTTTTAACACGCACCATTTTTCTCATAACAGACAGAAGCTTCACTTCCAAGAACAAATCATCATCACTAGGACGGAGTGACCAACGATTCAGCACCAAAATGAAAAATTAAAGTTCAAAGTCAAACCAGGTGAGGGCTCGGCTCGCCCACAATAAATGTGTGAAATAAATCACTAAGCACTTTTCCTTTTTTAATCAACCGTTTATGTTTTATGACAAGCTTGATTTTAATAAATATTTTTACTTTTAATAAAGCTTTAAAACTTAAATAGACTCTGTGGTTTTTGGTCAAGAGTGACTGAGCAAAGGTTTTTGCAATTTCCAAGCATGAGTCAGTGCCTCTGACACTTCTGGACTTTGACTCCGTACTTTTGCCCTGCGTTGGATAATCATCATTGGGGATCAATCATCGATGAATTCGGGAGCTAAATGACTCTGCCACACTATCTAGTCAGTAAAGAGATTGGGGGTTCTTCAAAGTCTGATATCACTGAGGTATGTGGAAAGTCTACCTGCGCCTATTATAATTGATAAACAATGCACTATTTAGTGTCCATAGTACTATTTGTGCAGATTTGTCCCTGCAACAGTAGTAGTATGGATTGTCCTCCTATCCAAACCAAAAGTAAAGTAGTATCTTAATCTTTCTTGGTGGTCATTCACCTTTTTATTGTTGGTAAGTGTCAAAGCATAAACATTTAGAAGACTTGAAAAGACATTTTGGACAATCCCAGAGGACTGCACTCAGTGCATAGCGCTATTGCTGACTAGAATGGGAGTTTCGTTTAACACCTTTTGCCAACTGTGCAATCTTAGTTAGCTACACAGACAGACTAATAAGAATAATCTAGTAATACCACAGGGAGTCATAGTAGAGGCAGGATAAGAATTTAGATACAGTCTACAAGAAGATCAAAGACGATTTAGAAAAAATCAAATGAGGAACGTTAGGAAAAAATAGGTACTCTATATTAAAATTAAAACTTACCGGGGCCAGCAAAGGAGCCCTCGCCTGACCGATCCTGGCCTTGAACAGCAGCAGCAGCCGATGACACCTCCTCCTCTGTCCTCTTGCCCCTGGGGGGACCTGATGTACAACATGAAAGAAAGAAAGACCCGAAAACATGGATGATTGTTGTCAACCAAATCAAACATTTCAAAAGAACAATAACAAAATATTTTGGCGAAATAGCAAATAGACAACTATTCCACGGGATATATTGAGCTATCTCATGTGGTCTACTACGATATTAGTATTGCTTGATTTGCAGACCGTCGACTTGGAAAGTTATGTAACTCACTAAACAAACTACTAAAAAGGTTTGCCTAGGACTGGCAGGCAGCAGTCCGCAGCACGCGAAGTGACAGACAAACTCCATCGTGATTGCAGATCAGCGACAACACTAAAATGTTTCCTACTACATTAACCAGTCATTAAAATACTCAAACTATCAATCCACCACCACTATTTCTTCTTATTGCCCGGTGTAAAAAGGATGGACTGGACTTGAGTCTGAAGGGGCAGATTTACAAGCCCCTTGCGGCTCTTTTGCTCCATTGTTGCATGACTTTTGTGACGCAGCGGCAGAACAAAAGAGGCACCATGGTGCGGCGTATATTAACAACGTGACGCATATGGGAGATGCATCACGTTGTAAGGCCCTGCGTCATCAGGGGGCGTTCCGGCGAAAGGGAGGGCGTTCCTGCGCAGGAACGCATCCTAAAAGTGGCTGAGGGAAATCTACAAGATTTCAATCGTCACTTTTAGGACAATGATGCGTGACTCAAACCCTGCGCCTGCTTGAAGCAGACGTACGGCTTGATGCAGCATTGGGGAGATAGGGCACCCCAGAGCATTGCTGGAGCTGCGCCATCGTTGTGACGCAACTCCAGCAATGTGCCGCCTTTACGGCACAGATGCGTAATGCTTCTGTGACGTTTTGGGCCCATGGTGCGCTGCATTGTAAATACGGCGCACCATGGGTGGTGGTGGCGTGGCGCACAATTACTGGTGCATCCCTGCTACTTTGCAGGGATGCGCCGGTAATTGAAAATCTGACCCTTAGTGTCTAGCATTACGCAGTTCTTTACACTACACTCATACATAATTTCTCAGGCCAATGAAATGAACACTAAATAGAAAACAAATAAGCATAGTAGCAACGCTACTGAGAAGGAGAGCAGTGCACCTGAAATGCACAGAAGATTTTGAAATATAATTTACCTACATTGTAATCGGCAGCATTATTGCTCTTGGTAAAAAACAAGAATTTGCAAGTAGTGATGAAATAGCTAGAAATAGCTACTACTACTCACCAAGCCCGGGGATCTCGATGCCGAGCATGTCCAGCAAGTCGCGTTCCCGGTCCAGGAGATCCACCCAGCGGTGGGTGGCCTGGTTGTAGGTGCGCCGGACCCTAGAGTGTTCAAACATGGCCCGGCACACCTTCTCCCACCGCTTCCGGCGCTCCCAGAGCCCGTAGCCGGTAGCGATCTTGCCGCCTCCCATTATGGTCCTGGGGAGGCGGCGCTGGACATAAAAGACTAGTGTGGCCACCTCCTCCACACTAAAAATCTCCCGAGCTATAACTTGCTCCCCCCTCAAACGCCCGCACGGGAGCCGGGCACGGGGTGCGGGACCCTTCCCCTTCGCGGGCTGCTTCCCGGCTCCCTTTACCATGGTCTGGGCAGAAAGGAAGGTAAATAATAAAGAAGAAATAGAATAGGGAAGAAGAAAAGAAAAGAGTTAAAAAAAGTAGTTTAAAATTAACCAAAAGTAGCAGAAAACACAAAAATATAGAGCTAGAAAAATAGAGGGATAGATAAGTAAAATAGATTTTAAAAAACTTCAAACAAGCAAAGGATGGCAGAGATTGACAGAGGATACAGAAAGCATGCCCAGAACCAAAGCAATGAATGAAAAACAAGATGGCCGCACCCGTTCACGACCGCGTGGGTAAGTTCGCGCGCGATTTCCCCCGCGATCACACGCGAACATGTACTAGCGAGCCGCACACTTTGCGAGATTACACATAGCGCCCGGAAACAGAATTACGTCACGCAAACAAGATGGCCGCGCCCATGTACGACCGCTAGGTAACTTCGCAAACGGTGCGCTACAAGCGGCTTGCGAACACGCAAAAAATCACGCGAACAAACACGCCGCAAAAAAACAAATCGTGTATTCGCACGAATTCGCGGCTTCCGAAATCGATCTCGCCCGAATTCGCGCCCCGCGAATCGCGCGAAATTGCAGAAAAACGATTTTTGCAAAACTGAAAGCACTCAGCAGGTGCAAAAGTTCAATCTTATCATTAGTAACCATTCCCTCTAGTGCTTCCTGAGGGGCCCCTCCAGAGTTCAGTTGCCTACTTGCAACTATTCTATGACCCTGCTCTGACCCTCACAGCAGGCTCAGAGAATAGCTACAAGTATGCCACAAAGGTCCTGCTAAAAAAAATTAGACTGCAACAGAAAGCAATTACAGATAAGGAAGCAGGTGCCAGACTGGAAGTTCAAATTCAGTGGCACATTAATCAATCAGCCCCTAATTCATTCATGTCAGTTGAGGCAGGGCAGGTGTGCTTTTCCCCCCATAATCTACAGTGATGAAACAGAGGGTGGCATGGGTGACCCAGAGGGTGGCAGTGGTGAAACAGAGGGTGGCAGTGGTGAAAAAGAGGGTGCTGTGATGAACCAGACGTAGAAACAACATGGTCGCGACCGTTGCTACCCGACAAGTAAGTTCGCGTTTGCGAACTGGTAAAAAACCCTCGCGAAACGGCAGAAACACTTCCAAACCCCCCAAAAAAAATCCACAAAATTCGCGAGAATTTGCGGATTTTGCGGATTGCGAATCCGTAAATACGCAATTTCGCGGATTGCCAATTCGCAAAATCCGCCCATGCTTATTTTCGTTTATAGGACATTCTGCTGCCAATTTAGGAGTGCCACACACAGCTAGGGGTAAGTCTTATGTTTAACCCCAGCATGTGGATAGTGATTCCCAATGACGTTTAGCAGTTTTGTCATTTTGTGTCTTTTTTTCCATTTTTTTCCCTTTGTGTCTCCTTGTTGTGTGTGTATTTAGATTACTGACACACCAGATACACGAAAGAGGGTTGTATTCCCTGAAGATTGAAGGTAGGGAATGTGATACCGGAGTTCGCTGATTAGTGTGAGCTTTTGTGGCAGACGAGTTAGTCTAAATTTGTGTGTCTTATTTCTTTTTATAGAGTCTTTTGGTCCTGAGGAGAACCCCATTATTCACCGGGTTCGAAACGCGTTGAACTGGTCTAATGTCAGATATAATATGTTCCCAAATATTTTGATGAGTTCTAATTTGTTGAGATCATGATGATTATGTAAAACATACAATCTAGGGAAATTATTGTATTTAGAATGTTGTTCTATTCTTTTTGGTTGTTGACATTGGGACCACCGTTTGACCCATACTGGGTCGTTTTTGGATGAATGATGTGTGAGTATGCGGGATGATTGTTTGTCTTGGCCAAATTTGTGAAGAGGTGTGATGTGTTGGTATGTATATAATGGGAAGGTTTGAATGAAATGTATTTACTGTATATAGTCTGTTTCAAGTGTTTTCTATGTATTTCTATGCACAAAAAATTACGTTTTTTTCAAAATTAATGAATGCAAAAAAAGTGGAATGAACCATTTATTGGTGCAATTTAAAAAGCTGACTGTTATGTTTCATTAATAAAGTCCAGTGAGAAGGATTTGTGGTAGTTGAGCTCAGTACTGGCATTTGTTTTGTTCCTTAGTTATATTGACTCTGCCTTACTGAGTCCGAGTCAATGCCCTTTGTTGTTTTCTTGATGACAGTGCTGAGCTGGCATGAGGAGGTTCATAGCTGGGGCTCTGCTAAGAACGTGGCCTTGCATAGGTAGGAGTACAGAGGGCTACACAAATGACGTATTACCAAAATATAGGACACTTTGTTCATAGCTACTCTCAATATGGTCCTGATTCTCCTGACCCTAGTTCTCTTAGTCCTTCTGCTCTTTGTCCTCAAGGTTCTGCAATAGCGTGTTCTGGCCACCCATGACAATCTTAGCCTTTCTTAGTTCTAATGCCCAGGACCTCATGTTCATGCTAGCTTTAGAACTTACTGGTCCAAGCAGCTGTGTCCCAGTTCATCTGGTCATTATTCTGATGTAGTCCTGCCCAATGTCTTCTCCAACCTGGTTCTTTGGTTTCACAGGCTCCCTGTCCTGAGCCTTTTAATCCTCCTTACCCTAAATCTGGTCCTTTGGGTGCTACTACCCAGGCTTATTCTGTGCCCCTGGTTTACCCATCCCTAATTCTTCTGCTCATTGTGTAGACCTAGTCTTCTTAGTACTGGTCCGTCTGAGTCTAGACTGCTAGTGCTGGCCCTCTGGCCTTTGCTTGCCTACCCCTCCTAGTCCCCCAGTCCTCATGTTTCATCCTAGTGCTTCCAATCCTCCTGGTTTGCCGGTTCCACCTTGTTCTCGTCACCCTGACCCTGGCCACTACTGTCATGGTCCTCCTAATAGTGATCCTCCTGTGTTTGTTCTTCCTTGTCCTAGTGTTGGAAAAAAAAAGTTTTAGCTGTGTTGTTTATGTATTGTGTGTCTAAAGTTAGCATTCGAGGCACCATTTTATGTTTGGCCTCCATTTTGTGTTGCGATTGAAATTGGTTTCTTTACCTGCCTCTGCTGAAAGCAGCAGCAATAGTTTTTGTTTCTGCAAGGTTGAGCCTCCTTGTACTAATGAATACACTGTTCTTATTAACCCATACCTTTCCCACTAGATAGGCCTGCTCCCACCCTTAGAGCGGCGGGCACAGGCAGAGTGACCTTGGCATCAAGATAGCATGTGACCGGTCCTAGGATCGAAACTCACCCTTCTTTATCTCCTTTGTTCATCTGAACCCTTGACCCGGTCACTCCACTACCGCACGGCCCCCATGTGCCCGGATTCTGCTGCCGCTGCCTGCTTGGCCCTCTTGCTGCCGCCTCTCCTTAGGGCCCCTGCTCTCCAGGCTTGCCCTCTTTCTCCAGGCTTGCCCAGGCTTGCCCCGATCTCCAGGCTTGCCCAGGCTTGCCCTCGCTCTCCCCGCTCCGCTTTCCCGCTCTTTCCCCCCCTCTGCTACCCGCCGCTGCTCTCCTGCAGCCCGCCCCCCTCTCCTGTCTCCCGCTCCCCATTCGCCGCCCCGCTCCCGCCTCCCAGCTGCTCCTCCCTCCCACTTCACCATAAATGGCGGGGACCGCGCATATGCGCAGCGCCGCGGGCAGTGGGCGCTCCGATTGCGCGCCGAAGGCGCGCCAAAGGCAAGCCCGTCTACGCCCGTCCACGCCTGGACCACGCCCAGCGCCAGGAACCCTGGTCCTCAACGATGCCAGCCCACCAGACGGACCTACGACGCCGCCACCCTCCACCCACTCAACGCCGGCCGGAACCCCACATGCTACCGAGCCACCCCGAAACGCACCCACGGACCCTTCACCAGCCAAGCCTGCCAATTCACCTGCCTCTGAGCCTGCACCGCACCCGCCAAGCCGAGCACCAGCAACAACCACCTCAAGTGCATCCTGCTCAACACCCGCTCCGTACACAGGCACGCCGTCGAACTCTGGAACCTCCTCGACACAACATCACCAGACGTCGCCTTCCTCACAGAAACCTGGATGGACGCCTCCTCAGCCCCCGACATCGCCATAGCCATCCCGGATGGCTACAAGATCAGCCGGAGGGACCGCTTCAACCAAACCGGAGGAGGCATCGCCATAGTCCACAGAAACACCATCCGCATCACGACCAACTCGGACGACACCCTCACTGCCGCTGAGCACCTTCACTTCCAGATTCACACCGACCCCAAGACCACCCTCAGAAGCACTCTCATCTACAGACCCCCGGGACCACGCACACAAGTCAGCGAAGCCATCGCAGACTTCATCAGTCCACACGCCCTCACCTCATCAGACTACATCCTCCTAGGGTACCTCAACTTCCACCTAGAGAACAACAAGGACTGCAACAATACCACCCTGCTGGACAACCTCGCCAACCTCGGACTCAAGCAACTGGTGAACATCCCCACCCACACACTTGACCCCGTCTTCTCCTCCAGCAAGCACATCTCCTTCAGCCACTTCTTCGGACTGCACTGGATAGATCACAGCTGCGTCCACTTTAACTTCAGGAGAACCACGACCCACCACCACCTGCAGCAGGTCCCCCGCAGAAACTGGAGCAAGATTACCGCCGACCAGCTCACCACCGTCCTCAGCCAGAACCCACCCACCAACACGAAGGACGCCAGCGAAGCAGCCCACAACCTCACACAGTGGCTCACCACCTGCGCCGACGACCTCGCATCACTGAAGAACCCTCCCAGCAGATCCGGCAGCAGGAAAGCCTCGTGGTTCACCAACGACCTCAAAAACTCCAAGAAAACCTGCCGCACCCTCGAGAAAGCCTGGCGCCATGACCAGACAACAGAAAACATGACAGCCCACAAGAACGCCACCCGCAAACACCACCAGTTGATCCGCACCACCAAAAGGACAACATTCAAAGAACGACTGGACAACAACACCCACAACAGCAAGGAACTCTTCAGCATCGTTAAAGAGCGCTCCAACCCCAGCGCCTGCAACAATGATATCACACCCTCGCAAGACCTCTGCGACTCACTCGCCTCGTTCTTCCACCGTAAGATCGCCGACACACAAAACAGCTTCGGCGCACAGACCATGCACCCAACCACCGAACCAACGCCCCCCACCACCACCCTCTGTACCTGGACCCCTGTCAGCACCGAAGACACCACCCGCTTGATGAACACCATCCACTCCGGCTCCCCAACCGACCCCTGCCCACACCACATCTTCAACAAAGCCGACTCCATCATCGCACCCCAGCTCCGGAACATCATCAACAGCTCCTTCGTATCCGCCACCTTCCCGGAGAGTTGGAAACATGCCGAGCTGAGCGCCCTCCTGAAGAAACCCACCGCCGACCCCACGGACCTCAAGAACTTCCGCCCCATCTCGCTCCTCCCCTTTCCTGCCAAAGTCATCGAGATGACCGTC
Source organism: Lissotriton helveticus (assembly GCF_964261635.1). Taxonomy (NCBI): domain Eukaryota; kingdom Metazoa; phylum Chordata; class Amphibia; order Caudata; family Salamandridae; genus Lissotriton; species Lissotriton helveticus. The sequence continues at coordinate 621,922,429 of NC_136070.1, read as the reverse complement.
AACAGACAACTCTCCGCCTTCCTCGAGACCAACGGATCCCTCGACCCATCACAGTCCGGTTTCCAAGCAAACCACAGCACCGAGACTGCTCTCATCGCAGCTACCGACAACATCAGATCCCTGCTCGACAATGGGGAAACTGCTGCCCTCATCCTCCTAGACCTCTCAGCAGCCTTCGACACCGTATGCCACCGCACCCATATCCAGCGCCTCAGCAACAACGGAATCCAAGGGGCCGCCCTGGAGTGGATCATCTCGTTCCTTGCCGGAAGAATCCAGAGAGTCCGCCTCACCCCGTTCCGATCCGCGGCCACCGAAGTCATCTGCGGCGTCCCGCAAGGATCCTCACTCAGCCCCACCCTCTTCCACGTCTACATGAGCCCTCTCGCTGCCATCACACGCCAACACAACCTTAACATCATCTCCTACGCCGACGACACCCAGCTTATCCTCTCCCTCACCAACGACCCCGCCACCGCCAAAGCCAGCCTCCAGGAAGGAATGAAAGACGTCACGGAATGGATGAAGATCAGCCGTCTGAAACTGAACTCAGACAAGACGGAAGTCCTCATCCTCGGACCATCCCCTTCCGCCTGGGAGGACTCCTGGTGGCCCCCTGCACTGGGCACTGCACCCAAGCCAACGGACCATGCACGCAACCTGATCTTCATCCTGGACTCCTCCCTCATGATGACCAAGCAAGTCAACTCCGTCTCATCTTCCTGCTTCAACACCCTGCGCATGCTCCGAAAGATCTTCCGGTGGATCCCCACCGAAGGCAGGAAGACGGTCACCCAGGCCCTCATCACCAGCCGTCTGGACTACGGGAACACCCTCTACGCCGGAACCACAGACAAACTCCAGAAAAGACTCCAGCGCATACAGAGCGCTTCTGCACGACTCCTCCTGGACATCCCTCGCCACAGCCACATCTCTGCCCATCTAAAAGACCTGCACTGCTCCCCGTCACCAAGAGGATCACGTTCAGACTCCTCACCCACGCACACAAGGCTCTCCACGACATGGGCCCGAAATACCTCAATAGCCGCCTCACATTCTACACACCCACCCGCCAGCTCCAATCCGCCAGCCTCGCCCTCGCCTCTGTCCCACGAATCCGCAAATCCACCACAGGAGAAAGATCCTTCTCCTACCTGGCGGCCAAGACATGAAACTCCCTCCCATCCCACCTTCGGATGACCCAGGACCATCTCTCCTTCAGAAAGCAACTCAAGACCTGGCTGTTCGAGCAGTAGCGACCCCCCCCTCCAAGCGCCTTGAGACCCTAGCGGGTGAGTAGCGCGCTCTACAAATTTGCTGATTGATTGATTGATCTGCTACCAGCTGGAAATTTCCAGTCAGGGTGTGTCTTTATTGGTTCTGAATTGTACATTATGTATCGCTATGCTTGCTGAAGGCAGTACCTCTGCAGCAATCCCAGGAGGCTGGTCAGAAAGGACTCCGCTTAAGTGTACCTGAATAAATATACTTAGTTTATAGTCTCTACTGTCTGACCTACTCTTCATTTGTGAGGAAGGCTGAGAGGTGGTCGTGAGTGACCCATGTGTCCCTAATAGGGTCACTTCCTTCACTAGTACCTCTGGCCCAGGTCGTTCTAGACCCACATGTACATTCAGATGCACATTCTACTGGGCCTGAACTTACTGGTCATTTCTATTCCTCCTGGACCTGTTGATATAGGGCCTCTTGGTTCTGCTAGCCTTGGTCCTTCCTGGTCCTGGTTCATCTGCTGCTGCCCTTCTGGTCCTCCTTGATCTGATATCTTTAATACTCATCCTCCTGTCGCTGGTCCTCCTTTCTATTTTTCTCCTGGTACTGGTCATTAGCTTGAGCCAGCTACTTGTGGTGTTGGTCTTCTTCATCCCTCTAGTCCTGGTTGATGCTATTGAACCCTCATATACCTCCTCATATTGCTGAATCAGGGCCTTCTACTTCTCCTACTCCTCGTCCTTCTCTTCCTTAAAACCCTGGTCAACTGGGTTCTGTTCCCCTTTTCTACATCCTTCTAGTCCTACTGAACCATATCACCCTGATCCCAGTAGTGCTAATCCTATTTTTCCTGGTTCAGTTCCTCCTTGTCTATGTGTTCCTGGTCCCCACTGGCCTTGCTTACCCTGGTCCTCATAGATTTGGTCTTGTTGGTCCTGGTTTTTCTTTATCTGGTCCTCATGACCAGTGTTTAATTTGTAAAAATAATAAGTGCCTGGGCTCTTGTCAGGAGGCTACTGCAGCTTTCACTACCCATTGCCCCTGCAAGTACTGCCAGTAACAGTACCCACACAACTACTAACCATCACACTCCAACTGTGTGACAGTTCAGAGTATTCCAGGACCCAAAGCTATAAGAAGGCTATGGTGGCTGGTATTAGTTATTTTTAATGTGTGCTGAATTAATAGACAACTGTTGTGATAATCTCTAAATTAGACGAACAGTGCCACCATATGACAGACTGTCACAAAAGCTGGTGTTGACAATTATGAGCACTGGAAAACACTAGCTCAAATTAAGAGCTGCTATTGACTCTGGATGTCATATCCTGGTCACTGTCCTTTTTCAGGTCATCTTCCTCCTCTTACCTGTCCTCCTCCTTCCTTGTCCACATCTCCACCACAATGACTTTAGCTGTGCACAGCCTCTGAGACTTTCACTCAAAGTTTCCTTTTTTGGCTGCAACATTTCTTTTGCTGAGACAATACTGTCAAGGATGGAAATTAGATCCCAGCACAGACTACAGCTAGCCCACTGAAAATGCTGCATAACATGGTAAAACGAAACTACATTTCCCAAAATACATTAGGCCGTTGACTAAAGTGTGCTGAATGGGCCACTCATACGTGGAACCAATAAGAATCCATGCCTGAAGCCCACCTCTGCTGGGTGAATAGTGTGGGCAAAGTGTGTATAATCATCTGGAAGCTGAGTGAATAGATACTGCACTGGTCAATTACCCAGGTGATTTGAATACCTGTCCCTTGCTGTCACGTGTCCAGTTCTACAGAGACCCATCCCTGTGCTTCACCCAAGTTACTGCCTGCAAGTCCCCCAAAGCATTGTCCCCCTAGTACCAATTGCCTTAAGTGCATGCTCCTCCCTCTCTGGCCCAGATACCAGCCATCTCTCTGCACTCCCTCTGTGTGCTACTTGTTGGCTGTTGCTGTGTTGCATGATCTAACATGCTAAACAACCATAACCCTCCTTAAAAGAATCCCAAAACTAACACAAGGTCTCCCATAAAAAGCTGAAAATGTGCCCAGACCTCAAAAATCATGAAAACGAAGCTCATGAAAGTTAAAAGTAAATGCGGTCTCATGAGTGAAGAACATGTTTATGTAACCTGCAGTAAAAACATACTCATTATTCCTTACAGACAGCCCAATACTCTAGTCTGAAGCACAAAGTATCTGTTTCCATATCATGAAACTCCTGAAACAGACAATTGACTCCTACATTTCTTTTTTCTTATTATAGTAATGTAAATTCATTTAATCAAAAAAGATTTTCCTGCTTATTTATCTGTAAACATTAAAGCTTTATTCATGCACTTACAGTTGTACATTTGTATATGCATTTACTTTCAAATGCTTCACACACTTTCCTGCACCCCTTCACAAGATGGTAACCAACCTGCCATTGACTTGAGTTCTTTTTTTATTCATGTCTGGCTATATGAAGATCTCCTCCACACTACTGATCTACGCGCTGGCCAAATAGTATATGAACTCTAATATTTAACTGCAAAAACAGTGAAGTTTAAAATATTTAGCTGACCATTGGCCAAATTGGGGAGATTGTGTACTATTTTGCTTGTGACCAGATAAGTATCAATCACGCAATCAGCAGATTTGTAAAGCGCGCTACTCACCCGCTAGGGTCTCAAGGCGCTGGGGGGGGGGGGGGGGGGGGGAGGGTGCTGCTACTGCTGGAAGAGCCAGGTCTTGAGTTGCTTCCTGAAGGAGAGATGGTCCTGGGTCTGCCGAAGGTGTGCGGGGAGGGAGTTCCATGTCTTGGCAGCTAGGTAGGAGAAGGATCTTCCCCCAGTTGTGGTTCTGCGTATCCATGGGACAGTGGCGAGGGCGAGGCTGGCGGATCGGAGCTGGCGGGTGGTAGTGTAGAACATGAGGCGGTTGTTGAGGTATGTGGGGCCCGTGTTGTGGAGGGCTTTGTGTGCGTGGGTGAGGAGCCTGAACGTGATCCTCTTGTTGACCGGGAGCCAGTGCAGGTCTCTCAGGTGGGCGGAGATGTGGCTGTGGTGGGGGATGTCCAGGATGAGTCATGCAGAGGCGTTTTGTATGCGCTGGAGTCTTTTCTGTAGTTTGGCTGTGGTTCCGGCGTAGAGGGCGTTCCTGTAGTCCAGTCGGCTGGTGACAAGGGCCTGGGTGACCGTTTTTCTGGTTCCGGTCGGGATCCACCAGGAGATCTTTCGGAGCATGCGCAGGGTGTTGAAGCAAGATGATGAGACGGCGTTGACTTGCTTGGTCATCGTGAGGGAGGAGTCTAGCATGAAGCCCAGGTTACGTGCGTGGTCTGTGGGTTTGGGGGTGGTACCCAGTGCAGGGGGCCACCAGGAGTCGTCCCAGGCGGAGGGGGATGGTCCGAGGATGAGGACTTCTGTCTTGTCTGAGTTCAGTTTCAGACGGCTGAGCTTCATCCATTCCGTGACGTCTTTCATTCCTTCCTGGAGGCTGACTCTGGTGGTGGCGGGGTCGTTGGTGAGGGAGAGGATCAGCTGGGTGTCGTCAGCGTAGGAGATGATGTTGAGGTTGTGTTGGCATGTGATGGCTGCGAGGGGACTCATGTAGACGTGGAAGAGGGTGGGGCTGAGTGAGGATCCTTGCGGGACGCCGCAGATGACTTCGGTGGCCGCGGATCGGAACGGGGTGAGGCGGACTCTCTGGGTTCTTCCGGCAAGGAACGAGATGATCCACTCCAGGGCCGCCCCTTGGATTCTGTTGTTGCTGAGGCGCTGGATATGGGTGCGGTGGCATACGGTGTCGAAGGCTGCTGAGAGGTCTAGGAGGATGAGGGCAGCAGTTTCCCCATTGTCGAGCAGGGATCTGATGTTGTCGGTAGCTGCGATGAGAGCAGTCTCGGTGCTGTGGTTTGCTTGGAAACCGGACTGTGATGGGTCGAGGGATCCGTTGGTCTCGAGGAAGGCGGAGAGTTGTCTGTTGACGGTCATCTCGATGACTTTGGCAGGAAAGGGGAGGAGCGAGATGGGGGGAAGTTCTTGAGGTCCGTGGGGTCGGCGGTGGGTTTCTTCAGGAGGGCGCTCAGCTCGGCATGTTTCCAACTCCGAGTCCGAGGATGAGGACTTCTGTCTTGTCTGAGTTCAGTTTCAGACGGCTGAGCTTCATCCATTCCGTGACGTCTTTCATTCCTTCCTGGAGGCTGACTCTGGTGGTGGCGGGGTCGTTGGTGAGGGAGAGGATCAGCTGGGTGTCATCAGCGTAGGAGATGATGTTGAGGTTGTGTTGGCATGTGATGGCTGCGAGGGGACTCATGTAGACGTTGAAGAGGGTGGGGCTGAGAGAGGAGCCTTGAGGAACGCCGCAGATGATCTTGGTGGCTGCTGAGCGGAAGGGAGGCAGGAGGACTCTCTGGGTTCTGTCGGCGAGGAAGGAGGTGACCCATTCCAGGGCCTTTCCTTGGATACCGGCGTGGTGGAGGCGTGAAGTTAGGGTGTGGTGGCAGATGGTGTCGAATGCGGCAGAGAGGTCGAGGAGGATGAGGGCAGCCGTTTCCCCGTTGTCGAGCATGGACCTGATGTCGTCGGTAGCTGCGATGAGGGCGGTCTCTGTGCTGTGGTTGGCTCGGAATCCTGACAGTGATGGGTCGAGGGAGTCGTTTGTTTCGAGGAAGGCGGTCAGTTGTTTGTTGACGATCTTCTCGATGACTTTGGCGGGGAAAGGGAGGAGCGAGATGGGCGGAAGTTCTTGAGGTCCGTATGGTCCGCGGTGGGTTTCTTCAGGAGGGCGCTGATCTCCGCATGTTTCTAGCTCTCCGGGAAGGTGGCAGATGCGAAGGAGGAGTTAATGATGTTCCGGAGTTGGGGTGCGATGATGGTGTTGGCTTTGTTGAAGATGTGGTGTGGACAGGGGTCGGCTGGGGAGCCGGAGTGGATGGTGTTCATCACGTGGGTGGTGTCATCAGTGCTGACGGGGGTCCAGGTGCAGAGGGTGGTGGTGAGGGGCATAGGTTCGGTGTTTGGGGGTGTGCTGTGGGCGCCGAAGCTGTTGTGTATGTCGGCGATCTTGTGGTGGAAGTAGACACTTTCTTTTGCATTTGGTTCCTTCCTGACTCCTGCAGGATCACTGAGAGCTGCGATTACCTTCAAAGCTTTAGAGTAAAGTAGTTGATGTGTCTGCTATTGATTGGGCCAGACAGCCTATTGTATATGATAAAAACTCTCCAGAATTCAAAATAGTATACTTCTTTATAATACCACCCTTGCATTCCATTTCGGTTTAGTATATGGAGTTATACAATTGCACTGAGTGTGAACTGTTAGAAGTGATAGATTCAGATCATGAACTTAGAAACAAGCATCCCCCCACTTCCACTTCCCTGACGACTTTGCTTGTAGTGGACCAAATGAAAATCAATTGTGTTTTTGCCCCCTATACATTGCCTAGGGTGTTTCTACGGATGGAGTAGCATTATAGTGTTATGCTTTTGTGTAGCGCTCACCCCAAATTGATGTCTTTCAAGGTGCCCTCATAAAATGATGAAAAAAAGGAGGCACTGTGAAAAAACAGTCATTGCCTAGGATCACACAATGTGGTCAAGTGGATGCTGGGATTGATGCAATGTTTCCAGGTTTCATCTTTTGCAATTTAGCCATTGCATAAGTATCTCATTATCTCTCCTGTTTTACATAAAAGATCAATTATTTTTATTTAAGCCCTTGAGATGTTAAATCAGTGCGCTGTGTTAAATGCATCGCAGAAATGCATGTTTCATAAGGATTTGGCTGTGGCAGTGTTTGGGAAGAGTGATATTTTAATGCAGAAGCTAAAATGCAAACTAAAGCATCCCCCTTTGTCGGTGCATTGAGACTGTTTCCCTGCGTAGCTAAAAGCCTTTATTCGCGGTCATCTATTTGTGAAGTAATTCAGCCACTCACTGCTCACCCAACCATTTCTTCATTCGCTTGACCATGTAGCCATGTCCTCAATCTCCTGCCATACATTCAATGACAGAGCAAGGAACTATAATAAATAATGTATTGTAAAATGAACCGTTTTGCATTTTTACCCCAAAACTTTCTTGTGGAAAGAGCCCCCTCAATCATCCCCTACCGGGCTCAGACCCACTCACTGCACTCACTCGCTGCACGAAGTATCGGAGCTGGTCGGACAAAATTTGCCAGGGCTGCTTTTGGTTCCTAGTCCACCCCTGCCTTCACATCACAGGTCTGTCATTTGTAGTAACTGAATCCACTATCATTTTGAAGGAAAATTGATGAGATGTGCTTTTTTTTGTTGCAAGAGCAGGCTGTGCATTTTATATTACGAACCCTATTATTAACCCTTTTCATCACGGATAACATTGCAGACAAATATGCCATTTTTGACATTCCAAAGTAATTCCGATCATGCAACAGTCTATTCTCACTTCCCACAACCAAATAGGTTACAAACCCACCACCGGCCGCATTCTCTAGCCATTTTGCAGTATTCGCATTTAGGCCAGATGTACATAGACTTCCATGTGCGATTTCCTAATAGCGCATTTTTGCAATGCGCTATTAGGAAATTGCAAACCGCTATGTACAATAGTGTTTTACACTGTCTGAGATTCCCAATGGGTCGCAAGGGACCTGCCTCTATTATATTCATGAGGCAGATGGCAATTTGCGACCAATTTGGAATGGCTAGCACTCACAGGGATGGTGACATGCTGGGTCAGCAGACCACCATGTCTGAGACTGCTTTTTAAATAAAGCTGTTTTTTATTTTGAAATGCAGCCTTTTAAAAAGAAAAATGCAAACATTTCCTTTTCATTTTTTAAGAGTTGGAAGTGGTGAATGGCTTTCCATCTACTTCACAGAGTCGGCAAAGTATGAATGTTTTCCAACTGCTTTCCAGTCGCCAAAAATTCATACGTGCCCCTGAGACTCGTATTAGGAATAGACACCCTTGGCATTCCCCTTCCTAATAGTGATTCGCAAACCCAATTTGCAATTCGTGATAGCTTACGGATTCGCACATAGGGCTTAGTACATTTAAAAAAAAAAAATTTTCACGTCGCGATTCGGGCTGTTTGCGAGCTGAAAAAAGCGTCATACAGATGCCTCTTACTCCTATGCTATGTACGTTGAATTTTAAAAATTGTGTAACGATCTCTCTGTAGTGACAGTTTGGTGACCTTAGTGAGCTCCTACAATCAATTAAAGTACCAATGAATAGGTTAATAAGTTAAATGCATAACAGATTGTTTGACTAGTACATAATACACAATATATACTGATAGAGCAAGCTTCGCATCGCGACTTGCTCGAGTCATGAACCTCGCCCGTGTGTAATCAATTAATACATTTTGTACGTCTTACTAATGTTTATTTTATATTCGACCGAAGTAGATGAAGCTTTTTCTATGTGTTTTCTAATACAAATAATCCATGTCTCTAAAAATGGCCGCCGTTCGGAAAATAGCTTCTGCGCATGCGTCAGTCACACTCACGTGACCTGACGTAGTTATAAGTTTAGGTGGGAAAAAGTGCGCATGCGTAATACATAGCTTCGTGAATAACGTGCTGATGCTCTTGTGACAAGTGTATATGTTGCTAACATTTAAACTGCATAGTATATTTTTACAATGATAAGTTTAAAGTCCAAAACCAATGATGTGTTTTCATACTGTCACTTCTGTGTTATTAATTTGTTTTCGCTTACTTTTCATGTATCCTCGACTCGGAGGGGTGCTGGGCTGGGGAGTCCATCTTGGAGGGTATTTCTGCGCAGACTCGCCAGAAGTTACTATGGCATTGAACTGAGGCCAAAGAAGGTTGATGCCAGAGCCACCCTGGGAAAAGAACACCTTCGCCCAGCCGAGGCATCATGATATTGTTTAAATGTAACACAATTGTATTCTTTCATTGTATTCTGCGCGTCTTTCTCATGGGAACCCCAATCTTGCTAGGCGGTGCCCAGAGATGTAAATTAGGCCTCCAAATAGTCTATTCTGATTGGTGTGTTACCCAAATCCTACCTTAGGACCAATCCAAATTGAGGGATTCTGACACTTTGCAACATTGGGGGGTGGTACACCGTCCCAAAACAGTATAACTACCCTGGGTTCACCTAGGGAAATTGTCCGACTTGTCTGATTTAGCTGACCTGTCACTGACCCAACGCACTCAATAGGTGACTGAAGATACAGAGTACTGCGGAGCACTCTGTCCGAATTTGACCATAGACTAAGGTTTTACTAAACCTTAAAGTGCTGACGAAGCACTTTGCTGGGAGTTCGCTGACCCAATCGGGGTCTTGATCGATAGCTGCAGAGAGGGTGGAGCGCAGGCGTTGCTTCCGAACTGCGGGTACCGGTCCTGTCCTGAGGGTTTCCTGTCCTGATTCCTAATCTGAGGGTTTCCTGTCCTGTCTGGGGTGTCCATTCTGCACCTGCTGTCCACTGTGGGGTAGCCTTCCTAGAGGGTTTCCTGTCCTTAACCGACCCGTGGCCAGGGTTTGGTTTCCACACCAGTCTAGGTAAATATTGCTCTGAAATCTTTAAAATCTTGCACCTTCTGAATTTCTGTCTTTTGCTTTAATAAAGACATACCATTTGCACATGTTAATTTTCCATGCTTTTTCGCATCCATTGAAATCATAAAGTCATTTGCATTTATTTCATAAAGAGTTCCTATGTTACCCTACCTGCTAGAAATTATATTTTGCATTGCAGTTTGTCATTTCCTGATATGGTCTAGAACCTCCTTACTTAGACTGTCTAAAGAACTCTTGCCCTAAATGCATTGCATATTCCCGTTACATCTCATATTTACATTTCAATGATTACCCTGACTTTATTTCTCTATAGTTACTTACTTTTCATTATCTTGATTATTGATTGTCTTATTCTTGTAAACCTAATGATTTCTGAAAACGAACTTTAGATAAAGACTTTAAAACTTCCAGTTGTCCTTGGTCATTTGCTAAGAATATTTTTAATGTTATTGGTTGGGTTTGTATTTTGCTGCCTTTCCTTTTACAGCTAGCTCCCTGATCCATTGTGGTCATAGGTACCCGAATCGGTGGATGGTAAGTCGGGTACGCTGAGGAATAACGAAAGGAACTCACAAACTTTGATAGCAGACCGTGAGGTCATCCGATCAATGTATATGGTGATTTGAAATATATGGGCCCGAAGCGGCGAAATTATTGGTCGGCTGACCCGGGCGCTCTATCAGTTTTTCTGGTAGCAGAGCTATGGTTAGGGACTAGTTAAAGGTTAGGTAGGACTAATTAGACTAGTCAAGTCGATAGCTGCTAGTATTGATGCTGCTATAAGAGTAGGCACTTCGGGAGAACTGATCACTCACTTGAAATGTTTTGCTTTGAAAAATTATGAAATGTTTTAAACTGTTTTCCTTATTATTGTATTGATATATGTATTAACCCATTCGTTAGTTACTGTTCAGTGTTGTCAGAACTCCCCGGGGAATTGAATGGCAAGTGGTGAATAGAATCCATTGCCTTGAGGTCGCAGGTTCAAGGAAAGTTAGGTGCAGGTTAGGGAAACCCAGAAGCACTAACTAGGGCTTTTTCTGAATACATGTGTGAATAAATGTGAGTAACGAGGTTCAGTGGCAAAATTCCAATAGTGGCGCAACCTAGCAAGGGTCATATCGGAAGAGTAGCAGGTTCATCGGAGCTTGGGTGAAAGCAAAAGCGTCCGCTGGGAAACCTTAGACTCGGATATATCCCGGAACAAGTGGATGGTCTAGGGAAGTAACAGGTTCACTGATGCTAGAGTGAATGGTAGGCGGAAGAGATCTACCCGTAGCGTGTGAAAAGTAAATGGAAGTAGTTTACTTGCAGTAAAACAACTCTTTTTCTGTCTAGACACTTGAACACTGTGGCGAATGTGTATTCGTTGTAAAATAACCAAGCACTAGCACTTTAGAAAGAAAGAAAGTTTCCGTTACCTTGTGAAGGGAGGGAGTCAGTAGCGAAGCGTCTCTGACGTCACTCTGTGCCGCGCTGGGATTGGTAGAATCAGCGGGCGGGTAGCGGGGCTGGAATTGTGAAGGAGGGGTGAGCGCCGAAGCGTGAGAACTGTCTCGCGAAAAGGCCGCGCACCCATTGGCCGAAAATATTTGAACTCGCGCACCCATTGGTCGCACGGAATTGCAAGACGCATTCTGATTGGAGGTAATTTGGTAAACAAAGTTAAGCGTAGAAATCGTATGTGGCACTCGTATACTCCAGAGACTAGACCCGATCCAAGAAACCTAGGTTTTGAAAGGGATCAGTGGAAGGCTAATAGATACGATATTATGTACGGAACTAGGAGAAAAATGTCCCTTGTAAATAAGGTGAAGAATTACTTCAAAAGGGATAAGCCGATTCAAACTACAGAAGGCGTTATTATTCCACCACCAAATACTCCCGCCTCTTTCATGATGTTTGACAGAGGGTACAATACATGTCTGTGGTTAGAAAATTGGGTGAAATACACCAAAGACGACGGGATAATGGCTTTTCCGTTAGAAGGTACCTTTAATGCTAGGATCCTATTCAATTTAAGAAACCGAATGAATGAATTACATCCCAGACCGAGACTAACGCAGTACGAGGCATTGGAGGAATGGGAGATTGAGGCTTTCCAAAGAGATAAACCCCGAATGGACAAAGGGCTGACCAAGTTTTACCCAAAACTGAAACAAGAAACCAGAGATAAAAAGATGAAGCAGTGGAGACAGAGCATGATTGTTGAGGGACTGTTTCCCATGATGCAACCAGAGGATCCTCCTGGGGGGGGGAAAGAACAGAAAAGACCAAACATTGGGGGCCCCCGGGAGAATCAGATGATGAATTATTAGATGACTTATGCATGAGAAGTCCGCCTCCTTATAATGAAGGACACCGACCTGCCAGTGCAGGAGATATTCCCCGGAGACCTCTACAAAGGGAAGAGGGCAGGCCCATAAGTGCAGGAGGGAATTATCTAATTCCTCCTTATACTGAGGATCTAGGGCCTGTGGAAACCAGAAGTATTTACCCCCGGAGACCGGCAGGTGGGGAGATGGGATATTCACGGGAAGGAGACTTTTGCCCGCGTCTCCCCAACGGAGGCGAAGTGAGGTCCTTAGGTTCAGAAATGCCGTTATTACAGCCCCGGGACGAGGAAGATCCGAGAATTCTAGGCACAGGAAGTTTGTTTCAGAAGCCTAACTATGGCGGAGGGCCGAGTGAGACTCATCCCACTGCCCCGAGTTATGCTCCCATTCTGACCCCGCAGGTATTACATGGAAACTCCTTGGACAGGTCATTAGAAGAGAAAGAGCGAGAAGCGCTGGGAAGTCAGAGAGCCGAAATAATACGGAAAATGTCACAACTAAATGCAAGTCCTGAAGCCTTGACAATCCCAGTAACAATCGGACCGGTGGTTCCGTTGTATGGGGACCGTCAAGGAAGTCCGAAACCTCCCGTAATTACCCCTGTCATTGCACCAACCAGACCAGAACCCTTAATTATAGATGACCAGACAAGTGAGTGCGAGTCGGAGGTCTCGCTGTTAGATCTGCCCATTAAAAGGAACGGGAAAAAGATACCGAAGCCGCACACGTTTAGTACGAGGGCAATTCAGATGGAATCAACCTCGGGTACTAGGAGTGTCACATTGGTGACTCCGGAAGAAATCGAAAGATGGAGCCAGGAATTGGAAAAGCCAGCGTCCCCAACGAAACCTTTAGATCTCTACAAACTGAGAATAGACATAGAGGAATTGATGGCAGGAAACGTAGGATTAGACAGATTAAATACCTACTCCGAAGATGAAATGCTGTTTATCTGCAAAAGTCTCACCCGAAATACCCGAATACTTCATGAAAAACTGACAGACACTGCTGCTAGCATGGGAATAGATATTTCAAGATCGAAACCCCTGCAAAAACCGTATAGGGCAGATTTCTCAGACAAAGATTTGGAAAACTTGAATGCTTCAGGGAAGAAAGCACAGGTCAAGGAACTATTGGTCAGTATTGCAGAAATGGGGAGATGTGGAAAGATGGAAAGCCAGGTGGACCAAGAAAAAGGATGAGGCCAGGACTAGGCAGGTATCTCCCGAATATATTCTGAGGGAAACTGAGAAACCAGAACAGTTATGCCCCATGCGCGAAGTACCAGGTGGAAAATATGTGCACGTTCCATGGTCCAGACAGGATATTGTGTCCTTTACTAACGATTTCCCGAAATTGCGCGAAAAGCCAGTTGACTGGTATAGACAGGTGGAAAGGTTCGTAAAGGTGCAAAAATGCCTGTGGAAGGACCTGGATGGGTTCTTTGACATTGTGGTTCTGGTAGATCTGTGGACCGAGCGTAAAATAGCGATAGCCTGGCCCAGTGAAGAGTACTCGAGGGATTCTAGAACAGGGGAACCGTCTGTTGAAGTGATGAGAAAGTATGAACAAGTAATTCAGCATTTGAAAAATAAGGTGCCCGCAAAGGAAACTGATTGGACCAAAATAGACAGGACAACACAGGAAAGAGAAGAAACAGTGCACTCCTTTTATGAAAGGCTGTTGCAGGTGTTCAAAACATACAGTGGAATAGATAACTTCGAGATGAAGGATATGACACATTTTATTTACAGGTTTGTAAACGGTTTAAGACCCGAAATTTGTCAGTGGATAAAAGATAACAAAATTTGTTGGCAATCTAAAAAGATGGATGAGGTCCTACGGTACGCAAAGTACTGTGAGGACGAGATGGCAGAAAAGAAAAAGGCTCTCAAGGAGAAGGTTATGTGGGCTCAAGTGAAGCTCGCAGAACAGCAGGAAAAACAATTGAATGAAATGGCTAAATCTACACAGAATAAAGGTCCTGGGGGTGGGGGTGGAGGAAAGCCCCGGCCCAAAATGAGCAGGGAGGAGGCAAAGAAGAAATTTCCCTACCACCAGTGCGGGGAAATTGGACACTGGCAAAACGAGTGTCCTTATCTGCAGGATGATAACGCCCAAACACCTGATTTAACTCCACAGACGCAGAAAGAAAGACCGAGAAAGACCCAACAACAGGTAAAAACGATTCAGTTGCCCCGAGCACCAAAGCAAGTATTTAAGGGAAAGCCCACGCAGGGTGATGACGTAGAAGTCTGGGAAAGCAATGAGAACAGAAATACAGCAACTTCGCAGTATTTACTAAATGATACCTTTCTCTGTGATGACCAGTACTGACGGGGCCTGAGAGGGGAGGACGAGGAGTGCGTACTTGGCGCCTCCTTGCCGGTAGACCAGTCCGGACCATACATTGAAGGAAAGGTTGACGGAAATGATGTCACTTTTCTGTTGGACACTGGCGCTACCCGTTCTACTGTGAGAACAGGGGACGTTCCAAACCTACCCCTCTCGGGAGAAGCCATCCAAGTAGTGGGTGTATCTAATCAACTGATTAGTACTCCTGTTACCGAGCCCATGGAGATCTCAATTGGAAACTTTAAAGAAATGCATAGATTTGTCGTTTGTGACACCAGTCCAGTGAACTTACTGGGAAGTGATTTGCTGTGCAAAATGAACTGTACCATCTTTTGCACACCAAAGGGTGTTGAGATTCAGACCCCAGATGAAGATGGCATTTATAAATTAATGTTAATCAGACCTGACTCAGAAATTAGACGAATGACTATGCAGGATTTGCCCAAAGAACTCCAAGAAACAGTGAAGCCAAAGGTATGGGACTTTACCGGAAAAGATGTAGGATTAATGAAAAACGTAGACCCCATACAGATAGCAATAAGGGACAATGCAGTATACCCTAATACTAAACCCTACAGAATGAATGCAGAAGTGAGAGCAGGTGGTGCCCTGGAAATACAAAAATTGCTAGAAGGAAACATCATACATGAAGTAATGAGTAGCCCCTGCAACTCACCGATTATGGGCATCAAAAAGCCTAGTGGCAAGTACAGAGTCGTGCAGGACCTAAGAAAGGTAAACAAAATAGTGGTTCCTTGCTGCCCTATTGTCCCGAACCCAGCAGTGATTCTGTACCAGATTCCCTGGGATGCTGAGTGGTTCACTGTGATAGACCTATGTCATGCATTCTTTTCCATTCCCTTGCATCCAGACAGCAAATTTATTTTCTCATTTGCCTTCAACAGTCACGTGTATGTCTGGAATAGGGTCCCCCAGGGGTACACAGAGAGCCCCTCTATCTTTAATCAGATCTTGAAAAAATGTTTGGAAACTTTGGTCTTACCTGGAAATTCTGTCTTGGTGCAATACATCGACGACCTCTTGGTGGCGTCCAAAAGTCATAGGGACTGTGTGATTGACCCATTGCCCTACTAGACCACCTGGGTGAGAAGGGACATAAAGTGGCCCCTGAAAAATTACAGTTCTGTGCAAAATCAGTAAAATATCTGGGGCACCAGATAGAAAAGGGCATCAGGAAAGTAACGTCAGAAAGAGTAAGAATAATTCAAAAAATGCAGTTACCCCGTACTCAGAAAGAAATCAGAATGTTCCTTGGAGTGATAGGATACTGCAGGCAATGGATTGTGGGGTTTGCAGTCCTAGCTAGGCCCTTGATAAAAATGACCAAGAGGGGATCACCTGATGTTGTAGAATGGAATGATGAAAGCTTAACAGCCTTCACCAAATTACGAGACTGTCTGTGCACAGCCCCTGCGTTGGGAATGCCAGACTATTCCAAGGAATTTGCCCTGTTCTGTGACACTCGCGATAATTGTGCATTGTCAGTCCTAACTCAAGAACATGGCACAACCAGAAGGCCTGTGGCATATTTCTCTGTCACCCTGGATCCAGTGGCTGCTGGATTACCAGGATGTCTGAAAGCAATAGCTGCTACCTGCACAAGTTTAGAGCAGAGTGAGTCCATTGTCATGGGACATCCTGTAACCGTGTATGTTCCACACGGGGTGGTAATTTTACTAACCAGAACGAAAACTCAGTATCTCACCCCTAGTCGGCTGACTAAATACGAGAGGATTCTCGTGGGTGCTGCAAATATAACAATTGTCAGGTGCAACATTCTGAACCCCGCCACTCTGCTTCCCGACTCAATGGATATGGAAGATGGGGAAGAAGATGAGCATAACTGCATTGATTTGACAGAATTGTGCACAAAACCACGCCCAGACATTAGTGAAACAACTTTGCCTAAACATGACATGGAATTGTTTGTGGATGGTTCATGCCTAAGACATGAACAAGGAGGCCTGAGTGCTGCCTATGCGGTAGTCTCCTTAACAAAAATTGTTGACGCAGGTTATTTATTTGAAGTGAAGTCTGCACAAGTAGCCGAATTGATCGCTATGATAAAAGCTTGCAAAATTGGGAAAAACATACGCCTAACAGTGTATACTGACAGTCAGTACTGTTTTGCCGTTGTGCACGACTTTGGCCAATTGTGGCTACAGAGGGAGTTCCTGACCTCATCAGGTACCCCTATTCGAAATGGAAAAGTTGTTCAAGACCTTTTAGAGGCAATCCAATTACCAAAGGAACTGGCAGTGGTCAAGTGTGTTGCCCATAAGAAGAACTTTGATTCTGTATCTTTGGGAAATGATTTCGCTGATCGAGTGGCCCAATTGTGCGCCAGAGATCGATATATTATAAATCCAAAACGAGGGGGGCCCGGAACCAGCTGCCAACTTCGAGTGTTTGAAGAAGTGCCTACATGGGATGAAGTGAGAGAATGGCAGCAGGCGGCACCCTGGCAAGAGAGAGAGAAGTGGAAGGAAGAAGGGTGTAGACCCAGACGTGAGGATGGTGTCATCTTGGGCCCAAATGGTATGCCTGTGTTACCCAGACACTTGCTTGGCACAATGGCGAGATTGATACATGAGGGATCACACATTGGTAGGGACGCCATGATTCTGGTATTCCAACAGACTTGGTACAGTAAAAAGTTCAGGAAAGTAGCAGAGTCCCTCTGCCAGAGGTGCCTGTCATGTCAAAAGATGAACCCAGGCAAGAGAACAATGGTGGAACTGGGGAAAATTGGGAGATCAGGGGGTCCCTTTGTGAGAATACAGGTTGATTTCATCACCATGCCACGTTGTGAGGGGAAGCGATATGTCCTTGTCATTGTCTGCCTATTCTCAAAGTGGGTGGAAGCTTACCCTACTCCCCAGAGTGACGCACTGACAGTAGCAAAGTGTGTACTGAAAGAACTGATACCTAGATTCGGGGTTCCAGTCACGATTGAATCAGATAAAGGCCGACATTTTCAGAATGATGTGATCGACCAACTCTGTAAGGCATTTGGGATCTCGCAAAAACTCCACTGTGCATATCGTCCAGAGGCATCTGGAGTAGTGGAACAAATAAACGGGACTATCAAAAACAGACTAGCAAAATTGTGTGATGCATCTGGCATGACCTGGGTGAAGGCCCTGCCTCTGGTCCTGATGGGACTCCGAAGTATTCCAGACCGAAAGACAGGCCTGAGCCCCCATGAAATCCTGATGGGAAGAGTGATGAGACAAGCGTGGGTACCAGGAAGCAAACTGTTGAGTATTACTGATGATTTGGTGCTTGAATACTGCAAGAGATTAGGTGACCAGGTGCGTTATATCTCTCGCCAGATCGGAGAAGACGCCGTCGCCAATCCTACGACCCCTCTCCACAAACTGGTTCCTGGGGACTGGGTCAAGATAAAGAAGCATACTCGATCGAGCTGCCTGGAACCAAGGTGGGGAGAGAAGCGCCAAGTGATCCTGGTCACGACCACAGCAGTGAAGTGTGCAGGTGTTCCCCATTGGATCCACGCCAGCCACACCCAGAAGGTATTACCAGACAAGGAGCCTGAAGAAGAAGGCCCCCCAGCGGAGGGGCCTGCAGGAGCCAGACCAGAAGTAGCTGACGACGTACAGCCTAGTACCAGCCAAGCTGAGGGGTCCGCAGAAGTTGGTCCAGAAGTAGCTGATGACGAGCTGCCAAGAGTCCAGCCGGCTGAAGGGTACCCAGAAGTTGGTCCAGAAGTAGCTGATGACGAGCTGACAAGCATATGGCCAGATGAGTGGATACCATTGATTGACCTTACCGAAGACCCCATCAGAACAAGTGAACGAATTTGGAAAGGTAGAGAGTGGTATAGAGAGGGAAAGCAAGGCACAGGCCAAGAACCTCAGACTCTTGAGATTCACATCAAAACTGAGGAAGGAGAAGGTCAGACAGGGACAGAACAAGTGGTCGATACTCCTCCACTGACTCCTGATATCGAAAAGGGACAGATTAGACCTAGTAAAGAGATTCGAGCGGAAGAAAATCAAGAGATCGAAGTGCTCGAACAGGATCAGACAGGATTAGAGAAACGTGTTCAGGAGACAGAGACAGAGACATTTGATAAGCAAACTGAAGACTCTCCTGAACAAGGCCAGATTAGTAACCAGGCAGAAGAAATAGATGCAAGCCCTGGAACTAGTCAGATAGGAAGGGAAATAGAAGAAGCAGAATTGCCACAAACTAAAGAAAATAAAAGAGCAAGAGAAGAAAACGAAATACAAGTACCAACTAAAAGACTTAAGAAAAGAAAGCACATTGAGCCTGGCTTCATAAAGAATTTGAGGCTGAAGATAAAGACAGTGGAAGAAAAACGTGCTGAAGAAAGGAGAAGTGCTCGCATAGCTGAGCAACAAGAAGATACCTCCAAAAGAAGGAGCGATCGAATAAAGAGACAAAACAAAAAGTATAAGTCTCCTGAATGGACGCTCGTTTTGGAAGAATTTGAAGATCTTGATATCACTGACGAAAGCGACGGAGAACCAGTCGCCGAGTACTCTGCCGAAGAAGAAGACGAGCCACCGTGAATTTGCACAAAGTAAGATACTCGTGTAGAGACACAAAGAGGGGTTGAGAAACTTCTTCTGAGCCAAAATGCCTGATTCAAACGTGAGTGGTAGACCTAGTCGCAGTTGTTGCAAAACATGCTGCAAGGTATGTGTATGTAGTATAATTATATTGATATTAGTTTGGATAGGACTAACAGTGTTCATTCCTTTTGCGGTGAGCAAAAATACTAATGTTGACCCTACTGGGATTGTAAATACTGACAATGAGGAGCTGACCACACAGAGTGTGGCGAGACATGAGAGAGCACTGAAACAAACAAAACGAGACCTAGAAGCATCAGATGAGGGAGGACTACATTATCATGGAGTTAAAAACAGGACACATTTAAATGTTTTCGCAAACTTGTTAATACACTACGTAGAGACTATGGAAATTGAAGATTGCTATGTCTGCATGAAGCTACCTACCTCTGTAGCTGAAGGCGTGACATACCATCACCTGCCCCTGACATATGGAATATCATGTAGCATTTTAGCAAGCTTATTTTACAAAAGAGGACCGTTACAGTACTATTACTCTAACAATGACGTGATCTTTTCTGAACTTCCTATACGTGGGAACCTGAATCCTGTACATACCAAAAGTGACGTTACTCGCTATATGGGCGAATACTTTCTGACTATAGGTAATATAGACATAGGTGACGCACACAGAGATAACTTGACCTGTTCTTTGCGTGAGCAGGAAAAGATGTTCCTGAACATGGCAGAGAAGCGGAGAATAAAAATACAAAGAAAGGCAGACGACGAAGGGCAGAAAACGCCAAAATGGGCTGAGAACATGGAAGGCACCTCAAATGGTGGGGCGGGTCCTGCTCTGTTGCTGGATTTTGAAAAGAAAGGAAAGCTATGTCTTCACCGCGAGAAGACTAGCTACTATAATAACATTTTCATTGGTTCCAGTGAATGTGAACATAATTACAAGGTAATTGGAGGATGGGGTTTCAAAAATGGGTCAGAGCCTGTGTTTCCTGGAATTTATTATATATGTGGAGACAAGGCTTATTTCAAATTGCCGGATCACTGGTATGGAAGCTGCTACTTTGGCATTGTCTTCCCGAAAATATACCATGTGAACAAAGTTGCTGGAAGCAATGAAAATACTAATGGCTTAGTGCGTAGTAAAAGAGAAAGCGTAGGTGAAATAATGGGTAGTATTTTTAGTGCACTGATACCTGGAGTGGGAGTGGTTCTGAACACTCACAGAATTTGCAAATTGTCCACAATAGTGGATGTGTTGTCTACTGACACAGCTCATGGATTTCTGCTGGTCAATACCGAAATGGTTGCGATCAGATCAATGGTTTTGCAGAACAGACTTGCTCTTGACACCTTATTAGCAAAAGAGGGCGGAGTCTGCCGGATGTTAAAGGCGCAACATTGTTGCACTTATATTCCGGATAAAAGTGTACAGCTCAAAAGATGTGTGAAAAACATTACTAATTTGGAAAAGGAACTCAAACCACTCGAGGTTGACAGTGCCTGGAAGAGACTGGTAGATGGTCTCTCAAACGTAGGTCATTGGCTTGCTAGCTTAGGTAAAAGCTTATTGTTTAAGGTACTGATGCCAATTGGAATCATAGGTCTTATCATATTCTTCATATTTGTCTGTTGCAAATGTCGTAAGCACACCAGAAAGCATCAAGTGAATGCCAGAGGAGTGAAACGAAGTGTGGATGAGCTTGAATTAGAGGAAATGAATAATCAGATATACAAAAGGGTGAAAAATTCTCACCCTACCAAAAATGAAAAAGAGAAGCTGAATCGCTTGCTGGAAGAGATAGAGTTGTATAAAGTGTGAGAAGTTGGCATCTGGTTCCATTATTTTTGTGATGATAGTAAATATCATCAAAGAGGGGATTGATAGAGCAAGCTTCGCATCGCGACTTGCTCGAGTCATGAACCTCGCCCGTGTGTAATCAATTAATAAATTTTGTACGTCTTACTAATGTTTATTTTATATTCGACCGAAGTAGATGAAGCTTTTTCTATGTGTTTTCTAATACAAATAATCCATGTCTCTAAAAATGGCCGCCGTTCGGAAAATAGCTTCTGCGCATGCGTCAGTCACACTCACGTGACCTGACGTAGTTATAAGTTTAGGTGGGAAAAAGTGCGCATGCGTAATACATAGCTTCGTGAATAACGTGCTGATGCTCTTGTGACAAGTGTATATGTTGCTAACATTTAAACTGCATAGTATATTTTTACAATGATAAGTTTAAAGTACAAAACCAATGATGTGTTTTCATACTGTCACTTCTGTGTTATTAATTTGTTTTCGCTTACTTTTCATGTATCCTCGACTCGGAGGGGTGCTGGGCTGGGGAGTCCATCTTGGAGGGTATTTCTGCGCAGACTCGCCAGAAGTTACTATGGCATTGAACTGAGGCCAAAGAAGGTTGATGCCAGAGCCACCCTGGGAAAAGAACACCTTCGCCCAGCCGAGGCATCATGATATTGTTTAAATGTAACACAATTGTATTCTTTCATTGTATTCTGCGCGTCTTTCTCATGGGAACCCCAATCTTGCTAGGCGGTGCCCAGAGATGTAAATTAGGCCTCCAAATAGTCTATTCTGATTGGTGTGTTACCCAAATCCTACCTTAGGACCAATCCAAATTGAGGGATTCTGACACTTTGCAACATTGGGGGGTGGTACACCGTCCCAAAACAGTATAACTACCCTGGGTTCACCTAGGGAAATTGTCCGACTTGTCTGATTTAGCTGACCTGTCACTGACCCAACGCACTCAATAGGTGACTGAAGATACAGAGTACTGCGGAGCACTCTGTCCGAATTTGACCATAGACTAAGGTTTTACTAAACCTTAAAGTGCTGACGAAGCACTTTGCTGGGAGTTCGCTGACCCAATCGGGGTCTTGATCGATAGCTGCAGAGAGGGTGGAGCGCAGGCGTTGCTTCCGAACTGCGGGTACCGGTCCTGTCCTGAGGGTTTCCTGTCCTGATTCCTAATCTGAGGGTTTCCTGTCCTGTCCGGGGTGCCCATTCTGCACCTGCTGTCCACTGAGGGGTATCCTTCCTAGAGGGTTTCCTGTCCTTAACCGACCCGTGGCCAGCGTTTGGTTTCCACACCAGTCTAGGTAAATATTGCTCTGAAATCTTTAAAATCTTGCACCTTCTGAATTTCTGTATTTTGCTTTAATAAAGACATACCTTTTGCACATGTTAATTTCCCATGCTTTTTCGCATCCATTGAAATCATAAAGTCATTTGCATTTATTTCATAAAGAGTTCCTATGTTACCCTACCTGCTAGAAATTATATTTTGCATTGCAGTTTGTCATTTCCTGATATGGTCTAGAACCTCCTTACTTAGACTGTCTAAAGAACTCTTGCCCTAAATGCATAGCATATTCCCGTTACATCTCATATTTACATTTCAATGATTACCCTGACTTTATTTCTCTATAGTTACTTACTTTTCATTATCTTGATTATTGATTGTCTTATTCTTGTAAACCTAATGATTTCTGAAAACGAACTTTAGATAAAGACTTTAAAACTTCCAGTTGTCCTTGGTCATTTGCTAAGAATATTTTTAATGTTATTGGTTGGGTTTGTATTTTTCTGCCTTTCCTTTTACAGCTAGCTCCCTGATCCATTGTGGTCATAGGTACCCGAATCGGTGGATGGTAAGTCGGGTACGCTGAGGAATAACGAAAGGAACTCACAAACTTTGATAGCAGACCGTGAGGTCATCCGATCAATGTATATGGTGATTTGAAATATATGGGCCCGAAGCCGGAAGTGGCGAAATTATTGGTCGGGTGACCCGCGCGCTCTATCAATACAATCAACTCGCGATTCTGTGATCTCAAATATATTGTACAGCTTCATTCTGAGATGCACTACCCCAATTCTCTGTCCCGTGGTGATAAAGTAAATTATTTACCATATCCTTTGCTGAGCAGATCGAGAATTGCAAATTTTCCTCGTCCACTGAAGTCTTCTCCTTGGTCCACCAGAGCTCCCTTCACAGTCTCATATCCACAAAGCACCAGAATTGGTCGCAAGCCTAGGGAGACCATAAATACTGGGCCATACTTTTCACTTAGCTGTGGTGAGAATGAGAAAGTATTGAAAGCAAAAAGTGAAATCTACAACTTAAACCAACTTAAACCAACTTAAACCAACATGATTGACTGGGACAATGAAATGGTAAAAAATATCAGTGAAGATGTTCAGAAAACAAATAACATGTCCATTTTCCCTTGAAGATCATGAGCTGGTAATGTGATTTATTTAAGAATTTCTCTAATGTTCAAATCTCTTTAAATGGCAAACAAGAGGTTGGCTATCTTCAAGAGGCACACATCTGTAGTACTTTTGTGTAGCTTTCAGACCCACATTGATATTACTTCTTTATATGCAACGAGTGGTCTTTGGTTAGTGAATCATTTTGAGATCTCAGTTCACATGAATTGTTCCTGAGTTTCACAATCAGCATATCAATTTACACCGCTGTGGATTTTGTGCCTTTTTGACTCTTCAGCAGAATTGACTCTGACTGCTACCCCATGAATGGGACACTTAAACCATCGTTTTAAACTGTGAAATACAGCAATAATCAGAGTTCTGTGGGTCCATTAAGCCTCCGGGCCTCGGTTCTACTGTACCTGCTGCACCAATGAAAGCCGAGACCCTTCACCTGAGAGCTGAATGAAGCGCCAGGCGGCTAAATCAAGCCGTCCTGTGGTGGTGGAACGCTGATGACAAGGCTTAGCCAGGAGGGTACAGCTTGCAGGGATGGGGCGAACCAGGTTGCAGGGAAAGTGCTTGTTGATATTAGATAAACAGATTCAGCTGGAGTATGGGTCACTGAACCGTCACTGTCCTCTGCAGTATCAACAAAGATTGATTGTGTCGCCAATGGGCTCTGCGCTAAAATAGATAGGCCGTGTCAAAGGTATTGGCAGGCAATCATCTGGGGACATGATCAGAGGTCAATCTGGTGACGCAGCTTGGCTCACTATGCACATTGCATAGTTGGGTCTTATTATAAGTCACCAAATCACCATATAAATTCATATAATATTTGAGGCACATATATGGTTTTGTGGCTGCTACTTTACAAAAAATCATCACAGACATCACACTTGCAAAGTTATTGCATGTTCTGTGACTGATGCAACAGTTATATACCTGCAGGTGTCTTCTTTATTGGCCTACTACGCGTGCCTATATGACACAATTCACAACGGGTAAATCTCCTGGTTGGAAACTACATCAACAAAGTAAATTGCTACTTTAATCAGAAGCCACTTAATGACAAAAATATTGTTTAGTAGTGGGTGCACATGTACCCACCCTTTCTAAACTATGCAAATGATGGGATGGGGCAAATGCACCTCAAAGTGTGACTACTAACATAATGGTTTTATTGTGGTGTAACTCATCCAACAGTGTATTGGCGTAGAACTCTACAGATAATGCATAACAATCCAACTGCCAAATAGTATGGAAGAAACCAGCATTTGAGCACAATCACACACATCACCTAAGAATGACAAGCTTGAACACATAAATAACATGTCACTTCTTGATCTCTACCCTATGTGTTGCATGGGGTCGATGGAGCCCTTAAAATGTCATAGATGCAGCCTGATACACTCAAGTGGACAACAGAACTTCACTAACGAGGAGACAGACATTGCTGTTAACTTTGCAGTCATCTGCCACAAAGAAACAGAAGGACAGCCTTGTCAGACATGCAGTGGAGCCGAGGAGGTGGCCATGTGGCAGGATGTCAGCCACAAAGTAAATGCATGGGAGATGTAGTCACAGACATTAAGCACATCAAGCAAAAGTGGCAGGATGAGATGAGGATAGTGGCAATAAGTCTGCCAACTTAGTGTTGGCAAAGGCAGTGCTTGGTAGAGATCCCAGATCATGCATCTGTCATTCCCCAGTGGACTACTGTATACCCCCTACCACGTACACCAATCATCTGCATTCACTTCCTGTTCCACGGAACAGCAGGGCCGCGCTGGGACTGAAAATATACCCGGGAACCAAAATAAAAGTGGCACCCATTGCTAAATCAGAAGGCAAAAAAAGTGGCACCATATTTGCAAATTGGGCAGTTTTGAACATGTAAAGGCGTACTAGATGAACTATCAGGCCAGCCTATCTGGCACTGCCTGATTGCTCTACAGGCTAGTCTGACTGTGCAGAACAGCAAATCCGGCGAGGTCCTCCTGAAAATAATCCACAAACTTGCTGCTAAAACCATCATGAGACCTACTGGAAAATAAATCAAATGCCATGGCCAGTCACCTCCAGTAGAGCAAAAATTACCAGTGTTGACATGTCAATTCTTCACCTCTCTCAAACCGTGTGCAGCCAACGGGTCAAGCAGTTGTAGCTACCGCGCATGTTGTAGAGCAACACGCTATCCCTATCACCCAGATCGCGTCATTTGTGTACTGACTGCTATACATAAATGCCTTAGAAGACCATTACACCAGACATATAACCAATTACCAAACTGTGCCACTATCTAGCATCTAGATCATACCTTTAGTAAGGTAAAATAGAAACGTGCAGCTAATGCAACTTGTGGAGAAGACCAACCTTCTTCATCCCACCCAATTCGGGTTTCGGCCTCGTCATTCGACGGAGTCAGCTCTCCTCATGGCATCCGAAACCATCAGGCAGGGCGCTGACGAGTGCCAGACTATGGCCTTGATCCTTCTGGATCTCAGCGCTGCGTTTGACACTGTAGCACATTCCATCTTGCTACAGTGTCTGAACAAAGGAGGGGTGAGAGGTGCAGCGCTGAAATGGATCCAATCATTCCTATCGGGCCGAGGTTTCCAAGTCAGGCAGGGCGACTGCTACTCGGAGCGAGTAGCCTTGGACCAGGGGTTGCCGTAGGGCTCGTCCCTGAGTCCAACTCTTTTTAATCTCTACTTTGCCCCGGTTGCCACCATAGTGGAGAATCACGGCCTGCGCATGGTGTCGTATGCCGACGACACGCAGCTGGTCATCTCCCTGTCACGTGCGCCCAGTCTTGCGGCGGACATCTTCAGAGCATGCATGCAAGATCTTGCTGCCTGGGTGTCTGCCAATTGCCTCAAGCTCAACGGAGGCAAGACTGAGGTGCTGGTCGTGGGGGGAGGCCAGGCGGCGTGGACGTCGGCATGGTGGCCACCATGCCTGGGACCAGCACCAATCCCCTGCCAGGAGGCGAGGAATTTGGGTATCTGGTTCGATCCCAACCTCACCTTTGGACCCCACATCAATCGGGTGGTCGGATCATGCTTCGGGACTCTCAAGAGCCTCAGGAAGGTTCTGAAGTTTCTGCCTATCAAAGCACGCCAAACATTAGTGCATGCATTAGTTACATCGAAGATGGACTATGGCAATCTTCTCTATCTAGGGACTTTAGAGAAGAATCTGAGCCGCCTGCAGGTTTTGCAGAATGCTGCTGCCCGACTGGTGCTCAGATTACCCAGAAGAGCAGCCTCCAAAGCGGCGCTCCAAGCCCTGCACTGGCTCCCGGTGAGAAGCAGGGTGGAATTCAAAGCACTCTGCAACTGCCACCGGATTGTCAATGGTAAGGCTCCCCTTCCATTGCAGGGACTGCTGACACAATACGAGCCTTCCCGTTCCCTAAGATCTTCCGGCACGGGGCTCCTGTCTATTCCCAAGGTGTCTAAAGCTCGGATGGGCGGAAGATCCTTTAGGTATCTGGCTGCGTCAAGCTGGAATAAACTTCCTGTGGCGCTGCGTCTAGAACCATCAGAACTTATCTTCAGAGCCAAGTTAAAAACATTATTATTTACCCGGTAACAGGTTTCCGCCTAGTACTTCTCCCACAGCACTCGCTCCTTAGCGCGGGGACACACCGCTGTGCGTCACCAAGCGCTTTATAAAACCCCCTATTATTATTATTATTAAAAGATCCAAGGTCAAAGGTTCAAAACAATTTGAAGAAATAACCGGTGATGATAATATGTAGCTAAATATTAATCTTTTCAGATGCATGGTCTAATGTCCCTTGTAATGACACCAGGAGCAGCCCGTGCAGGTAAGAGTTGTGGAGGAGGGAGGGCGGGTGGACTTTGCAAACGATGACGAGGAAATAAATAAATAAATAAATAACTGTCCCTCATCGTCTGTCGAGCCCCCGCCCCACCCCACCCCACCACTCTCACCTGCACGGGCCTCTCCTGCATGACACCCAACAGCCCACATCAGGGTACAGTCTACAAGCACTTGGTGCACAAACTTGCTTTAGCCCAATAGATGTGGATTAATAGGCACCATTACCCAAATGGATCTGCAACAAATCTATTGTAAAGGGCTTTGACTGCCCTCAGTATTTTTTTATTTATTCCACAGTTTCATCACAATAAAAAGCCGCTCAGTAAAAAACAAGGCAGGTGCAAAGTAGACATATCTGGAAAGAACCTGTCTTTTTTTTTTGTAAAATCTTTTTATTGTTTTCCAATACCAACAACACACATGAGAATGGCTGAGCATGTATACATAAAACAGATTTTCGATATAGACGAGGAAAAACAAGGCATTAATTCCTATTGCCCAGAAGGATAAATTAACAGGAACCATCTCAAGTGTCCCGGAGTCACCCACCCGAGTCAGTGACTATGGCAGTAACAGGATAATAACACAAAGCAATACATCCCCGTCATAATCCCCCATGCATCAGATCCATTCTCATTTCGGGCCCCCCAACTCCCCCACCCAATACCCTCCCTCCCACCGGCACGTCAACTATGAGGTTGTGTGTAATAAAGTGTCAGGTCCATTCAGTAATGGGGATCATACCTGTCATCCAATTTACATCTTGAGTAGGTATAATGACTATTAAGGAGGCATGGGAATACTACTAGTCCTCATCCCCCATTAGGGCACTCATCTCTGACTCAGATTCTATATCCCCCCCCTTCAGTTCAGTGACAAGGGTCTCCCACGCTCGCGCCCCCTCTAGTGCTTTGTCATTGTGGGACCTATGTGCCTGCTGCAGACGAACTGTGCCCTCGCTGCTCGCCCACATGAGCAATGCAGCCCTCCATCTAAGGTAGCTTTGCCCCGCCGCAGCCTTCCAATGGAACGTAATATCTCTCTTGGCGAGCAGCAATCCCAAGTCCAAGAATTAACTTGTCAGTTTCGTTTTACTAGTATGCGGAAACCAATGCAACAAGCAGGCCCCCTTATCCGGAGTAAGCTGTCGCCCCATCACTCTGCAAAGCAGCTCGACCACCTCCTCCCAGTACATGTCCAATTGTGGTCAATCCCACAACATGTGCACCAGGTCCGCATTCTGCAACGTGCATCGGGGGCATTGTGCAGTGTCTACCTGGAAATATTGGTTGATTTTTGCCCGTGTAAGATATGCTCTGTGCAAAATAAAAAATTGGACCAATTGGAAGCTGGCGTTTCTAGTGCCCTTCCACGCCCTCTTAAGGATGTGCGACCAGGCCGAGTCAGGTATCTCTTTGTCTATATCCGCTGCCCACTGCGCTTGCAGCTTCTGTAGTGGCGTCAGCCCTCCTCAATCATGCGCCTATATAAGCAGGTGACCGCCTTATTGGTACCCGCTGCCATCACTACATATTGGCACGCCTCGCTTACTGGCGGTTCCGAAAGGCCAGTGCCCCCGTGTTTTTGGATGGCAGCAACCAGGGCCGCATGTATTAGATAATGACCCCGTGGGAGCCCAAAACTCTCCTGCAACGTGCTATAAGGAATCAATACGTTATCTCCAAACAAATCCCTTACTATCTGTAACCCTAACATCTCCCACTCCGCAAGAACAGACCAGTCCCCCCCATGCGGCAGGGCCGTACACATCCCCAGTGGTATCTCTGGGGCATAGGGTCGCTGCACGCCAATTCTATTGTGGTATCGCTTCCAACAGTGTCTTAAAGCGCTTTCCTCGACCGATAATTCGGCAGCTCGCAATTTTTGTTGTAGTACCACATATGATAGTACGTGCCGTGGAACATCCGGTTCGAATTCCCGTTCCGGTCTTTGGAATTCCTGTGCCACCGCTTGAATAAGGCCCTGGAACTGGGCAGCCAGATAATAAAGCTCGAAGTCGGGGACAGCAAGGCCCCCTCAACTCTTGGCCGCATCAGTGTGTCCAGTGCTACTCAGCGCCTTCCCGTTCCCCAGATAAAGCCTCCCACCGCTGAGCGGAGCTGTCGAAATAGTGTGACGGGTATTCATATGGGTAAGGTACAGAAAAAGTATAGCAGCCGAGGAAGTGCCACCATTTTCAGCAATGCCACCCGACCCGCCACTGATAAGGGCAAGGTTCCCCAGAACTGCATACTGCTCCTAAGACCCCTTATTGCCATGCCTATATTACCCTCAAGTAGGTCCTCCTGGGTATGATATACGTGTGTCCCCAAATAGGGGAGGCATCTGGGGTCCCACATTACGTCAGATAGATGCGTAGGCTGGGCACACGCTCTGGCACACAGGTCTTTGCCCAATTGACTCGCAGGCCTGAGATATCTCCGAATCGGCGGAGCAGGTCTTGTGCTCCCTCCAGCGCCCCTCCAGCGTCTTTCAAGAAGAGCAAAAGGTCGTCCGCGTACAACGAGATATAGTGTACTCGGCCGCAACGCCTCAGGCCTTGAAACTCCCTCCCCATTCTGGCTCGCGTCGCCAAAGGTCCGATGGCAAGGGCAAATAACAACGGGGAGAGTGGGCAGCCCTGCCTGGTGCCGCGCCATACTGAATATGAGGAGGAAATGACCCTACCCACTCTAACCCTGGCACTCGCCGAGGCATACAAAATTTCCGTCTAGGGGATATAGCCCTCCCCAAGTCGGAAGGCTCTCATGACTGAAAATAAATAAGGCCACTCCAAGCTGTCAAATGCCTTTGCAATGTCCACCGAGAGGACTATTGCTTGATCTTCCTCACCATAGTCCCCACTCAATATACGTATCAACCTACGTACGCTACCGGCCGTGTTGCGTGTAGGGATAAAGCCAGCCTGATCCGGGTGAACCAACCGTGTCATAAGGGGGAGGAGTCTGGTGGCCAGCACCCGACTCAAAATCTTATAATCAGTGGTGAGCATTGATAATGGCCGATACGCTGCCGGGTCCGTGGGGTCCTTCCCCGGCTTAAGGAGGGGAATGATAATGGCTTCCCTAGTCGAGGTCGGCAGCACTCCCAGCTGCTTATCCTCCCTATACATTGATAGCAATCTAGGAGCCAGAACATCAATGTAAGCCGAATAAAACTCAATGGGTAGCCCGTCGCTGCCCGGAGTTTTGTTATGCGCCAACTGTTTAATGGCGCAACGAATTTCAGCTATCGAGATATCCCGTCCGAGGGAGTCTATTTGTTCCGCCTCCACCGTAGGCAGCTCCAAGTCCCCCAAGAATGTTTGTCCCTTTCCCCAGTCCTCAAGTGGCTCTTATATAAGGTAGCATAAAAGGAACAAAACCGATCATTTATTTGATGTTGCGTGTATTCCAATACTCCCGATTCAGAGGCCAGCGCCAGAACAGGGACGCATCTAGGGAGGGGGTTGGCCAGCCATGCTAGCAAGGTGCCCGCCTTATCCCGATCAGCGTGCGCGCGGGCCAAATAAGTTCTGTGGTCAAAGCACCATAAGCGTTGTGCCTCCAGGTTAGTGGAATGGTCACGCTCAGATGCCCTGAGGGACGTCTCTGCAGCCTCTATTTCCTGCAGTAAGAGCTTCCGCACTCCCACCCATTTAGCGATGCAAAACCCTCGGGTAACTACCTTGAAAGCGTCCCACTCCAAGGCCACTGTCATAGCCGTGCCTTCATTCTCAGCAAACTATGTCTCAATCCCCTCACCCAACTAAGCGTGGAATACCGGATCTTCTAGCAACTCCGGGTCAATCTCCAGGTCGGGATAGCAGAGCGCTCCGCGGCCCAGCAGAAACTCACTAGCAGTGGATTGTGTTCCGAGATGGTGCGCGATAAATACTCGCTATTGACTACCATAGCGGCCAGATCTGGACTACACAAAACCGTGTCAAGCCGCACATGCAGATCGTGTAAAGCGGAGAAGTAAGAGTAATCCTGTTCAGCCAGGTGTTGTGCTCGCCAAACATCTACAAGACCCCAATGATCCTGCCATTGATTCCTGACCTTCGCTAATTTATGAATCGGGCGCCTGACAGCGGGGGGTGGTATCTATCCAGTATCACATCTACGATGGAATTAAAGTCTCCACCTAGCAACACCGGGCTTGTGAAATAAGTCGCCAGGGCATCAGATAAGTGCTTAAAGAAGGGCGCCTGCTCCACGTTAGGGGCATAAATACTGCAGAGGGTCACCTCTCTTCCATGCAGGCGCCCCTTAACCACCACATAGCGGCCCTCTGGGTCTATTAGCTGATCAGTCATCTGAAAGGGCACCCCAGCCCTAACCCAGATCAACCTGGAAATAGACTGTCTTGTGGTAAATACTTCCCTAAACTGTAATATTGTTTATTGTGGAACATCCCTGTCAAACAGTCTTCGTAGACCTTGAAAAAGTGCATTGCTACCACCCGAGTTCTGACTTGGAAGCAAAGTCCTTAGTTCTGCACCCTAAATAAATATATATTTATATATATATACTAGCATTTGGAGAAGTGTCCCAGCGCTGGGGGCCATCGGGAAGATTAGGTGAGCTATTGCCCAGAGTCACATGGTGCTGAGCTAACCTGTCCGCCGGCAACGGAGATCGAACCCTGAAATATAGATCCCGAAATATTGATGCGACGCAAAATCAAGGTCAAAACATCGTAAAATATATTGACAACTAAGTAAGTCTAGATTATCTATACCTAACGCCACATATATGTCCCTTTGTGTTACATATATCTTTAAAAGAAATTCAGAATTTTTGCTCTCTACCTGAGCTGTTGCACTTTGTGCTGCCTATTGCCAATGTAGGCACCCATGCACCATTGTAGAAGAGTCACTGTGTTATGGTCAGGACAGTTTTTGTGCAGAAAGGGATATCTTCCTGCACAAAAACTATGCTTAGAGGCTTTCAGAAGCGGAACACCTGCAAAGAGTAAATTACAAGAAGAAATAACGATATTTCTTTCTTTCTCCTCATTAGCCCAGTCTTAGGCAGGTACAACATTTTGGTGCAAACGCATGCCTACAACTCTTTGTAAATATGGGTTTGCATCAAAATCTATGGGTGGATGCACTGGACGCCCATGCTCTACCCGTTACAAAGCAGCACAAATCATCATTCGTGTTGCTTTCTAAATACCAACATGGATTTGTATCGGGTCTGCATCAAATAGGTGACACAAATCTTGGAAAATCTGGGATTCTATTTTTGGATGACTTCATGACAACTGTGAAGAGTCAGTGGCTATTTTTGGATTGTTTTGTGACAAAAGTGAAGAGGAAGTGACGTAGCAAGAGGAGGGTGGGGGTCGCCCCCCCTCTTACCAGTGGCAGTGGCGGGCAGGGCAACAGGAATCGCCATCACCCACCTCCCGCTCATTCGACCGCAACATGCAGCAAATGCAGGGGGCCCCATGGGCGGCCTAAGGCCTAGCTACGCCAATGTGAAGAGGTAAAAAAAAAAAATAGGTAGCGCTTTCTTCCATTCTATTAAGTGCGCTTCTACTTTGGAGTCCACCAGGTGGATTTTCGGCCCTCTGTGCCAGCTTGGCATCCAATCACAGGACTAGGTGTGGATTTTCTCAAACCATCTCAAACCAAGTCAAATGATGCGAGGTTGCGGGGGAAAGGATCCCTTTCAATTCTGGTTAAAAATAAAAATATGTACTGGACCAAAGGTGATATAAACTATAGTCTAAGAGTCAAACTAGCACATGAGCAATGTGAATAATTAATCTTCTGGGGCTGTACTACTGATAGGGCACAATGTCGCTTTCTGAACTACGGCACACCATTAGCTGGGTGTGCAGAGTGCGGAATGGGACGCAAACGTGCACTCTGAACAGCACCTTAGTGAAAGGTGGCTAAAGCCGCAGGTCTGCCTTTTATTTGCAGCCAGAAATCCAGCCTCATTGTAAAGTCGGTAGTGAATGACTGCACCTGCCTGCAGGGGATACCCAGGGGGGGGGGTCTGT
The DNA here is from genome assembly GCF_964261635.1 of Lissotriton helveticus. Lineage (NCBI taxonomy): Eukaryota > Metazoa > Chordata > Amphibia > Caudata > Salamandridae > Lissotriton > Lissotriton helveticus. The sequence goes on along the minus strand of NC_136070.1, from coordinate 621,889,273 downwards.
GGGAACTCTCTTTCCTCTTCTGAGGGGCACAATCGGGGTGCTCATTGACTGAAGCCGACAGACAATTTCTTAGCCATTGTTCCAATATCTGTAATACAGTATGGGCACAACGACACATGGTTAAGGTACCAACCTCTGGTAAAATTTGTCCTGGTAAGATTTGTATTACATATGAGGTCCTTCAAGCATCTTTGTCACTTTCTGTAATAGCAAAGGGTCCAGGGGCACAAACAACTGGTGCACATGCCCGTTGTCATTCATACCCGCATTTTCCATACCAAGCCCCCTGGTCTAACTTACATCTATATTAGAAAGTGCACAGATTAGTACTGTGTAACAAGTGAGACAAATATTACCATAATTTATTATTTTTTAATCTGTGACCCTAGGGGGCCCGGATGTTTCGTAAGTCATCTGTACAATCATAAATATCTAATCTCAATTGTGTACAGGTCACTTTCAAGTTGAAGTCTCCAGGTGCAATAAGTAACGCATTAAATGTTTCACAGATAATTAACCAAGAGTCACATTTAGCTTCTTTATCAACTGATTTATGTTGGAACATAAATATTAACGAGGGCGATAATTGGTGCAGGCCAGAGCAGATCTTTACCTTAGGAAAGAAACAACCAAAAGTGTTGAATACATTTTTTAAACGCATAGTAATTTTATTGCATAGTGCCATCGGAGCCCCAGCTACTGCCCAGTAAAGGTAACTTGTACCCTTGGCGGTGGATTAACTCTACCTTGATGAAAGGCCTTAGGTAATTTAAGATCTCGGCGCAATAACAATGTTTGCAATATTTAGCGCACCTGGTAACACCCAGTAGAGATTTAAAAAAAACTGTACCCTGTGGAATTTCATGGAGCAAAGGGCCTGATTAATATTGATATATTGAAGGGTGCAGCATGCACGTCAATTCACCAAATATCCAGGGTTTGCCGAAGTGAAATCACAAACCCTTTGACTTTCACTCACTCTCACATTTACATACACTTTCCTTCACGTAAACACACTCTCACCCGCGAGCACACACGCAATAGACATTTAAAAGAAATGTGTTACTTACTTCAGCTCCCAGGCAAGGTCATATTCCACCTAATTGTACTCCATGTTTTATTACACTAATACTGACTAATGTGATAGTATACACTGTTAGAATAATTAAAAAATGAATGAAAACAAAGCGAGTGGAGCCCCAACCAACGTAGTAAGGACAAGCTGTGGATTTCTAGCACTGATTTTTGCACCTCTAATGCCAGGCGCCCCTAAATGGTGTCCATGGGATTCAGTAAATAATCCCTCGCCCTCCCGGCACTCGTAACCAAGGAAAGAGTCTTGTGTCAACAAATGATGCTATTCCTCAGTAAGAGATAATGAGTGCCTGGCCAGTCTGTAAAGCGATTTAGACCAGACAAGGTGGCAGGGGAGAAGATCTCCAGTTAAACTATCAATCCTCCTGTTTGGGTCTCTGCGGCCAGCTAGTCAGCTAGTGAATCCATACCTTTGCAACTCATCTTCAACCCTGAGACTCTTGTGCCAACCCCCACAATTAGGAGCCCTACCACTGTATTATGATTACGAAGCTAAGGGGCATATTAGCAAGAACCTCGTTAAAATTATCGCCGTTTTAGCGGCAGGAAACTGCCTCTAAAAGGGCGATAATGGGCTTGCAAATATGCGTTATAGAATTCCAATCGAAGCCCAGGTTAGATGTGCAGGACATCTAACCTGGGCTTCGATTGGAATTCTATATGCATATTAGCAAGCCCATTATCGCCCTTTTAGAGGCAGTTTCCTGCCGCTAAAACAGCGATAATTTTAACGAGGTTCTTGCTAATATGCCCCTCAGTTTGTAATTCCTTTTTTCTTCGTTAGTTGTGGTAATGTCTTGAAGAGCTCGTGCATTATTGAAGCTACGTTTTAAATGTGATCAACAAACTCCATGTCATTAAGAGTTGATGTGCCTTCGATACTTTTTTGTTTTGCAGTTATCTTTTTAAATCACCTTCTGAATGAGCCTGAATTGACTAGGGTAGGACTTTTAAAAAAAATATATTTCTATTAATGCTGTAATTACAATTTCCTTGTTACTTGGTTTTGTCTCTCTCCTGATGTCATCAAGTCAATTGTTATGTTGGACAGCATTTGTAAAGTGCACACACACCAAACAGGTGGCATGGTGCTGAGTAAAACGAAGGGAACAAAAGGGTCCAAAGTCTAGCCTTATGCTTTTTTTTGAAGAGCCAGGTTTTTAGAAGTGTCCTAAATCTGGAGTAAGCAGTTGTAGATCTTAAGTCAGAGGAAAGAGGGTTACAAAGATGCTGGTCAATCACAGAAAGATGGCGGCACCCATACTCTCCTTTTTAAATTCAGGGACAGCTAATAGAGTGTGGTGGTATGATCTGAGATTGAGTTTTGGGATGTAGTTTTGACCTATGGAGAACACAAAAATTAGGCTGTTCCCAAACAGTGATTTACAAATAATACAACCAGATTTGAAGATGGTACCCTCGGCAACTGGGAGCCAGTGCAGTTTTCCCATCAAGGGCTTAGCATGGCAATATCTTGTTTAACGCCAGGTTAATTGGCTCTATCTTTTGTGTCACTCCATTTTGCAAATGTCCTTCTTCCACTCACCGATAATGGATTCTAGTATTTCTAGCAGTATAACAAGTGTATACAGGATTGAGGAGAAATTACGCAATGCAACCATATGAATTAATTTAATGACTGCCAAGGGGTTCCACCTAATAGTTTGCCCACCATATTTTCAACTAAAGGCATTGAATTGGTAGGGCTTGAAGAGATGAAACCCGAGATGCAAGTTTAGTGAACTGTCAAGTTATAGCATTGACCATTGCATATATAATTTGACATATTGATCTAATCATAGCAAATGTTGGGTGAGCAGCAGTAATGGCAGAGGTTTGGCAGTCAATAATTACCTCAGTGTGATATTCTGTACTCATCCATGCAGATTCGGACGGCGACAGAAAATAGTCCCGGACACCAAATTACAAGCGACCCTATTTGCAAATCAGATAGCTGGTAAAAAATGGCCACATTTACAAACCAAGGCAGCTGTAAACGTGTAAAGGCCACGCTGTGTAAGTGTATGAGAATGGATGCATTTCGATTGCTGCAGGCAATGTTTGTGGGAACATCAAAAAGATTAACAGTAAAACAATGATCCAACAGACAAAAAAAAGTCCCCAAAACAGTTTAAAACAGATCACCCACTTGCATGTCTCCTAAACTAGCCTTACACGAACACACCAAAAATTCTCTTTCCCCTAGATTACAGAGCCAGACAACTAGCCAGACGAAAAGTCTTAAAAAGGTTGATCACTCTCTTTTGTGTAAATTAAGCAGTCAATTACACAATCTCTCATCATGTGCTCTTCCTCTCTCACTCTTTCTCTATCTCTCGCTCTGCTACTCAAACGAACCCTGAAGGAACTTGTGAGTTCTCTTTTTCTAATTCGGAATCGTGTGTTGCAGCTCTTTCTCATAGTTAGACTCACAGCAGCATCGTGATATGGACATGAAAGCAAAAGCAAGGTCCTGGTGTTGGGTTCCAGCAGTGCGTGAAGGTCGTCTGGCTGAAACCAATCCCCATGTATTCCTAAGGCGAGTAGTTCAAGAGCCAATGCCAGGTGAAGAGGGGCTGCAAGTGAAAAGGAGAGGCGGTCATGGCTCTTGCAGGCATTTGATGGGTTGGATGTGACTGGGTGGCAGAGAGGAAGGACCACTTTGCTTGTGCTGTGGAGGTAGCATGATCTGAACTTGCTCATAGTGAAGACTTGTGGGACAAAACTGGCCTGGTCCATGGACTTGTGGTGGAGGTATCCAGCGTAAATGAGATCGCCAGGAATAATGGGTGGTTGGTGCTCCCTGGATCCTTCAGTGTAGCATCTTGGGGTGGGGCAGCCTTCTGACAGTGTGGTGAGGATGCCCAAAGACTTGGTGTTGCACTGGTGAACCGTAACCCATGTTGCAAGGTTGCGTATCCTGATTGAGATACCGTTGTGCAGCTCTGCACTCAGTCAATGAAGTGCTGCAGCTTGCTTTCACTTGTCATATCAGCTATTTGCACAGGAGCACGTGTTTCATCTCAGTAGGATCGACAGGAGTGGAGTCTGATTTTGGGTCTGTACTTGATTTGCCTTACTGTTGCGATTTCCCATCTGTACTGTGGCCTTCATGGGTGTCTAGTGGTGGGGTTGCTCTGCAGCGAACTCTCCTTTACATGTCACTACAGTACAGTACAGAACTGATTGCAGTGGGGATGTGGCTCAGGAACTGAAGTGGAGAGGATTATATACTACCACAGCCACACAATTCCTACGGGGGGCAGACAAAGATTGAATTCATGGACAGGAAGGAGCAGCTCACATCGGAGGAGGGTTCTGGGCAGGAACAGTGTGGAGCTCGGCAAAGGGGCTTGCATCAGGATCACACTGAGGTGGTGGCTGTAGATGGTATTATTGGCCCAAATGTGGATGCCCTAACATGCAAGTTGGAGCACTTACAGGCCAGATTAGATAAATTTGGTGCTCGAATTAGCCCACTTGAATAAGCAGAATAGAGGATTTCATATATCCTGGAAGTGTGGGCAGTGGCTTCAGGATAAGTTTGGAAACTTCAGTCTTGAATGCTGCAGCCACAGGCAAAGGTAGGGGGTTTACAGAGGATGTTCTCGCACTAATACGATCAATTTTCTTGGCATAGACGAGAATGTGCAGATGAGAGCAGTGGAGAGATTTGTTGAAAAGTTACTGAAGACATTGTTCGTCGACCACCCTTTCCTGATGTTTCTTTTTGGAAAGAGCCTTTAAGAGCATCAATTATGGTTTTTTTGCCATAGGGCAGTGTTGCTGGCCTCGCTGCTGTGCTGCCCTGCAACAAAAGAAAAGGGTAGGAATGCGCGGTATCTATTAGATACGGCGTATTCCTGTGCTTTTCCGCTGTGCTGGAGCGCAATGGGCTTCTGTGCGCCAACGCAGGCACATTTGCACCATGAACAGCCACATAGCATGGCTGAGACAGGAGGATATGTTTTCATTTGGAACGAAATTTGGCGTTAAAATGAGGGACCTATCATAGTACCCCGGATGCCGCATTGACTATCTGCAAAATTATTAGGAGCAATTTTCTCTCACAAACTCTATAAATAGGAACCCTTTTGGGTACTGGCTTACTTTATCATCAGCGGTAACGGGGACCGAAGATGAATGAGACACTGCTACTTTTAAACTTTCAATGCTGATTTTACAGAGTTATTTGGATTATGTCTTTCGAGCCGTCAAACTTCTCCGTATAAATTTGGACAATCTAAAGCCTTAAGAAAGTCAAAGTGGTGACGAAACGCGCGTTGGCTGTCTTTCGTGGTTTTTTAAACAAGGACTGGACCGCTACTCACATTATGGAAGACATTTTATGATTGTGTTAAGCATGATTTATATGTCCTAGCCCTTGTATTTTTTTGTATTAAGCATAACAAGCTGTTAAGATTTAAGGAATAAATTAATGATGGAATAGATGATTGCACTTTCCATGTTTCCTGTGTTATGCCGAATCTCTCTTCATCCGTTTGTGTTTGGGTCAGACTGACAGATTACTGTCGTCAATGAAAGCTGCAACATTGTGAGTGCCTGAGTGTGTCTGTAAAAGCCAGTTAATGTGGGTTTAAGTGGCCTTACAAATATGCTAGTGGCACATTGTGCCACCAGAACGTCAAAAAGTGACATTCCAGCAACGCAATAGAGCCGGTAGGGTCTTTTAAACAAGGCCCTTAGTTTTTGGCAGTCGGGCAAGTGCCAGGCTGACCTCTGAGGCCTATTATAGAACAGAGACTGCGTTTTAGGGACAGAAATCAGATACTTTTACTGGTTCGGGAGAAGCAACTGTTTCAATATTATCCATGGTGCTTATTTTACCAGAAACACACAACTGGGACAGTGGAACAACAAAAAGCACTTGTGGCACCAATCACAAAAGAGATTCTTGCCAATGACATCAAAATATCGAACTATCTTGTGTGCAAAACTCTAAAAGTGCCCCCTGTCCAAAGCCACCCCCCTTTTTTCTCTCCCAGGGGCAATTGTACAAAGGAACTAGATCAGAGTTTCACCACTTCGAAAAACACAAGCCAATACACAAAGTTATAGTACAATCATGTGCGACTTGAAACAAGTTCTTCTTTATAAATTCTTTATTTATAGTGCGAAACAGCCAACGCATTTCATCCTGTAATGGAGGACTTCTTCAGGGTTGGAAATTAAAAACATATAAAAGCGACATTTACAATACAAGAAAAATACAACACATACAATATTGATATTTAGAAATATATATAGAAGACATTTTATACAAGATAGAGACATCCAAAAGAACGACTGTGTACCTCCACCATGCATGTGTGAAGATACACGCATGTCCAATTCTGATATAAGATCATATTCTAACTTATGACAACTATTTATGAACAGAAACAAAGATGAAGATACAATTGTACTAATTAGCAATTAGTAAATACATTCCAAGATTGTTTTTTCTTGAATATTTTTCAATATTTTTTAAAATAATATTATTTTTTATAAAATAATTTCCAATTTTCATGGAAGGAGAAGAAGGTGAACGACAGTCAAAGGGAAAGAACAGTGTGCTTTACAGGAAATGAAGTAACCCACAAAAGTCCCAAAAATAAAAATAAAAATAAAGGAACTAAGTGCAAACCCGTGCAGATCTTGGCAAAAACACTTCCATGTCAAGACCACATGCGTAGGAAATGAGGTGCCATAAACCCCCGCGCAATATTGGATATCACAGAGGCAAACCATTTCCAATTTGGCTAGCCTACAGTTGTCAATATAGTATCCAATTTCCACGAAATCCCAAATTTGGGATCCTTAATTATATGAAAATTCAATAAACAATTAGAACATAGATCCAGATATCAAAGGGGTGATTTCTAGAAGCCAAGTGACAAACTACATGTCTTGGTGTCAATATCCCCATTGGGAATATAGGAGCCTACCATTCCTCAATATGAGTCCACCAGATGAAATAATCCAAATGGTATTAGGCTAATCAGCCAATTTCGTAACAGACCAAGACAATAATCTACATTGGGGAAGACCACAACATGAAAATCATTTTAATGAACCATATATGATATATAGACGGTAGACGCCTACCTCAATTTGTATTTCAAGGAGTAGAGTGATAACGGGGGTCAAAAACATATTCATATGGTACTCCAAGTACCAAAGCTCATTCCAAAGTAAGTGGATTAATGTGATATAACCACAAATATATAATGGGGATACTGGTGCATTAGAACCAGCGTCTCTTCTTCGGAACTTCTCCTAATGTAAGAAGCTGCACCTATGATAAACATAGAGAGAGGTAGAATCAGGATTAACCCTGGGCAAAGCACTACGCTACGCTCACGTAGTTTGCGAAGTTTGCGCTACTTCGCACTATGCGATTTGCACGTAGCACAGTGCAAACAAGCGTAGCGTAGCATAGTGCAGCTGTAACTTTTTGCTTGCTCCCAGTCCTCAATGTCAAGTTGGCGACAGCGAGCAAGCAAAATGACATCCCGGCGAGACTTTTTCCTCGTTCGCGATCAGCAACATCAAGTTGCCGATCCTGAGCTTGGAAAATAAACCTCCCGGCAAGATTCTCAACGCGGGGAGGTCAGGTTTCTCATTGCGAGTGGTCGCAATGAGAAACTACCAGTCCACGTTGAGAAAGCTGCCGCTTGAGTAATAATCTACTCGAGCGGCAGAAAACTACAGCTTGCACTGTGCAAGATGCCATTTTCAATGATTGCACAGTGCTGGATGCTTGTCCGCACCGTGCAATCATTGAAAACGGCATCTTGCACAGTGCAAACAGGGTACTACGCAGTTCGCGTAGTGCTACGCATAGCTCACATAGTGCGAAGTGCACTTTGCGTAGCTACGTGTAGCGCTACTTCGCGATCTACGCCCAGCCCTAGTCAGGATCACAAAAAAGTCCCCAACCGGTGTTCGTATAAACTGTGTGAGAAGTTGGCCTGGTATATGATGCTCACTAGTTCTAGTGATCACCTTGTACCATGCCAAGCAACCCCTTATGGTGCAGGTTGTAAAGTCAACCTTATAGACAAGCTATCCTAGGGGTAGCATGGACTAAGCAGTCTTAGGCTAAACTCTGTAAAGGCATGTGAAGCAAGCTGTTTTACCATATACAATCCCTTGAATACCAAATGAAAGGACACCACACAGATATATATTGAAAATATATATAGATTTATTACTACAAATATCCCTGATACTCTTTATGAGCACAGAAGCAAATGCGTTAAAACAAAACACAGTTTAAATACACAAAAGTTGCACAATATGGATGAGCCCTAGGGGCCACCTAAACCATATACTAAAATAGTGGTATAAGAACCACTATGGGGAAAGTGAAGAGGCCTAGGGCCTGGGGAATCGCTGGAGCTGTTCGGGACTAGCAGTGAAGAAGTCGGGAAAGGCCCGCGGGACTCGGGTGCAGTGCGGAAAGTGCACGCTTTACCAATGCAATGTCAATGGTGCATAAAAGTTACAAAGTTAGTTAAAAAGGAACCTTCCGAGTGACCTAGAAGGATGAAACTTGAGACACAGACACTAGAGGTGTGTACCAGTGTGGGAACACCGGCGGAGCTGAGTTACCTCACCCACAGGAAGCGGGTGCATAGGGTCAAAGTAGTGTCGGGTTTCGTCACGCAGGTCGATGGTGCTCGGAGCTGAAGATGCTGCAGGCGACTCGATGTGAAGAGTTCCGGTGGATCCAAGGGTGGATCTGAAGAGGTGAAGACCTGAAAGCAGAGGGGACAATGTTCAAAGTCACTAGCCAGTGACTACCGTGGAACCAGAGTGGAACCAGGCGATGTCGGGTGCAAACAGGCGTCGAGGTGTAGCTTCTCTCTGCAGCCACGTGGACACGAGGTGTTGAAGACGTCCAGGAGTCGGTCACGAGCTGTCCCACGCAGGCTTCTCGCTGTTGGCGGTGTCGGCAACTTGATTGGAGCAAACAGGCCTTGGCTAATGCAAGCCACGCAGGAATCAAAAAAGGCTTGTTACTCGGACCAGCAAGGTCAGAACAGGTACTCCTTTTTACAGGAGCAAGGGCAAGTCTGGAGCAACCAGACCCGCAGTGAAAGTTGTAGGTTTCGTCGCCAAGATGGCCGCTAGCCATGTGGCAAGTGGCCGGGATGGCGCGTCAAGTGGCACAGTGCAAAAGGGCCCCACGCAGATCGTGGAGATGCTGGGGGGCTGATATTCGGTGCAAAGGCTGCTCGAGGTTGGGGCTTCTCAAACCCCAAAGCACAGTGTCGAGGGTGCCTCTGATGCTGCGCAGTCAGCGTTTCGGGGGTCTTCCAAGATGTCCGGTCCCACGTCTCTCGGTGCCTCAACGGGTCCCTTCTTTGCAGGGACTGTGGATCGGGCGGTGAGAAGTCTGGGAGTCTGGGTCTTGTCAGGCTCTGGGCTCGGGCTCTAGCAGGAGGCGGCGGCAAAGCAGACGTCGAGTTGCTGGTTGGTGCCTGTGTTCACAGGGTGGTCACTCCTTGGCCACAAGGGAGATTCTCTTCCGTCTTCTGTGCAGCAGAATGTCGAAGTCCAGTCTTCTTCTGTATTTCAAGTTGACTCAGGATGATCTGAAGTCTCAGGACACAGCTCCCACTCTTATTCGAATCTGGAGGGCCGGATCACCTACTAGGTCCCTCCTCTGGGTGGAACCAGGAAGGGGGGTGGTTACACCCCCTTTCCTTTGTCCAGTTTCGCGCCAGGACTGGGGCTGGAAAGCCCCAGCACCGGTTTGAACTGGCCTATGCACAGGGACACCTTGTGTGCCCCAGGCATGTCTGATTCTATTCAGCCCTGTCCTACCCAATACACAAAATCCTGTCTGGAGTGGTGCTAGCACCTCCCCAGGCAGGAAACCCTTTGTCCAAGCTGCCCTCCCTGGAAGGACTCCCAGCAGCAGGAGGTCAGACTTGTGTCTGTGGTGGCAGCATCCATTTTGGGATGCTAAGGCTCTGTTTAACTTTAACCGGGGTTCAGGCTAGGTACATGTCGTGTCCCTCTAGAAGGGTGGAATGCTACCCCCGTCGCCAGAACTGGCGAGGGGGTAGTATTCCAATTCGTATGACACCTTACTCGACATGTTTTGATAAAGCCAAACCCAAGATAGCATTTAACCGCGAGGTTCATAATGCACTTAAGAGTATATGGTATGGCAATATTATGAAACAGCTAAAGGACATGGTTCCGAAAGCTGCAGACAGGCTCAGCTCATGCCAGAGCACTATCTCACATATTTCCAAGCACTCTGCCTCCAGGATTGATGAGGCCTTCCATAGGAGTGGCTGATAGGAACGTATGTGTCCATTTTAGGTTAGGTATAGGCATTCTACACCTAAGTAAGGGGTGGTTACACCGTCTTACCCCAGCTGAGTAATCAGCCAGTTGTGTCAAATATGGAGGCCAGGCCAGGGGTGGCACAATACATGCTGCAGCCCCTGGTAGGCCTTGGAAGCACCTATGCCCTGGGTACCTGGGTACACTGTTACAGGGGCCAATAAGGTGAACCAGTTCCAATTTCGTTATGCACCTAAAGTACATGGGTTACAATTTAGAGAGAGAACAGCAGGCTGTGGGTCTGATTAGCAGGCCCACAGCCACATTAAGTCATAAACCAGTGAAGCAAAAAGCAACAATTTGGGGTGACCATAGGATAGCAGACCCTACTCTCCTACAAACTGCTCCCACACTATAGTTTTGTATCCCTCAATCATTAAAAAATTCTGAAACAAAACAATAGCAGTTTATAATCTAGTTATAAAAATCTGTGATATATTCAGCAACTGTGATAACGCGACGTGACGAGGTGTGTTTACCTATGCGAGTTCTTCAAATATGAATCCAGATAACACCCCAACACGGGTCTAATCAAAGGCTTATATATCATAAAAGAAAGTCCCGTCAATTAAGGAGGTCCTAGCAAATTCACAATGCAGCCCGCCACACAAAAGGTATCTAAATACAACCCACACACAACCAAATCTCAGCATGGGATCGCACACTAAGACAATTAAACTCGTGCGAAAGGATCTTCACGTTGGATTCACATCCCTATTTTTGGCCCATGAGGTGGCTTAGGTGTAAAGGTTTCACAATATAAATCCTAACACTAAAAATTGTTCGACCCCCAACCGAGTCCAGATATTCAATTGTATTACTCACTTAAATGCAGCGATTACGCCCGGCATTTTGTCCGGCATGGTCCTCTCGCCGTGGTTCAACATGCAATGTAAAATGTGGCGTCCCGATATCAAAATGCGTGACGTCATCCCCCGGCACACTCTCCGTATGCTGGAAATAGATGACGGAAAGCGACTCCCATAGCCGCCATATTGGAACGGTCTGACATCCATGCAGGATACTAAGATTTCTCATATTGTGATGCTCCGGATATTAGTACGCAACCTATAGATCCTACTCTAAAGTTATGAAAATAAGAAAAAAGTAAAAATAATAATAATGAAAATAAAAATAAATATAAAAATGCCCCATATTATTTTCCAAAACACACGAAGGAAATGGAAAAATGAGAAGGATGAAACAAACGAGCAAGATCAGATGATCCGTACATTGACAACAAAAGAATGAATCATTGCACTGTGCTAATGTCATCCTCCCGTAATTGTAAGCAGCCGTCAGGTGTTTACATAAACCAAGTTATTGTCTGCAGGCTGAAAATTCGTCCCAGCGCAGATGTTATACAATGCCCTTAATATACAAGGGGAGGGACTTCATCATCTGAAGATGAAATGGAGACCCACACAGTCGCGTATAGAGAAGGGAGGAACCAATAACTGGATTGTAAACACAACATAAACTCAATAATTGTATTGTGAACCTAACGTGAATGACAACCTAAACCCGGGCAACACTCCATGCCCAGGCATAAATTGGAGCCAAAATGGGCCGTCACCAATCCAAATTTGAAGAAAGAAACAGGAAGCCAAATAGGTATAAAACAATAAAAGTCAGAAAATGCCGGGTTGTCCCACATAGTCATCCCACAATAGAGCAAAGAGGACAACAAACTAAATGACTCGCAAAGTTATTAGAGAAATGTTTTATCTTGTCTTTTATGATTTTAAGTAATCGAATAAAGTGTTTTGACTGACTGACTGACAAATGCCTCGCACTGCCAGCAGTGACAGTCCAAGGTGCCAACATCCAACTTTAGCAACTTCACAAAGTAGTCCTGGACGTATAAAAACCCACAACAATCACTCCAAAGATCACATATTGAAGGTCAACAAAAAACAAAGCATATCCAGCAAAGGGAAAGATAAAGGATGAAACAAAACATAGATATACAGTTGTGTTTTTGTAATGTCATGAGAACACTCCAAAGCCAAAGCCCAGCTAGAGACACAAAAAATGTGTTAAACATTATTATTATATTAATATTTTAATTATATAAATATATTAATTATATTTAATTAATATATTATTATAATATTAATAATTAAACTAATATTAAACATATACAGCCAAGCCTGATTGCATAGACAGAACAGATGTATCATAATAGCTCCACTCAATCTACAGGTGATAATGATTTTGTCATCCTTATTGTGTCCCATTTGTAAACATTTCAAGTGACATATCCACAAAGCCTCGCTACAGTGTAAGACCAATTCCCGATTCCCGCCTTGTGGATACATGGGAATGTGGTCAATGCCATGGAACCACACTCTACAATCATCACCACGATGTTCTTTCATTTGATAGGTCATAGGATACTTCAAATTATTAGTCCTGATTGCTCGCACATGTTCCAGTATTAGTTGCTTAAGTGGTCGAACAGTACTGCCCACATATATCTTTTCGCATTCGCAACCCAACATGTAAACCACATATTTTGTGTTGCAATTTATGTACTGTCTTATCTCGTATTCCTTAGTTATATTATATCAGAATGTTTTGATCTTGTTCCTACCCAGCGTGCACATATTGCAATTTGAACATGTAACAAACCTATTTGGAGCCGGAGGGAGCCAAGTTCTAAAATAACTTGGACACAGTAGGTTGCATAATGTTTTGCCCCTTTGAAATGTGACCCTGGATGTAGGTGTGATGTGTTCCCTCAAACTTGGGGTATCATATAAAAGACCTCAGTGTCATCTCAAAATGTTAAACAATCCGGCGCTGTTGTTGGTGTATTGTGTGACAAAGGTCGGATGAGAACCCATGGTCCCATTTTTACTTCTGTCTGTCTTCTTGCTCAGTGTGCTCGCGCTTGTTACATTATTGATTCTACGGTCGGCTTTGCTTAGTCTCTTCATCATATTCCCGCTGTCTAAATCTATTTTTAACATCCTGGGTATTTTCTCTTAAAGTCATGTCGGAACTGCAGTTCCGACGAACACGTATCATTTCCCCAAAGGGGATATTCCTGATCACAGATCTAGGGTGAGAGCTGGTTGCGTGCAAAGTACTATTGCACTATGTTGATCTACGAAAATTGGTACTTTGTATGGTGTTATTTTCTATATAGAACAAAAGATCCAGAAATTCCATATTGGTCTGGCTGTGTTTAACTGTCAGCTGAACATTATGGTGGTTCCATGGCATTGACCACATTCCCATGCATCCACAAGGTGGGAATCTTTAATTGGTTTTCCTCCATAGAGAGGCTTTGTGGATATGTCACTTGAAATGTTTACAAATGGGACACAATACGGATGACAAAATGCATTATCACCTGTAGATTGATTGGAGGTATTATGATACATCTGTTCTGTCAATGCAATCTGGCTTGGCTGTATATGTGTTTAACACATTTTTTGTGTCCATAGGTGGGCTTTGGATTTGGAGTGTTCTCATGACATTACAAAAACACAACTGCATATCTATGTCTGGTTTCATCCTTTATCTTTCCCTTTGCTGGATATGCTTTGTTCTTTGTTGACCTTCAATATGTGATCTTTGGAGTGATTGTTGTGCGGTTTTTATACTTCCAGGACCACTTTGTGAAGTAACTGAAGTTGAGTATTGGCACCTTGGACTGCCACTGCTGGCAGTGCGAGTCTTTTAGTTTGTTGCCCTCTTTGCTCTATTGTGGGACGACTATGTGGGACAACACAGCATTTTTGGACTTTTATTGTTGCATACTTATTTGGCTTTCTGTTTCTTTCTTCAGATTTGGAATGGTGACAGCTCATTTTGGCTCCAGTTTATACCTGGGCATGGTGTTTGCCCGTGTTTAGGTTGCCATTCACATTATGTTCACAATACAATTATTGAATTTATGTTGTGTTTACAATCAAATTACTGGTTCCTCCCTTCTCTATACGCAACTGTTTGGGTCTCCATTTCGTCTTCAGATGATGAAGCTCCTCCCCATGTGTATTAAGGGCATCATATAACATCTGCGCTGGGATGAATTTTCAGACTTCAGGCAATAGCTTGGATGCTTAACTTGGTTTATGTAAACACTTGACGGGCTGCTTACAATTACGGGAGGATGACATGAGCAAAGTGCAATGATTTATTCTTTTGTTGTCAATGACGGATCATCTGATCTTGCTCGTTTGTTTTATCCTTGTCATTTTCCCATTTCCTTTGTGTGTTTTAGAAAATAATATGGGGCATTTAATATATATTTTTATTATTATTATTTTTACTTTTTTTCTTATTTTCGTAACCTTAGGGCAGGATCTATAGTTTATGTACTAATATCTGGAACATCGCAAAACTAGAACTCTTCCTGTCCTGTATGGAAGTCAGATCATTCCAATATGGCGGCTTTGGGAGTCGCTTTCCATCATCTATTTCCAGCATAGGTTAGATTATGTTTATTTGAAAATAAAAAGAAATATTTCCAGCATAGGGAGAGTGCGCCATTACATTGCGGGTTGAACCACGAGCGCGAGGACGATGCTGGACAAAATGCTGGGCGTAATCGCTGCATTCAAGTGAGTTATGCAATTTAATAACTGGACTCGGGGTCGAACCAGTAATTTTTGGTGTTAGGATTTATATCGTGGAACCTTCATACCTAAGCCACCTCTTGGGCCAAAAATATGGAAGTGAATCCAGCGTGAGGATCCATTCACACAAGGTCATTGTCTTAGTGCGTGTTCCCATGCTGATATTTGGTCATGAGTGGGTTGCATTTAGATACCTGTTGTGTGACGGGGTGCGGTGTGAATTTGCTAGGACCTCTTTAATTGACGGTACTTTCTTTTAAGATATATAAGCCTTTGATTGGAACCGTGTTGGGGTGTTATCTGGGTTCATGTTTAGGGAACCCGGATAGGAAAACACACCTCATCACGTCGCTTTATTATCACGGTTGCCAAATATATCACAGATTTGTATAACTAGATTATAGACTGCTAATATTTTGTTTCAGAACTTTAGAATGATTGAGGGATACAAAACTATAGTGTGGGAACAGTTTATACGAAACCCGGTTGAGGACTTTTTTGTGATCCAGATGCCACCTCTCTCTATGCTTTTCATAGGTGCAGCTTCTTACATTAGGAGCGGTTACAAAGAAGAGACGCTGGTTCTAATGCACCAGTATCCCCATTATATATTTGTGGTTATTATATCACATTAATCCACTTACTTTGGCATGTTCTTCGGTACTTGGAGTATAATTTGAATACATTTTTTACCCCCATTACGGCTCTACTCCTTGAAATACAAATTGAGGTAGACGTTTTTTGAGCATTGGTCTATATACTATGTCTACCATCTATATAACATGTATGGTTCATTAAAACGATTTTTATGATGCGATATTCCCCTATGTAGATTACTGTCTTGGTCTGTTACGAACTTGGCTGATTAGCATAATACCATTTGTATTGTTTAATCTGATGGACTCATATTGAGGAATGGTAGGTTCCCATATTCCCTATGGGGATATTGACACCAAGATGTGTGGTTTCTCACTTGGGTTCTAGGAATCACCCCTTTGATATCTGGAGCTTTATTCTAATTGTTTATTGAATGTTCATATAATTAGGGTTCCCAAATGTGGGATTTCGTGGAAATTGGATACTATATTGAAAACTGTAGGCTAAACAGATTGGAAATGGTTTGCCTATGTGATATCCAATATTGCGAGGAGACTTATGCACCTCATTTCCTATGCATATGGTCTTGACATGGGAGTGTTTTTGCCAAGATCTGCACCGGTTCGCACTTGGTTCTTGTATTTTTATTTGTTGGACTTTCGTGGGTTACAACATTTCCTGTAAAGCACACTGTTTTTTCCCTTTGACTGTTGTTCACCTTCTCCCTCTTCTATGATAATTGGACATTATTTTATAAAAAAATAATAATAATATAAAAAATATTGAAAAACATTTAAGAGAAAAAACAATGAAGATCTTGGAATGTATTTACTGATTGCTAATCAGTACAAGTGTATCTTCTTCTTTGTGTCTGTTCATAAATATTTGTCATACGTTAGGGTGTGATCTTATATCAGAATTGGACATGCATGTATCTTCACACATGCATGGTGGAGGTACATAGTCGTTCCTTTGGATGTCTCTATCTTGTACAAAAAGTATTTTATATATATTTTGTAAATATCAATGTTGCATGTGTTGTATCGTTCTTGTATTGTAAATGTCGCCTTTATATGTTTTTAATTTTCAGCCCTGAAGAAGTCCTCCATTACAGGACGAAATGCGTTGGGTTTTATTGCATTATAAAGAAAGAATTTATAAAGAAGAAATTGTTTCAAGTCGCACATGATTGTACTATAACTTTATGTATGGACTTGTGTTTTTCGAAGTGGTGCAACTATGATCTAGTTCTTATTTTACCAGACTTTCACACACCAGTCCAGGTGGACCGGAAAACATTCAGCACAGTTAAAAAACGTCCATTGGAGAAAAAGGTTGAACACTCCCTGCCTACAAAAACCTCCAATTAAGTATCAGGGAAAGTCCTTGCAGGCAGTTCAGAAGGAAGCCCAATGGAGGACATAAATCACTATTTGAATTGGATTGCACTTCTATGGATTAAGAGTGAGTTGAGAGATCTTCTGTGCTCCACTCACTTCCGAGAGTGTAGAGGCTACTGGAGAGTGCCCTGGTTCCAAAGCACCTGGAGAGAATCTCCTGACTTGTGAGTTCTACCAGGCCTTCAAGGCAATACTTCTGTCATAACTCCTTATGAAAGAAGATGCACCAGCTAAGGGCAAGTTACCAAATGACATTCAGGAGGCTCTTATAAATCTTTTAGGTGTGCCAGGCAAGCCACAAGAGCTTAGCAACTTCTATAGGCTATAGGCCTCATCCCTTATAAGTTTTGATTGAAAATCTTGGCTAGATTTATTGAGGTCCTCAAAATCTCTTAATGTGGCTTCATGTGGTAACAAATCAGGTGAAGTTTACTCAGCACCGGGACGCCTCTAATATCTTAAGGTGTGTACTTGATACTCTACATAAAGTGGATCCAGGAACAGAAGTTGTGTTGTCCACACTCAAGTTGGAGAGGCGTTCCCACACCGCTGAATACCCACTCCTATTCGAAGTTGAGGATGAGATGGTAGTGGGCAGGCTTTTCTTGCCTTGGTGTGGCTTTTGCATACTGGGTCATAGGCAAGGGAGAAAAACAACTAAAGTGCATATGAGATATTTTGTCTTATAAGGGGAATGAGGCCAGGATGTAAGCTCTCCCACTTGCTGTTTAACCTACACGTACACCCTATGCTAGCGTGTTATTGGAAAAACACATGGCATGGGACTATACTTCCATAGTTGCTCAACACTGCTCTGTATCTCTGCTGATAATATTTGTCAGGGAACCTAGGGTGAACCTCTTATCAACTGCTGAAGAGTTCATTGCCTTTGTGGAATTGTCAATGCTGAAAATACATCGGAATAAGTCACAGCTTTTGCCCCTGCTCCACAGTAGTCAGAGTGGAGAAGGGTTTTGTGCAAGGAGGGCAGCATCTAAGGATTATTGTCAGCAGTAACATGAGATTCCTGTATCAGAACAAGTTTGAATGGGCTCTGAGCCTATTGGAGTAGTCTGTAGTTTTGTGGGTCAAACTTCTTCTATCCTTGATATGCAGGGAGTCTTTGATGAAAATGGTGTCTCTCCCTCGTTTTTTGAGCTAGTTCATGAAAACGCCAGTGATATTGCGAGCGAATTCATGTGTCAGCTTATCCTTTAATTTGGGGGGTGGGAAAGCCGAATTTGACCTCAGACACACGGTTCACGTTTTATGAAATGAGGGTAGGACTGTTTTCAGGTGTATTGCATGGTAGCTCAGACCCAACATGTGTTCTGCATGTTTTTATAGTCTTGGCTTTACCCCTCTGTGCAAATGAATAAAGCTTTGGCATACCCTTCTGATGTGATAGAGCTGCTCAGTAGGACATAAGTGTAGAACAGATAAATTCTTATATGGTTCTTGTGCAGGTACCTTGGAAGGCTAACAATCAAGATTGGTGTGAATGTGTTGCCTTACATTTTTATTTTACTTTATTTTTAGAGTTGTTTATAGCGCAAACCGGACCCTAGAGTATCAGAGAACTTTACAAGGGTTGAATAAGCATCACTTTTACAAAGTATACAAAACAATTGAAGTCGGCATATAGGATAGTCATATACAATAAGAGGTAGATTAATTCTTTGTTTTTTTCCGGAGGTAGAGGTGGTCAGATGTTTCAGGTATGGGAGTTAAAGTGTGCACAAGCAAGCCCATTATCTTATATGGGTTGTTTCAGGTGTTTGTTGAGTAGGACAAATTTAAGGTTTTTCCTGAAGCCTAAAAAATATTGGTTGTCCCATAGATCTTGGGATAGAGCATTCAAAATTCTGGGTGCATTCCAAGAGAAGGACTGGGTGAGTGATTTTTATTTCTTGAATTTGGAAAGAATCGAGAGCAAGGAGTCTGAAGTTTGCAGAGGCCTCTTTCGGCCGGCTATTAATCATTTATTTGCGAGGTATTTTTTTTGTGAAGAGCTTTGTGGGTTATGCAAGCCATCTTGAATATTCTTCTTACTTTAATTGGAAGCCAGTTGAGTTTCTTAAGCGTGGAAGTGATGTGTTCATAATGTCTCTCCCCTGAAAGAAGTCTATCTGCTGCCTTGAGCGTAATCCTCACAGGGGTAAGGTATCTTTTAGATGCACCAGTGAAAGTGGCTTTACCGTAGTTCAGCGGAGAGAGGACTAGCAATTACACTACAGTCTTTATATCTTTTACATTTTTTTGGTGTTTCAGAGTGTAAAAGGCACTTTTTACTGAGGCATGTATATGATCCTTCATGCTCAAGTTTTTGTCAAGAGTTATCCCTAGTGACTTTATAGAGTTGGAGACAGATAGTTTGCAGTTAAATGCATCTAGGCTTCCAAGCCAGTTATGGATAGGATGTGACTTTCCTTTTGGGTGGACAAGGAGAATTTCGGTTTTGCTAGGGTTGTGCTTTAAGTGGTTGTTGGACAGCCAGGATTGTACCATGGTGAGAGTTGTTCAGGTGCTGGATATCTTTACATGACAATACTTTGATGTAGAGTTGGGTGACATCTGCATAAAGATGGTACATAATTCTGTCCTGTTGCAAGATGACTGCAAGAGGTTTCAAGTAGAGTTTTAACAGGGCAGGGGACTGGATTGATCCTTGGGGAACGCTTGTGGAACAGGTACTTGTTGTTAGGTGCCATTGTTTAATTTAATGTGGCGAGATCATTGGTTGAGTTGTGAAGCAAACCAATACAGTTCTGTTGATGCCTGCATGTTGTGAGAGGGTGTTTAGGAGAATACTGTGGTTTACCATATCAAAGGCCGTTGAGAGGTCCTGGAGGATTAAGAGGCAGGTCTTACCATTGTCAGGAGTTCTAGGGATGTCATCAATTATGTTCAGGATTGCTGTCTCAATATAACACCCTTTCCTAAACCTAGATCATTTGGATCAGCACCTGGCTTTTTGATGAGGGGGGTGACTTGGCCAAGTTTAGGGAAGGCTGGCATTCAGCTACTGGATAATGAGGAGTTAATGATTTTAGTCCTTGTTGAGAATATGATGTGTCTGAGATTTTTGACTAGAGTGGAGGAAAGAGTTTCATAGAAGTGTGATATTGGTTTCATGCAGGCAAGTATTTTGATGACCTCTTCTTTAGAGATATTTTCAAACTCGGTCCATGTTGCATTGTTTTTCAATTGCTTTTGATTGTTGTTGGCATTCCTGCTCTCTGAGGGGATGGACTTTGGAAGACCATTGTTGGTCGAATGTGAGGCAGTGGAGGATCATCCTTGATACGAGGACGATCTTTGGTAGGAGGCGAGGCAATGTGGGGGTCAAGAGAGAGTTCAATGTTTGTTATTTTGTCTGTGAAGAATTTGGTGAACTATTCACAATGCTCAACAGAGGCTTCAGTTGAATCTTGTGAAAATGTGGAGGTTTTCTGTTTAATAATGTTGAAGAGGACTATCAGTATATTTCTTTAGTGGTCAAGCTGTGCGCGAAACAGAGGATTTCTCTCTGTAAATTTGCTTCTTTATACGTTCAGCCCAGAGGAGAGATGAGTCAGTGAGGGGTGTTGTCTCCAGGTTCTTTCAGTCAATCTAAGTTGTCTTCACTCTTTATTTAGGTCTTTATTGAACGAGGATCTTGAGAGGATGCTTCTGTACTGCTTATGCTTTAGTTGGGTAATAGTGTCAAGAATTTCCACAATTTTCATACTGAAATGAGAGGTAAGATCGTCAACAGAAATTAGGTCTGGTGGAGGTAGAAGATGGGAACTGATTAGGAAATTCTAACTCAGTTTGGGGTATTTCATGATATTTCTCACCCAGGGCTTGGGACAATTAGTTTGGGTAGGGTGCTTTAGGTGGTTGTCATTAAGTTCAAAGAGAATTAGATAGGGGTCTGTCCAGTCAGTGGATAGGATAGTTTGGAGGGATATTGTATTATGGTTGGCAGTGATTGTGTCGAGGGTGAAGCTTTTATTATGCACTTGCTCTTTGCAGTGTTGTTTGAGACCATTTGTTTCAAGGAGGGCGTTTAGGGCATGTATTGTTGCATCTTTAGTCCCATTTAAGTGCAGGTAAAGTCTCCCAGTATAAAGTCTGTGGTGTCCTTTAGGGAGTTTTGCATTATTAGGTCTGTTAATTTCTCAAAGAATTACTGTTTTTCACAGAGTATGGACATCAATTGGGAAGTGTAGTAGAGAAAGTGGTTGTCATGGGGTCATCGTCGACTTGGGTGGGACTTTTGGTTGGATCTGACCTGGTGTGGTTGTTGTTCTGTGAGATTTCATGTGTGCTAGTTTGGCCTGGGAGTGGAGTAGAATTGAGTAGCACTGGAGAAGGGGATATTTTCTGCAGTATGACATTCTCCTCACATGGTTTGGGGATGGGAAAGGGTGTAGGGGGATGTTGATAATGTTGATGCGTGAGGATTGGAGAGTGATAGGTTACCCTAGGTAGAGAGGGGGTGTGGAGATGTGTGCATGTGGGCAGGAGGCAGAAGAGTGTTGAGAGCGGGTGGCATGGAGGTGCAGAGAATAGGGAAATGGCAGTCAAAAATAGAGAGGTTCTGTTCTGAGACTAGGATTAGGACGGTTCCATTTCTGTACATGAAAATGGAGAACTCTCTGCCAAAATTTTGGGAAGGGGATAAATAGATAGTCTGGGTCCATATGGGATGGTGATTGTGCTGGTTACATGCAAGTGCCGTAGGAAGTTTTGTTTCCATTTTGCAGGCTACATGGTATAGAATATAAAGTCAGTTTTCTGGCCTCCATTTGCAACACTGTGGTAAATATCCATTATTAGTGTTTCTGGGTGATCTTTGAGGAGTTTATGGTTGTAGTTATTCAAGGCATGGTTGGGGAGGTTTTTCAGGAATGTTTTGAGTTAGGAATTGGGGACATACCTTTGCAAGATGTTGCAGTGTGAAGCCTTAGGTGGTTGCGAGGGGTGTGGCTTCATGATCGTGAGGGGATTTGTTAGTTAAGGTGGGGGTAGCAGAATTAGATGGGGGTGGTTGTGTGTGCTAAATTGGGTCAGTTTAGAGGATTCCTAGGCTGAGAGGGTATCCAATACCTTTGTTTATGTGGGTGGGATTGATCTTTGTGGCCAAATTTTGTTTCAGAATTTCTCTATCAAATTTTGGTGGTGGCAGTTTATAGATTTTCTGGGCTATGGAGTTTGCAAGTACCTTTCTTGTGTTGGTGGGGTTAGACTGTCAAGGTCAGTTTGGGTTTTTCAATTCTGAAGTATCTGAATGGTTATACCTTGATTGTCGTCAGTGATAGATTTAGCCACTAGGTGGAGCTCCTAGACTGTAGATTAAGATGCAGTCCTCTTTTTGTTGGCATGAAAATTGACCCCCTGGCTGTTCTGGGGTCAAAGTCCTTTTTAACTTTCAGGATAGTTTTGCCCTTCTTTGTTGAGAGTTTGTAAGGATTCAAAGATGGCTGCCGTGTGAAAATACACATGACTGGGATTAGGCAATCAGTTCAGTTCCAAACTGGAGGCCACCATCCTTGGCCACACTAGATCACATGTGTCTCATCTCCTCTCACCAGAGTAGACAGTGAGGTAGTAGTGATAATTTGTTTTCTATATAGTTTTTTCTTTGTTTATTAATGAGTCAGGGAGTGAATCCTCATCCCAGGTTGCCTATTGGATGTATCACAGCATGGATTGAGGTGAGAGCGAGGGTCGTCTGCCTCAGGAGCTCCCCTGCCACTGCGGGGCACCCAATTCGAGAGCTAGTTGTCGCTCTGCTGGATAGAGACCAGAGGCAGTGGAGGCAATAGCATGCCTCTACAAAGGATATTGCTCGCAGTGGGAGCTTGATTGCCATTGTCAGAGACAACAGGTGTAGCAAGGTTGGTGCATCTCGAAGGAGGAAGCCAATTGCTAAAACGTCACTGCTGTGGGTCAGCAGCAGGGACCCTTGGACATGAGGTAGGGTGAAACTGGGGTAGGGGAGCCGCAAACAGCTGGAGTAGCGTGATGGACGCGATAGACAGTAGGGTGCTACCCATTTGCGAGTCACCACTGCGGGTTAGGTGGCAGGGATGTGATGAAGGGGGCAGCGGAGGTCAACTGGGTGAGGCCCCCAGACTGGGTTGCATTTGTAAGTGAAGGAGTACCAGGATGGTACTCACTGGAACCAAAAGCTTACCCTGATGATCCTCTGCCGCATCTTCTTCCGAGAGAGAAGCACTGGGGGAAACCAGAGCACCCTCAGCAGTCTCCACCATGGGATTCTCTCAAGTCTTGACTTTGCAACTGGAAAGGTAGGCAGTGGAGCCATCAGTTTGCAAGACAAGTACTTTGATGAGCAGCTTCAGCGAGTTTCATAAAGTTTACTTACTGCCTTCCTGCTGGAGAGTAAGTCGCCATGATGGACCTGGACTGTCTTGAAGAGGTAGTCTGCAGTTGATTTCCTTGTCTCTTCGGGCAGCCCTTGTCTTTGTTTCTTCACATTTTGTTTTCTCCCCAGGAGTTGGGGTTTGATGGCTGGGCCTTAGCAGGGATTTACACGGATTGCGATCCCTTGTCCATGGAGCTTACTAGCGGAGCTCCTTCCCAGTCTGACATCTCTGCTCCTGAATGACGTTTGACGTGGGTTGCCATAAACTTTTACATGAAATCAAAGTCACAGAGAGCAGGGATTTCTTTCAGGACAATTTACTTCATTACACTAAAGGGATTTAGAGATAGGGGTCATAGTCTGCTGGATAATGTTTGCACTTCAGGAGTAAGCATGATTTTGAGGCAGTGCTACATGAATTTCAAGACAACCTCAAACATTTTACACCCTGAATGAGGTCATTTGCATGAGGAGAATGAGATGACTAATCTCCACTTGATATAAAATAGTAGTTGTATCCTTGGGAGATGGGTTTGGGAAGATTAATGAGAAATAGAATGTCATCTGACCTACTTACTGACAACTGGTGGTTTCTTTTTTTGTATGACACTGAGTAGGATATGTCTAGGCATCTTGGGTCATAGTAGCAGGTGAGGCTCAGAGAAGGGCAATTTTATTCATTTTGCCTGGAGCTGTCTAACTCTGCAGAGATTCTGAGAGCAGGTGTCCCACTTTGGTAAATCTGCCTCTTAAATAGAAGTGCCACAAGAACTGAAGAGCTTGTTGCCGTGCACACACCTAAAAGCCACACACCCACTGAAAACACTCCCTGGCTATTGGTGTGACAGATAAGAGGCTAGGGTAAGAGTGGGACCATCATATGAAGTAGTCTTTGTTTTGTGCACTTTCTTATCAGGAATGTATTTGTTGTGTGAAGGACAGTAACCCCTCCTGTTCAGCTATCAATTGTCCGAAGTATACCATGGCCAGCAGTAGACTCACAAGCATAAAACATGCTAAGATGTACACTCTTACTTACACTCACTCTCATTCATACTCACTCTTGCCTCATTCAATTCCTCTCCCCCACTCACACTAACTCATACTTTCTCCCTTAATCATTCTGACTCATACTGACCCCCACTCACTGTTAGTCACACACAAATGTAACTATAAACTTCCTGACACTAATTCTCACTCTCGCTCTCACTCATAAAGGCACTTAAACACACTCACTCTTTCAGAATCACTGACCCTTATGCACATCTACTGGTGTACAGGTGCTCTGCTTTAATAAATATGTTTTAATGTTCCTCAGGCCAATGGGACCTGGTGCAACTGTTACATCATGAATATTAGCATCCCTGACTCTCTCCCACTTCCTCTCACAATCTCTCCTCCACTCACTCATTCTAACTCACTCACACTGCTGTATTCACTCCCTCACTCTTGTTTCAATTATTCATATTTACTCTCACATGCATTCATTGTTTCTGACACTCTTTCACTCTCATTGACACTCTCAAACACACTAAAGTAACACACACACTCTCACTCAATCTCATTCCCTCACAGTCACTTATAAACACACTTTTACTACAGAATGAACAGAGAAACAACACTGCATTTGGTTTCCTACCTCGCTTCCTTTGCTTGGAACTCAACTTCTTCATGGCAGCAGCAGAGCATTAATCTGGGTATGGACATTGGAACCAGCAATACAGATTCCCAATGAGGAGCCAGACAGAGGAGCAAGGCTAGGTTTGAAAAGGGAAACACCCACCTCAGTCTCTAGTCCCAGCTTCTTGATATGACTGGAAGCACAGCTCTATAAGAAGCTGGTACAGTATTGAGGACCCTGACCATATTCTGTTGTGTGGCTCCTAATTGGCCTTAGTGATGAACTGATGTATGCCATGATAGCCCCACTTAAGCATATATATTGTGCTGCCTGGGGCACATGCAGTATGACTGCTAAGTAAACTGGATTGTGCCCGAGTGAGGGGATCATAGTTGAACTGCGCCCCGCACATGTGCACTCTAGATATTCATCTACAGAGTGCTGTGTTTTTAAACAACAATCTGTAGATGGATCATCTTTCAGCCCCCTCTTTCTCCTCCTGTCACCAGGAGCTTGGAGAAGAGACCAAGAGGGCGAATTGTGCGCTGGCATTCTTCATGAAAATCTGCAGTATAAAACGTGTTATTAAACTGCGTGTAAAAATAACAATGAAACGTACATATCCACTGCGTTTCCAATACATTTTAAACGCTATATATTCCCGTACCTTACATTGTTTCTAAGGGACCTCACTTGCTAAAAATACTCTTACCCATAGCGAATCTCCATACCTTCAGTAATGACTGAGCCATGTTTTTGCTATCCAACTGGAGGATGTTCCCAAGAAACGGTAGAGGGAAAGGTCCTGGGGGCAGTTTACTTCTTTGGCGCATGGATTTCGAGACCATGATGAAAATCAGGCAGGCCAAAGTGAGAATCAAGGAAAGAGAGAACCCACTGCCTTCCCAGACATCCATTATTGAGAAGAAAGTGTCCAAGATCTCCAAGCAACAGGGGTTTTCTTGAATATCAATAGCTCTCTGCCTGACCGTTGTGTTGTTTCAACAAAATGATGGGGAACTTTATCATCAGGTGCTGTTTACACAGGGTAAACAGTACCTGATGATAAAGTTAAACTATGTTAATGCTATGTTCAGCTATGTTAATGTTCAACTTTGGGGTTCATTATCCCATCTCAAAATATTAACACAATATTATCTACCTTACTTGGCAGAAGAAAGGCTTGCATCAAGATGACACAGCAGTTCATTGGCCTGAAGTATCAAAAGAGAACATTAACACATTGTTTGCACTGTTCCCTTGCTGGGCTGAATGGAAAATTCCCAGCTGGCAAGATAGTTCATTGCATTATTAACCCCTGAAGTGATCAGTGTGTGACCTACAGTTCCATTGCATCAAAAGTCATATTTCCAAAGTTAGAAAACAAACAATATGCCATATTCCACAGGGAAAAATTTGCACGGCGCCAATATCCCCTCATAGGAACTCCTCGTCCAAGTCCTCAGTGGGTGAGGCAGTCTCGCACCCAGACAAGCATATCTACACACTAGTCCTTTGTGATATTACTATGTATTCAATGATTGTATCTGTATCTTTAATACACTGGAATTGTCAATGCTAGTATTCCATTCTCATGTGAGATTCTGGAATACATCTGTGCTCAAGGTCAGTTGATGATTTCTCCTGTGGCTGAGGCTTTAATTAAAACTCCTCTTTAAACATACAAATTCTTCTTCATTTATTCATACAAGAAGACACCACATTATTATGGCGACGATCGGGTGAACCCAGGACTTCGCCTCAACACGGAGAAAAGGAAAAGAAAAGACGACTCGCGCACTCCTCCAGCGGCTGTGTTAATTATAGGAACGAGAAAGGAAGCGGAGACTTCCCAGCGGCTGTATCTGTCTCAGAGACATTTGCGGTGAGGAGTTTGGCGGGCGGATTGATTGAATATTATCTTTATAAAAAAAATAAAAAAAATAAGGGAGCGGAAACGATTAAGCAAGGCAACGTGTTTCCCTCGCGCCCTGTCTCAAGAAGACGCGCGGTGTTCTATTGCTTGCGCTAAGAATTGCTCGCGCTGAAGCTGTTCTTCCTCGCGCTGAAACTCTCCTTGCTCGCGCTGAAACCTTGCTCGCGCTGAAACTGTCCTTGCGCGCATTAGAGAAAGAACTCGTGATTAAAGAACGTAAGAACTGCTGACACAATCATTGAATACATAGTAATATCACATCCTTCTTTTATTTTTCTTAGTTTAAAGGCTCCTCCTTCCCTCCTCCATATCAGATGTTTTCCTGTCTGCAGCAGGTAGGAGATACAGTTGCCTTTAGTTTACATTTAAAATGGTGTATTGATGCTGATAGGGCCTGGTTCCTCACTACCAATTTACTCTGGAACCACTGGTTTATTAATCTTTGTTGCCTGCTGAGAAGTGTAGAGGGGAGAAATAACTCATTTAGACAAACTCAACAACTTTAAAGAACCATGACTCTGAATTGCATACGAGAATTCCAAATTAGTGGGTTTATTACAAAGCCAAAAATAACTGGACATACAAGTACCTCAAGATGAGGTTGTAGATGTACATGGGGACTAATACCAATCCGACTCTACAAGCAAGACAAAGCCGCTGGATCATAAAAAGAATGACAAATTCAAGAACCAGGACACAGGCAATGATTGCCCCCACGTCGAGATCTGTCTTCATTTGCAGTATCGGTCGATGGTGGGAGTGCTGCCGGCTGGTGACGTGGGGCGGGGTTGGGGCAGGGTGGGGGGTAGTAAACTACGGAATACGGCCAAATCCAGGTAAGTAAACATAAAAATAAATAGAAACAAATTTTGTTGCGCACACTGCATCGCCAAATCCGCTGCAGTGCACGCAACAAAATTAATTTTATTTATTTTTATGTTTACTTACCTGTATTTGGCCGTATTCGTAGTTTACTACCCCCCACCCTGCCCCTCCCCCGCCGCACGTCACCACCCGGCAGCACTCCCACCACCGACCGCTACTGTTCATTTGGGTAAAATAAATGAAAAGCATTAGTCTATCCCTGCACTACTACTACCGTGACACCTTACTTAGCATTTCCCAAGCAAGATCAGGAAAAGGTGGCAGCTCATGAAGACTTCCTAAGAATTGCACTCAGGTTGTATGAGTCAAGTAGCCAAAGCTACAAATCTCGTTTCAAGATGCTCCTTCCCTCTCCATCGATCTCCTCACCTCTTCTCCTGACTCAACCCCTGGGGCCCTGTCCCTAATTTAAAACATAAAACGTAGAACACACCCACTGCTTGCATTTCGATCACCCCATCCTGCGGGGCACTTGGCATAGGTGATTTTCCATTTGGTTTCGATTCTCCCAGCTCCTGGCTCGATGACCTTGATTCCCAGGCCTCCTTCAGTGAGAAAGAACACCGGCTCCCAATTATCAGCATTCTTGCATAAAAGTATCTTCTCCTCCCTGAGCCTAACTCTTAAAACAAAATTCATTATTTTAACTAACAAAGACGACTTTCTCCACCTGAAACAGTAACCTGAGAACAGAACAAATCCATCATTAACATGAAATTCATCTCTCTACCCGACTATGAGAGCAGTCAGGGAGAATACATTTCTGGCCTACTGATATCGGCTAACATAAGAATGAAACACATAGGCCCTACGGAAATGCACATAAATGACCAGTTTTACTTAAGCATATCATGTTACATAAACACTTCAAATGCGCAAATCATTGTGAGCAGCCTATGATTTCTACACATGCAAACTCGAGTTGCCACATCCTTGTGCAATTTTAATCTGGTGCATGTTTAAACTATGCATTACATTACAAATGAGCAACTTCATTAATCAATTGCAGGCAAACGCTAAAGGTTACATTATCCAAAACACAACTGCCACGTTATTTCTTTACATGGAACCTAATCATCCTAACATTTCACGTTCACTTGTTATTACCAAGTACATCCTAATGACCAAGGGCCAGATGTAGGTAAATAGTATTTACAGATTCTAAAATACTGAATTTTACCGATTCGGTATTTTAGAATCGGTAAATGCTATGTAGTAAATAATTCGGTAAAAATTATCGAATTGTTAAGATTCGGTATTTACCGAATCGGTATTTATTGATTCGGTAATTGCCATTCATTCCTATGGGCCTGGGGGCCCATAGGAATGAATGTCAATTACTGAATCGGTAAATACCGATTCGGTAAAATAGGGAAAGAGTCAAGGGTGGCAGGGTGTCACATTGACACCCTGTTGCACCCCTGAATAGTGCTTGTGTGCCCATGTGGCACACATGCCCTAAGGGCATGTATGTCTGCCACATGGCACTGGTGTAAATGCACAGATTTGCATTTACAGAGGGATTCGTTATTTACCACCAACTAATAGTTGGTGGTAAATAATGAATCCTTAAAGCACAGAAGCACTCTTCAAAGTGCTTCCTACATGTCATTTACCAATTCGGTAAATACCGAATCGGTAAATGATGATTCGGTAAATACAGAATTGTTAAATACCAATTCAGTATTTACCCAATCTCCTCTACATAGTAAATGGCTCGATACCGGTCAGTAAACCTGAAATTTACTGAATTTCGGGTTTACCGACCGGTAATGGGCCACCTACATCTGGCCCCAAATGTTAATACAACAAAAGAATAAATGTAGGTGCAGACTATTTCTGATTATAATGCAACCCTACAAATTAAAGGGCACCATCACACTCCATCAATACTTAATTTGAACGCACTGTTTCCTGGGCAATTGTGATAATTGCACTGTCCCCGGACGCCCTTTCAAATGATGTGCTCGGCTGGGTTGTGTAGCACGGCATGTGTTCGGTTGGCGGATCGATTAGATGCTGACATTAGTAGCAGCATTCTGGCCCTGACACGTGCTAGTTGTATGCGAGCTGTGATTGGGTGGGCATAGTCTTTCTTATGCAACCAAATCTTGTGAATCCTGAGATTTGGTTGAGAGGAAAGGCATATACATAATACGTGGATGCCTTTATTCGATCTTGCTTCCTGCTTCTGGTATTCTGGTGCACGATGGAGGCTAGTTCTCTACTTCTGTTCCTGGAGGGACGGTTACACAGAAAGAAAAACATGTGGGATTTATGTAATGATGACCTCTTGCAGATTTCAAAATCTGTGCTCCAGGAACTTGTTTATCAAGCAGTAGAAGTTTCCATGAAAGACCCTCAGGCTAAGAAACAGAAGAGTGAGCCTGAGGTTGATAAGAATTATTCACTAAAAGGAAACTATCTCCAAGAGAATGTTTTCTCAGATATGCTGGTACATATGCGAGGAGACATTTGCTTTGATTTAAAAGCCCTGGACAAGGAGGAGTATTATTCACAGTACAATGTCTCTTTTGTTGAAGACCATCCTCTTAAAGATGTCATCAAGGATATAATTGTGATAGAATGGAAAGACATTGATAAGCAAAATATTCCACTTTTTTATCTATGAGGTATCTGATTGCGCAATTTGAGGATCAATATCCTCAGAGCCCAAAGGTGAATTCTATTTCAGTGCCCATGGCTTCCTCCTCGTCCTGCTCTTCTGATTAATATACTTTGACTGATCCTGTTGAAAAGAAAGTAGAATAAGCCCTAAAGAGAACATACCTAGCTTCCAATTTTGGTTTACCTGCTAGTACATACTCTGCATACACATCCGAAGTCTTACTAAAGTACTTTGAAAGACTGTTTGAATGCCTCCAGGACAAAGGAGATAACATTCCAATTTTGGCCCAAAGGAAATATTGGAGCAGTTTCTTTCAGACATGACTTTGGATAACTTATAGGCATTTGCACCTGCATCAGGCACAGCAATTGGAGGGCACCGATCTCTGTGGATGAAACCGTGGAAGCTGGAGACCAACCAGAAAATCATAGTGCAAAACTTCCATTTGTGTGTCCCAAACATTTATGAGAGAGAGGTAAATACCATGGTTCAAAGATCTGCTGTTGAAAAGAAGATCTTGAAGCCTTTTAAGCTGCTTCAAAGAAAGAAATACTTCTTTCAGAAACCGAATTGTCAGGGTCTCCAGGAAAATTCTTATCCCTTTCAGGGCCCCGGTTGAGATCAGGGAGTCGCGTTTGCCAATAAACCCTGACCACAGGGACAAAGCATTGTAGGGTGCAAGTCAAAAATGTCTATGCCGAGGTAGGAGCGAGACTCCATTAATTTCTTTCTCAATGGATTTTACAGATCATGGATCAGTGGGACCTTTCCATTATTCACCATGGATATCAAATTCAGTTATTTCAACAGCCACTAGCTGGACAGCGGGAGTGTTCTGGTTCACACCATTATCAAAAGACCCGCACGAGAAGGAAGCAATGTTAACAGGTGTGGAAAAATTGCTCCTACAGAAAACAATATTCAAGGTCCCTCCTTCACAAGAGAGAGAAGGTTTTGATTAAATTCTCTACCTTCATTCGCATATCATATGGTTTATTTAGTCTGATATTGGATCTGAAAACGATGAACACATATGTGAGGCTAGAACCTTTTTGGGTGATAACATTACAGTCCCTCATTCCCCTCATTCAGGGGGTGACTTTATGGGAATGTTGGATTTGGATGATGCTTATTTTCACATCCCAATTCATGCAGAAAGTCAAAGGTTCCTGAGATTTGCAGTGGAGAGAAATCATTATCAATTCCAGGCTCTGTCATTCAGCTTGTCAATGTCTCCTCAGACCTTCACCAAGGTACTGGCCCCAATGGTTAGATTTTTACAACTTAATAGAATTTCTCTCTTTCCATACCTTGATGATTGGCTAGTTTGTGGTTATTCTCTCCCTAAGGCACAGTAAGCAGTAAAATCTACAATTTCTCTACTACAGCAAAGTCCCATCTCTATGTGGATCAACATTTACAGTTCATAGGGCAAATATTCAACACTCCAGAGAGTGCCGTTTTTTTAACCAAAACCAGAATCGAGACATTACATTCCAACCTGCGGACATTTTTATCCCTGTCCTCAGCACCAGCCAGGTGTTGGTTGAGGGTTCAAGGATTAATAGTGACAAAGACATCAGTGGTCCCTTGGGCTTGCCTAAACCTAAAACGCCTGTAAAATATCTGTTGACTCATTGAAACCCTTCCCTGGCCATTTACGGCACACAAGCAGCATTGTCCCTGACAATTGTGCTGGAACTGGGTTGGTGGCTTCACAGTCCCAATTTGGAGAATTGTGTGCTATTTGAAATGCCTGCCCTATTGTTACTAACACCAAATGCCAGTTTATGGGCCTTTGGAGCAACTCTGGAGGAGCTGGAAGCAAAGTGGCAGTGGTCAATGGTAGACATGAATTGTTCTTTCAATTGGAGAGTGTTAGCTACTGTATGGAAACAGAACAATGCTTCCAACCAATGTTGCAGGGTGTGAACCAGGTGATACGCACAGACAATCAGGTAGAGAGATGCTATCTGACCCAGTGAGATGGAAAAAGTCCTCGTCTAATCATGTTGGTTCATCAGATTTGTTCTTGGGCAGAGAAGCCTCTAATTGGCATGAGGGCAGTGTACATTCAGGGGGAGCTCAATTTTCATGCAGACAGCTTCAGCATCAATCTTCCCTCTTCAGTGCTCTACCATTTATCCCATCCCATGGTCCCGAGTGATTGCTGCCGCAACTTTGCCGACTTTGCCGGGATTTTTGGCGAGAAGTGAGGCAGGTTTTCGCATCCCAACAGTCAAGCGCCAGGATCAAGCAGTGTGTGGAGCGTACCCTCCGGGAGTCTGTCCGCTGAGCGTTCACGACCGCAGGCTTTCCGGCGGGCACCGGGGGAGTTGATCGAAGTGGGAAGCCCCTGAGAAGGTGAGGAGGGGGACGAGCGCTTTCCTAAATAACGGCCAGAATTGCTACAGGGGATGCCGTGAGGACTTAATGTCGGGAGCAATTAAACATCGGCCTGACTCCTTTTAATTTTGATTGCGAGGCACCTGCAGGAGTTTAAACATTCGCAATTTCAGAGGCATCAGTGGCTTTGGGGAAAGAGGGCCCCTACCTGGGCAAGACGCTGTTGGTCCTCCTGTCGGTCTCCCCCTGCCGCCGCTGCTACCGAAGATCATAGCGTGGCTGTAGTGCAGGGGGGACCACAAGCCCCAAGCTTCTTTGCGGCAGGAAGCCGCTACCGGGATTTTCGCGCCAGGAGGCACTTTAAATTGAGAGCACCCCCGACGGAGCGGGTCCCTGGTGCTAAATAAACAACCCCTACGTGGGCAAGACGCTGTTGGTCCTCCAGTCGGTCTCCACCTGCCGCCGCTGCTACCGAAGATCATAGCGCGGCTGCAGTGTGGGGGGGGGACCACAAGCCCCAAGCTCCTTTGCGGCAGGAAGCCGCTCCGGGATTTTCACGCCAGGAGGCGCTTTAAATTGAGAGCACCCCCGACGGAGCGGGTCCCTGGTGCTGAATAAACAACCCCTACCTGGGCAAGACGCTGTTGGTCCTCCAGTCGGTCTCCACCTGCCGACGCTGCTACCGAAGATCATAGCGCGGCTGCAGTGCGGGGGGGACCACAAGCCCCAAGTTCCTTTGCGGCAGAAAGCCGCTCCCGGGATTTTCGCACCAGGAGGCGCTTTAAATTGAGAGCACCCCCGCGTCGCAGGACAGCGTGTGGGCAGCGCCGGGCTAAGCCCGGGCAAAGAGCGGGCCGCTTGTGGCAGGACGAGGCTGGGTTGGGCCACCCCTATTTAACTTTTATTTGTTACCAGCAAACCTCCATCACTGACTTGTAATCATATTGACTTGGCTTGCTTGTGGTCACAATTTTCCTACGTGTACTTTATTAGTCGCTAATCAGTCAAACCTTTTTCCTATCCGCTTAGGCATAGCGAGTAGGGACGCTGTATGTTATCATCTTTTATATTGACCTCTATATTGTGAAGTCCAATTTGACATATTGTTGCATAGCAGGGATCCTCTCTCTGTTCCTAACGTTATCATGAGCAACATGGGAAAAAACAACAAGCCCCTCACCTCACGCCCTATGCAGTTAGCAGCCTCTACCCAACCCTTACCAACTCTTACAGCCATTGATAAAATGCTGCAAAAAACGATAGGAGCTGTCTCTACCGCCATTGTAAATATTGAGAGTCGTCTTTTCCTCATCCTGGTGATCATCCCCTCCCAGCCTGCAGGGGATCCTGCTGAAACTACAGTTAACCCTTCTGAATACACATCATTTTTAACGTCATTTTCAGAGCTACCCTGCGCTCAGCGGGTCCCGGAAACTGTGGTCCCAGCAGCAGATCCCCCGCCACACTTGACATCAGTGGGCAGTAAAGCCACTCAGCGGTGCTCTAAACGTAAGAAGAGGAATCCGGCACGCAAACAGGCTAAAAAAGTGGCAACAATATCGATCCCACCTCAGTTGGAGCCCGGACCCCATCCATCTTTTACTGGGCCTCCACTATGGGCAACCCACCTTTTAATTGATCTCCAGGTCCACATGGAGAAGCTCATTACCTCCCACTTCAAAACACTGTCCTCTAGGATAGACAGATTAGTGACACTTATTAATAATAAAGGTTTGGGGAGAGAACAGGCAATTAGCGCACCGGGGAACTTGGTTACAAGATGGGCTGGGTCCTTGACAGCCATCCCTTTACGATTCTGGAAATTAAGGCGGCAATTAGGACCTTGACCCCGGAAAAGGCCCAGGGTCTCGATAAGATCCCAGGGGATTCATATCGGACTGAGGAAAGGGTGTGGGCACCCTATATTTGCATTTTTTTAACGCCATCATGCAGTGTCTGGATATCCCCTCGACTTGGCTGGGAGCCGAGATTATACCAATTCATAAAAAAGCTTCTCCCTTGGACCCGGCTAACTATCGGCCCATAAGCTTGATTGACGTCCTCCAGAAACTCTTTGCCAGAGTTCTTCTAACCAGGCTGCAGAGTTGGATGGATGACCACCACATCCTAACTTCGTTGTAGGCTGGTGTCCGGGCAGGAGTTTCCACGATCGACCATCTGTTTAGATTACAGCTGGTATATTGGAGGACGGTCACCCTAGGGGAGGGTAGTTTGTTTTTGATTTTTGTGTACCTCCGGTCCGCATTTGACCTGGTCCATAGGGACAAGCTCTGGGTAATTCTAAATGAGATGGGTGCTCCGGCCTATTTGTGTGAGATGCTCAAGCGCATGCATCAGGGGACGTTCGCTAGGGTGAGGTTTGGCAGGGGAGGGGAACTGTCATCCCCATTCCCAGTGGAAAGGGGAGTGAGACAAGGGTGCGTTCTAGCCCCCACGCTTTTCTCCCTATTCCTTAATGGGCTGACTGGTTTCCTACTGGGAGCAAAAAACTTGGACTCCCCTACATTAGCTGGACGGAAAATCCCGGCCCTAATGTTCGCCGATGATACCCTCCTATTGTCAAAGTCATTGGGGGGTATTCAGCGCACACTAGAGGCTTTCTCAAGTTTTTGTAAATAAAGGAACTTAGAAATCAATTTTGCCAAAACCAAGTACATGGTGTTTAATATGAAACACCCAAACTGTCCTCACCCGCTTCTGGATGGTTTGGCCTTGGACCGGGTCTCTACATTTGAGTATTTGGGGGTTGCCCTAAATGATAGAATGGACTGGGGCTCACAGATAGCTAAAGCTAATCTGAAGCTTGCCCAATCCTTGGGTGGTATCCTAAAAGTTTTTAACAAATCTTCCCTTAAACTGATGGGACCGCCCGTAGAAATTTATAAAGCTCAGGCAAGAGGTGGCACGCTATACGGTGCGGAACTTTGGGGTCATGTAAGCGCGGCACCCCTCTCCCTCACCGAGAATAGTTTTATGAGGCCCCCACTAAGGCTGGACATGGGTCTGGTGCCCATTCAGGACGTCGTCTCGAATCGTCCACTGCTCTATTGGAGACTACTCTGGGCGACCCCGGAACTCGAGAGCTACAGGGAGGATTTGCAGGATCTGCTTGCTAGAAGGGGTGCGGGGAGGATCCCATGGTTAAAGTATATCCAGCATCTTTCCCAGGCTCTTGTTAGGGGGGATCTGTGGTCTTCTCCTGAGGAGGCCTGCGCCCAGCTCTCAAGAAAAACTTAGAGCTTGCAGCTGAGAGAGCACGGCACGGCCCTCTTACTATCAAATTCCTCCCTGGGCAGACTTACTAACACCTTTTTAGAGATCAATGTACATCCTAATTATGAGAGATTCTTGGATGACATCCAGCCCCCCATGGCCAAGAAACTTTATATCCAGTTTAGGTATGGCTCACTCCCCCTTAGGGAGGCCACTGTGAAGTGGTCAAATGCTTCACCCCTAGGGAGCACTTGCCGTGGGTGCGCGGGTAGCAGGGAGACAGAACTGCATGTTCTGCTCTTTTGCCCCTCGTACTCTCGGGCAAGAGCGAAATGGATAATTCTTTTTGTAAGTCCAGGGGCATCAGGGATTATAGGGAGACCTTCCGAATCCTCAAAACCGATACCTCTTTCTTGACAGTATATGCAACGGCAACATTTCTCTTGTCTATGTGGTTCATAAGGTGTGCAATACTAAAAAAAAAACACCAACTCATCAATTACTCTTTCAGGGGTGCTATAATGTTATAACAGCGGAGGGTATTTTCCTAAAAAAGAAATCAGGTAGTTTTAATAGGGAATTAATGTTGCCCTTGTGAGTTACCTAGGGATGCATTATTTCAAATATTTTTTTTAACCTCTCATGTATGTGGCCCATTGAGGTTTTTTATATTTTTTTAACATGTATTTATATCGAATTTGTATTGAAGTATGTGTTTTGTAAAAATGCCTTTTTATGGTTTTTAACCGATCATAAAAGCTTTTGTCTGACTTTATCCCATCCTCTGTTTTTTCAGATCTGTCATCCATTTGGGAACATGGATAGATCAGTTTGCATCTTTCCACAATGCGCTCCTTCCAATCTTTTGCTCAGAAATCGTTTGCTAAATGCCTTGAGTGGTAAATGCCCTT
The DNA here is from genome assembly GCF_964261635.1 of Lissotriton helveticus. Classification (NCBI taxonomy): domain Eukaryota; kingdom Metazoa; phylum Chordata; class Amphibia; order Caudata; family Salamandridae; genus Lissotriton; species Lissotriton helveticus. The sequence goes on along the minus strand of NC_136070.1, from coordinate 621,852,288 downwards.
TCAGCTTACTGGCCCCCAGGTATCCTTTCCACTGATTCTCCTCCTCTCCAGGGTGCTGCAGAAGATGTGAGAGGAGAGGGTGTCAGTTATTCTGAAAGCCCCATTTTGGCCTTGACACCTTTGGCTTCCTCTACTCCTCAATTCTTGCAAAGCCATGTTTGTTAGACTTCTGTTCATACCATACCCTCTTCAGTTTCCACTGTTGCAGTTGGGTCAGCTCCAACAGTTGAAGTTGACGGCATGGTTCTTGAAAGGTTAGCACTGGAAGAAATAGGTTGTTCTAGCCAGCTAGAGCCTGAGATATGTTTATCCCTTAAACAGAACACTCTTTCCTCCTATAAAAAAATGGACTTCTTTTGTTAAATTTAGTGCTGCTAAGGGCCTGGGTCCTGTCGTATACATCCCTTTAAAATTCTGAAATTCGTAAAGGAAGGTTTTTTGAAGAATTTGACTCCAGCCACCTTAGCTGCTCAATGAGCAGCAATTAAAGCCTTTCGTAGTGTGGAAGGGGAATTGCAGGATTTTGTACCATTGGTGACTTGTTAGCTGAGAAGTTCCAAGCTTTTCACAGTGCGAAAGGGGAATTGAAGGATATTGTACCATTTGTGGTCTGTTTGCTGAAAAGTTTTTGTTTAAGAAAACCAGTCACACAGGTTAACATTCCTTCCTTGGATTCCTTCGCCCTCACAAATACCACTCCTAGACGATGGCAAAAACACGAAGAAGCATGAGACATAAAACACAACACCAGAAAGGGGTTTCAATTTACAAAATGAAACACATCAAATATACTCTTTTTAGAATAAGGATTGGGGTTTTATGTATGCAATGCTATTTAACAGAAAGGATTTCCCAGATGACAAATGAATAGCATTCAAATGTATGTAGAGATATATATTTATATGCATGAATAGGAATAAAATGCATAAGCAGATAATAATGGACGCCCTGCAAGAAATCAGAAAGATATATACACTAGATACATCAAATAATTACTTTGGATGTGCACTCTGACTCACTCACACATCACAAAGAATACACCTTAAATGACCACAGCCACTGGTCACACATCACAATGGCAATTTTCAAAACTCAAACACTTCACCTGGTGCAATCGACATCCTGACACACTCCAGACTGGGGGACTTACAGCCAAGGCCAGGAGACTCAGCAACCAGATGCGCTGAACCACTGAAGATGCGTCCATTGTTCAGGCTCAAACAATCCCGTTTTTTAAGTCAACAACCCTCAGCTTTATAGTCTCAAAACACACTAGAAGGTTTGAGAGTCTTTTCTTCCGCGCCAAGGAAACTTACTGGATTTGGCCACATTCCATGCAAGCATTCCAGGGCAAAAGGAGCTCCCACATTCCCTCTACATTCTCCCATGTTCCAGCCTTTATCTTAATGAAGCTTAAGAAAGCCTTCGGTACATTAAACAATCTCTTCTCCAAAAACAAAACAACCTTGAACGTTTTAACCCAAACAACATGCAAACAGTCTGTGGGCCTGTGTGTGCGTGCAAAAAAGCTTCTGTGTGTGCGTGCAAAAAAGCTCAAGGAAGGCAGAGTCAGAATTCAGGATGACATGAGGTCATGCCAAAGCCAATAGTAAGAACTTCATAATACTTCCCAATGTCCAACACAATGCACATTTGTGCACCACTGCCTATAGCATCACATACTTCATCTTTCAATATACAACATAATGCACATGTGATCTCCACTGCTCATAACACTTCACTTTGAGACCAAAAAGTACATTACACACCTCTCTCTCTCTGTCATGTTTTCAAAATGCACATCCCACACGTTCTGTTCTTGGCAAGCTGTTCTACTGGCTCCCACTTTAAGACTGCAAGATTACATGAAAGAAACCTTCAAGGGAAAAAGCGATATGCAGGATGTTGTGCATTCAGGCTAGGGTAAAGTAAAACACCAAAAGACAATTAAAATGATAATAGTCAAAGGAAATCATGTGGTGTCAAACCATAAGCGTGCGTGTATCACTACTACAGTCCTCCAGGGTTTGCAATTATCTCCATTTGTACCTCTTGAGGTGCAGATATGATCTGAGTGTCAGGTAAAATGGCTTTTCTTATATATATATATATATTAAAATAAACCTGATTTAGTAAATCATCCTGGTGGGGTGCAAGTATAATTCAATTTGGTGGTGAATTTATTACAGGGAACACCCGTCCCTGATACTCGCACCTGTTGTGCAAAGCGTGCCCTCTGTAACGGGTTTACTTTGGTGGCAAATATATATATATATATATATATATATATATATATATATATATATATATATATATATATATATATATATATATTGCATTGGCTAAAAGATTGGGTGAGGTTGGGGGATTTTGTGGTGTCTTATCACTACATGCAGATTCTCCCTGATAGAGTGGTGTTACAAATTGTCCCCAATTTGATTCTAAAAATGTCTTCTAAATTTCACTAAAAAAGCAGCAGTGCTGCCAGTTTCTCAAGAAGTGGATATCTCCAGATACCTTCCTCTTTGGATGTTAAAAGAGCCTTAATGATTTATTTACAAACCACGAAAGAGTTTCAACTTGTAAATTCACTTTTTGTCTCTTTCGGCAGTGTTAATAGGATGAAGAAGGTAGCCACAGTGACTCTAAGCAGACACCATTGCATCATGGTGCACGGGTGTCTGCGTTGTAAGCAGGATTGTTTTTATGCAGGAAGAGAAACATTCCTGCACAAAAATATTCTTCAGAGGCATTTACCTCTTTCAATGTGTGTTGCAGAATAAAGATATTTCTCCTTGTTATACCTCACCTGGGGAAGTGTAGCATTTTGGTGCATTCCCAGGTCTCGCACAAGTCTGGACATGTGCCAAAATCCATGGGTGGATGCGTGGGAATACTTATGGAACACCTCCCTGAGGCAGAGTAACGCAGGCAGGGATTTGCACTGCCTTGTGTTACTCCAAATGTATCAAGTCATGAAGGCCTACTCAAGAGGCCTTGCATGCCTTGATAAATCTCACATAGGTTTTGTAGCGCCTTTCCGTGGTGCAAGGGTGATGCAAAACCTTGATCAATCAGGCCCCAAGTGTGCGCCCTTCCAGAGTATCAGCACCTGTCCAGTGAATGGATAAAGACCCTCAAAGATGGCTATTGAGCACTTTATAAGTGCACTTGCAATTATCGTGTTTCCACAATGTATATGACCACATTTTTTTCCATATAATGCTTGCTCTGACAATTTTACAATTTTGTATCACTGTACAAAGAAGGTGTTATTCTTGGGCATAGTCCCATCTAGAGAGAATGTGATATTGCAACCAAAGCTGATGACAGGCTCGAGTCTCGACGACTGGTGAACATAATGTAACATAATGGGTGAATCAGGTTAATCTATCTCCCCTTGGCATTAAAAATAAAAAATGTATGTGATTTTATGTTATGTAACTGGAGCTTAATTTAAAGCGTTCCAATACCTCCTAGTCGAGTTCATGTTGTATAAACCTGCAAAAACGGTATTGAATATAAGATATCAGTAGGATAAGAGCTGACTCCACACTTTTGGTGCATTAAGTGGCACTTGCTAATTGTGTGGTATTTTCAATATATTTAATTACGCTGAGAGCACTAGAGTGTGGGTGTTAGTTAGTGTTTGTGTTAGCAGATTTTGGAAGCTATTATATCTCATCTTGGTAAATAGTTTGCTCTCCGGATGTTTTTTAAAGCAAGAATTATTAGAAATCTCCCAACTCTTGCTTTAAAAAAAAAACTAAAATAAACTACTGCGCTTCAATATGTCCAAAAATTATAGTTATTTACAAGTTATTGAATAATATGGACATACCTTACCCCACCCCCTTCAGTATCCTTATAGGACTGCTATGCCCAACATGCACCCTGTACTTTACTTTTAGTAAAACCAAAATCATGAAGCAGTAGGTAGGTGTTCGTGTTTTCGCAGTGATGAGACTTGCTCTTCACAGAGCAAACAAGCACCAGGAGGCGCCAGGAGGTGCACAAAAGGATTCCCGGGCTCGGACCTCGCGGGACGCATGCGGGCGGCGCCGGGCGAAGCCTGGGCCAAGGGCGGGCCCGTCCTTGCCCGTCAAGGGCCGTATAAGGTCGGACCGGGCCCATTCTCTTGGACCTGGAGTGTAACTACCCACAGTGAAACTTTCTTGTGGTCTCGATTTTTATACATGTTGTCGTGTTGAGTGGGCTGCCTATAGAGGTATACTGTTATAGCCCACCTAGTGGAATTCGTCTCACATTTTAGGGGGCTTGGTATTGTACTTTGGTATTGTACTAGTATTTGGGCTTTCATCTTCAGCAGGTGCAGGGGGGGATTGGTGTCACTACAACGCGGTTTTTTACAACGCATTCCGTTACATCGGAATTTTTACAACGCAGGATCCATTACATCGGATGCCATTACAACGCATGGCATTACATAGCAGATGCTATTACAACGCATGGCATTACATCGTAAGTATAGGTAAGTATACCTTTTTAAAAAAAATGTAATTAAGTTAATTTAATTTATTTAATTTATTTAATTTAATTAAAATACATTTTAAAATATTAATTAATTTAATTTAATAAATTTAAATCTATTTATTTAATTTAATTTTAATAAAAATTGTAATTAATTTTAATTAATTAATATAATGAAATTAATTTAATTTAAATATTTTTAAAATTGTAATTAAATTAAATTAATTAAAATAATTTATTTTATTTAATTAATTTAATTAAAAAATGTAATTAATATAATATAATTAATTTAATTTAATAAATATATTTTAATTAATTTATAAATGGTAAATATAATTTAATTAGCCCTAAGCACAAACCCAACCCTTAACCCTAAAACACCCCTGTACCCCAAAACCCAAACCCAACCCTTAACCCTAAAACACCCCTGTACCCCAAAACCCAAACCCAACCCTAAAACCTAAAAACACCCCTGTACCCCAAAACCCAAACCCTACCCTGAAACCTAAAAACACCCCTGTACCCCAAAACCCAAACCCTACCCTGAAACCTAAAAACACCCCTGTACCCCAAAACCCAAACCCTGCCCTGAAACCTAAAAACACCCCTGTACCCCAAAACCCAAACCCTACCCTGAAACCTAAAAACACCCCTGTACCCCAAAACCCAAACCCTACCCTGAAACCTAAAAACACCCCTGTACCCCAAAACCCAAACCCTACCCTGAAACCTAAAAACACCCCTGTACCCCAAAACCCAAACCCTACCCTGAAACCTAAAAACACCCCTGTACCCCAAAACCCAAACCCTGCCCTGAAACCTAAAAACACCCCTGTACCCCAAAACCCAAACCCTACCCTGAAACCTAAAAACACCCCTGTACCCCAAAACCCAAACCCTACCCTGAAACCTAAAAACACCCCTGTAAAATTACTTTAATTAATATAATAAATAATAAATTAATAATATTAAAAAACATAAATAAATATATTTAATTATAATTAATATTAATAAAATAAAAAATAAAAAAATACTTACCTATACTTACGATGTAATGCCATGCGTTGTAATAGCATCTGCTATGTAATGCCATGCGTTGTAATGGCATCCGATGTAATGGATCCTGCGTTGTAAAAGTTCCGTTGTAAAAGACTCCCGTTGTAAAAGTTGCGATGTAACGGTGCATCACCGCAGGGGGGTATACCCCGAGTGCGCCTTATGGGAAGAAGGAAGACTCAAGTGTCAAGAGGGGGCAAGGGTTGCCACTAGGGGTAATGTTACAACTATGGATGACTTTTTGATAAGAGCTGCTTCTGTCATCGATAGGGAAATTGAAATAGGTGTTTGTCTAGATCGCCCTCTAAAGGTCTACTCTCTCTTATGGGCGGGCCCATTATTTCATCAAGGGAAACCGCCACTGATTCCTTTAGTACCCTTTCATGCCCTGGGGTGAGCGACAACTCTCAGATTACTGAAGTTCCATCACATACGCAGGGTTCTCCCCATTTGGTGCCCTGTAGAGTACTCTCCCCCACTGTAAATATTGCAAATATGGAGTATGGTGCATCTGCCCCCATGCTGGGGTCCGAGGGGTCTGATGGCACCTTGAACCATGTGCTTCGAGAAGCACCCGGTATTGCGGGTCCTTTAGGAAATATTAAGGGTGCCGCGAGGTCTAGCGGGAGTGCTAAAAGGAAGTCTAAGCCAATAGACAGGCAGGTTAAAAAAAAAAAAGAATGAAATGCACCTTCTAAACTGGTTCTCAAAAACAAGGCAGGTGCTCAGTTAATGGATAATATAGTCAATCAGGATATGTTGGAATCCTTAAAATCCATCATGAGCTGCATGTTGAATGATAGGCTGAGTCCCATTGTAGACAAATTGAACCTCATTGACAAGATATTGGCAGAACAAAAGAAGCTTTCAGAGTCCTCATTTATCCCTAATTCAGTGCCTTCAAATTTGACCATAGCTGCTATGACGCCATGCCTCATTCCTCCACCTGTATAAGCAGTAGACTGCCATCCTCCCGAGAGTTCCCAACACCGTAGTGCAAATGTGGTTGTAAATGACTTAGGTAGGCTGGCTGACAGTGTAAGTGTTAGACCAGATACCATTGGGGACCGATCCATTATTGGACAGGGACAGGCTCCTCAGAGGACAGGAAGAGCCATGGCTGATCACCAAGGACCCCCCATTTCTGCCAACCAGAACTTAGCAGTTGTCGTTCTTCCACCACAATCTACGCCCCTGGTAGTGATTTTGACAAATGTCCCGCCACTTCACCATGGATTTCAGGAAAATTTTACACAACTTAGAAACAAGGTAACTTATTGGTTATCAAGTAACACCTCCATGGGACCAATGGTAGAACATAACATCATTATGGTGCGGCATGTGGGGTGGATAGGGAGCTTGAGGAAACCTGAAGGGGGTGACTGTATCATTGTGAACTGTAATAGCAATTACCTTGTGGATAGAATCCTTCGGGACATTTACCTTAATTCCACTTATAGAGATTATGGGATAAAGGCCCTCCCATTGGGGTTCTTCTATAAGGCCGACCCCAGAAGTCGATTGAATTTAAATTTGTTTCTTAATGGGCCGACTCAAAGATCTTCTGTGGTGTTGGGGGCGGGTCCTTCTTTACAACTTGCAGGGCGACAAGATGGGCACCAGTCGGTTCCCCGGCTGGAGCTCTCAAACAGATTCTTAGCCCTCTCTAGGCTGGAAGAGTGTGATTGACTACATTTAAGGCCTGAGGCAGCAGGAGTTTTAATATCAAGGGATTTTAACATCGAGAGGGGTGTACGACAGGGATGCATTTTGGACCGTTCTTATTTGATCTATATATAAATGACCTACACAAGACCCTGGTAAAAACAGGGGCTGATTTTCCATATGTGGGTCATCGGGGTTTGCCTGTCCTGCTTTATGCGGATGATGCTGTCCTCATCGCTAGAACAGCAAAGGGCTTGCAGACCCTGCTCAACACCTTTCTAAATCTTACCTCATGCAGGTCGGGATCCGTCCGAAGAGGGAGTATCCCTTTATAGTGGGTAATGGAAAGGTGCCCCTGACAACGACATTTTCCTATTTGGGTGTCCGGCTGGACGATAAAATGAATTGGGGGGCCTCTTGTTCAGAGGACTAAGAAGAGGTTACAAGGGCCAATACAGCAATCTTCATCTTTTTGCCACCAAAATGAGTAAGCGCCCTGTGGCGGCAATGTTGAAGTTATACCAGTCAAAAAGTGTCGCGACTGCGAGCTAGGGGAGTGGACTATGGGGCTATGCTACAACTGATGCCCTACAGGTGGTGGAGAACAATTTTCTAAAATGCCTCCTTGGAATGCCAAGGGGTACCTCTAACCTGGTGGTCCACGAAGAAGTGGGGCTGCCTTACATCAGCGACAACCTGGCTGTGCACCCCTTGTTGCTCTGGCTCAATTGTGGTTGAATGATGATTTAGTTCTTAACCAACAGATTCTAAGGGATATTTTAGGTCTGGATTGCATGCTACGAATTCTGTGGTTAAAATATATTAAGGGCTGTTTTGAAGAGCTGGGGTGGCCTGATCTATTTTTAAAACCTGATCTTATTACCGTGGAGGATGTGGGTTATGTCAGGAAGACCTTTATGATAATAAAAAAGCTTGATAGAGATCACATTGAACTGGGAAAACACAGTGTTCGTAAATATGTGATGCTCAAGACCATTCCCTCTATGGAACCATATCTTTTGTGGCCTTTGTCATCACACAAGCGGTTTTTATTGGTCAGGTTTCGTTTGGATTATTTTCATTTCCTTTTAGCTGTTCCAAAGGGGAGCTGTAGGGGACAGGTGTTAGCACCCTGTGGCTGCGACGTAGTGTATCCACAGGACTTGCTGCACTTCATGTTTTTTTGTAATTTTTACATTGTTCCTTGTAGATACTTTTTAGAATCAAACGTTTTTATTGTGCGGTAGATCATCGTGGAACACAGCCCAGCTGCCTACATCGACTCGCGGGCAGGGCGGATGAACATACTGATTATACACAGCGGTCGGGTCTACATCCCTGAGGCCGACCCCGCGTAGATGCGGAAACATCCCCACCGTACCGGAAGCATATTGATCGCTTTTAGAGAAGAGAAAGCAAAAAGAACATCAGAACACAAACCCACCTCCTACTCACCCCCCCACCCCTCCCCCATGCCCCCTCCCACCCACCCCTCCGCATCAGCTCCTCTAAGTGGCATCAGTCTCTCACGCTCCAGTCTCTCCTTATGAATACAACAATACCTCCTCAGGCGTGCACTGCGGCCCCAGCAGGTTCCAAAGGGATAAGCTGCAGTATTTGCAAATACTTCGGGCATGTTACTTCCCTTAAATCCTTGGACAAAAGCTGCACAAACGGCTCCCAGAGGGCCGCATAATCGGTGCCTTTCCCATCCAATCCTAATGACAGGCGCTCCATAGCAAGGGTGTGCCAAAGCCGCTGGAACCAATCCCGCGGATCCGGGAGCACTGGGGATCCCCACTGCGCCAGCAGAACCTGTCGTGTTGCCAATAGAGCTAACGCTATCTGTTTACCTCTCAGTGACCGTAAGGGGAAGGACTTAGGGTGTGGGAGACCCAGTAGAACATGCTCGGGCAATCTAGGCAATGTCATCTGAAACGCAGCGTCCAATTCATCAAGAACTGTTGCCCAGTAGCGTTCCAGTTTTGGGCAGCGCCATAGTAGATGAACCATGGTTCCAGACATCCCACAACCCACTTAGTGCGTTGTGTCCTGGTCTTGCGCACAATCATTGCGTAGAGTTCCGACATAAGGCTGCGGTTATCTTCTTTACAGACCAGCCATCGCTCAAAGGCCGTGAGCGGTCTAGACATAAGGGCCACATGGGCCGAGCGCGTCACCCAGTGCGCCACCTGTGCATGGTAGAACACATCCTCCGGGCCCAGCGGGAAGTACTCCGCTCTCAGAGTCGAGAATGGGATCAGGCCTTCCAGATCAAAGAGCATGCCCACTCTCTTGCAACCCTTCTCCCGCCACTTATGGAAAACTGGCGATGAGCAACCCGAGGGGAAGTCAGGATTGTCCACTATTGGTGTCATTGGGGAGGGGAAAGAGGTCCAGCCCTTACGAAGAGCCAACTGATCCCATGCTTTGAGCGTCAGGGACGTAACCGGCGAGGAGTAAAGCCCCCATGCCCTACTTTTACGCGGGTGCCAGAGTTCTCTCCATATGTTACATCCGGCCACCGTCTGGTCCATAAATAACCAATGCTTACTGGACATGGGCCTGTTCCATTCCACCACGTATCGAAGGCAAGTTGCCTGGAAGTAAGCTGAGAGTAGGGGAAAACCCAGGCCGCCAGACGCCTTCGGGGAGGTGCCAACCTCGAATACAAAGCGAGGTCTCTTGTTATCCCACAGGAATTTGTTAAGGAGGGTCTGTAATCGCCTTACCATGCCTGGCGGTGGTGCAAGGGGCAACATCTGGAAGAGATAAAGGACGCGAGGGAGCACCGTCATCTTTATGGCTGCAAGGCGACCGAACCAAGCCAATTTAAGACGCGACCACTCAGCCAAGGATTTAGTGACCTGCTCCACCAACACGGAATAGTTCAATGACAGGGTTTTGGGCAGCGTTGGGGCCAGACGTATACCCAGATAGGTGATAGCCGAATGCACCCACTGGAAGGCAAAATCGCGCTGGAGGTCCACGACATCAGAGGTCGGAACGGAGATGTTGAGAATTTGTGACTTAGTAAAATTAACCTTGAACCCTGCCGCCGCATGGAAGGCCCGAAGCTCAGCGGACAGGCACCGCAGGGACGTATGTGGGTCAGTCAGTGCCAAAATGACATCGTCCGCATAAAGGCTGATCTTATGGGTGTCGCCCCCAAAGCGGATCCCCGAGATGTGAGCATGGGCTCGTATGCGCTGGGAAAAGGGCTCCATGTAGAGCGTGAAGAGCAGCGGCGAGAGCGGACACCCCTGACGCGTCCCCCTCGTGATGGAAAAGGGGGCAGATTTACCGCCTTTGACTCGCACTACCGCCTTGGGTCCCACGTACAGGCATTGAATCCAACGCAGAAAGTTGTTACCCACACCAAAGGCTTTCAATACCCCAAACATATAGTCCCAGTCCACGCGGTCGAAGGCTTTCTCCGCATCGATAGATAACAGAAAAGCCTGGGTCTTGTGAAGCGGTGGACTAGGTCCAGTAAATGGAGCAGTCTCTTAGTGTTATCTCCTCCTTGTCTGGTCGGTATGAATCCCGCCTGATCGGGCTCTATCACCCCATCCATTAAGGGGCTAAGTCTCGCCGCCAGCACTCCTGCAAACAACTTAGCATCAATGTTGAGGAGCGATATCGGCCTATACGAGCCACATTCGGTTGGGTCCTTCCCAGGTTTGAGGATCACTGTTATGGCCGCCTCAGTCATGGAGGGGGTGACTACCCCAGTGTCAAGAAAGGAGTTAAACAGACGGGTCAAGAAGGGGGCCAGCTCCCTGCAGAATGTCTTGTAGTATATAGCCGAATATCCGTCCGGCCCAGGTGATTTAGCCAGCTTAAGTCGGGAGATGGCCAATATAACCTCCTCGATATGGATCTCCGCATCCAGCGCCTCAGCCGAGTCGGGAAGGAAAGGAGTAATGTGAGAAGATGCTAGGTAGTCCGCTATGGTTTCCCGCGCGGCCCCCTCCCTTGTGTATAGGGATTGGTAAAAGTGGCAGAAGGTGTCAAGGATGGCTGTGTCAGTGTTGTGAGGCTGCGCACTGGCGTCTTTGATTTTGGTTATGGCATGGGACTGTACCCTCGTCCGCAGCCTGTGCGCTAGCATCCTACCCCCCTTATCCCCACAGATATAAAATTTATGACGCAGACGGAGTAACGCATACGCTGCCCTGTCAAGGTCGAGGTGTTTAAGCATGCACCTCTTTGTTTCCAATTCTCTCCATACTCTTAGTGCCCCCGTCCTCTTTTGAATAGCTTCCAAGCTACGAACATCCCCCTCTAGCTCTGCTCGCTTGAACCCTGCCGCCGCATGGAAGGCCCGAAGCTCAGCGGACAGGCACCGCAGGGACGTATGTGGGTCAGTCAGTGCCAAAATGACATCGTCCGCATAAAGGCTGATCTTATGGGTGTCGCCCCCAAAGCGGATCCCCGAGATGTGAGCATGGGCTCGTATGCGCTGGGAAAAGGGCTCCATGTAGAGCGTGAAGAGCAGCGGCGAGAGCGGACACCCCTGACGCGTCCCCCTCGTGATGGAAAAGGGGGCAGATTTACCGCCTTTGACTCGCACTACCGCCTTGGGTCCCACGTACAGGCATTGAATCCAACGCAGAAAGTTGTTACCCACACCAAAGGCTTTCAATACCCCAAACATATAGTCCCAGTCCACGCGGTCGAAGGCTTTCTCCGCATCGATAGATAACAGAAAAGCCTGGGTCTTGTGAAGCGGTGGACTAGGTCCAGTAAGTGGAGCAGTCTCTTAGTGTTATCTCCTCCTTGTCTGGTCGGTATGAATCCCGCCTGATCGGGCTCTATCACCCCATCCATTAAGGGGCTAAGTCTCGCCGCCAGCACTCCTGCAAACAACTTAGCATCAATGTTGAGGAGCGATATCGGCCTATACGAGCCACATTCGGTTGGGTCCTTCCCAGGTTTGAGGATCACTGTTATGGCCGCCTCAGTCATGGAGGGGGTGACTACCCCAGTGTCAAGAAAGGAGTTAAACAGACGGGTCAAGAAGGGGGCCAGCTCCCTGCAGAATGTCTTGTAGTATATAGCCGAATATCCGTCCGGCCCAGGTGATTTAGCCAGCTTAAGTCGGGAGATGGCCGATATAACCTCCTCGATATGGATCTCCGCATCCAGCGCCTCAGCCGAGTCGGGAAGGAAAGGAGTAATGTGAGAAGATGCTAGGTAGTCCGCTATGGTTTCCTGCGCGGCCCCCTCCCTTGTGTATAGGGATTGGTAAAAGTGGCAGAAGGTGTCAAGGATGGCTGTGTCAGTGTTGTGAGGCTGCGCACTGGCGTCTTTGATTTTGGTTATGGCATGGGACTGTACCCTCGTCCGCAGCCTGTGCGCTAGCATCCTACCCCCCTTATCCCCACAGATATAAAATTTATGACGCAGACGGAGTAACGCATACGCTGCCCTGTCAAGGTCGAGGTGTTTAAGCATGCACCTCTTTGTTTCCAATTCTCTCCATACTCTTAGTGCCCCCGTCCTCTTTTGAATAGCTTCCAAGCTACGAACATCCCCCTCTAGCTCTGCTCGCTTTTCCTTGCGTAGCTTAGCATAAGTGGCTGCCAGCGCAATGAAGTCCCCCCTTACCACCAGCTTCAGGGCCTCCCAGGTAGACGCCAAGGATGTATTCTCTACTGGGTTTTCAGCAAAAAAGTGGGTGATAGTGTCCCGGATCTTAGCTACCACATCTTCCGAGTGCAGCATAGAATCTCTAAGCCGCCATCCAGACGAAGGGGGTCTGATGTTGTGGAGCGAGACTTTTACTGAGATGAGTGCATGGTCTGAAAGGGAGCAAGGCGCAATGTCTGCTGCAGATAAATGGGGTAAGAAGGCTGACGTAGCTAAGAAGTGGTCAAGCCGGGCGTACGTTTTGTGCGCCGCCGAGTAGTAAGTGAAATCACGTTCTTGGGGTTGCTGAACGCGCCACACATCATGCAGTCCACCCTCAGCCAGCCACTGCTTCCCATCCTGTGACCATGCCCCAGCCTGTTGCGTGTGCTGTCCCGATCTAACCACCCCACCCTCCATCACAAGGTTGAAATCCCCTCCCACTAGGATTAATGCATCTGGGGACGCCAAGACCTGCGCAAGAGCAGCGCGGAGGAAGGGTTCCTGTTGAGTATTCGGGCCATATATGGATCCCACCGGAAGGTCGCCTCCCCCCACTGGATCCGTACCGCCAGGAACCTCCCACTAATGTCCACTACCTGAGAGAGCACCTTCCCATGCATACGGTTGCTAAATAATAATGCCACCCCATTCTTCTTGTTCGGGCCAGAGGACCAGAGCTGCACAGGGAAACGCTTATCTTGCATACGCCGGACATCTTTAGCAAGCAGGTGGGTTTCCTGCAACAAACACACATCCCTTTCCGAGTTCTCCAAAAGAGACAGGATTGCAGCACGTTTCATAGGGCTATTGAGGCCGCGAACATTTAGGCTTACCACTTTCAATTCCCTAGTCATCGCAACGCATTCACAGGGGAGATCCAGCTAACAATCAGGCGACGTCCAAACCCATTCTGCCCAATCGAGGACACACAACCCTTCGGTGGTCGTACACTTCGTTGCCGAGCCAAGGATTGCCCGCCATTAGGTGCCAAACCATTCCGCTCCAGAGCGCAAGCCACAGTCACCACCACATTGATCACCGCATTCAACAGTGTATACTTCAAGGGGAACCTGTGAATCATCTCCTCTCCCTCCGCACTCGTGCTGGAGAACCAAACCCCTTCTATCGCGACTAAGCCCCCCAGTAGCTGATGCGGAACCCCCCCACCCTACCCCCAAACCCCCCTCCTCCCATTCCCCCCACAGAAAGAAAACCACATTGGCTCATTGCTGGACAAAACAAGAAAAGGAGATAAACAACAGTCTGTTGAACAGGCCATAATGGCAAGGGAACACAGCAACCAACTAACCCATTCCCAGTTCCTGATGCAGGACATTCCCTTCAGTACGGACACTTACAAGAACCACAAGAGGTCCCCGTCCGGGCCCTCCGGCGCCGGGCAAATCCCTGAGAGGCCACACTACAGAAGTAAGGCCTCAGGCGTCTCCAGGAGCATCTGTCACTAAGGCCACTGAAGCCACCGCATCCCCTCTCTCCTTCAAGCTCAGCGACCTGTCTGGGGTAGCCGGCCTCTCCAGCCCCAGTAGTGAGCGCGCCACATCCAGCGACCGCACCTGTACCAGCTTAGACTTACACTTAAATATAAGCCTAAACGGATGCCCCCACGAGTAAGGGACCCCCTGCTCCCTCAGGTGAGTAGTGATAGGCTTAAAGTCTCGCCGCTTGAGGAGCGTGGAGGCTGGTAAGTCCTGGTACAGTACCGGGTGGTGGTCGCGAAAGTGAAGGGGGACCTGGTTGCATGCTCGCCACAAGATCCTCTCTTTAAGTTGAAAGTCGTGTACACAGACGAGGATATCTGGGGGGGACTTGGCACCCCTTGGCAAACCTACACGATGTACACGGTCCATTTTAATCTCCTGCAGGGCGGCCTCGTCCAAAATATGTCTAAAGAGGGCCTCCACATACTCTCGCAGGTCTGCACCTTCTCCTTTCTATGGCACCGCCCTAATCCGGATATTATTTAGTCGAGATCTATTCTCGAGGTCCTCGTGTGGGCTTGGAGGTCCAGATTCTGTTCCGTGAGGCTGATTACATCCTGTTGCAGTCGGTGGACATCTTCAGCTGTACCCAGGTCATGGTCCTCTAAAGTAGCAACCCGTTCCCCTACGTTGTCCACATCTCAACGTATTTCTCTCATGTCCGAAGCAAGCTGAGTGCGGAGCTCCGTGATATCCTCCTTGATGGCGGCAAATAGCTTTAACATGAACGCTTTGGTTGCAGGCGCATCATTGTCAGACTGGCGTGGAGAGTTGCTAGAGGCCGGTGAGGCGGACTGCTGGACGGCCTTCTGGCTAGTGTCTTTCGGCAATTTGTCTTTTTTAGGCCTGGTCGTCACCATGTTCTCGTCGCTGGGGACTCGCAATGGGTGCGCGGTCAGATCTGCCATGTGTGCCCTACTCGCAGACTTGCCACCCGTCCACACCGCCGGATCGTCCAGGCCCTCCGGGCTACACCTCGTTCTGACACTCCCCGTTGATGCAGCCCCTTCTCTGCCACAATGGAGCCCCTTACAGAGGGATTGGTCTTCCGCCCTCTCACGGTAAAAGCAGCAACAGGGACAGAAACAGCCGCAGCTCCAGATCGCCTGATGCCCACCAGCCTGGCACACAGCTCCAATGACCAGTCTATCCAAGCCCGGGAGACAGAGGTCAATCCCGGCCCCTCCACAGGGCAGTCGTGTTCCGCAGTTCTCCGGCGCGAGGCAAGAGGGGTAGGCCGTGTAGAGGCTAGAAGTGCGCTTCCCGTCCCAAAGCGAGACTTAGGCGGCTTGTAATGCAGGCATTTGGAAGGGAGTGGGCACCGATAGCACCCGGGCCAATCCAGGCCGCACCTTCCTCCAGCGTCCGAACCAGCACTGCCCCAGATGCGCCGCTCACCCCAGTTCAGAGGCTCAGGTCTCCCCGGGCCCTCTCCTCAGGTCCACCGCCCGCCAAAATGCGAACCGCCAGCACGTAGCCCTCCCAGCACCAATTAGCCGCCTCTCACCTGGACCTCCGTCTGTAGGTATGCGGCACTGCGCGGGAGCACTCACCCGGCAAGCGGGGATCTCTACCTCCGCAGCCGGTCATGATGGCCGGTCCGGAGCACTCCTTCAGGCCTACCGGCTGGGCCCCGACCGTTGCTGCAAGCATCGGGCGCTCTCCCCGCTCACACCCCGCCGCTGCGAAGACCAGGAGACTCAGAGGGACGTACAGCAGCTCTCACGGGTCTTCCGATGGCCCACCTG
This sequence comes from Lissotriton helveticus, assembly GCF_964261635.1. Classification (NCBI taxonomy): domain Eukaryota; kingdom Metazoa; phylum Chordata; class Amphibia; order Caudata; family Salamandridae; genus Lissotriton; species Lissotriton helveticus. The sequence goes on along the minus strand of NC_136070.1, from coordinate 621,836,192 downwards.
CGGCACCAGCTCCGACGAGGGTCAGATGGACCGGGCTCCGCAAACCTCCGCAGCCGCCTCCCGTGTTCACCAGGCCTCGGTGCTTCCGGTCCGCCTCTGCCGCGCGGGGTCAGTCTCCTCCGCCACGGTGCCGATACAGGACGCCAGCACTCACGGGCTGCAGAGGCCCATCAGTTCACGTGAGGACCACCTCCGTCGCACCGCGGCAGGGCTCAGGCAGCTCACACCACTCGGGGGGCGGCTAGGGCGCAGGCCCGTATCCCGGATGGCCCCGCGGCCAACTAGGCCTCACTGTGCCTTGCCGTCACAGATGTTTGGTTGGGGGCCAAAAGGCAACAGGCAGCGCCCCCGATCTCCCGGGTCACTCTGGAACCCCTTTCAAGCGTGGATGGGCCTCGCAGAGGTCCGCTTCTCAAAGCTGCTAAATGCTCCGCCACCAACTTGGCCACGCCCTGTAGATACTTTTTAATCCCACTGTTAAAGAAGTTGAATTTTACTCAGGTCTGCCCTGCCCTATTTTACCTCCATTTGTTGAAACCAGATTGTATACCATTTGTAGTAGGCTTTTTAAAGTCTGCTTTGCGATCTAGAATCTGTATGGAGAGTTGATAGTCATTTTACAGCATTACATCTTTATTTCCTGTTCTGTTTATGTATTTTGTATAATGCTTGCTTGTCCCCTGTTTATCCTCCATAATCATGTGTCAGATGTATATATTCAAACCCTACTGTATTTTATTGGATCAATTATTACTTTTTAATGATATGAACTGTATTTTACAAAATTGTTTTATGGTGCTGTGTAACTTTTATGGTTTTGTTCATAAAGACGAATAAAGTATTTTATTTTGAATTGAATTGACTTGCTCTTGACAGAGCATGTCAATGCGCATAGATATCCAAAAGTACAACTTAAGGGGCATGCCAACTGCTACGACCGGGAACGAAGTTATCACTGCAAGATGGAGGACCGTGTAAACGCAATCTGAGCATAAACTCAGATTAAAATGTGTTTAGTAAAAGAAGATAACATCATAGTGTGCATATTTGTCTTTATTTGGACACTATTTAGTCTCCCAGCACATTTGTTTTAGTAATAGGTGGTCTACATATTTATTTCTGGCTTTGTTAAATTTCCTGTCAGTTTATATTTTAATGGCACAAGGACATGCACTGTATTGATTAGATGGAGGGGCGTTGTTGGGTTTTTACTGCGGTTCAGATCCGCCTGAGCTTACCGACAAGCGACTTTGTTTGCGGTTTGTGATTGCGGCAAAATCTTCTGCCGATCAAGACAAAAGCAAGTAAAGCACTGATTTGTTTGTATTGAGGAACCTACTTGAGGGGCAGTTCATGCTTTACATAATTATTTCTAGCTCTAGGTTTCTGCATTCTCTGATTTGTGAATGGTGTGGTACACCAAAATAAATTCAGGTAAGAGATTGCCAGTTGCTTTCCTTTTAAAAACATAAGAAAAATATTTAATATTCGCTGTATTAATAAGTAGCCATCCTACCACATATAAAAACTGAAAGTGATAAGAAATAATAATTTTGTGTTTATTAAGTGATGCTGTTAGTCTCCTATTGAATGTTATTACAGAATTGGAGTATTAAAGACCTGGATTCAAAAAAGGTATGTCATTTTACAGATTGCTTGATGTTGAAGCACACCCACAAGCAGCGCCATACTTCTCCTTATTCCAGAAAGGAGCATTTTCCATTGAGATTTTACTAGAGAGACATTATCTTGCTTTATCACATAAGCTGATCAGAATTAATATTAAATCAATTTCTGGTCCCTGGAAAGCTCAGCAGGGGAAATAAGCTTCTCCTCCTGGTTTGCCAAGCTCTTCTGTGGATCCTGTTTTCAGCTTCTTCACTGCCTTCTGTTGATTCCTTGTCATCATCGGCTGAATATAATGAAGAGTATGTGGGTTTGAGAATGGTGATGTGAATCATAGAGGTAAATGTATTAAATAAAGGATTATAATGTGTTAACTAATAATGATCAAACAACACTTTAGTTACTTCCAGTTGAAGACAAGCCAGTACCTAGTGAGGTGTGCTTCCTCAGTTTCACAGATCAAACACTTCAAAATTTCCAATAAATTACATGGTTTAAGGAAAGATCTAGATACATCATCAGCTCGTAGATATAACGGGTGACTGTATTCTATTTCAAAATGTGCAATGGATTTCCTGAAAGTTTAATGGATGATCTACTGTTGGCAAATCTAGCCGAAAAGCAATAATCAATGACAATGCACCTGTTTCAGATCCAATAGATAAAAAGTCGGAGTCTGTGGGTAATAGAGCATGTGCTGGTTTAAGTTTTTCTATGGGGGCAGAAATATAAGCAGTTACTGTTTTGCAGTCATCGGTAGAGTTTTGGTCTCTGGCTTCTGCAGGTCAAAAAGGAAGTTTATTGACACTGAGTAGTTAAAACTTTCCAAAAAGCTGCTACTTTTTTTACTAGTTCCGGTGTAATCCGTCAAGTGAGGATTGAGAGAAAAAGGGGGGGTCCTAAAAGGCATTTTCCATAGACATCAATAATGTCATTTGAGGTGCCATCAATGATGTCATAAATGATGTCATTGAACATGTCATGAGTGATGTAATATGTGAGGTCATTAGCAGTGCATGTCAGGGGAACAAGTTATAGTTAGCAATACATTGCTAACTATTACTGGTGAATGTGCCTTTTTAAGTTCAAAATGGTAATGTTGTCACTAACATATTCACCTAACTATAACAATACTTTAACCTTTGTTTTTTTTAAAGAAACTAAATTTAAAGGGATGTTATAGTTAGATAAAAAGTTCAAGCCCAACGTAACATTTTAAGTAAAAAAAACACTGATGTTATCAATGATATCAAAGCACAATTAGGTAATTAGCAGTGCATGGCGAGGGTGGGAATTATAGTTACCTTAGGGCATGAGTTATTTTAAATTAGCAATGAAATTTTCGCCTAGCTATAACGTTATTTTAACCTTTGCTTTTTTCTGTGAATTCTTAGCGTAAAGTAATACTTTATTGTCATAAGTAAACCCAACCCGCCTCCGTGAATGGCCTTTGCCCCTGCATCGGGGTATTTCCCTCATCTCAATCTCACCCCTGTGGGCAGTCACACCCACATCATGCAAACCCCCACTCCAAGACTCTTCGCATTTAGCCAGGTTCGGGGAGGGGGACAGTGCATCACCCCCCTATTTGTAAAGAATTGGCCCAGGGGATGGGGTCCCCGGGTCCCTCGAGTGGCCATATGCCCTCCTCCCTTTTCTTACATCTCAGCCATGGAGGATCAGGTCCATGGGTCATTGATGGGACTGGGAAGGGGTTCATGTGCCCATCTCCCTTTTGGTTTTCATGACGACCCCAGGACATCATTTCCTTTTCTTTCTAATACTGCAATCCAGCGGGAGTCCCACAGGTCCTAGAGGGAAAGGTATCTTTACCCTGCTAACTTACGTAATGCTTTATCAGTAAACTCAGGACAGGGGACTAAGTCTCCTAGTTTTGCAATGGCTGCCTGCTTCATATTTCTTCATGTTGCAGACAACTAATCAAAGTGCTTTGTCCCACAGGAGCTGTCTCCAGTGGTAGCAAACTAGCCCAAGGTAAAAAAAAAAAAGCTATCAGAATGCTAAATTATTTAAAATTTGAATCAAGGAACTCTCGCGAGAGTGCCTCAAACCCTACCGTCCGCATACAGAAATATGTTTGCGCCTTAATATTTTAAAAATACTGAACATATTTACACCAAATCACAAAAGGCAGTCTTTGTGGCTCAAGATCCAGCTTCTTTTCAAATGTGGAGTAATTCCGGTCAAGAGGTTTTGCGGTAATGCTTCTTAAAAAAGTCCATGGAAAAATAGTGGAGAAATTTGGTTTTGGTTGTCCCCTTTTTTCTAAGCCCCCATTTGATGGATTACCCTGAAACTGTCCAGGAACAAGCTGAGGTGGACAAGCATTGTTTTTGAGGAGTTTCATGAAGATTCCTCAAACGGTAATAAAGTTATAACCAAACCAAAAAATTACATTTCTAAGGAAACGCAAACCTAACAATAACTTCCCATTGGCTTCCACCACTAGCAAATATATGTAAAACTACTGAAATTAGAAGTTACAGACGTAACTATTACTCGCACCCCGCCATGCACAGTGATGCCATCAAAGATGTAATATCCAATGTCAGCAGTGAAGTTAACAATGATGCTATAGAACACGTCATGAGACATAATATGTGAGGTCATAAGCAGTGCCTGGCAAGGGTGCGAGTTATATTTACTTCAGTTAACTATAACATATGGATTGTAGTGGTTTATGAAGTTTAAAATGTCATGTATTGACTGATATTATCACCCAACTATAACATCACTTTTCTGAGGTTTTTTAAGTAAGGTACGATGTTAGTACCAGCCCTAACTATAACATCACTTTGACCTTTTTTTTGCTACTGCATTTCTGAGGATCTTATGGCATAAATCAACTATATAAAGGGGTGCCAATTTAAGTAAAGCAGACCTACCAGCTTTGCCAGAGGGTTAGAACATCAAAATATAAAAGGCAGGGCTATTGGCTTTATCAGGGTGTTAGCACATCAACTTATACAAAGAAGACATATTGGCTTTGTCAAAAATCACCATTATTATTTATCAATACCCCAAAATCAAATCTATTCCTTACAAATGCACACATGACAATGTTAAATAGTAAAAAAAAATTAATTGAAAGCATTTTTATTCAAGACACTCATAAATATGTTTTGAGTCTTATTTTAAAACTCTTTAGGTCACAAAATACAGCCATAGGACCAACCACAAGCAGTCTCTGCACTCCTACTGCAGTGCACACAGCCCCAGCATGGACTGCTTTAAAAAAAGATGGTAGGGGGGCGTGGCCAGGCGCCTATGAAGATGGCCGCCTAGGACGCGAGCTCCGCCGGGACTGACACTGTCCCCTGCAGATATCCGTCCAAAATCCGCACTGGGGTGCTTTTCCACCAGCGCCCTGGAACCCTGCAGGAGAGCACTCTCAGCTGGCGCAATTCTCGGGGCTCGACGCCGCCTGGGGACTGAGTTGCGGCCCTCCACACTTCCGCGGCCGCAGGCGAAGGTCCACCCGGAGCTCCGAGGCCGGGCGTCCACGTATCTGAGACCCCGGCTCGGGGCCTAGCCTACTTGAAAGACACTCGAGGAGGCCTTCCGGCTGGGAGGCCTGCTACCCATTTAACACCCGGGCTGTGGCACAGAAGACCATCCGACGGGCCCTGCTGCCTTGCTGGGCGAAGAGGTGGGCCTGTTCCCCCGTGGGCATTGAAATAAACCTACTATGAACGGATCTGGGTAAGACCACTGAGAGATCAAAAGCCAACGAAACAGAAATCACAGCGTTGCACGCCTCTTCGAAAAAGCTTGAAAGTTGGATCAACGACCTTGTGCCCCAGATGGCCCTCAAGCTCGAGGATTAGGAAGGGAGGGCCCGGAGAAGTAACATTCGTGTAGTAGGTGTGCCGGAAGGGATGGAAGGGCCCAGCGTGGAACTGTTCTTGGAGGACCTGATACTCAACCACCTCAAGCCGAAGCGGTTAGCTACCATCTTTACGATTGAGCAGTCCCTAAACCTAAGCCAGGAGCGCCGCCAAGGACCATCATCGCTAAAATCCTGAACTATAGGGTTCGCAACGCCATCTTCCAGGCGGCAAGGCAAAAGGGTGACCTACATCATGAAGGGGCTACAATCCATTTTTTTCCTGACTTCACGCTGCAAGTCCAGCAGGAACGACGATCCTTTGTGGGCGTAAAGGCGGCGCTCTGAGAAAGAGGTATAAAATACATGATGTTCTTTCCAGCCAAGCTGAAGGTCATCGCAGGGGGAAAATCCCTGTTATTCACCACGCCAGCGGAAGTTCAAAAATGGCTTGACAGAGCAGCTCCAGACTAACAACCACAGCAAGAATGTGGCTCATGGAGGGAAAACCGGGCCGCATCGCCCGGGTCTGCGGCGGACAGATCGGAAGTGGATGCGCAGAGCCAGCGTTCATGGTGCTCGAGATCGGCTAGCCCCCGGTGGGATACTCTCCAGTACACTGCTGCACGTTGACAACGACCACCACAAGACTAGATCCTGCTTAACTGTAATGTATACTGCACCTATGGGGAATACGAACTTGTGACTCTATTTCGGGGCGGCGCTTACATCTGCCCAGCGTCTCCATTACTGTTTTGCTATGCCATGAGTGCTCCACAGCTGAGGGGACTATGCAAGCACTGGGGCAGTGCCAGCGCGGCGGCTGGAGTCGGGGCTGGCGCACGTTTTCCCTTAAGGAGTTTCTTCGGGAGGGGGCGGTTTTCCTCACTCCCGGGTTGGGGTCGGGCGAAAGGCACTCTGCTAATTGTGGTAGCGGGTAGTTCGAAACCTACGGAGCAGGGAGCAGGGTGGGGGGGAAGATTGTTGCTGGGGGGGTGGTGAGTCCCGTTGGACTAGGAAGGAAAATTGAGGTTTGGTTGTTTGGGGCTGGGGGTTACGGGGGGAGGGAATGGAGGGGGGAGGACGGGAGGGGGGTGGGGGAAGGGGGGGGATGTTTGGATTGGATACACCGGAAATGTTTGCTTATTCCTATGCACATTGTGGTTGGGGATGGGGGGGTCGGGGAGGATTTGGAGTAGGGTGGAACTGTTTTTCTTGTCGCACGTCGTGGGTTCGAGTGGGGTCATGAGGCATACTGGAGTTCACAGGGCCGTGTCCGCAGTGAGATGTGGAAATGGCTAAGAGATGGGACAAGAGCATCAAGATACTGAGCTGGAACGTCAAGGGGCTGGGGGATAAGCTCAAACAAACCATGGTATTGCAATTCGTCAAGCGCCACCTCCCCGACGCTGTGCTGCTGCTGGAGACACACTTGGTAGGGAACACTTGACACGCCCTACATAGGTGGGGGTACTCTTTGAAAGTCCACTCGGGCTTCACCTCGGGGTCCCGGGGAGTGGGAATCCTTCTCCGGGGCTCCTTCCTCTTACTCCTAGATCACACTGAAACAGATCCACAGGCTCGCTTTGCAGCGGTTTCGGGGAGGTGGGAGGGGCACAGGCTGACTCTAGTATCTACCTACATCCCGCCGGGTCTCAAAACTCAGGCTTACACCGACCTGGGCAAACTTCTCCTTTCCCTCCCAGAGGGCCAGCTGCTGGTTGGGGGGGGATTTCAACGCGGTAGTTTCCGGGACCCCAGATAGGCACCCTCCCAGAGACATACCCCAAGGGCGTAGGTGGCTGGGGGACTTCCTTGAGACATTTGGTCTCACCGATGTCTGGCGTCTTGCACACCCGACAGACACACAATATACCTTCTTCTCAGGCCCACATCTCTCCTTCTCCCGATTGGATTACATCCCTACCCCCTACACCAAGATACCGAAGTACGACACGTCACGCATCTGGCGAGGGGCATCTCGGACCATTCTCCGGTCTTAGCCCACCTCACCGTCGGTAATAGACGGGAAGGATGCATCGCTCCTATCAATGCGTGGTATCTTCGTAATGAAGACCTCCGTAAGGTGCTCACCCTCTCGATGGAGTGCTATTTCGAAAACAACGACGGATCAGTGGACTCTGCTGTGGTGCTGTGGGAAGTCTTTAAAACCATCCTCAGAGGAGAGGCCCTCTCGGCAATTGCCGGCCGGCGTAAAGAAAGAGAGGCGCAGATGGCAACTGTTGAGACTGACCTCAAGGTGCTAGAGGAGGCGGCGCACACGAATGGAGCGCCTGGGACGCACCATCGGCTGCTGCTCAAGACCGCAGAGTACCAGGCCCTTATGACAGAGGCTGCAAAGACAATGGCAAGAACCAGGGAGGGCAGGATTTACGACCAGGGCGATAAGGCCGGTAAGCTTATTGCTTGGCTCGACAAAAAGCAACAAGCAAATAAAGTGGTGGCTGAGCTCCAGACAGCCGCGGGCACCACGGTCACTGAACCCCTTGAGATTGCCGCTGAATTTGCTCGTCATTTCCAAACAGTGTATAGCAGGGGATCTGATCGCCCGGAGGAAGACTCAGTTGCACTAAGGCCTGACATTCGGATGCTGGCCCTATCAGACGTAGAGCGAGAAACACTGGAGGAGCCGCTCAGCACAACAGAGCTGGAGCGGGCTATTAGGGATCTCCGGCCCGGTAAGGCCCATGGGCCCAACGGTCTTCCGATTGAGCTCCACAAGCTCAAGCCAGATGGCCTCAGCCCCTACCTCAAGCGTATGTTTGACGAAAGTAAACCCAAAGGGGTACTGCCCCGCGATCAGCGTTTGGCCACAATTGTGGCCATCCTGAAGGAAGGGAAACCCAGAGAATCCTGTACCTCATATAGGCCAATCTCCCTGTTAAATGCAGAGCCCAAAATACTGGCAAACGTCTTGACCAATAGGCTCCAGCCGTTCCTCACCACACTGGTCCATCGGGAGCAACCGGGCTTTATGCCCCACTGGAGCACAACACTCAATCTCCGTCGACTTAATGGCGTGATGGGGAGATGCCATACGATCCGTGAAGACGCGGTAGTGGTCTCGCTTGACGCCACTATGGCTTTCGATACTCTCGAATGGCCATATATGATAGCGGTCTTTCGCAAAATGGGATTTGGCCCAAGTTTTATTTCATGGGTGAAGCTCCTGTACTCAGAGCCCCTGGCCCAGGTGGTTGTTAACAACAAAGTCTCTCAGGCTTTCACCCTTGAGAGGGGAACGCGCCAGGGATGCCCATTCTCTCCCCTTCTATTTGCCCTATCCCTGGAGCCACTGGCCGCCTGGATTAGACAGGACGTGTCCCTGAGGGGCCTTCGGTGGCCGGACTGCTGGGAGGACAGGATCTCACTGTACGCCGATGACATCCTACTTTACCTCTCATGACCTCGGAGGTCTCTAATTGTAGCGCTTGACATCTTCACTAACTTCGGTAGGAACTCCGGATACAGCATCAACTGGAGTAAATCACTCCTATATGTCCTCCACGGTAGCCCCCCGGTGCTGCCACAAGATTGCCCCATTAAGGTGCTCACTGAAGGCTTCACATACCTGGGAGTTTTTATTTCCAAGGACAAGACCGCCATGTACGAGAAGAACCTCCTTCCGCCCCTCCAGCGGCTTAAACGTGACTCCGCTACTTGGCAAAGGATCCCAGTGTCCCTGCTAGGCCGGGCGGCACTTTTAAAATGATGGCGCTGCCGCGATTCCTCTATGCCTTGCAAAATTATCCCGATCTTGTACCACCATCGTACTTTGCAGCTGTGGAGGCTGCGCAGAGAGACCTCCTATGGTCCGGCACTCCCAGGATAGCATTGCAAAAACGAACACTTGGATGGTATGATGGGGGGATCGCACTCCCCGACATTCTGGGCCGCACACCTCTCGGCTAATAATCAGGGCACGTACTGTGACGGCAATGATCCTGGGTATGGAACGGATAGGTGGCTCCTCCCAGGTGGGAACTTTGAAGCTGCACTTTATTCCAGGCCCACCAGATACGAACTCACCGGGCCGACTCGTCACTCGGTACAGCTCTGGCACATTGTCCAACGCAAAATGGGCTGGCTTAATACCCTCACTATGGTCACCCCACTCTGGGCCTCTGAGCGACTGGGCCACCTGGGTCGCACCAAGGGGTTCCGAAACTGGAACCTTATCGGTATCTCACAGGTCAAAGATCTCTGGGGCTCTGGCGGGGTCAAATCCTTCGCATCTTTACAGGACACGTTTGACCTCGCACAAACGGAGTATTTCAGATACTTGCAGGTCAGACACTCCCTCCAACAAAACATTCCACACGGTACGACTCCCCGCAAGCCTCCCGCCTGGAGGATAGGCTGTTAGACGGTCACATGCAGGAACACGCAATCTCCCTCACATATAAAAAATTGATCAATAACCTCCCCGACTTACTCCTGGGCCTAAAAGGGAAGTGGGAGGTGGATGGGTTGGAGATCGATGAGGAGGAATGGAGGAGTGCGCTGGCAGCCCCTAAGGAGGTGGCTATATCTTCCAGGTTAAGGCTCATCCAACTCAAAATACTACACAGAGTATATATTTCCTGCACCAGGCTGAAAATGATGGGTAGGAGCGAGGATGATTGTTGTAGGAGGGGGTGCGGGATGGTCGGCTCCTTTTTTCACATGGTGTGGGAGTGCCCAATACTGTAGGTCTACTGGAAAAGAGTGATACGCTGTATGCAGGACGTGTGGGGGGTAGAGTTGTGCCTTGAGGCAAAAAGATGCCTATTGAACATTTGGGAGCCAACGGACCGACCAGCGAAGGGGAGGCTCTGGGTAACGCTTGGACAGGCAGTGGCGAAGCGTAACATTGCAAGACAGTGGGGGCCAGTTCCGCCTCCAAAACTCACTGAGTGGAAAAGAGACATGGACTGGTGCATGCTACAAGAAAAAACGGCGTATAAGGCATGGGGGTGCCCGCAAAAATGGGGAGTGGTTTGGTTTAAATGGAATGATTACAGAGGCCATATCTGTGAGCCCCCTCAGCCTAGACGGACAGTACTTGAGGTAGATGTGTAAATTATGAACTGCTTTACTTTCTCTCTGCCATGGAACTGATGTAATGATGTGAACCCTGTACAATCTCTGGTGCGACTGTGTAACCCTTATGTGCGACTGTGTTGACCGCTTTCTGGTCCTTAAGCTTTAATAAAAAGATTTTTTTTAAATAAATTAAAAAAAAAGATGGTAAGCTGTCTTGGGGTCATGTATTCAATGACCAAGGAGATTTAATGCAAGTTTGTTTTATATGTACTTAGTGGGCTTTCTACACTCCCTGTAGCCCCCATATATTTTTTAAATGGTTGTTGATGCCAGTGCCCCTTCTAGGACAAACCCAAGCAAGAAAAAGTAAGGATTAAATGCTGTCTCATGGCATTATGGGGCCCTCCCGCCAAGAGCTGTGAATATGAAATGAACAGCTACTCCACCTTGAGTGTCTCAAGTGACACCCTTCTAATATCTATAAAGTTGAGAGCCTCAGGTCCCCCCTCTATCCTGTCGGTTCCCAAAGCACCCCTGTTGGTGTGGCTGTAGGGCCAGCTGCACTTTTTTAAATTTACTTTTTAAATGATTGTGGGTGCCCTGGTCTCACCCAGGGCACCTACAATTCTTAATTTTGTTGGAGCTGCAGGGGAAAGCCATGGACCCCACAACCCTGCCACCTCTTCTGCCATTAAGGATTCTGTCAGGATCCGCCAATTCTATTTTCATGGGTGGGGGTCCCAGTCCCACCTGTGGCACCCACAACATTTACAGTGGTTGGGACCTGCTGGGTGAGGCCCATGGTAGCTTTTTTTCCTTCTCCTGCCGTACAAAAGCAATGCTGTATTTCCCTGCCTGCAAAAGCACTGACAGGGAGATACACTTGTGCCTCCATCCAGCAGGAGTATTTCTGCACCTGCCAGATGTGGTCAATGAAGGTTGCAGTGTCATGGTATGTTATGAAATACCTCTTTTTGCATCATCACCCTTAAGGTTTTAGACTAATGCTGCTGGCTTTTCAACTCTGCAGGTGTACTGAGTCCTGCCAAAGAGGACTCAGTGCCAGTGCTCCGACCATTAAAAAGGTATACGTCTGATTGGTTCACCCACCCACAATTGTCATAAGTTAACATACTTATAAGTCCCTAGTATATGGTATCAGGAGTGCACAGGGCTTGTATGTTAAAGTATATCTCATGGACTACAACACTTATTGTGCCCACAACGAGTGAGTCAAAGCAAAGTACAATTCCCAGTCCATCATTGCTGGCTAGCAGAGCAATTTTTGTCTGCTATCCTGACTTTCCCATTTAAAGTAATGGCAAATCCCAAACCTTCCTTTTGAATATTTATAAGTCACCCCTAAGGTAGGTCTACTGAGCCATGAAGGCAGCGTGCATGATATTAAAATGTTGGACATATGTTTCTTATCTTAACATGTTCCAACAGTAAAAAACATGCATTGTTGTTTTTACTGTGGAAAAGTTGGTAGTGCCACTGGCGAGTACAGGGTTACACGCTGACCACTCAGGGCCTCATTTATGAGGTTTTGTCATAAGGCAGTGCCTCAAGCAAACTTGCTGCCCTGACCTATGTCAAAACAAAAGGGCAGGAGTGTGCAGTATTGAAAGGAAGGAAAGGCCACACAGGGTTGAAGTGGAGTTCCTTTAATCGCGTCCAGACACCAGCTCTCCCGGCAGCAACTGCCGTCCAGGAGTTCCACATCTACAAGCATTCCATACATCACGAGCGCGCTCGTGCAACCGCATTAAAGAGACAGTGTAACATCCCAACACATCCCCCTTCCCTCAATTGATTACAATAAACAAAATGAATAATCACACAAACCCTCCCCCTCCCTAAAACAAATAAAATACATGTTTGATTAATATCTATACAGAAACAGCTACATGACAAATTTTAAAGTGTAAAACTAATGATGGTCTAGTAAGTGATAAAATCTCGAAATTTACCAGGAACTACTTTGCACCTGGTAGAACGTCTTTTAGCAACTGTGCTATTTGGCTCAGTCTTAGAGTTAGAGACAGGCAAAACTCGAAGACTGGTACTAGGAGATGATAAACTTGAGTCAGGGATGGACAAATCACTAGACTTTGAACCAAATTTGCTCTTAACAAACTCCACCTTGCTCTTAGGAACAATAGAAACACGAGATTTATTCCAAATTTTACCATTCTCCAGAATAACTACATGGTCCTTGACTTCCTTGACCAGGACAGGAGGGGAAAAACGAGCTAAACCTTTGCGCAAAAGTACAGGTTTCCTGATCCTCACCCAGTCCCCCGCTCGCACTGGAGATGACCTAAAACGACTCTGAGCATACTTAGCTTGAGTACATGCTCTAACATCTGCCACCCTGCCTAGTTTGACTACATCAACATCTTTCCTTGACATCCAATCCTTGTTTAATTCCGAACCTGCCACTCTACCTCTGAGTAAGGTAAAAGGTGAGACACCAGTGCTAGCATTAGGGGTAACTCTCAACGCCCACAACATGTCAGAAATTACTTTCCTCCAATTCAAACCATTGATGTCGGCTAATTGTAACTGATCTTTGATTACACGGTTCAACCGTTCCACTAATCCATTACTTGAAGGATGATACAAAGAGGTGAGAATGTGCTTGATCCCATGGAACTTAAAGAAACTTTCCATTTTGCTCGACACCAATTGAGTGCCATTATCGGACACTAATTCCTCTGGCCAACCTTCCCGCAAAAAAATGTCTTTGAAGAAATTAATAACTGTAGCAGAATTCATGCACTCAACAAATTTAATTTCCGGCCACTTTGACATGTAATCGATCAAAACAAGTGCATACTTGGGAGTTGCTCCTAGATTATAGAATGGACCAGCCACATCAAACGCCAACTTATGCCAAGGTAATTCCTTAACTTGTATCGGAGTCACAGGAGAAGGACTGGTAACTTGGGACTTGTCACTAAGAACACAAGCACTACAATCACGAACACAGTGCTCGATCGCTTTGTCCACTCCAGGCCACCAAAAATCTTCACGAACCCTTCTTTTCATTGCACGAATGCCTAAATGGCCAACATGAGCCAAATCCAAAACTTTTTTACAAAGAGCATCCGGCACCACTAATAAACCACCCCTACGTAAAACACCATCAATTAAGGATAGTTCATCACAAATCCTCCTGAAAGGTACTAAATCTGAAGGCAAGGACTTGTCGACAGGCCAACCATTGATTAAGTAGTCCATTACATGGCACAAGTTCGTATCTTCAGATACAGCCAATTTCCAATCAGTTTCTGACAGTGTAATACCAGCATCAGATATAGAACTCACCGCATACACCATTTCTAAATCCTCGCCAACCTGCTCCAAATTATCATGAGGGAGAGGCAACCTGGATAAACAGTCAGCCACATTGTTCCTTATCCCCGGGACATATTCTAAATGATAATCAAATTCACTAAGTCTGTATTGCCATTTAGCAATGCGAGGAGAAGCCCTCCCGCCACCTTTTGTAGTGAAAAGATCAACAAGAGGCTTGTGGTCAGTCTTGAGTATAATGTGATTTCCCCAAAGAAAATTCCTGAAATGTTGTACACCCCACCATAAGGCCAATGCCTCTTTTTCAATGGTTGAATATGTGCTTTCTGCGCCACGCAGAGTTCTGGAAGCAAAAGCAATAACTTCTACATTACCATCCAACCTTTTCTGAGACAATACCGCCCCAAGACCCACATTACTGGCATCGGTAATTACAATACATTGGTCATTGATATTGAATAATTTGAGAGGACGTGCTTGTACAATAGCATTTTTCAGTAGTGAAAAATCATTAACACATTCTTGTGACCAATCATACTTGACATTTTTCTTTAACAAATTTCTTAAAGACACAGTCCTGTCAGAAAAATTTCGAACAAACTTGGCGTAATATTCAACTAGTCCCAAAAAGGAACGTAACTGATCCTTGTTCGATGGTTCTGGTGCATTTTGAATGGCGTCTAACAATTTCATTTTGGGTTCTACACCCTTAGCTGAGATGTGGTGACCCAAATAATCCACACTATCCTTGAGAAATTTGCACTTATCCTTTTTCAACATTAAACCAAATTTTCTTAAAATTTCTAAAACTGTTCTCACTCTGTTGTTATGTTCATCTATGGACTTTCCATAAATGAGAATGTCATCCTGAAAGAAGACGACTCCCGCAGTGTTTTTGAAAAGATTACCCATAAGGCGTTGAAAGACTGCGGAAGCCGACGCCAGTCCGAACGGCATTCTCAAATAACGAAATGCACCCTCTGGAGTCACAAAAGACGTAAGATGTCTTGAATCCTTGTTTAACACCACTTGGTGATACGCTGAAAATATATCCAAGGTGGTAAAATACCTGGCACCTTCCAACGTGGATAGCATCTCATTTATGTTAGGTAATGGTTGCCTATCAACCCAAATGCAAGCATTTAAGTCATGCAAATCCACACACATCCTAAGGGACTTGTCAGCCTTACGCGCTAAAACTACAGGAGACAACCATTCTGATGCCTCAATCGGTTCAATCACACCCAAAAGACACAATCTCTCCAGTTCGTTCTTTAATTCATTTCGCATGCTCAGTGGTACTTTGCGAACCTTGTGTGCTACTGCTTTAGCTCCCTCTTTCAAAATAATTTGATGCTGGAAACCCTTGAGTTTACCCAATTTGTCGCAAAAAACTTCCGGAAATTCTTGCACCCATTCGCCATCGCAGGAAACACTCAGGGAATGCACAGGGTCCATATCAGGTAAGGAAGCATAATATTGCTTAGCTTCACGTCTAGACAAAACCATATCTTCATGGTTAGGATCAAGGATCATACTAAGTTCACCTTGTTCATGCCAACCTAACAAATTGGTGCCATCTTTGACAACATAAATTATGAAAGATGTAACGTCACCCTTAAACTCGAGCTCACTTCTAAATTTTCCTAGTACTTCCACCCTTTTGCCCCCATAAGCAAACATTTTGATGAAGGATTGGGATAAAGGAATATTTCCTAACATATCTAGGTCTTTGACATTCACAATGGAAAAAGGAGAACCTGAATCCGCTAAAAATTTGATACATACACCATTCACATTAATGGAACAATTCGGAGATTTTCTTCTTCGAGATCCATCAATAGATGCTATCTCAACAACTCCATTCGCATCTATGGGGGAAGAAGATAACATTAATAATTCATAACGCTCATCTTCATCATCAACATACAGGCGTTCGTCTATGCTTTTCACCACGTGTGAAGATCCTTTCTGTACACCCGTGGCCTTGCACAAACGTGCCAGATGACCCTTTTTGCCACACTTGAAACAAGATTGGTTAATTGCAAAGCAAAATTTAAAGTTTCCTAAGTGAGATCTACTACCACAGCGATAGCAAGATAATCCTTGTGCATCATTCCTGGGCCTGTTAGCAGGCACAGGAGAACGAAAGGCATTGGAATTTGATGTCTTGCGTTCAGAAGTTTTGACTGCTGCTTTGGTGGTGATGACATTGACGTCAGATGGTTCAGCTGGAGTCACAACAGTTGACACAGGGGTACTCATTTCTTTTAAGCAGAACTGAGAATGTTCAACAGATTTGGCTAAAGTCAATGCAGTCTCCAAATCAGGGTCACCAGCAGATAAAAGTTTTTCACGTACTTTCTTGTCATTAGTGCGTTCGATGAGTTGATCTCTGATAATTTCGTCTCTAAACTCCCTGTAGTTACAATTGACTGCCAAAATTCTCAAAGCAGTAACAAAATCATCGATGGACTCTCCAGGCATCTGCGCACGTTGCAAAAATTTGTGACGTTCCAAAACGGTATTGCGTTTGGGACTAAATCTTTTGTCGAGAGTTTTGACAAGAGAAGCATACTCATCTAAGACTTGTGCATCACCATCATCGCTTGAAATTGATATCCTCACTTCTTCAAGG
Organism: Lissotriton helveticus; assembly: GCF_964261635.1. Classification (NCBI taxonomy): domain Eukaryota; kingdom Metazoa; phylum Chordata; class Amphibia; order Caudata; family Salamandridae; genus Lissotriton; species Lissotriton helveticus. The sequence goes on along the minus strand of NC_136070.1, from coordinate 621,819,714 downwards.
GGTAAGGTTTCCAGAATGGACCTTCCTTCAGGTCCCAAATTGTATACTAATAGCGCTTTCTTTTTTTTTTTTTGTGAAAACATCGCCATCAATGGTTTCAATATAGGCGTCAAATGTAGATTTCCATTGCTTCCAGGGCATAGGAGGAGGCCCTGGAGATTGTAAAAAGGGAGGTGGCGAGGCTACCTTTTCCATTTGCGTGGGGAGTTGCTGCCACTAAATTCTTATTGAGAAAGAAAAAAAAAAAAAATTGTGCTTTCTTCTTCTTTTTTTTTTTTTTTATAGTGTCCTTAGAAATATTCACCTGCTTCCACTGATAAATTGTTAAGAAATTACAAAATACTTGGTGAATTATTGTAGTTTCTCAGCTGTGCTTTATGATGTCACAGTGGTGAAATTCTGAAGTGTGCCCAGGATGGTGATTAAACGTCACAATATAATGGAATAGTCAGCATGAGCTGAGAATTCTTGCGCGTGTAGTACAGATTCTAAAATGCACTCAGGATGATGATTAAACGTCACAATGCCATGTAATAGCCAGCATGTGCTGAGAATTCTTGCGCGCGTATAGAGAACGTGGAAACGCTGACGCGCATCAGAATTGCCAAGAAAAATGTCAAATCGCGCACTGAGCTCGAGCGAGAGCAAGCGCCTGCCGTTTTAAATTTTGCAGGTTCGCAGTAGGCGATAACTTGTCAGGGCAAGTAGAGAGCAGGAAGCAGGGAATAATAAATCTTAGAATGACTCACGGTCACACTGTTGCCGTCTCAAAGCCGTGCTGTTCCGCTTTTCTTTCTTTGGTTTCACGTCTTTAGTGAGGCTTCAGAAGAAAGGAGACGTGCTCTGTGTACAGCACAACATAGAGCACAACACTGGGGAGAAGCGGAGCGCTGGACCTCGTCGCCAGTGAAAGGAAGGAAAGGCCACACAGGGTTGAAGTGGAGTTCCTTTAATCGCGTCCAGACACCAGCTCTCCCGGCAGCAACTGCCGTCCAGGAGTTCCACATCTACAAGCATTCCATACATCACGAGCGCGCTCGTACAACCGCATTAAAGAGACAGTGTAACATCCCAACAAGTATCTATAAGATAAAGGTCATTCCTGCCCTTTCCCCTGTGCTGGCATGCAATGGGCTGCCATGCACCAATGCAAGCACCCTTGCACCAGTAATAAGCCCATAGCTAGGGAGAAACTGGTCCTGGGTTGTTTGTGTTCTGGTTCAGGGAGGACCTGGCCTGGAAGTTTGGACTGGATTCATCCCAGGGTCAAGATTAATTTTCATGTGGCTGGGTCCAAACTTAGGCAGCATGGTTTGCAAAAGAAAAATGGGCTGGGATAATACACTGAGCGACTTCCAGTGGTAAGACACATTGCAAGCATTCCTCCATTCACTGTTTGCATTTTTCATGTACTGCCCCAAGTGGCATGGGTATGCCCAGATGTGGGTCCCATGTTCACTGTGTCTCTGGAACCAGGCTGTACCCGTCTCATGAGCCCATAACTTAGGCCATAACTGGTCTCAGGTTGAATGTGGAGAAGTGTGGCTCAATGGTTAGAGCGGCAGACCCTGATGCAGAGGTCTAGCCCGGGACCAAGGTTCAATTCCCGCCTCAGCGGGTCTTGGGCTCAACTTCCTCGGACCTGATAATTCTCACCTCTGTGCCTATTCTAATCAGGGGTCTCACTCTGCAACTCTGGGCAATAGCTTGCTTAATCTCCACAACGGCCCCAACAACGCTAGGATGCCTGGCTTCACCTTGGGGGTGCCCAGGAGTTGGCACTTCACAGGGAAAGGCCAGGAAGGGTTCCTCAGCGGTATTCGTACAAGCGCCGAGATGCCTCATGGGTGATTTGTGCGCTATACAAGTACCACTACATTTACATTTTACATGTACAATGTGTTCAGGCTCAAGAAGAACCTGGCCTGGCAGTTCGGGCTGGGCTATAACCAGTAGGAGCAGAGTCAAGGCTGCTCAGCATATGGCTAGGTCCAAACTGAGGTGGCATGGTAAGTAAAAGAATGATGAGTTGGAATCCCGTCCCCAAGCCATTGCGAGTGGTTAGACAAATTGCAAGCATCCTTACATCACCTTTCGCGTGTTTCATGTCCCAACCTAAGTGGCATGGGTATGCCCAGGCATGGGTCCCATGCGCACTGTGTCACTGGATCCAGCTGTACCTGGCTGATGAGCTCATAACTAGGGCAAAACTGGTTCTGGGTTGCTTGTGTTCCAGTTCAGGGAGGGCCTGGCCTGGCAGATTGGGCTGGACTGTTCCAAAGAGGCATAGGGTCAAGTTTGATTTACGTACGGCTGGTTCCAAACTGAGGCGGCATGGTCAGCAAAAGAACAGTGAGTTGGGATGCTACCCCAAACAATTTTCAGAGGTTAGACAAATAGCAAGCATTACTCCCATCACCTTTTGTGTGTTTCATCATCATTTTAAATGTCATCAGAGATGTTATCTATGATGTCATAGAACATGCCATGCACCATGTAGTATGTGAGGTCACAAGCAGTGCATGGCAAGGGTACGAGTTATAGTTAATTGAGATACCATCCATTTTTACATTTTGCCCCAGAAGATATCCCTCTTGGACTCCCCCACAAAGCCTAGTGGGTCAGAATACTCCTACCCTCCCCATGTTTATTTGTTTAATTGTTCAAGACACAGTCCGAGTCCCGAGTACTAAAATGGCTGCCCAATATCTCTGTTGATGTTGACTATCAGATCTTATCTTTTGATGTGCTGGTCTGGCGGGAATCCCTTGGCAACAGATAGTTCTACATTTTGAACGTTAATTTCTCAAAAACTGCTGAACAAATGTAAACAAAATCACAGAAAGCATGCTTTCTGGTTAAAGATCTAGCTTTCTGTAAAATGTGGTGCAATTTGGTTAAGCCATTTGGCTGTACTGTTTTCTAAAGTTCTTATGGGCAATTACATTGGAAATCAATTTTGGGGACACCACCGTCATTTTCTTATCCCTCACGCAATAGATCGCCAAGCAACTTTCCCATGAAGGAGCTGAGGGAGATGAACTCTTTTTTAGAAAGGCTTCCTGAAGATTATATGCAAAAAAGCTCCTCTATGGAAAAGGTGATCATTATAACTAAAAAAGGCTGTTTTCTTTCGCCGAAAAAAAAAAGGTTACAGGGACATTATAGTTAGGCTTAGATTTCACTCATACTAAACCAGTGAAATTCATCAGTTATAGTTACCTGAGCTAACTATAACTTACACCCCGGCAAAGCACTGCTTATGACCTCACATATTACATAACTCATGACATTGTCAGCGACATCACTCATGGCATCAAAAATGATAAGGAATCTTACAATATCAAACCCAAGTGGGCCAAGAATTATAGTAATTCATTATCCTAACTTCTTCATTGATTCCCTTGTTCAGTCAGTCGACACAAATCACACTGCTGCATCAATATCAGGTCACTGAGTATCTTCAGTACCACAACCTATTTACTTATACAATGTGTTAATAACACCGAAAGGCATCTGATATCCTAATATGTATCCCATTGCCTTATAAAATACACATTTAATAAAGATCAAAACTCCTTGTGAAAATAAGGCCTAAGTGGGCATTACCTCAATAAAGTCTTATCTTAGTAGATTCACACTCATCAAACTTGCCGCACTTCCACGCACCCTATGCGATGAATGTGCAAAGGGCAATTTATTACTTCACAAAAACTGGGACCCAGTGTCTGTGGAGTAATAAATTGCACTTTGCACATTCATCATCACTATCAGTGTACAAGCACCTTCTGGAATTATGAGATAGTATTCGGGGGAAATATCAAAATAATTGAAAGAAAGAATGTGTGCCAGCGACATGCCCAGTATTGCCATCAATGATGTCATATGGGAAGTTATCAGTGATATCATCAATGATGTAATTAAAAATGTCATGAGTGATTTAATCTGTGAGCTCATAAGCACAGCATGTTGGCGCACAAATTCTAGTTGGCTCAGTAAAGTATAACTAATGAATTTGTGTCCGTTTTCTGAGCTCAAAATGTTATGTAATTATAACGGCAATTTAAACTTTTATTTTAACCCCTTAGCCGGGGCCGCGATTTCGCGGCAGTGCGGCACTTCAGCATAATGGGCGGGGCAGCGTTGGCCGTTGGCCGGCGGCAGCACTAGCATGGTAGTGCTGTCGTCGGCTGTTGGCCGATGGCAGCACGCAAGGGGTTAAAACCACCCAAGTTGTCACAAATGTTAAACTTTTTAATTATCAATGCCCTCTTCTTAAAACTACAATTACTCATATTAAGATGTGATGGAGCAGATTTCATCTGGAGTCAGGCATTGTTTTATTTTTTTGTGCTTCTGACAGACTGCATTTAAATTGACACGCACATTTTGGTGCAAGTGAAAAAAAAACATGGCACATGAAAGACATGAAATGAGGCCTCGTCAGTCTGAAATACTTGTGCTGAATTAACAAGTGTTTTTGCAGTGTAGAGAAAAACTTGTGATTTAAGTGGCCTTTTTAGCTTTGAAGATTAATAGAATGTGTTCTCTCTTCCCAGCTCATGTTTCCTTATAATTTACACCCATATCCCTGTTTTAAGAGACTTTGGCTTGTTCCATATTTAGAAGAGAAAAAAAACATGTTCAGTTTCTAACACCTCTTTTATAATGTGTGTGAATTAACAATGCACCAAAACACTACACATGGGGCTAAACGCTTTTTTGCACGAAAAGTTATCTAAAACATTAAAGCATGTTGCTGTGTGCGCTTTATTAACTGTGTGCGCTGTGTTAACTGTGTGTGCTTTTAAAATGTACCCTAATGCATAATAATGCTATGTTATACATTGCACATTTTGCATGTTGTACATAAACAATAACAAATGCTGCTTGAAATTAATAGCTTTTGCTAGGGAAAAATAATACAAGGGTATTAGTATGGAGTTGGGCCTACAATTAAATGTCTGACTGTGAATCCAGCAAGGCTGTGACTTGCATTAAAAGAAGAGAGCATGCGCAGATTACACCACCTTGCCTCAAACCACGAAGGAGTCAAGGCCACTGTGAACTGTACATTCTTGTGATTGTGCCAATGTTAGTTAAAATATCCTTCCAGCCTGCGCTGTGAAGGAAGGAAGGAAAATAGATAGAAACATTTTTCCTAGTAAATGTTGCAAAAGCATATAAATGTATTAATCATTTTACGCTTCTTTTGTTAAAACTGGAATGCTCTAGAATTTTTTAATGAGTCAGATTGGTGAGACCTCATGCCATTGTGGCTGACCAATCAGGTACAAGCTTTTTCTGGAAATGCAACAGTTTGTGTAGTCTGCCAAGAATTAGAGTATAAATAATGACCACTTTGGAGGCGTGGTTTGCTTTTTAGGCTCATTTGGCTTTCAGGCTCATTTGGCTTTTGGCTTAGACTCTGCTTCATTCATATGGTTTAGATACGAGAAACGTCGCGGTAGAGCTTGTGATGAGATTGCTTTTGAGGAGAGTCAGGTGGGGGTTCCCTTGCTCATATTTTTTTCAGACAGTCCTTGCACGTCATATTGTTGGCACAGCAGGCCACATTCCTTTGAGGTCTGGTGAAGAAGGGGCTGCTTGCTCTTTTAGATACAGAGATGCAGAGATCAGCAACAGATAAAAAGGCTTTTTAAATTTAGATACAAAAATTCTAAGTTTATGCTTTGACTAATTAACTGGGTCTGAAAAGATTTATTTTTCATATGCATTTATTTATCTTAATGGGAGATTTTTGCAAACCATTTAATTATTGGTTAGCCTTGCAAGACTCTTTATCTTAGAAACTCTTTAAGAAACTCTTTAAGACTGACATTTTGTGCCACATTTGCTTTTCTACATGTGATGCCTATATGCAGACTGTAATATGTACTGTATTAATGCTATTTTCCCTGTTTTCCAAATTCTGTAACCTGATTGATATTTTACTAATGAATAAAGGGTTAAAGAAAACCTTAACTTTTGACTAGAAAATAAAACCCTTTAAAATACTCAACAACTCTCTTCATTGGTTTAAATAATAATTTCATTTTTGACTGTTCATGTTTATTTAAAGTCTCCTGAAGGTAATACATTGTGTCAAGGGCCCAACACCTTTTCAGCGGTAAATAGAGGTAGCATGAGGGTTTTGCATTGAGAAATTACCAGAAGAAGTTACCGCTGCATCAGATGAAACACTTCTATTAAACATAATCCCTAAATTAACAATGAACCACTGAATCATGTTGAGCGAAGAAGGAGGTGGAGTTTATAAGATCGGGGGAGATTCGAAAATCCACTGAACTCTGGGGTGAGGTCAATTATATCAGGATTTCCAGCTGCTTTTAAGGCGAAATTCTGCAGTATGGTGGTGAAGAAAAGAAATAGCTCCATGCGGGCAAGTCCCTCTCCAAGGCAGATGCGTTTTCCTGTAAGAAAAGACATTAAAGAGTTATGCCTCTCATAATTGTATGCAACAGTAGACTGCAAGATACAGAATTGATTAATAATATAAGTAAATAGCATATTTTGCAATAAAATACAATTCTGAGCTTATTGCCCACATGCTTTTGGCATGCATCTTGTTCACATTTTTTGTTATATTCTTGTTGAGTTTTTTATTGATACACGTGAGAACTGGTTTATGGGGACAATCTAGCATCTAGAGAATAATGGACCCCAATTGTATACATTGAGTTTGCTTAACATTTGTGCCCTCGGGAACCTGTATTAGTTTAACCTCAAATCGAAAACCGAGCACACCTCTCTTTCGCAGGTAGAAAAGGCAGAGCAGTCCAGTACTTCCTCAGGAGGTGATGTGGGCTAGAAACTCAGAAGCCAGTAATATATATAATTTATTCCATAAATCATTACCCAGTCAGGACTTTTATTTTAAAGAAGGTAAAGTACTTTAATGCACACTGCTAAAAACGGAGTACTTGGTGGAGATAACAATTTTAAATATATAATAAAAGGGGCCTCACAGATAAGCGTAATCACCTACACTAAGGATTCATCAATGAGGGCAACTAATTCCCAAACACTGCTCCATTTCTGATGTCTGCAAACACCTAGTGAAAAACTGCTTGCCTCTCGATCCTAAGTAGCAAAACCAGCAGTACCCCTGAATATGCAAATTACATTAGTGTTTGACTTTCTGCACATACAACGCAGGCATACTGTTTCCTGTGTTCATTAATCAAAAGGAAGCACTACAACCTTTAATCTACCCTGTCACATCAAATATAATCAGGGTTACTTACTTCGGTAATAATAACACATTACTATTGTTAGGTATTTCACTGGACAGGTAAATCAACTTTACACAGATTTAATATTCCAAAAACCGGTAACAAAAGATCAGTTACAAGAGGGGCAAACATTCTTCTGCCCAGACCTAAACATACATTTCCCCATTTACAGTCTCCCCCCAGTGGCGGGGCATATCTACATTCAATTATTTTACTTCCAAGGAAACAGCAAACATTTCATAATCCTGCTTAGTTCTGAGAAAGGCAACCATTGAGGATTCTGGCTCTGGGAGTCAGGTATTTCTCACACACTCTAGTGGGAGAGTCCAAACTCTGGTTGGTGAGTTTCATGGTGTTCTGAGATGAGAATCTACTCAGCAATTATTCTCTCTTTAGCTGGTTTTACAGAGGTTCCTTACATTTGTTTATTAACCCCAGACTGGTCAGACTAAAGATGCTTTTAAACAAATCCAATCCGCAGATGAGGTGGTGATGGGATTTCCCTGTCAATGGAATCTGAAGCAAAGGCATGAAAGAGAGAGGGGCCTCCCTAATCATCTACTGCATAAAAATGTTAGCTGTAACACCTGTGGGAAATAAAGCAGGAATGGGGCAGGAACTGGACATAGCCATCAAAAGGGTATATGTTGCCCTCCTTTCACAGTACCGTGACCCACTTCAAGGATCTCAGGATTGTTGTACAAAATACAGGCTCTCTCCATCTCGATCTTGATAATTAGTAACAAACTGGAGATCCCAATCAGACTCCTGTATCATACAGTAAAACACAACAGTCACATACCACACTCATTCCAAACTGCATCCCAATATGCACAGTGCATGTGCACTATCTGTTCTTGTGCACTGTAGCCTACACCGAACCCCATACCCTAGCTCTCCTTTGGGCAAGTGGCTTTAAATTAATAGGTGGGCACTAGAGGCTACAGCTCATATCAAAATAAACAGAGCTTGCAGTGGGTGAAACGCCATTAGGATCACCACACAACAAAAGCCCAGATAACAGAAGTCAAAAGCAAAGCACTTGAAGTTTTCATTGGTTAGAGTCCATATCCTCTACAATATGAAAGAAAGTAATAATGCAATTACAAACAAATACATATCAGTTTACAAAGACTATACAAAAGGTAATTCATAATATTTTCAACCAATTTGGTTTGGACTGTATAAATCATAAATATTTAAATATATGTATTATTTATTTTAGGGCTTCTATAGCAAGGACCTCATCAACGCCAATGCCAGAGTGCTTTGCACACTAGCAAAAGCTAATTAACAAATGAGTACAAGTAAAACAAAACTTATAAATCAAAGAATCATTTGAGTATCGGGCTTTTCAGAGTGCTTCTTAACATCAATAATATTACAGGTGGAAATGGTTTTCATGTCACCTTTTGGTAATGTCATTATGGTTGACTTCAATCAGTGAGTTTGTACTAACTAGTTGATTCTCCCTAAGTTGAATGGACCAAATAATACTATGTTTTCTTATCTTTATTGATGCCAATGCATGAAGTTGTTATTTAGAGTGCTAGTTAGTTGAGTCTGTTGAATATAATTTGTAATGTATTGTCAAAATGTACAGCCCTGAGGAAGCCCCAGGCCGGATGGCCATGTAAAAGGGGCGAAACAGGTATTGGCTGTCACGGACAAGCACCATCACTACTATTTGCTCTATCAAAACGGTATACACCTGTTACAACGCATTTTTTACTCCGCACTACCATTACAACGTGACTTTTACTCCGCATACCATTACAACGCATTGCGCTGGGGGGCGCTGTAGGATAGGGAATAAGTTTAATTTTCTATCCAACACCTTCCCTAGTGTCCACGGGGACTGGTGTTGGAATAGAAAATTATACTTACCACTATCCAGCGCCCCAAGGCGCTATGCGTTGTAACGGTATGCGGAGTAAAAGTCGCGTTGTAATGGTATGCGGAGTAATAGTATGCGTTATAACGTCATACATCCTATCAAAACGGCTAATAAGGGTTCGGGACCGATTACCCCTCTATCTCCTACAGTGCTAAAGTGCATGTGCTTCTCCCCTAAACATGATGACATTAGTGTATACCTTATTAGCCTATTTGTTGTGTGGATAGGTCCCTTGTGGAGTGGTATACCATATACCCAGGGTCTGTACTTCAAATGCAGTGGGCCTGCAGCACTAATTGTGCCGCTCACAGAAGCAGCCTGTCAAACGTGTCTTAGGGCTGCCACCTCAGCGCCTGTGTTGGCAGTTTACTGCCACTTCAACTCTGCATTTAAAACTACTTGCCAAACCTTAAACTCCCCTTTTATTACATATAAGTCGCCCCTATGTAGGCCCTAAGTAACCCTAACAGCAGGGTGCTATGTAAGTAAAAGGTAAGACATGTACCTTTATTTTTTTTGCCTGTCCAGGCAGTGAAAAACAGCCTATCTCAAATTTCACTACTGTGAGGTCTATCCCTCTCGTAGGCCAGCACTCTGAATTCTTTAGCATACCTTTAAGCTGTAATTCTTGGTCAGAGAGGAGTAGCTTTATTCTTGTTTCATACCTTTGGAATGGTAATGATAAATCCTCCTTAGTGGTGAAGTTATATTTAATATTACTGTTTTAGAAATGCCACTTTTAGAAAATGTTCAATCAACTCACAACTGCCAGTACTGATGCTACTCCTCCACACTTTTAGTTTCATTCATGACCACTGTCTTCAGTAGTAGTATTGTGAGTCATTATTCATAATACTTTTTTTTAATAAAGACTGTCATACACAAACGAAAAATATGAATATATCATTGATATACATTACAATACATCACACCCACCCCACATCACGACAAGAACATTTGATACAAAAATGACATGTAGTACAGCAAACAAATGTGCCAGTTCTAAATGTAGTTGCCCAAAAGGAAATTCTACTTTTTACACACTGTACAAATAACTATAACCAATCAGTGCTGCGCTAGTTAAGGCCAGAAGTATAATTTTCTGTAAGTTATACCCCTGACCTTAACTAGCACAGCAGCGATTGGTTGTTTTGGGCCATTAAGCAAGGAGCTCATAGTTATTTGTATAGTGAGGAAAAAATATAATTTCCTTTTCCACAACTAAATTCAGAACTGACATATTTGTTTGCTGTACTACATGTCCTCATGGACGATTTGAAGACCCCCATCTACATTTGAAGGCAGGAATTTCTTTCTAAATACCACACATCCTCAAATGAGCCTGAACGTTTTTTTTAAAAAGTTGTGCTTGGTATGACAGCAAATTATATGATGGTGTTTAAAAGTAGGGGTTATCTAAGTTAAAATACAAGATCACTGCAGATGTGGTGTTACATTGCAATTTTTCAAAGGTTTAATCTTTCTGGATTTTTCAGTACCCAAAATCAGAACCACAGATCCAGGGCATGCCTGATACACCTTTATGTATTTTCTAGGAACCGCAAAGCAAGACAAGTGTCACTTTCTGATACCATAAACACAGGGTAAGATTCATGACCCTATGGTGGATCCACAGTCCTGGAATCAGAACTTTGAACTAAATAACAGATTGGCAGTGGTAAATGAAGCTTTCAACCAGTTTGCAGTCTTCGGCTTGGTTTCATAGATCAGATGGCTTCACTGGAAACTTGGTACATAGCCACTGGTACCATGATCCTTGTGAAAAAATCGGCCTTTTTAAAATAATTTAAGCATGGGGGCTGGCTTTGGCTTGGGGGATACATATGCATCATTATGCAGGCATTCAACTTTTGTATAGCATGCAGGGACTGTCTCTTGAAATGGAAGTAGCAAACCTTTTACCCAATTTGATGGCCAGCCAATCAGATTGTTTTGGTTTTGCAATTCCACCTTTGGGTTTGCAAAACCAAATTGACTGATGGGAAAAAAAACGTTCGTAACCAATCAGATTTTAATAGATTTTTAATTTTTGGATTTGTCAAGGTACTCTGTTTCAGATATCTCTAAAATCTTCATGCTCAACCAGAAACTCTTTCGCTAAGTTCTTGAACTATTGACCAAACCAAGAAAATGCACTTCTTTGAATAAAGTATTATCTTTATGTCAAAATTGGTGTAATCTTTGTAATTTGTTTCTGTATTGAGACCAAAGAGACCCTACAGCTGCAAAGTTATTAAGTTTAATAATAATGAAGTTTCAATTTCAACTGTGATCTACTGTAAACACTATAAAAAGTTATACACTTACCCACAAAGTTATAATATAAAGTCCTGATGTAGTGGCCACCATCTAATGCTTCCTGATGTAAACATTAGGGGCCAATTACGATGGCGGACAGACTGGAGTCCGTCCGCCATCGTGTTGGTAACTGGGACTATCCGCAATACACCCAATTAGGATGCGACTGCCACCATGGCGGTCACACTTTGCACTTTAGCATTGTGGCGGGTGCTGCTGACTGCAGCACCCACAGCGATGTTCAAAATGCATTTTGTGCATTTCACTGCACTACATGGCAGGCATCACACAGTGCCTGCCACTTGGTGCAGTGAAATATAGGGGGGGTACCTTGGGTACCCCCTTAGTGCACCCACACTTCCCCCCAACACAAGGGGGTCCTGCAATGGACCCCCAAAGCCAATCTCCCTCGGGCCTTTCAATGGCGGTTTTGCCACCTTGGAATGGCTGGCTGGAGGCAGCATCCTAATTTGGCAGACGGTGCATGCTTGACATCACCACCATTTTTTGGATGCAGACCGCTCCACCAGGCAATCGGTACATGTGCCTGTGGTAGTTCTGTGGCAACCTGTCTTTTCGTCCACTATGGTCGCAGTCTGGATCCCCCCGCAATCGTAATGTGGAGGGGAAAATGGTGGTTCGATGGCGGAAGGACCGCCACCGCATGGCTGGTGGTGACGGTCCTTCCGCCATCATAATCGGCCCCATTAGTGAGGCAATGACTGGCAACCATCAGGAAGATTTCAGATTCCAGTCTCAAAATACAATCCTTTACACATCCATTCCATAATGCAGTGGCATACAATGCTCTTTTTTTCTCGTTAAGAGCGCAATTCTGCAGAGAAAAAAATGTTTTTGTGCTCCGTCCTCAGAAGTTGTCACAACTTTTTGATTTCCAATAAAATCACTTGTACAGCAAAATAGCTAAACAAGTTAGTTCAAACTTTTTGTCCTAATAGTTCTTTCTTACTTTAAAAAGTAGGAATTTTCAGCCGGCCTAAAGATGTGTTTCAGAGTTAATGTTTTATAATTCTAACACAGAATACCTTCAAAGAATTCACACTGTTATATTTGGTCTGCTGTCCAATATAATCTAAATAATAAATAACAACTTGGAACGCCTCGTAATATCATTACAGTTGTCTCACCATATGAAATCCATTATATCACGCCACAATTACTCCTAAGAATTTGTTTTTGTTTTTTACTCATGCAAAATCCCAACACCAATAATAGACTTACAGCCTGATTCATCAAGCCGAAATCGGCTCGCAAAGGGCCAGATTCTGAGAATCTGGCCCTTTGCGAGCGCTATTTTTGCATTTGGGATTCATCATCCCAAATGCCAAAATCGGTAATAGCGATTTCGCTATTTTGCGAGGAATTACATTTAAGGAATCTCTATTTGAGATTCCTTAAATGCAATTCATCATCCTTTTAATAATTGCTAATTCGCAATTTCGGCCCGCTATTTACCGCGAGGTCAAACCTCGTGGTAAATAGCGAAAAGTTAGAAAAATGCTTTTAAAAGCATTTTTCTAAGTTGCATGTTGCACACACACATGTCCTTTGGACATGTGTGTGCGCAACACCTGTTTCAATTTGCTTTTAAGGGGTGCTACAGGGTGTCCTTTGGACACCCCTGGCACCCTTTAAATCATAATAAGGAATACTCCCCATTCATTCCTATGGGCCAAAAGGCCCATAGGAATGAATGGGAAGTTATTCCTTATTTGCGATTAGCAATTTGCTACTCGCAAATAAGGAATGTGTAGGAATCGCTATTTATTTAGCAATTCCTACATGAATCCCGTTTTGCAAGTCCTTAATAGCGATTCCTTATGAATCGCTATTAGGGGCTCGCAAAACGGGAGAATGATGAATCAGGCTGTTAGTGCCTGATTTAGAGTTTGCGGAGAGGTTATTCCATCACAAAGTTGACAGAGTATCCTCTCCACCAAACTGAAGGTTTACTCATCTGATTTACAGATAGTCAGTATTTAGGTCGGTGAGACCTCTCCAACGGCCTGAGAGAGTATTTGACACTATTATTCAGAGTGGCTAGTTTTTACTTTTGCAAACAGCCACCCAAAAGGTGCCACTATGTAAAAGTGGAAACTTTTCAATAGCCCCCAAGCAAACAGAGAAAACTCCCACGGTCAGGGGTCATTGGTTTTTTTTCAAAGCTAAATCCTACACTGGAATTTTGTTTTTGAAAAAAAAAAGAAAATTAAAGTGTGCAGTAAAGTGCTGTCATGTTGACTTCGTCGCACGGAACGCTTTCAATGCATTTATAGAAACTGCTATGATGGACGTTCCTGTAAATGTAAGAGATGTCCTCCTGGCCGGCAGACATATCTAAATCTGGTGAGCAGCCCTCACCATCATGGGAGTAAAGTACTCCACCATAGCCATGGTATTAACACCATCTGTCGAAGTCAAAATCATGCTCTTAGGATTTAATTCAACCTTGCTACCTTCAGCAAAGTCTTTGGGATTGACTACAATTTTAAGGATCACCATTTCCAAACACACCTGTAAAGAATAACATCTCAATTTCATCTCTGCCTTTGAAGGAAATTCAGCAAACCATTCCACATGAACATTTCAGGACCACAATTCAAGAACTTGCTTTTTCACACCTAGATGGTGGGAAAGCCTGTCCCGCAAATGTACCTAAACATTATCTAAAGACACTAAGAACTACCTGCCAGAGAACACCAATCTTGTATTCCAAAGTCAACAGGGGGGAAATATTCTCTGTCTTTCACCACCTACTAAATTAACACAGACACTCCCATGGTGGTCTAAGTCTACCATCGATAGAGCACTACTCTCTAGCTTTACACCTTTCACAGCTGTCTTACTTGCTCCCAGGTGCAACTGACTCTCCTCAATGGGTTTCAATAGAACGTTCAATACTTGAATGTGAGGATGGTCTTAATTTTTTGTACAATGTTCGTAAACCTAGGACTACTCCTGCACATCCTGTGCTCAATGCCACATATCAAACATGGCAACGTGCACATCGTCTACTGCGCATTTCCCATCATTTACATTCTAAAGCTCCCATCTGGAAGAATGAAAGCATTTGAATTAATGGACAAGCACGTTCTTGGCCTGAATGGAGCTCAAGAGGAATCTCAATCTTAGATCAACTTATAGTAGGTGGTGAACTGAAATCTTTTGAGATTCTCTGTGAAGAATTTGATCTTCCTTTACATCAGGCTTCGAGATATTTACAACTTCAACATTCTCTGAAGAGATGTCTTGGCCTTCCCCCTTGGACACTGCAAACTTCGCCGATTTTGACTTTTCTTTGTACTTGGGGCCGACATAAAGGTGTCATGTCAGGTTTATATAGATCTCTGATTAACCATTTATATTTGCAGCCACTTCTTGCTACTCTCCGTGATAAATGGCAGGAACGGCTTCATATCACCATAGATGAAGATACCTGGCCAGACATATTGGAAGCCCTGGATAAGGGCATTTGTGAAGCACGAATGAAGTTCTGTGTTTTTAAAACTTTACGTGATTCCATTGGACTCCCTTAAAGTTGCAACGAGCTGGATTATCATCGCATTCTAGGTGCTGGAGATGCTCTGAAGCTAATTGTGACCTCCTGCATATAATTTCTGAATGTCCTTTTATAAAACAATTTTGGCAGCAAATAGGATCTACACTACTAGAAACTATTCCTCTTTCACTCCCTTTCACACCTGCCACTATTTTGCTACATGACTTTACAAGTTTTCCTCCTATTTCACGACCTCAAAGTCGACTCTTACTCACTGCACTTACTGCTGCTAAACTTTGTGTTTTAAGGCTGTGGCAATCCCCTAGCCCTCCCTCCAAAGAGGACTGGATGGTTGCGATGATACAGACAGCATCCTATGAAAAGGTAATTTATGGGATACAAGACCAAGAACAAATATTCCAGCAGGTGTGGACCCCCTTCCTTTGTGATTCCTGAAATTCGAATTCTCTTTTCTTTCCCTCCCTATATATAGCTTTTTCCCTTCTCCTTTTTCCCCTTTCCCTCCTTTTTTCCTCTTCCTTGATCTATTACAGGTGTATATAATTTGTTACATACTGATTTATATTTATTATATTGTTTTGTAATCTATGAAATTGCCTATCTTTGAACTCCAATAAAAAATTATGACACAAAAGAAATGCACAATAAACAAACAAACAAGAAAAAAAAATTAACATAGACACTTGTCAATAGTAAAAACAGGGAAAGGGGAACTAGATAAGCAAGGAAACAGACACTGCACATTATAAGTCCACCTCATCATTCTGCCTGGAAGCTGATGCCTGTAGGTTGTAAGGAATAACTAAAGGGAAGGGAGAAATATTTAATGATTTGCCATACCCGTAATACATTTACTCTCAACAGTGATAGGATATGATATAACAGTATCATTATGTAATCAGTTCTCTGTGTTTTGGTAGAAAGCTGATGTACTACAAAATATAGGGTTACAAGTGGTTAAGTAACTGGACATATGTTAAATGGTCATCCCTCTATTGTGGTAAGGTAATTAACTCAAAAATCACAGTTTTGCATTACCGGCTGATTATAGTTTTAGTAATTATGGTTTCTACTCAGCTCTTGTGCAACTGATAAACAATTAAACAAATATCTGTGATTCCGCTCCTTAACGCTAAAACATATAATTTGTTAGAACTTCATGTTCTTTAATGCTAACTATAAATACAAATAATTTGTTCATAAACAAAACATGAACATATTTCCAGTTCCTTCACAGGAGAAACACCAAAGTTCAGTGCAAACAATTTCCAAAGTCTATGTAGTATATAAGGCAAATGTTACCATAGTTCAAAGTTTATTTTCCAACAAAATTCGATTTCCAAAACACTTCTCTGTATTCACAACCTGTCCTTTAGTAAACTGTCTCAAGAAAGCAACTGTCTTCCAAGAACAAAATCATGACTCAAAGTCGAAAGGACCTAGCTTCAGCAACAATGTAGCTTGACTGTCTAGTAAGGAAGTCATGTAACATGAGGCAAGTTATACTGGATGATCCAAGACGACCCCATCCATTTCCAAACAACATGAGATTTCGGGACTCTGGGAAATGTTATTTCTCCCCATTGCGTCTTTGTGTACTTAATTCTCCAGAGAAATAAAGCCTCACGCCAGAGCATCCCCAAACACTTTCTAAATGCAGCCAGCCCTGTCTTCTGTAAGATTAACTCAAGGTTTAGAGGATAGTTGTACCCCTGTGTCCTCCGAACAATAAGCCAAGCTTCCTGACCTGTCTCAGGACACTATCAGGCATGCTTAAATATTAACAAAAACATTGGTTCTTTCAGAAAAAACAGAATTAAAACGTTATAATTCATGGAATGCATGAGAGGTCTACTCTTATGTGTATCTCAAATGCCTCGGAATCTAGCCACGTCTATCATTCGAGTCCTCAAAAATGAACAACAATTTAATGTTTCAAATGAAACCCTAGTCAAAGTAATTTCTCAGATAACATAGTTGTGTTGTTATGTATTGGATAGTATCTGATGCAATCCAAAGATCAATGTGTGTGCAAAGGTGCTCCAAGTGAACACACGAAACAGTGTAGGTGACCAGTGGCAAATAATAAAATAGTGCACAACATATAAATCCTTTATAACAAAGTTGGTGCAATATGAATGAGGGGACTGTTATGACCAAGTCCTCAGAGCATTGCCCCTTTATCAACAGGGAAACAAATTGATAATTAGTCAGTGCACACTATAATGTTACATCAGAAGGTCCTTGTGATTTTGCTCCCTTGCAGCAGCATAATGTTTTTTTTTCTAGAACCCTATATTTTTCCCATCCATTAGGTACTTGTACATTTAACCTAAATTTCTACAACCCTTTTCAGCACCTATTTTAAATCTTTCTCTGCATTATGTAATTCTTCTTTAGAACATGCTGTTTTCTCTGCAGGTGGCTTTCTATAGTTTAACCATGTTCAGGGCTCCAAACATCCAGGAATGGCAGGCGTCTATTATCCCCTGAATCCATCGGGCTAATAACCTCTTAGTGTCAATCCTTACGAGTTATTTGGACTCTTTTATGTTCCTTTCCAAATAGGCAGAATTTAGATGGTCATTGCTCTGTATTTCAAAGACACCCTACATTTTTTTTTAATTCATGAGATCTAGTTATTTGGAGGGCATCCACCCCATAATGTTATTAATTTTAACATCTCTTTGCTTGATTCAGTTGATTTCCATGATTTTCTCTGTATTTTTCTTAATTTCTATAACCATTTAAAGATGTCTTTCTCCCACTGCCTAGTTCCTATATTAGTCATGATAGTGTCTGGACACAGTGGCTTTACCGTCATTGATCATATTCTGAATTGATGGCTTTCTATTTTTGGCGACTGCTCTGCTCTTACTGGCCAACAGAGTCTTGTTACAAAGATCACTCCCCTGTGCAAACTTTGCTACGTCACTCCTCATGCTGAACTAAATTTTGGATTTCAGATGGGGCACATGCCTGTCCCAAAGTACTGAATCCGCACACACTGTGACTCTGAGCTTGCATTTCAAAATGTTGGAAGAAACTGCTTTGCATGGGAAGATATTCCATGAAAAGCAAGGCATTGTGACTGAACCAGTGAAAATACTAAATACTTCCACCTCCAATGACGAAGCTTCATCTGGCTCCCCTGAAAACATCCACCCATCTACCACAGGGCTGTTTAGTGAATGCATATGAAGTCCCACCCTCGTTTGGATGAAGCCTCAGATGCATATTTGTTCTGCTGGGATGGGCTGCGATGGGCTGAAAACAATATAAATGACACCCATGTGCAAGAAGATAACTCCCAATGAATGAGGGCTACTGAAAAATGGGCCCATTGTGGGGGTACGTTATCAAATGTTAAAACAAAATACACAAAAAAGCCAAACACGGCAGCCAGACGCCGTTACGACTTTGAAGAAAGTGCTCTCACCCCTCGCCTTAAGCACTTTTACTTTAGATTTTTTGGGCAGTTTTCTGTAAAGACAGATGGTGGCCAGGGCCTGCACAGGCCCCGCTACCCAGTAGACTACCTGCTAAAGGATAGCCCAAGGTCCTTAGATTGGACCTGATTGACAATAGGCCATTAACATGTGTAGTAGTTTCCCTTAAGCATGCTGTCCATTAACTTTGTACTGCTTATGATGTCATTGTCATGACAATGGAATGTTATGGTTTGAATCCCAGGAGGTTGTCAGTTCCTGGAAGCTGTGGAGACGAACAGTCAATAAAGTATGTGCTCTTACACTTACCTGCCTGGTGTAATCACTTCAACATGCTATAAGTTTTCAAGTCTTTATTTATTTGATTTAGTTCTCTACTGAGAACAACAAATTTAATTCAAAACATTTGTTACTACGATATAGTTTTAAAACATTCAGTACAAATTTTAAAAAGGTTTTAAAATTTTAAATAGGTTCTGACACACAAGTTCATTTGGGGGAAATGTAAACAGCGAAATCAAACTCCGCACAGTTCCACTATTGTATCTAAGTTGGATTGGTTTTAATAGCGCCTTCTTGCCTCTACAATTTTAAAATTTGGGCATACCGACAGAACATGCTTTAGGTCTTGCACTCCACCATTGCAAAGATCGCAACAACTGGTAACTTTTTCGTTGCCTGTCCATTTAGAGATGAGTGAATTTAAAGGAAGTAACCCAAGCCGAAGTAAGATTATACTATGCCGAATTTCATGTCTTAAGGTAAAATGGATATATTGTTGGACCTCTTTGCATTCTATCGATCCAGCACAGAGCTCATAATGGTGCAACATTCTATAAGAATATTTTCAACATCTGCTCATCCCTTTCTGTAGCATATTAACCATAACCAGTGTCTCAAAATCCTGACTCTGTAATTCCAAATGCCCCAAAATCTAGTAAAACAAGGTGTGGAGCTAGCTCTGATGAAAACTGTAGTAGTTCGGGTGGTTTAGCAGCCTGGTTTAAAGTGGCTGATTTTACCTCTGGGAAAGTCTGGAAAATAATCAGTGGAGAACTTTTATGAATACTTATAAATAGTTGAAATCCAGTGGTAGATCCAGGTGGGGCCCACCGGCAATTATTTTTGTGAACTGGCACTTATTTTTCCTCAACAGATTTTGCTCTAGAGCAAGAAAGAAAAGCACAACCGGGGAACAGAAAGGCAGAAAAACAGTGAGGTAGCAGGGATAAAAAGGAATGTTCAATAGTGAGGTAAAGAGACAGAGACTGTTTGGTGGTATATTACAAAGGCATGAGTTTGAATAACCTATGTGCCTCATTGGTATTCGACATCCCAATCTTCAATAACACAAGCCCTGGATACCAGCACTTATTGTTTTACAAATTAGGCACTGTTCCAAATACATGCTGGTAAATACTTATCAACAGCTAGATATTTGGACACTGACTATATATTTTGAAAGTACATATTCAGTGCACTTACATACTGGTGTAAATTCAACCTGCTTCGGGGGACGCTGGGAGGCATTTCCATCAGTATTTTCCTAACCAGTGAGGCCCTTTTAATAAAAGATTAACACTGTTTGGTGGAACTGCAGCTTCCCTGGAATGTATCAGATTTTTCTCTGAAATCTTGATGGATGAGAACTAGGCCTGGGAGGAGCTTGAGTTCCCTAAGCAGCAGAGTGCCTTAGGTCGTGCAGTTCGCAATCATTTTTAGCATGGGTGTTTGACCCACGATGGAAAATCAGCAAGAACAGTACAATGCGCAGTGCAAAAGGGCGCTGCTTCTTTCTCCAGTAGATTTTCTACCGAGTGGCAGCTTCCTTAATGCAAACAGATGGTTTCTCGAAGCGACCGGTCACGACCATTCGTGATTGCCTGCGTTGAGAAATCTCGCTGGGAGGTGGTGTATTGTTGGATTTTTCTCGATCCTGCTTGCCAACTGAATGTTTGCAAGCAAGGAAAAAACTCCGCTTTGCAGAGAAGATTTTGTCAGAACACTGCATACTCTTCGGAGTCTAGAAAACTCCATGAATGGAGCGGAGTTCACCTCCCAGGACTATTGAGAGCAATTTCCCACAACAGCAAACAGAATTTCTGAAAACTACCTTCTAAATTAACAGTATATACTCTTTGGCCTAGAATATCGACGTTTGTATGCAATATCCCATTTTAAGAGGGTGACCTGGCTTGCACGGACTCCATGCCAGATCTCCAGTGATAGTTACTTTTTTTAATGTTTATTTTTTTATTGATATAGAATGAAAAAAATCAACACAGATACACAAGCATATTCATGAATCATATGTAGGAAGAGGTGATCCATATACATTTTGATAAATCAGAGTATCGATCAAAATAAAGCCACGGAGCACGGTTATTGCACGTCAAGGTGTGGGCGAGTCATCCAGGTCAATGCTACGAGGTAGATTACAAATCTCCCCAGGGTATGTGTTCCAGGCCCTCCAAATTAACGACCATTTCTTTGGGCACCCCTTACGACATAGACCATCTTTTCCCGGAACATGCACCAACTTAGGGGGGTGAGTGGCCCCCCATTGTTGAGCTATGTTTCTTTACCCCACCATCAGCCCCAATGTCACACATGTCCTGCCCATTCTTCCCAAATCTGTAGGTTCCCACACATTCAACAAGCATCTCTTTGTCTCTAGAACGATATTAAGTCCCAATACCTCTCTTAGCACCATGTGAATTTGATGCCAGTATCTCTGAATGAAGTCGCACTCCCATATTATATGCATGAAGGTTCCCTCAGAGCCGCATTGGCGCCTGCATTCACTCCCCTCAGCCCTCCCTATCCGGACAAAACAGGGCCCAGTTACATACACTCTGTGGAGGATTTTAAGCTAGACAAGTCTCAGCCTGGCTGATATGGTCTCTTCCTTTGGGGAGGATAAAGCCTCTTGCCACTCCTCATCATCTAGCTCGAGGCCATCCCTTTCCCACTTTACTCTGAGTTCCTGTCGGTGTTCAGCTACGTTGTTGATGAATTTTTTATAAGTGAGGGATATTGTTTTATCTGGTAGGTAACCATCAAGGAGTCTGTCCTCGAGAGGAGCGTAGTCTGGGAGTGAAGAGCCTGTGGGTATGTTTGTCTGTAGTGCTTGGGTGATCTGACGGTAACGGAAATATTCTGTATTGGCAAGTTTGTATATCTGTTGTTAATACACAAAAGGTACCACCGCCCCTTTAACCAACACATCCCCTATGTTTGAGATCCCGATAAGGTCCCATTTGTCGAATCCCTTTGATTTCCAAAGATCGCCTAGGATCTCGGAGTCCCAGAGAGGCGTGGCTGCCGTCAGTTTCCGTTCCCAACCCAAACTCTTAGTGGCGGTGTGCCAGACCAGTACCGAATGTTTCCTCGGATCAATCAGGGGAAAGCGTTTTGGTTTGGAGTAAAGTGCCCTGTAGCAGTTCCCGCACAGGAGTAGCCAATGGTCCATCGCGTAGCCGAGGTCGTCCACTATTCGGTATGTACCGTGGTTAATGGTCGCAAGGTGTGCTGCCTAATAATATTTCTTAAGGTCGTGGAGACTGATACCACCATCGTACCACTGAAGAGCAAGTTTGTGGAGTGATATCCTTGGCTTCCCAACCCATAATAAATCTCTCTGCATGCCCTCGATTTCTTTGAAATAGCTGGCAGGCACTGGGTCTGGGAAATTTTGAAGTGCCTATAGGAAGCGAGGCAGGGACATCATCTTGAAGAGTGCCGCTCTTCCCAGTAGCGATAGACGGAGCGCCTTCCACACTGCAGTGTCACGTTTCAATCTTTCTAATGGCGGGAGTAGGTTACGGTTATAGGGGTGCTGAGGGTCGGCCGTCACATATGTATCCAAATATTTAAAGCCCTCCGTGATGATTTGAATTGGGCATCCCCTAGGGACAGCAGGGTGGTCCCCATTGAGAACATATAGAAGGGATTTGCCCCAGTTAATGGAATAGCCTTAGAATATCCCAAAAATTGCGAATATATCCAAAACTGCAATTATCGACTTTGTGGGAGCGGCTAGGAACAATAGGATATTGTCCGCATATAGTGAGATGCGGTCCTCCCAGACGGAGCCCACCTCAGTCCTCGTATGAATGTGTCCCTCCGGATCCATGCCGCCAGGGGTTAGAGCGCTAGGGCGAAAAGGAGGGGAGAGAGGGGACATCCCTGTCTGGTACCACTCCCCAACACAAAAGGCGCCGACCTTCTATTGTTCACTACCACCTGCGCTAAGGGCTTGGAGTAGAGGAGCCTGATCCACCAGATAAATTCCTCCCCAAATCCCATCTTCATAAGCACTGTAAATAGGTAAGGCCATCCATTATATGGTGTCAAACACCATTGTGGCGTCCAGTGAGACTACAATTGCTGGCTCTTGTAACGTGTTTAACCGCCCCATCACTCCATGCAACCTCCGGAGGTTCAGGGCTGTGTTGCGGTGGGGCATGAAGCCCAACTGGTCCGGATGCACCAGGTCCCCGATCACTTTAACAAGACGGTTGACCAGTAGTTTAGCAAGTATTTTGGGCTCCGCATTTAGGAGGGAGATGGGTCTGTACGACGTACAGTTTGATCTGGGTTTGCCCTCGTTGTGGATTGTGACTATTGTGGCTATACGTTGTTCAAGCAGCAGCTCTCCCCGCTCCCTACTCTCAGCGAGCATTTCCTTCAGGAGAGGGGCCAGTTTGTCCGGCACCAGTTTGTACAATTTGATTGGGAGACCATTAGGGCCCGACGCCTTGCCTGTCAGGAGGCAGTAAATTGCCGCCGCAGTTTCATCCTTTGTGAAGTCGCTGTCCAAGAGTGCTCTCTCCTCAGATTGCAGGAGGGGAAGGGCAATGTCTTTGAGCAGGGATTGGGAATCTTTTTCCGAGTATTGAGTGTGTGTGTCGTATATGTGTCGTGAATGCGTTAACTATAGCCTGTGGGTCTGTGAATGCTTGGTTGTCTTTGTTGATAATTTCCAGCACCAGTCTAGATGCCATCTCTTTTCTATCCAACCACGCTAGGAGCTTCCTGGCTTTATCACCCAGGTCATACACCCTGCCCTCAGATTCCCTCACAAAGGTTTTCGCCCTCTCCGTTGCTATCGCCTTGTATTCATCTTGTTTAAGCTGCAAGGCGTGTGTCTTTTGCGCCCTTACCCCCTCCTCTAACTCCCTCTTTTCCTTCTCTGGAAGTATTGATCCATAGCTAACAATTGGGCTCTGTGTATTGCAGGGTCCCAGAGGTGCCACGGGTTGATGGGGGCCACTATACCTTCCCCCCACGCCCAAGTTCCACATGGGTCCATACAGGGGAATGGTTGGATATACATCTTGCCAAATGCCTTAATTCACTGATAAGTGTTAAGTGTGTAGCTGGGACAACGACATAATCAATTCGTGAAAAGCTATTATGTGCACCCGAATGAAACGTGTGTTGAAGACTGTCAGGGTGAAATACCCTCCATATATCGGCTACACCAAGTGTATCTAGGAAGTCCGGGAGCCATCTAGCAGCTGTACCTGTGTCCCATGGGGGATCTCTGTCAAGCATTCCAGAGACTACTGAGTTAAAATCTCCTCCCACCAGCAGTAGGCCTTCCGGCAACAAGACCAGCACCGACAAGCAAGTGACTGTGTGCCACTCCCATTGTCCCGTGATACCTATATAGCGGCCTAGATCATCCGCCCATGTGGATTGGATCATAAAGGGAAAGGAATTTTGCCTAATTATACCCAGCCCTCGAGAGCCAGTGGTGAAGGCTGCATGTGCTACTAATTTATAGCCCCATCTGTTTAGCGCCTTGCAACTATTGCCCACCAGATTGGTCTCCTGAAGGAGAACCACATCCAGAGCATACCTTGTGATGTTTTGTAGTACAGCGCAGCGCATGATCTTGTCCCGCAACCCATTTACGTTCCATTCTCAAAAGCTTAAGATTGCAGTCCCAGTGCATGTGTATTCAGGTGATCGGAAGCCATCATCTCCTCCCACGTAAAGATACTTTTCCGTGCCGACTTAAAACAAACAAAATGAACAACATTCCCCCAATCCCAACAACCCCATTCCCTGCCCCCTGCACTTTGGGCCTGAAACTGCCCATAATTCTTACTTGCAGAGGTCATGTCGCCCAACTTGAAACTAAGGGTAGAAATGGGGTGTGAGAGAGTCGCTACAGCCCTCCCCACTCCCTTCCAAAAAACAGATAGTGTCTCTTCTGCTCCTCGAGATGGTGAGTTCTAATATCTATGCCTCCCCAAACTCTGTTGAGCCCTTTAAGACAGTGTCCACACCTGTGTCCTGATACCTGAGGCCCTCGATGGTGCTTAGAGCCATTGAATTGCACAGGCAGTTTCAGTGCTCCCCAGTCTGTCGGCCATTTTGCGTCCAGAAAAGCACACTATTACTTTTAAAGATAAAGTCAGATACCTGTAGAAAATGGCACAAAAGCATCATTCTTTTTAAAGTCTCCGTTGTCATCAAGGAAATGTTTGGGATCAAAACATTCTGGCCTTCCAAACTTCTTTTGGTCATATAGCACGGTGGACAGTACTGGGATAACATCCATGCCCTGTGTGAAGACATGAGCAGAATATTAAGCATGTGCGGTTTGTCACATATCATATTAACATAATTGGAAACAAGAACATTTGCAGGTAGCTGCACTGAGGAAGGGTGAATAAAGTTTGAAATTTTTAATTGACAATTTGACCAAGTGTAGAAAACAGTGCAGTAAATTGCAAGAGTTTAGGTAAGAACAATCATAAAATTATCACAACACAATTTATATCCAGCGTTTCCCAATCAAAGATGGGCAACTAAGAATGCATGATATATTCTTCAAGCAAGGCTGTGAAGGCGCCATGCAGAACAAATTGTGGGTGGTCAAAGTGAGTTGTGTTATTGATTTTTTACTGGTCTACTTAATTTCTCTCCTGCCAGTCTCTGAACCCCCAGAGGGCCAGTTCTAGGACAAGGTGGTCAGACCAAGCATCTCCCTAAAGTTGCATTGGCAGTGGTTGACAGCTTAATTATGCATTTAACAAAGTTTGATCTTCACTCATGCAGGTGTGTTTATTGCACCTTTGCCTAGGATGGCAAAACTGTAGGCACGGGCCCTGTCCTTACATTTCCTCTTTCTGATTCTAGAGCAGGTGCAAGCAAGGCAGCATAGAATTCAACTGAATAGGAAGAAACACAACTACACATGAGATTTCAGTGCAGGCTTCCATAAGTATCATCCTTCTGAGGGAAGTAGGATTAATGTCTGTTACAAAGGCACTGTTGATGTGTGAACCCTCTTTAGTAATCTTACAAATACTGGCTCATATAAGTTTTAGTGTGAGAATTACCTTACTCCACTTCACTTTATCCTGCAGGTTGCTGCTACCTCTAAACACCAGATCACTTCACCAACTTAAGACCTGTTTTACTGTGCAGCTTTAATGAATCACTTTTTGAAAGGGATCTTCAGGTTCCTCAACCATTGAACTTGATCAAAGTAGTTTCAAGGGACATAACAATGGGCGGATGTTTCTTAAATGCACTCACACAGTGATATCCAATGTCCATTTATATAAAAGTACACCATAATCAGAGGCCGTCCTATAGCACACTTTCCAACTCACACTGTGCCATCACCAGTGCGCCTCAGAGTCATCGATGGCTGCCTTTCTGATTCATTCAGAAGGCACATGTTGTGAGAGATACTCAGTTTAGAGAAAATACTGGTGAATGTGAGAGCAGAGGAATAAGAAGAATGACAAGCTGCTGACATTGGGACAGCACACTATGAGTCAGCATTGACTGTGAGAAGTCAGCATTAGCACCCAGTGGACATGTAAATTGAAGTCAATGAAAAGGACAAAGCTATGCCTATGAGGTGGATTTTCAGTTCCCCACAATGGCAAATGTCCAGCCCTAGGACAAATCTGTAAAGGCTGTGGGAAAGAGAATAACTTCATAACTGTGTGTCGAGAAAGAAAAGTCAAGTGAGTCAGGACAAAAAAAGTGGGACACCAGAGATAACAGAAGACAATCTAGTCATGCTTATAAGAACAAAAAGCAACATCAGCAGCACCAGGTTGAGTCCAAACAAAGTCAATCATCATCAACTTCATGGCATAACAGCTCTTCAGTGTCACTATTGAGTACCAGTGGAGATGATGGATACCTGCTGATGATGTCCACCAAGGAACACTATGCGCATGTGGAGCTAGCTGCCAGTGAAGAAGAACAAAACCTGGAAAGGGCTCAACAGGCTAAACGTAGAACCTCACTATTAAACTGTCAAAGAATTACACTGAAGGTAAACAGTCACCCTATCACGTT
Source organism: Lissotriton helveticus (assembly GCF_964261635.1). Classification (NCBI taxonomy): domain Eukaryota; kingdom Metazoa; phylum Chordata; class Amphibia; order Caudata; family Salamandridae; genus Lissotriton; species Lissotriton helveticus. The sequence goes on along the minus strand of NC_136070.1, from coordinate 621,792,915 downwards.
TGTTTTTGACAGTGGGGTCTCAAGTTACAAGTTCAACAGCCTCTCGCCTGTGCCATGCCTTACTCAATCCAACAAAATAGTATAAGCCTGGGCAGATTCCAAACCGTTACAAAGTCAAGGGTCATTCATAGCAAGAATGCAGCACAAACAACGTCAACATAAGCCACCATTCACGTCTTACAAGGAACACTGTCTAGTGCATGTCTGCTCATCTTTGCCACAGCAGCCGACATGGGGCTGATATTCCTCAACTACAACCTATGTGCTCAACCTGACATCACAAAGCAAATCCTGTCACTGTTTCATGGCCTAGGAAATCTCAAGAAGTTGAGACTGCAGCTTCAGATCAATGCAGACATTCAGCCTGTAGCCCAGCAGCACTACAGAGTCACTTTTCATTTGCAAGAAGCCATAGAGAAAGAATTGGCAACACTTCTAGCGCACAACATCATTGAACACGCCACAGTCCCCAAGTTGTGGGTCTCACCCATAGTGGTATTACTAAAGATAAACAGTAGTGGAGTGGTGCACATTTATGTCAACATGCACCAGCCAAACAAGGCAATAGAGAGAAAGACATTCCAGTCCTTACATAGTGGACATGATCATGCAACTTAACAGAGCCAAAGTCTTTTCCCGTCTTGACCTAAACAAAGGCTATCACCAGTTTGAGTTACAATAAAACTGCAAGTATTTGACTACTTTTTCCGTTTTTACGTTTATTCAGGTACAATAAACTGAGCTTTGGAGAATGTGATTGAAGTTTTAAAGAAATAAAATGTGTGATTTAAAATGCGATGGTAATGGCCTACTTTGATCCCAAGCTGCACAACAAAGTCATTGTAGATGCGAGCCAGGTGGTGCTAGGGGCCGTTCTTGCTCAACAGAGCAACCAACCCAATGCCCTGATACATATAGTCTTCTAAGGGGGGGTGATTCAATTAGGGGCTGCGGAGGCTGGAATCAGAAAATCACGTCTCTATAGTAGGTTGCCTCTCAGACCATCGAGTGAATTGATTTATTGCTTAAGGATCTGTAACATTATCCTTAGTAGGTTTCTGTCATTACCCTCATTATACTTTCAAGGAGTGTTTTTGTCAACGAAGATATCTTTCCCCCAAAAAAAATTCAATTTGGAAATTGGCAAAGACAAACATTTTTATATACAAACAAGTTGTTGTGTTAAAATTTAGTTTAAATATATAAACACGTGACAAACTCACAAAAGAAGTGAGATAAATGAATCACAATTTGTTATGACAAAATACATAAACTTAAATTACATATAAGCTAGTGACTGACATCTTATGGTGCAGAAACATAATTTATAATTTATATAGCACATCTGTGACTTATATCTTTATTACTTCATGATAGCACAAGGTGCAAACACTGCTTTAACAAACGTAGCTTTAAAAACAGTATTGTGTGTCCTTTTTATTATGTATTGGGACCTAATAGCATTATGTCCTTGTCTTTGCTAATTTACAAATTGAAACAACAAAATCTGAATAAAAAAATGAAAGAAGTTCTAGTGTAAGCACGGCTCATTAAGTGGTATGGTCTGTAAATCAACTACCTGGAAGCGTGGATTTTTTAAAAGATATCTTCACTGACAAAAAAATGACTTGAAAGTATAACGAGGTTAATGAGAGAAACCTACTAAGGATAATGTTACAGATCCTTATGCAATGAATCATTCCAATCGATGGTCTGGGAGGCAATCTACTTGTGGTAAATAAATAAATAATACCTCTCTTTTTGACTAGACATATATCATAACAGATAGCTCAATAAATAAGAGTCAAGATTCGAGGTAGTAGGAGTTTTGCAGGTTTATTACAGCATAAGGACAGGAACAGGACAACCTGCATAGGAATAGGATGACAGGGCCCAGCAGCTGCTGGGGCTCGATCTAGGATGAGCGCGCTGACTTTTAATAACAATACATGAGCATATATACATAACGCAAACACATAGCATTACATTGCAGTAGGCGTAGCAGTGGGTGGAGCAAAAGGTGTGACGCGTAGCAGTCGCGAAAGATAAGGGCGAAAGTAGGTGTAACGGGGCGTATACATAGACATGTGGTGCAAACGTAGCAGAATATGTCATGAATGGGGCGGAAACCATGGAGGGGGCTACCTAAGGAGCCGGGACCTCTAACCTGATGGTGCGCGCAAACTGGCAATGACGTATCACTAGGAGAAGCTGGGGGCTATGAACTCTGTGCTAGGAGCAGAGACTGAAGTCTGGAGAGTCAGGGCGACATGTACCTAAACAGTATCTAGTATCTGATGTTTAGAGAACATGTTGATATAAACTAGAAGTTAGGAGGGGAAAGGCTAACTTGATTCTAAGACTGGACCATGCATTATTCTACATGTAGTGCGTGTTGAAGAATATTAAATGACCAGTAAATACAGTATTCTCTAACATGGAGCCCTGAAGGCTAGACAATGACGGAAACTATTGATGCGATTCAGTAGCTTTAGGAATGCAGAGAAGGAGGACTGAACTGATAACTGGAATCATAACATATTCTTGGCAGACTCAGAGGCAGAGCCAGGCTGCACCGGGCACTGCGAGGCAGGGAGTAAGTGAAGGGTCGAGGATACAGGTGGGGGCTGTATCGCTCCTCAGCGAGGCTTCAGGAGACAGGAGCTGAATCTGGTGTCCGGGCCCTTTTGAGGCCTAGAAACGGGGACTTTATAATGGAATAACGTGCACACTGAGAAACGTGGCAACGTAGCTTTACATAGGCCTGATATTCGTATTATTCACGAGGACTGGAAACTGGCATACTAGAGGGGGACACAACTGTAATTGCGTCATTAATCGAACATGGGGAGTACATATGCATATTTAATCATGCACACATAACATATGATGGATGACACGTAGGGACACAGAACATGACAAAATTTACTTTTCCACATTCCCTCCTTGTCACTACGTTTCCATCAGGAAATATCAATTTTCATGATACCGTCTATCATTTCATACAGTATCATTTGCTCGTCTCGAATTATCCTGGAACGGGATTTAGAACGGGGCTTGGGACTAGGAATACAAGAGGTAGCACAAATGCCGCAAATCGCAGGGCCACATTGTATACAGAGGCAGCAGCTGAATATGATCGCTACTGCAATACCTAGGAAGGACAATATTTTCCATCCCCATGCGGAAATTATATTCCAGAACCAACCGGACCATGTCCAGGTGCCTGGGTCTTGGTGTAACAGATGGGCAATTTTATGGAGTCTGGTTATAGCTGAATAAACAGACGGCGCGTTATTTGGAATGAAAATGCAGCAACTAGATCCGATGACTCTACAGGCCCCGCCCCTATCGGCCAGTATGACGTCAAGGACGAGACGATTTTGCAAAACGACAAATCTCATAGCAGATTGCTCTTCGGTTAGGTTACCTAGAGCAGAGGCAGTCTCATTTACTACAGCTTCAAGGGTTCTTGTTAATCTACGGATTAACTTACTATTCTGGATAGGTCCTATAAAGAAAAAGAAACCTTTATTGAAATCGGTATATTGTTCTAGAGTAGTTTCAGTATAATCGACAATTGGGGACTCCCTTCTATGTCTAATGTGTACTAGATGTGTGTTTCTATGATAATCAGGTGGGGCTAGGAAAACTGGTGGCAGTAGGAAGGCAATGTAACAGGTTCCCTCCCAATCGAGGGGCAGACGAACATATGCGGTCTGACCACAAATAAAATATGAATGACGTGAAGCTTTGAAAATAGATTTCCCACTGTCACTATACTTGACAACAGTAGTACAATCACTATGTCCTACATGTACGGAACCATTATTTCGGACACATAATTCGCCTTTGACTGGTAGTACTGAAATAGCAGGTAAGTCTGGAGTAGTATCAGACTGAACATTCAGGACCATGAAATTCGACGAATAATTACCTAAATTATACACTTCATTTTCTAGATCTAAACCTGTTCGGTGAGGGAGACCTTGCTTGTCTGGGAAACATGTACTGTTAAGGAAAAACATATCTGTTGAGGATGACGTTAACGTGGACCATGCTCCACACGAACCATTATGTGAAAAAGGATAAGGAAAGAGTGGCAGAACTCCCTTCGGTATCTGGAAAGGGGGGAGTCGACCACACACCCAACAATTAGTGGCATTGCTGGTCTGGTGTGAGTAATGTAACATGCGGATAAAGGAGTTATTACGCATGGCGAGGCGGTAAGAGAGTTCATGAGGGGGCAGATCACTAAACGTGTGCTCTGCTGTAACATTAGCAGACTTATTTACATGTGAAACTGGGAAACATAGGTAAAATGCATAACTGGTGCAGGAAATCATAATGCTGAGAAACAATATGAAACATAGAAAAACAATACATCGGATTGAGTTTTGACTGACTCTCTCACTATGGGGGTCTATTTTATACATGTCAGAAACAGTCTAACCGTTTCACCTAGGGGAGGACTTAGACAATCAAACTGGCTGACTTAATTTACTAGACCGGAGTTTCTGTTTATACTCCTGCTGCGGAATTTTCTCTAACAGGGGGGGTTTTGAATCAATGTCATTTGCGGGACAGTCCTTGAGAACAATATTCTGGCAATCCTTTGAATCCTGGGAAATGTTCTTTAAGACGGGTTTCAGTCCATTAAAAAGTTTAACATGAGAAAGGTGCACCCAGCCCTTGCGTCCTTCCAACTTCACGGCTGTACGGGTGGTGAGGAGGACCTGTCGGGGCTCTTTCCAACGAGGCTCCAGCGGACTTGATCTGTCAAAGTTGCGGACCATCACCATGGATCCTGGAACGATTTCGTGCGGTGCCACCTCGGTATTGTCTGGAAATGCGGCAGCAACCTGTGAACGACATGAGTTGAGGGCAGACATCAAGGAAGCTAGGTAATCTGTCAACATATTACTTGAAACATCGGTAATACTTCGGGGTCTAGGAGTACCCCACATATTAGGGGGGCGGCCGAATACGACCTCGTACGGGGACAGACCTGATCTGGAATGTGCGACCATGCGCATATAAAATAAAGCGACTGGCAGAGCTACTAGCCAGTCCACACCTTTTTCTTTACACACTTTTGCAATACGGATTTTTAGAGTCTGGTTATGTCTCTCAACGAGACCGCTGCTTCAGGATGGCGTACACAATGGAACTTCCACTGGTACCCTAGCAAAAGGGAAACATGCTTCATGAGTTCGGATGAGAATGGCTGGCCGTTGTCAGAATATATGACTCTAGGGAGTCCATAACGGGGGAAGAACTCACGAACCAACTGCTTGGCAGTGGTCGTGGCTGTGTAATCTGGGACTGGATATGCTTCTGTCCACCTGGACAAAGCGCATACAACTACAAGGACATACTTGAAACCTCGACATCGCTCCATCTGAATATAATCCATCTGGAGGACTTCAAAAGGGTGGTCAGGGGGCTGGAATCCACCTTGTTCCACCGGGACACTTTTACCTGGATTGAACTGACAACATATCATACAGGTACGGACTTTCTGCTTAGCTGCAGCTCGTAAATGCTTGTTGAACCAAATGTTCTGGATACTATCTAACATAGCTTTTTCTCCTAAATGTGCTGGACTATGTGCGGTATTAATAATGACTTGAACCATAGAGTCGGGGAGAAACCATGTGGCTCTACCCTTCGTTAACCATCCTTGATCTGTCTGGACCCCTCCTTGTTCGGACCATTTCTTGATTTCTTCAGGAGTAGCATGTAACTGGATATCTATGACATCTTGAGTAGGGTCCTTAACTGTCATGCATGTAGTCGGATCTGGAGTATGTGTCTGATTAACTTGAATGTCTGGAGTCTGTGCTGTAAGCTTGGCTGTGCGATCTGCTAGATCGTTACCCTGGGAAATAATGTCAGTGACCTTCGTATGTGCTTTGCACTTCATGATGGCAATGGATGTCGGTAAGTGTATGGCATCTAACAGAGCTTGAATAAGGAGACCATGCTGAATCTTGGTTCCATGAGAAGTCATGAAACCTCTCTCCTGCCAGAGCACTCCGAAGTCGTGTACAACTCCAAATGCGTAGCGTGAATCTGTGTAAATATTAACTTTCAGGTTCTTGGCGTGTATGCAGGCTTGTGTCAGAGCAACTAGCTCTGCTGCTTGAGCGGACAGAGTGTCAATACGGTGTGTTTTAATAACGTCAGTGTCAGTAGTCACTGCATACGCGGCGACTAGTTCTCCTGTACTAGTTCTCATACATGAACCATCCACATAAAGTGTCACGTCAGGGTCTGGTAATGGAATATCTGTCAGATCTTGTCTTGGCTTTGTCGTAATGTTAACTACTTCCACACAGTCATGTGGGTCAGGATTTGATTTAGCTAATGGTAACAGTGTAGCAGGGTTCAGGACGTTGCAGCGTCTGATTTCTATGTGTGGCTGGAACAGTGTCAATTCATAACCTGTTAGACGTGCAATTGTCAAGTGTTGAGTTTGTGTTCGGTTCAGAAGAACTTCTACGGAGTGTGGAACTTGTACTGTCAAGGAATGTCCTAAGACTATGGAATCACTTTGCCTAATAGCTAGTGCTGTGGCTGCAACTGACTTGAGGCACGCAGGCAAAGCCTGGGCGACTGGATCTAATGTGCTAGAAAAATAAGCACAGGGCTTGTTTTGTCCTGCTTGATCTTGTGTGAGAACAGATAATGCTGTACCTTCACGTTCTGTGACGAAAAGTGTAAAAGGCTTACTGTAGTTCGGTGTGGCTAGAACTGGAGCTTGGCATAAAGCTTTCTTTAACTCATTGAAACTAAGTGTATGTTCAGATGTCCAAGGGAGAACAGTCGATGCGGCTGCCTCCTGTGTCGTTAACTGTATCAGTGGTTTGGCTAGAAATGCATACTGAGGAATCCATTGTCTACAATAAGAAGTAAGGCCGATAAAGGCACGTACCTCCTTCTGGGTCTTGGGCTGAGGAAGACTCGCTATTAACTGGATACGGTCTGGTGTCAACTGCCTACCCCTCTTGGACAGTAAGTGTCCTAAGTAGACCACTTGCTGGACACAGAATTGAAGCTTCGAAGGGGACACCTTGTGCCCCATCTCGGCTAGGAAATACAGAACCGTCAGTGACGCTCGCTCGCAGTCACGTTCGGAACGGGCTGTGATCAGTAGATCATCGACATACTGGAGCAGGGCAGTGTCAGTTGGCATGTGAACATTATCAAGTTGTCTCTTAAGTGCTTGACTGTAAATACTAGGACTTTCTGTGAAACCTTGAGGAGCGCGTGTGAACATATAGCTCCTTCCATTTAAACAAAATCCGAAAAGAAACTGGCTGTCTGGATGAATTGGAACACTAAAAAATGCATTCTTGAGGTCTATTACTGTAAAGAACGTGGCTTCGGAATCAATGGCTGTCAATAGGGAAGAGATGTCTGGGACAACTGGGTACTGAGGAATAATACATTTATTAAGCTCTCGTAGGTCGATCACTAATCGATATACTGGGGGTGCATTTGGATCAGTACGTTTCATGACTGGAATGATCGGAGAATTACATACATTGGAGTCAGTTTCTACAACTACTCCTTGAGCGATGAGCTCGTCAATAATTTTGGATAAGGCTGCTACAGCCTCAGGTGGCAATCTGTACTGTCTGATTCGTGGTAACACTACACCTGGCTTGAGAGTCACACGATAGGGTGTGATTTGCATGTAACCTACATCAGTTGGACCTTGCGCCCATAAATGCTGTGGAACATTGGACAGTCTTGAATCAAAATCTCGTAATACATAGTGACCCTTAAAGTCACGTAGGAACAGACGTATTCCCTCTGGGGAACAACATATAACTGCACCTAACTCTTTCAGTGTTTTAATGCCTAATAGATTTTCTGGACATGACTTAGTAAGTAACAGATCAGTAGTACGGGACAATGGACCTACTTCTAGAGTAACTGGCTTTGAAATCTCATTTACGATAGGTTTTCCTGAAAATCCAAGGGAAACATTTCTTGAGCCTGAGAGCGGAGCCCCTGGAACTTCGGCGTGACTAATTGTGGTCCTACTTGCCCCTGTATCAATTAAGAACTTTCTGTCTTTCCCTAATACTTGACTATGAACATAGGGACCTTCTTGATCTACAGGTATCTCGATGAGAGGCAAGCCTACCTCCCTCTCTAGGCTGTTTCATGAATACTGCTGGTACTCTGGATACTCAGACTGTGCATACTGGTACATCTGCGATGTAACATGCTGTGTTGCAGCAATAGGCTGCGGTACTGTAACTGTCTGTTGTGCATTCTGTGGCTGAGGAGTCTGTGAAACTTGCTCTTGTCTAGGCGGACGTGGTCTTTCTTTAGTCTTACCAGTAGCTATGTTGTGTTTCAGAACTGCACACTCGTTTATAAAATGACCTGGCTGTTTACAATAGTTGCAGTTCCCTTTAACGGGAGCTGCAGGATGACTGGCTTGATTCGGACCCCTCTTCTGACTGTCTTGAGGAACAGATTGTGCAACTAGTACTTTCATTTTCGTGTCTTTCATACGTTTTCTCTCGTGTTCTTGCTCTTCCCTGATTCTATTCTGGTGGTACTGGAGCATCTGGAGCATCTGAGACGGGGTATTAGCTTGCCAGGTACTTTCGACTTTCAAAACTCGATTTTTAACTTGTGGACTTGAATTCTCGACTAATTTAGTAACAAAGAGATGAGGGTATGACTCGCTACTTGTCTTGAGGCCACTATTGATGCTAAAGCATTTTTCAAACCTAGAATAGAAATCACTAATATCCTCATCTTGCTTCTGTTTACAGGCTGAGATTGCATCCCAGTCTTCTTTTCTAGTTGTCAATAATCTGGGTAAAACTTGTATTAATAATTCTGGTAATTCTTTACATTTATCTCCAAGACCAGTACCTGGTACTCGTGCCTTGTCTTCAGCTTCTAGAACTGCCCAATCGATCTTTTTCTCTCCCACCTCCCATTCTTTTTCCTTTAGCTTTTCATACACCCCTGCGGGCAACAGGACCTTTAACATTTTAATGATATCTGGGTAAGTGTATTCTCCCATACGGAGCATGTCTTTTAATTCTCTATGGAACCCTGCTGGATCTTTGTCATGACAGGGAATTAATTTCTTCATCTCGAGGAGTTCCATCTTTGTAATCGGGGTGTAAACAAACACTCGTTGCATTTCACCGTCCTCCGTCTTAACTGGATGCACTTCTCGTAACGGATTCTGTCTCTCCATGTAAAAGGGTTTACTTTCTGGGGGTGAGACATGAACAAAATGCGGGTTCAGAAACGTTCTATATTTGTGGCGCTGTTCTAGAATGACACTAATTAAATCGGTACCTAGACCTCTCCATCTATACTGGAGTAACTCGTTCAGGACATCATGTAACGGACCTGGATCAGAGTGCTGACCCTCATACAAAGTAATGAGGTGCTGGATCATATACATACCCACCAGTCGTTGCTCGGCTGGGGGCAGTTTCAGAAACATTTGTGCCACTATCTCGTCTGGAAAAGTGGTAGAATCAGTAATCCATCGGACTGCTGATCGGGCTAGTTCCTGCTCATGCATGGTACTTAATTCACTGTAACCGATTCGTGATTTCAGAATGTGATCGGTAGCTTGGAACACTTGTTCTAGGGAACCTTGTTCTGGTGCTGAATGGAAAATTGACTTGTGTTCTAGGCGTAAATGGCGATCTGGAAATCTAGATTTTCCTACATACGCTATCCTGGCGGTATTCTCGTCGTCTTCCTCTTCAGGATCAGAGTTACTTTCTTTCTCGCTTACTTGTGCTGCTTTACGTTGTTCGTGTATCTTTATTATTTCTCTACGGATTTTCTTGTACATACTCTCCATGGCACTAATGGTATTGTGCTTACCCTCGGCTATATTATCACTCCACTTTGTCAGGATTTTCATTTCGGCCTGATCTTTAGACGGGTAATCTTGTTCTCTTATTAGACAGTTAATTAAAAACTTTAATATCATACGCTGGATCTCAGCTTTCCTTTGAGACATGGCATCACTAATACTTTCTGGATCATCCCCTGTACGGATGAAACGATAGATTCTGTCTAGATCTTCTTTCATATTGGGTAGGGTGACTAGATACTCGGTCACCCTCCTTACGCGTACTGAATATAAAACCATATTATTCTCGCCTGGGACTGGGTCATAGGCACATTCGCCAAGGGCTTGCCTGATTTCTGCGACAGACTTATTACTCTTGGGAGTACGCTGTGATGCTTGAGCATGTAATTCGAGTGCTGATAAACGCTTGCGTGGCGGCGGGGTTTGAGGAGGACCTCCTCCTGCGGCCCCTAGACTAGAATCGTCAACTGATATTCTTCGTGGCGGAGCGGGAAATTGAAATGCTGGCTGGACCGGGGGTACCGTAGCAGGTACTGCATGGGGTGCCCCGGTATCTGGAGAAGCAGGATGTGCCTGATTTACTGGGACTGGCGGAGCGCGAACAGGATTTGCATATTCAGGGACTGTGTCGTCCAGATAGGACGAAATAAAAATATCAGCTGCGGTCGGTTTGTGACGTAGCTTGGTCGGAACTAATGGTGGCGGGAAATTACTGGATGCCTCCGGGGTCGCTTTTGGCAAGCCCTCGGCAAGAAGAGGGTACATACCCTTAATAAGGGCATTCCTCTGTCTGTCTCTCTGTTCAGTTTTGACTTGTTCACCTATCTCGATTAATTCTTTTTCTTGGGCTCGCTCTTGGGATTCTCTACTTAATTCTGATTTTCTGATTTCTTTTTCGGTTCTTTTATGAGCTTCTTTGCGCCATAACTCGATGGCATCTTTCTGTGACTGTCTGGCTTTCTTTTTCCATAATGCCTCTTCTACTCGCATGATGCAATCGGCATCCCATGTACCCGATACGGGCCATCTATACTTTTCTTCTAACTGTTTGGTATACTCTACCCATAAATCTAGATACAATATGGCGCTTATGCCATGCTTCTGATACATAAAGTGACCTGGACTGTCCCTCGGCGGGACGGGAACTGCTGCTTCCAGCAGACCCTTTCTAGTTTTTAACTGACGTAACTTGGAAAATATGGGCATGACTGAACTGTAATCTAGACACAATACAATACACAATGAACACGATACTTATTCCCCATTCATACCACGACATTAAAATACATAAAAAACATTTAAAATAACAGTTCGAACAGAATACTACCTGGAAATATTGAGAACAGAACACATAAATTTTCTCGAGAACAGAAACTGACTAGAACAGAAACTAGATGCACTGCTGAAACAGTACGAAACTTACCGGTCTCATAAAGAGACACGTCAGGACCCGCATCCACCGAAGTGGGCACTTCGTTTTGTGGGACTGTGTACCACCAACCCACAGACCAGAGTCAATTAATTGGACCCTGTCTAGATACCACCCCAGTAACGGTACTCACCGGGCAGCAAGAACGGAAGGCCTCAGACTGGACTGGACTGCTACGACGACGGACGACGAACTTCGGGCTTCGGACTTCAGTTACGGGTGGGCCTCCGGATACCTCGGACCTTGGACTCTTGGCTTGGGCTCTGGTCGGGACTCGCCGCGTTCCTCCACCGTCTCGTTTGGATGCTGGACCGCCTCCTCCGTCTCCTCCGTGGGCCTGAGGGATACTTGAGCAGAAATATCTGCCACTGCGCAGAAGAGTTCCGTCACGACTGCAGAGGGTCAGGGGGTCGGCGTGGCTTCACCGACGCGTGGGGAAAGGGCAAGTCCCTATTCGGGCGCCATTATGTGGTAAATAAATAAATAATACCTCTCTTTTTGACTAGACATATATCATAACAGATAGCTCAATAAATAAGAGTCAAGATTCGAGGTAGTAGGAGTTTTGCAGGTTTATTACAGCATAAGGACAGGAACAGGACAACCTGCATAGGAATAGGATGACAGGGCCCAGCAGCTGCTGGGGCTCGATCTAGGATGAGCGCGCTGACTTTTAATAACAATACATGAGCATATATACATAACGCAAACACATAGCATTACATTGCAGTAGGCGTAGCAGTGGGTGGAGCAAAAGGTGTGACGCGTAGCAGTCGCGAAAGATAAGGGCGAAAGTAGGTGTAACGGGGCGTATACATAGACATGTGGTGCAAACGTAGCAGAATATGTCATGAATGGGGCGGAAACCATGGAGGGGGCTACCTAAGGAGCCGGGACCTCTAACCTGATGGTGCGCGCAAACTGGCAATGACGTATCACTAGGAGAAGCTGGGGGCTATGAACTCTGTGCTAGGAGCAGAGACTGAAGTCTGGAGAGTCAGGGCGACATGTACCTAAACAGTATCTAGTATCTGATGTTTAGAGAACATGTTGATATAAACTAGAAGTTAGGAGGGGAAAGGCTAACTTGATTCTAAGACTGGACCATGCATTATTCTACATGTAGTGCGTGTTGAAGAATATTAAATGACCAGTAAATACAGTATTCTCTAACATGGAGCCCTGAAGGCTAGACAATGACGGAAACTATTGATGCGATTCAGTAGCTTTAGGAATGCAGAGAAGGAGGACTGAACTGATAACTGGAATCATAACATATTCTTGGCAGACTCAGAGGCAGAGCCAGGCTGCACCGGGCACTGCGAGGCAGGGAGTAAGTGAAGGGTCGAGGATACAGGTGGGGGCTGTAAAAGAGAGTATGGCTGTGGTATGGGCTAGCAAACATCTCCATGTGTTTCTCCATGGGAAACAACTGATTGTTATCACAGATCATACGACTTTGCTCACCATATTGAGAAACCCGAAGGCTAAGATGCCTCCTTGCATTGAACTGTGGGGATTGAGGCTGCAGAAGTACGATTATAAGATTGCATACAAACCAGGAAAAGATCGAAACCCAGCGGATTACTTTTCATGAGCACTGCTACATCTTTAAAGAACAACAGCAGGGACTGCTGAAGAGTACCTCAATTTCATAGTAAGGTCTAAAACACCTGTGGCTCTGTCTGCAGACTAGATTGGTGCAGCCACCAATGAAGACACGGACCTGGCCATAGTCAAAGATCCCATAGAGACACAATCATTGAGACAAAGTACCTGACATGTGGCTGACAAAACGAAACTTCAGAAGTTTAAATATTTACAGAATGAGTTAGCAGTCACCCCAGTAGGAATAATATTGAGAGGCTCAAGAATCGTTATGCCTGAAAACTTGAGGCAAAAGGTCATAGAGTTGGCCCACAAAGGACTCCACGGTACTGTGGCCACAAAAAGAGCGCTAAGAGAAAGGGAGAGGTTTCTGAGATCAGATAAGAGAACTGAAAGCATGCAACATCTGTAATTGTTTGTCCCCTAAGGTGACCTAGCATCTCGTGATAATGTCCGATCTTCCTGCACAGACTTGGGAGAGAGTTGCTGTCGATTTCTTTGGACCACTGGGAATGGAGAGCAACTCATGGTAATCATAGATGCATATTATTGTTTTCCCTTGGTGGAAATGCTTTTCCCAACGGCCCATGAAAAAGTTGTAGACAGTCTTGATTACATCTTTGCAACCTGGGGCATTCCAGAGATTCTCAAGAGGGAAATACAATGAGCCACAATAGTAGGGTTCGATTTGAACCAAGCACTCTGCCATGTTCCCAGAGCCTATCGATCAACCCCATACTCCACAAGGGATGAGAGCCCAGCTACATTGTTTTTTGGAAGAGTGATCAGAACAAAAATACCTCCGATCAGACAGTGAATACTGACAAACTTCGTGACATGGATGTTGCTCATAAGAGTAAAATGTAAGTGTTGTAAGTGTTTGTTGATCAGTGCCGACATGCTCAGGAAACAGTCTTTGACAAAGGATACTGGGTACTGATAAAGCAGAGGCAAGGACAAAAGATGGACACCCCATGCACTACAGATCCTTTACAGATGGTGAGGCGCAAAGGACACAGGTCAATAGCAAGTCGCCCAGGGAAATCCATCACTTGAGACACATCACAATTCAAACACTTACTTCACCATTCACCATCTCATAGAACCACCGCTGAAGTGAACACTACCTCACAGGCCCCTATTACCCTGTGAGGATTGAACTCAGCTACCCAGGACTACCTGGACTGGCAGACAAGTGCGTGTTCTACGTAGACTAATTGAAGAAATGTAATTGAACTGATGACTGTCACTTTCTGTGTAACTGGGGGAGGTGTAGCCTATCAATACCATGTACACTGGGACCCTTTTGGAAGTGAAGCGGACTCTGAGACAGTAACTGTGTACTATCTGGAGGAGGCAATTGGGTGGGGTTTTGGAAGTGTGACGTAATGGTCATTTGGTGAATGAATGTTGGAGAATAATAATTATGCTCAACCGAAGCTCCCGTGTGTGGTGTAATCTGTGTTGCATGCTCCCAGGCTGAGGAAGACGCTACAGTGGGAAGCGCCTCTGAATTTAAAGTGCCTCGGTTGATGCTCTGCACTAAGTCCTGGCTCTTCAAGGCCCCTACCCCTCCTCCCACAGTGAAAATGTCCCTATGTTTGCACATCTGCTGTAGAGTTGTGTCTGGGTTACTTTATTCTTGTTTATTTAAGGGCTGAATATAATGTGTTAGAGGAGAAATGCATGCATAATTTATTACAAGCCTCTTTGAAGGTATTTAGTGGCTTTTCACTAAACTTGTGCTTTCTTTTAATTGGTAAGTGAGGATGCCACGTCTATTTGACCTTGGCAAGAGTACTATTTTGGATGAATGTAAAAGCTTGTGAGTAATGAGACTGTAGACCCACGAACATCTACTGGTAAAGTATAATGTTAGGTCTGGAAGTCATAGCCAAGCAATTGCAGCAGGCAAAATAGGTAGGAACTAACCAACATGAACTTCTATTCAGTGGCATAAGATTTGCCCCGCAGCCCCCGTGCCACCGGGGGGGTGAGCTCCAGTGGGGCCCCTCCGACACTGTGCACAGGTGGGCACCCATAGCCTGATTCTCCTGACTGGGCCCACTCCATGTACTTTTCACGGGTGCCCCCTCAAATTTTGTTATACCACTGCAACTATTATGAATTAATCTCCGCATTTTCTGTTTTTACTGATTTTTACAGATAAATATAGATAACCACAGTTTTCTCTGCCTGTATTTATTTTTAAATAGAGAAAAAAGCAAAGGAGTAATTTTCAGAGTAATTTTCAATGCTTTCATTCAATACATATGTAGATTGACATGCAGCGGAGTTAAGAACAGTAAACGTAGCTTAAAAAGTTGAAATGACTGCAGACATGCAAATATCAGTACTATAATTATCATGCTTTCATAAGAGAGTATTAATTTATAATAAATGATTGCCTTTAGTGCTACGATCCATCAGGTATGCCGGTATCAGTGTACATTTATCGATCAAATCAAGGTATTGATTAAATTATTGCAGAAATACACTATTTGCAATGTAATTGTTCTCAAAATACAAATTAAATATTCATAAACATTAAAAGAAATATCGCAAATCCATATGTATAAATACAGACGAATATGCAAATAAGAGGCCGTTACAGTATGAATCCAAATTGTGAACAATGTATATTATATTGGACATGTCACTGATTTTGCCAAATGTAGTCCTTGCTTTCCCTTACAAATTTAGCACTGATGGTCTATTATTTGCCTGCTGTAAGTTGTTGAGGGGAGTAAGCACTTTAAATTATACTTAAAATGTATTCATGTTTCAAAGACCACAGACTCCGAATTCCAGTTTATGGATTTTGTTATAAGGGCAAAAATAATTAGATGTAAACACATCTGAGAATCAGCGAATATAAGTACATAAAAATCAATACAGACCCGAACCTACGTATATAATTAATTCGGCACAGAAGGCATAGTGTAACGAACTCCAAAATCAAAATGCAACACAGAACTGAGGCTGAATCTAAATCCCTTTTCATTAGGAAGGAAAGCATAAGTTATCTTTCCCTACACTACTCTCATTGATGATCTTGGCTATTTCCCCTATCTCATTTCCCAAAGGTGTAAGCACATGTAAACTTCCTAAGAAGTACTCACGTCTAATGGGTGAAAATAGCTTAAGGCTATGTCCCTTGCTCTTAAGATACTCCTTCTCCTCCGAAAATGCAGAAGTCTCTTTCCTGTCCCTGCGCATCATACAAAAAGGCCAAATTCAGCCCCCCCCTAAATGTATCACATGAAGTATTTTTTCACTTGCAATATTCCCCAGTAGCTTTCCATGGACTCTTTTAATTAAGTTCTTCTTGTCTTGCAGTGGCCTTTAGGTTCAGATAGGCCAGGCACGGAAAGTATCCTCCCTTCCCACTTCTCAGACTCTTCAAAGACATTCAGGTTATCTCCTCAAACTAAGAATAATGAGGTTGACTTCTTGCACCTGCAGTGGGGTGAGAACATACTGTCCTGGCACACAAAAGAGATTCATTTCATTATTTCTTCAGCAACTAAGGATTTTAAATCAACAACAACCTGCAGTTCTGGGCCTACAATGCAGGCAACTTAAACAACATACAATACATTGATAGGAATATAATGTCACCCTGCACCTTATGCATACAGGAATGATAGTGCCTCTAATACATATAAATCCTACTTAAAGATGCTCAATATTTTTCTATGCTTAGGATGTTGAATAAATGCATTTGATAAACATAATACACTGCAAACGATAGAAATACATGTGACTGCGTTGAATCAAGAATATAATGCACCCATACAATTTAGAGTGCTGTAAGCACTCTATCATCACCACTAAGTAGTAAATTGACACTGTACTTTTTGCTCATCTGAATCATGCTGCCTTTCATCACATAGCATAATGACGGTTTTGAGTCATATTAAGATATTTATATGTTTTATTTTTATTACCTTTGGGATGGTGTAGCCTCTAAATGTTGTATCCCGTGTCACTGCATGGGGTAGATTTATTGGAAAGACATCAATAAAGCGCTGAATCTCATGGATCACAGCTTCAGTGTACGGCATCTTGCTGCGGTCTTCCATACAAGGTGGGCGACTTTGGCCAATCACACGGCCGATCTCCTGGTGAACCTTTTCTGTGTGGTAAACATATCAGAATGTGCATGTTAAACTTTAGGTTTGTCTCAAATATTCGGCAGATCATCAAACAGCAGGCGCCGTTTAACCATCACCAGCTGGATTGGGTACATTGTGAAAACTTCAGACCTTTTCGTATTATTTATTTTTACACCTTGATTCCCCTTTTTCCTTCTAGAACGTTTGTAGCTTAAATACTGTGAGGAGATCATATTTTCTGAAAGATTTCAACCTCTGTTGTAACAAGATTGACACGTCCTGGCCACAGGTAAACCTTTTGAAGAATGCCTCCGATTTATGACACAGAACTGATCAAACATTGGTGATTGTTCTATCTTCCCACCTCAGTCACCCCCCACCTCATTTCAAGGTTGAGGACAACGTTTGGACAGGTAGATAAATCCATGGGTTTATCCAGTGTTATGAAACGCAAGTGCTATTGTACGATTTCTTTGAAAATCTGTATTTATTTTCAAATAAAGGTGTTGTTTTGAGACACAACATTTTTAGACTTTTCACATCTCTTCTTTAAAAATTCATAATTTATACTAATCTTTTACTGCATTGAATGTATCTCTAAGGAGGTTCTGATAATAAATCTTGTGTACACACTTTCATGTCTTTTCTTTTATTTCTTGTTCAAACGTCTTTTCACTTCTACAATTATGCCTAGCTCTTAAATATTCTCCATAAGGTTTGCTCTTCAAAGTGGCAAGGTGATATGAGTAAGCATGAAACAAGGCCTTTGCTAATTTTGAATGCAAATGGGAGCTGTATTATTAACTAGTGGGCAACAGAACATTATAGACATTTTAACAGATAGAGCCTTACATATTGGTGGATGGGCTGTTCTGTCTTCCCTTTTACTACATGTAAGTCATCCCCAAGGTAGGCTCAAGGCAGCCCCATGAGCAGCGTGTAGTTTATTTAAAAGTTAAAAAATGTAGTGGTGTGGTTTACATGTCCTCATAGTGAAATTCTGCTATTTTCATTTTTCACTATAGCGAGGCCTATCTCTCCCATAGGATAACACAGAAATTGCCTTGAAATATCTTTTTAGTTCAATTTCCCACTGGGAGCAAATAGAGATTTGGAGTGTGGGGTCTCTGAACTCACAATTTAAAAATACATATTTTACTGAAGTTGGTTTTAAATTGTAAGTTTAAAAAGGCCACTTTTAGATTCAATTTTAGCGTTTATGACACATGGGGATATTTAGTATTTATAGTAAGTGGGGTAGCGTCAACAACAAATTTTGGGGATAGTGTAATCAGTAGTACGGGTGTTGCCGAATAGTTTTCATATCAGTTGCGCATTAAGCATGCAGTGCGTTGGTTATGTGAGGGTTCACACTAGTATAATGGTGTGCTTTTACTTAAGTTTTCTATTAGTTCAACATGATGCATGGAGTTGGTGGGTGCTGCCTTCGGCAGTGCTCATGTGTGGGAGTCTTTTGAAATAGTTGGGCTGCGGTAGGGTTGAGGGCTCAGGAGGGTGGAGTTACAGAATTCTGCAAATATAATGTAATTGATTTTGCTAGGTTATAGAGAGTGCATATTGAGCAGGTGATTGAGCTGTTTTTCTCGTTTTCTTTCAGTGACCCCTGACGAAGAGCCATAATGGCTCGAAATGCATTGGGTGTAATCACTTGAGCCCACTTTGATGAACTATTCATTTGGAGGTGATGGTGTAGAAGGCCTGGATGGGCACGCAGTGTTCAGTTGAAATTGTGGAATGAAAAATCATTGTGGAATAACGCTGTCTCCATTGTGATCTCATAAATGTTTGGATTAACAGAGAATTTATAAGTAGGAAAACTATTGGTATACCTTTGAATAGGATCGGTCAACATCGCAAAGAGTGGTTCATTGAATGGAAAAATCCGTCTTTCAGCAGTGCAACAGATTGGTGCACAATTCACGTGCCTCATTGGATACTCTTGTTTGGAGCTGCGACTTCTGGGATGTTTTCCAGCATCTGCTCACACGCAACAGATAGGGACTTTATTTAAGAATCCCTGATCGAGTTTTAAGGGAAGGAATGCATCCTTACAAATTTCGTTTTTACTTTTAGAAAGCGGGCATTTTCTTGCTTAACATTCTGTGCCTCTGCCTGTCTGCGGAATACACGTCTGTGTCAGGATGACAGCTGGGCTGTTTGTGCATTCCCTCTAGACTGTCACACGAAGGGAGCAGATGTGTGCCTTGCATATCCTGATGGCCCATCACCAGGCTCATGGGCCTTCCTGAGCTAGAGTGGTGGGAGGAGTTGTCACTGACACCTGAATAGGAATGTGCCTGTCCTCACACAAAGCAGTCCCCATCCCCCTGTAGTATGTCTGAGTCAGGACTGGGAAAAGCAGGGTATTTTGCCTACTTCACAGGCAGAAAGGGGCATAGGTTTTTGACCACCGACACTTCTGAACTGAGGATATTCTGCTGAGTGGAAAAGCTGGAGAAGCTATCAGCAGGAACTGCTACTTTGCTTTTTACTTTACAGTGTTGGCTTGCTGCTTTGCAGCTTCTGTCTTGGGAGTGAAATGACTAAACTTTGCTTAATGTATCCGGCTTCCAAGGTTCTGTAAGTGCTTGAGATGAACTTACCTCCTGTTAAGAAGTCTCACGGCCATCAAAGACTGCCAGTGCCTGTGCTCTTCTGCTGAGAGTCCTGACTTGTCAAGTGGTGCAAAATCCAATTCCTGGGCCTTGAAAGTGCAACCTGATGATCGTAAGGAGAACATCCAGAAATCAACTCACAGCATCTGTTTTATTGATACATCAGAGCAAAATTTGAGGTAAAGCAGCTGCCAGCACCGGAGCGTGATGCAACGATGACAGCTTACAACGCAGGCCCAAGATTTCTATCACAGCCCATCAGAAGAAACGCTGCAATGTGAGTTTCGAGCACTGTATCACCGAAGTCCATGACTCACTGCTCCAACTTCAACACAGCACCTGCTACATCACTGTGGAATTGAAGCAGCACGTCTGGATTTCCAACTCATTGTTCCTATGCGCCAATTCTTTATCAACACTGCACCACAGTCTTGCATCTTGGGGAGACACTCATCACAGTGTGGCTGAGAGTAATGGGTCATGTGTCACTCTGCCCTCTGTGGCGGGGATCTCCCTGGTAAGTGAGCCTACGCTGGACAGCTGGAGCTGAACCAACCTCCCTTGCATGTGGTACACCACGACACAGGGGTCACGCTGGGACCCAAAGAACTTTGATGAGTTTTGCACTGCGGTTTGATAGAGGAGTCCTGACATACATTGGACATACTGAAATGCTGATGCACTCGGAACTCTGATGCCCAGTAAGGGTTGGGTCTGTTCTAGCCATATAGGACACATCAGCAATCTGCTCTCTTGCTCTCCCCTTATTTGCTCATGTTCGTTGGGGGCAGTGGCTAATACCATGATGATGAGATGCCTACCTAATAGAGTACACAAGTAATTGGTGCCCATACGCCAATAAGGCGGAAGTATGGTCCCTAGCTGCAGGCATCGTGAAAAAGTACTGCCACGCATTGTGCACTCTCTGGAACTGTTAGAAGAGATGGGCTCTACTGCCGTACTGCAATGGGGAAGCCTGATAAAAGTCAGCGCAAGTTGCAGTTTAAACAACATAAATCGACCAGGGTGCCCAAGGACGGTGCGGCAATGCCCGAGCCGGACCCTGATGCTTCGGGTGGCGAGTTGGAAAGTGAGCTATGGCAAATCCTTACAACGATGCAGCAGAGTCTTACTATGATTGATGGTAGTATGGCACCCACAGCGGGTGGCTAATGGATCCCCTCAGCTCAACCGAGATTGTCACAGCACTGAAAGATATGCCTAGTAGTAATGCGCCAGTTGCTGATGGCCTCACAGTGGCCTTCTACAAGGCCTATCAGGATAAACTTATTCCAGACCCAGTTAATCTTTTTAAGGAGATGGTCCACGGGGGGACTGATGCCTCTGACCATGCCAGATGTATTGTTGATTTCCCTAACTAAACCAGGCAAACCAGCCGACCACTGCTCTTCTTATAGGTCATTATCAATACTTAATACTGAGACCAAACGTTTCCCTAGCGTTTTGGCCAATAGGTTGGCACCTTTGCTTCCTGGCCTTGTTGATCCAGAGCGGTCAAGGTTTATCACAAGTCGTTACAATCTTCACACCCTGTTTGGCGCAATCTCTCCAATTGATCCAGGTTGAGCGAGCTAAAAACATTTTCTTAGATGTGGAGAAAGCATTTGATTTGTTTGAATGTAACTTTATGCTGGTGGTGCTGCAACGCGTAAGGGTTGATGACACTTTTTGTAAGCCGGTCCAAGCCTTGCATAGGGAGATAGTGCATGTCAGAGTAAATGGCCTGATCTCAGCTCCGATTACTATCACAAGAGGCACACACGAGGGGTGTCCGCTCTCTTCGCTTTTATATGCCTGGTGGCGGAACCTTTCACTTTTGCACATTACAATCTTTTAATTTCTGCGTATAAAGATGAGACGCTTTTGTATGTCTGCGAGCCGAGCGTAACTTGTCTCCAGTTCTGCGTGAAGTGGTATGATTTGTTGGACACTCTGGTGTGCATATCAACTGGAATAAATTGCTGATATTTCTGCTTGCTGAAACAACAGTACCCGCCTAGCTAGAGTTCCTGCTCCAGTCGACCACTGAGCCTGTACGCTATTTAGGGGTCTAGGTCCGTACTGATCTAGAAGTAGTTATATGCGAAAACTATGGTAGGGCTGTTCAGAGGCTTTCCGCAACGGTTGACAGGTGGGTGCATCTCTGGCTCTCTCTTATTGGTTGGATTGCAATCATGAAAATATTTGTGCTTCCATGCTTTCTGGTTTTCTATGCTAATATAGCGTTTTTGTTGTTAAAGGCATTGTTCAGTACTATATGCTCTTTACTGGTGCATCTCGTTTGGCCGGTAAACGACATTGCGTGCAGTGGGCCACACTTATACTACCTTATTCAGCTGGAGGGTTTAATGCACCTGATTTTGAGGAATATTATATGGCAGTGCAGACTATGTTTGCACATTTTTGGCTACATGGCCCATCAGATTTACCACATGTGCACACTGTATTGCATTGTAATTGCATTTATATAGCGCTTACTCTCCCTGACGAGGCGTAGAAGCACTTTTTTGGCGAGTAGCATGCAAATTTGGAACCCAAGAAGTATAAGTGTTTAATTAGTATAGTGAAATATGAAAGTAATTTGAGTGGTGGATAAGTTAGTCAGTTATTTGGATTCAGAAGGATAGCAGAGGGATAGAAGAGGGACAAAGGTATGCATACATATATATATATATTGCTTGTTACCCTTGATGATGGGTGTTGAAGCGCTTTTTCGGTGAGTAGCATGCTACCCCGGAAACCATAAATGCTTTGTGGTGAAATAGTATAGTGTAATATGAAAGTAATTTGAGTGGTGGATATTAGTCAGTTATTTGGATTGAGAAGAATAGTGGAGGGATAGAAGAGGGAGAAAGGGTTGCATTTATATAGTGCCTGCTACCCCTAATTAGGTGTTGAAGCGCTTCTTTCGGTGAGTATCACGCTACTCGGAACCCAGAGAGGATTAATGATGAATTAGTATAGTGGCATATGAAAATTGATAAGTGCCTATATGACCACTTATTGTGGGGAGTGAGCATAAACCTGACACAGAATTCCTAGTTTCACCAAAAACAAGATGGTGAAACCCTTCCTCGACTGTCCACTTCAGGATGCTCAACTTAGGGGTGTGACATGCCTTCTGACTAGCTAATTTTCCCGCCTCCTCTGGTGCAGAATGGGCCTCAAGGCAGAGGGTGGTGTTCCCCAGGACTGGGGGAAGCCAGGTTTGCACATCAATGATGGCAGTGGCTTTGAAGCCTCAGGCCCCGATATGCTAAATCACTAGCTATCCTGCTGGAGGAGATGTGAACACCTTCCTCTGGAGTAGGCTAAGTCGCTGTCCTCAAAGCGCGGGCTCTGACCACCAGAAACTCATCTGTGGTGGCAGGAAGGTCGATACCAGTCAGCCAGCACATTAGAGGATTCGTAGGTTTCAGTGGGCTCCTATAAGGTGCACTCTGGGTGCAGTTATTCATACATCCGGTACTGGCATCAGTATTTTCAGTGAAGCCATTATGTAGCTGGGTAACTAGTAATGATTAGTGTCTAGTACATTTCTCTAAGATTACCTCCCTGCTCACTTGTAACGGCTAGACATCACAGGGACATATCTGCTTGAGCAGTTGTGCCCTCACCTGTAATATAATGCACCCTTTCTTAGGACTCTAAAGCCTGCTGTAGGGGTGTCTTACATACAAGATAGGGTGTGCACAATGTCATGTTTTCAGATAGGCATTACGCCCTTTCACACATCCTGCAGTGGCAGTCTGCATGCAGCTTTGGTGGGGGTCCCTTTAGGTGGAGTATGAAGGAGCGATCTCAGTTCCTGCTTGACAAGCCGCAGCACCGCTTCCACACTATTGACGCTATAGGAGTAAGGAGATATATTTTAAAGAAATCGGCAGATATGCTGCAGATTAAACTGCCAAAATTCCGATGATTACCTTTGGAATGGTGCGTGTGGTTCACATTTGGAAGGGAAAGGGCAGTGATTGATAGGATATTAAGGGGGGAGGAGTGGCTATCACTCACAGAGAGTCACTACAATGGAAAAATGTTAACCTACACATGCTCAAGGGAGCAGAAAGCCTTGGCTTTTGCTGCGCTATAAATGGATCATCCTCATTCTCTGGAGCCTTAATCTACCGCCCTCCAGGCAATAGCAGTACCTTCCTGGACTCATTAGAGGAAACTCTCAGTCACGCTCTGCTTAGATACACCAACTTTGCCATACACAGAGATATAAATCTACACTTAGAATGTGGTAATAACCCTGGGATCGCCATCTTCTTGGAAACAGTCACTCCGCTTGGCCTGAATCAACTGGTTAAGGTGCCAATACACAAGGCTGCTGAATGGAGTCTGCTCCAACTTCACCTCACTTCGGATAGAGGCACCTATTCCACAGGCTTGGTCAGATCATTACTTTATTACCCTGGCCATCCTAATACCCAAGACAGCACATGCAGCCATGAACAATCCTATGGTGGAGCTGAGGCGTAAATGGCATCTGCTAGCCAATAACCCCAACTTGCCCATAATTGCCCAAGAAAATATACCAACTCTTACTGGCGAGCCAGCAGAGGATTCCCACCACTTCTACACTTGGATGACGGCCATAAGTGAGGAATTAATTCCTTTGAAGCACACTACCAGAAGTTGTAAAATAAATTCACACAATGATGCATGGTTTACTAAAGAGCTACCTAAGCAACATCTATACTGTAAACAACTAGAACGTAGATGGAGAAGGGGCTATGAGGTAGCCAATTTACACTTCTTTAAAACTTACAGGAAACAATATCATTCTGCTATCAAATTAGCAAAAAAATTAATATTTTGGTAACAGAATAGCTATGGCGAAGCAAAACCAAAAAGAGATATTTGCAATCATAGAATATTTTATCGCCGCCAAAGCTTTACACTCTCAAACTCTTTGCAATGATATTGCAACATATTTCGAGGATAAGATCAAGAATATTAAAAAGGATTTTTGAACTCCAAGGTCTAAAGAGCCTGTTAACAAACATGAGCCGGATTATAGGCATGATAGGCCCGTCCTTCGCGCTTTTCAAACTGTCACTCTTTCACAGACACACAAAGCCATTTTAGCATGTAAATCAGGTTCACCATTGAATGCGTGCCCCCCAACGATACTACATCATATCATGGATATAGTGAATCCTGTGAATGACATTGTGAATTCCTCTCTTGCCTCCGGCATGGTGCCCGATGAGTGGAAATTTGCTATAGTGAAGCCACTAAAGAAAAAACAAAATATAGATCCATCTAATCTTTCTAATTACAGGCCCATATCCTTACTGGCCATTTTGGGTAAGATCACTGAAAGAATAGTCTATAAGGAACTTTCAAATTTTTCTGAAACAACCCAGATTTTCCACCCTCGACAATCCGGCTTTCGCCCAAAACATTCCATGGAATCTGCACTGATGGAGATATCGAACACTAAGAAATTCATCACAGATAATGACAGGAAGGCAGTGCTTGTCCTTCTTGATTTGTCTGCTGCTTTTAATACCATCTCTCATAACATCCTCTGGGCTAGACTAAAATCTTGCAGCATTTCCGACACGGCACTGGCCTGGATCACGCTCTTCCTGTCTCATCGGAGGCAAGCAGTCTCCATTGGCACCTTCCTCTCCTCAAAAAGTTCCATCACCACGGGAGTCCCACAGGGAGCCTCACTTAGTCCAATCCTATTTAATATGTACATCACTCGCTTATTTCCCTCATTTCGGCTTATGGGATTGAAACAACATCTTACGCTGACGACACTCCTGATCCTGTCCCTTGATAAAAACTCCACGGAAGCTGAAGAAAATTTCAAAGCCTGTCTTACGGCGGTCATCAAATGGATGAAAAACAACCACCTCTGATGTAACACAGATAAGACAGAAATCTTGCTGATAGGGAAAGATAACCCCTTTCAACTCAAGGATTGGTGGCCAGAGGAGGCTGCAGCCCCTCCATCCACTGTGGAGGTGGCTTAAAACCTGGGGGAGTGGTTCGACTCCTCCCTTTCCTTCAAACCCCATGCACTTAAGGTGGTGGGTACATGCTTTGGCCTAATTAAAACCATGAAAAATTCTTTGATTTGATTCTGCTTGCTGCAAGGAAAACAGTGGCAGTGGCACTAATACTTTTGCGTCTAGACTTCTGTAATAGCCTCCTGGCAGGGGTCAATAAATCAACCCTGAAGAGGCTACAGGTAGTGCAACACGCAGTAGCCAGATTGATCTTAAAACTTCCTCGTAGGGCGTCAGCCTCAGCAGCGCTGAAAACTCTTCACTGGCTCCCGCTACACAAGAGAATTCTATTCAAACTCCTTGTCAACACCTTCAGAGCTACTCGACGACTGGGGCCAGTATATCTCTCTCCAAGATTTACACCATATACTACGAGGACACTCTGATCTACATCTGCAAACCTACTCAAATTGCCTGGTTTCAAACTTAAAACTCTGGGAGGGAAGTCTGCAACTGTGTTAGATGCAAAGGCTTGGAATGTTATGCCAAACAAATTGAGATCGATGGAATCTGAAATGCAGTTTAGGAAGGCCCTAAAGACCTGGATCTATGAAACACCCGACAAATCTTGCCATGGGTGATTTTTTTCACAGACACAGTGCTTCACAACTGGGAACAAATTCATCTACAAGTAAATGATCCAACCTTGCTTAACCAATATAATTTTTACTGTGCACGCCATGTGCTGAGCACAGTATTGGACGATGAGGTATCTGAGCATAGCAAAATGGCACCTCTAACGTACCTACTGCAGACCCAGTCCCCCTGAAGAGCGATAGAGATATTATATGCTTTTGTGCAGGAGCGTAGGCACCCAGATTTAGCTAAAGCTCGCCAGGAATGGCAAAATGATTTGAGCACAGAAATACCAGAGAGACAGTGGGCTTACTGCTGCTCAATAATTCGTACTATCTCGTTGAATGGGTGGCATAAACTTATGCATTTTAAATACCTTTACCAGGTATATTATACTCCAGCGCGATATATTTCAGATATAGATCACAGGACTTTTCCTATTGCCCTTGATGTGGGCGCAGGGAGCTGGTATCATCCATTTGGCATGGCACTCACCTTGAGTTCATTTTTTCTGGCTTGCAATATTCAAAATTTTGCATGAAATTATGGGGGATGCACTGCCTGGGAGACCTTTGGTGACACTCCTGGGTAATGACTGTGATGTGCCTAAGTCTTTTTGTTTGTTTGTATAAGCTTCATTCGACAAAAGATGTCCTAAAAGCTATAAGAATGCATTTTCTCAGGAGGAGCTTCGCGCGCAACCAAGATGGCCGCGTGAGCTTAGGGCTCCCGGGACCCTCGCAACCTCCCGCTTCTATCCTGTCCTATATCCTGTTCTTCATCGATGTTCTCGTGAAGACGAACCAGGCGTGAGGCGAAATCTGCATTCGGATTTTTTATTGGACCCCGGGAGCCGGAGTTACGGTGCCTTGAAGATTGCGGCCTATGATGCCTCCATGATGCCCGGCTGTGGAGTGGTCATTCTACCCGTGCTGTAGTTGAACAACATCGGCCTAAGGGGATTGACACGACCGGTCCGATTGGTTTCACTTTCGGTTTTGCCTTCAAAGTGACCTGTGACTAGAAACGAGCCTACCCCTGTGCCTACAGACAGCTGCCTGGTCACCCACGAATGTGACTCTGACTGTTTTGGCCGGATTTGGAGATCTTTCGACTTGGGTCCTCTGGCCGGGGCTGTTTTCGCCCGCGGAGGCCAGGGGTCGCCATTTTTCTGCCTGGCTTCATCGAATCGCACTGGCCCATCTCCCCTAATGGCGGGGAAACCGGAGGGTGACAGGCTGAAACCTAAGAACACTCGGCGAGGTGGCTCCACTCAATCTAACAGTATGGATCGCTATACCCAGCCTAAGGGTTCTCCCGGTGGAGCTGGCACGAGGGAGCCGCCTCCTTCGGCGATCGAGCCTACTCTACAAGATGTCATGGCCGCGATCGATGGAATCAAGTCCTCATTAGGACACCAAATTGAGGCTCTCGCACATAAACTTGACACTGCGGCGATTGATGTCAATCTGATCCGTGCAGATCTTGGCAAAACTAATGAGAAAGTTAAATCTTTGGACATTAAGACATCCAGTCTGACGGGTGATGTCACTGATCTGCAGACCGATGTCCGTCGCTTGAAGACCAACAGCGATCTCATTCTACGTCGTCTCGAGGATTATGAAGGGAGGGCTTGCCAGAACAATGTCCGTATCATTGGGGTTCCGGAAAAGGCGGAGGATCCGGCAGCTGACCTCTTTGTTGAGGACTTAATTGTTCACCATCTTGCACCTAAGGGACTGAGCAAGTTCTTTACGATCGAACGTGTTCACAGAGTTCCGGGTGGCCAGCCGAAGTTGGGAGCCCCGCCGCGGCCTATAATAGCCAGAATCCTCAATTTTCGAGACAGGGACGCTATCCTGCAGGCCTCACGGACGAGTGGCCCCACAAAATTTGAAAACACCACTGTCAGCTTCTACCCAGATTTCAACCAATCGGTCCAGAGGCAAAGATTCGGCTTCATGGGTGTGAAGAGAAGATTGCGAGACATGGGCCTCAAATATGCCATGCTTTTTCCGACCAAGTTACAAATTGAACATGCGGAGCGGACTTATTTTTTCGATCGTCCGGAGGTGGTGGCGGACTGGCTTGACACTCTCTCGAATCAGCCTCCATTGGAGAAACAATCTGGTGGAGCGGAGGGGGGCCCGACAGAACAAGAATAGGTGCCGGCAGATGGTATCCTGGGGTCTCTTGTTGGCCTCGAACTGTGGTTCGATAATCCTCACAATTGACTTGATCTACATTTTGGGGGTTGCGGGGTCAGTAGCGGGTCTATTTCCTCCTCTGTGTTTCTTTTTGTAGCCTAGTTAGATGGGGGGGCGACAGGCACACTGCAAGTTTGGGTGGTTTTCTAGTATTCCGCAGGGGTGCAGGGTGGGGGGTGTTGTAACGGGATGTTGCTGGGGGGGTTGGGGGTTTTTGTTGGGGAATGTGTGTGTTTCTTTACAAGGCAATGTATTCATGTCTAGTTTGACCGAGGTGCTGTATTCTACCCGGGATTGGATCCTCTTTCTTTTTCAGGATGGGGGTAGAGGGCTGAAATTGATGAGTTGGAATGTAAATGGTCTGGGGGATCAGATAAAACGTAGTGTCGTGTTGCAACTGTTGAAGCGTCTTTCCCCAGATGAGGTCCTCCTTCAAGAGACGCAATTGATTGGCAATACTTGTCGTGCTATGCACAGGAGGGGGTACCGTTTGGCTGCACATGCCGGGTTCTCCTCTGGCTCAAGAGGGGTGGGTATCCTGATCAAGAACTCTCTCCCACTTGAAATTGATTCCACGGTCCTAGACGATAGAGGGCGGTATGTCGCTCTTACGGGTAGGTGGGAGGGCCGGACCATCTCTCTGGTTCTGTGTATGTTCCCCCTGGCTTGCAGACGACTACTTTTGCGGACTTGGGGCAGGTTCTCCTGGTTCTCCCTGAGGGATCACTGCTCATGGGTGGTGACTTTAATGCGGTGGTCTCAGGTATTTTGGATCGACACCCGCCCAGGGATTTGAGAAGTGCACAAAACTGGCTATCTGATTTCCTTGATACCCTGGGTCTGGTTGATTGTTGGAAAATGTTGCACCCAGCACAGTAGCAGTACACTTTCCATTCTGGTGCACATGGTAGCCTTTCCAGAATTGACTATGTGCTGGTACCGGCGGCGCAGGCCCTCTCCGTCACCGAGGTTAAACATTTGGCCCGTGGTATTTCCGACCACTCTCCTTTGTGGTTCCGGATGGAGCTGGGCTCTGAGACTGAGGGCCGGGTGGCCCCGATCAATCCCTGGTACCTCCAAAACTCCAAAACTCGGACCGTCCTCAGGGGTCAGGCCCTGTTGTTGATAGCGAATGTCAAGAAACAGAAGGAAAAGGAAGTGGTCAAGATAGAGGCGGAGATAGCGGACTTAGAGCTAGACCTTGAGGGGGGGTGACCCACGCTGCGATGCATGTATTACGACTGAAGCAACTTGACTACAGGGCTTTGGTCACCGACGCAGCTAAGGCCATGAGTAGAGAGCAGCAGGGACGCCTTTATGATGTGGGGGATAAGGCTGGTAAATTAATTGTGTGGTTGGATAAGAAGGATAGAGCTAGTCGGGTAGTACCTGTGATTGAGACGGCTAGTGGTGATCGGGTTTCTGACCCTAAAGAGATCGTTCAGCAGTTCGCGGATCACTTCCGGACGGTGTACTCCTCTGTCTCTGATAGACCGGAGGAGGACTCACATCTTTTGTTACGGGATATATCCTTGCCGCGACTCTCTGATATTGATAGGGAACAAATGGACGCTGCAATAACAGCGGATGAGGTAGCTTTAGCGATTCGCTCCTTGCGATCAGGGAAAGCAATGGGTCCTAACGGCCTGCCTATTGAACTCTACAAACTGAAACCTGATAAAATTGCTCCCTATCTGCGAGATATGTTTTTGGAGTCTCGGGAATGTGGCTCTCTCCCCCGTGATCAGCGTTTAGCGACCATTGAGGTGATTCACAAGGAGGGGAAGCCCAAAGACAGGTGTGCGTCGTATCGTCCTATTTCCCTATTAAACGCCGAACCTAAGATTCTTGCAAAGGTCCTGGCTAATAGATTGATCACTATCATTGGTGAGCTGATACACCCGGATCAATCCGGTTTCATCCCGCGTAGGAACACCGCCCTGAATCTCCGGCGCCTACATGGTGTTCTCGCGAGAGCATCAACGTTGCGTGAGCCGGCCATCTTGGCGTCGTTGGATGCCATGATAGCCTTTGATACCGTGGAATGGTCATATTTATGGGCCGCGTTGGCTAAGTTTGGGTTCGGACCAGGTTTTATTGGTTGGGTTAGGTTGCTCTACGAAGACCCCCTCGCGCAAATTGTTGTTAATGGCCGCGTCTCAACTCCGTTTGGTCTCGAGAGGGGGACGCGTTAGGGCTGTCCTTTGTCGCCTCTCCTGTTCGCCGTGGCCCTTGAGCCCCTCGCTGCGTGGATCCGGTGGGAACCTTCGATGAAAGGTATTCGGTGGTCTTCTGAATTCGAAGATCGCATCTCGCTCTATGCGGACGATATTTTACTGTATCTGACTTCGCCACGAAAATCTTTGATAGTGTTATGCGATGTTTTGAATTCATTTGGTCGGAACTCAGGCCTCATTATTAATTGGACGAAATCCTATTTATACGTCCTTTCGGGCGACGTCCCTCTTCTCCCACGCAACTGTCCCATCCAAATTGCACACACGGGGTTTAAATACCTCGGTATTTATATTTCATTGGACCCTGCAGTTCGGTACGAACGTAATCTCCTTCCGCCCTTGTCTAGATTGAAGCAAGATGTTGTGGGTTGGCGTGGGCTTCCACTTTCACCCCTTGGTCGTGCTGCCCTTTTCAAAATGATGTCTTTGCCTTGTTTTCTCTATGCTCTTCAGAATACTTTTCGATATCGTTCCCGCTAGTTATTTTCGGGCAATAGAGGATCTTCAAAGGAAATTGATATGGGACGGCAGACCTCGTATTTTACTCGCTAAACTGACACTCCCGTGGTACGACGGGGGTATTGCTCTCCCGGATATAAAGCGATACTATTGGGCGTCCCAATTGGGAGCGATTAATCATAGTATGTTTGGTCCCGACTTGAACCCCGCCTTTGCTATGGATAGGTGGCTTCTGCCTGGTGGCAACTACTATAGGGCACTATATTCTAAATCGGTGATCAAGGCTTTGTCGGGACCTACGAGGATAGCAGTACGCCTGTGGCAGGACGCGACTAGCGCGATGGGATGGACGGATCGTTTGACTCGGGCGACCCCGCTATTTGGTTCTGATGAACTTGGCAAACTGTGGAATACCAAGGGGTTCGATAAATGGGACCTGATTGGTATTAGTAAGGTGGGGGACCTCTGGGTCAAGGGTCTGGTGAAATCATTGAGTCGTTGCGGGAGGAGTTTGACTTAAGTAACTCAGAATACTTCCGTTATATCCAGGTTCGCCATGCTTTGAGGTCGGTTTTCCTGGTTGGGGAGGTAATTCCAGAATCGTCTCCGCTCGAAGATAGATTGTTGGATGGCTATGTGCCTGATAGCACCATCTCCCTAGTCTATAAAAAACGAATCAATGATAGATCAGAACTCCTATTGCATCTTCGAGAATTGTGGACACGTGACGGTCTTGAACTGGATGACGAGGACTGGCAATCTGTGATCTCCTCGCCAAAGGAGGTCGCAATCCCAGCTCGACTCCGGTTGGTTCAACTTAAGATTCTGCATAGGATTTATGTCACGGGCCCTCGCTTGGTCCATATGGGTTTTTCTGAGGATGGTCTGTGTAAGCGAGGATGTGGGCAGGTAGGGACATTCCTTCATATTATCTGGGAATGTCGTGAGGTCGCGACCTTCTGTAGCGAGGTGCATAAGGTAATGAATGAGGTGACGGGGATTGCCCTCTTGCCGGAGGCTAGACGCTGTATGCTGAATGTTTGGGATCCGACGGACCACAACGCAGCGCAAACACAGTGGGTGACCTTGGGGGCCATGATTTCTCAATTATGGGGGTCCCCGGGGCCGCCTACGGTCGCGGCATGGAAGGACAACATGGACTGGTGCATGTTCAGGGAAAAGACTGTGTACTTGGCCCGGCGCCGACCCGGGAAATGGTGTAGAGTGTGGGTACCCTGAAATGGCTACCTTGGCGATATATGTACGCCACCTGTTGTAGATGTCCCAGATGTCCCTTTTTCCCCCTAACCCTGCATTCCACTTACTGTGCTGTATATGCTTTAACTTTGCCTTGCCCTTCCCCCTCCCCCTCTCCTACATTGATTGCTGATTTCTTTGTATTGCTTTCCCTTCCCCGTCTTGGAATCGGTACTGTATGTAAGATATTTTTCTGCCTTGCTGTTTATATAACATTTTTCAATAAAAATAAATATTAAAAAAAATGCATTTTCTTAAAACGGGAAATAAAAGCGTACAACATCATAAACGTATATGAGCCGACAATATAACATAATAGCCCAATGGACCCTTGACACAGTAAACATTTGTCATAATCAAATGATTAAAAATGAATGCGTAAAATAAAAATTTACAGTTAATACATCAGTTAAAAATATGCAATAAGAACGGAATAAAAACATATAGCAGTTCATCCTAATAACAAGCATTCATACTGTTGCAGTTAACTGAAGAGTTGGGGATTTTTCCTGGGATAGCAGCAAAGAATGGCAAATAAAGTGCTTGTGCATAGGAAATGGTTTTATATTTTATATTTGGCCGGACACAATTGGAGTTGTGATCCAAATTTGTCACAACCTCGTCTAGATTAAAGCTGCGCCAGTCTTAAGAGGGCTTTCCACCTAATGAGCCATGCCTGACAAATAAACTTAGCTATGCAACAAGCAAAAATAGGTCTGGAATCAGACCTAGGAGTGTGCAGGGCCCTGTGTTAATCCTGTGTGCCCAATCCTGACCATTCAATTTTAGCCATTTAGCCCGCAAGATGTTGTAAGCCGGGCAGCCAAACATTACATGGGCAATGCTTTCTATCGGGGCTCTACAGCATAGACAATCTTTTGATATCTCGGTGCATGAGTGCTATTTCGCGGGTCGTCTCGCGTAGAGGGAGAGTTCCAAACCTGAAATGTATATACAACATCCTGTCCCTAGGGACTTGGATTATGTCAAGAAAGGGCTCAAGATATCTAGTTTGTTTATGTGAATAAAATTCCATTGTTAATTTGCCCACATTAGGTTTACGGCTCTCCCATTGGTCTACCCATTCCCAATAGAGTGGTCTTAAGCTCATCACTCCTTGGGGTTCATGACTATCCCAATGCGCTTGGAGTCCAATAGCTATCAGCCCGACTTCCTGGTGAGGCTGTGATGAGAAGGGCACACTGACTCACCTACTTTGGGACTGTTAGGAACTGACGGGATACCGGACTGCCGTCCTAGATGACATTGACAAACTAATCTGTTGCGCAAAGGTGACTGTGGCGTGCTCGAGAGGCATTTGAAAACCGTGGAGCAATTTCCTTTTCTTCTGGCGTTCCTGTTTGTTTGTCTTCACCCCAGAGGGTTAACCGGGTGAACCACCAGCTGCTAAGCGCCCTGACTGTGAGTGGCGTTTAACTTTGTAACCTTAACCGCCTACCTGTGGGGGACTGCAAGTCCCAAGACTCCCTCTGGTCAAGCACGCCTGGCCCGGACCACCGCCACGCCCGCAGCCTCAGGCGCGATATAATTGTCATAACATCCCCGCGCCGCGGGAGCGCCGGGCTAAGACCGGGCAACGGGTGGGCCGTCTGTGGCCGTCCGAGGACGACTGAGGCCGGGCTGGGCCCCGTCTCTTTATCGTTCATTCCTTACACTCCTTATCCCGTGGTTATCGAATATTGACAATGCCACCGAAGCCCGGAAATGGCGGAAAACCACAAACGGGTGGGAAGGTAAGCGGCACCTTGGACGCCTTTCTCACAAAGGCGGTCTCAAACTTGGATCATGAAATATCTGTTGCTGAATCTCGCTTGTCTTTAGAACTCCAAAAAACCAAGCGCTCGTCTTTAGGTTCAATACGACATATACCTTCCCCCCCAATACACAGCCCCGTGAGCATAGGGATTTCTTCAACTATGGATACTAGTATTCCCCTGCTCCTTCAGGATAACTCCCCAACTTCCACCTTTGTTTCACTGAGGAGCCCCAATATTGACTTAACCATTCCGGACTCTTCATTGGAATTTTTTCCCTTCGGAGATCTCTTTGTTGCAGCTCCCAAACGCAACTCCTATCCCGCCAAATAACA
This sequence comes from Lissotriton helveticus, assembly GCF_964261635.1. Taxonomy (NCBI): domain Eukaryota; kingdom Metazoa; phylum Chordata; class Amphibia; order Caudata; family Salamandridae; genus Lissotriton; species Lissotriton helveticus. Next base: position 621,758,351 of record NC_136070.1, on the reverse strand, counting down.
CACCCCTGCAAAAACCACTTAGACAACCTACTTTAACAAAAAGGAAGAGAGGGGGAAACGACAACCGGGGCGGACAACCCAAAGTACCTAGACTAGGCTCAAGTCCGCAAACCGATAATCGTAATAAAACACCACAGATTTGTCGGCCACCTTTGAAGTCAAAATCAAACCCTCAACAACCTCAAATCAAGATAAAGAACCAATCACCTGAATCTAAGCTAGTTCTGAATGACATAGAACATCTAGTCAGATCTTTACTTCTCCCTGTATTGGAAAGGGTAAAAAGATTGGGTGACCAGTTAAACAAATTAGTGGTAGAAACCATCTTAAACTCTCAACTTTTAAAGGGCTTGGCAGCCACCAACATGAACACCAAAAGTAGCGGACCACGATTAGTCAATAAAGCCGCCACTAAAGTTATTACATCTGGTCCTGATATGACCCCTGGGAATGTCAGGCTTTCTAAAGATACTCGACCCGCTTTGAATACTCCTTGTGGGAAACCAGGGAAAACTGATAAAATTAATAAACCATCTACACACCCCACTCTCACAGGGCTTAGAGATTCAGTGTTTTCTTTACGCAATACATCTTCAACTGCCACTAAACACCCAGACCCCAAGGTTACTGATACAGCAAATCGTCAACCGTCGGGCAAACTCACAACAACTCAAGGATGTCATATAGATCTTCCTCCAGAGGCGGTCCCATATGCCATAGTCTTAACAGGTGTCCCAGAGCTTACAATAGGAAAGAATGAAGGCTACTCCGAGCTAAAGAATAAAGCCATTCATTGGCTCAAACAAAATAGGCCATTGCCCCCCCATATAGATGGAGATATACTGTTTGTCAGAAGATTAGCGTGGGTAGGCACAAGACCTTAAGACACTGCAGGAGACGTAATTATTATTAATTTTAGAGACCGCAGGGTGGTCCCGCACATTGCTGATTGTTATCACCATCCGGGATCTAGTAGCATAGTCCCCAGAACTCTAACCTACTTTTACCCAGAGGCATTAATTGTCCCCCGTGATCATCGTGGCGTCCCCACATACTACAAACATAACCCCTATTCCTTTTTCCCATTAAAGATGACTCCATGGCCTACCAATCACCCGCTTTATGAGAATCCACAGGGGCCAATTAAACGCCGGAATTTCCCAACCCATCAAGGGATTAAACCACCAAACTGGTTACTCCCCCTGTCAAATCGATATGATGTCTTTTCGGCTCTAAACGACCTGGATTGACAACAGGGAAGTACTGTGACACAATTCCCGGAAATATTGACTCATACCTTGTCAAAAAATTCTCATCAAAGTGGGTGCCCAAACACTGATCTTGAGGCAGGGGAACTTATGACCTTAACTGTTCCTCATGGGTCTCCGTTAACACAGAACGACCAATTCTTTAAATCTACTGCTACAGATGATTTACCTGTATCCCAGCACAATGTCGCTGAACCCTCTCGTTTAAATACCTCCAAATTAGTGGAGCTGACATATAGTTTCCTCTCCTGGAATGTGGCTGGTCTAGCGGATAAAGTCTACCAAAAACATTGGCATGACGTTGTTATTGAGCACAATGTATTTTGCCACCAGGAAACCTGGTCCCTGGACGCTTACCATATTAATGGTTACCAAACCTTTCATACCCCAGCCGTCCAAAGTGCTTACGGACGTAATAAAGGGGGTCTTTGTACATTTGTATCCGTTACCGGGGGCATTGTAATTAAAAGGTTCATGGCGACTGAATTTTATCAGATACTGTGCCTAAATTGGGGCTCTCTACAAAACGCCATCATATTAAATCTCTATAACAATATTCCTCCTGACAGGAGTGAGGCTACCTTGAGTAAACTGTTCTCGACATTGATCTCCCTACATGACCAGTTGATAGGTGATAACATTATGCTTTGGGTCGGAGACTTTAACTGTACGATCTGTCCCCATCATTCATATGGTTTGTGCGGCCTATCGGACTATGGGGAAGATTGCCCTACCCATTTTATTCATACAACACTCGGCACCTCATTTAATAACATACTCTTCTATTTTAATTTAACTTTTATTAATGAGATTTGTATTCCGAGTATACCATTTCAGCCTACCTTTAATGGAAGGGGGTGCAACACGACAATCGATTTTTCCTTAATCTCTGCATCCCATGTTGGGATAGTGACCACCTGGGAAATGGGTCAGGCTCCACACTCAGATCATTACCCTATAATGTTTAGTATCAGAGTCAAAAACATAACACACAGGGCTGAGGTCAACACCTCATATACCCCAGAAATAAGATTAGCCTCAAAAAATGGATACACAATTAAATGGGCTAAGTTAGACCCGTCGGGCTTTTTGGAAAAACTAGTTGCCTCTAACTACGAAGATATAATGATTTGTTTGACCCCAGAAGAGACACCGGATAGTGTAATGAAATCCTTTTCTAAAATACTAACCACAGTAAAATTTTTATTGACAAGAAAACATCACAAGGGGGTTTCTAAGCCCCATAGGTGGTTTGATAGTAAGTGCACTAAAGCACTAACACTTCTTAAAAAGGCATTGCACACAACACCCAAAAATCCGGATTCAATTCGCATCGCCAGAAAAACCTATAAAAACACCTTAAAATTGAGAAAAGCCAGTCTAAAGAACAAGGTATGGGCAGCCCTTAAAGAAGCCTCGAATAACAGAGACCACAGGGCTTTCTGGAAGGTGGTAAATGACCCGTTCTTACAGACCAATGAGGCTAACTGCATTGATCTGGCAATCACAGCCGATCAATGGGTAGCCCATTTTAAACAACTGTACGGTAGATCGACTGGCAATGAAGGTGGAATTTTTCCTATGGATGAGGTTAACAGTTCATTGGTAGGTAAACAGCCCACTCCTTTTCCTCTATCCGTAACCTTTGAATATGAGGAAGCTATCAAAGCCATAAAGGACAGTTCGTCGGGCAAGGCACCGGGGCTGGACGGTGTCCCTATAGATACCTACAAGGCCGAAATAGATTTATGGGCCCCAATGATAACTAACGTCTTAAACAAAGCGAACCAGGAAGGTTTTATAACTACCTGGTCTGACGCTATAGTCATACCCATTTACAAAAAGGGCAAGAGGAACGACCCGGCCTGCTATCGGCCCATCTCCTTTTGGACGCTTTGGCAAAGGTAGCAGGCCGTATTATCCTAAACAGAATACAAACCTGGGGGGAGGAAAATCTAATTTTCTCTAACTTACAGTATGGCTTCAGCCCAGGAAAAGGGACAACGGAACAATGCTTAAATTTGTCCCTTCTCATTGCTACATACACTCAGGCTAAGAGCTGTAACCTTTTTATTTTATTTATAGACTTAAGCTCTGCTTTTCACTGTGTAGATCATGAATTCCTATGGCTGACACTAAATGACATGGGGATCGACAGTCATATTTTATCATATATTAGGGAACTCTACAGAGAGGCAGGTGCAAGAGTTAGATATGGCCCCAGGGGTGAATGCTCTGATAAATTCCCCATAGAAAGGGGTGTCAGACAGGGGTGCATTTTGGCACACCTACTATTCACCCTATATATTAATTCAATTGGACAATATCTTAGGAACTTTCAATATGATTATCCCACTATTAAAGGAACCCGCATCCCATTACTATTATACGCCGATGATGCAGCATTAATGTCACGAACCACACTCGGGCTACAAAGAACCATAAACAAATTTAACATCTATATGAACCTTCGTGGCCTGAGTATAAATATTTCTAAAACCTTTACAATGGTCTGTGAGAAGGGTAGAAAAAAGCAATCATGCCCAATCTTCTTGGATAATAAGAGAATTGAAAACACAGACACCTTCTCTTACCTAGGGGTACATTTCCATAGAAGGAGCTCTTGGCAAACAGCGATTAATGCCAGGAAACTGGCATTTCTGCGCTCAATTGGCACCCTGAGAAATGTTTCTACCAAACTGGGGGGGGAAGCCAGTTAAAGACCTAATTTATATTTATAAAGCCAAGTGCGTCTCAACCGCAACCTACGGTGCTGGCATTTGGGGCATCGAACACGCACTGGGGATACAAACCTGTGAAAATCAGTTCCTAGCCTATTTACTGGGGGTATCCAAAACGACAACCTCGTACATCGTGCATATAGAAGCAGGCCTTTCCCATATAACGGACACCGTAAGGATCTCCCCGATTCTTCTTTGGCATAAGGTCTGGGTTACCCCAGAAACCCTATTAAATAGGGATTTAATAACTGATTGCCTATTGCTTGATGGGTTGTCGAAAATTAAATGGCTACGCTACGTCAGAAATATGTTCAATAAGTTAGGCCATCCGGAATATTTTACAAAACCTAGCACGATGGAGAAGGTATCCAGAAGCCTAATTAAAAAGATGTCCCTGCACCACCTCGTTACTTTGAGGTGGAATGCAGTAAAAGAAAAGCAAACCATCCTTAGATATCAGCAAATCACCTCCCATGAAGGGCTACAAAAATACCTAACATTAGTGAATAGTCCCTATGCCCGTTCACTGCTTACTCGTTTTAGGTTAGGCTTCTTTTTTCGACTTGTCACATTCCCCCTACGTAACACCTGGTCCATGTCAAATCTCGTATGTCCCTGCGATGATACTTCGTATCAATCTGACATTCACTGTGTCCTATTTTGTAAATTCTATCAGGCACCACGCAGGGCATACTTATTACCAATCTTAAGGACATGGGGGATCCGAACATGTAAGTTAGCTTTCCTTAAATTGCAACAGAGTCAGAGTCAAAATCACTTTATTCGATTAGTTTAAAATCATAAAAGTATGCTATACAAATACATTGGAATATCAAAAACAATAATTGGTTAAAAAGCAGTTTAGTAGTTAAAAAAAAAATTCAGTATGTACACAATGTTCAGTGGCAGTCGGAAGAGACTAATTGCTGAATAATTTTTTTTTTTTTTAAATCTTTTTTTTTTTTCTTCCTTCCCCCTTTTTTTTGCAAACTTTACAAAATCCCATAAAATGATAACCTCAGGTATTCTTTTGGTACAAACTAATCATTTATGACATCTAGCACTGATCAACATTTACATAATGTAAAGCTATAATCGACCGAGGTCTATTCTGTCTGGAACGGATAGAGGCAGTCAAAAAGTTGGCTACCCCGAACATGACTAGTGGAGACTCCATAAGTTGCAGATACAGCAAGGCAGGTTTTATCTGCTTAAACCCTTTGTCCCTTAATATTGGCTTAATGAATTTTTCCTTGCCAGTCTTAAAAAAGGGGCAAAAAAACACAAAATGCAGTAAATCCTGGTCAGAGAAATCGTCACATTTACATGGAGCATTCTCATGAGGCTTACACCACTTATCATAAGTACCCAACAGAAAATGCACCTGATTAAAACGGAATTTTGTAAGAAGCCACCGATGAAATGGTTTGGTAACAATCGTCAAATATGATTGTATAGACATTGACGTGATCAACATATAATGTGACCTTACAGTTGGCTTCATAATTTCACACGCTTCCCTTTCCGATTCTCGCTTTTTTATAAAGTGTGTTTTTACCCATTTAATATCTTCTCTTGTCAGGCTTTCATGGTTAGTGTACAGTTCAGGTCGGCCCAGATAACCTGCTGTAAATTTAATAAATGCCAACCACCGTATCTCCGCCACTTTGTCCCGCCCCATACAATCCCTAATGATTTTATGATTTAGAGATAGATTGGGATTTAGCCAGGTTCTGATCCATGACAAAAGTGGGGCCATAGACAGGGTATCTCCAATATACCCCATCCCCAATTCCATGTGCACTGCAAACGCTGATGTAGATTGGGGGAGACCCATAAGGGATAGCAAGAATCTATTTTCCTCTCTCTGTATCAGGGCAGAGTCTTTATAGCCCCATATCGAGGCCCCATACCTTGCAATGGCTAAGGTTTTGGCTCTATAGATGGTCAATATAGCCTCAGCTGGTTTCCCACCCAGTCGCTTTGCAAAACCCAAAATACCAGCCGACGATCTTCTCATGGCCGCTACCTTGTTGGAAATTTGTGGTACCCAGGAACCTTTATCATCGAACACCACTCCTAGGTAGGTAAAAACTTTAACTCTCGAGATTGCTGCACCATTACAGGAGAGGGTTTTTATACTATTCTTGCATTTCCCCACAGACATTACATGCGATTTCTCTATATTTATCACTAGATCCAGATCTTGCATGAAAGCCCCGAAGGAATTGAGCAGATGTTGTAAACTTATCGGGGTTCTTGACACAGCACAGTGTCGTCAGCGTATAATAAAACAGGCATCAAAGAACCACCCATACGCGGCACGTCGACAGATGCCGCTGCCAAAGTGTTTCCCAGTGAGTTAATATATAGAGAAAAAAGCATTGGGGCCAAAATGCACCCTTGGCACACCCCCCCTGCCAGATTTAAAGAATGCAGTGCACTTCCCCTCTTGGGTCATACGTATGGACGCTCTCAAGTCTCTGTGGAGTTCCGCCAGAAAATTCACCAAAGCCCGATCCAGACCCAGCTCCAAGAGCATTGTCCACAGCTTTGACCTATTAACTAGGTCAAAAGCTGTGGACAAGTCCATAAATGCCAAGTAAATTGACCCCTTGGACGCAACTGTATATTTGCTCAGTATAAGATGTAAATTTAGGCATTGATCCTCGGTGCCTCTCCCTGATCTAAAACCATACTGCGCATTACACAGAATATCATTATTTTTGGCCCAAGATGAGATCTTTGCTAGGATAACCTTACCCAAAATTTTAAATGATGAATCTAGCAATGATATGGGCCTGTAACATCTTGGATCCCCCCTTTGGCCCTTCTTAAATATGGGGATTATAATAGACTTTGACCAAGATGTTGGAACTCTGGCTTTGTCTGTACAGGCTATATTAAAAACATTAGTGAGGGCTACTGACCACACGCTAGAATTTGATTTAAACATGTCAGCCGGTACCCCATCTGGACCTGGAGCCTTATGGCTTGCCTTATCCTCAATGGCCTTCCGTACCTCATTGATAAAGAATCTGAGCGGAGTCTCCCGAAACTCATCCGGCACTGGATCAAAAGAGACTAATTCAAGGTTACTGCCATAAATTTTTTCAAAGTGGTCTAGCCAATCCCGTTCAGGGATATTTACCTCTAATGGCGCATTTTCTTTGCCATTAAATAAGGGGGCATTAACTATTGACCAGAATTTGGCACTGTCCCTCAAAGTGATCTTCTCGTAAAGTTGGTCCCATGCTTGTTTTTTAATTTCATTCTTTCGCCTCAGAACAGTTGTATTATACTTTTTCCTTAACCTGGCGACTTCCTGTCTATCTCGGGGTGTCTTTTTTAGTGCTATGAGTAGATCTCTATGGGTTTTAGAGCATTCGTTATCAAACCACCCCTGCGCCTTTTTCACCTTTTGTTTCGGCTTACTCTTTAAATCCTCAGCCACTTGCCGACAGATTAATTGGAATGAAGAAATAATGTTCCCACCAAACTTCAGTGGTTCCCTACAAGTGTTGAGTTCCTTCCCCACCTTTAAATTAAGTGAGTGAAAAAAGTCCTCTGGGATGATTTTACTCCATTTTACCCGTCTCCCCTGGTCCTGGACAACTAGATCTAGCATGGTTTCGGTGTTTGCAGCTTTATTAAATAAAAACAAATTATTATTGTCCAGTTCCAACACCACTGGGTTGTGATCACTAAATGTGGTTTGTATAGAATTATAAAAAATAACATTATGTAACATGCCAGGAGAAATGAATATATAATCTATGATAGTATTACTATCCCTTGCACTGTATGTTGCCACCCTCTCATTAATGTCGAAGAACTCTGGTTCAGATAAATTAATCTCTGAAAGTAGTTCTTCCAGGGCGGCCCCCTTTACAGAATGTTCAAAATGTGATAGGGCAGATTATCTATGTTATCATAATCTCTATAATGGCAATTTAGTTGACATAAATGTATATTAAAATCCCCCACCAGGGTGAAATATACAAAAGTGGTTTGACCCTCCTTATATTTAATTAAAAATTTTGCCAGTGAGTTAATGTTTTCATTATAAGGAGTACCTTGCATGGCATTGTAGAAGTTAATATAAACAAATTTATAATTATTGGGCATAGTAACTTCCAAAACTAAGTAATTCTGAGATGTAGTATTTAGGATCTTAACAGAACCCCCCACTTTAACGGATATTAAAAACATCAGCCCCCCTCTGTCTCGTCCTGAGCTTGATGCTTGGGCAGCTAAAAATATGATGTATACCCATCTAGCCAGAAATCGCAGTCCCTATCCCATGTCTCCTGGAAAGCTACGACATCACAGTCCTTTAGGAGTTCAAGCCATCTTATGTCACCCCTTTTTGAACGAAGGCCTGCAATATTCCAGCTCATAATTTTTACTGTTTTACCACTTCCCTCTTTAACAAGTGAGGTACATTGTGACACATTTTTAGTGCCACCAGGGTAGGTCAGTCAATCATTTTCGTCCAGATGTGATAGGGCTGAGAACCTGTTTGTTAACTCCAGCCCAGCCCTGTGTTCTGTTCGGCAGTTATCCGTGGTTTTTGGTAGGAGGCCTGATGTTTGAGTGGCCCAGGAACTTGGGCAGGAGGTGCGACTAAGGGTAACATGATGACCACCCCTGCCCAAATGCAACTTATATGGATCGGGCCGTGGGTAGAAGAAACCTAGGGGTACCGCTCTAATCCTGCCTTCCTTTACCTCTGTAGCATCCCAGAATAAACGTGTTGCCTCATGGGGTCTATTAAAATTAACAATCAGGCAATCGCCAGCAAATTTTTTGTCCGTAAACCCCACCCAGTCAACCCGTCTCCCCATCTGAATACCATCAGATATATTACTTGGGCCTGAACAGTTTTCATCACACCATATCTTGATGTTATCTATAAGTGACCCCTGGGACTCCACCTCTCCTGGTTTCAATACGGGAACATTCACTAAAACAGCAACAAAAGGTGTAGCCTCCGGGGGAAGATTAACCGGTGGCCTGGCACGCTGCCTCCTAGCCCCAGGAGGATTTAACTCAACATGTGGAGTAGCCTTATCCGGGGGAGTACTAGTTTTACATATACCCTGCACCGGAGTTTTTATACATTTGTCATTACCCTTACTTACACAAGCCTTAGAGACGGGTAATGATACAGGTAATAGAGTAAGACCTAAAGGCACGTCTTTCCCTATCTCCATTAGAGATTGAACCTGTTGAGCTCGACGGATAGAAGACCGAGGTATTGTGGGTATTATAGGTGAGGGGTGTTCACTCATTTTAGTTGACAAAAATGTATTAATCCTGTCACATTTCCCCAATATTTCTGCTACACATTCCTTTAAGGTCTCTACAATGTCACTGGAGATCTGTATAAGCGCAGCTTCTAACTTGTCCGTAAGCACTTTCTCCACCATTTCCTTTATGGAAAATTCAAAGTCACTTAGTGTTTTGCGAGGTTTTTTACGACAGTACGAACCTTGTAATTTGGGTCTTTGAATCAGTATTTTAGTACGCTTAGTAGCCTGGCATGCAGCCTCCTGCAATGGGTCATGAGAAGTTTGATGGGTAGCTGGATAGCAGACCTCTTGGCCCTCTTGACCAGATGTACTAGCATGCACTTGAAACAAAGTATCATTTGCTGTGTTAGTAAGGATTGTGGGCTCCAAGGGGATAGTCTGTCTATTAGGCAATGGGGATACTTGAATGTCCGGTACTATAGAATCTAGACCCAGTTCAACTTCTACGCTCCCAAACGCCACCTCCGATCAGCCAACCACGCCCTCGCCGCCGTCCCCCGCATCCGAAGAGCGACTAGAGGAGGAAGGTCCTTCTCCTACCTGGCCGCCAAGACCTGGAACTCCCTCCCGACCGACCTGCGCCTGACCCAAGACCACCTCTCCTTCAGGAAGAAGCTGAAGACCTGGCTGTTCGAGCAGTAGCGGCACCCCCCCCCCCCCCCCAGCGCCTTGAGACCCTACGGGTATGTAGCGCGCTTTATAAGTGTCACTGATTGATTGATTGATTGCAATCTCTTGGTTAAGTTTACCCACGGCAGTGGTGAGATAGGTCATAATATTGGCCGATGTTGTGTCTTTACGTGGGATTTTTGCTTTCACTATGCCCCCAGTGATGGAGGTTTGCAGTTTACGCTTACCCATATTGAGATGTAAGTCACAGCGAAGTGGCCCGTCCCATCCCTCTTCGTCCCCGGACGTCCACAGACGGCCCGCCCTTGTCCCAGGCTTCTCCCGCGCCGCGGGGTATATGATTCAGTTATGTAGGGTGTGGGGTGTGGGCGTGGCTTGTTCCCGGTCCAGGCGCTGCCAGGTAAAGGATCCTGGGACTTGGAGTCCGCCTAGGTGTTCCGGCGCGACTACGACAAGCCCCTGGTCACGATGCTCCCGTTTGTAATTGCCTCCCAAGTCCTGTGGCCAGATTGAATTAGGAGGAAAGGGCTCCGCTATCGCCCTTGCCGAGTTTCACCCCCTGAGACCTCCACGCTGCGGCTCCCTTAAATTGCAACAGCTGGAAGAAGATAATGTTATTCATGCATTGAATTGCTTCTTAAAGCTTGTAGTAAAGTTCCGTATTTCAATGAATTGATCATAAACATTTTAATGTATTTTTACTGGATAAAATCAATCAATCATTTTCGGTTTGGATATGTGTATTATACCTATTACTTTTGTTTTTAACTGCTTTCAACTTGTTTGCTTTTATGATTTGTATTTCTAAATCGAATAAAGCATGATTGAATTTGAATTTGAACTAATCTGTTGTACGAAATTGACCCTCTATGTTGAGACCTCAAGAGGTATGGATCTAGCACACCGGTTCAGGGGTGGGGGATGGGGGAAGGGGGGATTATTGTTTTTTTTTTCTAGGCTTTTAATACTGTTTGTCCCATATCCTGTTCTGACTGCTCTGGGCTCCGATCGCACTAAAGGAGCTCACTGGGGCTTCCACAGGTATGATGTGGTCTAGCAAGATTGGGGGGAGTTCCGGTTGACGAAATATGGGAATGCCCGATGTATGTAATGTGCCTTTTCATTTGCCTGAAAATCAATAAACCAAAGTTAACCATAAACATACATACAAGTCTGAAGTTAGATGCCAGCTTTGTATTTTGTTTCTTCTCTAGTAAATTTGCTTTATTGCAGTGGAATTACTGGTTCTATACCTGCTTCAAAACCTTCTTGAATTTGACAAAAGCCATAGTTAGATAGACAGAGGACCTAATTCATTAAAAAATAATAAAAAATAGGATTGGAGATGTGTTTATTATTTGTAAAGAATATTAATTTGTATGCAATTACTATCTGTATTTCTTGCTATTCTTGGAAGCAACTGGAAAGTCTGAGAAGGCATCATTACAAACTTCAATATGACTCATCTAGAGTAGGGTGGTAGAAATGTTCGATCCTGCTTAAATATTATAACATTCCCCAAATGAGCCAGTTCAATATGTTCAATAAGAGGCTTTCATTATTTTTTTTATTTCTCATTAATTTTTGTTTTATAGCAACAAAACATTTCTGTGAGAAATGCTCTAAATGACAACAACGTCACAGTACATAAGACATTAGCAGTTTTAACTGGATTCATAAAGCAGGTTAACGTTAGAAATAAGAAGGTTAATGCTCAAAAAGATGACAAATAATGAATATATCATACTTATATTCATATGCTCAACTTAAGTGTGTCTGGGAAGACTGTAAACTGCTCTTGAAGTAAAATGCTTCAGAAAAGGGGGTGGTGATGAACAGAGTGCCTGAATTAAGCAGACCACTCTTACCCAGTCCAAAGATCAGGGCTTGATCCATCACCGTTTTTTAGCTCACTGCACCATCCCAGCTCAGAACTTGGCTATATGCAAATTAGTCTGTTCCTGTCCCAGTGCATGATGGGAACAGGGCAAACCAAACTACCAAGCCAATTCTTATACTGGGAAGGAAACAAGCTTCCGGGGACCAGTTTCTGCCATTTCAGGCGTCGTCGGCCCGGCTTGCTTGAATCCTGATGGTGCAATGAGCAAGGGACTCACATCTGAGTATACCCTTCCACGCATATGGTGGACAAAATGATTCAGAAAAGGGGGTGGTGATGAACAGAGTGCCTGAATTAAGCAGACCACTCTTACCCAGTCCAAAGATCAGGGCTTGATCCATCACCGTTTTTTAGCTCACTGCACCATCCCAGCTCAGAACTTGGCTATATGCAAATTAGTCTGTTCCTGTCCCAGTGCATGATGGGAACAGGGCAAACCAAACTACCAAGCCAATTCTTATACTGTGAAGGAAACAAGCTTCCGAGGACCGGTTTCTGCCATTTCAGGCATCGTCGGCCCGGCTTGCTTGAATCCTGATGGTGCAATGAGCAAGGGACTCACATCTGAGTATACCCTTCCACGCATATGGTGGACAAAATGATTCAGAAAAGGGGGTGGTGATGAACTTGAAGTAAAATGCAGCACCTTGTCTTGTGGGATAAAAATATTATGGAGGAACCCTACTGGAGGACCAGCATAACAGTCCAGTTTGTAAAAGACTAGTAAAGATATTCGTTTTTTGGCTGTGTTGCAGTACTATTTTGTATGAATTGTCTATGTGGTCAGTAGTTGCCATTCTACTGCTGTGGTTGAGTTATTTATTAACGGTTTTCAGGCTTAATAAGGATTTGAAATGCATCCAAGAGTTCCTGGCTGAAGATATAGTAGTGAGGATATCAGGGTGTAAGGGCAGTGGGAGAGAGGGAGTCAATGGATTGTTACTCATCAAATATTGAACGAATCACAACAGCTGAGGGGGATAACTCTCTAGCCCTCAATGACAGCCCAATTCTCTCTCCGTCTCGGTCTATTGTGCTCTCTCACTCTATCATCCATTCTCTTTCTTTCTCACTCTCTCATTTACCCTCTCTCTTTCTCTCTCTGTCTGTTTTCTTCTTTAGCTCTTTCTCTTTCATCCTCCCTCTTTCTCTTTTCCTCTCTCTCGGCATAATTTAGATATTGGCGGGACTGCGACAGAGTGGCCTTTTTTTGGGGTCTTCCGCCCACCAACCTGGTGGTCAGCCCACCCTATTTAGATATTGGCTGATAATGTGAGAAAAGACCGCAGCGGTCCCACCGACTCTGCCAGGACTTCACTCCCCGCATCTATGGTAAAATGGGCTGAAACAGACAGTGGTGGTATTCCAGCCAGGATTCCTGCCTTCCAGATTTGGATGTGTCCTGTTTTGAATGGAATTCCCACAGGAATCCCTCTACTTTGGATAGGCAAAATGATAGGAAAAGGGGTGTAAAGTCACCTTTTCTCAGGGTACAGGCTGCAATTCCCTCCTCTTCTCCTTCGCACAGGTCACCCTTCACCTGCTGGACCTTCACCGCGAAAGACCGGCACCCCGTTTTGACTGACCTGAAGGTAGGTGTTTTTGGTGTGTTGGTGTATATAAGTGTTTTACATTTAAAAAATTCCCACATAACTGTCTCCCCGCCACCACAGTAGCTCCCCTGTCAGCCCCAACTGGAACATCCAAATCTGCCCAGCGGTGCCCCGCTGTCCAGACGGCAGATGGTTCACCAGCATAGAAGATCACCCCAGCAGCGGTCTTCAGTGTACCGCATAAGAATCTAAATACGACAGGCGGAAGGCAGTCAGCGCGACAGAGTACTTGGACCCACCAACGCTGCAAGACAGCGGTAATACCGCAAAGATCTAAATCAGGCCCTCTGTCTCTCTCCCGCTCCTCCTTTCTCTCTCTACATCACTCTCTTTCTCTCTGCCATATATTCATTAAAGGCATATAATGTGGTATTAGTGTGATATCTATTTCATGTCAACCATGAAAGTGTTTACCGTCAAGTTAGTCAACAACTTTAAGGCAATGCTAGGCTTTAGACATATTATTTATTTTCTGTAAATTAAGTAAGTGTTAAACAGACATACCTTTCCACATGGAATATTGTTAATATTCGCTCAGCTACACATGTCAGACTCAATTTTGAAGTTTGGTAACTTCTTGGTACCTATCTTACCTGGTATCAGAGTTTAAAGGTTTGTAGAAAGTGGTGTTTTTTGTGGTGTGGTTGTGTGACCTCACCGTGTAATGCACATACGATACCAATTTGGGTCCCATCAGACTTGTTTGTTAAACCTTAGCTCAACCATGGGAAGATGTGGCTTTAAGCAGTCATGCTTAAGCAAAAGAACAAGTGTACAGCATTTAGAAGTACCAAAACAACGTAATATATCGGTCACACAACACAAACGAAATCTGACAATAATTTATAAAAGAAATCTGACAATAATTTATGAAAATAGATTTAATTTTTATGAATTTTTAGACACCAAAATGGACAAAGTCGACCAGAGCATTTCGTTCATATAGATTTTTAAGTAAATTGTAAATCACTGCTTTGCCTGCAAAATCCCGACAAGCATTGGCAAGCAGAAAGTTTGGAAACTTTGTAAAAGGTGTATAAAGTCTATTATGGCCTGTTTTGGACAATCAACTGTGGTAGGGCAGAGGTTAAGGTCAGCAAGGAGTAAGAGAACAGTAATCTTGTTGCCAAAGTAGTCTCAAGCCCAGTGCCAGGCTTTATGGCCGAACCTCCATAGACTTCAATGAAGTGGTCCTCCTGCAAGGGATACAGGATGCTAAAGATGCTGAGGATGCTGTTCAGTCAACGGGGGGCTTCCTCGGGCTATTCCTTGATCCACAGTACATTACGGGTGACTGGCCCATTGGTTGATGTCCATCAAAGTCCTCTTGTGCCCAGCAAAAGTCCAGTTGCCACTGGACTATTGGTCTTCGGTCACAGCAAAACCAGGGGTTCCCTTTAAAGAAAGGCTAGTGTCCATCTTGGGTGACCAAGCTGCACTCTGATGGCTATTCCTGGTCTAACAAACTCGGGTGTAACTTTTGAGCATTAGGACTTGGTCTCACTTGGTGCACGTCAGCAGTTAGTGGTGATCAAGCAATTGTGTCTACTTACTAGTTATGACGGGCTTCCTCAGTTATTGTGGCCAATGTGCTATAACCGGAAGTTAGCCACCAGAATGTTGGAGTTCACTTCATCTGTCTGGGGCTCAGGAGAGACTTTTTCATGAGCCAGGTACCCAGTTACAGTTTTCATTTTGCTAGCCCAAGGATCAGCAGCTGCAGTCCTATAGTAGGTGTGGTCCAATAGTTGGTGCAGCCTCTCTTGCCATGTACAGGGACCAGCAGGGCAGTCCTCTCTCCAGTGCAGATGTATTCTGAGGTCTGGGTGCCAGAGGTGCCATATTTATGCCCAGAAAGTGTCCTTGTGTTATGCAGAAGTTACTAGTCAATGGGTTACTAGGACTTATTGTGCCTTATGATGACTTCCTGCAATGTGTGACATCTAGCTATTCTAGAATGCACTATTCTGCCCACTCCCAAGATGGTTGAACCCCTCTCTCGGTGTGTGGAGCGTGGTAGCCCACCCTAGTGGTGTGGCTACCTGAGGGGCAATATCCCACTGATAAACTGGTTTGGCAGCTGGTCTCCAATGCCAACCTGTCCAATATTTGCCCTTCAAAGGCATCTTCCACTTTGAAGTTCACCTTTTGGAGTCACACCCTGTGTAGCTTCCTACCAGGCAGAGGCAGCTCCTCTTCCAACCACAGGCCTCTATTGTTCACACTCCTGGGAGTCATTCACACTTCTCCTCAGAAGGGCAGAACGCTGCCTTGTGGTATTTATCTGTAAATGGCCACTAGAACACTTTGGCAACTGAGTGGCAACTTGCTCAAAGTAGCATTTTATAAAAAGTTACATTAAATTTGATTTGAGCATCAAGTCGGGTTTAATATAGTGATTATTTTGATAGCTTGAAGTACCTACTGTAGTAGTCCCATTCATAAGCTAGCACAGCTGAGTTGCCAGCATGCCACCCTTTGCCCTCCAATGAGGCTACTAGCTTTTCCACAGTAAAAACAACAATTTCGTTTTTTTACTGTTAGAACATTTTAAAATACATGTCCTACATTTTAATACACAGCACCTTGTCTTAGGGCTTGAGACACCTCCTGTGGGGGTAATATATATATTAAAAATAGAGGCTTGGGCGTTTGCCATTAGTTTAAATGGCAAAGTTAGTTTAAAACTGTTCTGCCAGTTTGCAGTGGCATGCTGGGAGACATGTTTTCACATGGTAAAATCCAGATTGTCATGATAAGTGCTGCAGACCTGGTAGGTTACATTAACTTGCAGGCCCTAGGTACCCCTGGTACCATACACTAGCGATTTATAAGAAAAGTTATATTGATTTGGTATAACCTAATCAAACATATACTTTTAAGGGTCAGAGCACTAGCACTGCGGTTTGGTTAGCAGGTCTCAGTGTACTTTCCGTATCAAAAATCCAGCAGCATTAGTCTAAAACATTTGGGGGTGATTATGCAAAAAGAGGCATTTCCATACAAAGGGTTTTTGAGCCATTACAGTGTTCAGCCTTACCTTCTACATCTGGATTCTTCAGCAATATCATGAGCCCATATCTGAGGGTTGTGCTGACTGTTTCAGTTCCCGCAACAAAAATGTTCAGAGTGGTAGCCACTAAGTTCTTCATGGTAAATTCACTGGTTGGGTTCTGCCTTTCCTACAGAGAAAGCACAGTTTTAAATGAATGCAAATATTCTATGATGATACTTTGTGTTTACTGAATTATATTTTGCTGTGTTTTTGTAGGATAAAACAAAAAGAAACGGGCATGTAACCTAGACTGAGGGTATTGATTTTAATTACCATGAAACATACCTGGAAATTATTTTCCATTAGAAGCTAAGGCAGAAAATGGTAATATTTGGAACACTGAGGAGGCACATGGTTTGAACTCAAGGATTGCAGATACATGCTCTTTTCTAGGTCTATCTATCGTCACAAAAAATGACACATTCTGGGATCGCTTCTGAGGTCTATGGAGCAGTATGCCAAAAGAAACATTGCTCAGTTAGTTGGATGGTTGATTAGTTGGTGGGTTCTGACTAGTGATGCTGTTTGCGACTTTTATGGAATTGAGAAGAATTTAAAGAATTTCAGAACGCCTATGCATTTAAATGGCTATCACCGATTCCCAGGAGCACTGCCATAGATAACCTTTAGCAATAAATGTTATGATTATCATTTGTAAGGCAAACAGCCGTAATTTCGAAGGGTGTTCCACATAACATTATGTAACAGAATGTGTACATGTATAAGCAGACAGTCCCCCTTGGGCCTGGTGTAATGTTTACAGGGCCTAAAACTACGGATGGAAATAAAAAAAAAAATTAACCTACCACTCTCTTGGTCCCTGGATGGAGGTTGCTGTGTGCTAAGAGGGGTTGGAAATAAAGGGTCCCAAAAGTCATCCAATAAAGACCAGGAAATGGTCAACTTAAGTACAAATTTGATATCAAGCTCACGTAGCTTACTCTCAAGACAGTATAATAAAAGTATAGGATTATAACTGCAAGGCCAAATCTCCTGAAGAAATGTAGGCGAGCCAAAATCATACACACCAAGAGTTCAGGCCTCCCACCTGTCCCTCCCCACTAAAGAATTGTTTCGAATATCTTGACCTCTTATAATGTATTGTATATAAACTGCTATGTCTTCTATTGTATGCCTGTAACGTATATGTATTATAGTACGAATGTAGATTGTGATATTTATAGACCACATGTATATCTTTCTAACATAACTGCAACTCCTACTGCAATGCACTTTGGATCACTTGCTGCCTTCTCTTCTTCTTTTGTAATTTTCCTTGGTTTTTATTTTTTGCAAGTATTTCTATGATCATTATTATTATTATTCTGTGTTTGTCATTCCTTTGTTATTTTCCTGAAAATTCAATAAAAACAATTTGAGATTTAAAAAACTATACAGAATAATAATATTAGAATCTGATCTGCTAAGATCTCTCTAATATGATCTCCTCTAGTCATTAACCCAAATTGGAAATGCACATTCACTTGCAAGGCTAAATCATGACAATTGAGTCAAATTAGTAAATTTAGTTTAGTTTCTCAAACTGTAGAAAGATAAGTGCATCAATAGATTGCATTAGGTAATAAGACAGAATAATAAAGGTCAAATAAGTATCAAAAGCTCGAGAGTTCAGAAAGGGACATTAATTTGCCAGTTCGAGTAGTCCCGGAAGGAAGAGACCACTAAGCGCATATATCCTTTCGTCAATTCGGGAAAGAAGCCAGATGAGTCAGCATCAGGCAAGTTAATTTGACAGGTAAGTTCTGCAAATCTCTGTTACAAGTTCTTAATCAGCTGCTAGTTCGACTGCTGCTGGCTAAATAGAAGAGATTATCCCTATTTGACTGGTGGGCGTGTAAATAGGTGGCAAATTTTATTATTTACCTGGTCGCTGACTAAATAGCCAGCCTAAGTGAGTCATGACCCTCAAGTGGTGCTTCTCCAGGCCTACACTCTTGGAAGTAGCGTTAAATGTGCCCAGATAACCTAAATCCAAAACTTGAAACTTAGAACATTTCTCAAAAAGAAACTGAGGGGCATATTTATGAGATTTGTGGTGCACGGCAGCTCAGCAAGTTACCTTGCTGCACTGCCCTGCATCACACGGAAAGGGCATGAATGCACCGTATTTATCCAATACCATTCCTGTCCATCTTCCTTCTGCTGGTGCCATTTTGGCAGCCTAGCACCAATGCAGGTGCAAGGGTGCGTGTGTTGTAGGCAGGTTTGCTTTTGTGCAAGAAGGGGCATCTTCCTGCACAAATACAATCCCGAGAGGCTTTTTCCTCTTTCTATGTGTGCTGCAGAATGCAGCACACATAGAAAGAAGAACAAACGAGGTGACATAAACATATTTCTCATTGCTACTCCTCCTCTGGAGAGGCATATATTTTTAGTGAATTACCAGGTCTAGTAAATCTGGGAATGTGTTGACAACCATGGGAGTTGTGTGGGAACTCCCACCGCACAGCCAATGGAACCCCTCACTTGCACAGAGTAATGCAATACAGCGATTTGCGCTGTGTGGCGTTACTCCATATTTTGGAAGCCATTCAAAGCTTATGCAAAGTGGCTTTACATGGCTTCAACAATATGACTTAGGGGTTTGCATCACACATGTACCATTTTCGATGGTTCCATGCATGACGCAAAGCTCTCATAAATATGCCCCTTAGTCCGAATGCAACCTCAACCAGCATCTCCTCAAAGACAATGCCTCCTCAGACACCGTCATCTGCCTTGCCTGTTTACCTTTACCTTTCTAGACATTTTTCTTCAAAATGTTTTCGAAGTCCAAGGGTAAGCGGTGACTGGGCCCAATCTAGTTCATGTACACAAACCCCGCTCTATTACAGTCGGCCATAACTTTCGACTTTGCCCCATCTCGTGTGACTTGTTGTCCCCAGTCCTCGCTTGGATTTCGATGTCAAATAATTTATAAATGTACTCTATTTTTCAGAACTAATGTGGGATTTTTCTTGTATAGTGTTTTCACTTTATTACTGTTTAAGTGCTGCAGAAATACTTTAGACATTGCTTCTAAGTTAAGCTAGACTGCTTTTGGGCCAAGCTACCAGAGGGTTAAGCACAGGTTAATTTAGTGACTTTTTGTGGTTCACCCTGACAAGGATTGTGAAAGTTGCTTGAGCAGGGTTTTACCCCTCTCAACAAATAACTCAATTACTCACACAACCCAACTCAGGAGTTGTTAGTTCATCAATGATTTGTGACAGCAATTGAAGTCATAAATATTCAATAAATTATTTTTCGAATTGCAAAATGGTTGTTGAACCCCCTCTCATGAACCCTCATTATTTGCAATTCAGAACCTATTCAGCAACTATTACAATAGACCCGTCCTCGGCATCTCACGACATGAACACACCACCCAATACCTGCAAGACCTCCTCTGCCTCCCTTTCGAGAAGTGAGTAACCTTCAAGCTACTCACCCACGCCTACAAATCCCTCCACAACACCAGACCCAAATACCTCAACAATAGAGTCTCCTTCCACATACCCAAAAGAAAACTCTGCTCTGCTGACCTTGCCCTAGCAGAAACCCTGCGCCTACGCAGAACCAGGGTGGGTGAAAGAGCCTTCTCCTACACCGCAGCCAAAGCCTGGAACGAGCTCCCGGTCAGCATCAGACACTTCCCTACTCTGCACATCTTCAGGAAGAGCCTCAAGACCTAGCTTTTCGGCTGACTTGGAGCTGCAACCCCCCTGCGCCTTGAGACCCTCACAGGTTACTAGTGTGCTCTAAACCCCCCAATTGATTGGTTGATTGATTTATTGATTTATTGAAAAGGGTTTTGTGCAGAATAAGCACTTTTGTGGTATCAAACCAGGTGATTTTGCAACATGACAACCTTAGTGCTAAAACTGGCTTATATGCAAGCACTAAAGTATATGTAGGTCTTGGCAAACCTTTAATTATGCAGAAATATTTGGAGTTATTTCTGTAACTGCGCATATCTCTTGCGATATTTCCAAAAATGACACAATTGTGGTCAATGACTTAACTAAGAGTAATTTGAATCAAAAATCCTACCGCAGTTGCACAGGAACTACAACTGTGGAAAGTCTGAGCAGCTGCTGCTTTTCTTATTCTGTTGCATTTAGTGCTATTGAACCCTTGGGTCTATGTAGTTACACTGCAGCGAATTACGCAAGTTGTGCCCACCTCTACTTATAGGTCTAAAGGTCTCAAATTGTTGAATGTTTCCAAGTTCTTTTGGCAGACATGGCACAGAATGCCACTCCATTACATCATCGGCCAGGAGCAACTTTAGAGGCCCATTATGGAGCTATCTCATGCTCCACATATGCTCCTTCTCCCTTACGTTTATCTGCAGAGAATGAGTGTGATAAAGATGTTTAGAACCTTTGTAAGACTAGTTCAAGCTATTTGTCCTTCTACAGCTATGAACTCACACCTACTCACAAAGCCATGGAAATGAAACGGAGACAGTTAGAGGAATAAAAAAGGCCCCATGTTACCATAACATCTCTTTTCCAGCAGCAAATCAGTACATTTTGTATTACTAATTCTAGAAACAATGATTTGTAAAAGCAAAGGCCAAAACTGGAAATGTTTTATCTCATTGACATAGTGTCATCTGATATTTAGGGTGATCTTATAAAAATGAAACAATTACATAAGGACAACACAGCATAATTGAGAGACCTCATTGCAATCTCATGGCGGAAGGAAGAATGACTAAGGGTCTGAATAATAGTTTGGGTGACAATAACTTAGCCATCCTGAGGGACCTATGTCACCGAGTTGTCGGCAGGTCCTGTGGACAACTCTGTACATTGACAGGAGCTGCTGATATGGTGATTCCTCTTTGACAGGAAATCCCATCAGACTTGATGGCTGGTTGGCAAACTTTAAAAACATTTTTGTTTTTCAAAAACAAAGTAGGAGTTAGATTTTTCAAACCAAAAACATAACGGCCTCCACACGCTAAGAGTTTCGGGATCGTCATTTGCTTTCCTGTCCCTTACAGCCAGGTTTTATCCAAATAGGGTGAGTGGTGTAAAGTCTGTCCTCCAATAACCACCTCCTCTGTTAAGCCACCAGTGGAAGTATTCTGTCGAGGAGCCACAAGCAATAAATGGGCCAAGGCATACATCTATCAAAGAAAAACTTGTAAATCAAGGTGAAACGTTTAACATCATATATGAGTACTCTCAATAAAACACTGTGACAGCTTCAGCCCCTCTCACATGAAAATGGACCATCCTCACTAATTAGAGCGACAGTGACAAACCTACCCACTGGATTCAGATCATTCACTGCTCTGTAAGAGCCAGTAGTTTGCCATACAGTCTGAAATTAGATCGATTGAGGAAAAGGTAAGTTGTGAAAAACCCCAAAAGCATGAAAGTTCTCAATGATTTCATGTAGGTAACAGTACAACCCGCACTAGACAAACACATTGCTCATGTTCATGTGCTCTGAGCACGTCATAGTAAGGGGACTGGGATGCCACAGTGTCCTGGTTTGTTAGTTGTTTTTTAGGTCACACCTAGACAGTTTTAGCTGTCACAAATGCTTCAAGTTGTAAAACATATATCATAAAAAATGAATACCGTTATGTGCACGGAGAGAGGGCTTTCAGTCTGCACTCTTCCTCCATTGGTCAGTTCAAGTGTCCATACACATTTTTCTTCCGGCAACCACAACCTATAGTATAGGGCAATGAGTCAGCCCCTTTCAGTCATTGGCTCTCTTCACTGTGAGTGACAGCATTTTGCTCTTGCACATGTTCAAGAACAAACGTGCATGTGTGGTGCTATGCAGCATGTGTTTCCCTCACTGCTGGCTGGAGATGATGGCAGGAGTTCTATATATTAGTTGATATGGTGCTGCCCTGCTCTGTCCCTCTAACACAATGCAGTGCAACAACTTTGGCTGCTGCAATGAATTGCGTTTAAAATCTTAGTAAACCTCGTATTGTGCTCTGAGCCTGGGTGTTTCCTTGTGCAATCGTCCCCATGTATCAATTTCAAGGAACTTGAAGGAAAGCCTATCATATATTGTCAAAATTATTTTACAGGTTGGCAAAACAGAAACTTCATATTATCCTCATTGTAACAAAACTGTGGGGTAATACTGCAATATGGGCTAAAAGTATTTCATCTGGCCAGTTACACTGACCACAATTTCCAGCTACATCAGAATGAGTGGCTTAGATGAAGGAATTAGCTAGAGATTGACAGGTAATTTGTATTTATATTTTGTCTAAGTAGTTAAGCTTGTCTGGTCCTGTTTGCTCAGATCACTTAATAATTAGGGCTGTGTGACAGTTTGCCAAATATATCAAAGTAGAAATGCCTCTGACACCATAGATTTGACACATACTTTTGTACAATGCCCTTTATTGACATTGACTGCGTTTATAATTGTGCATTTTTCAAACATTATTCATTGATACATGATAAGATGTAAGCACATAAATCGTAGTCATCTCCTTTAGTAAAAAAATATTTTACCATAAATTCAAAAGATAATTTTCTAACATAAACATTTATCTACACAACATTTAACGATACTGTACACAAATACTAAACAATAAAATGACCTATAATCTCAATGTTTGTTGCTCACAGACAATTTTCAGTTTTGTTCCTCTTCCGAGTAGCTTAAAGAAAGAGGAGGGTCCTACTTTAAATCAGAAAAAGGGGTAACTAGCTTTGGGGTATCAATACTTTTCCCACAA
Organism: Lissotriton helveticus; assembly: GCF_964261635.1. NCBI lineage: Eukaryota > Metazoa > Chordata > Amphibia > Caudata > Salamandridae > Lissotriton > Lissotriton helveticus. The sequence continues at coordinate 621,735,099 of NC_136070.1, read as the reverse complement.
AGACACGTTAATTATAATCCTGGATGAGGTCGAAGAATTCCTTTTTGTGAATTTTATGCCGTGGCGTGAGATACGTCTCTCACTGTATGTCCCAATGATTCACTAGGTCATAAGGCATGCACTTCTCCTGGCCTGAATCATAAGCCTACGCGTTTCGACCTTGTGTGTGATAACAGGAGCTGATTTAAGAAAGGTCTTCATCAGGGCTCGATGCTGTTCTTGTAGGACATCATACTACACCCACATGAAAAAAGTGAAAGTTCCTCTTTGTTATGGTTGTCTTGTTGGTCACTGTGCCCAACGTGGTGGCGGTGCTCTCATGTATCTGGCAAGGCGGAGTCCTTGTAAGGGTTTCTCCAGAACGCTCTGTTGTTCAGCGTATATTCTTTGTTTATTTTTCGGCGTCTTGCCGGGCGGCGTCTCCTCGCTGGAGGTCGTCTCTTCGGCTCCGGGTTCTGCTGTATCCTCGTTCGAGCAGAAAGACGTCAAAAGTATGTGTCAAATCTATGGTGTCAGAGGCATTTCTACTTTGATATAATTTATCTCGATTCCAGCCTCTGATCCCCTTAATTGAATCAACCCCCTGTATTGTTTGCCAAACAGTTTGCCAAATATGCATATTTTTTAGGAACTCAATGTATTATGCTAAATACATTTCACCGGTTTCTCAAACAACTTTTCTTTATGAATGTATATGTTGCACACACAAAAGTTAAATGAGACACAAGCAGGAGACCAGTTCAAGGAGAAAATGTCTTTTGCCAGAATATTAGAACCCTTCTCCTTTGTGCAAAAATCACCATATAATTCACATTATGTAAGATGTCGAAAATGACACTTGCAAAACAAACATTTTACACAGTTCTATTTAGCACAGGAACACACTAAGTAATGCCTGACAAGAGGTACATCACTTACTAAAGAGTCATCTTTGGTAACTTACCTCCTGCATTTTAATGAGAAAACAGTCAATGAAGTCACGTGGGTCACTGGGATCTAATGTTGCTTGATGGTCTCGGATATATCCTTTCACAAATCTTTTTACAACCTTATTATTGTGAAGGAATCTATTGTGAGGACCAGGCAATGGTCGGATAATCCTTGGAAAGTGACTAAGGAGCTGTTAAAAGAGAAGAGTTATGGATAGTTAGCTATATAGTATATATCACTGTGTATTGCTACTGTGTGACATTATTCATTCATTAAGCTTTATTGCGGCTATTTCAGCCAGAAAAGCACAAAGTAATTTTAACAATACATTAAAACATAATCAATATCAGCCATGACAAATGCAGTTTTATTTCATTATAAATTCAGGCATTGTGCAAGGAATCGCAGTAGGAGTGCAAGGGAATCAATCATGTAATTAAAAACTATGTAAAAACATAATTTAGAATAAAAAGTTAAAAAGCAATTTAAAAGTCAGCGAACAATAATTTTAAAAAGGAAAGAGGAACATCCCACATTGATACAGTAAAATATATCTCCAGAAAGAGGAAGTCGCTGGTAGCTATATAGCTTCCTTTACCAAAAACATAATAAAAAATTTTGAGCACACTACATCATGTACTAATGCAGTATCAGATTTCAGAATCCTTAGAAGATCTCGATAATTTCTAATGCCCATGTTCTTACACAACTGGATGATCCATTTTGCCCTAGATGATTTATACGCAGGGCAAAAGAACATTACATGGGTCAGTGTTTCCTCCTCCACCATGCAGCCTGGGCATAGAGACTTTGTATATCCAGCCCACTTATCAGTTACTGCATAGAGCGGGAGAGTTCCGTATCTAAATTGCAAATACAGCTTCCTTGCTAAAGGTGGCTGGATATGATCTAAAATCAATTCAAATTGGTAAACTGACTTAAAATCCAGGAACACTTGTGTTAAGCTAGTCATAGCTACTCCCTGTATTACTCTTGTGAGTTTGTAGGCTCTCACAGTCTTAGCTAATTGGCTTTTGGAAATAGCTGGACATGCTTCCTCAAGCGTGGTCCATAGGTCCTCCCTGCCCATGGCACGGAAGGAATCCTTGATAAACAACAGCCAAGGTATGCGACCTGCAGCCCCCAACAATGACAGTACAACTTTCAGTTCATCCCTGTAATGCCTCAATTCCGGTGTACTCCACACCTGCTGCCAATATAGCAGCAACCTAGCCAAGGTAATTCTTCTATTGGGAGAATACCCAAATCCATTCGTAGTGGAACCAGTGGGGTACTTGCTGGTTAAGCTAAGAAATTTCTAATAGGCTTATTTTCCGTAAGTTGGAGGCATTTAGGCGTACAGTGACCCCAAAGTTCTGCCCTATATGTGGCAGCTGCCCTAGCTTGGACTATATAGATCTCAAGTAACAGGCTTATAATCTTTGACGTAAAGGACTTGTGGACTTTCATTAAACCTCCTACAGCTTGTGTTAATTTCAAATTTGCCTTAGCAATTTGGGTGCCCTGTCCCATCTTGTCGTTTAATGACAGACCCAAATAATCAAATGTTTTAACTTGCTCTAACAGTCTATCGTCCATCAGAGGATATGGGCAGTTAGTGGTAGTGGCATTAAAGACCAGGGGCCATATTATCAAGGAAGCTGCGGTAGTGTATCGCCGCTTTACCGGCAGGAAACTGCCGATAGAGCGGCGATAATGGCCTTGATAATATGCGATTCGAATTTCAATTGAAGCCCAGGTTAGATGGTCACACATCTAACCTGGGCATCGATTGAAATTCGAATCGCATATTATCAAGGCCATTATCGCCGCTCTATCGGCAGTTTCCTGCCGGTAAAGCAGCGATAAACTACCGCAGCTTCCATGATAATATGGCCCCATGCATTTTGTTTTATTAATATTAACTACCAATTTTTGCTTCTTGCAGAACTGGGCAAACTCATCAGCACCCTCTGCATCCCATTGAAGACTTAGAGAGGAGCATGGTGTCATCTGCAAACATTAGAGCGGGAAATTTAGATGACGAAATTCTCGAAGCGTCTAGATCTCTTGCGAGAAGCAGGTCATCTATCGGACCGTTTAAGAATAAAGAAAAGAGGGTCAGGCCAATACACAGCCTTGTCTGACCCCCTTTCCAACTGGGAAAGGCGCTGTTAATGAAACGTTCTTCCCGTAGCTTACCCTAGCGTAGGTGTTTTGATGAAGGAGTTTAAGTTGAAAGCAAAGATATGACGGAACCTCCATGTCCAGAAGGATATTCCACAACTGGTCACGGTCCACCATATCGAATGCCGACTTCAGGTCTACAAATGTAAGATACAAACTCCCCCTTCCAAAACCACATGCTTCCAGTAAATTAACTGGAGCCTGAATAGTTGGTTTGTAGTCGAAATTTTCGATCTGAATCCTGCTTGTAGTGGAGTTAATATGTCTCGATCTTCAATCCATTCCTGTAATCTGCCCAGTAACATCCTACCGTAGATTTTCTGTGTGACATCAATGAGACTGATTGGTCTGTAGTTCGCAGGCTCAATCGGCGACCCTTTTTTAGAAATGGGGACAATCTCTACCCCCACCCATGTCGGGGGTAATGGAAGGCCATGAAGTATCTCATTGAACAACAGTAGAAGATATGGTACCCATACTGTCTGTTCGTTTTTAAAGAAATCCCCTGGGATCTTATCCAACCTGGGCACCTTGTTAGGCTGTAATTTTGTTAAGGCTAATAGAACCTCGCCACTTGTAAATAGGATTGTTTCCTGTATCGATTCCGAGTTAAAATAACAATGGGATGAATTGCTATCAGAAGAGGGAGGGGACGAACCAGAACAATTTTTTGAAATATAGAAACCATGATTGTTCATCAATATTAGGATCAATATAGATCCTTCCCTCGGTTTTCCCGGTATGAACCAGGTTCCAAAAGGATCTGGTGTCCTTAAGATCTGGGGCGGTCTTAATGGCCTGCCATCTATCATCCTCTCAATCCAATTTGGCTTTTTAAATTATCCTTCTAAAATCAGCCCTGGCATCTTTAATGCGAACCTTGTCATTCCCCTTAAGTGCACAGAGCAGAGCCTTTTTAGCTACCGTGCAATCCCTACTATACCAGGATTTTTTTATCAAACCCGGTTTTCTGTTTTTGTGAGCTGACATTGGAAAAAAAACTCACCTAAAATCTGAACCATTTCTGTGTGTATTTCCCCGAAATTGGTTAAGGGGGCCACGTTTAATCTATTATCAGTTAAGCCACTAACCTTTTCCAACAGTGGGATAACGCTTGTATAAAGCTTAGACAAAGTATCCGGGGACTGGTTAATTTTGTGACATTATGCTGAGTTGTCCTATGAACCATGGTGGTGTTTTACCAACCTCAGTAACAGTAGCTTTTCCTCTTTCTGGGTGTGCAAATCTTAGCGGGATGCTACCTTTGACCTTTGTGAGCCACATATATATATTCCTATACGTTATCATGTTTTTCGCTAGCCACAGCTCTGCTGGAAATGAGTGGTGCAACTCGAGAGCATCATAAGTGGCTTGTCAATCCCTACATGTTTTTTACTTGCTCAGCTGATGAAAGGTTACATTGCTTTAAGAGACTCACCATAGTGGATTTACTGCTGACTTTGGAACTTGAAAACTTGGGTTCTAATGCATCTTTGGTGCTTGCCAAACTTCATGTGATTCTGGGGAGCCCACAACATCTCTTTCTGGGTTGAGAAACTGAAGTATGGGATATGTAATGCAACATATGCAAACCTCACATGATTCACATCAACTTGACTCATCACTCAGACCTGCATTACATGCTCATGAATGTGATTGTGCTTCCTGAGTACCAATACATACAATATTTATATTTGCATGTATGTTTCATCCAACCAATGAACATTGCAGCCAATCTCATGTAAGGACAGCATAGTGTTATTTTTCCATCATATTACCCACACTGTGTGGCAGACTTTTTGTGTCTCTGTAAAGTCATACAAAGTGACCCAAAGTGGCATATAGCTTTGCTAAGGTATTTACTCTCCTTCATAAAACTTTTTGGGATCTGTAAAGTAGTCCTTAAAGTGTCGCAATAATGTTTTGCGCTTTTTCATTTATGTGGGCTTACCATGAGTGGTATTTAGGTGTTCCCATGGTGCCACCATTCGCGTTGACACAAATTTCTATTGACTAGTATTGATAGATAGGGATTTGCTCCAAACAATAGTACGTCCTTGAGGCAGGGGCTAAGTAAAGAAAATGTTTAATTACTCCTAACTTTTCATACATTGCATGTGTACCTCACTGTACAATACACATCCAATGGGTAAACAGTTTTCAAGTTTGTCTAGGCATAGCATTTCGTACTGAAAGGGAAACCTTCTTAGGCAAAAGACAATGCTAGAAAGCACAAACACACCTGTGCAGTGTGATGCACAGGGGTGTGTGTGGCACTAGGTAGCCTATTTGTGAGCCAGAGCTGTAAAGAGTGAAAAAAAGCATACTTTCTTAGTAGATATGGCTCTGTGTGGCTCTCTTCCCCTAGCGTAATGCAGTGCAGCAACTTTGTTTGCTGCACTGCGTTCAAATGGAAAATAATAAATGCCCTCCCCCCCGCATGTGTTGCAGTATAAATACAGTGAGAGGAGGTAGACCGATTTCAAGAACAAAGACATTTCTAAGAAATTAAAGTCTATTTATTATAGCAACACCATTGCACAAGGAAGATCAAATCCAGAGAAAGAAGTTGCAAATAGGCAGAGCATTCATGTGGGTAAAAGTCCCAGGAAATGTTGTTTTATGCATGCAACATGGCTTTACATGGCCGAAAAAATAGGGTGAAATTCAGACAACCAAACAAAATCCTGTCTTGAAGCCATAAGTCACAGTAAATAATGTCCTTTATAAAGTTTTCTGCTGTTTTATATATAAACCAATGAGATCATTTATACCCTTTTGAAAAGTTGTGCTACCTTTTTACTCCTATTTACCCTCTTTCATACACACTAAGATCTGCTGATCTCTGCCTCAGTTTTAGTGGTGTGTTTACTCTCTTGGCTTCCCCCCTCCATGGCATATCAGTCCCCTTTTGTCACTCTCTGTTTCAATCTTACCTGTGGTTTTTTTTCCTCCTCTTCTACCTCCTATGTTTTTTAGGCTGGGAATTTTCTGTGCATTCTATTTTCATCCATCTTCTTTTCTACTGTTCCCCCCTCCACTCACCCCTTTCCACCTGTTTTGTACATCACATCTAGGAAGCTTTTTCCAGAGCTCCAGCGCTCCAGACCCCCACCCCCATTCAACTACAATGTATCTCTTCACTGCTCCCTTTTCATTTTACTTCCTTACATTTTCTATCTGCCATCTTCTCTATTCTTTGTTATCTTCCATTGTAAAATTGTGTAGTTCTTCATCCACTGCCTAATTCTAGACATAGGAAATTGAGATAAGTCCACCTCCCCAACAGAACTCAGTGGCTTAACGTCTCCCCTATGGACCTTTTAAGCCCCCCCTTGCTTTCCAGTAGGGATATAGCACAATGGTGGCAATTAATCCATCCCCCTGGTAAATAGTGGATTTTTTCTGCCATTTACTCACCCGCTGGTTAGATAGTAGAATTTATTTATTATTTGGCCGGCGATCTTGAAAAAAGCAGTGAAACTTCACTATTTACCCAGCCGCTGGCTAAATAATAGAGATTCTGCTCTGTTTAGCTAACAACAATGAAAATAGCAGAAAAGCATCACTATTTACTTGTCCTCTGGTTATATAATAGAGATTCTGCACTGTTTGGCCGACGGCCGTGGATATAGCAGATAAACGTCACTATTTACCAGTGCGCTGGCCAAACAGTGATAAACTGTTCTGCTGGTGGCTATGCAAATAGCCAAAAAATTTCCCTGTTTACCCAGCCACTGGTTAAATAGTAGACATTCTGCACTGTCTGGCTGGTGGCCAAATAGCGGGAAAACTTAAATATTTTCCTGGCTACTCACTACATAGTAGAGATTCTGAACTTCCGACTGGAAGCTGTGCAAATAGGAGAAAAAACTTTACTATTTACCTGGCCGCTGGATAGACAGTAGAGATTCTGCACTGTGTGACCTGCGGCTGTGCGAATTGCAGAAAAACGTTACTATTTACCCAGCCAATAGTTAAATGGTAAAAATTGTGCACTGTTCATCCGGCAGCCGCGCAAATAGCAGGAAACATTAAATATTTACCCAGTTGCTGGCTGAATAGTAGAGATTCTGTGTTATTCATCTGGCAGGGTAGGTAGAGATTCTGCACTGTTTGGCCATCAGCTGTGCAATAGCAGAAAAGGTTCACTATTTGCCCGGTCACTGGCTAAATAGTAGAGATTCTCCACTGTTTGGTCAAGGGCCATGTAAATAAAAAGGACACCTCACCATTTAGCTGGCCGCTGACCAAATTGCAGAAGTTTTGAACTGTCTATCCAGCAGTCAAGCAAACAAAAAAACGTCAATCATTAACCAGCCACTGGCAAAACAGCAGACATTTACAATTAGGCCAGGAGCCATGCAAACAGCAAATAAACATAAATATTTTTGGAGCCAATGGTTAGATAGCAGAACTTATATATTATCTGACCGGTAGCCTGGCATATAGCAAAGAAATTTCAATATTCAGCTGGATACACAGCATAAATGATGGACTGTATTGCTGGTGCCCTTGCAAATAACTTGAAAAGAAACTTCATTATCCACCTGGTGGCTGGATAAACAGTAGAGAGTACACACAACTTAGTCAGTAGCTGTGCACATATCAGAGGAACTTCACTATTTACCTGGCTGCTTTCTAAATAGCTTACATTGTGTTTTATAATGCCTTATGCAGATTTCAACAGGTAGTTACACCAGTTAGAACAAAAAACAAGGAGTGAACACAACTGGCGTCTGTTCATTGACAAAAAGTGGCTGACATTCCTCCCCCACAGAGTGCTGCCTGCCAACATCATGTCCTCAAGCAACTCTTTCCCCTTTTCAAATTAGTTACACTCCAACTCGGAGTCGCTATCTCATCAATGGTTTGCAATAGCAATTGCAGTTATAAACTATCAATAAATTCCTTTCTTGAATTGGACCCCTTTCATGAAACCTCCTAATTACATTTCAGAAACAATCACAAAAGTTATTTTACTAATCTAAAGAATTTTGCAACTAATAGACTGTTGACAGAGTTGCTTTTGCCCTCAGGAGGGGGCCAGAGGCCGGGACTGCAAGCCCCAGAGATCTCAGCGGCGGCACGCCGTCAACACTGCGTTCTTCGCACAGGGAGGCGCTCGAAATCAGCCCAGGTCTCAGGCAGCGTGGAGGCCGTTGACAGAGTTGCTTTTGCCTGCAGGAGGGGGCCGGGACTGCAAGCCTCAGAGACCTCAGCGGCAGCACACCATCAACGCCACGTTCGCCGCGCGGGGAGGCTCCCAAAATCAACCCAGGTCTCTTGCAGCAAGGGACGCATGCAGGCATGCCTGGGCCGCGCCTGGGTGAGGCCTGGGCCAAAGGCGGGCCCGTCTGCACTCGTCCACGGCCGACTGAGGCTGGGCCTGGTTACTTTCGCATTAGAGGCAGACAACACAACACAGCAGTTCAGTTTTTACCTCGCCGGAGCAAGAACCTACCTGATTCAAACCAGCGGAAGTCCTGGAAGCCCAGCAATGTGGTGAGCACCTGTTTATAATTGTTTAACTGATTCAAGCATGGATGCCCTAGGTTTGGTCAGGTACTGTGTGTTGGTTAGCATTTATATAACATGGGGAAGAGGAAATCTACTAAAAACGATCAGTTTTCTAAAAACAAAAGGGCTATCATTGACCCATTCTTAGCTAAAGCGGTGGGGACCATCACCAAGGAGATTGATAAGGCGGAGAAGAGATTATCTATGTTTTCTAATGGTCCCCCAGTGCCTGAACTTTCGAGGGATGACTCACTAGGAGCAACTTTCACGCTCCAGCTGTCATGATTGATAGCACACAGGCTACTGCCCCAGGGGCCGCAAAGCCACAGGGAAGCGAGCCATGTGTAAGTGCAGTGGAGAAGCGTGGCTCAGTGGTTAGAGGCGGCAGACCCGGAAGCTGAGATCGACCGTGGACCAGGGTTCGATTCCCCGCCTCGGCGGGTCTCGGGCTCAAAAAATTCCATGGACTCGACAATTCTCGCTCTGGTGCCTACTCAACTCACAGGGTCACACTCTGCGACTCTGGGCAATAGCTTGCTTAATCTCCACTACGGCCCCTCGCGGCGGGATGCCTGGCTTTCACCTTGTGGACACCCTGCCGGGGTTTCTCACAGGGGAATACCAGGACGGGTTCCATAAGCAAGCGCCGGGACGCTCACGGGCAGCTGTGCGCTTTACAAGTCCAGCACATTTACATTTACATTTATCACCAGGCTCTGCGGGGTACCCCCAGCTAACAACAACAAGGGCACAGAGGCAGAGGTATCACCAGCACCCAGGAGATTGCGCAAAGGGAAGAACAAAAATGAGCCCACAAGGAGAGTGAAGGAGCCAAAACCTTCAATTAGCCCGATAGACATAGGGGAATTTGGAATACACTGAGGGGGTTGATTACGAACTTGATGACCAAACTGTTCTCTCAGCTCTGGAACAAATTGGAAAATGGGTTCTCAGATTCCAGAGAAACACTTAGGAAAGTGGAGAATATGTTGAATACCATCTCTAAAGTCTCGCCACCGAGTAGTGCCCAACCACAGGTAGCATGCACCAGTTTGCGTGGGCAAAATGAGCCAGGAAGTTGACCACCAAGCTCTGATAGACCATTGAAGAATGGGCCTATGAGAGATATAAGGGACCAGGGGATGGAAATTGGTAGCAGGTTTAATGCTCAAACTTATGGTATAGTGAGAGGAGAAGGGGGGGGGCGGTAAGGGATCAACATGCCGCACCAGGTGTGCAAAAGAAAGCGGGGATTAGCACTAAGAACATTTATAGACCAGGTCTGCCAGTAATTGATCTGCCTCCGGCATGTTGTCCCTATACTGTAGTTCTGGTGGGGTTCCATAGTTAGGGAGTAGGTACTGAGGAACCCATAGATAATTTGATGAATAAAGTGTCTCACTGGTTAGGGAAGTACAGCAGATCCAACGTTAAGAGACCATTCACATATCCTGATGGCAAGAAGGGTCTCTTGGATTGGAAAATCCGAGAAAACATTCATGGGCGATGCTGTGATTGTCACCTTCAGAAAACTGGCTCACAACATTTTGAGACACTTGGCAGAGTTCCCTTTTTATGCCTCAGAAATGAAACCACTTCCATAGGTTTTTTCTACAGACCAGGATCTACTGCTCTAGCAAATAATAACGCCCTTGGGATGGAGGGGGGCGTATACATTGGGGAGGGAATGGAGTTGTCTTCGTAAATCTTATTGGATCTTAATGATCTGGATTGACAGGAGGCAGGCATTGAACACAGTCTAGTACAGATAACAGCGACTGACCCTCCAACACAGGTAGTCACGCCCAGGGTGGATTGGCAGAGAGTGAATGTAGACCTCCCAATAGATCACTCTAACCAGAACTGCCCGACAGGCTACCAGGGGTACAAGATAATATCGACCATTTTACCCAGCACCCTGGGAGGGAGAGAGGTCATTCTGATCTCTTGGAATGTGGCTGGATTAGCCTCAAAATTTGATGACAGTTGGATTCATTTTATAACCTCTTATAAGATCATTTGCCCGCAGGAGACCTGGGAGGTGGAAAATATATTCTTTTTGGAGGGCTATAAATCTTTCTTCCTTCCAGCGGAAGGCTCGATACACGGAAGAGCCAAAGGTGGTTTAATTATATTTGCTGCCCTCGAGCTTTTGGGGTCCGTGAAACAATTGATTTGGAACTCTACAATGGCAGTAGGTTTAAAGCTGGTTTTAGGTAGATTGAAACGGTTTTCAATAATTACCTTTTATAATGCTAAAAGTAGGAATTTGGGCCCATCAAGTTTGAAGGAGCTAGCCGGTCTATTAGATCAGTTACAGAGGGATGATTTGGCACAGGGTATCTTATCTTGTTAGGCGATTTTAATTGTCATTTATGTTCAGACATCGGACAAAGTACAAGGGCTACTTCCAAATGCATGACAGAAAAATGGCACATGGAGGATTCTGTAGATAGACATGAATTAAATGCTCTTTTAAAAACCTATGACCTAACGTTTACCTTACAAAATGCAGTAATGCCTCCCAATGTTCTTTACCCCCTACCTATAAAGGAAGGGCCTGCTCTACCACCATTGATTTTTATTTTTGTGTCATCATCTCTGGCCCACACTACATAGTTTTTCAGGAATGTAGAAAGTTCCTACAATCATCATAACATTTCGATTCTGGGGCTGTGGGCACATGGAGTTAAGCTAGTACGAGGTAGTAGGATGGGGGGCCTGCTAAACAGGGGAGACGTTTTCAGTAGTCCCAGCTGGACAGCAATGCTTTTATTTCATTCCTTTTTAAAGAGAGGCAACAGGAGATTTTGAAGTGCCTAGATATGTCACCATCAGAGGAAGATGTACTCAGTTACTTTGATGCTATAGCGAAGTCAGTGGCTGCTCTCCTTACTGTCCCAGTGGCCACTTCCCACTCAGATAGCCCAAGGTGGTTTGACAGTGAGTGTCCTTAAGCACTGAGGAAACTTAAAATGGCCCTAAAAGAGTCCCCTTGCAATAGATCTATGGTAACCATTTGCCGCAATAATAATAATAATAAAGCACTCAAGAAACGGAGGTCTTCTTTACAAAAAGAGGCTTGGGAGGAACTGGTTCAGGCTAGTGAATTAAAAGATAGCTCCTTATTCTGGAAAGTTATTAAAAAACCCTGTATTTCTGAACCAGACAAACCAACAGTATGTCATCATATCACACAGGACCAATGGAAAAAGCATTTCCAAGCGGTTTATAATTACGGAGATGGAGACCACTATAACAATGTCAGGGAACTCTTCTCATGTGTTTCTCAGATTAATTTTCAGTTAGAAGAGGTAATAACAGGCATAGAGCGATTGACCAATAATAAGGCCCCGGGCCCAGATGGGATTCCTCCAGACCTGTTTAGGAGCAACATTGATGTGTGGGCCCCAATTTTGACAGGGGTTTTGAATGCAGCAGTGTCATCTGATATGCCCCAGTCTTGGTTCACTGCTACTATCGTCCCAATTTACAACAAGGGGGACAGGGATAACCCCAACTGCTACCAACCAATATCCCTGATTGATTAAACCGTCAAGGTTATGGGTCGGGTCATATTAAATAGGTTAGTGGAGTGGGCAGACAAAAATCAAATCATCTCAGAGGTCCAATATGGGTTCCGTGCAGGTAAATCCACAGTTGGCCAATGCCTGAACCTATATTTACTGATGGTAAAATATACAATCGCCAAAGTGGGAACCATTTATTTAGGCTTCATCGATTTCACGGCAGTGTTTCATCTACTCTGCAGTCAGGATTTCTACCTGTTTCTCCCTGTTGACACAGCGGCCGGGCTTTGCTCCGCCAATTCGTCTACTCTGCAGCCAGGATTTCTATCTGGTTCCCCCTGTTGACACAGCGGCCGGGCTTTGCTCCGCCAAATCGTCTCTCCTAACGACCGGCCGGGCTTGGCTCCGCCGGTCAACTACACCTCCCAGCAGCCTCCAGGGGGAGGCGCCAAACGACGACGAACAGCGCGCCAGGCGGCGCATAAAGCGCCGGCAGGGGCCGAGTCCCCTGTCTTTCATCTACTCTGCAGTCAGGATTTCTACCTGTTTCTCCCTGTTGACATAGCGGCCGGGCTTTGCTCCGCCAATTCGTCTACTCTGCAGCCAGGATTTCTATCTGGTTCCCCCTGTTGACACAGCGGCCGGGCTTTGCTCCGCCAAATCGTCTCTCCTAACGACCGGCCGGGCTTGGCTCCGCCGGTCAACTACACCTCCCAGCAGCCTCCAGGGGGAGGCGCCAAACGACGACGAACAGCGCCCCAGGCGGCGCATAAAGCGCCGGCAGGTCCCTCGTCCCGCGAGGACGCGCCGGACGAAGCCCGGACGAAGCCCGGACGAAGCCCGGACTAAGGGCGGACAGTCTAAGACAGTCCGAGACTGTCAGAGTCTGGGCTGGGCCAGATACTCTGCCCGTTTTGCATTGTAAAGGTGAGACTCCTGTTTTCCAAAAGCTTCCATCTGGATTCAAACGACTACAGTTATTGAAGCACTTTGGTTTGAACGCTTTAAGGGATAGGGTATTGTGTATTGGTGCGATATGTCTGCTAATAAGTCAACTCCGGCTAAAAATACAATGGACAACTATCTAGTCCAGGTATTTGCGAAAATCAACAGTGATAGGAGATCCTCACTTGGGTTGGGTGTATCCCTAAAATCAACTACACCATCTTTATTGGCATCAGATCTGACTGAATTTGCAGAGCTAGATAATAGTAGCAACGCTGCTCCAATACCTGTTCTTGTTGATGAGGACGCTACTCAGATAAACCTTGTAGCGGAAGATAGCGTTAATGTGGAGGAGGCTGACCTACTTTGTACCGAGGAAAAAGTCCCCACCCCAGTACGAGCGCCGCGCACTACTAGAGGTGCCAGAAAGGGTTTCCCCAAACGAGGAGGGCTTCGATCAAGTCGGAAAAAGCCTGCTTCCCCTCCTAGTAACACTTTGGTGGAGGAAGATGGAGTAACTGACGAAGATTCAATTTCCCTAACCAATGAGCAACTTAAGACACTGGTGGGCATGATAGACACTAAGGTGAAAGGAATTGTAAAACCGTTGGTCAGTATGATAGAGGAGCTTACGAGTGAGGTTCACAGATTGGGGGGTTTACTTAATAAAGCACTAGCTGAGGTAGAAAAGCCGCCTGATGTAGTTGCTAATAGAGTTGAGCAAGGAATGTGTGCCTCTGCAACTGCGGGTGGCGAAGGGGCACTCCCTCTTTTGAATCAATCGGCGGCTCCTCAGGTAGCAGCACTGGATAGTATACAGGGGGAGGTTGCCCCTCCAGCTGCATCTATTGTTCCAGAACCTATGAAGGGTTCAGTTGAGCTAATAGTTGAGGCCTCTCCTCTAGTCCTGGTACTAGCTAATGTCCCCAAATTAGGTTCAGAACAGAACGAGACCAGTTCATCTTTGATGTCTAATGCAATGCACTGGTTGACAGACAACATGGTGATAACTCCTTGGGGGAAGCAACAATTAGCAGAAGAACTAGTTATGGCCAGGAGGGTGGAGTGGATTGGAAACAGTATGGGGTCCCTCAAGGATCCTCCCTTTCTCCATTGTTATTTAATTTATACATTGCCCCTCTTATTTTTGCGTTACAGCAGCGGGAGGTCTCTGTGTTCAACTATGCGGACGACCTCCAGCTCATTTTTTCATTATCCTCTTCCCCTGCTTCAATATCCAACTTTCACTCAGTTATGACCTTCATTCAGGACTGGATGAACCACAACCACCTGAAACTCAATCCCGATAAAACGGAACTGGTGTTGACAGGTGGTTGCTCCAGTCCGTGGTCTCCTCTCTTTTGGCCCCCCTCTTTAGGTTCCCCGCCTACTCCCTCTCCCTCCGTTAAAACTCTTGGCTTCAAAATCAACGATCAACTTTCCCTCCATTCCCAAGTCAGCGCGGTGGTATCCTCAGCCTTTCTTTCCCTCCGTACCATTCGGAAAGTTTCCCGGTTCTTTTCCCCTTCCGCCCTCAAACTTATCCTCCTGGCGATGGTGACGTCCCGCTTGGACTACGGTAATGCCATTTATTGTGGCATGCCGCAGTACCTTGTGAGGTGCCTCCAGATGGTTCAGAACCAGGCGGCCCGCCTCGTTTTTAATCTACCCAAATTCCACCACGTCACCCCCCTTCTTAAATCTTTACACTGGCTCCCTGTACAACAACGCGCACTGTTTAAGTTGGGCTGTATCATGTTCAAAGTTCGGTCTGGGCTGGCCCCGGCCTTCATCAGCTCAGCTATCCATGATTACACCCCAGCCAGAGAACTGCGCTCTTCCACCCACCAACTTCTCGTGATCCCCCGTTATAAACGCAAAAAATGGGGTGGTTCCAAGTTCTCGACCTTGGGTCCTGCCTTCTGGAACTCTCTCCCGATTCACTTGCGATCCTGCCCCCAGTATTCCCTTTTTCGCAAAGCCCTTAAAACCCTCCTATTCACTCAGGCCTTCCCATCTTAACGCTCCCACTTCTCCCGCGTCACTTTGTCCCCTGGGTCTGTAGCACTACTTAGCGCCATGAAACCGCTTGGTGTACGCGCGCTGTATAAATATTTTTAAATTCAAATTCAAACAGTACAAAAAAATTCAAGGGCGATTGTGTTGTTTTGAACTTCTCAAATCCTGATGTTATATCTAACATACTGCCAAATATCCTCCCACCACAGCGTAGATCCACTGAAATTATCCCACTTACTTTGGATTTCTTTTACCCTCGGAATAGGAGGGTTGCGAATCTGTGTACGTTACGGACAAAATGGAACGTTGTTTCAAGTAAGGGGAGGAGGGTTGCACAATCCAATGAGTGGGGATTACATGTGGAGAATAGGTACTCAACCCTTTCTAATCTAAATGATTGCGATTGACTTATTGGGGGCAAAAGGTCAGCATTACTGGATACAACTGAGCAGACTTTATCTAAACTGCCCGTTCAGAATGAAAATTTTTCTAGATATAGAACGATGGCTATACGGGGTTTATGCATGACAGGAAGGAACCTCAAACAAATAAGGCCCTTTCCTCTAGACATTGTAATTTTGTAGCTGGCTCTTTGGGGGCATGTAACAAAAGTGATCGAATAAGTAATTTAGCCCAACCAAGTTTAGTATTTATTTATTTATTTTCACATTTGTAGAGCGCTCTGTTACCCGGAGGTGTCCTGGCGCTAAGTGCTGGTGCAAGAATAAGTGGAGCTTAGTGGGTGAAAAGCCAGGTTTTGAGCTCTCTCCTGAACATCATCAGGTCCTGGGTTTGTCTAAGCCTGAGTGGAAGTTTATTCCAGGCCTCGGCAGCACCAAGGGAGAAGCTTCTGCCTCCCCAGCGAGCTCTTTTAGTTCTGGGGACCGTGACCAGGGCCTGTTCCCCTGATCTCAGTGTTCTTGCCGGTATGTGCCATCGAAAGAGCAGTTTCATATGTCTGGGGCCCATTTCATGTAGGGCTTTAAAAACTATGCATAGTGCCTTAAAAACAATTCGCTTGCGGACAGGTAGCCAATGAAGAGTCACCAGATCCTGACTGATGGATGCGAATTTGGGGGTGTCAGTGATCAGGCGGGCAGCTGCGTTCTGTAGTAGTTGTAGTTTATTAAGGACACTCTGCTGGGCGTTTAGCATCAGGCTGTTACAGTAGTCTAAGCGGGAGAGAGCTAGACCTGTAACAATGGTTTTCCTATGTTCCCTCTCTACATAAGGGAGAATTTTTCTGATAGTTTTAAGAACATAATGCAAGGAGGAGGAGAGTGCGTTAACCTGGGGTTTAAAGGACAAGGAATTGTCCACTAGAATGCCCAGGTTTTTTACTTTGTCCACCGGGGAGGGGAGAGGACCCATTTCGTCTGGCCACCAGCTCGGGGACCAGAAGTTGTCCGTGGCTCCGAAGAGCAGTACTTCTGTTTTCGAGGAATTAAGTTTAAGGCAGTTTTGTGCCATCCAGCACTCCACCTCACGCATGCAGCTTTTAAATCTGTCTGCTGTATCTTCAACATTTCCTGGTAAGAGTGACACCACTATCTGAGTGTCGTCTGCATATGCTGTGAGATGAAAGCCAAATGACCGTATCACCGGGGCTAGGGATGCAACATAGACATTAAAAAGGGTAGGGCTAAGCGAAGACCCCTGAGGGACTCCACAAGGCAGCACAAAGGGGTGGGATTCGTAGTCTCCTAGGGCCACTACCTGGGTTCTGTCGGCCAGAAAGGCCTGTAGGATGTTGAGTGCCTTTCCCTGGATTCCACAGGCCCTCAGCCGGTCCACCAACTTTTTGTGGTGGACCGTATCGAAGGCCGCGGACAGATCCAGCAGGATCAGGGCCGCTCTGCCTCCTGCGTCCATCACCTGCCTGATGTCCTCCACTGATTTAATCAGGGCAGATTCCGTACTGTGCTCTGCCCGAAAACCGTGTTGTGAGGGGTCAAGGTGGTCCCCTGTGTTTAAAAAGGCGCTAAGTTGTGAGTTAAGGCTGCCTTCGATAATTTTTGCGGGGAGAGGTAGTCGTGCTATCGGCCGATAATTATTCAAATTGGTGATGTCTTGGTTGTTTTTTTTTAGTAAAGGCAGGATAGATGCTCGCTTCCATATGGAGGGATATTCTCCTATCTCTAGCATCTGATTGAAAAGTGGGGTAAGTCCCCTTGCAATGGCATCTGGGGCTAGTTTGGCTATGCCAGTAGGACAGGGGTCATGCGGCGAACCTGATTTTATTTTTAAAAGGCGCATAGCCACTTTCTTTTCAGTAATGGGCTGGAATTGTTGGAGTCTGGCTGAAGGGCCTAAGGACTTCAGGCCCTCCCTCGGGGGGGATGTCGTAACCCGACTGTCTAGTGAAAAAAAAATATTTTCTACCTTTTCTCGAAAGAAGCTAGCTAGGTTTTCACAGAGCGGTAGACTGGGGGGGATTCCTGTGGCTTTAGGATTGGCTAGAAGTGATACTGTTTGAAATAATTTTTTGGGGGTGTTGCTGGCTTCCTTTATCTGTTTCGTTAGGAAAGCCTTTTTTGCTTGCAAAATTCTATCTCTGTAGCTTCTTTGTTCTAAGTTAAGAGTTTGTTTGTCTGCCTCGCTGTAGTTTGTTCGCCAGATTCTCTCCAATTTTTTACACCGTATTTTGTGTTCCCTGATTTGTTCTGTGAACCAGGGAGCTGCTGGAGAGGCCCGGGTGGAATAGGTAGTTTTGGGGGGTGCCAAGAGCGAGCAGGCATGATCCAGCCAGGCTGTATAGCATCTGGCCGCTTCCTCTACATCGTCAGGGGGCAGGGTTCGGGAGTTTGCTAGCGTCATTTCCAGTTTGTCCCCTTTGATGTTCTTCCATTTTCTGACCTGTCTTGGGGCGTTTTTTGTGTTAGGAGGTTTCATGGGAGTGATGAGGGATATGGTGAATAGAATAGCAGAGTGATCCGACCAAGATACTGGAAGAACCGATATGACTTTTAGGTTGGGATGATTTGTAAAAATCCCGTCTAGGGTATGTCCTGCTTTGTGTGTAGGGGTCAATACCCGTTGCGTCATATCAATCCCCCCCAGTAGGTCGATTAACTCCCGGGAGTTTACGTCAGTGTCACACTCTAAGTGAAAGTTAAAATCGCCCAAAAGGGTGAACATTTGTGCTGATGCTGCGGCTTCGAGTACACTATTTAATCCTGTAAAAAATTGGGCTTTCCCACCTGGGGGTCTGTATATCAGACTACCACTAAAGGATTGATGATCTGAGAGCGTGAGGTTGAAAAGCAGCGATTCATTAAGGCCAGCGGGACCGGGTTGAAAGGCGCCTCTGATGCTGTTATGATAGATAATCGCTAACCCACCCCCTCTTCTTTTATCCCTGTTTTGGGTGTGACACACATAGTCCTGGGGGGTAGCTTTGACTATGTCAGGCCCTGATGCTGCATCAGTCCATGACTCCGTGATGAATGCGATCTTAATGTCCTCCTCTTGGATGGCTTCTGCTATCTGCAGACTGTGTTTGACTAGGGATCTTGTGTTGAGCAGGAGGCATTTGACCGAGGAGTTTTTTCCCTTGAGTGGGATGGATTTACGGCCCTTCTGGGATGCAATTGGTTGCCAGAGGGATTTGGGCAGGGTTTGTCGACAGTTGGCACAACATGAGGGATGAAGATGGTCTTTATGTCCTGGTTTCCTTACTTCGCAGCCCTCTGTGGCGGGCATTGTGTTTAGCGCCCACAGTGCGTCTCTATCGTATCGACGTTTGCAGGCAGGATGGAAGGTGTGCGAGGTAGGGGGACTGGCCCTAGGCGCGGGTCCGGCGCGGACGGGCGCAGACGGGCTCGCCTTTGGCGCGCCGCCGGCGCGCCCGCTGCGCTCGCACACCTTCCATCCTGCCTGCAAACGTCGATACGATAGAGACGCACTGTGGGCGCTAAACACAATGCCCGCCACAGAACCGTTGGTTCTGGGATAGTAGCAGGCGAACCTTGTCTAACGAATGTTATTTCTGAAGTCCCAATAGGAGGGACTATCGGAGGGGCGAATTTAATCTCTTGGAATGTGGCTGGGTTATCCTCCAAATTAGATAGTGGGGATTGGCTTAGCTTTATTAGTTTATTTGATGTGTGCATATTCCAGGAGACTTGGGCTTGCGAACCAGTATTTATGATAGGATATCTGAATTTTTCTGTGACAGCAATAAAGGGTCCTAAAGGGAGACCAATGGGGGGCCTCACAATTTGGGTCCGACAATCCCTCAAAATTGCAATTAACAGTATAGGGACGAACCACAAAGATATCCAGTTGATCAGGTTAACTAATGATACTGTAGGGTCACTTGACATTTATAATATATATGCCAGAAGTACTAAGGGTGGCCGATCTGATGTCCTAATTACTCTAGATAATATTCACGAAACCTATTCCCATGACAATAGTACGGTTATAGCAGGCGACTTTAATCGGACGTTCGAGCCTTTGCTCACGGGTGAAGCTTTGCTTGGAGCAGAAGAGGATTCCCATTGGGGTATCCCTGAGCTACAGGTGAAGCCAGTCACACGTTGGACAGAGGACATAATAGCTCTGAACGCCATGTGTCTCGAGAAGGGGATGAGAGCTTTAAATGGAAGAACAGCACGGGATAAGAACGGCTCCATGACCTTTGATAATGGGAGACACAAAAGTCGCATAGACTATGTCATATGCAGCATGACTCTGTGGCCATTCATTAGTGATATGGAAGTCATTGTGAGACCTGAGAGTGATCACAACCCCATATGTGTGGAGCACAAATGGTGGCCCGCTAGGACTAATCCGACCTGTTTGACTGCCTCTGTTCCACCTTTGATCATCCCAGCAAATAATATGCGTAGGCTCAAATGGGCAAGTATAGAGACAGATCTAGAGGCCATTAATGCTATTAAATATGAAAATGAACAAGCGATACTAGCGTTGGAAGCAATTAATGTTTCCTCTTCTAACTTGGGGGATGTTGTTAACATTCATGATTCCCTCTTTGGCAAGATTAAAAAACATTTTCTAAAACCTGTTAAGCAAAACAGGGGAGTTGTCAATAAAGGTGCAAGATGGTACAACGCAGAATGCAGGACTGCACGACTCGCTTTGGGCCAAGCCATTAAAAGGAGGGAACCTGTGACCATCTCCCTAGCAAGAAAGGGTTATAAAGCTTGCATAGTTAAAGCGAAGAGAGCTTGGGACGAGGAGCACTGGTGCAAATTGAAAAAAGCTAGCGACAGAAAGGATTCTAGAGTCTTCTGGAATATTGTAAAATGGGGTAGTGAGAGAGCACAGGAACCCCCTAATAACAACGTGTCACAAGAGGATAGGGTAGAATTTTTTAGCTCACAATATGCTCTTAATAATCAGATTACAGGGGAGGACGAGTTTATTATGTCCTTTCCCAAAGAGAATTTTTTTACCTACAAAGAAATTATGTCTGCTATTAATGTAGTGAACAGAGGGCGCGCCCCTGGGTTAGACGGCGTCCCTGCTGATATTTTTGTAAATGACAAAAGTAGATGGTGTAAATACATCCATTTACTTACTAATTTCATTGCTAAGGGAGCACAGGTTCCGGCATCATGGAGAGGTGCTGTGATTATTCCTGTGTTCAAAAAGGGGGACAGAGCCCAGCCGGGTAACTACAGGCCAATAAGTCTAATAGACACTGTGCAAAAAATTGTTGGTCGAGTAGTAGTAAATAGACTCCTTGACTGGGCAGAGGATAATAACATTTTATCCCCCTATCAGGCGGGATTCCGAAGAGCAACTAGCACGATAGACCAAGTGTTCCGTTTTCAATTGCTGCAATGGAAAACTGTGGTGCTGGGTGGAGGCAGTCTTTATGCGGCATTTGTCGATCTGAGGGCCGCCTTCGACCTGGTGCCACGGGCCAAATTGTGGCAAGTCTTAAAGAGTTTGGGTGTACCCGAGGAATTACTTACCTTGATAATGCGCCTCCATGAGTCCACTTACGCTAAAATTCAGTGGGGTGGCTATGGCATGGTCACAGATGACTTCCCTGTAGAGCGAGGTGTTCGACAAGGGTGCTCAATGGCTCCAACTTTGTTTACGTTGTTTATAAATGGTGTTGTCTCCCGTATGGTACCTGCTCAAGTAGATGCTCCCTCTCTTTCAGGTCTAAAAATCCCAATACTGATGTTTGCGGATGACACGCTAATTTTATCTAAAACACCTAGTGGTTTGCAGCGTGCTTTGTTAATTTTTGAAAATTTTTGTGGGGAACATGGACTAGAGGTGAAGGCATCTAAAGCTAAACTCATGATCTTTAAGCCGCATCGTAGTTTCAAGTCAAAAATTGTTATGAGTGGCAGGTCTCTTGAGGTTGTAAATTCATTTACTTATTTAGGTATCCATATTGCAGATAATAATAGGTGGAGTCAGCACATAAACATTGCTACGCTGAGACACAAACAATTAGCGGGTGCCATCAATACAGAACACAAGAAGTCCTTGACTAAACCTGTCAAGCCAGCTTTGCTGGTCTATGAAGCAAAGGCAATTGGGTCTGCACTCTATGGAGCGGAGATGTGGGGCTTTGAAAATTTGAATTCTTTGCAAATTTCAGAGATTTTTTTTTTACGGCTAGTCACTGGTACACCGAAAAGCACTCCGCTATTGCCCTTAACATACAACCTTGGTAGGAAACAAATTAAGGACTTGGCCAGTTTACGGCCTATTTTGTATTGGCGTAGATTGTGGACTACCCCTGAGCTCTTGCACTATGCGGAAGGCTTTATCGACGTTATAAAAGCGGATAGTTTTCACAAAATTAGTTGGTTGAAATCATTGAAAGCTATATTATACGAGCTTGGGTTAAGCTCGATTTGGTTAGATCCAGCTGGTGCTCTATTCCCTACCAAGTTGGTCCTAAAAAACATCTATTGGGAGAACGTTGCCAACAGGAGCCTGAGCCGATCTAGCATAGGGTCTATGTCCCTGAGTTTTCTTGAGGCTAAATTGTATCCCGTGTATGAGCTATATTGGGATATTATCACAAAGCCAGGAGACAGAAAGCGTTTATTCCAACTGAGAGCTGGAAATCTCCCATTAAAATCATTAACTGCCAAATGGGGTACAGGAGGGAGTGACGTGTGCCCAGCATGTGGCATGGGTAAGGAAACACCTGGTCATTTCCTGTTTTCTTGTAAAGCCTATTGTACTCCTAGGCGTGTATGGTTAGCACCCATGTGCAGGAACCTTGGGACTACATGCAGTTCTGTTGCGCTTCGTATTATATGTTCAAGTTCATCTGCATGGATAGCTATAGCTAAATTTACAGGTTGGGCATGGGCGATAAGGCAAAGACTGTTAGTTAATTAACTATTCTCTGCTAGCAAAACGTGTTTTTAAAGATCCTGTTTATATTGCTTTTCAAAATTATTAATGTTTTGTATGTAGATAGAGACTGCTAGTTGTTTAACTATTCTCTGTCTGTAATGGAGACTGCTTAGTTGGTTAACTATTCTCTGCCTGCAAAACCTGTTTTTATGATTTTGACATTATTGTATGTTTTGCATTTAGATAGAGATTGTTAGTTATTTAACTATTCTCTGTCTGTATTAATTGTCTTTACGATTATTGCCATCATTGCCTTTTTTAAATTGTTTTAAATTGCGATTATTTCTTTTTAACTATTCAATGAGCATTGTGAGAAATTTTAAAATTATGTTTTTTGTATGAATTCACTAGTGCACTGTCATTGTTATTGACTGTAAATTTAATTCCGTTTTAAAATATTCTCTGTATATTTAGCTTTTATGAGTAATCACTCGAATAAAGCACTATTTGAATTGATAGGGTGAACCGCAGCAAACTGTGGTCTCTGCAAGACGAATTAGAAGTAGAGCGATCTATAATAAATGCCCTGATGACTTTATATGCGCTACAAATCCTTCAGAGGTGTGCGCCAAGACTGTATGCTAGCCCCTTTTTATTTAGGTTGTACATTAATGGGCTGGAATCTGCCTTGATTTCGTTGCAGGTGGATACTCCTAGAATAGGCAGTAGACCAGTACCAGTACTGCTGTACGCAGACGATGCTGTGCTTATTGCAGGCACAACAAGAGCGTTGCAAGTTTTAATTGGCGGGTTGGTCTCCTTCATGAATGGGTTGGATCTGTCCCCCAACTACGCCAAGTCAGTTGTGGTGAAAGTGGGTTGTCGAGGGAATGGTACAAAATCCTATAAGACAGGCTCTTTTAGTATAACCAAAGTCCCAGCCTTTAAATACCTTAGGAATTCATTTGACGCCAAACTAAACTGGAATACCCTGAAAGAAGAGAAGGTGATGGAAACAAAGAAAGCAATGGGAGCTGTAGCAAACTTTGCACAAGGATTAGGTACTTGGTCGCCAGGGGTGATTTTAAAATTATATCAATCAAGTTGTATGTCTAAGGTCTTGTGTGGGAGCAAGCTCTGGGGTTACAAGGCAGTGGTGGAATTACAGACAATGCACAACAAATATCTGAGACAGCTGTTAAAAGTCCCTCAGGGTACCCCCGCTTACTCAGTGCATGAAGAACTTGGGGTGAGGCATGTGACTGACTTAACTGCAGTTAAGCCTCTGCTTTGTTGGGTGGATATTTAGTCCAATAAGGAGGCCTCATTTAATCAAGTGGTTATTTTGCCTCTCATTGGATCATGTCCTTAAAATCCCCTGGCTAAGATATATTAAAGAAACACTCTGTACCCTGGGAAGAATAGACATATTTACAAAATATAGAACAGAGAAGGAAGAGGACAAAAAACTAATTAACAAACTATTCTCTATGAAAGTTAGTGCAGAGCGAGAAGGAAAGGAACTAAGTAAGAAATCAGTCAGAGCACACGTCTTAGTTAAATCAGTGCTGGGAACAGAACATTGCCTCACTATTTAACCAATGCTTACAATCGCTTTTTAATTACTCATTTTAGATTTAATATTTTTCATCATTTAGTGGCCTCTCCTCCAGGCTTTGGAGCTCGAGCCGAGGATAGAGGGCCCAGTGGCTGCGACAATAGGTCTCCACAGAATATTTTACATTTTGTCGTTTTATGCAAATATTTTACATATCCCAGGCGACTGTATCTGAAACCTTATTTAAAAGAAATGGGATTCAGACAGGCTCAAATTACACTTTTGCACATGTAACTTCAGCAGCACCAACACACTTTATTTATGCTTATGCACTTTCTAAGAGCAAGGAAGAGATCTAGGAAAACCATAAATGACTGAGCGAGAGAGGTTTATATATGAATAGGGACATTTTGACATAGCACTTTCTGAGAAACAAGTTAGCATTTACAGTCGTTCATACGTTAGTGGTCGCGCAAGATGAGTGTATACTGTGATGTCATTTTAGAGTTGTGTTAAAAATGATATATGTTTTTTTAATGTATATGATATTGTTTTTAATATATTGTATCTTTTATGGCTGTGTTCTCCGCCGAATAAAGTTTGTTTAATATTATTATTATTTAACTAAAATAAATTGTTTTGCACATAATGATAAGTATTTTTGTGGTCACAAACATTGTTTTTCAACGACATAAGGCTCTTAATGCTAAAAACGGGTCTAGATGCAGGCACTAATTTATAGGTCTAATGGTTCCAAATGTTTGAAGGTTTCCAACTTATTTTGACAGACATGGCACAGAATACCAGTCCATTACATTATGGGCCTAGACATAGCGACTTGGAAGTCTCCTTATGGAGCTGCCTCATACTCCATAAATGCTCGTACTCCTTTGCATTTACCTGCAGACGTGACTAATGATAAGGATGATTAGAACCTTTGCAATACTAATTAAATCTGTTTACTCTTCTAAAGGCATGAAATCGCTCTTACTCACAAAGCCATGGGAATATACAAGGGCCAGATACAGGATTACCAATATGCTATATGTTATGAGAACACCTATTTCTTTTTTTGGAGTAAATCAGTGAAATCTATAATTATTAATTGTGGTACAGATGTATAAAACAAATCAGATTAAACACCTTAAAACAATGATTTGCAAAAGCAAATACCAGAAATGGAAAAATTGTATTCCAGTAACATAGATCAACTAATAATTAGGGTAATTTTTATCAAAACAGAAACAATTGGAAAGGGCCCCTTATGAAGAGAACAACACACCATGAATGAGAGAACAATACCTCTGACATCCTGAGGGACCTACACCCGCCGAATTTAGAGTTGTCCACTGGGCCTGTGGACAACTCTCTATAATGACAGGAACCGCTGTCATGGTGTTTCCTGTCGATGCACAAAACATTTGAAGGGGAGTGCAGTCATTATGGCCAGCTTGCAAACATTTTTTTAAAAGTTTTTTTTTTAAAACAAACTGCCAAAGAAGGTGTTTGTATTTTTTTAAACAAAAGAAAGAACGCTCCCACATGCAGGGAGTTTTCTCCCAGGGTGATGGGGTCATTACTTTTTTTCTGTCCCTTACAGCTAGGTTTTACTCTAAATAGGGTAGATGAGCTCTGTTGAGTCATCAGCGGAAGTATTCAGTTGAGAAGCCATAAGCAAAGGATTGGAACTACAATTAATTGAACTGAATATCATTGGAATAAATATGAATGTTCCCGGTAAATCAGAGAAAGACATATAGACATCAAAGACACAAAAGAAAAGAAACTCAAAGAGATTTGTATTCATTGACTTTCTTAGAAATATTGCATTAAATAAGACATTGAATAAAAAATTTTGCCCATCCATCTTTAAACTCCTCTGCCTAGTTTCAGTCCCTAAGCCCTCAAATCCACTCTCAGACTACAGTGCCAGCATCAGACTGCATCTTCTACACTCAGAAGAAAGAGTTAATAGGTCCCAGATTTGTATTCACTTATTATGCTCTGATTTTTCAACAGATACTTGTCAGTGTTATATGTGGGCAGAAGAGGTGGGGAGTTCTAGGGTTTGGCAGCATACGAAACATGAATAAGAACCATTTACAAAGGAGATTTTGTAGTATTTGTGGCCTAGGCACATATAGGTGTCCTCCTGCCCCTGGTCTTCTTCCTTCACTTCCAGGTCCTTCTGGACATTTAGGTGTTGGTCCTCCTCCTAGCCCTGTTCCAAGTCCTCCTGTTCTGGGTTGCTTTGGTCCTTCAGATCCTCATCCTGGCTCTGGTCCAACTAGTTCTGATCACCCTGGTACTGGTGTCTTGAATCTGGGAGTCCTGGTTGTTGTCCTTCCTAACCCTGGTCTTCCTGGCTCTGCGCCTCCATGTATTAGCCCTTCCTGGGCCTTCTAGTCTTTCTGGTTTGGGTCACGCTGATTCTCCTTGGCATGGACCTTGTCCTTGTGGTCCACCTGGTAGTGCGTGCACTGGTCCTGGTCCCTCCTATTGGGTCCTCTTGGCCTGGGCCTGGTCTTTTTGGTCCTGTTCTGGTCCTTTTTGTCTTAGTCTAGTTAAACTTGTCCTCATGGCTCTGTTGGCCCTGGCTGTCCTGATCTGTGCCAGCCTGGCCCTAATATCCAAGTTCTTAGTCTTGCTGCTCCACTCGGATTTTCAGATCCGTGTCACTTGGTTCTGACCTCTCTTGTCCTCCTAGTCCTGTTTCCGGTCCTGCTTATTCTGATTCTTATAGTCCAACAAATCCTTTCCCACCTGGTCCCTGATCTTAATGACCCTAGTCCTCCTACCCCTGGCCTAACTAGTTCTCTGGGTCCCTCTCCAACATGTCATGGTACTCTTGGCCCTGGTCCTCCTGTTCGTTGTCATCTAGAATTAATTTGTCCACTTTATCTTCCTTTTTCAGGTCATTCACCTCTTAGCCGTTCTTAGCCACCTAGCTTGGTCATCATGGTTCCTGTCACTCTGGCCTTCCTTGTCCAGGTCCTCCGTTTCCTCTTTGTCCTGGTCCTGCTTGTCCTGGTATGCCCGGTCCTGATACTGCTGAGCCTCTGTGAAATGAGTTTCCCTTTTCCCTTAGTTGTGGTCCCACTGGTTCTCATTGCCCTGGTCCTCTCAACTCTTATCCTGTTTACTCTGGTTGCCTGCCTTTCTTCTATTCATTAGGTCCTGTTTTCACAGTTGTTCTCACCCTCAGTCTAGTTTTCCTAGCAATAGTCTTTCTATTCCTGGTCATCACATCTCATGTTCTCTTTTTGGTTTTGTGCCATCTAGACTTGATTCTTCTAATTCTGGTCCTCCATCTCTGGGTGTTTGTATGCCTAATGCTCTTGGTTCTGGTCCTTCTGGCAATCCAGGTCCTTTCAGATCCCCCTTCTCACATCTTTTTCTTTTCTTTCCTGATCCTCTTGACCCTCGTCCATTTAACCCAGTCCTTCTGATCATTCTCACCCTGCTCAGCAGATTCCCAGTACAGTTGCTGGCCCTGCTGGTCCCCTTGTTCTACCTGGCTTCTAGTGTCCTGACCCTCTTAGGCCTTGTCCTCTTGGCTCTTGTCTTCCTGATTTGAATCATCCTTGTCTTCCTGGCCCTCTGCCTTGTTTTCATGGTATTCTGGCACTGCACCCAATGGTTTGGGCCCTCTTGGTCCTGCTTCTCCTTGTTTGGGTCCTTCTGAGCCTAGTCAATTTGGTCCTAATTCTGGTCCTCCTGGACATGCAGACCCAGTCCCCTTTCTCTTCCTGGCTCTGGCAACCCTTACTTTTCCAGTTCCAATCGTGCTGCTGAGTTGGCCCTGCAAACTGAGGCGAATATGTATGATGTGAGTAGGAGTTCTCCTGCAGCTCCTACATGATAACATGGGTTTCATATGACATAAATGGAATAGGACTCCTCTTAAGTCTGGTTTCCACCATGCAATAAGCCTGGAGGGTGGGCTCCTCTTCTGCATGATAAATTCAAGATTTAAATTCTTTGAGAGTGGAGGGTTTGGATCATCTATCCATTCCCAGAGTCATGCAGAAAATGTACTCCTTGGAAGAGGCATAGGTGGTGATACCCCATTCTCTAAAGATAGTTTTATTGATGGCAAAATTGACCAACAGGTAATCTGTTAACCCAGAGGACTATTTTCATACCGATTCAGTTGGCTAACTGATTAAAAGTGATACAAAGAAAGCCTATGCAGGAAATAAGTTGGCACTGAGAATTGGAATGTGTGCAGATTATAAGGCTCAGTTATTAGTCAAATACTGTAACTACTACACTGGGCCCATGAAGGAGGGTGAAAATACCTGGCTTTGCTTGAATGGTTGGAACATCAGGCCAAGTTTTTATGCAACATCTCTTGTGATGGGCTTCAACTTTAAGCTTTGGCTTCCAGAACATCATTCCTGGCCTGTCAACCTATGTAGGGGAGAGATTGGAAGGTGAAAGTGACTGATAAAGTTTCCTCAAGAAGTTTCCTTTTCGCGGGGTTAGGCTTTTGGGAAAGCATTGGGAGTAAACTGTGACAAAGGCCTTTAAAGAGCTGAAATATGCCTTTCCATATAAGAGTGTGGGCTCATCTTCCTCACATGTGGCCTTTCTGGATACGGCTGACAAGTACTATCTTTCTGCTACCTCCTCTGGTTGGAAACATTTCTAACAATGTAAATCTGGAAAGAAATCCACCTCAGTAGCTCCCCATTCAGATCAAGAGCAACAGAGATCCTAACTACTGGGAAACAGAGGTGAGGCAAGGTCCATTCATAGGATGTATTCAAGACTTTTCTTTAATTGGGGCTTCTAGCATTTCAGATCAGTGGGTATTGGTGATACTGGGGTTTGGTTATACTATTAGCTTCATTTCGAAACCGCGTTGAGTCAAAAAGAAGCAGATCTCTTCAGGTTCTCTTCATTTCTATAAAGAAGTGTCATAACAGATTCCTAATGATTTCAGAACAGGATCTACATTTTCAGTTCTTACCTATTGGTCTCAAATCTGCACTGTAAGCTGCTCCCAAAATGATGGCATCTTTGGTGAGATTATTCACACCGAAAGCATCCTGCTCCCTCCTTACTTGGATCATTGTATAGTACACTTCACCTCCTCAGAACAGATGAGCAGGGATCCAAATTAATTAATGTCAGTGCTACAGAACCACAGTCTTCTGAGCTTGTTGATCACCCTAATTACTACTGGAACTGTCCTATAGCAGTTCAGGGTTGTTCTAATCGTGGAATTACATCTTCCCTGGGAAGAAGCCCACAGCACTTTGGTGCAAATGTGTAGGGCTGCAACCTAAACAGTTCCTATTACTTTTGTATAATATTTCCTTTATCAGTCTGATGGGACAGGGAATGCTGCACTACCTCTTGATCCCCCTACTTGTTTTTCTCATTCCAAGGTAATTGCTACTGCCCAGCATTACATTGGTTTTGCTGTGTTGTTGGCTGTTAAGAATGGCACAAAGAAATGCACAAAGAGTTAATAATTAACTAAAATATTACACAGACCCTAAACCATCTATATAAAGACTGCCTATTTTATATTTAATTTTCATGTTTTATTTATTTTATCTGTGCATAAATATGTGTTTTCCTTAAATTGGCAGAACTGGCTTTCAAAAGTTGTACTTTAAGTTCCGATTAACCAAATAGTTTTTTGGTAATTATCACAGAGCAGGACAGAAAATCCTTCAGAATCAACCAATGTTTAAAAAAACGTGCAAATAACTTTTACAATATAAAATAGTTGTGGTTTTCCAATCAACCCACATATTTTCAATCAATATGTCAACCTATCACAACTTTAAAACAAAATCTTCTCTTAAAATGCAAGGATTAAAAGGTTTCTGTGTCTCTCTCTCTCTCATCCTTCGTGCACATGTCACTGTAAAATAACGAATAAGAGTTAACGGTCTAGCAGAGCACTGACTTTCAGTGGAGCACTGCAACGTCAGACGTTTCAAGTGGAGAATGCATTTCTTTCCTCCAAATTGTCTTTTTCATGTGCCATAAATTCCCCACTACCAACAACAAACCTACAGCCTACCATTATTCTGTATAGAGCCCTGCTGATTCCTTATGTGGCACTTGGAACTCATTTGCTCCTCGTAGGGCATCCTGCTTGCCGATCTCGTTTTCAATTATGGTTTTGTGCAACCGCCACCACCTTCTGCGTTTCCCGTGTTTTTGTACATCAGTTCAGGTAAGCTGCTCCCTCTGTTCTTCACCCTCATCTGGGACCCAGGGTTTCCCCCTCCTGGATCAGCATGAATGGGATCTCTGTACACACTCATCTGCAGTCCATTTATGCCAGGGGGCGGGGCTGCTCCTCCATGTGGGCGGAGGAGCGTCGCACCACTGATTTCTCGCAGTGCGAGAAGCAGAAACATATAATGGTAAAACTGCCATTTAATGTTTCTGCTTCTCGCTCTGCAAGGAAGCAGAAGGGTTGGGTTGGGGGCGGGTGGGTGGTCCTGTTTGAGTGCAGGGGAGGAGTGGCTTGCCCCACTGTTGTGGGCGCTGACTGTTTGGTCGGCCCCAGGGCAGACCAAACTAGTCATAAGCACTCTGCATTTTCTCTATGTAGGCTGCATAGAGTAATGGCCTCCCCATAGACACCTGTGCAGTCGGAGTCCCAGCCAATTAACCACGCTTTTTTTTTCTTTTTTTTTTATGAACTCCCTTTGTGCGAACCCCGCCAGCCGTGACTGGCACCTCCTGACTATGAAGTGATACGTGCTGTATGGGATCGTGAACCTTGTGTTAAGGCCATTAACCTCAGCAATTTTAGAAACTCTGAAATCCGATACTGGCTTTTTTGCTTTTAAATAACCATCATGGCTTGCGGCTTAAACTCACACAGCAATACCTACTACACAAACAAGCATTGGCATGGCCAATAGGTCTTACCTTTGGGAACTTATAAGTGTTTAGCCATGCACCAGTTGATGTTGTTGCACCATGGATATTATACAGCATAACTAAATACTTATAAGGTTCCAAAGGCGAGACCTATTGGCTATGCCAATGCTTGTTCAAGTAGTTATGGATTTCCCCTACTTGTCACACATTCCACCATCTGTTGTATTAAGTGCAGATTTTTAACGAATAATGTTTCTAGCTCAAATGGATGTATGGTTCCTAAAAAAACTACGCACTACTCGTGAATTGTGGTTGCAGTCACTTCCTAAAAGTGAACTTGCCACCTTTCTGTTGATTGCTTTGTTGTGGTAAACTGGTACTAATGAGGTGGAATTGTTGAATGGACCGTATCTATGTCCCCACTCGATGAACTGCCAAAATGCTTTGTCTGCATCATTGTAGAAATCCTTACATATTTAAAGGCCATTGCAAGGGGACGAAAGTTATGATTGTCCTTATCTTGAAAAGAACAATTCTCCCCCGATTATTTGTTTAAAATCCCATTTACTGAGAGGGGCGGTTTTCAGAGAAGTAAGGCACCACTGGGGCACTGATTAACATTGTGCTTTTCTTTTTAATGTCTGCCTTTAACCTTAAAGTGCATCCTAACCAGTTGTAATTAGGTGACATACCATTTTATTCTTGTTTGTCTTTCGTAATGGAAAGAATTGTTTCTAACCCCCATATTGCGGACTCGGGGGGAAAAGCACAAAAACAAAAGACTACTTTTAAAAATTAACCAACCTGTGCAGAGTAAGTGGCTTCAGTTAGTGGGCTTCCTGTCACATTATACATTACTCTTTGAGTTAGACCTGACAGTTGTAATGAAGTTGGTGTTGCTGAAAAATAACTCTACTATTGGACTTAGCTCTATAGTAAACCAAAGATTACTCCCTCAGTATGACATCTTGCTCAGTTATTGTGTAGAAAGCGTCATTTCAGTTTTACGCTCTTCTGTAGATGTTTTTTGGTTATTCCAAGTTAAAAAGGTTCAAGTTTCATCATAATTTCATAAATTCATGAGTGGACTCGGGTTTTGTCATAAAAATAGCCAATGTGTTTTGCAGAAAAATCCGCCCCATCAGGGCCACGTTGTGTAAATTGATAGTGATTTCTTTCTTCCCATCCTTAATTATAGTAGTCAAACAGTGGTTGGTCAGTGAAAACTAATGTGCAAAGATGTTTTCACATTGATACTGCATTGTGAATCGGTGAATTCAGAAAGATTAATATGCTTTTTGGGCTAGAAAAGAGAACTACCGATTTATGTGTTGTGACCCTAGTTAAGTGAATTCTTTCAGGATCCACGTGTTGGCTGTTTTTTTTATGATGGGATTTAAGTCCAGTTATGAATTTGTGATGGAATTTGAACCTCTCACCATTGTCCGGTACCTCGCATCTGCTCTCACTGCTCCGTCATACGTTCCCCCAGGTGTAGCTGCACGGGTCCCTGTTTGCGCTTATTGTGGCCCTTCAGATCTGTCTGGCCTCCCGGGGGCTGCGGCTCAAGGGGTATCTCACTTCTTTCACCTCTGCTGTCTGCGCTCCCAGCCTTGACACCGAGGAGAGGCTCCTTTTTGTTCAATCTCTGATATTACTCTGGGCTTTCAATCTCGATGAATGGCCTCCTCGCAGGGGCCTCCTGCCACCAGTTTGTCAGGTGTATTTATCCGAACTGGCTGCCCTTGTTTGTGTTAGTAAATAAACGGGTGCTGTTCATGGCACGTCCGTTGCGCCATCACTGTCTGATCGTGTGCAAGATGGAGGGGCGGAGACTGCCACAATACATATGCTTGTTTCCGTTCATTGATGCGGACTCTGGCTGGTCCTTTCTATGCCCGCGTTTGGTTTGGTTTTGCGTGGATCGGATAAACTGAAATACTGTCCTATTTTTGCAGGTTTAACAGTATTGACAGCTCTGTGTTGCTCGGTATGAGAGCCCCAGTTTGGGCGATATGGCGAGGGGGCGAGACATGCATGTCATTGCTCGTAGGCATGCTTACAGATGCTAACAGAAGCACGAGTGACCTTTTGGAATCGGTCAGCTCTTTTAAGCGCTTGTGGCGGCATCCACCTTGCGGGAGTGAGCGCGCGCGGCCATGCTAATTAGAAACAGATGGCCCATGCGGGCCACTGCTCGCTCCCGCAAGATGGATGCCAGCACAAGCACGAGTGCTTGGAAAGAGCTGACCAATTTCTAAAGGTAACTCCTAGAGCAGCGCATGTGCGCTGCCTAGGCAAGACCTAAAAAGGTTTTTTCAAGCGATATGTCTCAGTTATTCCTTCAAGAAATCAATAGCAGGATAATAAAACATGTGGTCCCTCCAGCAAAAGTGTGTAGAATCTACCATCTTCATTCACCACAATAGTGATCGCAGGACTTCTTAGTTGAGACCATGCTACAGAGTCTAGTAGAGTCATGCACTGGCTTAAGGCACACGTCTTGTTGTCATGTGCAAGTGCTTGTTATATAAATATGTGCATAGGCGTGATTTAGGAAAGAGACCTCACTGGTGCACATTAAAAATTACCTCACAACTGTGTTGAACTAATAGAAACAGAAATCTCAATCTGCCAGATCCGTGCCCTTTCCTTTTGGTCATTCTGGATGCTGTTGCTTTCCCTTCTCTCTCTCTCTCTCTTACAGGCCATAGCGACTCCAGCACCTAGTGATGCTCACTTACTCGCTCCCTGTGTACGTGTAATGATCCTTTATCTATTCCTATGCAGCAGTCCAGTGGCTAAACCGGTGACACTACACACATTGGTTCTAACCCTGGTGTCAATGAAAGGTTGCGGTGGACCTTGCAGTGACTTTTGCTTACAAAATTACATCCAGATCAGTATCACACTGGCAGCAGTTGTGAGCCCACACTTTATTAATAGAGATACCTGTAATCAGTTTGTTTGAATGCTCCCTTTCCAGGGGCCAAGTTCAGTTTAGGTGCTGGGCTCGCCCTGCCCAAGAGAAGTAAAGTGTTTTTCTGTGTGTTTGAATGTGTTTTTGTGTGAGTGTTTACATGCATGAGCCTATTTGTGCATGTGTGTGTGATTGTGCAAGTATACGTAGTGTACGTTGTGTATGTTTGCACGTGTGCATCTATGCGGTTGTGTGCACAGGTTTTGGCGTGTGTGTGTGCCTTTGAGCTCTTGTGGCTGTATTTTGTGTGTGCGGGCCACCCTCCTTCTTCCTACTCATTAGTTTTTCATTGCATTAGTATTATATTTGCTGTTCCTTTCTGTTTCACTGCCTCTCTTGATTTTTTTTTTTGTGCGATATCCCTCTGCTTTTGTTTTTATTGTAGTTTCTCAGTGTCTTTTGTTCATCTTTTCGCGCCTGTCTCGCCCCATAAACTGGACACTGGCAGAGACAGACCCTTCTGAACATCTCAGATTTTCCAGACGTATCAAACAGCGCCTCACATAGTGACAACGGAACCTCTCTTTTTACTGAGGACACAAATAAACATTGTGAATTAAATACAAAGTTACACCTCACCCAAGCACCAGCACACGTTGAATAGTGAGAGCACTGAGGTACGAGTCCTGCAGATGCACTCCCTCGGAGGAATTGTAGGTTTGGAATGTCAAAAGGCATTCTAGCAGCTGCCACAGGATCCATCCTCTAGTAACCTGGGTGCTGTGAGGCCTTAAATTTCAGAGCTCAGGAGTGGTCTCTGTTCAGTGCACAATGGCGGGGCTCTGTCTGTGTCTGAGCGGTATTCATAGGTAGGCCAAAGGGTGTGTGGCTGTTTCATAATTATGAACTGTGACAGGTGGGGCAGCAATTGTTTTGCTCAGCGGAGTTTGACAAGTCAGCAACAGCTCTGTTTGCCTTAGGTTTTAAAGTCGTTAATTTTCTCTATGGGCCTTTAATGAATCTTTGGAAGATAGGTGAAATTATTTTAATCTCATCTGCAACCCAGTATTTATTCCCATTTTGTTATAACGTTTACTATCTATGTTATTAAAAAATATATTGCTTTATTAGATTGAATGTGAATCAAATATGACTAGGTCTGTGCATGTAGCAATGATTTTCGCAATGCCTCAATCACTCCCATTGTCCCTTTCATACCACTTTCTTCTGCAGCCTCTCTCAGTTATAAACGTGCACCCCATTCTCTCTGTCTGGAATATTGCATTTGCACATCTCTCATGTACTTGTTTACCTCAACAGTTTCCATTTTTTCCTTTTTGTGCCTATTTCGTTTCATCTCCTCCACTTCTCTATCTGCACTCTTTACACAGCATGCCCTCTCCACTCACTTGTGAGCGCTGCATTTCTTTTCTTGCTGTACATATTTTAACAACTGAGTGACTTCTGTTATGTGCTTTCCACCAACTGGCATGTTACCACTTTTAAGGTGGTCTGGTCTAGTGTGAACTCCTTTATGTCCCACTGATAGGTGCTCAGGTCCAGAGTTCACAATACTGCTCTGTCATAGACACTCCCAACTAGCTGAACTCACCCTGATAGGTATGTTGAGGCAGGAACTGTTGAACATATTTAATGCTGAAAAATATGGAGCAGGCTTTCATGTTTTTCAATATTTCAAGACTACAGGTTCAGAATTGCATTTAAAATATTGCTGTCTCACAAAATTCTTTTTTGAAATGAGCTTTAAATGACAGAATTTGCCCCTCTTTTTAAAAAATGATTCTTGGGCAAACCCCTCCAAATTTCCTTTACTTTTGTTGGGCTCATTCACTAAGTAAAACTCATCCCCAATGTTTGCACCTCACTGCTTTGAAATGTCACCAGCCGCCACTGATTTATGCTGTTTGTTATCCTCAAGTCACGTTTGGCTGCTACGCCTCTGCCTCAGAAGCCCCGCCCCTGCTTAACTTCAGTGTTACTGTGGGAAGCACTCATCAGCTTTCGGTGCATTTCCTAGTTTTTTCTTCTCCTGGCCTCTATTTCTCTTACTGCTTCGATGCCTTGCTGAGCTCCTTCCATTTTATTGGAACGTTAGTGTGAGGGGCTCCTGCACAGAACAACAAACACTGTACGTGTAGCAATCGGCCCCGCCTCCTCCACACTTCTTGCTTCCTCTCCCACTTTAACTGCTTCTCTTCAGGTACTAATGTGCCACATAAGTACTGTGTACACTCTGCAGTAGAAATCTATCTACATTGCCATATGTTATCTGATTTATCTGATTTTATATTAACGTGCATTTGACAGTCGTGTACAATATAATTACCAGTTTGATTTTTCTTGCATTTTTCTCCCGATTACTCTTCATTCTTTGTGCAGTTTCAAGTTTATTTGTAAGTACATAGTTAATTAAAACGATTGCAATTAGAATCACAAAATTAAATTAACTTTAAAATACAACATGCTTCAAACAGTCTTATCATTTACATAATAGTTTCTCATTGTTTCCATTAAAAGGAGTTAAGATAGGGATAATATACTAAAGTGCTCATAAAGGATAAT
Organism: Lissotriton helveticus; assembly: GCF_964261635.1. Classification (NCBI taxonomy): domain Eukaryota; kingdom Metazoa; phylum Chordata; class Amphibia; order Caudata; family Salamandridae; genus Lissotriton; species Lissotriton helveticus. The sequence goes on along the minus strand of NC_136070.1, from coordinate 621,698,747 downwards.
ATTCTCTGTACAAGTGTGCAAAATTCATCAGTTTCCCCTACTCCAAAAAATTACATTAAGAGGAACATTAAAATTAGAATACAGTGCTAAGGTCTCACTGTGCAATTGTGCAGATTTATCAATGTGGCTATTGAAATAACAGAACTCTAGGACGTCCATCTTGGGCTTAGTCAATTTAACTATTCCCATTCCTTCGATAGGGCATAACAAAGAGGACTATAGGCAAGAAGAGGCACTATTGTTCTTGATGAAGTCAGGTAAGTAAACATTGATTATGCAAGTTATTAAAAAGCCAAACATCTTAAAATAATCATTCTTTTTGCAGTTTGTGATTCCTGCATAATATTTTACTGCTATGCATTGAATGTAGATTTATGGTTATTTTGGTGTGTCCACCACCACTTTCAACTAAGCAAGATATTATAAACTGCCACCTCTTTATTTAGCCATACTAGGTGACCCGTGTATTAAATGGAGAGTGTGTCTTAATACTTTTAAGAAATACTTAATGATCTACTCTTTGGGCCAGAAAGAAGTAATGTTTTCCTTATACATATCTTGGATTAGAAAGTCAATGAAAATGGGAACATTTGCTTAGAGACAAAATACGTTCTGGTGACAAGGAACTTAATGATTGGTCGCACACTGAGACAAAAGTAATCCGACAAGCAACCCAGCATAATGTTGCACAGACACAATTTCTATATACAAGACCAACAACCACATGGGATCACAGATTCCTATGGTGTCGTACTCTGCATTTTAGCCTCCGCATGTACATTTAAAAACTTCACAGAAATATTGATATGCGTCCAACTTGTAGGCAGTTGCCATCAGAGACACAACTAGAGCCAAATTTGGGTGGGGTGGGGCTACTAACATCTATTTGGGGGACACTAATTCTTCCAGCAATAGGCAAAGTGGAGATGACGGGTGAAAAAACAACAAAGCCTCGTTAACACATAAATGGTCTTTTAAAGACTTGTTAAGTACTCGGCTGCGGCTGCGATAAGCTCAAAAATTGTCTGTGCGTGTGCCCGGGAAGCTGTCTCAGCCCAGGCTGACACACACGTCGAGGGGGCTGAAGTCCTTTGAGCCCAATGGGCGTTGCGCGCCTGGTTGCCACCATAAGAAAGTACTACAGAAGCCTCGAGGTAACAAAAACTCCTGCTCTCAAGTTGGCAGTTAACATGGTGAAAGCCACTGGACTCACTGGGGAATCTGCTATGGAACTTTCACCTCATCAATTTCAAGAAAATCCTTCTTTGGAGGGTAGAGGGCAAATTCAGTGGTCAGATTGGAATATGTGGATGTGTGTGCAGGCAGTAAAATTAGTGTTAACATTATGAATGATAATGATTGTGAAGATGTTATTACACTGCAAAGTTGATACATTGTTTTTTCTAGAAACAATAATGTGCCTGTAAATCTACATGAAGAAGATATTGAGTACACTTTTATGTTTTGTTATATGTTATGTTAGGTAGATTTGCAGAATGTACTATCACCTGGGAGGGTATGTTGGTCCTGAGCAGGTATGAGTCTAATCAAACCTAGGGCCTATCGTGCCTACTCGAAAAGCCAGGTCTTCAGCTTCTTGCGGAATTCAAGAAGTGAGGAAGAGGCTCTTATGTGTAGCATCAGGTCATTCCACTCTTTAGGAGCGATGTAGGAGAAGGCTAGACGGCCTGATCTGGTTTCCCGCAAAAGAGGGATGTGTGTATGTGGGAATTCAGATGACATAGATGTGTTGAATGTTTGTGAAAGTAAATGCAGTTGTTCATAAATAAATTTAAAGTTGATGATGTTACCCTAGATTTGCTTGTGTTTTCAGGGTCACAAATTACTATTAAAGAACTTGTCACTTTATGAGCAAGTGACCCGATGATATACACTATCCAGCACTTTATCTTCTGCTAATATTAATGTATTTATGGATCACAACCCTTAACTTAAATTAGCAAAAAACACAATGGGTAATACAATTCAAATGTGTTTCAAACATTGGAGGCAAAAATATTTCTTGCCAAGGGGCCCCGTAAATCCTTAAGATGACATTGCTTGTCAGGCAAGTGAAGAAGAATTTGGGAAATGGAAATTGGATTTTCTCAGGTGGAACAGTGAGAACGAGCTGAACCATGAGGACAGAGACTGTTGCACCCTTCATTCTCTTCTTAGATTAATTTAGCTTTCTCCCAAGGGTCATTAGGAACCAACCTAGGATGAAAGTGGCTTGTGCTATACCCCTTCGATCCCTAATAGATCCAAGAGACTGGAATGAAACTGAATCTGAGTTAGTAAAGACGATATCCTAGGACACATCAGGTAATGTTTCTTATGAGACTTGGATATAAAAGAAAGGAATACAATGAAAGTCTGACCCTAGTCCTTGTTGTGGCCACATATCTGTGACAACAATAGATCATGCTCGGTAAGAATAAAGTTTCCATTCATGTCATTAAAGGAAAGGCCAACAATGTTCATGTTTAACATCATTTAAGAAATGTGCCTATTAATGTGTGCAACGATCTCTGCAATAAGTCATGTGTGCAGGAAGTGACTACAGTGCAGGCTTGATGCTTACAGGGAACTTTGTGTAACAACGACTAGTGTCATTCATGCAAGCCATTCAGCCTTGGAGCCCCATGGTCTCTACTTTTCAGAAATTACTGTGGCTGGTAAGGAACCCTGGGGACAAGACCGACCAATGGTCAAAATTAGGCCTGGGCAAAATTTTAATTAAGCCAGCAAAATTTGAGTAATTTAGGGAATGTTGCATTACACTTGTTACAGGAAATGCCCACAATTATGCTATTTCATGTTATTATGCACCATTTGCGGTAAAAGTTAGTGTGAAACATGCCATTTATGATAAAAATTCACCAGAAACACCCACAAACAACTGAATGTGAGTGGCTGCTGTTTGCACTGCTTTTTGTTAAATACATCCTTGTGCCAAAAAATTACACTGGGACACATTTTGCTCTACAATATGACGCAAAATGGCAGATATGCATTTCATGTTATCACACATTTAATTATGTGTAATTTTGAAGAACATTTACCAAAATTATACAAAAGTGAAATACCTGAATTTTGTACACCCCTAGCCCAAATACTGCAGTCATAGTCAGAGAATTGTGAATTAACTGGAGTTGTCAATAGTTTGCCATTTGCAGGGCATTCACGGTAACAAAACCAGGTGGTATCAACATAAGCTACACTGAAATCCTACAGATCACTAGTTTTCAAAAATGAGGTTACATGATTTCCCATTATGGCAGATGGACACCACGAGACCAAATATTGCACTACATTACCAAAAACAATTCATTTTTAAAGGAACGCTAACACACTTTCCATGATCCCATTTTTAAACAAGCCCTGTCCCAAGGGAGAGGCCCACCTCAGCTGTTGCCCCAAAAAATGCAAAAGCTATCCACAACACAAATTTGAGGAAATTTGACTTTTGTACCCAACAAAGGTTTTCTGAAATCTCTGGGGTTGTTTGACCTGCACAGGACTCTAGACACACAATACGTAGTTGTGTTGTTTGCTTTCCCTGTCTCAGATGATAGCCCCACCGAAATATATGGGATACAAATTTTTTCAAGAGATAAGTGGGTCATGTGACGTTTGCTATTATCTATACTAGATGACCCGATATTTCTAGCTTCCTATTGTTCTTGAGTGCTCACAGAAACCACTTTTCGTTCAAACTCTTTCAGAAACATCTTGTTTTACAGGTAATCATAATTTGAAGGGGTAAAGATAAACACTACCTTTACACTCATATTCTTGGGTAATTTAACCATGCATTGCACTCCTTCATCCTAATTTCTATTCAATTGTATTATCAAATAAAGCATGGTTAGCATGCATTGAAAAATCTGTGTGAGTGTTAGAGCTGTCAGCTTTAGGGTGGTCTTTCCTGACCTTTTGCCATCTCTCATCCTGTGTTGCTGACTTTGTTTTCGGTGACCCTAGGATTCTGTGGAGTTTGCTATTGCTAAACAGCATTAAGGTGCTTGTGTTCACTCCCTAAAACATTGTAAAATTGGCTTACACTTGATTGGCATATTCAGTTTACTTATAAGTCCTGGTAAAGTGGCATATCATGTACCAAGGGTTCACAAATTAATTGCTACTCGCGGGCCTGCAGCATTGGTTCCCCCCCAACCAATCTAGTAGCCCCTTAAAGCATGTCTAAGGCCTGCTGATGCAGCCTGTATGCAGTGTTAAATTGCCAATTTGACTTGGTAACATAAACCTTTGCTAGGACTAAAAATCCCTTTTTACTACATATAATTCACTCCTAAGGTAGGCCCTAAATAGCCCATAGAGCAGGGTGTATTATATGTGACAAGTTGGACATATACTTTTACATGTCCCTGTAGTGAAAAACTCACAAATTCGTTTCTCACTACTATGAGGCCTACCTCTCCCATAGGATAACATTGGGTTCCCTTGTTACATTTAATAAGAAGTAAATGTTGTTAGGCAGCAGGTAAAAATGTCACGTATGGTGTCTAACGAATTGAAATTTAAAATCTTTCATGGTAAAGCCGGATTTTAAGTCACGATTCTGAAAATGCCACTTTTAGAAATTTAAAGTTGGCATTTTCTTGTCCTAACTATTTAGTGCCTGCAGCCTATTTCCTGGGTAACATGAATAGGTGCAGTCAGCAGTTGATCTTTGTTTATTCCAGACAGCCACACAACAGAGGGATGGGTGTTGTTAGGATGGGCTATCCAAGCAGGATAGGGGTGGACATGTTTAGATCCCCACTTACACTTCCTCAGCTCACACACAAAGAACTTCACACTAGCCCATTGTGCCTGCTGACAGACCAGGGAAGGGAGGCAGAACATTCCATACACCTCTATGGGGGGAAATCTCAAATAGCTTCTTCCACTGGCACCAGGTATAAAAAGAGAACCCTCAGACCCACTCTTCAGTTCACATTTGTAGCTGCAAAAGGACTTTCCGAGGACTGCCCTGCTGCCTCTGGCCTTCTTTATTACTTCAAAGGAGTACCCTGCTACACCAAGATGACTTCCCTGCTGTCTGAAGCCTGTCCTCTGCCCTCAGAGGATGACCGTGGTGTCTGAGACATGTTTTCCTTCTTGATCCCAAGACCTCCAGAGTGAATTTAGGTCTAGTTAGATGGCCTCCTGATCAGAGCCTTAGGGACAGAGAAGGCTCCAAACATTGTGACCTTCCCTAAACTGAAGTGGTTTGCAACATTGTCTGTTTTTTTAATTGGAGTGGGTCCACAGGATGGATTAAAGTTGACAGTTTTTACTTTTCACTATGGGTTCATAGTGGGATAGCGCATGATTAACGTGTGTGGTGCGTTCTTCCACACATCACTAGGTTTTCCTTGTTTCACATTTTTGTTCACACATTTTATTTTGGTCTTGAAAGATACTGATGATGATAATCACGTGAGCATACTGGTGAGTACCTACCAGCAGCTCCTTTGGTGGTGCTTACGTGAGGTACTTCAGACCTTTACACATTTTTCCCAATGGCCACTTGCAGAAGGGGCTTCAAGTGGGGGTGTTAGACACACTTTTCTTAAAATTGGAAAGCAAAACCCGATTTCAAGTAGCATTTTGAAGCTATTTCATGAGTACAGCCGCTCTGTACTTCATTTGTGGGTTTTTGAAAATAGTGGTCCAGAATTAGAGCAGGTCCTTGTTGTTATATTATATTCCAAACATGTTGAACCTGCACCTGGACCCAGCCTGAGTGAGTCCTGACCCTCCAAGTGGTGTGCCTACAGTCCTGGACCCTTTGGACCGTGATGCTAAAGGTGCCCAGATGGCCCAAATTAAAAACTTTGGTCTTAGAATATCTTCTGCCTAAAAATGTTCTGTACACCAAGAGGAGACTAGGGCCTACCTGCTCACAGATCCGTACAAGCCCTGGCCTCCTGATATTAAATGTCCACAGTTTGATCTTTTAGGCACTATTTTCGATTTTAAACTTTAAAGCTGTCAAATAGTTTGTTAAATTGTACTCTAATTTTTTTTAATTGGTGTGGGATTTTTCATATGTTGTGTTTTCCCTTTATTGCTGTTTAAGTGCTACATAAATACTTTACACATTGCCTCTAAGGTAAGCCTAACTTATTTTGTGCCAAGCTACTAGATGTTTAAGCACAGGTTAATTTGGTTCACCGTGACAATAATTGTGGCTGTTGCTTGAATAGGGTTTTATGCCTCTCAACCAGCAACCGAATTTCTCACAGTGAACTACCTCTTGATTATTGGCTCTGCGTAGGACTGATGTTTGAACAAAGTACGAACACTATATATGTCTGTGACCAAAATGTATTGCAGGGGCAACCCTATATATTCTTTATGCATCACTCTTCGGTGGAAACATCTGTCAAATGATTATCTTTTTAGCCTTTGAATCACTATATTTGTATTTCATTGATCAATACCTTAGAGAAGAACTTGAATGATCTGCACAGATGTCCTTAGGCTGAATTTGGAATTTTGTCATGTTTTCAGAAACGTTCCACGTTTTTGGTACACTAAGGGGCCGATTCTGATCCTGGATTTTTATTTTCCATACAAATAGGATTTGTATTTTTCTCCATACAAATTGTAAAAGACCCTTCCAACCCGTGTAGTACGATTCGTATGGGAAAAATACATACAGATCGGCCTGATCCTTACAAATCGGATCGGGAAAAGCTGTACGACACGGACTTGTAAAAAAGACCATACAATTTGTAAAAAGGCTGTCCAACCCGTCAAGTACGATTCGTACCGGGTTGTCAGCATACGATTTGTATGGAAAATGGACTGTATACGGGGAATGACTCGTACCGGGGAACGAAGCGAACCCCTATACGCCTCGTACCCTGGTATGACTCGTTCTGGGGGTACGACTCATACCGGGGTACGGGTCGTATAGGGGTATGAGGCATACAGGGGTCCCCCCACATGCGAGGCGTGTGTATGGTGCATACCCCAACATCGCGCATGTACGCAAAGTACGTATGCGATTTTTGGGGTACGGTGCATGCATACGCGATTTTGGGGTACTGGTCGCGAACGCACCGTACAAGCACCGTACCCCAAAATCGCGTATGTACGCACCGTACCCCAAAATCGCGTACGTATGCACCGTACCCCAAAATCGCATATGTACGCACCGTACCCCAAAATCGCGTATGTACGCACCGTACCCCAAAAATCGCGTATGTACGCACCGTACCCCAAAATCGCGTTTTGGGGTACGGTGCGTACGTATGCGATTTTGGGGTACGGTGCGTACATACGCGATTTTGGGGTACGGTGCGTACATACGTGATTTTGGGGTATGGTGCGTACGTATGCGATTTTGGGGTACGTTGCGTACATACGCGATTTTGGGGTACGGTGCGTACATACGTGATTTTGGGGTACAGTGCGTACGTACACGATTTTGGGGTACAGTGCGTACGTACGCGATTTTGGGGTACGGTGCTTGTACGGTGCGTACACGACCAGTACCCCTTCATCGCGTATGTACGCACCGTACCCCACTTTCCATGCCATCCGTACGCACCGTACATACGCACCGTACCCCTGTATTCATGAGGCGTACGACGCGTACATGAGGGGGTCTGTCTCGTACTGTTTTCGGGGCGTTCAAGGTTTTTCCGGCACTTTTTGGATCTTGTAAAAAAAGAGCTGTATGGAGTGCCGTTTGTACGAATCGTACTTGCCGGGTTGTAAACTGCTGCCGGGAATACATGGGAACGTCTTGTACAGAGCAATCCGAATCGGAATCGCTTGCATATACGAGTTGTATGGTCTTTTTTACAATTTGTATGGAGTGCGTCTATTTGTACAGATCGTACTACCTAGGTTGTAGGGGCCTCCTTACAAGTACGAGTTGTATGGGGAAAACGCTCCATACCACGATTTGTACAGCGATTTTCCAGGATTAGAATCGGCCCCATGGTGTTCCTACATGGTTTCCAAAAAAACTGTAAGTTGTAAGAAATAGACAAATAGAACATTTTAAAAACCATTAAAAAAACGACAAAGATGGTGGGGAAAATTGTTTCTTCTCTGTCTGTTTTAAAATCTGAGAAGTACGTACTCCTATAGTGGGTGACATTTTTAGAAAAAAACACACTTTTTAGGATTTCTTTTGAAGAAAAATTACATTTCTGCCAAACTTTGCCTATATTCTCAGGGCTCTCGAGGTAAATTGCATCCCCTGCGTTCATGTATAATTAACCCAATTCATTTAGCCTGGATATCATTTGTAGAAACAAAGTTGCAAGGAAATAACTGCAAACTGTACCAAACATCAAGAAATTGTTCAGAATTTGTGGTGGGAGGGCTGTAGTATGTGGCTTTTGGTAAGTCTAGTACTTATTTAATTATATCTGTAGAATTTGGAATTCCTCAAACACTCTGTATTCTATGTGTTAGCCATATATGAGGTGATTAGAATGTTGTTGGTCATTCTTGCTTTACCTGATCTTCCTTCTGTTAATACTTATTATACGTCTAATAAAGACCTACTTATTTAATTGAACTTTTGCTTCATCGATGTTACTACATCGTTTTGGTGACGAGGATGGTATACGAACCCACACGTGCAAAGCACAATGGATTGAAATTAGTGAACGTGGTATTAGACCAAAAACCACACTTATTAGAGCAATATTAGTTGCTCCTGCTCACAAATCCAAGGATGAATTGCGATCATTTCTGGGTTTGGCTGAGTTTTTACACTTTTTATGGTCAGATGAATGCCAACAAGCCTTCCTCTTAATCAAAAAGACTATCTGTGGTGCTCCTAATCTCCATGGTTTTGATCCGCATGCTCCCACATTTGTAACTACTGATGCAAGTTCCAACGGTCTTGGTGCTGTTTCAACCCAAATTTCTGAATCCAAAAAAGAGGTTGTTATTGCATTTGCATCAAGATCTTTTACACCTACAGAAGAGAAATATTTTGTGATTGAAAGAGAGACCTTAGCAGTGGTGGGGAGTTTAGAACACTGTAGAAAAAATTTGTGGGGTAAGAGATTCAGTGTCAGAAGTGACCATAAACCACTTACTAAATTGCTCACTATCAATGGTCTTTACATAGCTACTTCAAGAATTTCTAGACTCTCCATGCGTCTTGAAGATTATTTATTTGACATTCAAAACGTTCCTGGAGCCAAAATTTTTATTGCAGACTGCTTAAGCAGACTTTCATTACCTGTTACCAAAATCGACTCCGGTTCTTGGAACGATTTTTCGGTTGCCAATATTCTTTTTAATGAGAATTGTGGAAACTGTATTTCCCAAGATAAATGGTTAGAAGCGGAAATTCAAGACTCTCTTTTAACTGAAGTTAAATCTAAAGTTGTTAATGGTTGGAACATCTCTAACAAAAAAGATCTTATTGACAGTCTTAAACCTTTTTAGGAAGTCAGGGACGAACTTACCGTCTCTGACCATTTTGTGTTAAGAGGTGATAAAGTAATTCCTCCTCCATCATTGAGGGAGCGTATCATCCATTTGTGACATGAGGGTCATCCTGGTATTTCTTGTACAAAGTCCAAGGTCAGAGATTTCTACTGGTGGCCTAGTGTTGACAGTTGTGTAGAAAAAATTGTTAGATCATGTATTAGTTGTGAAACTTCAGATAAGTCAAAAAAAACTTTTAATCCACCTTTAGGTGTAGTTAATTCCCCAAATTTACCATGGGAAGAAATTGCATTGGCTATTATGAGTCCTATCACCTGGATAGATGGTACAATCAAGTTTATTCTTGTCCTTGTTGACCTATTGTCCCGGAGGTTTGAGCTCAGTATTGTTGTTAAAATTGACACGAAAACTGTTATCAATTTTTTAGAATCTATTTTCTTGCAAGAAGGATTCCCTGCTTTAGTACTTACTGATAGTGGGGTACAATTCAAGTCTAAAGAAATGTTGAACTTTCTTTCTGCCAATGGAATTAAGCAAAATTTCACTCCCTTGTATCATCCTTCCAGCAATGGTATTTTGGAGAGGTTAAACAGAATTATTAAAGATACCTTACAGATATGCAGGAATTCTAAACTCTCTTGGGAAGATGAGTTAAAAAAGATGTTTTGGTCTTACAGAGTTACGCCACATCCCTCTTTGGGCAAAAGTCTGTTTTCTCTTGTAGAGTTCCTTTCTCCAAAACCAATCCTGGATGGATGAAGCGGAATGGAATGTTTTTTTGTAATCTCGTTGACCCATTCTCAGGCAAAGAACAGAATCCATTATGATGCCAAACATGGTACCCGACCAGCGGATTTGCAAGTTGGTCAATGGGTCTGTGTTAAAAATGCTAGGAAAGTACCTAAAGGTTTCCCAACCTAGGAAAATTTCGAAAATTCACCATAACACTGTTGTTTTGGACAATGGTGAGACTTGGCACATGAGCTGTTTAGCTTTGGTTCACTCTGCACCTAATGACTTAGCTTCCCCTTCTCATCATTGTTCATTATCTCTATTTTGGTGTTATGACAATTCTCTTGAGCCATCTCCTGTTCCCTCTGATCCTGTCAACAATTCTAGAGATACTTCTCGTGATGTACCTGTCATTGCTAGACCTTGATCTAACGTTCAAACTTCTTTTGGAAGGATTGTTAAATGACCTGAAAGGTACAATGAATGTATTTGTTATTGAGTTTTATTTATTTATTATTATTATTATTTTTTTCAAAGGGCAGGATGTGTAGTATATGGCTTTTGGTAAGTCTAGTACTTATTTAATTATATCTGTAGAATGTAGAAATCCACGAACACTCTGTATTCTATGTGTTAGGCATATACGAGGTGATTAGAATGCTGTTGGTCGTTCTTGCTTTACCTGATCTTCCTTCTGTTAATACTTATTATACGTCTAATAAAGACCTACTTATTTAATTGAACTTTTGCTTTATCGATGTTACTACAAGGGCCATGTAATTTAAGGGTTTGAAGACATACTTCATAATTATTAGAAAACATGCCACTATATTCACTCTCTATTAAAAGCCCAATTATTCCATGGATTAGTTATAGCTCTGGGCACGTAACCCTTTAAAGCTGAGGTGCCCCATCTAATTCTTCAAATACAGCCCTTTCTGGTTGGCAAATTGATTTATTCAAGGGATCTTCTCATATCTGTGTCATTGTCTTCCCATAAGCTATAGTGGTACATTCTCCCCGTGTATCACTCCTTCACCCAAAAGTGTTTTCTCCTCTGCTATACTTGCCTTCATCCCCAACACTTGCTGTCTGTGACATGACCACCAACCTTTCTGATTAACTCAGCTATTTAGCATTTGATGCTCCTCTCATCAGCACTCTTAGAGACTGGTTATGGTTTCATCATAAATTGTGTCTGCTCAGGATCATGGCTTCTCTTTCAATTGTAGTGTACGTCTCTTCTCTCACTAATACTATGTAAAAATAAGCTAATTACAAAAACCACAGTGCCCACTGTCAATCATTAACTTAAAATATTTCTAACAAAATCACAAATGGAGTTTCGTGAATTTCACAAATATCCTGGTTAAAAGTGGTATATAATCTGGACTCTAGTTTGTGGATTACCCTTACTCTAGTTTATGGTAAATATTCATTTGTCAGAGTCTACTCTAAACCATGCAATTGCAGACAACCACCATCTTTTCAATAAACTTACCTGCCCCCAGAAGGAGCTCAGAAAGCGGAAATTCTCATTAAATTTCTGGAGCAGAGATAGAAACTTCTGGTCTTCATAGTCAAACCGGTTACCAAAAACCACTGAGCAGATGACATTGGACACAGCTCTGCTGAAGAAAAACGTGGGGTCAAAAGCCAACTCTGTACATGGAAAAAATAAAGAGAACGAGATGGTGTAAGACTACAAGCTAGTTGAAATTGTCTCTGCTTTCATCGGCTCACAATGTAAGAAAATGCAGTGTGACGTTCTCTCTTACATTGGCTTGTTACTAATTCCAAAGGTTGCACTTCCATTGCAAACAAAGGTGTAATGAGTGTGCTCAGGGATCTGAAGAGGGATTTGTCTCAGGCATGCATAAACCTAAGATTTTTTTCCAGAACCTGGTGGTGTGGGAACTCTGCATAAAAATTAGTGGAGTCCCTGCTCCATAATCCCACTGTTACCAGCAACATTTAGAGTTAGGGAAACTAGTAGGTTTCTGATGGTTTAACCTCAGCTGGCTCTTCTGTTGAGACATATGACCCAACGACTAGTCCACAACTCAGAAGTAGGGTCCAAGACTCAGAAGACCCGCCCTATTTATTTCCTGTCTGGGACCACCATGGGAGGCATGCTCAACCCCCAGAAGAAATATTCAATGAACCTGACGCTGAAGAGAAAATTCCCTGCACGTCAAATGTATTAAATTGTCCTGTTGAGAAACAAACTTCTTTTTAGAAATTACTCCATAACAAGACATTATAGGTCTGATTTAACAGATTTCCATATGGAGAGCCTCAAATTTAACAGAAAATCATGGAAAATAAAACCAAAATCCTTGAAATATTAAATAAATAATTGTTTAACACTCGTAGTTCCTGAAGCAGAGAAACATATTAAAGTCAAACTTATGAATCAACAAGTACGTAATGTGTGCTTCTTTGGGTTCAATTTCATGACCATCCCGTATTTCTGGTATTTTACTTAGGTCTTCACAAAACACATAAGGCCTTTATAATGAAGAACCCAGATTTAGGTAGAGGATATCAGCGTCGAAATGGCCAATTCCAGACACTAATCCAGCTATTTCAAGTTGTTATTCAACCTAAAATGGGGAGGATAGGGGACAATTAAGACAGTTTTATCGGGTCCAAAAAGTACATGCAGGTCCAGATTTGTGGTCAAATCACAGCCCTTGTCTGATTCTATTTGCCATCTGCTGTAATGCTGGGTGCTAAAACAATAGGCACCTCAGTAATAGCCAGATCCATTTTACCCCGAAATACTGTTTCAGGCAATTCATAATGAGCTCTTCTCGGTGTGCTTTTAATGTTTCTTTCTGGTACTAAGACCGTCAACATTGTAAATAATACATTGAAAAACCATTACCTTGTAATGTATTGGACTGCAAAACTGTCCCTGACCATCTTTCTTGTTAGTTAACCTCGATTTAAAAGACAGCAGGATGAAAAATCAACATCAATGCCTTCATCTCCACTCCCCAAATAATAATAATACGGACAGCTTATAAAGTGCGACAGCTACCTCAAACAGAGGCGTCCCTGCACTGAAACAGAAAGGAGGCGCCCAAACAGAAAGGAAGCGCTGCGGTGCCCATCAGATGATCTCCTATTCAGTAACACACCCACACACCTGTTCACCCCTCAAACCATTCCAAAGCCTACCACTTTCTTAAAACTCCAACAATATGGTTGCTGCAATTCTCACAATGACCTCCATGTTTTGGCATGTCAATTTATAGAATTTCTAGACTTGTTAGTCAAATTGGTGCCTTTGATCAATATATATTGTACCCCCAACACCAACGCCTGTGACGCCACCAGCAAGAGGGGACTTCAAGCCCCATAATTCTGCACGCTACATTTTTCGTACCTGGAGGCACTTAAAGGCACTTGCGCCTCCTGCAGTGCGGGAGCCCCCAGCATCAAAATCTGTGACGCCACCAGCAAGTAGGGACTTCAAGCCCCATAATTCTGCAGCACCAGGAGGCGCCAAACGTTGCACTTTTTGTGCCCGGAGGCGCTTAAAAGCACTTGCGGCTCCTGTAGCATGGGAGCCGCTGACACCAACACCTGTTGCGCCACCAGCAAGGGGGGACTTCAAGCCCCATAATTCTGCAGTACCATGAGGTGCCAAATGCTGCTATTTCCGGGCCCCAACACCCGTGACACCACCAGCAAGGGGGGACTTCAAGCCCCATAATTCTGCAGCAACAGGGGGGCCAAATGCTGCACTTTTTGGGCCCAGACGCGCTTTAGAGTACTCACGGCTACTGCAGCGCGGGAGCCACCAACACCAACACCAGTGTTGCTTTCGATACACTGAACCATAGAATTCTACTGCATCGACTCCTCAGTCTGGGAGTCTCAGGGACAGCAATACCCTGGCTCAAATCCATTTTGGGTGACCGATCAGTCCAGGTTTTTGAAGGGGACACCATCTCCCTTAGCAAACCCCTGGGCTGTGGGGTGCCACAAGGCTTGTCTTTGAGCCCTACTCTATTTAACCTGTACATGAACCCACTAGCTGAGATTGTCCGTCTGTTCGGTATAAAGATCATTACATACGCCGATGACACTCAGCTAGTGGTATCCCTCAATCACCAGACAGCCAACTAGCACAGATCCACCTGAGGGGCTGCCTAGAAGAAGTCAACAACTGGAAGACCTCTTCATGTCTCAAACAGAATGGAGACAAAACGGAGCTGATGCTCCTCGGTAGCCCTGTCTCCCCCACGATCAATTCAATCTGGCCCGCCTGCCTTGGCCTTCCCCCCACACCCAAAGACACTATAAAAAGCCTCGGCGACTGGCTGGACAAATCTTTCAGCTTCAACAGTCAGGCAGCCAAACTATCAGCCACCTGCTTCGGCCTTCTCAGACTTCTTAGAAAGATTCTTCCCCTCCTCAATCAATCAATCAATCAGGCAAATTTATAAAGCGCGCTACTCACTCGCTAGGGTCTTAAGGCGCTGGGAGGGGGGGGGTCCGCTACTGCTCGAATAGCCAGGTATTGAGTTGCTTCCTGAAGGAGAGATGGTCCTGGGTCAGCCGTAGGTGGATGGGGAGGGAGTTCCAAGTCTTGGCCGCAAGGTAGGAGAAGGATCTTCCTCCGGCGGTGGCTCTGCGAGTACGTGGGACGGTGGCGAGGGTGAGGCTGGTCGAGCGGAGCTGTTGGGTGGGTGTATAGAAAGTGAGGCTGTTGTTGAGGTACTTGGGTCCCAAGTCGTGGAGAGCCGTGTGTGCTTGGGTGAGGAGTCTGAACGTGATCCTCTTGCTGACGGGGAGCCAGTGCAGGTCTCTCAGATGATCAGAGATGTGGTCGTGGCTGGGGAAGTCCAGGATGAGTCGTGCAGAAGCGTTCTGTATGCGCTGGAGTCTTTTCTGCAGTTTGGCTGTGGTTCCCGCGTAGAGGGTGTTCCCGTAGTCCAGTCGGCTGTTGATGAGGGCCTGGGTGACTGTCTTCCTGGTTTCGGTGGGGACCCTCCTGCCTTTCGGGGCAAGACAGATCGTGATCCAAGGCCTAATCCAGTCTTGCCTCGATTTTGGTAATGCCCTCTACCTAGGAGCCCCTGAATATACCCTACGAAAGCTCCAGATAATCCAAAACTGTGCCGCCCGAACTCTGCTTCAGCTCTCCCGCCGTCTCTCAGCAAAACCCAGCCTAAGAAGTCTTCATTGGCTTCCTGTTAGGGAAAGAATCAATTTTAGGACCCTCTGCATTTCCCATCAAGCATTTTGGAAAACGGGTGCGGTCATTAACCACTCCTAAATTACCCCCTACCACCCTACCAAACAGCTTCGCTCTGCCCATGCCTTCCTCACCACAGTCCCCACGATTAAGAGATCAAGATGTGGGGGCCGGTCGGTTTCCTACAACGCAGCTAAACTGTGGAACTCCCTCCCCCTTTACCTGCGATCCGAACCTAACCTACTTTCGTTTCGCAAACATTTAAAAACCTTTCTTTTTAAGAAATCTGACTAACTCCCGCTGTTAGCAGTCTCACCAGAAAGCACCTTTCTTTCTAGCGCTAGGACGCCCCAGGGCAGCTACCGCGCTCTATACATTTTCTTTTCATTTCATTTAATTTTCATTTCATTCATTTCATTTCATTTCATTTCATTTCACCAACGCCTGTGTAGCCACCAGCAAAGGGGGACTTTGAACCCTATAATTCTGAAGCACCAGGAGGCACCAATGCTGCATTTTTCACGCCCGGGCGCTTAAAAGCACTCATGGATCCTGTAGTGCAGTAGCCGCCAACACCAACGCTGCAAGGGGGAACTTCAAGCCCCATAATTCTGCAGCGCCAGGAGGCACCAACGCTGCACTTTTTGTGCCCGGAGGTGCATAAAAGCAATCACGGATCCTGTAGCGTGGGGCGTGCCGGGGCTGCCCCCGGGCCTATCTGCACCAGTCAGAGCCCAGATGAGGCTGGGCCCACCCTCTTGGTGTTTAATTTTCTTTCATTTTTCCTTTTATTTTTCCCTGGATTCGGACTGCCTGTAACAGTGACCCCTCCTAAAGAAGAACTCTGCCAAGTAAGTCTGATGGACATTTTGTATTGATTTAACCCTTAGTTAGTGTGACTGTGCCGGTCTCATTTATGGCGAAAAGGAAGCTAACGTGGGATAGGGAGAGTACCTCTAAATCCTTTCAGAATTCCACCCTTAACTGTTTTTTAATACGGGCTGTGAAAGCTATAGACAAAGAAATATTAGTAGTACAACGTTGGTTATCTATGGAGGGGGGCTCAATTGTAGGTATGAACTTGGATCTTTCTCCAAATGCCCAAACAAAGAACTTGGGGGTATTTGATCAAGGCCCCACGATAATCTTATCGCCGCATTAGCCTCCATTTTTGGGGCAAAAAGCGGCTATCATTTTATTGGTTTATCAGCAAGGTCACGCTATCGCGTCAATCCTTGCCTTAGCGCCCTTTCCCTCAAGGCCCAGCTTTGTATCTCTAATGAAATGCAAAGTGGGCGTTCCTTACGAAAATAACCAACATTTCTCCTATCAACAAACCTCCCGCTAACTAGCATGGCGATAAGAAAAGTAGCGCTAACCGCGGTTATCCCTACTTTTCTTACGCCTGCTTTCAGTTTGACTTAGCCATGCTATCCAATGGAAGGTGGATATCATGGCTAAGTCTTCCCTGCCCTATCATCAAGCTATCGCCAGACTTTGTGCGCTTATCACTGGATT
Source organism: Lissotriton helveticus (assembly GCF_964261635.1). Taxonomy (NCBI): domain Eukaryota; kingdom Metazoa; phylum Chordata; class Amphibia; order Caudata; family Salamandridae; genus Lissotriton; species Lissotriton helveticus. The sequence goes on along the minus strand of NC_136070.1, from coordinate 621,681,844 downwards.
TCCAGCAATAATCGCACATTTGGCAGCTTGCGCATGGAATGATATCGCTGAAGAGATAAGCGCTGCTGATAGCACGCTATCTCAGCGATAAAATTTAGCATTAGCCGGAGATAATTATCCTCACGCTAAGCGCGCTGAGCGATAATTATAGCCGTCCCTTGCTGATATGCCCCTTGGAACTAGAGAGCATTACTTTTGATAAACCTGCATTGGAACTTACCCCCCCTGTGAAGTCCCCGACCCAACCTTTAGCACCTTAAGTACCTCCGATGTTTGTCCCCCCAGCCAAAAGGAAGAGGAAACAAAAACACTTGGAGCCCTTATTGGCAGTGAATACTAGATCCAAGAGAAAAGCCAAGGAAACCCCCACTGTGGATTGGAATAGCTCTAATTTAGTATCGACAACAGTATCACACTCCTATTCTGTGCCACCGGTCCCTACAGTTCTATCTCCGCATTTGATGAACGAATTAAAAAAATAATGCTAAATAGTTTGTCACCCATTTTGAATAGGCTTGATAACTTAGAATTAATGTGGAAATATAAAAAAGTTGCTAACCAGTTAAGCAACAGGAACAGGGAACTGTGGCCCCACATGCCCAGAACCTGCAGCACAACTGGGGGTAAAAATTTACAAAAAGCTTAGCTCCACAGTGGAAAACCACCAATGTAATTCAACACAACCACTAGCTGCAAACACTGCTCAAGATAATGGTGATGACACACGGGAAGTTCCTTCCAAGCGCAAAGTAATGGCGCGCAATTACCCCCTAATTGAGGAGGGGTACTCTGTCAACAACTCTGGACCTAATACCACTAGCCCCCTACTAAATGGGAAAGGAGTTGAATTTTCTAGTCAGTCCAACTCACAATCAGGCAACCCTCCCACAAGGGCAGATACCTGCAATGACGTGATTTTACATCTCCCCCCAGAATGTTGCCCATATGTGGTGATTTTAACCAATGCCCCGCCACCCCTGGGTAACGTAAAGGAATCTACATCTCAATTGAAGAACAAAACATGTCAGTGGTTATCACAGAACACAGATTTTACCAACTCTAGTTTCCATGATAATCTGTTTGTCCGAAGAGTGAGTTTTGTTGGTCGCTTACGAACGGTTACAAAAGGAGACTGCATAGTGAACAATTGCAGATCTCCAGCTCTTTCAGGACGGCTGCTCAAAAGTAGAAGGAAGCCAATTGGGTGGGCTCCAGGACATGGGATTGAGATAGTGCCACTCATGTTTTTTTTATAAGCATCTCAAGCCAACAGGGCCATCTCGCCTATTAAATGCTCGCTCCACTCGGAATCCATCCAACAGAAAGGTATATTTCCCTATGGAAATCAGTAATAGATATGAAGTACTTACCGATTTGGATAGCCGAGACCAACTAAATCAAGGGAATGTAAAAACAATGCCGGTCTACGTTGTAGTTACAACCATATAAGCTGAGGGAACAACAAATACTGGTAATACCATCAACAAAGAGATAATGAATAGTACCCTACTCATCCAACTAACAACCTGTGTACCTGCCCAAGATCAAACGCTTGTAAACTCTATAATTAGCTGCCCGCAACAGGGATGCATGGGTGCTGAACAGTCACTACAGATTGTTTCTTGGAACATTGGGGAAATAAAATCTAAGCTAAATGACCCTGAGTGGGGTAATATGGTGGACAGTAGTCTTGTATGCCTGTTCCATGAAAACTGGGCGACAGAGTGGGTATACAGGGTGGGGGTTCACTACATTTAGTATTGAGGCTAGGCCATCAACAGTGGGCCGTCCAGCTGGTGGGATATTAATATGGGTTAAGACCACGTTCAACTGCAAAATCAAACCACTTGAGGTAGAATCCCAGGAGAATCTTGGCATTGATATAATATGGCCCAAAGGGAATATCCATGTCAGACTATTCAACATATATAATAGGTTCAGTAGCAATTATAAGCACTCCAAAACCAGAACAACGCTCCCCGATTTTCTCGACCCCCGTAGTGATTAGTGTTTTCTTATTTTAGCTGGCGACTTAAATATGACTTATGAGCCAGTAGATTTTGTACATGAATTAGTGCAGGAGGAAGAGCAAGCTAGGGCTGTAAATGAGCTACAGACCCCTCCCCCATTAAAAGATGTACCAAGGTTGGGCTGCAGGTACTGTCTTTCACCCTAGCCCATGGGGTGCGTGCCTGTAATGGGCGGACACCCTTAGATGTGGAAGCTAAGTTCAAGTTCAAAAGGGGGAACATTAAAAGTAGGATAGATTAGATTATAATAGACCTTGATTTGTGGCTCTATGTCAAGGATATGATTGTCCAAAATCATGAGGACAGTGATCATAATGCCCTCCTTTTGGAGCTAAATGGTCTCCCTATCTTATATAACCAAACCTATCAAAGGATAGCCCCAATTGTAACCATGAACAACAATAGGAGAATTAAATGGCCCCAGGTCACCGCAGATGGGAAAATACTCACTAAGATTTATAAAGAAGTGACTCAGCCCCTTATGTCACTTAGTGATCTAGACCAAAAAGATGATGATCTCATTGTGACCAGTTTTCAAAAACTAACTAACAGCATTAAGCCCTATTTTAGTAGACTGTCTAATTTTAATACGTTCAAAAGAAACATCGCCAGTGGTACAACAAGCATTGCAGATTAGCCAGGGACAATCTAACAGTGGCAGTAAAGCAGGGGACACAAGATGATATTAACAAGCATTTACAATGCAATAGGTTTCGCAGCATTAAAGTTTGAGTTATTGGCATTGTGTATGACAATGCGTTGCATAATTTTTTTAGCAAACTTTGAATTGGTGAGCAGTGAGAGTGTGTGCAAGAGTATGCTGTTGCTCACAGCTGTTATTATTCACACAGCTCTGATGATGCAACTCACGCACGGGGATGACGCAGTTATTATTCACACACCTCTGATGATGCACCTTAGACACGGGCTCACAGCTGTTATTATTCAAACAGCTCTGATGATGCACCTGAGCACGGGGCTGACGCAGTTATTATTCACACAGCTCTGATGATGCTTTAGGCACGGGGCTGACACAGTTATTATTCACACAGCTCTGATGATGCACCTCAGGCACGGGGCTCACAGCTGTTATTAGTCACACAGCTCTGATGATGCACCTCACGCATAGGGCTGACGCAGTTATTATTCACACAGCTCTGATGATGCACCTCAGGCACGGGCTCACAGCTGTTATTCACACAGCTCTGATGATGCACCTTAGGCACTGGCTCACAGCTGTTATTATTCACACAGCTCTGACTATGCACCTCACGCACGGGGCTGACTCAGTTATTATTCACACAGCTCTGATGATGCACCTCAGGCACGGGCTCACAGCTGTTAGGCCGACGAGTGCATGCGAGATGAGCGAGTAGTACCGCGGGTCTCTCACTATAGGAGGCACGGTTAGAGGGTAAAGAGGCTGGAAAAGACAGTGGCGTGGAATGAAAGTGGGAGGGCTCGGTAGGTGCGAAGAGAGGCTGTGGCTTGAGGGAGATGCGTTGTTAAAGTATGCGCACTGTGCAGAAGGAGGCTGGCATAATGTGTGAAAGATGGGCTGTCAGTGCCAGTTATATTCGAGGGGTGGTGAATGGCTTGCGATGCATTTGCGGAGGGTGGAGCTCGTAGTGTGGGTGGAATAGCAGAGGAGGCGGGCTATGCTGTGGCTTGGGGGCAGGCATTTTTAGGAATATGTGAAGCACTGTGGTTAGAGGAGGGGCGGTTTGGTTTGTTGATGTGTGAGTGCTAAGGAGATGGGTGTCTTGTGTAAGGAGGTGAACAACGCAGATAGCTTGCAGCTTCCGTGTGAGAATGCCTGTCACGCCATGGAAAGGGAGAGAGGGCGGGAAAAGACAAGGAGTGATGCAGTACTAGACGACGCCCCTAGAGGAATCCTCTGGGAAGCCGTGAGAGTTTTGAGAAGGTAAACAGCCACTCCCCCTACAGTCCCCATCGAAGCGTGCAGCCAGTGCCTGCTGGTGTTGTACATTTCCACTGTCCATCCTACGCAGCACCCGTACCGCGCCCCCTGGATCACCAACCCCCTCCTAAACACAGAGTCCCCCATGGCACCCTGCATACTTTCAAAGTGCATGAACGGGCGACCACTAGCCTGAATGCCGCAGTCATTAATAACGTCCCCCCAGCAAACCTTGAAAAAGTTGTATACCTCCCCTGTCCCATCCCGCTGCAGCTGCCATCCCTCAGCCTGCACGCTGCACTCTCCCCATTCACCAACACCCTGTACGAACAATCCAAAGAGACGGAGACCCCCCGAGCTCACGGCGGGGTTATTTGTGCCTTACTGTGCCACCCTCACTAAAGGCTCGAGGTGCGGCGATGTCCCAGAGTTCAATCGAAATGCCAGGGAGACGATGCACCGGAAATGCAAAAAAAATAAAACAAGTGCCGGTTGGCGGTACTACACCCAATGGCAAGGTTAGGGCGTGAAACAGAAACCACGGTTGTAGCGCAGGAGACGCCGTCGCCGTGCGTGTGCACGTTGGCTGTCCCTGCGCAAGCTGCGATGAGAAGACACGCCGAGACGAGGTAAGGGATGTGTGTGTGTAAGCGCCGGGGTGTTCTGTATGTATGTGTGTGTGTGTGCATGCGTGTGTGTATGCGCGGCTGCGGGGGGGTTTCTCTATGTGTGCGTGTGTATGCGCAGCTGCGGCGGGGGGTTCTCTATGTGTGTCTGTGTGTGCGTGCGTGTGTGTATGCGCGGCGGCAGCGGGGGGGTTTGGGGGGTTCTCTATGTGTGTGTATGCGCGGCGGCGGCAGGGGGGGGTCTGTGTGTGTGTATGCGTGCGTGCGTTTCTGCTTCCAAGGAGCCATGGGAGAAAGGAAGCGCGCGTGACCTGATCCGTTTACACGTGCGTGCACATCACTTGTCTCTTGTCTCCCTTGACTCCTTGAAAGCAGAAACGATTGCAATAGGTTTCGCTGCGACGATCGCTTCGCGATCGGTTTGCAGGTGCGAAACCTAAAAACAGAAGGACGATGTATAAGAGGTCCCAGGACATGGTAAAAAGAGGTTGGAAGGCTGACAACTGGCGTACACTAGCTGAGGCTTCTAAACAGAAGGATAACCAGCTCTTTTGGCACCTCCTTTCTAAGGGCTCAACTAAGCAGGTTAGTGAAGACAATTTTTATATGCAAGCACACGTTTGGGAAGAATATTTAAAAAAAGTTATATTGGCGTGGCCCCTGATCCATGGGAGGGAACAGTAGCAGTAGCAGGGGAAGGTATCCCACTGCCAACACAGGACTAGGCCGAAGGGTTTTCCCTAAAGGAAATTACAACAGCAATCAACCTACTCCAGACTGGAAAAGCTCCTGGCCTAGATAGACTTCTAGGTGACCTGTACAAAGCAGAGCCTAATATCTGGGGCCCATTGCTTCAAAAGGTCTTTAATGCCATCCAGCAAGGTGGGGACATCCCCTTAACCTGGAAAGGAGCTGAAAATAATTCCCATTTTCAAAAAAGGAGACAAAGGGGACCCTTCAAATTATAGACCAATAAGTCTTAATGATGTTTCCCAAAATGTTTTCTGTAAAGTAATTTGTGTACGTCTCCAAAACTGGATATATTAGAACAACACACTTTCACACCTGTAGGCAGGCTTTAGGTCATCTACGAGTACCCAAGATCAAGGGCCAGATGTAGGAGAGGAAATACCGGTCGATAACGGCCGATTTCGGCCGTTACCGACCGGTATTTAGGAATCGGCATGTAGGGGCCAGCATTTTACAGAATCGGTAAATTTACAGATTCGGTAAATTTACCGATTCTGTAAAATACCGAATCGGTAATTTTACCGATTCGGTAATTCAACATGTAGGTGACACTCCTGAGAGTGCCACAGGCCCTTAAGAGTCGGTATTTTACCACCCAATCCTATTGGGTGGTAAAATACTGAATTCAGATGTGCATGCACACCTGTGCCATGTGACAGACAGACATGCCCTTAGGGGATGTATGTGTGCCACATGGCACACATGCCTGTATTTGGAGTGCTAGAGGGTGTCAAAGTGACACCCCCTGCACCCTTGCAGGATTCGGTATTTACCGATTCGGTAAATACCGAATCGGTATTGCCCATTGATTCCTATGGGCTTCAAGGCCCATAGGAATCAATGGGCAATACCGATTCGGTATTTACCGAATCGGTAAATACCGAATCTTACCGATTCGGTAAATGTGAAAATAAATGTACCTACATCTGACTACTTCTATTTTACCGATTCCTAAATACCGAATCTGTAAAATTCGGTATTTATGAATCGGTAAAATAGAATTACCTACATCTGGCCCCAAGTGTTTAGATTCCTGTTGCTTAATTGGAAGGTCCAAAAAGGTCATTTATATGTGGTATTGTCGACCTTAAAACAGCATTTGATTCCATTGACCGCAATAAGCTTCGGGCCACACTTAGAAAACTAGGACTCCCAGGTGACTTACTCCACCTATTGGTCCGTTTACACCATGACAACTATGCCAAAGTTAGGTGGAAGTCTGATGGTAGTCTTTCTAACAACATAGTAGTCTCTAAGGGGGTGCATCAGGGTTGTGTGCTCGCCCCAACCCTTTTTACTTTGTACATGAATGGGCTTATAAAAGATTAATATGATTGTGGAGGTGACCCACCAAGACTAGCTGGTAGACTTACCCTCTTTGCTATTCGCAGACGACACATTGCTCATTTGTAAGATTCTAATGGGCATACAGAACAACCTAAATAAGTTTGCTGAAGCATGCAAAGATCGGGGCTTGAGTTTAACTGCTCTAACACAAAATATATGGTCTTTATGCCCTATAAATCCACCAAGGTGAAACTGATGTTGGGTACCCAACTCCTAGAACAGGTTAAGGCTTTTGACTATCTGGGAGTCAGAATCTGCGATAATCTAGCATGGTCACCCCAAATCCAGAAGAGTGTGCTGACACTTCAGCATGCGGATTGTACAATAGTAAAGAGGGTAAAAGGCTCAATCTTCCGCCCAATCTTTCCCATATTTGAAATACACAAGGCCAAAGGCCTAGGTGTGGCCCTCTATGGGGCTGGATTGTGGGGGTTGGAGAATGTGAAACAGCTAGTGGTAGCGGAAAACAAATTCTTAACGGTAATCCTAAACCTGCCAAACAATACACCCATATTGCCACTACGCCTTGCCCTAGGTCTAAAGCACATTACACATTTTGCTGTCCTTAAAGCTGTAACGTTTTGGGTTAGTCTTTGCACTAATAATACCCAGATTCCTGTAAAGAAAGCAGTGGTGGAATTATTAGCCCTTCAAAGACAGACAGGCCACTTGGCCTGGTTTAATAAGGTCAGGTAGTGGCTCTTTAGACTTGAGATGCGATGTGGGAGGCCCCACAGTCCATTACAAAAAAACTGGTCCTCCCGCTAAGAAAGAAATATTGGGAATTTGTTGATTCTTCTTGTATCGATATTGGGGCACGAGGCACTTTAAATCTCCACTTTTTACATATTAAAAGTTGTTTTAAGTTTGACATATATACGGATGATATTGAACCCCCCCCCAGGAACAAGCACTTTACATACAGCTCAGGACAGGGACTCTTCCACTGAACGCATGGAAAAACAGTTGGGCAAATGTTACTATATCTCCCTTGTGCCCGTCCTGTCATTCTACCACTGAAGACCACAGAGCGTTTTATTTTCTTCTGTCCCATGTATGCAAGCCTAAGGAAATCATGGAATATTCTGGCTTGCCGACTGCTTTCCTTCTCACGTCCTTCTGTAGCCTTCTGAAGCCTTACGCATATTCAGGTCAGATACAACAAAGTGACTTGTCTTTACAATAACAAGATACCTGCTTTATGCTTGGTGGCAGATATCGAAAGTTGTATTATAACACTGTGAGTGAAATGTCGGGCTTAGACTGTTTTTAATATACGTGTCCTTAAATTGATATCTCCGTTTTTATAGATTTGCTGTGTATGATCAGGTTATTGGTTGAACAATAAATAATGCTATTGTATTGTGTTGTAATTGCATTTATATAGCTCTTACTACCCCTGACGAGGCGTCAAAGTGCTTTTTCGGCGAGTCGCATGCTACTCCGGAACCCAGAAAGGATTAGTGTTGAATTAGGATAGGGAAATATTAAATTAATTTGAGCGGTGGATATGTTAGTCTGTTATTTGGATTGAGAAGGATAGTGGAGGGATAGAAAAGGAAAAAGGTTTGCATTTATATACGGCTTGCTAACCCTGACGAGGCGTCATATCGCTTTTTTCGGTGAGTAGCAGGCTACTCCGGAACCCATAAAGGTTTAGTGGTGAATTAGTATAGTGTATGTATATATATATAAATATATTGAAAAGGGCAGTTTGCAGAAATGCGTCAGGTTCATCACGGCTCCTTCTGTGTGCGCTATTGCAAATAAAACTGTTGTTTACCAGACCCTGGTTGTGGTACATCTTTCTTTGGTATTTGAATTACGGGAAGTGCGGTCTCCCGTAGCCATGGCCGACCTGCAGGGTTGGAGGCCCTGACGACAGTGGAGGTTTTGGAGTGATTTACGAGGGGGGCATGACCCGCTCACCCCTTGCAAGCCTTTGAATTATCCGGCGACAGTTGTGAAGGAGGAGAGAAAGGGAGTCGAGGGAGGGTGGTACCACCGCTTAGCAGGTTCTGGTTAATGTGCTATTGGATATGTGCAGACACAGTAAAGAGATTGTTCGTGCACAGCCTTTGTCAACAAGCCACACTTACCATTTAACATCATTTTTGAAGTTTGTTCGGGCTGGACTGTTCCCATGAGGCACAGGGTCAGACTGATTTTCATATAGCCATGTCTGAACTGGGGTGGCTGAGTGAGCTAAAGAATGGTGACTGATTAAACCCAGATCAGTTGACTGGGGGTGAGTGTTTGATTTGCTCAAACGTTCCGTCCATCATCCCCTTTTGTATCGCTTTGTTCGCCCTAAGTGTGGCAGGGTATGCTCAGACGTGAGTCCCTTGCTCACTTGGCCACTGGATTCAAGATAGCCTGGCTGATGAGGATTATGAATCCGAAACCGGTCCCAGGATGCTTGTTTCCGGTCCAGGGAAGACATGGCTTGGCAGTTCGGGCTGGACTGTTCCCATGAGGCACAGGGTCAGACTGATTTGCAGATAGCCATGTCTGAACTGGGGTGGCTGAGTGAGCTAAAGAATGGTGATGGATTAAACCCAGATCAGTTGACTGGGTGTGAGTGTTTGATTTGCTCAAACGCTCCGTCCATCATCCCCTTTTGTATCACAAAAGCACAATGCGCTAACAGAAATCGGTGAGTGTCGTCGACCAAGATCTAGGCATTATCTAAGGGCAACATGATGTAGTAGGGGTCAGATAAGCCTAATGGGTTGTACATATCAATTCAGTTCGACGGGAACTATTTTCATTGTTGATTACTTACCATCATGCAATCGTTTTTATCAGTTACAATTTTTAAAACATGTCCGACATTATAAGTAAAACTTTTCATAGATAATATCGATTACAGGTTTAAAAGAAGCAGTACTCGATTGTCAAGACAGATGGATAGAAAAAAAAACACTGGGTTAATTACACCCAGCGCTGGAACTGGAAAAAATGTACTCCAAGAACCCAGAAATTGGGGGTGAAGGTGTGGCAGAGGAAAGGGGCGGAGTCATGATTGATGGAGCTTGACAAGTGGGGCCTAACAGTCAATTTACACATTTATTAAAACGAAATCTGCTGCAAAGTAATTGGCAACAAGAACATTTCTGACAGTAATTGTGTTGTAGCTTTCTTAATTGACCAGGGAGAGGCTGCATTTTAAAAATACCTTACAGGGTTAAGACACCTGCTGCAGAGATGTTTGTGTGGCCAGCAATTTTGAGGGGAATTATAATACAGGTGAGATAACTCTGGTGGTTTAACGCAGTTCTCGGAGCTTGACAGAGAGTCGCCCTGAACAAGTTGTCATTGCCGTTCCCCATTGCATAACTGACAGCCAAAAAGTGCGATATTAGATTGGACGAAAGTTGGTGGAGGTTAAATTCAACCATGATCTGTGATTGCATGATAGAATTAGGCAGATGGAAAACGGAGTTAAACAACTTGCACTGTTTTCGCTTTAAATGGGAACTAATTTCCCTGGAAAGTCACAATTGATGGCAAACGTTTAGCGCTCAGTACCGAGAAAAGAGGCTTGATCAAGGCCGCTAGGCGGTTGTTGTAGAGACGACAAATGGCACATGCCAAAGAAACAGATTTTGATTTCAAGTAGGACCGATGATTCTTTGGTGTCTCATTCATTAGGCCAAATACTAAAATATCAGAATTAACTCGGGTATCACCAATGAGCTACAATCTTACTTTGCTTTGCTTGTTGCTGAAAACCGGTACTAGAGATTCAATTGTGGTTATTGTCAGCTTGTTGTCAATATAATATTTTCTCAACGCAGCCAGCGATTTCTGTAAACCCCATGCTGCATGATCTAAAATGATCATATCATCTGCATATCGCAGTGCTTGTACACTGAAGGTGTCTAATCTTAGAGAGTGACTGCCCTTCACACTGATGGCAGCTAGAAAGATTGTCTGTGCAAATTAAATAATAGTGAAGCTAGCACACAGCCTAGTTTTAACCCTTTACTATCGGTCAAGATCCTTCTTGTCACAAAGCAATTGCACACCAATTTGGCTTGTTCCCAATATTTCAGGAAGAGGGATTGGATGGCCGAGCAGGGATTCCCCATCTATTAATTTTGACCATAGAATGCCCCACTCTACTCCAATAAAGGCCATCCGGTAATCTATGAAACAAGCCAACAATCTGCATTATTTTACTTTTGTAGCATCGTGTGAACATTGCTGGAGCAAGACTGTTATCGGAAGTGTTACTGCTAGCTTTAAAACTAATTTGTGTCAGTACAATAAAGGTTATTGTTTCAGCCCAAGTTTCCAGTTTTTTTTAATGAAATCTTTTACATGCTACTTGGCTTCCACATCAAGCCAAGCAGTCAATCTATAGTTTATTGCCTGCGTTTATTCGCCTTTTTTTGTATATTGAGTGTGATATGGTGCTACAATATAGAGTGCTAAGCATTGGGAGCAAAAGGTTAGTATTAGATGTAAAAAGAACTTTGGGAAGGCTAGTAGGGCCTAGTGCTGGGAGGGCTGTTAGACCTGGTTGTACGAAAAAAATGTTTAACTTGGGATTTAGACTTCTTGTAAATGTCACAAATGGATCACTGACATAATATCGATTATAAAAATATCCCCATACACAAATATCAACATATAAATATCGACGTCAAATATATCGACAGCCTATCTTTATAATGTAAAGTACAAAAATATCAAAAAAATAAGATAGATGTAAAAATATCGATGTACAAAATAGCTTTTTTTATATATAAATATAATGCTAAATAAATTAAATATTAAAATTAACTTTAAAAACTTTATTTACATGTAATGTACATTTTAACAAATATAATAAATAAATGTAATACAAAAATGTAAACATAAAGATATAAAATGTAATATATGTATGTATATTTACTTTAAAACAATTACTAAACTTATCATTTTAATTTATTTTAAAATGTTATAAATATATACAAACTTACAAATAAATATATATATATACACACATACACCTATAACATAAAATTTAATAAAAGCATTACATTTTAAATTAAAACATTAAAATATTTAATAATTTTTAAACTTACATTTTTCACTCCATTGAATGCAACTGTAGGGAAAGTGTTGGATAGCGGAGAGGTAAAAATGACTATTCCCACTCCAGTGAGTGCAACAGTAGGGAAAGTGTTGGATAGCGAAGGGGTAAAAATTACTATTCCCACTCCAGTGAGTGCAACAGTAGGGAAGGTCTTGCACAGCGGAGGGGTAAAAATTACAATTTCCACTTCAATTACTGCAACAGTAGGGGAAGTGATGGATAGAGGAGAGGTAAAAATTACTATTCCCACTCCACTGAGTGCAACAGTAGGGAAAGTATTGGATAGCGGAGGGGTAAAAATTACTATTCCCACTCCAGTGAATGCATCAGTAGGGAAAGTGTTGGATAGTGGAGGGGTAAACATTACTATTACCACTACAATTACTGCAACAGTGGAGAAAGTGTTGGATAGTGGAGGGGTAAAAATTACTTTTCCCACTCCAATGAGTGCAACAATAGGGAAAGTGTTATATAGCAGAGGGGAAAAAATACTATTCCCACTCCAGTGAGTGCAACAGTAGGGAAAGTGTTGGATAGCGGTGGGGTAAACATTACTATTCCCACTCCAGTGAGTACAACAGTAGGGAAAGTGTTGGATAGCAGAGATGCAAAAATTACTATTCCCACTCCAGTGAGTGCAACAGTAGGAAAAGTGTTGGATAGCGTAGGGGTACAAATTACTAATCCCACTCCAGTGAGTGCAACAGTAGGGAAAGTGTTGGATAGCAGAGGGGTAAAAATTAATATTCCCACTGAAGTCAATTCAAAATTAAAAACAAACAAAATATCAACTACAACACAAAACATGTTATAAACATTACCCCTATAAAAACAAAAATCCACACACAAAATAAAAGTAAACAATCGCCATAAATAATTGTCAATTAATGAATGAATAATAATGAGCAACTAAGCATTATTAATAAAACCTAAAATACTTTCCACCCTCTACCACAATAAATACCACAATATACACCTAAAAATCATTACACAATTTCCATAACTAATTTTACATTATCAAATTATTATCAGTTAACAACCACCTATTAATTAATTGAAAATAATTTACTTCCCACCCTTTACCACTATACACCCCACAACTCACATCTCAAATGAATTACACAATTGCCATTTTTAATTTGTTATTAATTAATTACCATTATTTAACAATTAATTATTAATTAATTTTAAATAAATTACTTCCCACCCTATTTCCCTATAAATCCCACCACCCATTCATAAAAAATGACATAATTAACATAATTACCACTTAATTAATCTTAATTATTAAACAATTGATACATAATTATTAATACATTAATTCCCACAGTTAACACTATAAATTATAAATCAAATAATAATATATCAAAAGTATTATTACATGTACTAAAATTAAATTACTTCCCACCCTATTTCCCTATAAACCCACAGCTGGCTGGTACACAAATGATGCAGTTAACATTATTACCAATTAACTAATAATAATTACCAACCAATTAATTAATAATACATTAATTCCCACAGTTAATACTATAAAATCTAAACTAAATACTAATAAATAATATTAAAGCATGTATTATAATCAAATTACTTTCCACCCTATTCCCCTATACACCCATAACCCGCTCCTAAAAAAAGTAACATAATTAACATAATTACCAATTAATTAATTAATAAGAATTAACAACCAATTAACAATTAATTAATAATAAATTAATTCCCACAATGGACACTATAAAATCTAAATTAAATAAATACTAATAAGTTTAAAAAATGAATTAATTTATTATAATTAAACTACTTCCCACCCTATTCCCCTATTTATCCACAACCCGCTACAGAACTAACAAATTAAAAATTTAATTAACATGAAATTAATCACTACTAAAAATGTAACACTAATATTAAAAAAAACAAAAGCAATAATTATACAAAAAATAGTTCCCATACTTTTAAAATACATACTAAAATGCATAACACTAATTTAAAAATTGATATTTTAAACAACAAAATTTTTGTAAATAATATACGATATTTCTAACCTTAAAGTCGATATTCTTGACCACGATATTCTTGCTGTCAATATTTCTGTATCACGATATTTCCAACTCGATATCTGTGTATGTCGATATTTAAAACCCAATATTCTGTCTGTGTACCGTCACAAACCTCTACTGAGACACATCAGAATTCTCTAGCTGACTAGATACTCTTGAAGTCAATAGGTAAAGCCCAGGCATCTGTGCAAGCCTTCACATTTGGTGCTAAAAGATCCAGATAGGACTAAGGTGGGTTTTGTAGGTCCTGAGGTTGCCTCGCCACTGGAGTAAATTTGCTGACTTGTTTTGGTCCCTAGTTTCACCTTCAGCCTCCATCACTTTTTTGGAGCACAAAATATTCCAGCTGTAAGGACTGATGCCCGTAGCCAGGAATGGCTCAACAAATTTAGACACATTCACCAAAAGGTCAGCATGAAGCCCTTTTCTTAGTAGCAGGACAAATGTGAATGTCCTCACTGAGATAATGCTTTCCACTGCTACTAGGTCCCTTGTTCTGGTCTTCCAGAAACTCCAAAATGACTGAGTCCCATTTTCTTTCAGGCACTGGTAATCCTCCTCCTATAAGTATGAGTTCACACTATTTCAGGTGAAGCTTTTTGGCAAGACGTCTCAACAGGATCTGTTCCAATGGGCGGATGGTTGGGGTGTTCCACCCAGGGGGAATCCCTCTTCAGTCTTCCCTGTCCTTGAGGCTAATAGGAGGCCAGCAATCTGAGCATTATAAGGCACCTCCCATCCCAGGTTATAAGTGGATAGCTAGCAGCACTTTAGTCCTCTTGACTGACAGATCAAGACCAAAACGTCTCTCTTCTCCAGGTCCAGGTTTTGTGCTGCAGGGTACCGGAGACTATATACAGTCACAGAGAAACCGGACATGCATCAGGCACGTTGCTGGATGCCATGGCCGCTGCATGGCTGGGTATCCTCACAGCCTTGATTATGTTGTTGTCTCTATGATCACTCTGATCAGTTTGAGGCAATAGTCAGGATGGGTGGAAGAGGAGATGGGGAGGCCCACCGCCGATCTTCTCCTTCCTGTGTTTTACGCATGATGTGATTCTGGGGAAAGTGATTTGGTCAAGCCTATGAACTTTTTTTGCAAAGGTGTGGAATTGTCCAGAGAACACTAGTGGGGGTTTCCAATGCAAGATAAAGTCTCATCCTTTCCTGTTAGGTCAGTTCCATTTTGATTCATATAGAACAGATAAGGAGAAGACATGGGGTCTCAGGGTACAGTGGTCCTATTATATGCCTTATATTGGGATATCTTGTATCATACCCTTGCATCCTCTAGTGGGTATGGCTCCAACCTCACAGGTTAAGTAGCAATATATTTGTTTGAGATTGGGGATGCTAGTACTCCTTCATTTTTAAGTTTAGTGTATTATGCTTGTCAGGTGAGGACAGCATTTAATCAAGAGAGCGTAACATTACACAGTAAATAAAGTAATTGGACAGCCATATTCTTTGCTGGAATTCTTTAAATCATCTTCCTTTTCGTATGGGGGAGGCACGACCAACATGTGTTTAGCCCTTTCTTGCCGTGCAGGCCTGGGGCTTTGTCAACGCAACAGTAGTAGTCCAATTCATGGGTGTTGTTCTACGGTTGCTATTTAAGTGTTCTTAATATCCAAACCAGTTAAATCCTGAATTTCTATAATTCTATAGCACCACGGGTACAGCGTTTTGCCCTTCTTGAAAGAGGGCACTATTATTGACACCAACCAATCTGACGGAAAGTCCTCCTCGCTAATCAACACTAATGCATTAGTTAGTATACGTGCCCATAAATCAATGTCTTCCTTGTAGATGTTGACAGGGACAACTCTTTTTCAAAGCAGAGAATACTTCGCTAAAGCTGGCCGAGATATGTCTGCCCGGTCAATTCCTAGTTGTATCTTGAAAAGCTATTTCAGGAGAATCAGGTTCTTGATTAAAACTCTTACTGAAATGATTTACCCACTCAGCATAGCGCACCACTGACTCAATTGATTGTGCTGATGCATATCTAAAGAATGGTGAATTAAAAATTTGCCAAAATAAATTATCATTTGTATGGTGTTCCTTAATCAATTTCTCCCATGCTTCTTCCCTAATTTTCTTTGTCCTTTCTAGCAGGATCTGTTTATAGCATCGCCTACAGGATGAGATCAATTGTCTCCCGCTTATAGTTGATTTAAGAGAGTCTTTTAATGTTAATGAGCCTCTCTTGATGCTCGGTCAAACCATCCTTTGTACTGACACTCATTTGTGAAATAATCTTTTTTGAACCACTCTCATGTTGAGGCACAGATTGCTTCAAAAGAAGTTGTGATCTTGTTAACATTTATTTCTTCCTATAGGAAAACCAGAACATCTAAGAGATTAGAAGAGACCAAATTGTGTAGGAACTTAACAAGACTGACCCCAGACCATTCAATATATGATCAATTAAATTATAGGGCCCTCTTCCAGTAAATATTGGTATTAGATTTATTGTATGAAAGCAAAATTCTGACGCAACATTTAATCTAGTGGTTAGTGTGTTCAATTCACCCCCATATGTCTTATGGATGAAATGACACACTAACTACAGGTAGCCTCAAATCCACATACCTTTTGGGGTGGGAACGAGCATTACAGTTCACACCCCAGAAAGCAGAGCTATCTTTGCTGCTTGTCATTGCATGTTGTTCCAAATCACATGCCAGAGCTTGAAATACATTCACTCATTGCTAATTAAACAATTATTATATAAATAATCAACACATCTGTCGTGGAGTTGACGCTCAAGCACTGATGTTGGTAAAGATGAGAGTCCAGTTTAGCCCAGAGTACGTCAAAGGAACAGAATCGGGAAAAAATTGCTAGACCTTCTTTAGCTCTACTGATGCTGAGGTCGATGCTGGGATATCAAATGTTCCGAATCAATCAACTAGAACGTTATTGTCTGCCCAAGTTTCCTGGAGGCAAATCATATTGAACCCAGCTCTGTGTGTTAACCAATCATATTAAGACAACTTATTCGCTACATCCACCACATTTCATGTCGCAATAATAACATTACCCAGTTCATTATTCCCTTAACATGCATTTTTGGTGAGACTGGCAAAGTCTTCCAACCCATTAGTCCTTCCTTTGGAGACAGCAAACAAAAGGCAGGCTACAGGGCAAATGCATTAGCAAGAAATAGCAGACAGCAGCCAGGAGTCTGAACGTTGGTTCTACTCCCAGGGCAAAATGGTCACCTTGTGTGCATTGTGTAACATGCCGATTTCACTAGATTTATTTTGCGTAGTGTGTCCACAGTCATTTTTGGCTCATGGCACCAGCAGCACACTTAATGCAATTACAAATAATATTGTGTATTTTCTGGGAAACAGCACAAAATTGCCCCTACAAAAAAATATGGAAATTACATAGAGGTCTAGTGCCTACAAAAGTTGAGGGTGACAACTCTGAGCCTTTTAACATCATGAACTTGGTTTGGTAGCCATGGGGCTAACACATGCATTCCAGTAGCCAAGACCTGTGCTGCACTCTGCTGTTTTTTAAACCGAGGTCACGAAAAAAGCCTGCAGTTTATACATTCCTACAATTAATCCATGCGCCTCTTCTTTTTTTACAATTTGTCTTCTCTAACTTTGTTTCAGACCCTTTATTTTTCCCCTCAGTTGCTCCCTTCACTCCCTCTCCTTCTTCTTCTGCTTCATTGTTCTCCCTTACCCTTCTCTTTTGTTCACTCTCTCGCTAATATCAAATCCATTTTTCCTCTCTATCCTTTTCTCGCTACCTTTTTCTCTTTTCCTCACTTTTTCTAATCACTTCTATCTTACTCTCTTCCTCCAGTGCTCTCTGGCTCCCACTCTCATTCTCTCTTCTATTCTCTGGTCCTCTATTGTTATATCTCTTTCTATCCTTTCTTTTTATGTCTTCAGTTGGCCTCTTCAAAAAGAACAGTTGATGGACAGAATGTCGATCAATGTCAAACATTCACCCCAGTACAGAGATTTGGGCCATAATCCATCGTTTTTTTTGCTCCCCATGCCATTCCAGTTTAAACCCAGCCATATGCAAATCAGTCTTGACCCTGTTCCCCATGGAACAGTCCAGCCTGAACTGTCAGGCCAGGTCCTCCCTGGACTGGAAAGAAGCATTTAGAGACCGGTTTCTGTGCTTCATCCATCAACATCCAGGCTAGCTTGACTCCACTGGCATGGACAGAATGGATTGTATGACGTTACAACGCATGCTTTTACCCCGCATGCCATTACAACGCAAGTTTCTTAAAACTACTTGCTGTCAGGGGTGTGCTGGAGTTTGGAATAGTATAATTTACTATTCCAACTCCTGTCTGTGCAACAGTAGGGAAGATGTTGGAGTTAAATCCAACACCTTATACCTCCTACAGCAAGCCATTTTGTTGTAATTGCATGTGGGGTACGTTGTAAAGCATGCGTTGTAACGGTTGTTACCTGAGCACGGGACCCGCATCTGGGCATATCCGTCACACTCGGGGTGACATATGCAAAAAGAACAATTTATGGACAGAATGCTGATCAATGTCAAACATTCACCCAGTACAGGGATCTGGGGCTCAATCCATTGTTTTTTTGCTCCCCATGCCATTCCAATTTAAACCCAGCCATATGCAAATCAGCCTTGACCCTGTTCACCATGGGAACAGCCCAGCCTGAACTGCCAGGCCAGGTAGTCCCTGGACTGGAATCAAGCATCCTGGGACCACTTTCTTGGCAACAACCCTCATCAGCCAGGCTAGCTTGACTCTAGTGGCATGGAGAGCATGGGACTCACGTCTGGGCATACCCCCCGTCCCACTCCGGTGCCAAATGCAAAGAGAACAATTGATGGACAAAATGCTGATCGATTTCAAACATTCAACCAAGTACAGAAATCTGGGCCTAAAATCCATTGTTTTCTTGCTCCCCATGCCATTCCAGTTTATACCAAGCCATATGCCAACCAGTTTTGACCCTGTTCCCCCATGGGAACAGTCCAGCCTGAACTGCCAAGCCAGGTCCGCCCTGGACTGGAAACAAGCATCTTGGAACTGATTTTGGGGCATCATCCCCTCATCAACCTGGCTAGCTTGACTCCAGTGGCATGGAGAGCACGGGACCCACGTCTGGGCATACCCGTCCCTTTCGGGGTGACAAATGGAAAAAGAACAATTGATGGACAGAATGCTGATGAATGTCAAACATTCACCCCAGTACAGAGATTTGGGCCAAAATCCATCACCTCTCATCATCCTTGTGTCTGCAAATATTTCTCACTTACAGTCTTATATACTACGTAACCACAGGGAAAATATCAAAGTGTGTAACCTCTACAAAACCCCTTACCCTTCAGGCTTCAAGCATGGGCAAAGTCAATCGGTCTGGCTTTCCAGTGCCAGCACAAGTAAAGCCAGACATGCACGAAGTGTGTGCCCTGTGAAATCTGTATCCTGTTTTGCATTTCCCAGACATAAAATCTTTGGCATCCAGACCACAAACCTAGAGAGTGAAAACAGGGCACATACACAGGAAATGCAAAAAGAGGCTGGCTGCAAAGTGTCAGGTTATGGAGACAGATATGAATTGGCTTGTTTTGTGGAACTTTTTATAGCTAGAGAGAAACTTGGGAATCTGCAAAGACATGGAGGAAGAAGCAGCCTTAAGATGTATCCAGTGGACCGTAGAATATCCACATGATGACCACTGAAGATAAATCTGATCTGCCAGATGGAAGGTCAGCAGGGAAGGCACTTGTCTTTGAGCAGGATGCTTGGTAGGTGATGGCTGAAGGAACTGACATAGTTCAGGCATTAACTAATGAGAATGACTAGTGAGAAGTGAAAAGAAAACTGACCGAACAAGGAAGAGGATGAAGGAAAGAAGCAGGAAATAAAAACTGTAATTGACAGGGCGAAGAGATAGATGCTTCCGCCGGATAGTGAGAATGCTCAATTGTGAAAGACTACTTATATTGTTAGGGATTTCACCTGTTTCCATGATACAGTTACTAAATTAGGAACATCTGTTCCTAATGAAGATGTGCATTCACTCAGCACTACATGCGAGCGAAAAATCACTGCATTCTTGGGCATTCGCTGTGTGATCTACAGCCATGTTGGTCAAAACGCTGGCATGGAGCACCACCCACTTTCGGGAAAATAACTGGCATCGAGCAAAAAGGATGATTTTTGTATGCAGTCTCCACTGCATTGGTTAATTTCCGCCCCTTTGAATGTTTCCATATGCTTCTTTGCTCTCTACACAATACAGGTACCAATGGAACAGAGGTAAATGTAAGTGAGTACATGTTTCTTCTAAATGCTGAGGGCCTAATTTATGAGGCCATGCGTCACTTTTACGCCGCCGGTGCGTCACTTTTTGTGACGCACCAGCAGCGTAAAAAATGTGCCTTGTTGCACCATATTTACAAAGTGACGCATCTAGGTAGATGCGTCACTTTGTAAACCCCCGCTCTACATTATACCTACGCCAGGTATAATGTATGCAGGGGGGGGGCGTTCTGACGCAAGAAAGGGTCATAGAAGTGACGCTGTGAAATCTATAAGATTTCACTGCGCCACTTCTATGACACAAATGCGTCAATTTCTTATGCCTGCCTTACAGCAGACGTAAGACTGATGCAGGCCCTTACACATGGGGCTTGCCCCATGTGAAAGGACACATTGCTGGAGTTGCGTCATTTTGTGACACACTCCAGCAATGCGTCACTTTTGCGCCATACAGATACGTCAGAAATACTGACCTATCTGTAACTCCTTGCACCATGATGCGTCATACTGTAAATATGACGCATCATTGGTGTCGCAAGGAGGGCGCAGTAAAAAGTGACGCATCACTGTTTTCACGCAGCGATGCGTCACTTTTCATAAATGAGGCCCTGAGTTTTTACCTTTCCCCGTTACACAAAAAGACAGGGCACTTTTTTGCATTCTGCATTCCTATATATAAGCCCACTTTTTGTCTGTGACTATGTGTCCTACGTGTACCAAAGGAAGAGCCAAGTTAAGTTGCATCTCTTGTTTAGAGTGGCTAGCACTGAATCCTTGAAATCTTCAATCCAATATTCATATATAGAATTGAAGCATCTTATATGCTTTTTTAAACACAAAGTTTAATGAATGTATTTTAGGGGAAAACATAACAAAATTGTCAAATAAAAATTGAGAACAGTTTCACTTTAATACACTGAAGTTTTCAAAGAGTGCACATAAACAATGATTGCATCCTAATAATCACATGTACAGTATTGCAGTAGTGATAACGAAAATGGGCTGTATGTGGAAATGCATATCGGGTCTAGCACTGCCAGGCACACTGAAATTATGTGGCAATGGACAACCAAATCAGGGCGGACTACATTGTTCGACACGAAAAGTATGCTATCTCAAAGACCAAAGTAGAGGTGAATGGTCGTGAAGGGAAGTGAGGCTTATTTCCATTAGAAGTTTCAGTGGTAAGCTTCGAGTCTAAGCAAATGCCTATTTTTGCATGATCGCCCCCAAGGTTTTGGAATGATGCTGCTGGTTTTTTGACTTCACTACCCAGGGTTGTGCAGGAGGGTTTACAAACGAGCCTGACTGGACCGAAGATGGTTTTGTGACCACACCATATAATACACCAGAATCCTGACATCGGTGCCTGGTGGTTGCATCCAGAACTTGTGTTTAGTTGTACCAGACAGTTAATAATATGGTAACCAACATCCACCGAGTCAAAACTTAGGAAAAGTTTCAAGTCTTTTCCAAGTTCTGAGAATCCAAGGCATTATTTTGCAGGAGTTTTCCAACTAAAAGTAAGAGTCATAAGAATCTGACAACGTTAAAAAAAAGTTTATACTGAGTCTCCAAAGGATAAAAGACATGGAATTCGACTTGGCCACCCTGCCCACACTCAAGATCAATGACCTGGGAATTCTGTGGAGGGACAAAAAATCAGTCTGGGGTTCACTGCCAAAAAGGAGGTTCTGGAAAAGGACCTCAGAGCCTGGAAAGAAGCCAGGAGAGCACAGGCCCAACTTACAGAGGAAATTAGCCCTGACATTGGGGATTATGCAAGTTGGAGAGACCTCTTTGATGATGATGGCGAGGGCGACAACAAGAGTGTGGCCCCATAGTTCCTTCAAGCAATGCATCCACATTTGGGAGTGAGAATAGCTTTACTTCAGTGAGAAAGCCTGAGGATCTAGAGGCTCAGTCTCCTGGAGTTCCAAGAAAGGAGACTGGCCCTACAAGAAATAACACTGGCCCTAGATGAGAAAATGGTCAAGCTGGAACTGAAGTCCCAATGACATAGACATGGTTGAAGCAACAGAGATACAGAGGTAATTGCAGGGGATGCCTATGATCCTAGGTTATCCAATGGTGTTGTGCCAACGTATGTAGAGAGGGATGATATAAAGAAATGACTAGCATCTTAGAAGGGGGCTCTCGGGCTGAGAAGGGTGAATGTGCGCCATTGGGGATTCTTACTGTGAGAGTTAGTTCCAACGGTGGCAAGGGATAGACTGTTGACACAGGAATAAGATGTGGCACATCATAGACACATATGAAGGAGGCATTGATCAAGCTATTTGGCTTAACTTCTGAAGAATAAAGGCAGAGGTTTAAAAATACTCACAAGAGTCAACTCAGACATGGGTAGACTTTGTGGATGCTTCTGTGAAGTCACTGGAAGGCTGGATAAAATATACCCAGGTAGATACCTATGCGGGCCTCCACAATTTAGAGGTAAACAACACCCACTTACAAATTGTACCACAGAGAAGTTACACCAGCATCTGGTAGATTCTGTGTTATCTAGCCCTAGAGAGATGGGGAAGATAGCTGATGGATGGGTACGCACCACGGTGCCCAAAAAATCCCAAAGTCGTGATCACAAGAAAGGGGAACAGTCCCCAATCAGAGAAAAGATGGGGACAAGCATAAAAAGACAGAAACTCCCAAAGAGTCCCCAGAAGGTTCCCAATGGGGGGACCCAGAGTCACTTCCCATTCACAGGGGAGGGGGGTATCAGGGAAAGAACTTTGACCCTACAAAGGCTGAGGTGTGCTATGTCTTTATCCAGCCAGGGCCCGAACAGGGAGATACTGTGTACACCAAGAAGTCACTCACTGCTGACCATCCCAAAAGAATTGCGCATACAAGGATGGGGGTGGAAGCTGTCCCTGGGAATTGCAAGGGGTACACTGAAGTCGCTTTAGTCTTCATGGGTGAGGAGGAAATTGAACTCTTGGCCCACTGGCTTGCCAGCATGGAAAAATACAGACAATGGCCAAGAATCAATTGGGTTTAAGTCCAGGACATATGGGATGCAGGTACCAGCAACACTATGGTTCTGGCATAACTGGTTTCCCCAAGGCACATAATACCTGATGTGGTGCACCAGATGGTAGACACTGAAAATGTTACAAAGTCACATCCCATAGTTGTGGTAGACTTTGCATGGGGTGGGGTTGCTGGCCCTAAGAACGTACATGTATCCTCTGCCATCCCAGTGGAGTGTTTGCTGGACAATGACCTCAAAACCTCTGCCTGGGCAGATGTGGAGAGAAGGGCTCGTGCAACAATGCTGGGTCTCGCTGAGTGGGTGTTTGTCTCCAATAGATCACAAAAGACCTGTGTTGTAGCGTATGTTCCACTTCTTTCAACTTTGTATCTAGTGATTTGATTAACTCGTTGCCCCATCAAACTCGACCAGTTACCTCTTCAAGAACTGGTTTTCTCATTAACGCACGCTCACTCGTCAAGCACAATGTGGCCTTTCACGACTTTGTTGATGCGCGACAACCGGACTGGGTGTTTATTACTGAGACCTGGGCCTCTGATACTTCTGGTCACGATCTGCTGATGGCCATTCCCGATGGCTATTCCTTGCATAGGCAGGATAGACTGCTCCGCAGAGGCGGAGGAATTGCTATTCTTTCTAGATTCTCTTTCTCATGCAATATTAAACTACTATCCATGCCTCAAGATCGTTTCGAAGCTTTCTATTTTTGTATCACGTGTGCCCCATCGGCCTCTTTTACAGGGATCTTGATATATAGGCATCCGGGTCCTAGATCTGGTTTCTCTTCAGATCTCTTGAGAATTCTTGAACCCTATTTTGGTAAGCCTTGTCTTACCATCTTGGGCGATTTGAATTTTCATCTTGATGACACCAATTCAAAGGATACTATATCTTTGGTTGAGTCACTTGGAGCTTGTGACTTTCATCAACTTGTGAGCAGTCCTACTCATACGGCTGGTCATATACTTGATGGGGTATTCTCTAATGACCCTAGACTTTCGACTGGCCCCCCCCTGCCACTGGTTTGGACGGACCACTTTGCAGTTCCGCTGGAATTTGTTCTTCCTGCCCCTTGTTCTGTTAATCAGACTATTTCCTCACGTACCCTTAGGAGAAACCTAAGGAACATTACGGATGAGGCTCTTGCCTCTCTTGTTTCCTCTACCGATTCTCTTGCTCGTAAGGATGCAGATGAGGCAGCTTTAGTTCTGATGGACTCCATCGCTAGTGCTGTTGATAAACTTGCCCCCGCTTCTCTGCGATATGTAGCCCGGCTGAAGCCTACTGCACCTTGGTTCTCTAACCAGCTGAGACTCTTGAGGCAGGGATGTAGGAGCATTGAGAGAAGGTGGAGGAAATCATGGGATTTCAGGGATCGAGAGGCTCACAAGTCTGCATTACGGGAGTATAAACAGAGAGTGGTAATGGAGAAGCAGGAATACTTCTCCAATCTTACCAGCTCTCTGACATCTTCCAGGGAGCTGTTTAAAATCGCCGATTCATTATGCTCCCTTCAACTCCCTGATCCTGTAGTTAGTTCACAGGAACTATGCAATAAGATCTCTGACTTCTTCCATAAGAAGATCTTTAATATCCATGCTTCTCTGGAAGTCGAGCGCCATTCATTGGATCAGAACATTCTCCCTGTGATATCCAATCTAGATTCCTTCTGTAAAGATTCTCCTATTCCATTCCTAACGGAATTTCCCCCTTTGTCGTTGGAGGGATTGAATCTTTTACTGGACAGGACTAAATCCTCTTCCCCCATGGATCCTCTACCTCTTAAAAAACTTAAAGAGTGTAGAAGTAGTCTTCTTCCTCCCATGCTCATGGCCATGAATAAATCTATAACCCAGGGCTCTTTCCCAACGGTATGGAAGAAGGCTATTGTAAAGCCTCTCCTTAAAAAACCGTCCCTCGACCCTGGCCTTTTAAAAAACTTCAGGCCTATTTCCCTTCTCCCTGCTCCTGCAAAAATCTTGGAGGCACACCTCAACCTTCACTTGTCCTCCTTTCTCGATCAGTCTGGATACTTAGACAATACACAACATGGCTTCCGAAAACATCACAGCACAGAGTCCGCTCTCACCCTTGTGGCCGATAACATCCGGCGTAAAGTGGACTCCGGCCAAACTACTGTCTTGGTCCTGCTTGATCTCTCGGCCGCATTCGATACCCTGTCTCCCGCCATTTTAACATCTCGGCTTAGGGAGGTAGGAGTTGAGGGGTCGGCCCTGAGTCTTTTGAACTCCTTTCTTTTAGAAAGAGAGCAGAGAGTGATGCTTGGGAACTACCTCTCCCCTGCTAAGTCGTTGCAATGTGGGGTGCCACAAGGGTCGGCCTTGAGTCCGACCCTGTTTAACATCTATGTGGCCCCCCTTGCTAGACTAGTAAGATCGCAGGGGATGGAGGTAGTATCCTACGCTGATGACACCCAAATTATGGTGTCTCTGGCTCATTCCTCTGTTGCAACATCCGCCTCAAGCTTTAGGGTATGCATGCAGTTCGTGGCAGACTGGACGACTATTAATTCCCTGAAGCTCAATGGCGATAAAACAGAGGTACTGGTCTTTGGAAAGAACCAGGATGCTTGGTCGAGCGAGTGGTGGCCTTCCTCTCTTGGCATCTGCCCCACTCCATCCCAATCAGCCAGAAATTTGGGTGTGATATTTGACACCTTACTCTCTATGTCCCTTCAAGTTAACAGGACCGTGGCCACCTGCTGGGGTGTGATTAGGACCCTTAATAGAATCCGCGGATATCTCTCTCCCCAAGCGCGTAAACAAATTGCAGTCGCGCTTGTTGGCTCCAGGTTGGATTATTGCAATTCTTTGTATATGGAGTCCAACAAGAGCCACATACATCGACTGCAAATTGTGCAGAATGCGGCTGCACGTTTTGTTTTGGCCCTTCCCAAGTCATTATCTGTCACCAAAGCCAGGAAAGACCTTCATTGGCTTCCAGTGCAGCATAGAATTTCTTTTAAAATTCTATGTATGACCTACAGAGCACTGGCGGAGGGATCAACGAGTGGGATTAGTTCCTTACTCACCCGTTATGTCCCAGCTAGAGGCCTTCGATCCGCTGAACTTCTCCAACTTGTCGTGCCTCGTGTTAGGCTGGCTAGATGGGGAGCTAGGGCCTTTTCAGTTGTGGCCCCTCAGCTTTGGAATTCTATTCCAATTGAGATTAAAAGGTTGCCATCAATTGATTTGTTCAAAAAGGAACTTAAAACCTGGTTCTTTAGGAGGGCCTACCTATGATTGAACGCTCCGCGGGGTGATAAGCTGTTATTTTGATGTTAGGCGCCTTGACGCCCATTGGGCATAGTTTGCGCATAATAAAAATTTTCAAGGAGAAGTCACAGGTTCTTGGAGCCTGCAAATATGGCCCTAGGCCCTAGTAACAAGATAAAGGGCAGGAAGTCTGGCAAAACCATGTCCCAAAGTCCACAGGCCCAGAAGAATCATATCCCTCAAGTGTTTAGTGCCCAAAGAGGAGGCTGGTTCCCTGAGAGACTTACCTAACCTGGCAGAACTCCATGCAGCAGGTGGGTCCTTCAGAGAGGATTTGAGCCAGGGTCAAAACACGTGTCCTACTCTTGAAAGGCCTGAGACAGCTGGCTGTCAAAGAGGAGGTAGGAGATATTAGTGAAACTCATAAGGTGTACTGGGAGGAGGGAACCCTGTAGAGTAAGGCAAGGTACCCAAACTAGGGACAACAAGGACAGAGATAGTCCCTTAAAAGGACAGAAAGTTCCTCCTTAACTGGCCCATAACATCACCTTAGCTGGAAATCTGGGGCAGACCAAGACCTGGGAAAGGCTGGTCAAGTATTTGTAAGAAACTCAGATGTCACAAAAGGCGAATAGGTTGTGTTGCTCTTGTGTCACCTGTCAAGTCAGGGGCAAGACAGGAGACAAGCCAAAGGCTCCCCCTATACCACTGCCTTTGTTGGGGACTCTCTTTGAGAGGGTACAGATTGATATTGTGCACGCCTAGGCATTTCTACTGCCTCTGGCAATAGGTTTATCCTAGTGGTAGTGGCCCATGCCACCAGCTACCATGAAGCCATTTCCCTTTTGACAATTACCGCCATTGCAGTAGCTAGAGCAGTACTTGGCATTTGCTCCAAGGTTGAGTTCCCTAAGGAGGCTATTTCAGATACGGGCACACATTTCATGCCTGCTTATTTGAAAGCGATACAAAAGGGGATGATGGACGGAGCGTTTGAGCAAATCAAACACTCACCCCCAGTCTACTGATCTGGGTTTAATCCATCACCATTCTTTAGCCCACTCAGCCGCCCCAGTTCAGACATGGCTATATGCAAATCCGTCTGACCCTGTGCCTCATGGGAACAGTCCAGCCCAAACTGCCAAGCCATGTCTTCCCTGGACCGGAAACAAGTATCCTGGGACCGGTTTCGGATTCATAATCCTCATCAGCCAGGCTATCTTGAATCCAGTGGCCACGTGAGCAAGGGACTCGCGTCTGAGCATACCCTGCCACACTTAGGGCGAACAAAGCGATACGAAAGGGGATGATGGACGGAGCGTTTGAGCAAATCAAACACTCACCCCCAGTCTACTGATCTGGGTTTAATCCATCACCATTCTTTAGCCCACTCAGCCACCCCAGTTCAGACATGGCTATATGCAAATCAGTCTGACCCTGTGCCTCATGGGAACAATCCAGCCCGAACTGCCAAGCCATGTCTTCCCTGGACCGGAAACAAGCATCCTGGGACCGGTTTCGGATTCATAATCCTCATCAGCCAGGCAGGCTATCTTGAATCCAGTGGCCAAGTGAGCAAGGGACTCACGTCTGAGCAAACCCTGCCACACTTAGGGTGAACAAAGCGATACAAAAGGGGATGATGGACGGAGCGTTTGAGCAAATCAAACACTCACCCCCAGTCTACTGATCTGGGTTTAATCCATCACCATTCTTTAGCCCACTCAGCCACCCCAGTTCAGACATGGCTATATGCAAATCAGTCTGACCCTGTGCCTCATGGGAACAGTCCAGCCCGAACTGCCAAGCCATGTCTTCCCCGGACCGGAAACAAGCATCCTGGGACCGGTTTCGGATTCATAATCCTCATCAGCCAGGCTATCTTGAATCCAGTGGCCAAGTGAGCAAGGGAATCACGTCTGAGCATTATGAATCCGAAACCGGTCCCAGGATGCTTGAAGAAGATGGGATATTCTACCACCATGCCTACCGTTTCCATTTACAGAGGTTCCTGAAAAGGAAGTATGTTTCAGTCCTTTTTAACTGCTCTTTGGGTACCCTGTATGAGGTACTTTGGTTTTGGTGCAAGAAGGTTGGGAAAAATCTCTCAAAGAACCAAAACAAGATATAGTGGAATTTGTGCTGGGCCTTCGCTCCAGCATGGCTGAGTACATGAGGAAAGCAAACAGAAACTAGGAGGCCAGCCAGGCGCTTGTAAAGCACTGGTGAACCTAGACGTTCTCCATGGTTGAGTACCTAGACAACTGATGTGGGTCCTAGAGCCTGTGGCCCCAGTGCCCTCCAAGACAAGTGGACTGGACTGGGCCTTACCCTATCTTGGAAAAGAAGCCACATATCTGGGAACCCCAGAACACCCCCACAGGGTGAATGATGTGAATAGGCTCAAGCTCCACCATGGCAGAGTTGAAATCCCAATGCTCTCTGTGACACATGGAGTGGAAGAAGAGGAAAGTGAGCTTCTCCCTGACCTCCTGTCCACCAGAATCAAATATGGCTCAGTTGAAGTAGTAGTTCTCCCTTCCACTTCAAGAGAGCAACAGCAGACAGACTGGTACACTTTTCTCAGTCAGTTTGCAAGTCTGTTTTCATTGACCTCCAGGTCTGACAACTTGGTGTACCCATGGTGTGGACACAGGTGACAGTTTGTCAAAAGCAAAATATACGGACTTTCAGACCATTTCAAAGCTAGCATCAAAGCTGATGTAGCAAAGACGCTAGAGTTGGGGGTGAGTAAGTCCTCTAGTAGTCCATTGGAGGAAAAGGGACAGACACGCTTGGGACTACTCCCCTGAACGTTGAGGGCCCACCAGGAGTGAGCCGGGATACAGCGCACAGCGCCTCCCCCGCATATAGGAACAGAGTCTACATAGAAATAATGGCTCTGCAATTGCGAAGAAGGTGGGGCTCAATTAAAGACATGTTCACCAAAGAAGGGGGCTCTCAGGAAGGTGAGAACAAAGGAGGCCCTAGCAGGGCAACCTCCACCACAGAGGAGAACCCAGAAGCCCCAGTCACACTTTCTTATCTGCAGACTCTTTCCTCAGGCCTAAGAGAGAGGACCTCCGAGCCGTTAAAAGAGATCTTACAAGCAAATTTCAGGCAGTCCGGAAGGACGTAACAGACATTGGAGACCGAGTTGACACACTGGAAGAGAGGGACACAACAAGGGATGAAGAAATAGAGCAACTGCAACAAGAAATCATCCACCTCTCAGAGCAACAACTGGATCTGCAGGAACATGCAGAGTATATAGAAAATGTCACCAGATATAGTAACATCTGAATATGCGGAGCACCTAGAAATGCAGAAGGAGAAAGCTTTGAGGCCTACGTGGTGGACCTGTTCACACATATCCTCGGTGACACACCAGCAGAAACATTTAGTTTGGACAGGTCTCATAGAGCTTCACCCTAAAGGAACTGATCCTTAAAAAGGCTTGTGAGTCACAGACAATTGAGTTCTTGGGCCAGACGCTCGCCTCCTACCAGGATCTAGCAGCATCCACGCTCCAAAAAAGCATGAGTTTCGACCAGTCACGATGTTCCTTCGAGAGAAAAAAGTAGCTTACCCATGGGGCCACCCATTCAGATTGGTATTTCAGTGGCAGGGTTGACGTCAGCTCCATTCCCTGTCTGGGGCATGTGACCTGCTTCAGATAGATCACCCAGAGGAACCCCGAGCAACCACTCAAACCAGTAGGCAGAGACAAGAGTGCAAGTGGATGGGGCTGATGGTCCCCAGAGGCCACAGAGGCTCCGGCCCGATCAAGAGACCATGGCAGAAGAGCGGAAAGCTCTTCTGGATAAGCTTGCTGAGGAGAACACACCAAGTTCACCTGTCTGAGGCTGCATGACGAAGATATAGAGGTGGGTGGCGGGCGGGGTCAAGAGATGGAGCAGACCATCTAAGATCTGGCCAAACGTTCACAGAGAGACTTCACCACTGTTAGCGAGGTGGCCTGTTCTTCCTCATCTCCAATGCAGGGACTACGGTTTTTTGTTGTTATTGTTACAGGGTTTGCTCACTGGTGCCTGACAGGGTACCAAAGCACCCCCTTTTTTCTGGATTGTGACACGTTACATGGGGGTCTGGAAGGGAAAGTGGGAAAGGGGACTATAGGTGCAACCTGGGAATACCCGAAACTTCCGACATGACATTGTCAACAAAGAACATTAAGGGTTTGAACAACCTGGTCAAAAGGAAGGCGATACTGTCCTACCTCAAACAGTCACGGGGATGTTTGCTTCTTACAGGAAACACACCTCTGGGTCAAAGACTGGTGCAGGCTCAAGTCCCGAGCCTTTCCACAGCAGTTTTCCTTCGCTATGAAACATAAAACAGCAAGAGTTTGGATGATATTTTCGTGCTCCTTCCAGGGAAAGGTTGGGATAAAGGTGGCGGAGATTAGGGGTCGTCTATTGGGATATTGCATACACATTGGCCCGCACTCCATACTTCTAAAAAGAAGCACCAACAGTTTTTACAAGATGCAATAGGAGAAATAATGGCGACGCAGGATAGGTGGGTGAGCCTCGGGGTTGACCTAAACTCAGTGTTTCATAATGACTTGGACCGCTCCGTCCAACGACAGGGTACCAAAGGGGCGATTAGCGCCGGGGGTTCCCGCTGGATACAGAAACTGGGGTTGAGAGATCTGTGGCGAGAACAACGCCCTGGATTCAAGAGATTACACCTTTTACTCCCACGCTCATAGATCCTATGCAAGACTCAATTATCTCCAAGGCTCTAGGGAGGTACAAGGGCGCTATGAGCAGTAGATACTGAACCCCAGGCTCTATCCGACCACTCCCTCAGTTCAGCTAGACCTTGCTTTCCCACCCCAAAGCAGAGTTTCCCGCACATAGAGACTGAAGGAAACACTACTAGGTCGCTCATAAAATGTCCAACAGATAGAGAAAACTATTAGAGACTACCTTGAGGTGAACGATATACACAAAACCTCACCCGCGATGTTATGGGATGCCCTGAAGACAGTACTCAGAGGCGTATTAATCGCCATATCAGCAGCAGACAACAAAGTCAGGCATGACAAACGGAGACAACCCCAGCAACAGGTATGGGAACAAGAGCTTATACATCGATGCACTGGGGCTCCGAGGGTCTGGATACAATTAGAAACGGCCAGGAAACAATTGGCCGGTCTCGACCACACAGAATATTCAATTGTAAGTCTTAAACTCACATTTTACATGGGAACGAACAAGAACGGGAGATTACTAGCTAACAAACTTAGAGGGCAACGACAGGCAAACACTGTAGAGGCCCTAACTACAGAGCCAGGAGAGGTAATAGAGGGCTATGAAGCTGTGGCATCTAGATTTGGATAATTTTATAAAGAGCTACATGCGGTGCAAGAGCTCCCTTCCAAGCCAATTTCTGATTACCTGACAGTTGTGTCTCGCAATACCCGTAAGGGGGGGTCTCGCTGGGCTTCAGGTGGGGGGGTAAAAAAAAAATCGTACCTGACAGCGTCCCGCGCCGACTCTCCTTGGCCAGGTCCTGTGTTTGGCGCTTTCCTGCTCTTGAACAGGAACAGGCATGCTCCTTCCCCTCTGTAAGCCAATCACAGCTCTGCAATGCCAGCATTGTGATTGGTGCGGACCGCGCCCAGTCTGGGCGCCTATAGGAAGGCATACATAGAGAAAATGTAGAGTGCGCATTACTGCTTTTGGCCACAGAGGGTTGACCAAACAGTCAGGGTATCCAGAGTAATGCAAGCCACTCCTCCCGACCCGCCTAACCACACACCCCCAGCCAGGCATACCCTCCCGCCTGATCCCAACCAGGCATACCCTGCCTTCTGCATTCTCGCAGTGCGAGAAGCAGAAACATAAAATGGGATTTAAAATACCATTTTATGTTTTTGCTTCTCGCACTAGAAAGCAGGGGGGCAATTCTCCTCCGCCCTAATGGAGAAGCCGCCCCTGCTACCTTAAAAGTTCTAGGATGTCTAGCTTGATGGAGGAACAAACGGCAGACCTCGATTCGCCTATCAGAAACGAAGAAGTTATATCCACAATTTCTAGATTGAAACCTAACAAATCTCCTTGCCCAGACAGCTTTTCGGCAGCCGTCCACAAAATATTCTGCGGCCTATTAGCCCCCTATCTCACAAAGGTTTTTAATGCAATCACGAGCACATCGACTCTTCCTCCTTCAATGTTAAAGGCCTCTATCACAGTAATTGCAATACCAGGTAAGGACAGGAAATGATGTGGATCCTATCGACAAATATAGATCTTAAATATAGTTACGGGGATCCTAATGGCGCGACTTGCCCCAAGCATGGCTGGACTGGTTGGTCCGGACCAGTCCAGGTTTATTCCCAATAGACAATGTGCAGACAACACCAAAAGACTTCTCCATCTTATAGACAAGGCGTCCCATTCTCAGCTAGAGATAATGCTTTTCTCTATTGATGCGGAGAAGGCATGTGATAGGGTGTATTGGCCCTATCTAACAGAAGTGCTGTGCTATTTTGGATTGGGAGACAGTTTTTGCTTGTGGGTGCTAAGTGGATACAAGTGTCCCAGAGCGTCTGTCAGAGTAAATAGCAGGAACTCCAAAAGCATCCCAATTCGTCAGGGCATGAGACAGGGGTGCCCTCTTTCTCCTCTCTTGTTCGTACTTTACATGGAGCCTTTTGCGCAGAGAATACAAGACGATCTGGAGGTGAGCGGGGTGTTTCAGGGGTGAGCAGCATCTGATCACACTTTATGCAGACAATGCTATAGTCTCACTTGATAATCCACGGGGGAAACTTTAGAGTTTCCTACAAGAGGTCGAGAGATTCGGAGCAGTGCCGGACCTTAAAATTAATATTACTAAATCTTAAAGATTGAGCCTAATGGCGTCCCAAACCGCACAGGAGCACCTCACGCAGGCGTTTTCAATTAGTTGGAGAACTAACATCCAATACCTGGGGATCCAACTAGCCCAACTATCCCGGAGACCGTGAAACTCAACTACCAAGAACTAGTAGACAGAGTGAAGTCAGCCCCCTGGCAGCCATACCCGCTGTCATGGGTGGGGATCGTGTAGCACTAAAAACAACAGCCCTCCCTAGAATACTCCACCTATGTTTGACTCTGCCTCTCTGGCCCCTACCAGGAGCACTACAATCTCTACAGAGGGCTTTTCAGACCTTCGTTTCAGCGAATAAGCAACCCCAGATGAGCGGTGGTTTAAGTTGGTGGTCCCCGAGAGAGGGAGGACTGGGCATCCCTTCCATACTGCACTACTACCAGGCCAAACAGCTTAGATATGTAGTGGAGTAGTCATGCTCAGAATCAGAAAAATCTAGGTTGTTCATGGATAGGGCACTAGCAGGAACTACCTTGTAGAAGATTCCCTTCTTGAAAAAAGCGGGACACTCTCCTACCCTGTACATCTCTGCGATCATTATACCCCTGCTCAGGGTCTGTGATGCGGTCGGGAAAAAGAAAGGCCTAACTTCATTCTCCTCCCCATTGACCCCATTAGTGGAAAACCCAGGCTTTACACCCGGGCTGAACCACTTTTCGTTTATTGCTTGGCAGAAGATGGGGTGTAGATCTAGAGGACACTTTTTCGATGAGGAGAATCCCATCTCATCGAAACCATGAAAGCAAAACATACACTCTCCGAAGACGATAGGTTTCTTTGCACACAAATCAGACACTGGATTATGAGCTCTGACTTGAGGGAAGCGGTACAACGACATTTAACTAACTTTGAGCAGTGGCTGCTGGGGAGGGAGTGTGACAAACAACTAGACTCTCAGATATACAAATTTCTGGTGGGCCCAAAACCTGGGACAAAATCCCCTGCACAGTTACGTGGGAAAGGGAACTGGGACGTCATCTAACACAGAAGGAGTGGAGGTGCATACACTACAGGGCGAGATATACGACATCCAACACTTCTAGCACAGAAACGGCAGTGAAGATCACCTCCTACTGGTACTGGACCCCGGTCAGTGTACATAAAATCAACCCAGAAAGAGAGGATAACTGTTGGAGATGCAAGGATTCCCCAGGCACCCTGGTTCACATTCTCTGGGAATGCCTCGGGTTGGCACACTTAAGGGAAGAGATCCTGTCGGAAGTTGACACTCATTTTGACACTCAACTCCCTAGATTCCCCTCCTATATAGTGCTTGGTCTCCCCAACCTGATAACCTACCTACATCAGTCCAGGAGAGGCAGACACATTACATTGGCTCTGAGGGCAGCGCACCAATCAATACTGGCCTTATGGGGCACAGACAAAACCCCATCTAGATTGTTCTGGCTACATCGTATCTGGGACTTGCTCGGGATGGAGGGGCTGGCATCAACACTTACATCGGAAGGGGACACATTCAGAGGGACCTGGCACCCTTTTATAATGCTTCTCTCGCAAGAATTCACCGAGCTCACATGCCCCAGATACCGTAGGTTGCTATGCTTGACAGAACCACCCCAGCACCTAAGCTAGATTGTCTACATGTCTTAAAGTCTGCTATTCGATGATGCACCACTAATACCACAGGCAACCGTGAGGGGAGGGGGAGCCGAAGAGGGGAATTTAAAGTTAAAAGTTGCATAAGCGCTGAGAATGGCTGAATGTTAATGCCAGTCCAGCAGAGAATTACCTACATCACTATGCTTTTCCGGCAACAATAAAACAAGTTTAAACATAAAAGTTATGGTGAGCGTTCAGACAGCATTAGTGTTATAAGAGGGGTGAGGCAGGGATGTGTACTAGCCCTACCCTCTTTTCTCTGTACCGTAACAATGTGGTGGCTGCCTTGGACTAGTGTAAAAGTGATATCCCAATGATTTCTGGTCTCAAAATATCAATACGTTTTTTCGCAGATGACACCTCTTGGTGTCTAAAACCCCAAAAGACATACGGGCTCTGCTGGACAAGTGCACAGCTGTTCTCATATACCAGGACCTGCTAAATCATTTGGAGAAAACAAAGTATATGTGCTTGAACCCAAACAAAGCTTTCAAAGGGTCTATCACATCAATTGCCATAGCTTGGAGAGGGTTGCCTGAGCATTAGGTTGTCTTCTAACAAAATCAGGAAGTGTGCTCTAATTTGTGTTATTATGCTTCTGGTGAGACAAGTTTGTACAGCTCTTCCAAAACTAGACATATATCCCCAGCCCTCAAAGTTTATCAGTCAAAAAGAATTGGAAGTGATTTCTATTGTGCAGAGTTCTGGGATCACACTGGACTAACTATTTTTGCAATGGCTGCAAAATAGATTCTTAAGATCGCGATTGAATTTGCCTAAGAGTACCCAATGCTCCCATGTTATGGCATATGGGTATAAAGTCAATTAAAGAGTAAGGCTAAACTACGCCTTCTCCTTTGTTAATGAGGATTGAGAAATGCCCCTGCTTTGGAGAACTACTACTACTACTGTGTCTTTAATGAAATTGCAGTTATGGACAAGGACAGGAAAATAAAACGGGTAATTGACCTCAAAGCATCCTTGACTTTATTGGGCATGGAGGAATATTGGGGCACTGAGAAACCTATATCCAGAACATGTGTGAAGGAAATATATTGGGCACACAAATGGGTATCGGAAATGTGTAGTAAGAACAAAGGCACACTCATCTCATATTTTATGGATGTCAACAAACAGAGTGGTTTCAAAGGTTCTCCTGATTGTACCATAGCTAGGCAGCTGTACATATATTTTGTCACAGTACTTTGCCCATCAAGAGCTTCTGTAAGAATTGGAAAGACGCTACCAAGTCAGGTACTGCTTGCCAAGTTTGCCTACAGACAGACATAACTCTACTTCATTATTTCTTCATTTGTAAAAATGTAAATGTCGGAATTTGTAAAGCGCACAGCTACCTCCACCGGAGGTGTCCCGGCACTGTCCGTATACCGCTTCGGAACCCTTCCTGGCTTTCCTGGGAAATGTCCACTCCTGGGCACCCCCCAGGTGCAGCCAGGCATACCAGCG
This sequence comes from Lissotriton helveticus, assembly GCF_964261635.1. Taxonomy (NCBI): domain Eukaryota; kingdom Metazoa; phylum Chordata; class Amphibia; order Caudata; family Salamandridae; genus Lissotriton; species Lissotriton helveticus. The sequence goes on along the minus strand of NC_136070.1, from coordinate 621,645,490 downwards.
CTTTTGGGGCTGTTGTGGGTGCCCAGAGTTGCAGCGTGGGACCCATGATCAGAACAGGTACTGAGGCGAGAATATCCAGTCAGGGGAATTAATGAACCGAAGACCCGCCGAGGCGGGAATCGATCCCTGGTCCCTGGCCAGAGCTCTCCATCAAGGTCTGCCTGCTCTAACCATTGAGCCACACTTCTCCACGCTTGTCTGTGTATGAAGGCCTGAGGAAACAATGGCTGATTCCAATTTGTAGTCAACTGGGAACTAGGCAATGTCATGTGGCACTTAGGTTGCTGCACACAGACTTTACGGAATCCCTTTTCTGTTCAGTAGCCAAGTTCCTACATTAGAGTTGGTGTATAGGAGCCAACATTATGAACCAACTGTAATTGGGCTTTGACTGAGCTTCCTCCAATATCATTTTCGAAGTACTCCGAGCACATAGCAGAGCAGGTCGCTGTCAGCAAAATTCCTGCACCACTCAATATCTTAGATTGTGGCGGCTTTTGTGAAATCTTTTGTGGCCTCTTGTATTTTATTATCTCTCACTTCTCTTGTAGTACGATGCAATTTGCATGACATTTCTCTGTATTTTGAGTCTATCATTGGTTTTATGAACTATAACCCTTATGGGCAAAAGGTAAATATCTTCCAGCACTGCATGTTCTACCTGACAATCTGCTGTTTGCTTTTGCTTTTATGGTTTTTAACATTTTATACCTGGCATATAACCTTGTATGCTACAACATTTCTTTGAAGGAATTTATAAGGCATTGAAATATTAACCTTTTATGTGGAACGATCTTTGTAAATCTTTTACTGTTTTAAACTTGCTTTTATGGTTCTCAAACAGAAAATAGCTTATTGATTGAGTGATATAGTACCATAGTGGTACCTTTGTCCGTGTTAAACTCCAAGGAACAGCCCAGAAAGATGTCAAAAGGCCTTTACACGCTAAAGGAAGCTCTATGCTCAGCACCTGTCCTAAAGGCACCTGATTTTAGCAAAGAGTTTGTTGTCCACACAGATGCATATGAACATGGTATTGGGGCAGTGTTGTCACAGCTAAATGACCAGGGTCAAGGTCAACCAGGTGTATTTATTAGTAAGCGGCTCCTACCCAGAAAGCACAGTTGGAGCACCATTGATAGGGTATCCTTTTCAGTGGTTTGGTCCCTGAAGAAGTTATGACCCTACCTGTTCCGGGCTCACTTTAGAGTTCAAACTGACCATGGACCTCTCAGGTGGCTGATGCAGATGAGAGGAGTGATGGAGCAAGGTTTCATACGTAAGAAACTTGCTTGTATTCAATCCTCTCGAATAATATGTCATTTATTAACCATCCTGTTTGTATTTACTAATACATGTATTAGACGACATCTTTAGTCATCAAGGGGAAGCTTTCCCATGTGCTTCAACTAACAGTAACCCCAGTGTCTTAATATGGCTGCCGAAAACGCGGGAACCTTTCTGAGCATGTGTCTACTACACCTACGTAGTATGACGCGCTTTGCTTTTGGTGGGAATTCTTAGCAGCTGTGCAGAAATGCCTAATATGGCCGCTTCAAACTTCACATGCTAATGCATATGCTTTTGCTTAAACTAAACCTCGTGTGTTCTGAAAAACCATTAATACTATAGTTAAAATAAAGTAAAAGGGTTAGAGTAGAAATAAGTGATATACAGTGCATTCATTTATTTTCGTAATCTAATGTGTGCTTCTTTTATTTTATTAATAGCTCGCATTTAGGACTGAAGGGTGATTTGAATCGCCATTTTGATATCCCTCTGCGCATATGCTGGGAGCACTGAAAGACCTTGAGCGGTGGCATTGAACTACTGCCAAGTCCTGTCTTACCCATGATGCGCTTGAGAAGTTCACCCCTTGACCCGGAGAGGGGAAGGGGAATTGCAAATTTGTTAACATTGTATATTAAATGAAATGAATGTTGTGGGGAGGAAAATAAATCATGAGAAAGTAAATTATGGGCAGGAACCTGGGTTAATTAGAATCAATAAGAATGACTTCATACTAGTATGGTGTGATGACCTCTCCCCGTCTTTCTGACCAAACAAATAAAGGGAACACATGAATTTGCAACATTGTGGGGTGGTACAAACCCTGGAAAAGGGTATACCTAAGGTAGGCTTAGTTAGTTAGTTTGTTCAACTTGTCAAAGACCTAACGTATGCTGCAGAAGAATCCTGTATGCCACAGACTTCAGAGGGCTGGTCGATCACTCTGAAAGAATAAGCAGGAGATTGCTGTGGGAGAAGAATCTGTCATCTAGAAGGGGATCGACAGTAGCTGCGGAGAAGGGTGAGACGTTGGCGTTGCACTTAGCGGAGGTTACCTGTCCTGTCTCCCACCTGTCCTGTCCTGTTGGTTCCTGCTTATTTGGGAGCCCTTTCTTTCCAGGCCTTGGCCTGGGGTTGGTCCTCGCACCATTCTAGGTAAATATATATCTGTTTGGTATGTCCTTGTGCCGTTTCCCTTTCTCACCCTTCCCAGGTATCAATGTCTAAAAGTAATTTCGCAAAGTCTCTAAAGATATATTCTATGATCATTATTTTCCTTCTTGAAAAGTCTTTGATCGTTCTGTGTTGGTATTTGGCTGACAAAATATTGCATAGATAAAGTGTTTAAAAACTTTCCTGAGTCCTTGGTCATTTTCAAGAGTAAGGTATATGTTATTCTATACCTATTATTCTAACACCTTTTTGATCCATTAGACCTAAGCAATTAGAGTATAAAAGTGACAAGGATTTGGTAAGTCATGGTGTACAGATATATATTATAAGGAAAATATACTCCTGATAGGCAGAAGAAAACAGATTAAGTGTGAATGTTTATGGGCCCAGGTGAGTATGGTATTTTTAGAAATAGCCTAAACTGGTAATCTCGCGCCATCAGGAGAGAACCCCAAATTGTTGAGGTGGACCATTTCTCTTCAAGGTATGGACTTTACAGGGGAACACAGCCCAGGGCCTGACCATGCCAATGCAAATGGCCTTTCCAGGTTCTTCCACTGAGATGATGAGAATTTCCAGGTTAAGGATTAATTGCTCGTAGCCTTTCATTTGGAGGGGGTGTGTAAGGAAAAGCCTCTTTTTGCATGATCACCCCTTAAATTCTGGAATGATGCTCCTGATTTTTTGATTCTGGGAGTGTACTGAGGCCTGCTAACCAGACCTCAGAGCCCGTGCTATAACCTCTTTCAAAATGTATGTTCAATTGGCTACTCCCAATTGGCATACACTGACTTACTTATAAGTCTCAAGTATTTGTTATCAAGGGTCCCCAGGGCATGTAAGTTAGAGGGTCCTCCCAGGGCTTCAGCCACCCTGCGTATGACAAAGTACAAAATGACTCCCAGCCTGCCCCCACAAGCTGCCCCAACAGCCTGAAAGCTATACCAATACACCACCAGGGTTTGCCTTAATCACCCCAACACATCTGGGCAAAATACACACTGTTGAGACTGTGAGGAGGTTGGAAGTCATCCTCCCCGGTGTGTTCTGGACTATCTCCAATATGGATTGCACACAGATTTGTGTGCTTTTTCGTAACTGTCACTAGATTGTATGGGCGGGATGGGATTAGTAATTACTGATGATTACTGTGTTATTGTTATGTGTTTTTGATTTTCCTTAAGTTTTTATAAAAAATATATAAATTTCATTGTGAAAGTCAATCTTGGGTAGAATTGTGAGTGCTTAATTAATTAAATAACAAGCCTGGGGAATAGGTTCCCAATGTAGGGACTAAGTGATTGTTTTTCCTACCGATAACCATTTGGATCTTTTCCCACACCTCATCTCTGTGTCTATTTTCATTCCCACAGCCTGAAAGAGCAGTTTTAGAATGTAAATGTGACTATTAAACCAACGGCAAAACCCCCACTTTCCTTAGCAATATATATAACTATCCCCTAAGGAAGGCTAGTCGAGCCTTAAGGCATGGAGAAGTATATTATTATGTGGGACATGTAGTTTAATATGTACCAACAGTAAGACTTCCAAATTATTCTTCTAACTGTGAAAAAGCTAGTAGCTCCATTGGCTAGTACAGAGTTACAGGCTGATGTCTCAGTCCTGTTAACTTCTGAACGGGGCGCTAAAATTAGTACTTCAAGGTATCAAATTAATGATGGCATTAAACCTGACTTGATGCCCATGTCAAATTTAATGTCACTTTCAAGGAAAGGCAACTTTTTCAAAGTTGCCACTCTGTTGTCCAGTTTATCTGGTGGCCTTTTGCAGTTACTGGCCACCAAACAGCTTTCTGCCATCCTGGGAAGTGGTGTGAATGACTCCCAGGCTCAGGAATAATAAAGGGCTGCCACTGATGGAGGTATTACCTCTCCCTTGTAGAAAGCCACTCAAGGTGTTGGCCCTAAAGGTGTTCTTCAAAGGAGAAGTTGCCTAAGGTGGGAAAATGGCAATCACACTCAAGAAGGTCTGCCCTGTTATGCAAAAGGCTAAAAGTATAGGAGTGATCATAGCAATGGCGTCCACAGAGAATAGATTTCAGGTATTGGCAGAGAAGTGTTCCAATCAGGACAAAAAAACACAATCACAACCACATGGTGCAAAGGGTGATACACACAGTGGTGGAGAAGTGTCCCGATCAGTGTCCAGTTCGGGACAAAAAACCACAGTCGCAACCACATGGCGCAAAGGGGGATACACACAACCATTTGGGAAAGGCTGGGTTGAGAGGCTCCTAATAAGTTTAACAGAAGAGGTTTGGCCTAAAATTGAAATTTCTGGGAGAAATCAGGCAAGCATAGAAGGTACTTGTGAAGTTCTAGAGAGAAAGATGGCTACATTACGGAAAGGATAAATATGCTTGAATCCTCTCTGGAGGAGCTTAAGGGAAAAGTTGAGGTTAATCATGAGGAAATCCAAGCACTGACGACAGAGGGGATGGAATTTCAAGATAAACTAGAGACTTTGGGGAATAATTCAAGATGAAACAACTTGAGAATATTAAATATGCCCGGAGGAGCTGAAGGAGAAGACCTTAAAGGGTTTACAATCTATCTAATCAAAGAATGTATTTATTGGTAGATTCCAGCAAGTTGGCCACGGACATACAGATAATTCACAGATAATCATTCAGGAAAAATCTGAATAGGAAGAATGCGAAGAAGATTCTCATCAATGTTGTCCCCCTCCCCCCCCCCCCGCCCCCGAGGCCCTGAAACCCAGCGGGTAAAATAATTGGTCCTTTCACATCATATCAAGCACCTCAAAGGCCACACAGGACCAGAACTAGGAGCTAGGAAAACATATTCAAGAACTTAAGGAGGTGGGAGTCCCTACCTAGACAAGGTTTCCTGCAACACTAGAGAGAGAGGCTCAAAATGGGTATAAAGAAAATATCCAGAATGATGGTAGGGAGGGTTCTCACAGAGGTGTGGAGTGGGGGGCACAGGTGTTTGGTGTGTGGGAAGGAGGCACTGGGAGGTAAGCATAAGGGAGAACATTTAAAAAAGATCCTTATTGGCAGCACGTTGTGAAGTAAAGCATAAGAATAAATAGTTTGCAGGTGGCTTGTAAAGTAAGCGGCTAGTGGAAAAGTAAGAAACCCTGGAAAATTACAGGTGTCAATAGGGAGCAACCCTAAGTGTCCTGTCATGGAATATAAGTGAGCTTGGATTTGAGTTTGTGTGATGTCTTGAGACAAAGATTTGTTAGTGCTAAACGGTTTACCTTTCACAATGAGAAATATGGTATTTTTTCTAGAATTGACTTATTTCCTTTAGATGTCAGGTTGACGAGTAGAGTGAAAAAGATGAGTCACCTAGCTGAGCATCTGTCTGATTATTCTGCAGTGAAGTTAGATCTGCTACTAGAAAAGTGACTGGAGTTTCCTGGATGTTCTTTAAATAGGACATTCCTGCTGGATCAGATGGTGGACCGTCAATTGAGGTAGGACATAGTGGGATTTTTCAAAATGAACAATGGATCGACTCCCTTGCCCATAATTTGGGATGCTTTTAAGGCATTTATTAGGGGGAAAATTAAAGTTTAAGCAGAAAAAGCGCAAACTTAGGGCCCAATTACGAGTTTGGCAGTGCGACGCCGGGTCTGCCCAGCCTGATTAGGAGTGTCTCTCATGTTTGGTGGCTTTTTTTTGTGACGTTCTCATGGTGGTGCCTCATAAAAATGGGCACTGCAATGGGAATGCCAAAAACATTTCCTGCACAGTATGTGCTGTAAAGCCCATGTCGTGCAGGACCTTGTGTGCATGCACACAGTGGGTCACATGTTGTGCCCCTGTGTACATCCACATGGTGTGAGGCACCAGGGGAACCTGTAGGGTCTACTTTGGTTCTCCACTACAGTTTTCATAGAGGAGGAACTGATACAAAAACCGTGGCAAAGACGAAACTTGTAATATGTTTGGCGGCACCAGGGAGATCCAGCCAAGCATATTTCTGCCTTTCAACTGCCACAACCACACCCCGCAAGTCTGCCCGTCCTTGGTCCACCACACTCATAATCAAGACCGTAGTGATTTAGAGGAAAAAATGAAAAAAACAGAGGGATCATCAGCAGGATTGAAGATAGAGAGACAGATACATTGAGTACAGATGATAGAGAAAGAGAACAGGCTTTTACCAGTTTCTTACCAGAGTTATATACTGACTATTTTGAGGTATCAGGAGACCAAATAGCAAATTGGCTTGAGAAGTTTCCAATCCTGAAGCTTGGTTTCGATCTGAAATTGGTTCTAAATCAGGAGGTAAGTCAGGAGGATGTGAGGGGGCAATGGAGGAGATAAAAAAGGGGAAAGTGTCACGTCCCAATCGCTTACCAAATGAGTTGTTTATAGTATTGGTGGATTAACTAATCCCTTTATTAGGTAGATTGCTGGAAGATATTTTCTCAAAAATAAGTCCTTTATCGTGATCATGGGATGAGGCTACAATTAGTTTGATACTAAAACCAAACAAGAACCCTAAATTTTGTGAATCCTACAGACTAATCTCTTTGATGAACTGCGATTATAAGATTTACATGCATATTTCGGATGATTGGATAGGGTGCTTGGGGCTCTAGTTCATAAGGACCAAAAGGGCCTCATTGGGGCATAACAGTGACATGAGCTCACAAACAATTTGGGGGGAGCAGTGGATATGGCAACAGAAGAGAAAATGGCATTAACAATTTTAACGTTTGATGCCGCCAAGGCATTTGATAGTGTGAGTTAGCCTTTTCCAAACGAGATGATCAAATATAATGACTTGGGGGGAGGAATTTTCAAGAGCAATCCAGTGAATCTACAAAGAGCCGATGGCAAGATTTGCAAAGAACAGGAGGCTGACTGAACAGGTTATAATAAAAAGAGGGGCCCGGCAGGGGTGCTCATTTTCTCCCTTGTTCTTCAATCTGTATATTGAACCTCTAGTGATAAGGATGAGTGGGAACCCCTGGTATTATCTCTTTCGAATGTAACGGGTGGGAGAGGAAAGTTGCATTGTACACAAATAATTTGATTGCTCATACCTCGGACCTAGCATGTTCATATCTTATCTGAAAAACTTAGAAGAAGTCTCAGGTTATCTGGTAAACACACAAAAAACAAAGATAATGGCTTGGAATACTCCATGTCATAGCCCCCTTATAAAAAAATAAATTAGGTATCTTGGGGTTTTAGTAGTACATGATCTGGATAGGATGCCAAAAATGAATTACAACAAAGTCATGACGGATACCAGAAGATTGTTAAGGTGATGGATATGCCTCCCATTTACGATCTTTGAGTGAACAAATATTATAAAGATGTTGTTTCTTCAAAAGTTCACTGTCATTTTTAATGCAATCCCACTGACATTCAGACCAGAGTGGTTCAGGAAATTGCTGAGGGAAGTAAATAGTTTTATTTGGGTCTTTATGGGGGGTGAGAATTACTTGGAAAAAAATCAGCAGGAAAGTGACTGAAGGCGGTATAGCAGTCCCGGAATTCCAATTTTACTGTTGGGCTTTTCAATTGAAGAATTTCAGGACACTGCTAAGGGGAGAGGACCAATTGCAGGTAGGTTGTATGTTTCATGCCATGCTGAAACATCTGGCAAGCTGAAGACTGAATGCAGCATGAAGACTATGGGTGCAGATTAGACTGGCTTTGGGGATACCTTACTATAGTGAATTTGTCCAATCTGGAAATGACACGGACACCGGATAGTCTGCAAGACAGCTTAGCTAGACCTTTGAAAGAAGCAGAACTAAATTGATGGGGTCAGATCATCAAGGATGAAAGTCAGATATCTTGGGAAGATATATATTGGATTACATGAGACAGGATATCTAGATTTAAGTACTACCAGCAGGGCATATGGGTGGCATCAGGAAGATAGGGGGAAAGCTGAGTGGGAGGAAATATTAAAAGGATGCTACCCTATAAAGAACAAGGTGGCAAAGTGGTACCAGATGATAGTGCAGGGCATCGATGGAGCCATTACCTTGCTAAGGGTAGACCTGGAGAAGGGACCTGCCGACGTTGGAGTTAACACACTTTTGGGAAGTATCTATTTATACACTGTATGATTCAGCTAAACCTGCCTCTCTCAGGAAAAATCATCTATTTATACTATACAGAGACTACTGGATTCTGAAAAAGTTGGCAAATTCGAGAAATCGAGTAGAGAAGACCTGTCTCAAATGTGGTGTTGAGATGGCTGATGGCTTGTACATGTTCATGCAGTGTTCTGACATTCAGCTTTTCTGGCAAGAAGTGGGCAAGGCTCTATCCAAGATGCTGGATAGAGAAATAAAGATAGTCCTGATTTTTGGTATCTAAGAGGATAAATGGGCTAGTACTAAACTACCTAAGAAACAGAGATCACTCCTTTTTGCCCTAATTTCTATTAAGAGACAATTTCATGATGTGAGTATCCACTTCCGAATTCACTGAGTGGGCACTTTTGGTCCAGGAGGTTAACAAGCTTGATTGTAACACTCTTTCTTTGTAAAAGGTGGAGATTTGGGAGCCACTTGAGGGTGGGTGAAAGAAGCGGTATGGTGAAAGACAAAAAATCTCTGGGGAGCCGTCTGATGATTAATACCTAAAAACCAACACATGGGAAATACCAGGGCCACCATGACAAGTTAACAAATGTTGGATAAGGTCTTGCTCAGGTTGAGGTACAAAAGAAGAAAGATTGCAGTTTCCATCAATCTCTCGCCTTGGTCTTTTCTACCTGTTTCACAATGAGGACAGAAAACAAAATAAGATCTGCCCCTTTGTTCAGTTAGACAGGCTGACAGCGGGACCAGAGAGACCAGTGAACAGTCGCCAAAATGGTTTTTCTATTCCGTTGCTACTAAATGTAAATATGCTTTTTATCTAAGAAGAGTTTTAGATGATTAATTGCTATATTGATATATTTTTGGGAGTGTGATATGTTTTGTGAGTGGGATTTTTTATTTAGTACACAGGTTACGAACATGTCCTATGCACATTTGGAGTTTATGTTTTTTTAAGGAAATCAGTTTCAGTTTATGATAAACCAATGGTTGTTACCTTGGGTTATTGGGTTATTGTTGTGATTTCTATTGTAATCGTAATTTTTTTGTATTTTTTTGGGTCATCATTGAACAATATTTACTTAATTTTTGGTGGATTCATATTTTTTATTACTCAGGTACCGAGAAAGATCTGCAGCTACACAACAGTATGTTTTCTTTCTTTCTTTTTTTTGGGTCGGAAATGTGATATTTTATTGTCTATGTCAAAATCATGTGATTGTTATGTGGAACTGTTTGATTTGTGTGTTGTAATTATTTTATGGGATGGATTGAGTTTGTTTTCAACTATCTTGTTTGGTGATAGTTGCATTTTTATTTAAATAGTTTACATATCATTTTATTATATCAGCCTTTAGTAACATTGGGATTTTAAATATTTGCTTGCCCGAACTCATGAAATATTATATTTATTATTTTTTCAAAAAGGCTACGTATGTTGGTTCAGAGTTTTTCATAGTTTTTAAGGACTTTGGTAGGTTACTATGTAGTTTATATTATGCTATGGCTATAATTTCTAGGTAATCTACTCCTTTATTATTTATGAAGAGATTTCACATTAAATTGTGGCATTTCATACGTTCTTTTACTTTGTTTGATAGGTTATGGGGCAATTTGGCTAACAGATTGCTCCATTTGTAGTTCTTGGTTAGCTTTGTCCCTTTTGTAATGTTTCTATGCACTTGTAAAGTGTAGGTTGAGTTCTGCCCAGTGTGAATTGGAAGGCGTTGTGCCATCTGTGGTAAATAAATAAATAATACCCTATTTTTGACTAGACTTATAGCATAACAGATAGCTCAATAAATAAGAGTCAAGATTCGAGGTAGTAGGAGTTTCTGCAGGTTTATTACAGCATAAGGACAGGATCAGGACAACCTGTAGAACAAAAGGATCCCAGCAGGACAACTGGGGCCCAGCAGGGGAAAAAAGGCCCAGCAGCTGCCGGGGCTTGGTCTGGGATGAGCGCGCTAACATTTAATAACAAAACATTGACTTATATACATAGCGCAAACACATAGCCTTACATTGCAGTAGGCGTAACAGTAGGTGGAGTAGAAGGCGTGACGCGTAGCAGTCGCGAGAGATAAGAGAAATAAGAGGTGTAACTGGGAGTTTACTTAGACATGTGATGCAAAACGTAACAGAATATGTCATGAATGGGCGGAAACATTGGAGGGGGCTACCTAAGGAGCCGGGACCTCTAACCTAATGGTGCGCGAAAACTAGCAATGACGTGTTACTAGGAGAAGCTGGGGGCTACGAACTCTGTGCTAGGAGCAGAGACTAGAGTCTGGAGGGTCGGAGCGACATGTACCTAAACCCTATCTGGTATCTACTGTTTAGGGAACATGTTGATATAAACTAGAAGTCATGAGGGGAAAAGCTAACTTGACTCTAAGACTGGACCATGCATTATTCTACATGTAGTGCGTGAAGAATATTAAATGACCATTAAATACAGTATTTCTCTAACATGGAGACGAGAAGGCTAGACAATGACGGAAACTATTGATGCAGTTCAGTAGCTTAGGAATGCAGAGGAGGAGGACTGAACTGATAGCAGGAACTATAACATACTTTTGGCAGACTCAGAGGCAGAGCCGGGGTGCACCGGGCACTGCAAGGCAGGAAGTAAGTGAAGGGTCGAGGATACAGGTGGGGGCTGTATCGCTCCTCAGCGAGGCTTTCAGGAGACAGGAGCTGAATCTGTGGTCCGGGCCCTTTTGAGGCCTGGGAACGGAGACTTTATAATTGAATAACGTGCACACTGAGAAACGTGGCAACATTACTTACATAGGCCTGATATTCGTAGTATTCACGAGGACTGGAAACTAACATACTAGAGGTGGACACAACTGTAATTGCGTCTTTAATCAGAAATGGGGAATAACATATGCATATTGATCATGCACACATAACACATGATGGATGAGGCGTAGGGACACAGAACATGGCAAAATTTACTTTTCCACATTCCCTCCTTGTCACTACGTTTCCATCAGGAAACATCAATATTCATGATACCGTCTATCATTTCATACAGTACCATTTGCTCGTCTCGAATTGTCTTGGAACGGGATTTAGAACAGGGCTTGGGACGGGGAATACAAGAGGTAGCACACATGCTGCAAATCGCAGGGCCACATTGTATACAGAGGCAGCAGCTAAATATGATCGCTACTGCAATACCTAGAAAGGACAGGACTTTCCATCCCCATGCGGAAATTATATTCCAGAACCAACCGGACCATGTCCAGGTGCCTGGATCTTGGTGTAACAGATGGGCAATCTTATGGAGTCTGGTTATAGCTGAATAAACAGACGGCGCGTTATTAGGAATGAAAATACAACAACTGGATCCGAGAATTCTACAGGCCCCGCCCCTATCGGCCAGTATGACGTCAAGGACGAGACGATTCTGTAAAACGACAATTCTCATAAAGGATTGCTCTTCAGTTAAGTTACCTAGAGCGGAGGCAGTCTCATCTACTACTGCTTCAAGGGTTCTTGTTAACCTACGGATGAGCTTACTATTTACAACTGTACCTAAATAAGGGAAAACACCTTTATCTATATCAATGAATTGCTCTGCGGCAGTTTCAGTATAATCGACAATCGGGAGATTTCTCTTGTGTCTAGTGTGTACTAGGAAAGAATTCCTATGATAGTCAGGTGGGGCTAGAAAAAACAGGTGGCAGTAGGAAAGCAATGTAACAGGTTCCCTCCCAATCGAGGGGCAGACGGACATATGCAGTTTGACCACAAATAAAATAAGAATGACGTGAAGCTTTGAAAATAGATTTCCCACTGTCACTATACTGGATAACAGTAGTACATTCACTATGACCTATATGTACAGAACCATAACTACGGACACATAATTCGCCTTTGACTGGTAGTACTGAAATAGCGGGTGAGTCTGGAGTAGTATCAGACTGAACATTCAGAACCATGAAATTCGACGAATAATTTCCTAAATTATATACTTCATTTTCTAAATCTAAACCTGTTCTGTGGGGGAGACCTTGCTTGTCTGGGAAACATGTACTGTTAAGAAAAGACATATCTGTTGAGGATGACGTTAACGTGGACCATGCTCCACACGAACCATTGTGTGAGAATGGATAAGGAAAGAGTGGCAGAACTCCCTTCGGTGTCTGAAAAGGGGGGAGTCGACCACACACCCAACAATTTGTGGCATTGCTGGTCTGGTGTGAATAATGTAACATACGGATAAATGTGTTATTACGCATGGCGAGGCGGTATGAATATTCGTGAGGAGGCAGATCACTAAACGTGTGCTCTACTGTAGCATGAGCAGACATATTTACATGAGGAACTGAAAAACACAGATAGAAAGCATAGCTGGTGCAGGAAATCATTATGCTGAGAAATAATACGAAACTCAGAAAAACGATACATTTGATTGAGCTTTGACTGACTCTCTCACTATGGGGGTCTATTTTATACATGTCAGAAACAGTCTAACCGTTTCACCTAGGGGAGGACTTATACAATCAAACTGGCTGACTTATTAGACCTGAGCTTTAACTTATACTCCTGTTGCGGAGTTTTCTCTAACAAGGGAGGGGTTGTAATAATGTCTTGTGCGGGACAGTCCTTTAAAACAATGTTCTGGCAATCCTTCGAATCCTGGGAAATGTTCTTGGAAATGTTTTTGAAGACTGGTTTCGATCCTTTGAAAAGTTTTACATGAGAAAGGTGGACCCACCCCTTCCTGCCTTCCAACTTGACGGCAGTTCGGGTGGTCAAGAGGACCTGACGTGGCTCCTTCCAACGTGGTTCCAGCGGACTTGATCTGTCAAAATTTCTGATCATCACAAGGGAGCCTGGAACGATCTCGTGCGGTGCCACCTCGGTATTGTCTGGAAATGCGGCGGCAACCTGTGAACGACATGAGTTGAGGGCAGACATCAAGGAAGCTAGGTAATCTGTCAGCATATTACATGAAACATCGGTAATACTTCGGGGTCTAGGAGTACCCCACATGTTAGGGGGGCGGCCGAAAACGACCTCATACGGGGACAGACCTGATCTGGAATGTGCGACCATACGCATGTAAAACAGAGCGACTGGCAAAGCTACTAACCAGTCCACACCCTTGTCCTTACAGACTTTTGCTATACGGATTTTCAGAGTCTGATTATGCCTTTCGACTAGTCCAGCTGCTTCTGGATGGCGTACACAATGGAACTTCCACTGGTACCCTAACAACAGGGAAACGTGTTTCATGAGTTCAGATGAGAATGGCTGGCCGTTATCAGAATATACGACTCTAGGGAGTCCATATCTAGGGAAGAATTCACGAACCAACTGCTTGGCAGTTGTCGCGGCTGTGTAATCTGGGACTGGATATGCTTCTGTCCACCTGGACAAGGCGCATACAACTACAAGGACATACTTGAAACCTCGACATCGCTCCATTTGAATATAATCCATCTGGAGGACCTCAAAAGGGTGGTCAGGGGGCTGGAAACCACCTTGTTCCACCGGAACACTTTTACCTGGATTAAACTGACAACATATCATACAGGTACGGACTTTCTGCTTGGCTGCAGCTCGTAAATGCTTGTTGAACCAAATATTCTGGATACTGTCTAACATAGCTTTTTCTCCTAAATGTGCTGGACTATGTGCGGTATTGATAATGACTTGAACCATAGAATCGGGGAGAAACCATGTGGCTCTACCCTTCGTTAACCATCCTTGATCTGTCTGGACCCCTCCTTGTACAGACCATTTCTTGATTTCATCGGGAGTAGCATGTGACTGGATATCTATGACATCTTGAGTAGGGTCCTTAACTGTCATGCATGTAATCGGATCTGGAGTATGTGTCTGTGTCTGATTAACTGGAATGTCTGGAGTCTGTGCTGTAAGCTTGGCTGTGCGGTCTGCTAAATCATTACCTTGGGAAATAATGTCAGTGACTTTCGTATGTGCTTTGCACTTCATGATAGCAATAGATGTCGGTAAATGTATGGCATCTAACAGGGCTTGAATAAGGAGACCATGCTGAATCTTGGTTCCATGAGAAGTCATAAAACCTCTCTCCTGCCAGAGCACTCCGAAGTCGTGTACAACTCCGAATGCATAACGTGAATCTGTGTAAACATTAACCTTCAGGTTCTTGGCATGTATACAGGCTTGTGTCAGAGCGACTAGCTCTGCTGCTTGAGCGGACAGGATATCAATACGGTGTGTTTCAATAACTTCAGTGTCGGTAGTCACTGCATACGCGGCGACTAGTTCTCCTGTACTAGTTCTCATACATGAACCATCCACATAAAGTGTCAGGTCAGGATTTGGTAACGGAATATCTGTCAGGTCTTGTCTTGGCTTTGTCGTAATGTTAACTACTTCCACACAATCATGTGTGTCTGGATTTGAATTAACTGATGGTAACAGTGTAGCAGGATTCAGGACGTTGCAGCGTCTAATTTCTATGTGTGGCTGGAACAGTGTCAATTCATAACCTGTTAAACGTGCAATTGTCAAGTGCTGAGTTTGTGTTCGGTTTAAAAGAACTTCTACTGAATGTGGAACTTATACTGTCAAGGAATGTCCTAAAACTATAGAATCACTTTGTCTGATAGCTAGTGCTGTGGCTGCAACTGACTTGAGGCACGCAGGCAACGCCTGGGCGACTGGATCTAATGTGCTCGAAAAATAAGCACAGGGCTTGTATTGTCCTGCTTGATCTTGTGTGAGAACAGATAATGCTGTACCTTCGCGTTCTGTAACGAAAAGTGTAAAAGGCTTACTGTAGTTCGGTGTAGCTAGAACTGGAGCTTGACATAGGGCTTTCTTTAACTCGTTGAAACTAAGTGTATGGTCAGATGTCCAAGGGAGGACAGTCGATACGGCTGCCTCCTGTGTCGTTAACTGTATCAGTGGCTTGGCTAGGAATGCATACTGGGGAATCCATTGTCTACAATAAGAAGTAAGGCCGATAAAAGCACGTACCTCCTTCTGGGTTCTGGGCTGGGGAAGACTCGCTATTAACTGGATACGGTCGGGTGTCAACTGCCTACCCCTCTTGGACAGCAAGTGTCCTAAGTATACCACTTGCTGGACACAGAATTGAAGCTTCGAAGGTGACACCTTGTGCCCCATCTCGGCTAGAAAATACAGAACTGTAAGGGATGCTCGCTCGCAGTCACGTTCAGAACGGGCCGTGATCAGTAGATCATCGACATACTGGAGTAGGGCAGTGTCAGTTGGCATGTGAATGTTGTCTAGTTGTC
The DNA here is from genome assembly GCF_964261635.1 of Lissotriton helveticus. Lineage (NCBI taxonomy): Eukaryota > Metazoa > Chordata > Amphibia > Caudata > Salamandridae > Lissotriton > Lissotriton helveticus. The sequence goes on along the minus strand of NC_136070.1, from coordinate 621,629,693 downwards.
TCTTGAGTGCTTGACTGTAAATACTAGGGCTTTCTGTGAAACCTTGAGGAGCGCGTGTAAACATATAGCTCCTTCCATTTAAACAAAATCCGAAAAGAAACTGGCTGTCTGGATGAATTGGAACACTAAAAAATGCATTCTTGAGGTCAATAACAGTGAAAAACATGGCTTCGGAATCAATGGCTGTTAACAGGGAAGAAATATCTGGAACAACTGGGTACTGAGGAATAATACATTTATTAAGCTCTCGTAAATCAATCACTAATCGATATACTGGGGGTGCATTTGGATCAGTACGTTTCATGACTGGAATGATCGAAGAATTACACACGTTGGAGTCAGTTTCTACAACTACTCCTTGAGCCATGAGCTCGTCAATAATTTTGGATAAGGCTGCTACAGCCTCAGGTGGCAATCTGTACTGCCTGATTCGTGGTAACACTACACCTGGTTTGAGAGTCACACGATAGGGTGTGATTTGCATGTAACCTACATCAGTTGGACCTTGCGCCCATAAATGCTGCGGAACATTAGACAATCTTGAATCAAAATCTCGTAATACATAGTGACCCTTAAAGTCACGTAGGAACAATCGTATTCCCTCTGGGGAACAGCAAATAACTGCACCTAATTCTTTCAATGTCTTAATACCTAATAGATTTTCTGGACATGACTTAGTAAGTAACAGGTCAGTAGTACGGGACAATGGACCTACTTCTAGAGTAACTGGCTTTGATATCTCATTAACTATGGGTTTTCCTGAAAATCCAAGGGAAACATTTCTTGAGCCTGAGAGCGGAGCCCCTGGAACTTCGGCATGACTAATTGTGGTCCTACTTGCCCCTGTATCGATCAAAAACTTTCTGTCTTTCCCTAATACTTGACTATGAACATAGGGACCTTCTTGGTCTACAGGTATCTCGATGAGAGGCAAGCCTACCTCCCTCTCTAGGCTGTTTCATGAATATGACTGGTACTCTGGATACTCGGACTGTGCATACTGGTACATCTGCGATGTAACGTGCTGTGTTGCAGCAATAGGCTGCGGTACTGTAACTGTCTGTAATGCATTCTGTGGCTGAGGAATCTGTGAAACTTGTTCTTGTCTAGGCGGACGTGGTCTTTCTTTAGTCTTACCAGTAGCTATGTTGTGCTTCAGAACTGCACACTCGTTTATAAAATGACCTGGCTGTTTACAATAGTTGCAGTTCCCTTTAACGGGAGCCGCAGGGTGACTGGCTTGATTCGGACCTCTCTTCTGACTGTCTTGAGGAATAGACTGTGCAACTAGCACTTTCATTTTCGTGTCTTTCATACGTTTTCTTTCGTGTTCTTGCTCTTCTCTAATTCTGTTCTGGTGATACTGAAGCATCTGGAGCATCTGGGACGGAGTATTTGCTTGCCAGGTGCTTTCGACTTTCAAAACTCGGTTTTTAATTTGTGGACTTGAATTCTCGACTAATTTGGTAACGAAAAGATGAGGGTATGACTCACTACTTGTCTTGAGACCACTGTTAATACTAAAACATTTCTCAAATCTAGAATAAAAATCACTAATGTCTTCATCTTGTTTCTGTTTACAGGCTGAGATTGCATCCCAGTCTTCTTTCCTAGTTGTCAATAATCTGGGTAAAACTTGAATCAATAATTCTGGTAATTCTTTACATTTATCTCCAAGACCGGTACCTGGTACTCGTGCCTTGTCTTCAGCTTCTAGAGCTGCCCAATCGATCTTTTTCTCTCCCACCTCCCATTCTTTTTCCTTTAACTTTTCATACACCCCTGCGGGTAGCAGGACCTTTAACATTTTAATGATATCTGGGTAAGTGTATTCTCCCATTCGGAGCATGTCTTTTAATTCTCGATGGAACCCTGCTGGATCTTTGTCATGACTGGGAATTAATTTCTTCATTTCAAGAAGTTCCATCTTTGATATCGGAGTGTATACAAACACTCGTTGCATTACGCCACCCGCCCCTTGGACTGGGTGGACTTCTCGTAGCGGATTCTGTCTGTCTATATAGAATGGTTTACTTTCTGGGGGTGAGACATGAACAAAATGCGGGTTCAGGAACGTTCTATACTTGTGGCGCTGTTCTAGAATGACACTAATTAAATCGGTACCTAGACCTCTCCATCTGTACTGGAGTAACTCGTTCAGGATATCATGTAACGGGCCTGGATCAGAATGTTGACCCTCATACAGAGTAATGAGGTACTGGATCATATACATACCCACCAGTCGTTGCTCGGCTGGGGGCAGTTTCAGAAACATTTGTGCCACTATTTCGTCTGGAAAAGTGGTAGAATCAGTAATCCATCGGACTGCTGATCGGGCTAGTTCTTGTTCGTGCATGGTACTTAATTCGCTATATCCGACTCGTGATTTCAGAATGTGATCGGTAGCTTGAAATACTTGTTCTAGGGAACCTTGTTCTGGTGCTGGATGATGAAAAATAGACTTAGGTTCTGGACGTAAATGGCGATCTGGAAATCTGGATTTTCCTACATACGCTATTCTGGCGGGATTCTCGTCTTCCTCTTCAGGATCAGAGACACTTTCTTTCTCGCTTACTTGTGCTGCTTTACGCTGTTCGTGTAACCTTATTACTTCTTTACGAATTTTCTTGTACATACTTTCCATGGCACTAATGGTCTTGTGCTTACCCTCGGCTATATTATCACTCCACCTTGTCAGGATTCTCATTTCGGCGGGATCTTTAGACGGGTAATCTTGTTCTCTTATTAGACAATTGATCAGGAACTTTAATATCATGAGCTGAATCTCGGCTTTCCTTTGGGACATAATCTCGCCAATACTTTCTGGATCATCCCCTGTACGGATGAAACGATATATTCTGTCTAGATCTTCTTTCATATTTGGTAAGGTGACTAGATACTCGGTCACCCTCCTTACGCGTACGGAATATAAAACCATATTATACTCGCCTGGGACTGTGTCATAGACGCATTCGTTAAGGGCTTGCCTGATTTCTGTAACAGACTTATTACTTTTAGGAGTACGCTGTGATGCTTGAGCATGTAATTCGAGTGCTGACAAACGCTTGTGAGGCGGCGGGGTTTGAGGAGGACCTCCTCCTGCGGCCCCTATACTAGAATCGTCGACTGACATTCTTCGTGCTTGCAGGGTCGGTAATTGTAACGTGGGCTGAACTTGTATGGCAGGCTGACCCGGGGGTACCGTAACAGGTACTCCGGTGTCTGGAGAAACGGGAAGTGCCTGATTTACAGGGACAGGTGGAGCGCGAACTGGATTGGCATATTCTGGAACTGTGTCGTCCAAATAGGACGAAATAAAAATATCAGCTGCGGTCGGTTGGTGACGTAGCTTGGTCGGAACTAATGGTGGCGGGAAATTACTGGGTGCCTCTGGGGTCGCTTTTGGCAAACCTTCGGCAAGGAGAGGATACATACCCTTAATAAGGGCATGCCTCTGTCTGTCTGACTGTTCGACTTTGACTTGTTCACCTATCTCGATTAATTCTCTTTCTTGGGCTCGTTCTTGGGATTCTCTACTTAACTCTGACTTTCTGACTTCCTTTTCCGTTCTTCTATGCGCTTCCTTACGCCATAACTCGATGGCATCTTTCTGTGACTGTCTGGCTTTCTTTTTCCATAATGCTTCTTCTACTCGCATGATACATTCGGCATCCCATGTACCCGATACGGGCCATCTATACTTTTCTTCTAACTGTTTGGTATACTCTACCCATAAATCTAGATACAATATGGCGCTTATGCCATGTTTCTGATACATAAAGTGACCTGGACTGTCCCTAGGCGGAACAGGAACTGCTGCTTCCAGCAGACCCTTTCTAGTTTTTAACTGACGTAACTTGGAAAAGAGCGGCATTCTAAACTTGAATCGGAACACAATACAATACACGAAAAACAATAACAATTTGGGAAAACAATTCAGGCATACCACGACATTGGAAATACATTAAACAATATCATAACATAACAGTTCGAACAGAATACTACCTGAAAATACTGAAAACAGAAACAGAACAGAATTCTCGAGAACGGAACAGACTAGAATTACTGGATGCACTGCTGTAACAGTACGGAACATACCGGTCCCATAAAGGAACGCATCAAGACCCGTATCCACCTAGGTGAACACTTCGTTTGTGGGCTTGGGTACCACCAACCCACGGGCCAGGAGTCAATTTAGACTGACCCTGTCTAGACACTACCCCAGCAATGGTACTCACCGGGCAGCACGGAACGGAAGGCCTCGGACGGGACTGGACTACGACGGACTTCGGACTTCGGACTTCAGTTACGGGTGGGCCTCCGGATACCTCGGACCTTGGACTCTCGGCTTGGGCTCTGGTCGGGACTCGCCGCGTTCCTCCACCGTCTCGTTCGGATGCTGGACCGCCTCCTCCGTCTCCTCCGTGGGCCTGAGGGATACTTGAAGCAGAAATATCTGCACTTGGCCAGTATGGTTCCGTCACGACTGCAGAGGGTCAGGGGGTCGGCGTGGCTTCACCGACGCGTGGGGAAAGGGCAAGTCCCTGTTCGGGCGCCATTATGTGGTAAATAAATAAATAATACCCTATTTTTGACTAGACTTATAGCATAACAGATAGCTCAATAAATAAGAGTCAAGATTCGAGGTAGTAGGAGTTTCTGCAGGTTTATTACAGCATAAGGACAGGATCAGGACAACCTGTAGAACAAAAGGATCCCAGCAGGACAACTGGGGCCCAGCAGGGGAAAAAAGGCCCAGCAGCTGCCGGGGCTTGGTCTGGGATGAGCGCGCTAACATTTAATAACAAAACATTGACTTATATACATAGCGCAAACACATAGCATTACATTGCAGTAGGCGTAACAGTAGGTGGAGTAGAAGGCGTGACGCGTAGCAGTCGCGAGAGATAAGAGAAATAAGAGGTGTAACTGGGAGTTTACTTAGACATGTGATGCAAAACGTAACAGAATATGTCATGAATGGGCGGAAACATTGGAGGGGGCTACCTAAGGAGCCGGGACCTCTAACCTAATGGTGCGCGAAAACTAGCAATGACGTGTTACTAGGAGAAGCTGGGGGCTACGAACTCTGTGCTAGGAGCAGAGACTAGAGTCTGGAGGGTCGGAGCGACATGTACCTAAACCCTATCTGGTATCTACTGTTTAGGGAACATGTTGATATAAACTAGAAGTCATGAGGGGAAAAGCTAACTTGACTCTAAGACTGGACCATGCATTATTCTACATGTAGTGCGTGAAGAATATTAAATGACCATTAAATACAGTATTTCTCTAACATGGAGACGAGAAGGCTAGACAATGACGGAAACTATTGATGCAGTTCAGTAGCTTAGGAATGCAGAGGAGGAGGACTGAACTGATAGCAGGAACTATAACATACTTTTGGCAGACTCAGAGGCAGAGCCGGGGTGCACCGGGCACTGCAAGGCAGGAAGTAAGTGAAGGGTCGAGGATACAGGTGGGGGCTGTATCGCTCCTCAGCGAGGCTTTCAGGAGACAGGAGCTGAATCTGTGGTCCGGGCCCTTTTGAGGCCTGGGAACGGAGACTTTATAATTGAATAACGTGCACACTGAGAAACGTGGCAACATTACTTACATAGGCCTGATATTCGTAGTATTCACGAGGACTGGAAACTAACATACTAGAGGTGGACACAACTGTAATTGCGTCTTTAATCAGAAATGGGGAATAACATATGCATATTGATCATGCACACATAACACATGATGGATGAGGCGTAGGGACACAGAACATGGCAAAATTTACTTTTCCACACATCCACTGCTTTCTTTGTTTTGGTTTCCTGCGCCAAGGTGCTGTCATAGACATTCCACCATGGTATTTGGAATTTGAGTTGGCGTCTGTGTCTAGAGTAATGCAGTCTGCCACCCCAAGTGATTTCGAATTAGTCAATTAGGGGACTACATTTGTCTTCATTTTGTTGGTAGAAAGGGCTTTCTACTAGTAAATTGTGGTGGTTTGCTACTTCTGTGGAAGGGACATAGGCTAATGGTATCATTTGTTAAATTAAGGCAATTGGCTGTTTGTAGAATATTCTACACTTAGAGGTCGATTATGATGGCGGACGGAAACGGGATCCGTCCGCCAAGGACGCGGCCAAGATACTCCCGACCGCGCCGCGGAGAACCCGCCGTTGCGATTAGGATAAAAATGCCATTAAACTCCGTCCGCGGCGGACGGAGTACAGCAAACCCCGTCCGCGGCGGACGGAGTACACCTGAGACCGCCGCAAGTGGACGGAACCGACGAAACCCCGTCCGCCGCGGACGCACATGAACGCGGAAACAGCCACCTCCACCGCCATACCTGCGAAGGCTCCGTGTCCGCGATTAGGATAACGCCGCCTGTACCTCGGTACGCACCGCTATCCACGTCCGCGGCGGAAACATTGCAACGAGAAACAGTGCATCACAGCGGAAGGCCAACACGAACAACATCCCTACCGTCAAACTAATGTAAAAATGTGAGACGGAAGTAAATTGCAAACACACGAAAAAGGAGTACCCCCCACCGGAAACACCAACACCAATCACAAGCCACAATTACACCCCCCCAAATACCCAATAATGCACACTAGTCAACTCACCCACCTACCACCTGACTGCCAACAACCATTGAGACACGACTATAAAAAGACTCTCACCCACTACCACAATCCTTTGCATCACAGCATAGCTGCTAGCAAGAGGCCCAATACGAGCAACAGCATACACCAATTGAAGACACACATCTACCACCCTACCACACCCACCACACAAACATCCACCACACCATTCCTACACACCACACAACACACACCTGCACCCCCCAACTCACTCAACCCACACCCTGAGCACCACACACCATGGCACCCAGAAAAAAACCTAAATTCACGGAGACCGAGTTGAGGGTAATGGTAGATGAAATTATCCGTGTTGAGCCCCACATATTCGGGGCCCAAGTCCAGCAGACCACTGTGGCGCAAAAAAATCACATGTGGGACAGGATCGTCAGTCGGGTGAATGCGTCAGGGACCGTGCCCAGGACAAAGCATGAAATACAGAGGCGGTGGCATGACCTGAAACCCAGGGTGAAAGGGATCCGTGCCAAAAACCTTGTGAGAGCCAATCACACTGGCGGCGGCACACCCTTGGAGCCCATACCCTACACTGACTGGGAGGAAAAGGTGCTGGGCATACTGCACCCAGAGAGCCTGGACGGACTTGAGGAAGGAGAAGAGGCTGGTAAGTACAAACCAAGCACCACGATTAGATCGACATGGTCAGCCTCACACAACTGAGAAGACACAACTCCCAGGCCCCAACCCATGCACGTGGGCCACATACTCACCAAAATGTAAATGGCTACCAACAGGCCCCCATGTCCACAGGGAGGGTGGTGGTGGGTGGGGGTGTGTGCGTGTGAGAGGTGTGTGGGGTGTGTGAGAGACCAGCACTACAACTCCCAACAGGCCCCCATGTCCACAGGGAGGGTGGTGGTGGGTGGGGGGGTGTGTGTGTGAGAGGTGTGTGGGGCGTGTGAGAGACCAGCACTACAACTCCCAACAGGCCCCCATGTCAACAGGGAGAGTGGTGGAGGGTGGGGGTGTGTGTGTGTGAGAGGTGGGTGGGGTGTGTGACAGACCAGCACTGCAACTCCCAACAGGCCCCCATGTCCACAGGGAGGGTGGCTGTGTGTGGGGGGGGGGGTGTGAGAGGTGTGTGAGAGACCAGCACTACAACTCCCAACAGGCCCCCATGTCCACAGGGAGGGTGGTGGTGGGTGGGGGTGTGTGTGTGAGAGGTGTGTGGGGTGTGTGAGAGACCAGAACTACAACTCCCAACAGGCCCCCATGTCAACAGGGAGGGTGGTGGTGGGGGTGTGTGTGTGAGAGGTGGGTGGGGTGAGTGAGAGACCAGCACTACAACTCCCGAACAGGCCCCCATGTCAACAGGGAGGGTGGCGGTGGGTGGGGGTGTGTGTGAGAGGTGTGTGGGGTGTGTGAGAGACCAGCAATACAACTCCCAACAGGCCCCCATGTCCACAGGGAGGGTGGTGGTGGGTGGGGGTGGGTGTGTGAGAGGTGTGTGGGGTGTGTGAGAGACCAGCACTACAACTCCCAACAGGCCCCCATGTCAACAGGGAGGGTGGTGGTGGGTGGGGGTGTGTGTGTTTGAGAGGTGGGTGGGGTGTGTGAGAGACCAGCACTACAACTCCCGAACAGGCCCCCATGTCAACAGGGAGGGTGGCGGTGGGTGGGGGTGTGTGTGAGAGGTGTGTGGGGTGTGTGAGAGACCAGCACTACAACTCCCAACAGACCCCCATGTCCACAGGGAGGGTGGTGGTGGGTGGGGGTGGGTGTGTGAGAGGTGTGTGGGGTGTGTGAGAGACCAGCACTACAACTCCCAACAGGCCCCCATGTCAACAGGGAGGGTGGTGGTGGGTGGGGGTGTGTGTGTGTGAGAGGTGGGTGGGGTGTGTGAGAGACCAGCACTACAACTCCCAACAGGCCCCCATGTCAACAGGGAGGGTGGCGGTGGGTGGGGGTGTGTGTGAGAGGTGTGGGGTGTGTGAGAGACCAGCACTACAACTCCCAACAGGCCCCCATGTCAACAGGGAGGGTGGTGGTGGGTGGGGGTGTGTGAGAGGTGGGTGGGGTGTGTGCGACAGGACACTGAAAAGTCATCAAATTGATATGAACATGTAATGTCCACAGTACTGATCAGCACAATCTTGTCCTTCAGGTGATCGTAATCTGACTGGTCAAACCAGCAACCGGCCGCAAGACTCGCCTCACACCCATACCGGACTCTCTGAGGACGATGCCACAGGCAGCTCCGGTGCGGAGGATGGTGCAGGCCCAAGTAGACCGCCAGGGCCATCTGGCTCACAAGAAATCCCGGCCACCACAACCGTCGCCTGTGTAACTCCAGCAACACCGGCTACAGTGAGCTGCAGACTCACCACCACCACCACCACCACCACCAGTACCACCACTCCTGCCTGTGCCACACTGCCTAACCCACGGCACGACGCAGGGCCATCGGCCTCCCACCCAAGCAGGGAGAGTGGGCCAGAAAGGAGAGAGGCGAGGCCACATCAGCCAACCAGGAGACCCACACTCCGTCGCGCTGAGGAAGGCCACCCACCCCATCCTGTGGCATAGTCACTTGAAGCCCTAGCCAGGTGCCAGGCTTTCTACGACCGTAGCCAGGAACATGCAGATCGTGCCCACCAGGACTCTGTGGACAACACAAACATGTTGCGGGACATTGCGGGCTGCCTTGGCCAGATAGTGGACATCATGGGCCAGCAGACAACAATGTGGAGGGAATGGATAGCCCGCAACAACCCCACCCCCCCTCAACCAAGTGTCCAGACGCCACGGCCAGCAACACCACCGCCACCGCCACCTGTGCCCCTGGCGACGGATGTGGCCCCTCAGCAACCTGCCCTGCCAGCTGACTCCGTTCCACCTCAAAGATGGAGTGGCCGTCCGAGGCTGGAAGTGGGTGAGAGCTGTGGTGGTGCTCCATCCACACGCAGCAAGAGGGGCCGACAATGACTCTGACACTGCCTGAGCCAGCCATTCACCCTGCCAACTATCCTGTCCCACATAGCCAATCATTGGCACAGGTCTGCTGAACTAGCCTGACATCAGCCAACGTGGTGTCAGCACGGACAATTCATCTGCCATTACCTTCAACTCACACTCACCCACCCCACACTTACTTGTAAATATTCACCAGCACCAATGCACAACCTGTAAATAAATTGCACTTACACACTCAATGATGTGTTGCCTCCATGTTTATTCACATGATTGCCTCTGAAACAGCCGTAACCAGGTGCAGGGATCCAAGTCGTACATATTCATGCCGCTGCGGGAGTGACCTAGGGAAATTCAGAGAGAGCAAACACACGTCAGGAAACAGAATCACACCCATCACAACACACTGCACAGCAACATTCCACAAACCACAATCATCACAAAACCATTGGATGAGAGGACACACATCATGGAGACTTGCATGTCCAAATACATGAACACACACATATGCAACCATCACATAGCAGAACACCCAGCTGATGCACACCACATCCACACAACACCAGCAAACATACATAAGGCATTGTCAACCGGCACAACAGGTAGTTACTCACATTCAAGGGAAGTAGCGCTCAATGAGCTGGCGCCTCTGGTCCACACCTTCCTCCTCACCACTATCCTCATTAGTCGACATGGGTGGGATGGGAGGCCGAGGAACTTGTTCGTCTTCAGGGTCCAAGAGCAGTTCAATGTCATTGCGCACGGCCAGGTTGTGGAGCATGCAGCAGGCAATCACGATCCTGCATACTTTGCCTGGTGAGTAAGGCAGGGCCCCTCCGGTCTTATCCAGGCACCAAAACCTAGACTTTAGCAGTCCAAAAGTACGTTCCACCACTCTACGTGTCCTTCCATGTGCATCATTGTAGCGCATTTCACCCGCTGTAGTAGGATTACGTATGGGACTCAGGAGCCAGGCCCGGTTTGGGTACGCCGAGTCGCCTATGTAGGGGGATGACAGACACAAATATCACTACCAGATTTGGGGGGTACCCCATGCCACACAGATATCACAAAAGTCCCTACAGCATACTCACCAACAAGCCAGGCATGACTGGAACGCAGATTTGCCATCAGTTGGGGGACAATGCTGCTCCGCATGATGTGGGCGTCATGTGCGGAGCCAGGAAATCTTGCACACACATGGGAGATGATGTTGTTGGCCAGGCACACCACCTGCACGTTCAGCGAATGGAAGTGCTTCCGATTCCTATAAACCTGCTCACGTGCCCGTGGTGGAATTAGAGCGATATGTGTGCCATCAATGGAACCCACTACGTGTGGTATCTGGCCCAGTGCATAGAAGTCTGCTTTGACTGCTGCCAACTCTTCCGGCCGTGGGAAATGGATGTAGTCATCCTTGTACAGCATCATAGCTTTCAGAACATCCCAAAGTACCATGCTGAACATGGACTGTGACATCCCCCCGGCATGTCCAACTGTGTACTGAAAGGTGCCAGTAGCGAAAAAGTGTAGTGCCGCCATCACCTTTGCTGTGGGTGTAATGGAACCAGGATGCGTCCTTCGTGGCTGCAGATGAGGTGACAATTGGGCAACAAGCTCCATCAATCTACGTCGATCGAGCCGGATTTCCTGATCACCTCCTTGTCAACCATATCCTCCAGCACAGTGTATGGCCGATGCACATTTGGAGCCCTCCTGTGTGGGAGAGAGATGTAACTTGAGTCAACTTACAAACGACGCATAGCTGTGCAACTCCATCGCATGTAAGCCAACATTAGCAAGAAGATAAATGTTTAGGACAATGTTCATATGTGTGACATCTCTGATAGTAACTACAATACGGACTGCCCCATTAACAATGTGCAGCCACTTGCAACAGGAAGTGTGTCAACACGTACAACGCTACTTAGTCACATGTCATTATTATTGACAAGACGTGTGTCATGACCCTAATGTGTAGAAGCCACATGACAGACACACATGCAAGTGCATGCACACAAACGATAATGATACACACACACCATGTCATCATGCACCAATGCCAACACCAATAATGGTGAGCATACGGACATTACATGCATGGTGACACAACAGGCAACACACTTACACTGAATGCATGTGTACCCCCACCATTGTAGTGACCGCACATGAACCACACACTGACAACATATCCAGAATGTGGCGATACAGGCGTGATGTACTGTGTAGATGTGAATAAGTTAAAACGTCTGTTGGGTCACACCCGACGTCAACACGTCTACATGCACATGTGTTGCACATTGTGTGCACACCGATGGGCATAGTATGGACACGCATGGAATAGTGCATGACATAGGAAGTTTCCCTATCACGCTCACAACCCTCATGACGCAACTGCAGCCAATACACCACGGTGCAGCGTCTGGAAAATACAATCATTGGCGCCGCCATGGCGGTGCACAGCTTCCGCAATGTACGAATGGGCATACGCGGGCCGCGTTCCCTCACCCCATTGGCTGCATGTGCACGGACCGTCACGCTCACACATCGGCAACCGCACGTGCAAGGTTCCGGGACAGATGCTCCTTTTGCAACAATGTCCTATCAGTGGCGCCACCATGGCGGTGCACGTATTCGGCGGGGGAGGTGCAGGCCAACACACCCTTTAGATGTAGTCAATGGACATGGCAGTTCATGACCCCCCTTACAGTCACATTGCATCATCCACCGTATACCGGCCGGACCAGCCCGGCCCAGGACCGCCGTTCCGGCCATGTCCACAACCGCCGTGCCAGGGCCGGCCCAGGACCGCCGTGCCGGCCATGTCACCCACCGACGGGTCACGGCGGTGGGTGACATGGCCGGCACGGCGGTCCTGGGCCGGCCCTGGCACGGCGGTTGTGGACATGGCCGGAACGGCGGTCCTGGGCCGGGCTGGTCCGGCCGGTGTACGGTGGATGATGCAATGTGACTGTAAGGGGGGGTCATGAACTGCCATGTCCATTGACTACATCTAAAGGGTGTGTTGGCCTGCACCTCCCCCGCCGAATACGTGCACCGCCATGGTGGCGCCACTGATAGGACATTGTTGCAAAAGGAGCATCCGTCCCGGAACCTTGCACGTGCGGTTGCCGATGTGTGAGCGTGATGGTCCGTGCACATGCAGCCAATGGGGAGAGGGAACGCTGGCCGCGTATGGCCAATCGAAAGTAGCGGAAGCAGTGCACCGCAACACCAGGGCCAGTCATTGGCCCTTTTACAAACACGCATCCAGGGCTGACCAATTGCTGGCGACGTATGCCACTGACATGTGCTAAGGGCCCTATATATGTATGATGTCAAAAAGCACACATCCTACCCTGGGAACCAGTGCTGCCTGTTCACCTCGACCTGCTGCTGCTGAGCTGACCACCGACTGCTGCCTGTGACCATCACCTCGACCTGCTGCTGCTGAGCTGACCACCGACTGCTGCCTGTGACCATCACCTCGACCTGCTGCTGCTGAGCTGACCACCGACTGCTGCCTGTGACCATCACCTCGACCTGCTGCTGCTGAGCTGACCACCGACTGCTGCCTGTGACCATCACCTCGACCTGCTGCTGCTGAGCTGACCACCGACTGCTGCCTGTGACCATCACCTCGACCTGCTGCTGCTGAGCTGACCACCGACTGCTGCTCTACTGCCATACTCCGTGATCTTGCCATGTCGGGAGTCAAAGAAATCCGGTCTCGTCCCTTCACCGGCGCAGAGCTTGATGTCCTCGTGGACGGCGTGCTCCGCAACTTTGGACGACTCTACAGTGCACCCAGACAGGTGGTAAGTGCAGTGTGGGACATGTTGGTGTGCAAGAGGTGGTCAATGACTCCTGGCTTCTGCAATCTTAGCTGTGTACTGTGGGCCCGACATATTTTCCGGATTGTGCATGGCTGCTGACAGATACGTGTGGCCCCTCTCTGTGTGACAGGCCAACTGTCCACTGACTTGCACCCTTTTGTCTCCCATCATGGTAGGTCAAGCTGCACCTTCGCAAGGACGTGTGGAGGAGCATAGCTCGTGATGTACGGGCATTGGGGGCTTGCAATAGACGACATACACACTGCCACAAACGCTGGGACGACATTTCCAGGCTGAGCAAGAATGTAGCGGAAGTGACACTGGGGATGATTCCAAGGACGTCACATCTGGCCCGACGCTCCATGACCCCTCTCATGCACTGTATCATTGCTGTGACGCATCCTGACCTGTCCGAACGGCTGAGTGTGCATCAACAGCAAACTAGCGGTGAGCAGACTGTCTGTGTGTGTTACTTGTGAGTGCAATGCATGTATTGGTGGCCAGACACAGTAGTGACTTCCGTGGTGCGTATGTATCACTGCAATGCCATGTTGGTGCCATTGGCTGTGTGTAATTAGACATCGAGATCCGGCATGTTGACACCCCACTTGCTTAGTAGTTGAGTGTTGAAGCACATGCCGTAGTGGTCCGTGGCCCATGGCTAGACATGTGTGCAGATGTACATGCTCCTGCCCTGTCCGCATGCTGTACATATGTCACGTCCACCAACGCTTATGTCATGTGAGGATGACTGGTAGAGGTGGCCCGTGTGCAGGATGGGGACTAGAAGAACTTTGTCAGCAATGTAAATAGGGATTCCTTGTCCTTCTGTACGTGAGTGTGCCCATGACTTACACCTCTTTTCTGTGCATTTCAGCTTTGGCAGAGGGCATTCAGCCACAGACGGCGGAGATGAGTGTAGGCAATGCATCCTGATCAGACTTGGCGCACACGCAGACTGACACAGAGGAGGGCAGCGCCGGAGAGGGGGACAGGACCGTCCCTGAGGACTCGCATGTGGAGACACCATCGTCCTCATCTACCGATAGTGTTGGTGAGCCAGCACTGTTGTCACAGACTGGGAGTGGGCAATCAACACCTTCGGTCGGGACACAGCACACAGGGCCCACACTGCCGCCAAATGCACCATGTACTGTTCGTGCACGCAGGAGTAGGGGGAGCAGAGTGGCGTTCGGTGCAGGCACCGCTGCTCCTGCCACGGTGACCCAAAATGCACTTTGTGCTGAGGCTGTTGATCTGCTGCGACAGCTGTGTGTGGGGCAGACCAATATGACCAATGCATTCCATGACCATGATAGGAAGTTGGGGCAGGTGGTGGCATTCATGGAAGGGATGCATGGCGATCTTGCTGGTCTACACAGGACAGTTCAGTCATTGGCAAGCAGTGTGTCGTCTGCCATTGTACAGTCGCATGGACAGGGTGCTACTTCTGTTTCCCCATCTACACCACTGGGTGTCTCAGGGGGGAGTGAATATTCTGACCAGGACTCTAATACAGGTTATTGCACTAGAAGCAGCGTCAGACAGCACGTCAGGGCACGGAGGGCACAGACACCATCCCCTAGGTCAGCAAAATCTGTTCAGAAAGACAACGTCAGATACACTGGAGTACACACACAGGATCCACAAGTGGTGTTGGGGGACATGCCTTCACATGCTACACAGGCATTCCACACAAAAGGTACTCCGAAGGCAAGGGATACTCCCAAGTCCATGGACACTCCCTTGGACAAGGACAGTCAAAAGACAAAGGCACCTCAAAGGAGCAGGGACACTCCCAAGGACAAGGACAATACTAAGGAAGGGGCCACTCCCAAGGACAGGGACACTGCTAAGGAAGGAGCCACTCCCAAGGGCAGGGACAAGGACAGTCAAAAGACAAAGGCACCTCAAAGGAGCAGGGACACTCCCAAGGACAAGGACAATACTAAGGAAGGGGTCACTCCCAAGGACAGGGACACTGCTAAGGAAGGAGCCACTCCCAAGGGCAGGGACAAGGACAGTCAAAAGACAAAGGCACCTCAAAGGAGCAGGGACACTCCCAAGGACAAGGACAATACGAAGGAAGGGGCCACTCCCAAGGACAGGGACACTGCTAAGGAAGGAGCCACTCCCAAGGGCAGGGACAAAGACAGTCAAAAGACAAAGGCACCTCAAAGGAGCAGGGACACTCCCAAGGACAAGGATAATACGAAGGAAGGGGCCACTCCCAAGGACAGGGACACTGCTAAGGAAGGAGCCACTCCCAAGGGCAGGGACAAGGACAGTCACAAGACAAAGGCACCTCCAAAGTGCAGGGAGACTCCCAAGGGCAGGCACACAACAGAGCATGGGCCATCTCCCAAGGGCAGGGACACACACAGGGAGAAGGTGTCTTCTGGAGACAGGTACACCACAGACGACAAGTCTGCTGGCAGGAACAGGGCACCGTCCAGGGCACAGGGACAGTCCAGAGACAACACTCCTCCTACGGATGAGGCACATCCTAGGGACAAGGCTTCTCCCATGGACACTGGCGCAATCAAGGACTGGCATACATCACCACTGGCTGCACTGAGGCTGATGTTGTTGAAGGAACGGAAAACAGATGTCTCCGCGGCGGAGTACCCCCATACCTCCACTCCCATCCAGGCCCGTCAGAAGCAGAGGAGGGAGGCCCCTGTTGTTGCATCTCCCATAACACATGATTCTGAGTCCAGGCGCCAGGCACACAGCAAACGACAAGCAGGCTCCAGCACGTCCCCAGAAAGCCGACCCCCGGCGGCAGGTGCTCCACCTATGGTGGGTGATAATTCATTTGAGTCCACACCACTTGCCAGTCCTGTCCTGTCCAGGGTGCACTCACATATCCCTAAGAAACGCAGACACACACCATTGACACCTGCCCACCCCGATGTCGCTGAAGTACAGCTATCCCCAGCTCCCAGGCCCACCCTGCCTCCTGGCCCATACAGCCCTGTGGCTCATCATTTCAGTGGTCCCAGTGGCGCAGGTGCAGTTGACTCTCATGTATCAGATAGTGGCATTGTGTCTGTTGTTTGCTGTCATGCATCATGTAGTAGCACAGTCTCAGTTGTGCCCTCTCCTGTTTCTGGTGCTGGCAGTGTGTCTGGGTCTGTGGCCCATGTGTCTGTCACTCGGGCTGTGGCTGTGTCTCACATTCCTGTTTCAGGTGCTGGCAGTGTGTCTGGGTATGTGGCCCATGTGTCTGTCACTCGGGCTGTGGCTGTGTCTCACATTCCCGTTTCAGGTGCTGGCAGTGTGTCTGGGTCTGTGGTCCATGTGTCTGTCACTCGGGCTGTGGCTGTGTCTCACATTCCTGTTTCAGGTGCTGGCAGGGTATCTGGGTCTGTGGCCCTTGTGTCTGTCACTCGGGCTGTGGCTGTGTCTCACATTCCTGTTTCTGGTGCTGGCAGTGTGTCCGAGGCAGGTAGTTCACGCACTCGACCTGATTCTGTGATGTGAGGTGCTGTTGACTTCACTCACATGTTTTTGCACATGGTGTGTCCCTTGACCATTGAGTACAGCCTTGCACTGTTGTGGTCCTTGGGACGGGTTGCTTGGAACACGTACTTGTGCTGCCTCTGATGTACCTGCTCTGTTGTCCACAATGCCCTGTTGATGCTATGGTACTGCATTCTGACCTCCCACGTGCTGCCTCTGATGTACCTGCTCTGTTGTCCACAATGCCCTGTTGATGCTATGATACTGCATTCTGACCTCTCACGTGCTGCCTCTGATGTACCTGCTCTGTTGTCCACAATGCCCTGTTGATGCTATGATACTGCATTCTGACCTCTCACGTGCTGCCTCTGAAGTACCTGCTCTGTTGTCCACAATGCCCTGTTGATGCTATGATACTGCATTCTGACCTCTCACGTGCTGCCTCTGATGTACCTGCTCTGTTGTCCACAATGCCCTGTTGATGCTATGATACTGCATTCTGACCTCTCATGTGCTGCCTCTGATGTACCTGCTCTGGTGCCCACAATGCCCTGTTGATGCTATGATACTGCATTCTGCCCTCTCACGTGCTGCCTCTGATGTACCTGCTCTGTTGTCCACAATGCCCTGTTGATGCTATGATACTGCATTCTGACCTCTCACGTGCTGCCTCTGATGTACCTGCTCTGGTGCCCACTTTGCCCATGCTCACGCATACACTGTGATTATACCCCTATTATGTGTAATAAAGTTAGTCAATCATGTGTCATGGTTTGTCGTAGTCATTCCTGCTTGCGTACTACAATTAGGTATTTGTATTTGCTTCTAATCAGTGGTTTCGGTAACATGACACTCCCCCCTCCCAACGTCACGACCCTTGCAGGTAATCCCCTCCAATCAGCGAATGGTTTGTGCCTTACCTGCGTCGTCTTCGATAGTGAGCCAGGACTTGGACGTGGTGGATCGCGAAGAGCATCGGGAAAGCGTGTAGCGCTGGGTCCATGGTGGCGAGCAGCTTGCAGTGGGTATCTATGCTATGTATGTTATCTTCGCTGTGGGGAATCCGCCGTGTTCAGACAGGTTGTTTTTCCGCAGCGGTTTTATGTGTATTTTCCGCCATCTTGATTTGGGGGACGGTCGTAGACGTCATCCGTACGGCGGAGTCTCTGGATTGGTTACGTCCGCCGCGTGGTCGGGTGTAGATGGGCGTCAGTGCATGCTCTTCCGTCGTGGACGGAATTTTGACACTCTTTCCTATCCTGATATGGCGGACGGAGTGTCCGTGGCAGGCGGACACGGAAAAGGTATTTTCCGCTTACTCCAGGGCTGCGGTCGCTCTTCCGTCCGCCATCCTAATGAGCCCCTTAGTACAGATGTTTGGAGGTGTCTACATATACTTTGAATAAAATTATAGTAACAGCCTTGTATGGCTGTATGGGGTACATTTTTAGATAGGTTTGAGTAATGCCTTGCTCAAAGTCTATGATTATTTTTTGGTGTAGTAGTTATTTGTTCTATGTTTTATATGGTTTAAGATGTCGAAATAAGTGCTGCTTTGTTTATTTGGTAGTAGGGCATATATAAAAGAGATATTTCTGTTTTGGTATTCAGCATGCATAGTTTATATCAGAGTAAATGGTTTGGGACACATTTTAAAGGTTCCATTCATCATCCAGGTTCGATATTTACTAAGTTATATTACGTTGTCTGCTGTAGAGAATATTAGGATTCATTTCTCATTATTTAGGTTGACATATAAAAGCAAAGGTTCCTCAGTATGTGTTATCGTTATATATTCAGGTATGTATATGTCTTGATATCTTTTAGGGGCAAGTGGGGTATCACTGGTAGCTTTTTAAGTTCATTCAATGGAATTTTTAAAAGTGGGGATAGGAGGTAGTTGCCCTGTCATATGTTCGGAGACTTTCGGTAGTATGTCTTTAGGAATTTTGCTTGTGGGTTCTTGGGAGCTAGTGCTTGCCTCCCTTATATCCTGCAATATTTTTCTTACTTCTAATTCTGTCACATATGGGGGGTGGTTGTGCACTCTTACAAAAATTACAGCAACATATTTTGTAGTTGCACTCCCATAGAATGCATTAGAATAATATTTAGTACATTTCCAGTTTTTATTTTCTGATGATGCACTTTCTTGGCTGTAGGTGTAGCCCATGTGATTTAGTAACTGCATTCCTTTCTGTGTAGTGATAAAGTTGGCAGCCTCTGTCATTGTATCTGACAGTAACATGATCATATAAATATACATATTATATTTTATTTTTTGCACGTTTGTTATTAACATGTAAAAAATTGAAACTACTCAAACCAACTAGCAGCTCAACAGGAGACTTCAAGCCCCAGGAAACCACGCGCCAGGAGGCGTGCCTACAGGGGGCAGGACTAGCTCTGCCTAGCGCTATAAAGTGCATTTCTGTCTCTCACTGCGCGGGACGCCAAGACCGACCAGCTGCTCAACAGGGGACTTCAAACCCCAAGAAACCAAGTGCCAAAAGGCGTGCCTACAAAGGGCAGCACTAGCTCTCCCTAGGACTATAAAGCACATTGCTGCCTCCTGCTATGCGGGACGTCAAGACCGACCAGCAGCTCAACAGGGGACTTCAAGCTCCAGGAATCCAGGTGCCATGAGAAGTGCCTACAGGGGGCAGGACTAGTTCTGCCTAACGCATAGAGCGCATTGCTATTTCCCGCTGCACGGGACGCCATACCGACCAGCAGCTCTACAGGGAAATTCAAGCCCCAGGAAACCATGCGCCAGGAGGCGTGCCTACAGGGGGCTGGACAAGCTCTAACCTAGCACTATAAAGCGCATTGCTGTCTCTCTCTGACCTAGATGCCAACACTGACCAGAAGCTCAACAGGGGACTTCAAGGCCAAGGAAACCACTCGCCAGGACGCGTGCCTACAGGGGGCAAGACTACCTCTGCCTAGCGCTATAAAGTGTATGGCTGTATCCCACTGCGTTTTAATTTGGCTTGGTGGGATTTAAAAAACAGTTATCAATGTTAGTAAAGGTGCTATTGGGTTTGGCCATGTCCGACTCCTAATGAGAATAAGCAATGGTTAAGAGGAGGGCATCAGACAAGAACTCAGGAGTAGGTAGCACAAGGAAAATCCCAAGACATGCCGCTGATAATTGTACTTTGGATGAAATCGATGAACTCATTGAGGAAGTTGAGGACCTACTAGCCCACAAATTAAAGACAAAGGGTTGACCAGCAAGGGAAGGTGACAAATACAAAGGGGAAAAATTCTAAATCCCAGAAAAGTATTGAGTCCAACTTTAATCATCCACCTGAGACTATTCCAGCTACAAGCCTGAGTAGCCAGGGTCCCCGCTAGCAACAGTACTCTCTCCCAAACAGCTAGCAGGTCATGCAAATAGGAAGGAAGAGTGCATAACTGTGAATGGGGAATGCTCAAGTCAATGTTCTGTGCTAGAAAACTTGGAATCCAAGAAAATAATTCTTTATGTTCCACCGGGGGGGAGGGGGGGGGGGGGGGATGTCCCGAGGGCACGTGCGATTAAGAACACTGTGGGTCTGGATAACCAATTAACCATATTAAGGAACAACATTGAATCCCTAAAGGAGAGTATGGAAAGGATGGCTAAATCATTATCAGACAAGCTGGACACTCTTTCTGTTTTAGTCAAAGGGTCACCGAAACAAACGGAAGTCACTGATACTGGGCACGTTGCACCTTATGCGACAAAGAGTGGGATTTACAAACTAAATGAAGTACAATATAATTATGTGAACTCTAATCCCCATGGTCACACTATGAAGGAAAGGTCACCGGTCCATACTTTCCCTAAGCTTGATCACCTTCTTCTGCAAGATCAGATGCATGCAAAATCAAGATTGGTGGATAGGAGCTCTAGACCTCATGCAATAAACAATGGGACTCATAAACCATATGTAGGACAATTTAACTATGTGCATTCTAAGGGTCATAATATGAAGGAAAGGCAGCCGGCCCCAACTTCCCTAGGTTTGATCATGTCCCCTGGCGAGATCAGATGCACGTAAAACCTAGAATGGTGGATAAGAGCTCCAGACTTAGGGGGTCATTAGGATGGCGGCCGGACTTTGCCCGCCCGTCATCCTCGTGCAAAACGGGAAGCCCGCCATAGGAGCGGCGGTCCCGCCTTGAGCATTAGGATGCGCCAGCCACACATGCGGGCGCATCCTGTATTTTTACCATTGCGGCGGGCGGTGCAGAATGCGCCGCCGCCGCAATGGTAAAAATGCACGTTGTGCATTTCAAAGCACAACATGACAGGCACCGCACGGTGCCTGCCATGTTGCACTTTGAAATGCGGGGGGTACCAGAGATACCCCCCATGTGTCCCCCCACCCCCCGGATTCCCAGGGGGCCCGCCACGGGAGTCTCCGCATGCCTTTCCGTGGCGGCATTGCCGCCACGAAAAAGCATGTCAGGAAGGGCATTCTAAAATGTCTGGCGGTGTCTGATAAACACCGCCACCATATTATTCCTTTTCCGCCCTGGCCGCAAGGAGACCGGGGCGGAAAAGCGGCGGATGGTCTTTCAGTCCGCCGAGGTCCCCCCGCCATCCTAATATGGCGGGGGTCTTCAGTGCAAGGGTGTCGGGCGGATTGCCCCCACCAGGCTGGCTTCCGCCCGACATCGTAATGGGCCCCTTAGTGTTACACAAATAATGAAAATACAATAAATATGGTAACCCTTGTCAACAGTGAAGGCAAACCCTTTGACCTCTCCATGATTAACACCCCTAAACTCCAAAGACCCCACCAAGAGAAGCACAAGGCATTGGTAAACAAGGTGATTCATTGGATACGCTATAAAAGGGGTTGTAGATCTATAATAAGGGAGGACATACTTTATGTTAAACGATTAAGAGCTGAAAATCAACAGTGGGATTATATAAGAGTGCCTTTTAATCAAAAGGCCCTAGCAGAAGGCTTAATTGCACTTGAACTATGCTTTAGACCATGCAACAACACCCACATAAGATTAAAACTAAAGCCCCCAGTCACTACATCGGACTTACCAGTTGAAGGAACCAAAATCAATCCCCAAGCAGGAGGCAACGTAACTGCAAGGAAATCTGTAGCCTCATGAAAATCTCAGACATTGATTGACTCAGAAATGGTTGTAAATCTAGAAGTACAGCATCCACCCATAGCTGCAGGGTTACTACTTATTTACATCTTCTAATGTAAGCCCCATGATAAAGGCTAGGGGCATCGATATTAGTAAAAATAGAGATTGTAGAATTTTGTTTTTGGTAGAGGATGTAGCCTTATGGCTAGAGCGGTCAACGGTGAAGCTGGGGAACCGGGTTTGAGTCTCGGCCACGACGCTCACCATCCTGTGATTCTGGGCAAATCACCCCCTGCCTAAGAAAAATGAATGTAGTTTTCATGTGTAACAAAACTGGTGCTATGTAAGCGCTCTGGGACCCGATATCTCGGGTCTTGTTTGCGCTATATAAAACTCCCCAAAAAAGAGGAGAAGTTCACCTGCCATCGCAGGGAGAAGCCATCCGCTGTGTCTTGAGGAGCCAAAAAATGATAAAGACAGATAACCTAAATATGCTATCATGGAATGTTGCGGGAATCAAGTCCAAACTTCCAGACCCTGAGTGGAGCACGTTTGTTGACTCTCACCATATTATACTTCTCCAGGAAACGTGGGCGATTAACTCAACATCTCAACCACATTTCTTGACTTTTAGTAAAAATGCAATCCCCTCTCCAGCTGGGCGCCCTTCAGGAGGGTTGTTAATCTGGCTACGTTTGGACTTGTTCCCCGAAGTAAGACTAGCTCCAACCAACTCCAGAGATCTACTAGCTATTGAAATTCAAATTTTAACCAAAACAGGCCCAAGCTACATAGCCTTGGTGAGCATTTGCATTAGATCAGTTCCTCCAAACAATCAATCCACTACAGTAGTCAAGTTAGACGAACTGATGGGGCAGTTTAACCGGAAAGCCCTAAAGATTGTAGCGGGAGATATCAACACCAAAATCCCACTAAATGCTGGGTGTAAACTTTTGAAAATTAACAACGCAATAGTCACATGAACTTCCTTGACACCCTCGTATAATCATGCGAAAATAATAAAAACAACAAAAGTAGGTGCCCAAATTGTAGATTTAATCCTCGGCCATGGCCTGAGAATTGCAAATGGGAACACAAAATATGATTGCCCTCCACACTCTACCTTTAAAAGAGGTTTGAGCACTTCACGAATTGACTACATATTAGTGGACAGCGATCTATGGTTAGATGTATATGACATGAAGGTTGTACCCAGACCGGATAGCGATCACCAGCCGTTAAGTGCAATTTTCCCTATGATCCCTTTTACAGATGCAAAATTAGAATCTGCAGTGATCACATCTTCAATAACACAACAAATAACTTAAGAAACATAAAATGAGCAGCCTTGGTGAGGAGTACTAAGATTATTGCACGTTTATACAATCTCTTCATGTACAAACTCTCCCAGGTAGACCTTACAAACATTGGAAATATCAATGTTGTCTCTATTCCTTGCAAACACATGGATATGTTAAGATCATGTTTCGTGACGAAGCAGAGAAGAGGTGCCCCTCAAAAGAAAGTCTCCTCCTGGTATACAAAAACCTGCCAACTGGAAAAATCCCTCCTGTTGAGAGCCAAAAGGGAGTCGGAAGAAGACCAATGGTCGTTAATTGCCAAAGCCCTAGATAAGGGAGCCCATAAGACTTTTGGGAAATTGCTATCCGTTAACCCTTCCAATGCTAACCATCTAGAATTAGCAATAAAACCTGAAACGTGGGTCTCACACTTCAGTGGCTTGCATAACGGCAACCAGAAGAAAAACAACCTAGCAAGTCCTTCCTTAAGGGGAAATAGTGCCTTTGTGGGAATCATAACCCATGTAGAGAGCAGTGATTCTTCTGCAACAAAAGTTAATTTCCATTTTACCCTAGCTAAAACCTACCGAGCAGGAAAACAAATGAAAAAAGAAAAGGCGCCAGGGGTGGATGCCATACCTGGTGACCTTTATGTGTCTCAACCAGATATCTGCACCCCATATCTGAATGCTGTTTTTAACAGCATCCTAAAAGGTAGCTCAATACCCCCAAAATGGCATGGAGCGATTATCATACCAATTTACAAAAAGGGAGAAAAAAACAATCCCTGTAATTATAGACCCATGAGCTTGCTAGATAACACACAAAAAATCTTCTGCAGGCAGGTGCTGTTCAAACTTAATGAATGGATAGATCAGAATAATATTCTATAAAAGCCACAAGCAGGGTTCAGATCAAAGATTAGCACACTGGACCAGGTCATCCGCTTCAAGGTGATAACTTTGAAATATGTCACTTTTAAGCGTGACCATCTGTACATCGTTTAAATTGATATGAGGGCGGCTTTTGACTTGTCCCAAGGGAAACTCTATGGAACGGTCCGGATGGGTATGGTATCCCCCCAGATCTGCTAAGATTACTGAAACTCCTATACGCAAACATGTATGCAAAGGTCAGGTTGAATAACGCAGGGGACTTAACGGATAGGATCGAGATCAAGCAAGGGGTAAGACAGGGGTGCGTCATTATCCCAATGCTCTTTAGCCTATACATTAATGGAGCAGTAAGCAAATTGATGGATTGTAAACATAATGCCCCCAAAATAGCAGGTATGTCTACTCCCATTCTGATGTTTGCGGATGATACCCTGCTAATCTCACGGCTACCAATGGGGCTGCAAGCAGAATTAAATGCATTTGTTACCTTCTGTGAGGAAAGAGGGTTAGAATTAAATTCCACAGAGTCCAAAGTTATGACCATAAATGCTCACAGAATGTATGGAGGAAATGTGACCATAGAGGAGGTCAATTTTGAAAAAGTTTCATACTTTGATTACCTGGGTGTCAGGCTAAGCGGTAATCAGACATGTGGCCCTCAGCTGGAGAAAAGTAAAGCCATCCTCTAAATGAAAACCTCTGCTACAGGGAGAAAATATATTGTTGCCTCGGGAGGTGCTTTGTCCCCAGTCATCACTGTATATAGAGCCTCAGCTGTAACATCTGCAACATATGGAGTCGAGATATAGGGCTACGCTATAGCAGAGACTCTGACAAAGATTGAAAACAAGTTTATAGGGGGTCTCTTTAAACTCCTTCAAAGTTCCCATATCACCCCAATGAGACTTGATTTAGCAATCAAACCAACAACATATCTACCAATTTTAGTCAAACCCATGCTATAGTGGATCAGACTTTGGTCCATCAAAGAACTAGTAACCTACAGGGACTGAGTAAAAGACCTTCTAGCTCTTGACAGGGATCAGAGTAACCCCTGGTTAAAGGCTATACAAGATATGTCTCACAGAATAGGAATGGGTAAATTATGAATCTCTCCGGAGCTGATTACCAAAAATGATGCACAGAAAGCAAAAAATTGGTTCTGGGAGGCAAATTTGTTGTAAACATGGAAAGTATATCAGGACTGTAGTTTAACTGGACAGTTCCTGAATCACAAGTTTGCACCCAGCTCCAGCTTCAAGCCATACAAGGACAGGATGCACCCCTTTCACTCTAAATGTTCATATGTGCAATTTAAGTGTGGCATACTTCCGCTTAGAATCCACACCTCGAAATGGGATAAGGCACCCTCAAAATCTAAATTCTGCTTAAATTGCCCCAACATTGTGGAATTGGTAGAGCACTTTATGCTCTATTGTCCCTAAACAGAATTGCACTGAAGAAATGGTTGATAGCAGCACTTGAAGCTATGGGAGTGAGACACTGCTGGGAAGCAGTAAGGCTTCCCAAGAGCCATACCGGGGAATTACTAGCCTTTACAGTATCACGCTACCTATTCTGGGACTGGAATCGGAGAAAGAAGGCTTTAGATAACTGCCAACCCTGATAGACAACTTGCAGAAAAAGTCCCAGTAGGCCTACTTAGTGTCTTCTCTTCTTCCCTTCGTTTATCCTCTTTTAATATAAATATTGGGTAATATGTATTCAGTACTATGAAGTCTTTTATTCACATATGGACTTTTTTATGAAGAATACTTGAATAAGAGGAACATTCAGTTTAGGTAAAGTTTATACTGCATAAAGTAGTGATAAGAACTGTAATCAATTAACTAACCTCAATCTAATTTTTTTTTTAATACATTGCCAAAATGAAGTCTGTATGATGTTTATTGATATTGAATTTTATGTTTGTAAGCTTCCTTATGGCTTGATAGCCAAAATAAAAGATTTACTACTACTAAATTGCAACTACTTCTATTTTGTATACTTACATGTATTTTCTTTTAGATGTTTCACACTGTTTTGTAGCTTTTCTATTAGGGTGTTCTAAGGTGAAGTTGGTGCTTTCTTGTCTGTTGGATATAAAAATGTAAGTTTCATTTTAAATGTTATTTTGATGCTAGTTTTAGAGGTTGAGGTTGTTAAATCAAATATTCCTGGCTTCCGGTTAAGTCCACTCAGGGGTACCGACGGACAGAGCGGTGCCTCAACCACTGAGCAGGATGCCAGGTGAAGTGAGGAGTACACCCGCATAGAGACGGGAATGGGTCCAACACTCCTGTGATATCCAACTACATTCAAAATACACAGGTGACTGTATGTTGTATTGAACCAACCTTTTCTATTTTTTTGAGACTCTATATTCTTGTGAGACCATATATTTTTTTCTTCACATTTATCACATTAGATTGCAGTAGCGATTTCATCTGTTAAGGTCCTGATGAAAGCTTGGATTATCTAATCCGTTGGCTAAAACATGTAGACCTGTCATTTGTTTTGACCTCCTGCAGTTATTTTGTTAAAACTGTAGGCACACTGTTTTTATTGTTGACATCAAGACAGTGTCTAATAAAATTATTGAATGCCCTGGTAGCCAATTTTAAGATTCACTTTCTCACAGTTATATTCACATGCACTGCAATTTCCATCAAGTTCCACTTAAAATTACAACTCTGCTTCATCACATGGAGGACCCTAGTGGCTTCCAAGTCTGAGCCACGCATGGGAGCTCTGTTCCACTTATTGGGAAGACTGCAGCTTAGGACTGCATTCAGCTCCACAGTCGTTAAGACATCCCTGACGATGATACATGCCACTTCAGTGAGTTGATGGGATTTTGTCCTTTTTGAAGGGACCTTATTGACCAACACATCTCTAGCTTTTTTGCTGTCTGAGTAGATATGTTCTTTTTCTAGACCAACGGTTTTTGTTTGTTATAAATATTTTGGTGAGTTTACACTTTTTAAATAATTTATGTATACTTACTTTATGATATCTTTTTCCTGGCTTGTTATAGTTGTTTTCCTGGCTTGTTATAGTTGTTATTTTCTGTCAGGTTGTCGGTTTTCAAGCTGTAGATTTTCTCTTTTAGGAAGTTTATGTAAAGAGATAGAAGTTGGAGAGTTTGTTAACCACTTCCGTGCTCATGACGGCGCCATGGCGTTATGATTCACAGGCGGCGTGTGCTCATGATTGCGTGGAGCCATCATGCAACTGTTTCTCCGCCCACGCGGCACTAATTCCCCGCCTGTGCAGGCGAATTAGTGAGTGGGCGGGGTCACGATGGCTCCGTGCCATCATGATCACACACCGCCCGTGACTCATGATGGCGTGTAGCCGTCATAAGTAAGGGAGCGCCACGCCCACCCCTAGGCTCGCCAGCACCGCAGCAGAATTCACATTGCGGCAAAAAAGTTAATATTTATTTGCTAGTTTACTTTTTTATGTTTAATAACAGTTACATCTTAGTTTAAATGTAAGTTTTACTTACTTGGTTAGATAGATGTTGAGATGTATATATTAATGGTCTGGTAAGAGAATCTAGCAGAGTGTCCTCACCTTGCAGAGTTTGTCATTTTTGCAGTATTTAGGTATTTAAATTAGAGTGCCTTTTATATTGTTGGTTCAATTGCTTGTTTGAATTTATTAGTGAAAGTTGTTTATAGACATTTTATTGGCTGATTTAGTTTGAATTTTTTTTATCAGTTGAGTCATTCTATGTAAACGCTAATTTAGGTGTTATATTTGCTGTATGACATAGTTTTATATATTTGGACATAAATGTATTTATACATATGTTTGTTCATATTTATTTTGTTGTTTAAATGTTTTTAGTTATTGGAAATTCCTTTGGGGTTGTATTGTTAATATTTTAGATAGATACTTGTTTTATGCAAAAAGTGTTTTTCTATCTATTTGTTAATGATTATATAAATATTTTGGCAAAACTATTGTAGTCGATATTGTGTGTGATATTTTCGATACATTGTGTTTATTTAAAGGTGACAATACCTTGGTTTCTGATATTTTTGTTTGTTATATAGGTAAAAATCGATATTTTTAACAATGATATTTGTGTCTCAATATTATATAATAGTGGAGTGGTGTGGCTCACTGGTTAGAGGCGGCAGACCCGAGAGCAGAAGTCGGCCCGGGGCCGGGGTTCGATTCCCGACGCGGCAGGGTCAGCGGACTCGATAATTCTCGCCTCGGTGCCCACTCTAACCAGGGGTCCCACTCGGCAACTCTGGGCATTAGCTTGCCTAATCTCCACAACGCCCCCC
This sequence comes from Lissotriton helveticus, assembly GCF_964261635.1. Classification (NCBI taxonomy): domain Eukaryota; kingdom Metazoa; phylum Chordata; class Amphibia; order Caudata; family Salamandridae; genus Lissotriton; species Lissotriton helveticus. The sequence goes on along the minus strand of NC_136070.1, from coordinate 621,601,213 downwards.
CCCAACGCTGGGGATGCTTGGCTCCACCTTGGGGATTCACAGCAGGGACCATCCCACAGGTAAAGTCAGGACGGGTTCCCCAGCGGTATACAGCGCCAAGATGCCCCCCGGTGATTCGCGTGCTATACAAAAATACATACATAACATTACATAACAGAGCTTAGATGTGCCTGTATGGCCATCACTGGTAGGCTGGGAGGGAGGTACTGAGCCCTGCTTATACTTCAATATGCTGTGTCCTGCCTGCCAGCATACAAAGGGCTGCATAACCCCGGTAGTTAGTCTAGAGCCAGGACAAGAAAGGTAGAATGGCTGCAGACTTCAAGGGGATTTTCTAGAAGCTTCACTCACCTTCCAGGGGAAAGACATGAGGTATAAATATTGGGCCTCAAATATCAACTCTTCAGTACACTTCGGTATCTGTGGATGCTCTGACAGGGAGAAGGACTGCTGTGTTGCTGAAAGGACTGCCACTGTGCCGTACTGCTGCTCTGAAGGACTTCTGCCCAGCTGTACTGACCTTATGCCTGCTGCCCTCTTGCTTGGGTGAGAAGGACTGGACCTGTAACTCTGAGAAATATTTGGCTGGAGTCTACCGTTTAGAGTCCTGCCCTCCCAAGTGATGCCACCCAAGTCCTGGACCCTTGGAAGCGAGCTTGAAGGTGCTCTGCCAAGCCCAGCTATGGTCCTTATTTGAACGACACAAAGCCACAAGAAGTCTCGCAAAGCCTCACTGCACAGCTGCCTGCCCCATCAAAACCAATGGAAAGCAATGCGAAGCCTCGCCGCACAGATGCCAGCTCATCAGCACCAATGCAAAGCGACGCAAAGCCCTGCCAAGCTATGCCACACAGCTCCCAGGAACCGATGCAAAGTGAAGCAAAGCCCTATAAAGTCTTGCCGCACAGCTTCACCAGAACCAATGCCAGACAACGCAAAGTATTGAAAAGCAACGTCACGCATGTCGTGCTCTAGAATTAAGGTACCTTGCTCAGCAGACCTAAGTGGGTCCCTGTAGCGGGCCCACGTTTCATCACGGTCAGCCAGAACATGTGGCCTAGTTCCGGTCCGGCGCAACCAGATAGCCACAGTTAGCACATTCACGAAAACCTTTCAAATTGCATCTCTCCGGCTCTACTGATTGGATGTTTTATTCATTAAATTAAGTTCTATTTTTCTCAAGGCCAACAAGACAGAACTTCAGTTTTCAAGTAAGAACCCAGAAAGATGGGCAAAATAGTTTGGGCCATCAGGGATATGCCAAGCACCACCACCTGTTAGTTCAGTGAAATCTCTAGGAGTATACCTTGATCCTCAAACTTCCCTGATCCCTCAGATAAAATCAGGGGTCTCGCACTGCTTTTTTTACTGCAAGTTCTAAAAAAAGCCCACCATTTTTTTTAAATCAAATCTTCACAGACAAGTGACTGTTTCCTGCAGTCCATCTAGATTCAATTAGTGCTATCTTCCATACATGTGGCTTGGTACTTCCAGTTGTAGCTCTCTCCCAACTTCAAGAGATTCAGAACTATGCAGTAAGAGAGGTTCCTGGTTTAAAGCAAAGTTATGACATCAAAAATGATCACATTCATTTGCATTGATTTTCTGTGAAACAAAGGATTTCTTTTAAAATTGTATATCTAAAGATCAGGGTCTTTGTGGCCTTCAAATGTTCCCCCTTGCATGGCGCTTTTCATTGTACAACTCACTAAAAGCTTACACTCTTGGAGCACTATACTCTTCTCTGTTGTTTAAGAGCTCTAAGGTGGGACGATAGTTGGTGTCTGTCACTGCCTGCAGTTGTGGAAGGCACTGCCAATGACCCTGAAGTCCATTGCTTCTCACTTGAGCTTCAGGAAGGGACTAAAAAACTTCCTTTTTTGCTAAGGTTTTAGTATTTATTCTACTAACCTCAGCTCTGATTATGCAGCACCAAAATCCTTGTTGGGTGAACTTTGCACTCAATACGTTTTTATGTACTCACTCACTCATTCCCTAACTCGCAAACTTGCTTACTAACTCATATTTGCGAACCAGAAGAGGCCTAAACATTGGAAAGACATTTCTACCATTGACCGCACAAGTTTATCTTGCCCATAATGCATTCTGATCCTCACTGTGAGATGGGCAAATTTCCCCTATGTGAGAATGAACAAAAAATGTAAAGCCAGTTTTGGAGGAGGCAATGCATCATCCTATGGTCCCACACTTTCCCTGCTAGAAATGGCACCCTTTATTTCTACATATAAGTTGTAAAACGTATGAAAGTCAGAATCTTGTTAAAGATGTGGTATATCCAGGACTGCCCCTGAAAATTGCTACTTAGTTTCATAACTCGCAATACAGAGCAGCAAAATTGTCATGATTCCGGATTCTGCGGACAAACCTCCCACCCACAACCCACTCGCTTCATCTTCTTGTTCTTACTTTGACCTGTCAGCAAAAGGTAATCAACACAATAATAGATTTTTGCTCCATAGTTTGTTGCTTTGAAGAGTTAATACATAGTACCGTTTAAGGAGTAATGTGACAAAACATTTTTTTAATGAAATTCCTGACGTATTAACAGGGAAGTCATTTATTTTCCTTAAAGAACTTTTTTGCTTCAGTGACACTGAAACCAGCATTCTGCTCAGCAAAATTTCATTTTTGACTGAGGACCTCTGTTCAGAGTATCTTAGAGGACACAACCAGTGGAGAAGTAATTTAAATAAATCATTTAATGGACACTTCAATCAAATCAGGAAGAAATGGCTTTTGAAATTTATTTTTTCATACTTCAATAATAATATTTACATTTGTAACTATTTATTATTAGATGTGCCAACACTATTCACGAGGAGCCACTAGACATTATGCATGTATGTATGCAAGTATATGGTATTTCTATAGCGCAAAACTAGCCAAAAGGCAGTGTAGCAGTGTAAATGTTCAAGAACAAGCCTAAAGTGAATGAGAAGTAAGAAGGGGAGATGGATTGTGGATGGTTAATGCATTGTGATGTAGTGTTCTTTCTAGAGATAAGTCTTCAACTCTAGTAAATTGGAACAGTGTAGAGGCGTTCTTGATGGCTACTGGGTTGTTGTTCCTTATCATGACTGCATATAGGAAAGTCCTGCTGTCTTTTTGTTTTTTCAACTTCAATGTAAAACTGAAGAATGCAAACTGCTGGTGTTCTGGCCTCGGAAGTGCTGAGAACCATCAGAGATGATGAGCTTGTCTGCAAGATAAGCAGGTTTGAATGTCATGATGGCTATGTAAATGATGTAACTCATTTTGAAGATGGTGGGGCTGGCCAGGGAAGCCAAAGGAGTTCCATCAGGATGTGAGCTTATTTCAACTTGTGCAATATCCCTCAAGGGCTGCCAGTGTGGAGCCTGGCAGGTGCTGATAACGTGAGATGTGTAGGGCATTACCACCATTCAGATGTCAGAGTACAAGGGCTTCAACAGCAGTTCTGAAGTCACTTTATGGAAGAAACGGTTAGACTTTGCCTAGAAGAGAGAGCTGGTACCAGGCCATCCTTGTTTTGTGGGTGATAGAGCGTGATTGTGCTCTTTCATTTGTAGGGGTGCATCAAAATCATGAGTAGTTCGCACTGCATTTATTCTTTTGTCGTATTAACATTGGACAGTGGAATGTGTACTGTAATAATGTGAAAAGTGATGTGCTAGGTGTATTTTTCATGTAAATGTGTAGAATTTAATGTTGCAATACATACGTGTTTAGCTGAAAACATTACCGTGTAGAATTTGTGTATGAGGCTTACAATTATTCACCTACTTGATGTGCTAATGTAACCTGTTGATTTAGAAATGCTTAGTAAAATGTTCATTTATATGTGGTGTCAGAAGGCCTACGTGCCTTACTCTTATGTTGGCTGATTTCTGTTGGCCTGAAATGCATTCTCCCTGGAACCTCTTGTATTAGCGATATAATAGTTGAATTTCATGTTCATGTTAGATTTGTCTTTTCTCATGTTTCTGCTGCAGGTGGAGAAATTCATCTTTGATATTTAAAATAACGCTTTTGTTTTAGGAGTTAGTCTCAGGGAGAAGATACATTTGTACAAGGAGTGCTTCACTGGAGAAGTCCTGGGAATCAAGGTCATCGAGCCAGGAGCTGGGAGTATCGAAACTGAGTGGAAATTCACCTACGAGGAGGTGTTCAGCTGAATGAGGCGATTGGATGATGTGAAATGGACGTGTTCTATGATTTGGTGTTTTGAATTAGGAACAGTGCCCAGAGGGTTGAGTTAGGAGAAGAAAGGAGATCAATGGAGGGAGAAGGAGCATCTTAGCCTTAGGCTACTTGACCTATACAATGTGAGTATTTCTTAGGAAGTCTTCATGCGCTGACACCTTTTCTTAACTTGCCTGGGGAATGATAAGTAGGGATGTTATGGTAGTAGAAGTGTAGAGACAGACAAATGCTTTATACTTACGAACCTTCAATGAAGGCCGATATTGATGTAGGGGCACTTATTACCTGCGCTCTGGAATTTATCATTCTTTTCATGATCCAGCGAATTAACATTGTACGCAGATTTGGCTTTGTATTAGTTTTGATGTATTTTTACAAACTCGTATTGAGGTGTCTGTATGTCCAGTTATTCTTGGCTTTGTAAAAATCTCCCATATCCAAGAACCTTGAGTCCGTTAGTTCTTCGGAGCTATGAATCAATGTGTTTGCAAAACCGTTGTGATAAATTATTTCTCACCTCTATACTTCTAAGCAGGCACCAACGGTTCCTTGACCGGGGGTTCCAGAGTAAATTGGGAACAAGAAACCCGGCTCCATCATGGTCAATGTGTTCCCTAAGATGGAGCTTGGTGTTCAGGGTGATTCCAAGTGGCTTGCCATTTAATAAAAGCTGGGACACAAAGCCATCAAGGTTCATGCGATTGAGCCCGATTTCTTGTCAAATAACAGCATTTCAGTCTTTGTTGGGTTAAGCTTCAAGTAAGTGCTGGCCATCCAGGTCTCAATGGCGTCCAAGCAGTGTTTGAGGTTTTAGAATCTTGATGCTGTTGAGTAGAGCATCCAGTGGCTTCATGAAACAGCTGAAGATGACAGGAGACAGCATAGAACCCTTTTGGACTCCACAGGTGATAGGGATCTTTTGTGACTTGGAGGAGCCCACGTGAACAAACTGGTGTTGGTGGAAATATGAAAGAGTACCAATGAAGGACATTTCAGTGAACCTCATTTGAGGCTCCAGAAGTATGAGAGCGGGATGGTCGACTGTGTCAAAAGCAGCTGAGAGGTCCAGCAGCATCAGGAGGAAGACATCATTTTTATCTGTGGTCAAGAAAGCATCGACTGCGATTTGCATGGTAGTGGTCTCCATGCTACAGCATGATCTGAAGCCAGGCAGGTGGTCATGCAGGAGATGGTTAGCATTAATGTGATCTTGGAGTTTAACATAGGCTAATTTTTTAATGACCCAGCCAGTGAATAGTGAGTGTGCGATGGGCCGGTAGTTGTCGAGGTTGTCAGGGTCTAGTATTGTACTTTATAAGTGGTAGGGTCAGGCCTCTCTTGAGAGTTTATGGGAAGATGTCTTGAGTGAAGGAAGCATTGACAGTAGTAAGTATAGGTTAGAGAGCAGCCACAGATATAATATTTTTGAAGGACAATGCTACAGCATCATCTTCAAAGAAGTTGCTGTCAGGGACATGATTAGATCAGAGAGATAGGGATGGGTAAGGGCTTTGAAGACTCACCATTGGTTATTCTACTGGAAGGGGTGAGAGTAAGAGATGAAGCTGGCTTCAATGTGCTGTTTGATCTTCTGTACTTTTTTTTTTATAGAAGAAGAGGTTTATGGCATTGCACTTTTCTGTGGAGTGAGGAAAAGGTGGGTCCAGCAGGGCGTTGATTCAGTGTTTCATTATAGTGATCAGCCTTCAGCTTCTGTTGGCGACTTCATGGATAATGTTGATACATTACTTTGCGTTGCTTGATGTGTTGACCTATCTGCATGCTTCAAACGGAGACATCCAAATCTAGAGCTCCGCTGGAATTGTTTTACTTCCATTTTCTTTCCTGTCTGCAGATGGATTATTTATTGTCGGCAAGGTAATTTGAGTACCAGGGTGCTGAAGAGCTTGACATGCACTTGTGTGTTGTAATTGGGGTGTGAAAGTTCAAATAGCTTTCCAAAAATGTGTTGAAGTTTTTTAAAAGTGTGGTGGCATCGGCCGTGGAGTTGATATGGTAAAAAGATGAGTTTCATTATTAGGTTATCTTTGGAAAAGTTTTTTAAAGATCTGGACTTCTCCTTTGTATTCACATTGGTTTACTGACAGGATCCTGAATGGGATATAGGAATGGCAAAGTAGTCAGCCCAGTCCTGGGATATGGGTGGTTTACCCTAGACCAGAGGTCTTCAAACCTTTTTAGGCCAAGCCCGCCCTGACAATATTTTTTAGGAGTCAGCCCCCATCACCAAAATTTCTGGCAGATGGAATTTTGCATTTTTTACAACCATTTTAACCCAGTCAATTATCTGACAACTCATTTTCACACTAGCGAAATAACATTAACGGTGTTTTGTAAATTTAAGATTTGTGAGTTGTAAATTTGGCACAAAATCTCAGAACTAATGCAACAACCTTTGATGGGAAATGTTCTTTTGAGTGTAAACTGCCACAAGGTCAGTGCATCCACCCCCACCTTTCAGGACCCCATCTGGTACCGTGCAACCCAATCTAGCAAATAAGCAGAATGTTGGAAGAACTGGCAACCACATCATTCTCTGGGTAAGAACTTTGCTAAGAAGATAAAACTCAATCCAATGGAATTCCCACAACCATATATGTTTATTTTGTATTATCCTGTGCAAGCAGTATAGATGCCATGGGCCTTGGTGTTGTAGTGTAGTTCCTATTATCCCAATACGCTCTGCGCATTGGAATAATAACTTCAATAGTATAGACGTAGGACAGAGGTTAACTAGGTCTTCTACTGTCGATATTAGACTTAAAGTTTAGTGTTTGCCAGCTAGCTCAGAGTTCACTAGAAACTTTCTCGAATAGACAAGGAGGAGTTTAACCTCCCTGGATAGACAAGAAGGGATTTAGTTTCTGACAACCATAGAACATGACAACTTTGCTCTCCCCTAATCAAGAGTGTATCTCGAGAGTCGTGTGAAAACAAAAGACAACTTATTTTACTCAGTCAGTTCAGTGCATTATTAGTTTCACCAGATTGTAGAGAAAAGGAAGAGACGGGCGTGTTCAATAAAAAGATGTTATTTATTGATCAGTCTCTTTTCTCATACAAGAGAAATGAATCGCTATTATTGCAATACTTATTGTTAAGTAAAGTGCATACAGTAATAACAGAATTATAAAATAATACTGTAAAAGCATTGATATGGTTTCTTAGCCATATGATACTTAAAATGGATAAAATAGATACATACATATATACATTGACTAATCGTACTCAACTGGTGCTTCTAACTACGCCTACCCCAATGTACCTGACCTAAGCCTAATACGTGGCGGGAGTAGATAAGTAGCAGTTTAAGTTAAGTTTGCTTTGCCAAGAGTCTGCTTCAAGAATTCTCTACAAAGGGTTATTCAGTTCAGTACCTGGGATTTAGAAGGCTGGAGGGCTGGTATCTCTATCTCAGGGCTTGATATTCCAGCTGCCTGCAAGGCGGCTTGGAAGCGCCGGACCTGGATTTCTCGGCAGGAGAAAAGGCAGCGTCTCTCTCTCTCAGCGCGTCAGGAAGGAGGGGCAGCGTCTGTGGGCTTCGCTGTCAGCTGGGCTCCTCGGCAAGTCTCGCTGCTCCAATCTTGTCACCACCTCGTGTGTTTGCTTAAGGCAATGTCGGTATTATTTATACCTGAAAGGTGCCGGGATTGACGTAAGGATGGACATAAATACGTCAATAAGGATGTCATACGAACTGGTCGTTCGCACATTCTTTACTGAAGTTCTCGGCTAAATCAAAACAATGGCTGTGGGGATTTCCCAGGTCGTGGTAGGTTTGATTTGTTTTGAGAACACCGTATGCCTATTAGGGGGCTGGAGAAATAGTGCTTGCCTAATGAGATGGCATGCGCTATGACCTAATCAGATAACGGGCTTCTGTGCCGTTGTGTGGCTAATCAGATAACGGGTTTCTGTGCAGTTGAATGGCTGCTAGTTAATTATTAACCAGACAAGGGTCAGAAATAGGGGGATCGATACAGTACCCATAGTAAATACATCACACCCACTCCACGTAATCTATGTCCATATTTACAAGTCTAGGCATAGTAAACAAAACTGTAGTGCATGTGTATACCGAACCACCCCAAAATACAATCAAATGCATTTTGAAAATTTGGAAATGCGAAATACACGAAAAGATGAGTATAGTTACTATATGCACTTCAAGCAGTATAATAATGCTAAATCTAAACGCATATTTTGAAATCAGCATGAACGAAATGCGGAAATTACACATGAAATGGCTCTTAATACAGAAGAAAAAGTCGAGACCATCTCATCACAAAAATCATAATACTTGTGAACATGCTAGAGGGTAGCTAATGTCTCTAGAGTAGCTAAAAATAGAAACTTTGTTCTCTAAGAATAGTTTTACTTTAAGCAGAAGATAAGTGTCCCAAAAAATCGTAAATATTTTTGGAAATGGAAGGGGAAAAAAAATGTCTCGCTTTCTGTAAAAACTGGTGAGAAAATTTCTTATTGCTTTATTTTCAAAGTTGAAGGCCAAATTCAGGGTGTAGGGAACGCCGTGTGCTAGTTTGCTCAAAGTCATTCTTTCTGCTCTGGTGAAAACATCATATTGTTGAGGCTTTCGAAAAAACTCTCAACTGCTTCTTGCGAAAGTTCCACTAACTCTGAAAAATTTTGTAGCATGCATTCATGAGCATGATTGCCTTCATTGATGTTTCGATCAGCATAGCTGACAGAAGGTCGTACCTGATCGATGCTGCTTTCATCTTGAACTTCACAACTCTTCAATCGTAGTGGTGAAGTCTCCACGAATGCCGTCATCAGGATTGGTAGCCGCTGGGGACAGCACAATGCATGAGCCGTTACCGGACCCAACAAAGTCTCTGCGTCCATTGGCACATCCGATTGTAGTGTCAGACAGGTGTCCAACACGCATTCTTCGCCGTATAGCAAGCACCTTAATACAGGCATAACACAACTTTGCCACATCGGTCTAAATGAAAGAAACCAAGTCATGTTCAAATCTCTAAGCCGGGCTATTCCAAGGACTTTTGTTATGCGGTCCCGGTATCCAATAGCTCGGATTGTTTCTTCCATTGTCGCTGGTGTCTTGTCTATGACGTGGTTTTGCCATAGCGAAGTAACAGGATCAAAAATAGGATGCCTGCCACTAGTCCCAAAAGGAGAGGAAGTCCGCCAAAGATGGAATGGACAAAATCAGGAAAAATACCCAGGATGGCTTTGAATGGGGTTAAAGCTCCCGAAAACACTGTCTTAAATACACTTGAGATTCCGCTTGTATCAGAAATATTTAAGATTTCGCTCAGTATTTCTGCGAAATGTATGGGGGAATTGGTTGATAACAGTGAATGAATCTCAGCAGTTGTCCTTGCAACTTGGAGATCATACGTTTCTTTTGATGACGTTAACATGGTTGGCGTCTGTAGGAGCACTGTCTTCATTCTGCTTAAAGTATCAATTCGAATAGAAGAAATTTTCTAACTGGGCCATAACCTTGCCTCCCTGTCTCGGGCATCGTTTGGGAACAATACTCGTTCACAGCACATGACCTTCGTAGTCACGGTTATGAAATAAGGTTTTCCGGGCAGCAGACTGCAACATCTGCGATCTACAATTAGAATGTAACTCCCGTTCGAGAGTCTCCTAAAGAATGGTTCTATTTGTGTTGCAGGTGTGCCTAGCTGGTGACATGAAAGGTTATTTGAAGTCCCTTCACATGTTCCATGCAAACTAATACCCTGACACAGAAGTGTACCGCTTAGTGACCTTTCACAATTATTGCCACTAAGGAATACACTTTGTCCTTTATTACTAACACATGCGTGTGTATAGGGCAAGTTCCATGTTGACTTAATGTATCCTTTACCCAACCTTTCATACTGGCCTGCCTGTATATATTTTTGGCAGTATTGAAACTGGAAAGTTGTTATCGGAATATTTATTATCCCATGTATTATCCATTCAATGACAGGTCGTTCTGACATTGTCAATGGTAATCTCTCAAGTTTTTCAATGCTCAGAATTGTATAGTCAGCACCCTTCTGTGCCAAACTGATTTGTTTATCAGTAAGGTTAAAGATATTAAATAGTGACGTTGTGTTGATTAAACGCCAAGGCACATAGCCTGAACGCAGATTTTGTAACGTCCAGCCAAGTTGTACAATAGAGCGCAATTGGGACTGACCGTGTTGTAACATCAGTAAGTCTTGCGATATTATATCGATTGCTGAAGACACAATACTGTCCAGTGAATATATTCTGGAGGACAGAGTCATTAACCCATTGTCTACAACAGAAAGTGATTTTTCCAAATTAATACGGTCAATTTCCCGTATTTTTTCTGCTGTCTCAATTTGAGTTACTTTCCAAACTTCATTGTAAGCTGCATATATAGAGGCCGCTATGAAACGTTTTTGACGCTGTTTGCGTGGTCCCATAATGAAATCACGCAAGTCAGCACCTTCTTGAAGTAAAGTTAGGTGTTGCTTAATTTCTGCCAGTGTGGATGTTTGTAGCCATTGAAGGCAGAGCTTGCCCACACTGTAAGTAGTTACTATCCCTGGATGTTGTCTTTGGGAATATCTAGGGTCTGGCCTGGTCAATTTGAACCCCTGTATTTTGTTCAGGAATCTGTCTTGACAGTTATTAGTGTCTGTGGGCCAGATCAACCATTGTTTCCAATCAGGATGTGTTCTGTTTTGGTTTAAAATATGGTTCACGTCTATCTCAACATCTATAGAGCTATTACTGTTCGTTGTTGGCTTTGGAATAGACGGTTTGTTTAAGTCTTTGATTTTGGCTAAGCCAAGACAGGTAGTTTGTTGAATAGTGTCATTCAAAAATATAATTTGTTCTGGGATCATGCAGGCTCTGAACAATGATTCTATACCTTGTACTTGCCAATCTTTTGTACCCCAAACAGTTTTTGTTTCAATGTTACTGTTCCAGAAATCAAAACCAAATGTATTCATTTGCTCAAAAAATTAATCTGAATATATCAATTTCGTGTTTGTAAGCATGGTCTTCATACCTGTCCTATTCAACAATTTGAAATAAAATGTTTCTGCATTACTTGTGTTAAACCCTGAAAAGTATGAATATTTATCATATAATGTTTTGGAACTACCCTTTGGAGGAGTAGCACAATGTTCCCATTGGTTATAATTTAAAACATTTCTAGGCTGTGCAGATTTATGTAGATAATGGTTACCATAGTGGTTGTAGCAGAACATTTGATCATAGTTAGATGAACCCTGCAAATAATCATGTTCTGTAAATTTAGCAGACATTACTAGGTCAGACATCATATCATTAATACTTTCAAAGTCCCAATCACCAGCAAATGTGCTTGGTTTTACAAAGTCACTTAACGAGATCTTAAATTGGTGTGGATACTTCAGGATTTCAACCGGGCCATAGATTTCATAATCAGTATTGTCCCATGCTACACCGCCTGGTATAGGATTGGCTGTGAAGTTCACTGAAGAAAGTTCTCTTTTCTTGACATGTGAAGATGTGTGTGGTTTAAGGACCAAGTTGATTTTCTGGCTTGCTGTGTCCATTTTAGCATATTTTCCCTCAATGAAATGTCCCAAGCATAGTACCATGATGAGCCAAAGTATGAGGACAAATGCACCAAATGTCACCCAAATTTCAATCCATGGAGAAGTCAGATAGGTTCCCTTTAGTTGATGAAAAGGTTCTTTTGCTTTGTCTTTAAAAGTTTTTGTTGATGGCTGTACTTCTGGTTCGCTTTGTTCTTCTGAAGAATCATTGAAGTTGATGAAGTAGCCAGATGCCGTTCTGTCAATTGTTCCAATTGCTTCTGGATTACTTTTTGCTTTTTGCTTTTTCTTTGTTCCATTAGAAAAGTCTGTAGTTACATCATCGTAGGTTGTTGTTTCTTGATGAAAAGCTTTGATTTGGGTTTTAAGAGGTTCAAGTTCCATTGCTCTGTTGCATAGTCCTTGTTGTTTAACTGTAGATTTTCCAAATGTGTTCAGTCTTTCAGTTTGAACCTCTGTGGATGTAGCAAACTTTGGTGTTCTGCTACTTCTTGGGAGTCCACTTGGCCTACTATTTGTTATCGGCCACATGATTGTGGTTTAACCAGGTCGATGGATATGACTCGGTTCTCCTTTTTACCAGCAAGGGGCGGTAGTACTACTGATCTTGTCCCGTTGATAGACAAGACAGGAACTGCTTTTCTGTAAGAAGGCCCAAATTCCTTCTTTACCGCGATCTTTTCTCTGACCAGATCCCCGACTTTTGGAATCCAGACAGGCCTTGCTGGGACAGGTGGTTTTTCTTCAGTGGTTGTTGGCTGCTGTTTCAACTTTATGTTGCTCAGGTCTTTTCTTGTTTCATTTAAGTCCTGTAAAATAGCCAAGCGATCTTTGATATCAAAGCATTTTTCTTTAACCACTGAAGTCTGACTATCTAAGTCCTGGATTAACATTCTAGTCCCAAACAATAGTTCGTACGGACTGAGTCCTTTCAGAGAATTTCTTGGCAGGTTATTTAGACTACGTTGGACACTTATTAAATGTTTGACCCACCCAGCTCCTGAACCTAATACCTTTGCTGTTATAGATTGCTTTATGTCACGTTTTTTTCTTTCTACGATTCCGTTTCCCTCAGGATGAAATGGACAAGAATACCGCAACGCAATGCCCATGCTGGTCATGGCCGCCCTATAAGTTCGAGAGCTAAAAGCAGGACCCTGGTCAGAATGTAGCATGCCAATTGCGTATGTGCCGATAAAGACTCGCAAATCTTTTATACCAGTTCTGGCGTCAGCCGATCGCTGGGGCCACATCCATATGAATCTCGTGCATGAATCCACTGCGACCATGATATATTTATAGTTACCATCCCTTTGTAAGGGACCACAGTGGTCCAGGTAAACACAGGCTAATGGTTTATCAGAGATTAGAAGGTGCGTCTGTGCTGGTCGTTTCACTGTTGATACTTTCATTCTTTGACATATTTCACATTCTAGAACATAGTTCCTTGTTTGTCGTCGCATTTGTGGCCACCAGTATCTCTGTTTTAATAATGATACTGTGGCTGAAACGCCAGCATGTACAGAAGCAAGCCCTTCGTGTGCCGCTATGATGAGTCCTAACCTATGTTCCATGTTTGGAATTGCCCTATCCCCCACTCCAGGGATTCGAGCAAACGGAACATTATTTGCATCAGTTATGTATGAGTACTTTACTGGAAAGCCTTTCGGGAGTGTTTCTATCGCATCTTTTACTGTAGCGCTGACAGCCTGTAATATTTCGCTGTCTATTTTTGTTTTTGACCGAGTGATGGCAGCTACGGAAGCCGTTTGCACAGCTGCCTTCGCGGCCTAATCAGCCAATGAATTCCCTTCAACGTGAACGCCATCACGTTGATGACTCAGTGTATGTATCACGTGAGTCTTTTGTAGTTCCTTTTGCAGAAGAACTACTTGTTCCCAAAGCATTTTATGCTTGATTGTGCCACCTTTTGCATCTTTAAAACCGTTCTGAACCCAGATCTGCAAGTATTCATTGTAAGATTGGACGCAATAATATGAATCGCACACTATGAGTGTGGGGAATTCTCGATCGGTATTTTCAAGCGCCATCTTGAATGCCAGTAGTTCTGCTCTTTGAGCTGTACAGTCTCCTAGAGATTGCGTTTTAGTGACCACTGGTTTAAATTTTCCTTTGTGCCAGCGACCTTTTACAATCGCGCACGCAGCACTGTAAGCTTGCTTACCCCCCACTGCGGGTTGTGCTGATCCGTCTGTATATATTATACAGCCGTAATGTTCTAGAGGCAGAATTTCGGTCGGCAGAGGACATTCAAATTCATATTGGAGAAACTCTTGTGTTTTTAAGTTGGGATCAAATTCGTACGCCACGTCTGTTGCAGCAAGAGAATTAGCCCATTGTATCCATCTCGGATGGAGTGCTTTAGCATTCGGAATGCTTGCCTTTGTTACCGCCTCCAGGGCTGGTATCGGTGTCACGATGATTATTCGTTTACCTTGTGCTAGGGCTCGTTCTTTTGCTACTGCAGTCTGTACCGCGGTTAGAATTTTTTCCGTTGAGCTAAATTTCATTTATGCTTTTGTGTACAAGTGTGATTTGTATGCTATTGGTACCTTCTCTCCCTCATTAGAGGTCAGGTATGTGAATCCGCATCTTCCTGGGATGGCTCGAATCACAAGGTTGCGTGTGTTGTCACGTGTTTGTAATTTTGTTTTAACTAACGTATCTGTTTGTAAAGATCTCAAAATTTCTGTGTGTTTTTGAGTCCAATTGATTCTTTTAAAATCTGGTTTTATAAGATCATAGAGAGGTTTAACTCTCTCTGCATAATTTATAATATAAGTTCTTCCGAAATTTAGGAAACCTAGAATTGATTGTAAGTTTTTTAGTGTTCTAGGTGCTTGGATTACAGCACATTTCTCTAGGAAATTGACAGCCAGGCTTTTGCCTTCACTTGATAGTTCATATCCTAAAAACAGGACAGTTAGATGGGCAATTCTTGACTTTTTAAAGTTGAATTTGTAACCCTCTGCTGCGAACCCAAGTATTATGGTGTTCACTCTCTTCAAGTGAGTATCCAAGTCATCATCTGTTAGATAGATGTCATCGACATAAGATAATGCTTCGTCATCATATATTTGTAGTAACTCTGTTACTCTTGCTGAGAATAATCCTGGGCTGTTCTTAAACCCCTGGGGCAAACGACAGAATTTTTTTTGCGCGCCATTTATTGAGAACGCGGTCAAATATCTGCTCTCTGGTGCTATATTTTGACAGAAGAATCCATTAGAGATGTCTAATGTTGTTTTGTATTTTTTGCGCACTATGTTATTCATTAGTGCAGCACTATGCGAGTTTTGTACTGCAAAGGTTTTGCAACATGAGTTAAGGTGTCTGTAGTCCAAAACAAGACGATATGAATTGTCTGGTTTGGAGACAGGAAACAAAGGATTATTCATTTGTGAGGTGCAAGTTTCAATCACCCCCTGGTATTCAAGTTGATCTAGGATCTCTTTTACCCGTTTTTTAGCTTCTTGCTTAATTGGATACTGACTCTGTGCAGTATGTTGTGATTTTAACTGGATTTTGTGAGGAGGGGAGTCCTCATCCCATCCCACATGGTTTTTATATAATGCAGGAGCTTGGGCTACTGCCCACTTTCTTGCAAGTGTATATTTTTTATGAATTGGAATATGATTTGAGAAGGCAGGCATAATTATTTCTTCGCCATGAGGGCACTCCCTGACAAACTCTGGTGGCCAGTCTCTTTCAGCTAGAAGGATATCATAGCCCTTGGAGAGATTATCCCAAAAGAGACCCCTTATTTTCCTAGTCTTATCCCCCTCTATACGCAATGTTATTTCATATATTTTATGAGGTTTGCTAACTCTGGTATCTGCAGTTTCCACCTGAATGTATTCATTCGTGTCCACTGTCTCCAGATGATTCATAAGGATCTTGTGAGCTATGCTCACTTCTGCTGCGCTGTCTAGCATTGTCTGAGCCCATTCTCCGTTTTTCAGCTGTGTCCTCAGTATTCTCGGCATGGTTGATTACTTTAATACTGGCTACCTTCTTTTTTGGAAACTGTAATTTTTTATTTTGATGAGCAGGTTCCTTGTCTTTGGACTTGACGTGCTCTTCCCTGTGTTCTGACCGTCCTCTTCTTTCCGATTTCTGCAAGGAAGTCTGAAAAGATTGAGAGGGACGTGTATCAATATCTTGATATCTATCAGGTTTCTTCAGATTATCCCTATTTCTAAGCTTGTATTTTTTCTCAGAGGGCTCCCTCTGGGGAGACTTGTGTCCTTGGTCCGGAGATCTTTCTCTCCGCCGAGGAGACCTTCCTCTGGACTGGAATCTTTTTTATTTAGGAGTGGATTGTTTATTTCCATCCCAGCTCTTTTTTTGAGTGTTTAGATTATTTTTAATAAATACCTTTTCAGGTTTTTCAATAAGTTGGGGTTTCACCGGTTTTCCACCCAAACTATCTCTTCCTAGTTCTTCATAGGATTTTTCTATGATTCTGGCAATTTCAAATGGTTGGTCTGCTATATCTGTCTCTTTCAATCTCTGGTGGATCGCCACATTTGCTGCTTCTCCCTTTATATTGGCTAATAATATTGCCGAGACCTGCTTGAAGTCTTTTAGTAATTTCATACCAAGAGTTAAAGCAGGTTCTGGACCGTATTCATCTTGAATTTGTTTTAGCACATCTGGTATTACTGACATGGATGGAACACCATGTGTTTTTGTGTAAATGGAAGCAAAGACTGTACCCCAAGTGTCACAGTCCTCTACATGTGGTGTGATTCCCATTGGAAGACAGATAGTCAGAATCCTGTGTTTCTCAACCGGGGTGGTATCTGGAAATACCGCCTCTATTTGAGTGATTTTTTGTGCTAACCAGAATGGAATTTGTTCCCGTTTTGCGGGTACCTTACCTAGACAGGACTGTATGTTCTGTGGTGTAATTTTATTTGTGTTCCCCTGGTGAGGGATCAGCTGTGGAATTTTAATAGCTGGTTGGACTGTTGAAGTCCGCATTACATATTGGACTAATTGTCTGTGTATTTTTATTAGTTGTTTTAGCTGTGCTAAAAGTTCTGGTGCAGACATTTCTTCAATGTCTGGATGTGGTGTGTATCCGGATAGGACCGGCCACGTTGCTCCTGGTCTACCTAGTGGACTGAGCCTGGTGATGTGATTGTTATGTTTTAGGGCGCCATTAAACCAGAGCAGGTGCTCTTGGTATTTGAGTGGTATTTCCACCTCCTCGAAAGGAGTGTACTCATTTGGAGGTTCCTCTATTTTGTAATAGTGGAAGTCCTTTGTTACAGCGTTTGCTGCTGGAAAGTTTATCCATGAATAGAATACCTCTGTCTGCCGATATTCGTGTGCCTCAATTACGAATATGACTGTACCACCTCTCGGTGTCAGCCCATTTTCTATAAGTTTTAAAGTTATAGATTTTCTTATGTTGACCGGGATGAGTATTGCATCCGGGTCTTGCTGTAGGAGACTATTGTCAGCCGCTAGGAGTTCTGCTGCTAATCTAGCTGTCTCCCTTTCTTCTTCAGTTTCTGACATTCTACTGTCAAGAAGGTTAGTTTATTTGCAGATCAGGTTTCTATGGAAACAAAGATTAGATGCACAATATTTTGGAACAGTGTATCCTTCAACGTTGAATAAACCAAGAACCATACATAGGAGTCTCCTCCTACTAAGTTTGGCGGATTTAACCTTTCACCCACTCCAGACGTCTTTGGAGTATTATGGGGAAAAGGGGTCTGTGTGAAAAAGCACGACTGAGTTACTCTAATGTCTTACGTTAGATTTATCGCCTATCCAAACAGTTGGGCGCTATGTAGTGTAGTTCCTATTATCCCAATAGGCTCTGCGCATTGGAATAATATCTTCAATAGTATAGACGTAGGACAGAGGTTAACTAGGTCTTTTACTGTCGATATTAGACTTAAAGTTTAGTGTTTGCCAGCTAGCTCAGAGTTCACTAGAAACTTTCTCGAATAGACAAGGAGGAGTTTAACCTCCCTGGATAGACAAGAAGGGATTTAGTTTCTGACAACCATAGAACATGACAACTTTGCTCTCCCCTAATCAAGAGTGTATCTCGAGAGTCGTGTGAAAACAAAAGACAACTTATTTTACTCAGTCAGTTCAGTGCATTCTTAGTTTCACCAGATTGTAGAGAAAAGGAAGAGACGGGCGTGTTCAATAAAAAGATGTTATTTATTGATCAGTCTCTTTTCTCATACAAGAGAAAAGAATCGCTATTATTGCAATACTTATTGTTAAGTAAAGTGCATACAGTAATAACAGAATTATAAAATAATACTGTAAAAGCATTGATATGGTTTCTTAGCCATATGATACTTAAAATGGATAAAATAGATACATACATATATACATTGACTAATCGTACTCAATTGGTGCTTCTAACTACGCCTACCCCAATGTACCTGACCTAAGCCTAATACGTGGCGGGAGTAGATAAGTAGCAGTTTAAGTTAAGTTTGCTTTGCCACGAGTCTGCTTCAAGAATTCTCTACAAAGGGTTATTCAGTTCAGTACATGGGATTTAGAAGGCTGGAGGGCTGGTATCTCTATCTCAGGGCTTGATATTCCAGCTGCCTGCGAGGGCGGCTTGGAAGCGCCGGAGCTGGATTTCTCGGCAGGAAAAAAGGGAGCGTCTCTCTCTCTCAGCGCGTCAGGAAGGAGGGGCAGCGTCTGTGGGCTTCGCTGTCAGCTGGGCTCCTCGGCAAGTCTCGCTGCTCCAATCTTGTCACCACCTCGTGTGTTTGCTTAAGGCAATGTCGGTATTATTTATACCTGAAAGGTGCCGGGATTGACGTAAGGATGGACATAAATACGTCAATAAGGATGTCATACGAACTGGTCGTTCGCACATTCTTTACTGAAGTTCTTGGCTAAATCAAAACAATGGCTGTGGGGATTTCCTAGGTTGTGGTAGGTTTGATTTGTTTTGAGAACACCGTATGCCTATTAGGGGGCTGGAGAAATAGTGCTTGCCTAATGAGATGGCATGCGCTATGACCTAATCAGATAACGGGCTTCTGTGCCGTTGTGTGGCTAATCAGATAACGGGTTTCTGTGCAGTTGAATGGCTGCTAGTTAATTATTAACCAGACAAGGGTCAGAAATAGGGGGATCGATACAGTACCCATAGTAAATACATCACAGTGTAAGCAAACAAAATGGCTGCCTTGACTAAGAGCTGGGATTGGAATACACAGCAACCATCAGGGTTTAATGGGCCAGATCTTCATTAAGGCAGACTGTATTATCACAAATGAACAGGAGGGAGTGCAAAACTACAACAAATGGCCTAAAAACACCTTGTCATTATGGGAAATAGCATAACAAACAGTAAAATGTAAGTTTGCTGAGCTCTGAAAGTTCCTGTATCAGAGCAGATTTGCAGAAAACAAACTGTTGTTGGATAAAACACCAGGAGTCACAGAGATAAGACTCCCAACTGGGGCCTTGAGGCAGCAACGTGCAAGGGCGCTGGATAATCCGCATTTACACAGGGCAGTTAAACCCCGTTTAAGACCTCATAGAGCTCTATTTTTTCAGCTTTATTGCACTTAATGGTTTCTTTTTGTCTAGGTATCAGGGTGATTCCCTGCCTTCTAGAAAGATTGTCAGCAAAGACAGCACCACCTGGCCTTTTTGCATGTATGTCCTACATTTGTGTGTGTTTATGTGTGAACGAATGTCTGTTTGTCTGATAGTATGAACCCCTGTGAGTGAGAATATGTGTATGAACGTCGTGCTGTGAGGCAAAACTTAATTAGTGTTAGACGTTGGTAAAGGGAAAAAAGGTATAGAGAGATTGGGGTAGTAGGAAATGTATTTTGTCCTGCAGAAATGTGTTTAAAATTACCTGCGAGTAGCTTCAGAGGTCTAGCCAGAAGTGCGATGAACCAATGTAAAAGGAACCAGCAAGGAAGACGAAAGGCAGGGAAGAAGCAACGCTCTCCCTTCAAAGCAGTATATGCTTTCAAGCTTCATTTTGATGGAATTATAATCTGCTGACAATTACTGCCACTATGCTGTTGTGTCTCTGATTTGGAGGAATGTCAGCGTTGACGCTTCCACACAGTGATTGGGTACTCTCACTGCTGCCTCCAATCACAGAGAGTCCTGTTTGTGATGGCCACGATTCTGTAGAAGAAATAGAAGTAAACATACTTCAGAAGTAGGAATGAAAAATGTAAAGGGGAAATCTTTCTGTGGAGCATGTGCCCCCCAGAGGTGTTTCTATGCCTCCCCCAGGTAGCGCGCCCCACAATTTGAAGGTTTCTGCCCTAGACTATTGGTGATGATGAGAAGACAAGCTCAAGTATGTTGTCTTTAGAGTGTGTTGGTTATGAGACATACATTCTATACCACGTTGAGTGTATCAGTGAAGTTGAAGAGATGTCTGTGTTTTTGTTGTTGTTTTTTTTATACGTGTGTTGTCTGGGAGGCTATCAATCATGAAGTTCAACTGAAACCTTATGTCACTGTTATGCACCAGATACCCATTTATTGAACAGGTCATACCCAGACAAGAGTGCAATTTACTGAGAAAAGATCCAAGTTATATAGAACTTTATATATTGTAACAGATTTGTCTTACCATGGATAGCATTCCAAATATGAGTGCCTCGCACTCTAAAAGATCTTCCTGTCCATTTCTTGAATCTGAGGGCCATATGTGCAAAAGCATTTTTGCAGTCGAAAACAACCTGAATCTTAGAATCAGGCCATTTCCAATGAAAAAAATGCTCTTTCATACATACACTACACAAATTGTGATTCAATAAACTGTTACCAAATCGCAATTTGTGTTTAACGGTTCTGTATTTAGAAGGTGCATGTTTAGGGCGTCCCTTCCAAAAACTGAACTGCAGTGCTATTTGTGTTATGGATGCAAAACATTAATATTTTATTGACACTCCAGGGTGGTGGTAACTATTCGCAAATCGGGAACAGCCCCAACCAGACCCCTTCCCCTTTGTTAATGTTGAAGCAAATATGTGTCATGAGCAGGCAGTGGTCCAAAAGACCATAACCTACTCTTAAAAAATGAAAGTTAAACGGTTATTTTTTATTTTCTTAACACATCCCATTTACCTTTGAGGAAAATGACTGTATTTAAAAAAAAAAGATTGCTTTAATAAAAAGCGATCAGAGACATGCTGGTCTGTCAACCCCAGCAGGCCACCATCCCTGTGATAGCTGCAATTCCTAATGGGTCACAAATTGTAACATAGCTCATAAATATTCAAGAAGTAGGTCTATTTGCGACCGGAATAGGAATGGCTTTCTGAAGTTTGTAAGTTTTCTTACATTAGGAATCGTGATTTCCTAATTGTGATTTGGTAAAAATTGTAATTAAAATCGTAATTCCTATTATTTGTCCATATGGCCCCAAATTTTGAGATCTTTAACAAATGGACTGTTTCTTAATGACATTTGCCATGCATATTGCACAATTTTTCTTGAGTCTCCTTGAATGTAGCTTCTATGCATTATACAAACTGACTTAAAGAAAAACCTTTTATGCACAGACAGCCAGTATAATTTCCAATTTGGTTAACGAAAAGGGTGTTATGTTGTTTTGTTGCACAAGTATTATTTCAGGGACCATAAGTATTTTGTAAATATGTTGTATCACATAAATATCAAAGTCACATTCACCACTTCAAAAACCACACTTACCACCATAGTTTCTGAAAGGCTTTTTGAATGTATAAACCACTAATGCGGCATCTGCCTTACCTGTCAGTCAGTCTAGAAAATGTATGACATTCAAGGAATCCTTTGGTATTCTAATACTCAGGCAACATAGTGTGCCTATTTTGGATGTGGAATTTTAGAAACCCACTTGTTGAGGGCAATTGACTCTAGCATTGAGTAGCGATGTCTGTAGAGACTAATTTTCTTGCTTTCCTCTATAACTCCTTCCTAATCTGTGCCAAAAGACTAGTTGCCTTTGTTGGATTCTAGGTTGTGTCCTGAGTGAGTGAGTACATGTGTGTGTGGGGGTGGGGGTGTTTGTGTGTGTGTGAGATAGAGAGTCAGACAGACAGAATGGTCAAATTCAGAACCATGTTACTCAGTGTGGCAGCTAGAGTACCTTTCATTTTTCTGAACTCGTCCACCAAAAACTGGACCTCCTCTTGGATCCGTTCCTCAATGCTCCTCTTTCCCATTCCAAAATTTCTCAAGGTCATGAGAGAGAATCGTCGAAGTTGCTTCCAGCGCTCTCCATTGCTCACGACAACACCTGAAGAGAACACAGGAAAACCTAAGAACATGACAATTGTAAATAATGCAGCAACAAAACATGTTGCCTGTTGTGTTGCGTATGCTTCAAGTCTTATTGTTTGTATATTGTACCAGGTTAGCTGTACATCTGGCAACCTGGACCAGGAAATGCAATCATAGCACAGACTAGGCTACATCCTTGACCAGTCACCATTAGGAAAATGTCCAATCCTCTCTCTAGACCTCTTCTGGTCATGATTTATTTAATTAATGCCACCATTTAATTGGAGTCAATCATTAGCCCTTGAGGAGGCCATAACAGTTTAATGATATCACTTAATGATATTTAACTCTATAAAGTTCTGAAAACTATGACTCGTCAAGTTTTCTTCCCATTAGTGCAAGGCTCCCCTCCACATGATGCATGCTCTTTCACTTGCTTCGTTCAACATCAAACTGTGTCTATCTTAATTATTCTGACTTGTGGTTTAAGTGAATGAGTTTAAACATGCTGCCTGGAACAACCGGCTGACTTCATGATATCAACTTATGAACAATCAAATCAACCCTTCCTGCCAATAGCAAATTCTCATATGCACTAAAGACCTTTAGTTTAACCTGATATAATACAAACATAATCATTGCTATTCAAAGTTAAACATGGCCCCTGCATGCTGCAGTATCCATGCATTATTCCACCATTCAAATATACCACCACCTGTCCAGGCAAGTCTCCTGCTATCAACTATTTTTAAAGATTCTATTTAAGTCCATTGACCCACATATTTCAGATTTGCAGCCTTCAATGATTAAAGTCAACTGACTATCATTTACACATATCAAACTTGGACCTTACAGACCTGAATATGTAGGACTACAATTGTCATGTATACTGGATCCACCAATTTCAAGACGTGTTATGCCTTTATGTTTTAACAAACCAGGCTGCAACAGGTTGTACATTCCAGAATGTTTAGACATTGTGTCTTGTTTCTTTTCTCTCTCTGCTTTTTTTATAACATTATTTATGATCCAGAACCAATTGATCCTTTTTAGGATACATTGTGTAATCACAATCCCTAAAATGACATTTTTTTGAAATGTGCTACAGAATATAACTACAGAAATAAGTGAATACATAAGTAGAAAATACTTGATAAAGTACCCAGAATAGCATGTAATCCAGAACATAAGACATTTGAGCGGTGGACGAGATCTCAAACATTTTTATAGCCTCGTTGTGGGTGCAGAGCTGCATGATCCTATATTTTCTGCTTGGATGATGATAAAGTAGAATCATTTACCATATCCTTTGGTGACCATACGGATTACTGGAAAGTATCCTCGTCCACTGAAGTCGTCTCCTTGATCCACAAGTGCTTCTTTCACCGCCTCATACCCGCATAGCACGAGCACTGGCTGAGAGCCAAAGTACAGCGTAAAGACTGGCCCATACGTTTTACTGAGCTGTGGGGAAAAGGAAAAATGTAAGAGAAAAAAACGTCATGGCCAAAACTGGAACCTCCATATTTACTTGGAAAATTGTTTTTGCAAAGTAAGGTGTTCCGAAAACAAGCAACAGGTGTCTTGTGATATATTTAATAACGCATGTAATTTTACAAGGCATGCAGTATAATTTGTGTGTCCCCTTTAGGTGACAAAGGGAGCTTGTATCATTTTAATAAGTCAAACATCTGTATTGCTTATGCGTTGCATTCATGTTGGCAATGATTTTGCTTTGTGTTCAAAGGTGAGGTCTTTGGTTGGTCAGTTCTTTGAAAACTTCCCAACACATGATTTCTTCCTCAGGTTCATAGATAAGTTGGTCAATTTAAACTGCTTCGTCTCCAGTGCTTTATCATAAGCATCAACAAAAGATTAGCAATGCCAATTTTCCTGGCTAGTCTGGTGAAGGAAAGCCTTAAGTTGATAAAGACAAGGAGTAGAATATTATGCATTCTCTAATCTTGCTTTTTTTACTACCCCAACCACTTAAAAAGGATATTAAAACGTAATTTCCTGTAACTCCTGATATTGTACACAAAACTAGGTAACTAATCGATTGCATTAACTTTCACGTTTCCTGACGCAAACTAAAGTCCATACACCGAAGACCCAATAGGAGAAAAACAACCTTTAGGAGGCAATCTGATTTGCTCAAATTGACACTAGAAAAGAAAAGAAAGGATTCACTAATGTCTACAGTCATATAGGGAGCCGTGGTATAAGGTAACTTACTATATCAGATACAGAAGGGATAATATTTGCATTCATGTCTTTCTTAAAAGTATATCAAGTGATAACTCCTTTCTTGATCATGTTCCTCCAGTTGAGAACTGGCCACTGCAAGCCCCATAGTCACATTGGCTAGCATCTGATTCTAGGCCATGATCTGAGGATGTAGTGAATATCTTAGGGCCATTACAAGCTTCCAGAAGACTCACTAACCATGAAATATACTCCAGAATGTCTCACTCTAAGATACTCATATCTGAGTGGTAGAGGCTCATTTCTAGGTGTTTTATGTTTAAACTCAGAATGATTCCACAATAGAATGCCCCTGGAAAAAGAAGCTTGAATAGAAGTGGCTAAGAGGCTGACTAGCCTGTCCAACTTTTGGGGAGAACTAGGTGTAAGAGACTGAGGGCCCAATTCAGAGTTTGGCAGACAGGGTCTCCATCACAAACGTGAAGGAGTACCGTATCTGACAAACTCTCAGTGCATCCACCTCATTTAGAGATGCACACACCGTAAGGCTTCTGTAAATGGAGCCCCTGTTGGCTCCATAGACAGAAAGGTTAGTCAGATGTCCTGATGGACTAAGGGCTGTCAGAAGCAGAGCATTACGCCACCTGCCCTATTTAGGGTTGACAGCGTAATGTCATTTTTTATATGTCACCATCGGGTGAAAAGAAAAAAGCAAATAATAGCCCCACATGCTGAGAGGAACTCTAAAGGGATCTGAAATGTAATTTCTCTGTATGACACTGCTGGAATTAATTTGGCTGAGAAGATTTCAAGAACTGAGTTTACCGATAGACGAGCCGTTTGAGATAAAACCTCCTGAGTTGAAATGAGAGGTGACACATTTTGTAATTTACTTTACTAGGTCTGAGTGAAATTTACATTACGCCACCATAACTCATGTAATTTGGGGACTTTTGCATTACGCTTGTTACAAGAAATTCCAAAGATTAGGTCTTTATGCCACTTCATGTAATTATGCACCACTTGTGGTAAATATTTACAGCAATCTGATTAAAACAACAAAACAACAGAGGCTGTTGTTCGCAGTGCTTTTGTTCTTGCACTATTTTTTGGGGATGCTCGTCAGCATGTCTGCTACAAACAGATTAAAAAGTGGGGGGCCAAAACACATTCCTGCTTGAGCATGTGATTTGTAACGATTCTTTCTGCTGAATCTTGTGTCAAATCCAATTTTGATCCTCACCTATGTATCCATATGTGGATTCTAAATGGCTTTTAACAGAGATGGGCAATGCCCTAAGTTGTGAGTTTTGTTCCTTGCAGTCCTCTGTTTACACTATCGAAAACTGCACTACAATTTCCAAGAAGCACACATATACTGAAGTCCCTTTAAAATGGCTTTTGTGACATTTTGTTTAAGATCATGACATTATCCGTGGTCTCTGAGCCTAGACTGAAGCCTATCTGAAATATTGAAAGAAGCTTTGCTGATGTATCCATTCTTCCAGTTGAAATAGAACAATTTTAGCTAACAGTTTGGTTTCCAGTAAGTCTATAGTTCTTTGTATTTTTCTAAATTTCCGTTTTTATTTATTCGATGAAGAATTGATCCTTTTCAAGAGTCTGGAATGGACTGGGCTTCAAGACAGTTTGTAAGAGAGATGACCTTTTAGAAGGTTAATAGGAATGAAGTTTGGCCCAGAGGGTCTGGGTGATTTAGCCAGTTTCAGATTAGGGAAAACCCTATTTCTTAAATCCTGATGGTTACATGACAACAGTATTAATCTTCCAGTTGCTTGTCGTGACATCATAATGCAGCTCCGGGGGCGTGGTCTGGCTACAAAGGAAAATGTCCCCCTGAGTATGGAGCTCTGCTTCGGGACAAAATCCAGATGGAGGCGGCGCTCTCCCCAGCACGGCCAGGGCTACCACAGTGACGTTTTTGGAGAGCCAAGCTATGATTGGCCAGAGTTTTGTGGCAAAATGAACTCTTTTAGGGTTTATTTTGGAATGATGAAACGATTGAGGTGACAGATGTCTATCAGGCCCTGTGACGCAACAAAAACCTTGGTCCTAGTGTAGCCGGTGCGCCTTGCCATATCGCGTATAGCGGAATTGAAGGGATAACACCCTCTTTGGTTCTGGTTCTTCTGAAATGGTAGGAACTTGCAGCGCTTTCTACAAATACGAATGAAATGTTCTCTAATTGCTTTTTGGAAGCCTCTATAAAAGGGAAAATTTGAGAACAGCACTTCACAGCAGAGAATCACTTTGAGCACTTCTGGGAGTTGTTTATTCTTAGAATGTGACAAAATAGGTCGGCGCTTCTTATATTGTCGCTATTATTTGAGGATATTCTTCATGTTACTTCAGTAATAAAGACCCGGTGGACGTAACCCCTAGACACTGTTTGTTTGCAGCACGTCTCCTGGCGCTTCATAAGGAGATTAATCTGACTGCAGACGATATGGGTCTTAAAGTGAGGTGAATTCTTTCAAGTCACATTTTGATATCATTCGTAAGAGTATTAGAGGTGTAATGTAAAGAGGAAAAAAAATACCTGTGACGCACTACAAGCTTAGGGTCTCACGTATTCTGTCAGCCTTGCATTGATACCACACAAGGGTTTTCTGATATCATGTACAACGCAACAAAGGAGAAAATATTTCCCTCAATGCTGATAATTACGACAGGATAGGATACTATAACGCATCACATAAATTAATTAATTAACAATAACCTGTTTGTATTTCCATAATACCTCTCTGTACAGCTACTGGCAAACTATATTCTGAGGGGGAAAAACTTTCCTACACTCACTTTCACAATAAACTCATGAATAGAATGTGACAAATTTCGATTATAATCTTCACATTACCGACATCACTATTGTGAAAGCTGTCCATACTATAATTAAGGAGAGTGACAAAGCCTCAAACACTGCAATTTTAGTTAGAATTGATTTAAGAAACTCTGAATAACACTTTGTGAAGGATAGTGATGATAGACGAAGTGACCTTGAACCAAAGAGGAAATGCTGTGATTAGGCGCACTTGGGAGGCAATAGTCCTTACCTGTGCCTGCATTCCCACCATATTATTGGAAACTCAGTTCTAGTTACTTTTTGGTTCTGTGAACAAGGCAAAGTTCACTGTTTTATTGCCAACTACTATCGAGTGCGCATAACCAATATGTCAAGCATAATCACTGTTATAACTCAGACAAATAGGTTTCTGTTAACACTATTAGTATTAATTTTAAATACAGAAGAACATCCACAAATACCTAATTATAAGAACGAGAACAAAAATTCCAAGCAGCCCCTCTTTGCAGAATTATTAAAGCAATCACGCAGTATGTCTACAAAAGCCTCAGCTTTACCAAGATCTAGCCCATCTCAGGTCGCCTCAACTGCAATATCAGGGGAAACTATGGATCACATTTTACAAGAAATTTCGACAATCAGTTGCCATTTGACAGATATGGACACTAACATCTCTTCTCTTACAACAGAGGCCAAATCAATTAGAGCGGATATTGTACAATTTCATAATAAAAACGGAAGGACTAGACAAACTGTTAACTGTAGTAGAAGCCAGGCTTTATTCAGTGCAAAACAGGGATCAGGATTTATTACTTCTCCGCAGCAAGCTCGTTGACCTGGAGGATCGCAGCAGAAGAGATAATATTTGTTTCTTCGGCTTGCCAGAAAAAAATGTTGAAGATCAGAATACTAGAGCATTCTTATGTAATGTTCTTCCCAAATGGGTTGGTATTACCTTTGATCTATTGCTTGAAATTCAACATGCACATCGTATTGTCCCTCCACGTAAAGACTCAGATTCTCGCCCAACACCCTTCATTGCTTGCTTCTTGAGACATGAACAAGTAAGACAACTATTAATGGTGGCGGACACACAAGGTTCATACATATATGATTGTCATGAACTCCGCATGGCAGCTGACTTCTCAAGAGAAACTAATGAAAGAAGAAAGGCATTCCTATCTATGAGACCTCAACTGCGGAAAATGGACATCAAATATGGTTTGTTTGGCCCAGCTCGTTTCCGCATCACCAAAAATGACGACTCAAAAGATTTTTGTATCCTGAAGATTTACAACACTTCCTGGATGGCATGAAAATTCAGAATATGGACATACAACATACTCCTATAGACCAGTCTTCCCAAGGTTTTAAATATTCTCAACAACAGTCAGATAGTATATGTCGCAACACCAGTGAAGCTCATCAGAGACATAGAACGAACAATCCGTACCCATGAAGACAAAGCCTCTGCCTTACAGACAGCATCTACCTTCACACAAGACCAGCTTAGAGATAAATCTCGCTCTCCCTTAAAATCTGCTTCAGATGGAAAGTAGGCCTTGACGATATCTACTTTTTATTACAGATATAGTTATAGCTAGTACCCTCTTCATAACTATTTTCAAGTCCCTTACATCAGAGACTGACTAGTATATGGTTCTTATGCTTTAAAGAAAAATAGCTTCTACACTTTGAACAGATAAGTATTACCTACATTTTTTATTTATTCATTGTTATTATTATATATTATATAGTATTTATATTTATAATTGCATCTATGCCTATATTATTCAGAGTTAAACTATGATCTGAAATATGGTTGTTATATTTAAGGCTTGTTAATGGAGAAATATTTATTATATGCTATTTCAAGTTGTGCACCATAAGATTTTAAAACCATATGTCCTTAGCTATATTTGAAGCAAAATGTTTTAGCTTATTGTTTAATTCTCAGCATGTCATATTGTCAACTTCTCTCCACACTTTTTGAATTACAGATGTTTTAGTATATATTTATGTGTCTTATTAGACTTAGCCTCCTCCTTTCTAATAGTCAATGTTCTACATAAATAGGTCCTCGGAGACCGCTCTGCAACGGAGGCACACCGCACTTTACAGGAGGACACTGATTTCTCTGTCACACCACACTTTACCCCTGACCCTTGGAGGATGCTATAACTGCACAGAGCCGGTCCCGCAGCGCCGGGCGTGCACCGGGCGAATACCAGGCGAAGACGTGCCTTTATTAGCCCATCATAGACCGGAATAGACTGAGCTGGGCCACGGCTCTTTATTCATCGTTAAAAGGTACTGTGACAGGGGGAGAACGTTTGCCTATGTACAAACAGATACTGGTATTGTTATCTACTAACTTCACAATTTTTCAACGCAGGGATCATCTTCGCTGATAACAGATAACGTTATATGTATTGACAGTTTAACATCACTTCCCATTGGGTTAAAACTAGATTGCTACGGGCTTTTGAGTTTGAATTGTGTTAGGTTTTAATATAATTTGTTTGTCTTCTCCATTTTACACATAATTTTGAAAATGGGGAAAAGGAAATCACCGACTGTCAAGAATACCAAGCTTCCCAATCTGAGGTATACTCACGCCAGTCTTTACTTAACTATTTAACTGAAGCAATGGGCGCTATTCGCCAACAGATCATGACCGTAGAAGAGTCGCTGAGTTCGGGGAATTTAAACATGGGCAGTGATATGGTAGGCGATAATGCATCACAGGGGTCCCCTGTCCCTAACATAGAAGTACCCCAGTTAAGTGCTAATGGTTATATTGTAAGTACTTCAGGGTATATATCTGAAAGTGGTCAAGACTATGAGTGTCAACCACCTACTAAGTGTGCAAGAAACCCAGACACCCTTCCTAAAATAACAGGGGACACAGGACCTCCGGCTAGGGGAACCCCTTTAAAAATCCAAGAAAAGGCCATAGCAATACAAAAACTTGAGAGTAGGGAAAAATCTACAGATAGCTCCAATGCACGTACACAGAACAAGGTGGTCAAGATAAAAGCCAAACTGGATTCATTAGACATCTTTCTTAGAACAACATTAGACAACCTAACAAGCAGAATTGGAAAAATGGAAGATGCATTATCTAACCGTGTATTCAAAGGAACTGATTCCGGCACAGGAGTTATTAGACGTGCATAAGAATAATCAAGTCCAATCAGTTAATAGTGATAGAAGTCAAGACACAAACCCTGCCATTGGTAGCAATGGGGAACCTGGGCGTGTACTACATCAAAGAAATGAGAAATTCCCTACTATTCACCACGAGGCTCGCCCTAATACGATAGTCCCAACCCCGATCATATCAACTCATTCCCCAAATTCGCATTCTCAACCCCTCTAGCTTCATAAATGATAGTGAAGGTGAAAGACATAAAATACATCTGGATTTGCCACCTGCCGCCACTCCTTATGTAGTGGTATTAGCTAATGTCCCAAGAGTACAGACGGGGACGTCGTAATCATGGGAGCTTCTAAGGAATAGATCGTTATACTGGCTTGGCACCAGGATGGGTTTATCTGAGAGATTATTTGAAGAATTTAAAATGGCAAAGCGAGTACCGTGGGTTGGCAGAGGCTGAAAGAACTTGAGTGGAGATTGAGTGGTGTTGACATTCAAAAAGACCGCAACTAGTGCAATTAATCCTGAATAGAGCTGGGACCCATACAATCACAAGTCAGGGAGTCAATCTAGTACATTTGGGTTACTTCTATCACCCAAGGAATAATAATACTCTTACTAACTTGAGGGAACCACAGCTGTGGGGTTTGAGAAATCAGTTTAATGCGCCTGTCTTCAGTCAGTTCGCGAAACTCGCCAATCTCGAATCAGTTGACTCAGTACAATTAGGGGATGTACAGCACAGAGTTACTCCTAGGACACAGGGGACCTCGCATAGTTTGGGGCCTCTGGTACTGTTACCTGCCAACACAAATAATAATGAACATGTCTCCTCTGAGAAAGAAAGCACAGAGAGAGTATACAACCCGCTGTGCAATACCATGATAGAACCAATTTTACCCCCACCCCAACAAATTAATTCCATATCAACTAACAATATTAATGAGAGGGTTAATGAATGTGGTAATGGACTGGAGGATAAGTGTCAACTTTTATTCTTGAATGTTGCCGGATTAAAATCTAAGGTGTCTAATACCCAATGGGTCGTATTTGTGAATAACTTTAATATTGTCAGCCTTCAGGAAACCTGGGTAATAGACCCCATACATATAAGTGGCTATAAAACATTCCATACCCCAGCTATCACTTCATTATCTGGCAGGGCAAGAGGGGGGCTGTGTACGTATATCTCAAATGACTTGATCTAAAGGAAAATTGAATTTATCGCTAATGAACCTTACTATCACATACTTAGACTACACATAGATTGTACTCTCTGTATGGTGGTAGTGAATTTTTATAACAATGCGACACCCGAGACGATTAAGGATATACTGAAATCTCTGAGCAGACATTTACACAACCTAGATACCGGTCCTAACAAAGAGATAATTATGATATGGGGCGGGGATTTTAATTCCCCCACATGTAAATACGCTGATAAAGAGGTTTGTGGCCTAACATACCAAAAAGGTGATAGTTTTGCCCATTTCCCATATACCGTGTATGGCGATTCTCTGAACGATATCATGTTTATGTTTGACTTGGAATTTGTTAACAATCTGTTCGCCCATGTTACCTTTTTGCCCTACTTTTAATGGCCGAGGCATATTTTCAACCATAGATTTTATACTGTCTTCCAGCAGATATTCTTCACATAATAACATTTTTAAGACACATGGGATTTCCTTAAGCGATCATCACCTGACTGCTGTTCCTGTCGTGCTCTGCGAGCGTAACGGATCACTTCTGCTGTTCTCTGCGCTGTCAGAGAGGATTTAATAACTCTCCGTGCTCCGTGCTGTTGCCTCCCCGTGGACTCGCTGGTGTGAGCGAGAGCTGCTGTCGGCACGCTCTGACCTACGCTCCCAGCTTGAGTCTACAGGGTTGAGGCCAGGGCAAGTGAAAGAACTACATCTAGCCCGGGGGACTGCGAGGACCAGCAACCCCTGCCTGGAGCAGCTGGTGCCTCTTCCCCCAGGCGACACGCCCACGGACACGCCCACCGGCGAATCAAGGATTTAGCTTCGTGACACCCGCTTCCCGGGCGCCACTCACCTGACTGCTGTTCCTGTCGTGCTCTGCGAGCGTAACGGATCACTTCTGCTGTTCTCTGCGCTGTCATAGAGGATTTAATAACTCTCCGTGCTCCGGTATGTTGCCTCCACGTGGACTCGCTGGTGTGAGCGAGAGCTGCTGTCGGCACGCTCTGACCTACGCTCCCAGCTTGAGTCTACAGGGTTGAGGCCAGGGCAAGTGAAAGAACTACATCTAGCCCGGGGGACTGCGAGGACCAGCAACCCCTGCCTGGAGCAGCTGGTGCCTCTTCCCCCAGGCGACACGCCCACGGACACGCCTACCGGCTATACGTATAAAATAACAAGTAGTCTCCCGCGACGCGGGACGCGCGCGGGACCAAGCGCGGAGCTAAGCCCGGGCAAAGGGCGGGCCGTCTGCGGCCGTCCGAGGACGCACTAGGACGGGACGGGCCACCCTACTAACATCGGCTCTCAAAAAGTAAGGCTCATTCGTATCTGAACACATAAACAAAGTACATTTTGGTTTCTAAGTACGCGGGAATTGAAGTTTGATATTAACACCAATTGCGCGAAAGGAAATGGGGCTTAAAAAATTACGATCACGGACCATCTTCATGAAACGTATGGGCACAGAGGATGCTGTACGGAAAACAAAAGACAAATCAGTTAAACAAGGTCGCATACTGCGGACCCCGGCAATCAGTGAATATTTTTTTGGTCTTACAACCAAGGATGAAACTGACAAAATTATAATAGATCCAGAAGCGACAAACATCTCCGTAGTACCCGCAGGGCTAGAAACACGTTTTGAAATTGCATCCGGATCCAATTTAAATCTTCATCTGAGTAATGTGGTTTCTGATAATAAGCAAAAATCTATCGATTCCCTTAACAAATTACAATTCCAGGATCAAGAGGAGATTCATCTTGTATCCTCTACTCCCAAAAAAAGCTCTGGGAATAAATGTCAACTAGAAGAACTCTGGGCTAATAAATCAAAGATATCAGAAAAACTATCAGAGCCCAAAATAACTAATAGTTTCCCTCAGTTAACAAACCCAGCACAACCTCTCTCACTTGAATCATCTGTTGACCCATTCAATATAAAAACTAACTATGCAGCTAACATTGTTACACCAATGTCAAAAGCCCTTTTCACACTACAAGAGATACTTGAGTCAGTGCTCTCCTTTCTGGGAAATATACTAGAAAATTCGGACCAAACCTTGGACGTTCAAATCGGGATCCTTAGGCATCTAGTGGAGGAAAAGAAGAGAAGAAAATCCCCTGAAATGGAAAATAAACATCCGGAATACAATAATGATCTACAAAAGAATAATAATATAAGTCATTGCAACATTGAAAAGGAGACACAAAAACACGACCGTGGTACTCAGACATTAAATGTAACAAAACGAAAAAAGGGAAAGCTAGAAAATCAACTTGAAACATCAATAATCTCTCTAAAAAAACTCTTTACGGAAAAACCTCCAAGTGAAAAGCAATATCCAATTTTCACAAAAGCGATCAAATCAAATACACTAAATAACGATGATCTGATTGAAAATACTCAAGAAGTCAGTCTCAATAATACGCCAGAAAATAAAAAAGGTGGGAAACCCTGTAGTAAGAAAGAAACTCAGCAAGTGGAAGGAAAAAAAAAGAGGAAAAAGCCATTAAGACGTATCCATAAAAGAAAAAATCGCAAGTTGAAATTCCAAAAGTCCATATTTGTCAATGAAATACAAGAAGTACAAGAAGGTGATTCCGTAAAATCAGGATTGATTGAGAATATGGAAACCAGCTACAAAAAAAAGGAAGAGAAATTACAACTACTAGACCCGGTAGCAAAAGAATTTTATCCATACAAACTCTTTGAAAAACCAGTACACCATGACATATGTGAAAGAAATAACGAAGGAAAAAATTATTATGGTGCAGAAATATGTTACTCCAAAACATTACAACTTGAAGAACTTTTCCCAATGGATACGGTACCTCTTAACAGAAGCAGGGTCGTCAATCTCCTTCACTATATAAAGCCATTAGAAACCCTAACTAGCAGTGAAATTGATTTAGTAACTTTCCCGCAACGAGATAACACTAAAAAAGCTATAGTATCGTTTTGGTCATATGTTATCCCTGAGATCATACTCAAAGAAAAAGAGACATTACACAAACATGGATATGATGTTATCCCAGTAATGATTCCAAAGGAAGATAGAATCCCCACAGGATACGATGAACAAATACGATCAATCTCTAATTCCCAATATGAAAATCACTTCAGACCCATTGATTTGACTGGAGCGTCGAATTTAGGAACTAATCTTATAGGGAAAGACTCTCTAAAAATAAAAGTGGAAAATGGAGAAAGGGCAGTATGGCACCAAGACTCTAAAGGAAGAGACTTCAGTGAAAGCATAAAGTCGTGGTCAAGGGTATCAGGGAATTGGAACAGTAAGAAATTCTCTACATGTCTTGGACAATCTGTTTAACAATGGCCTAAAAATAACATCATGGAACATGGCGGGGAAAAATACGATCAAACTGAAGGAGGCCATAAGTAACCATCCAGACATCTTGATGCTACAAGAAACATGGGCAACTGACTCATTTTCTTTGAAAAACTATTATGCTTATGACACCCCAGCCATAGCCACTAATCGGGGCCATGCAAAAGGTGGTTTGGCCATTCTATTGTCGGAGGAATACTTGTGGGGCCAGGAAGTTATTCAAACCAAATCATACCACCTGCAATGTATAAAGGTCGTACTAAAAATACATAACTCAGCATCCGAAAAGGCAATTTTGCTTTTCAACGTATATGCCCCTCCTGGCAAGAACGAAGATATCACATTTGTGGAGATAATGGAAACCATTGTGCAGATAGTAGAAGATCAATTACATATTCCATACATAATAACAGGTGACTTAAATGGCAAAATCTCTAATTTTGAAATTAGTACATGGGCCGAATTATATAAAGAGGAATCTGTTGAATTCTCAGTCCCACAATTCCCTAAAGGTTTAAAATCCGATAAAAGAGGAAAACTATTACTATCTACATTGCCCACTTTAAATGGTGTAATCTTGAATGGCAACATAGAAGGCGATATCCCGGCATCCTACACCAGACGGGGTAACGGAAGTCTATCCATTATTGACTACATCATCTGCAGTATGAATCTATTGGAGACTGCTACCCACCCACAAGTAAAGCTAAGCAAAGAGAGTGACCATGCGCTGATGAATTTAACTACGGAATGGAAGCCTCAAACTGCACTAGATAGGCAGTTAATTTTCCATAAAAGTTCTGTCTTGATAAATGGAGAACAGAGAAGAATTTTCTGGAGCTCTAAAATTCTGGACAGAATATCGACATTGATTGAGCATGCTGGTCTCCTAGCAAAAAATTTTTCGGAGGACCCAATAGAAAACTTTGAACACATAACTGATGAGCTTAGGAATTTTCTATTGGACAAATTACATCGTGCTCCTCCAGGAGTTAACAGGTGGAATAATCAAAATCTCAATAAAAAATAAAATACAAACTAACCAAAATTCTATTACGAAGAAAAAACTGAACAAACTCGTACGTGTCCAATATATGAATGCCTCTATATCTACTGAGAAAGAAATCAATAAACTAAAAAATAAACTCAGGAGAGAGAAGCAAAGAAATAAAAAAGAAACTCAAGACCGCAATTGGATTGACATTCAAGTAGCAGCAAAAGACTCTAATCAACGCAAATATTGGTCCCTCATAGCAAAATTAACAGGGACGAAAAAGAAACTTCAACCAATACCTGTCCCCCCAAAGGAGTGGGAAACTTATCTCACTGATTTGTACAAAGTAAACCCGATTATATCTGATGGGAAAAGTCAAGAAAAAAAGTAAAAGTAAAGGCAAAGTGGACTTACAAACTCTTAGAGTTACAGCTATCTCAGTGGAAAGGACAATCAGAAAAGCAAGAAAAACAGGTGCCTCTGGCCCAGATCAGATTCCTATAAAGATTTATCAAGCAAATCCAAGGGAATGGAGTAAATCGTTATCGGATCTATTTAATTTTATCTTCAAAATCGGACAAATACCAAAATCCTGGCAGGGGAGTACGATTATCCCAATACATAAAAAGGGGAGCAAGACAACTGCCGGAAATTATAGGCAAATTGCCCTAATGGACGCTGCGGGTAAAATCTTTGCAGCAGAAGTTCTACAAAGACTAAAGGACTGGGCTTTTTCACTGGATAAAATTCCAATGTTCCAAGCTGGCTTTAGGCCAAAACATTCAGTTACAGACAATATTGCTATTATCCAAACAATATTAGATAAATATGTAACAGGAAAATCTCAGCCAGTATACGCAGTGTTCATCGATTACTCGACTGCGTTCGACCGTGTCGATCGACCAACTTTATGGCATAAACTCAGGGAACTTGGAATTCCAGATCAATTACTGCAAACCATTATGAATCTTCATACCAATACCTGGTGTCAGGTACAAATGGGGGGAGAAAAGGGCCTAACAAAAAGGATACAAACAGCTAATGGTCTAAAGCAAGGGTGCCTTCTGGCCCCATTATTATTTTCTTTATATCTCAGCGACCTGCCTAAACAGCTACAGCAGGGCTTATGTTTATCACCTAAAATTGCTAAGCAAAGCATACAAGTACTACTGTATGCCGATGATATAGTGATGCTTGATCTAACCCCTTTCGGTCTACAAAATTCTCTGGATATACTTCATGCTTATTCAAAAGCAAACTTCTTAACCCCGAACTTAAATAAAACACAAATTGTGGTTTTTTCGAGAAAGAAATTTAGTAATAAATACAGTTGGAGTCTAGGTGGAGGAAAAATAGAAATAGTGAACGAGTATCCCTATTTAGGCAGGATACTATCAAAGAACACCTCTAATGCAAAACATATAGAACATTTAATGAAGAAATCTGATGTTCACACTGAGGCCCTCTTAAGACTCTACCGTTCTACTGGGAATCGGCACTTCTCCTCTCTGATTAAAATATATAAAGCAAAAATTCCACCTGTGCTATCATATGCAACAGAGTATATTCCGATAAAACAGTGGACCTACATGGACCGTAAAGAGGGGAAAATTTTAAAAAGAATAATGAAGGTCTCTGATTCCGTACCAGTTCAGGCATTACGTTTGGAATTCTCGATCACAAGTTCGTTCGCCACAGCAGTAGCCAACGTAATCAGGTGGAGCTACAATCTTCTTAATGCAAAGGAGGGCACACTAAGACACTTACTGAAAAAGGAAGTCTTTAACGGTGAAACAAAAAACCAGACCTTCTCAAACAATATGAAAATTATATTCCAAATGGCAGAAATCACCCCGGATATTTTATGTAGTTGGACAGTAGCTCAATTGAAACTCTTTCTAAGATGCTATACCCCGAAGCTAAGCTATGAATTAGACTATGACCACTGCAAAAAACTGAAAACATATAAATCCTTCACGGACTCTCTGGAATATAAGCAAATTCAACCATATATCGGGTTCTCCCTGATCCATGGCGCAAGAAGGACAATCACTATGTTAAGACTGGGCATTTTACCAGTACTAACTTACACAGCAAGATGGTCGCCAGGAGGAACATTCCTATGCCCCCTGTGTGAAGGGGGAGACCAAGACATTGAGCATTTGCTGTTTGTGTGTCCCAATATAAATGTAACTATTGCACGCACAAGATATCTTGCCCCGATTTATCAAACTTGTAGAATCATCAAAGTGAGTGAACTATTGCAGTTGTGTAAACATCCGTCAAATGAATTTGTTTGTTACAATTTCTTTAAGTTTTTTAAATCTTTTTTACCATTGTACTGATTATATGTGAAACTTATCTTTTTCTATCTTTGTAAATTGTATATTTGTGGTCCTCTGTCGAGTACCAGTACAAATAAAATTTTTGACTTTGACTTTGACTTTGACTTAAGCGATCATTTCCCTTTAAGCGTAGATGTGATAGTGCTTGAAGAGAGCACTAACGCCAGAACCATCTCTGCTGATAATGCTGACAACATTGCCTTGTGAAGACAAAATGGATATGCACTTAGATGGGCTTCTGTGAACACTGATGAATTTATTTCAAAAGTTGTATCAAACTGTAAATGTATGTTTTTGTCATGCTTGGGTGAAAGGACGCTCAGTCAAGAGATTATGGAAAATGTCATGGTAATCTCTAAATATATAAAAAAAATCTCTTTTTGGTGAAACTAGGAAGAAACCGACTAATAAACAAGTGTGGTTTGACACAGACTGCACAAAGGCATAATCTAAACTTAAACATTATGTTCATGCCACAGTGAAAAATAAGGATAATATTAGGGAGGCAAGGAGAAATTATAAAACTGCACTCGAAGCTAGGCAGACTACTCTAAAAAAGATAGCCTGGCGTGCTTTACATGATGCTGCTAATAGTCGTGATTTTTCTGCCTTCTGGAAAGCGGTGAATGCGCCTTTTTTAGATGACAAAGACATGGCATCCATGGAAATTGCTATTTCCGAACCAGAGTGGATACAACACTACACGAATCTGTATAATAACCCGTTAAGAGACGTACAAGGAACTACTCTGAACATGGTTGTCACAGCACAAGAATCAAGATTGAATTTTACACTTAATGAGGTCACAGCGGCAATTACCTCAAGCATGGGTGGCAAGGCCCCAGGGCCTGATGGTATCCCTGTGGACCTTTTTAAAACAAATTTAGCTCTCTGGGGTCTGCTTTTAACTCAGGTTCTTAATGCATGTAGCGAAAGCGTTTTTTTTAGCAACCTCCCGGATAATCTTCACAGTTGAATCCAGCAGTGAAATCGGGGGGTAGCATGCAGGGTTCATCCTGTCTCACTTTTTAAAAAGTGCGACAATAATAGATTCGTACCAGGTGTAATTAAAGTATAATCTATGTCTGAGGTTATATTTGGCTGCTATAAAGTGCGTTGGTATTCCTGAGAATTGAGAGGATTCCTCCATTCAAATTCATTAGTGAAGCTAGAAATAGTTTTGAGTGACACTGGGTAAATTCAAGACTTGGTTGAAGTTGCCTGGTGCTATTAAATGTCGCTTGGCATTAATCAGCCTCTCCTTAAAAAGCAGTTATTTTAGAGCTCAAATGAAAGGAAAGACGTGAATAGGACTTATCTGACCCAACCACAGCATCAAGAAAGGATGTGAATGTATTCGTAATATGCTATATGCATTATAGTTAAATTTGATTGGTTACCTCGATCTTTGTACAACAATAGGAATGGTAGGAAAGTAAGTGTTCATTTCTTAGTCATATGGCTACTGTGAATAAACAAGTAGAATTAGAGAATGCAAAATGGAGCTTCCGGTTGAGTCATTAAATTAATCAATTTCTGATGTGGAGCGATGCAGCCTTATAATGCAACTTAAGGGGGCATACATGCAAGGTACAGTGATGATGCAGATAACACCCACACCCTATCCCTTTCATTATGGTAGTGGTTTACCCCAGCACCTGCCTGACGACATCAGCGAGAGCTTCGACATTTCAATTAGCTACAATCGGAAAATACATAACATTTTAGATCACAAGGCAAGTAAAAACTTGTATTGTTGATTTACAAAATGGAGGCTTTAGGTCCAACCCTGTACAGCCCAAACCACACAGAGACCTACATCAATGCAGCATCCATGAAGATAATGTATGGGGGGGTCACGTTGTTAGGAATTTGCAAATGCAAACGAAATACACACATCAAGAAATAAAGAAGAAAAGGTATGTGTTCCTAACTTCTGCCATTCATTAAAAATGGGTTTCCTTCTGTCTTGTGTGAAGTTCACCTTATTGGGACCAGTACACAAATAGGAGGGAACAAGTATGTGTGGAGTTCTACAACTCCACCGGAATGTACCATCCCCAAAACAGGTGGTACAGGACACCTGGAAGGCCACACCTCATACAGCTTTCCAGGCATACTACTGCACCTGTCATGGGAGTTTTTAAAGGCCGCCCTTTCCCTCGGTATAGAATTATATGCAAACTTCAATTCAGACCTGCAGTACGAACTTCCAAACCAGTGTTTAACTTGTAAATACGTGCCAGGGCCCTTGTAAGGAGGACACTGCAGCTTGCAGCACCCATTGCCCCTACCAGTGCTGCCAGTGTCAGTAGCAACACAGCTACATACCATCATACACCTACATGTGTGACATTTTAGACTGCTCCGGGCCCCCAAAGCTATAAGAATGGCTTGGACAGCAGGTATTAGTCATTGTTAATATGTATCCAATTAATAAACCACTGTTGCTGTTCTGATCTCTACATTTGACAAACATCTCCACCATGTGGAACACTGTTATAGGTGTGAGAGGAAACTACCAGCTCATGTGTGTGATTTAGTAATGTGAATTTCTCCCTTCTCATAGCAATGTCAAAGAGTAAGGCCATTTAGACCAATAGTAAGGCCATTTGTACCTGACATGATTCCTATTGTGAATTCCTGGCAGCCATAAACTAAGGCAACTTTGTCAACATCATTTCACCACCAAAAATCCCTTTTGAAAATTGAGTTCTGTTTCGCTTCTTATCGGACACAAGTACAGTTGCTTAAGATGTGTGGTATGATCCAGGGCTGGTGTGACGGCGTTGCGACCAATGCGGCAGCACTAGGTGCTGACCTGGAGGGGAGGCGCTGACCTGAGCGGGGGTGGGGGGGAGCGGGGTCACAGTGTTTAGCAATAACTTATGATTTAAAAGCACCTACTGCAGTTACTTGTGTGTCCGGGTATCAGGCAGCAAAAGAATGACTAGAAAGCTCTTGTGATTAACATTCCTATTGAGAGTGAGAGAGATCGGAGTTTTTTCAATTGGCACTTTTGATTCGCCATAAAGTAGCACATAGGGTTAATGTGCCTGCTGCAAAGAACAGATCTGTATTTTATGTGGATAGCTGAGTGGATTAGTAAAACCAGCCTTTACCAGTGCTTTCAAACAAATTTAATGTAGTTATCTAGAAAGACTCTTTCAATGTGGTGTGGAGAAAAATTAGACCAAGTCCCCGATTTTACCAGTGAATGGCTACAGTCCAATCCCTGTGCAAACAGGTGTTTACACAAGGATCAGAATTACAAGTTGCATGCTTATTATAACCCCCTTGCAGGCCCGTAAAAAAGGCAAAACCTGATCAATGTAATGTGTTAAATACCAATTGTGCATGTTATGATCATGTGCAAATCAAAACACAGAATAGGAGGTATTTAACAACTGGGGTAACCGCTTCACTCCGAGGTATTTGTATTTGCTATGTGTGGTAAGTACCTCACCTATTCTGCCGACACTGTAATGAGGGATCGAATGTGACCTTTACAGCATTGATTTTTACAACACCATTTTCCAAAAAAATAAGGTAGAAATTCTTAGGTTTTGGATGGATGGATGAATAGCTTGGAAAAACATCCCAGATAATCCAATACTTCAGAGTCTGCTATAGTATCCAGAAGCATTATATTTTGCAGCCCAAAGCATGTATATACTTATCAGAAACAATGGATGCACTAAAGTCACACATTTGTCCCACAAGAGAAGCAGTTCTGTATGCTGCGTGCCCAGTGCTGTTCCTGTGCAAATCATGAGCCCATAAAATGCTTGTGCCTGAAAAGAAAACAAATTGCGACTATTATAATGTAATGGAGGCTCATCTGTTGTTGTTTCCTAGCTGAAAAGGTTACATGGAAATGTACAACCATCATATGACAGAGTGCTACAAGTTGTGCTAGATTGTTTGAAACAAAAACATTTGGACATGAGGCAAGGAATAATAAACTTGATAGGATTGTTCCATTAACTTAAATTACATTCTGGATGTGTCAGTGTAATAGAAACCCAGTAACTTGAGATTTCATGAACTGTTTCAATATAGGCTCAGATGAACTTCTGGGAATCCCTTATTCATGCAACCTCTTGGTAGACTTTTAGGCATTTCGGACCCTTCTGGTCAGATGGGGGCGCTACTCCTGCTTTTTCAGACCCAGAAGAAATATTAACATATCTCCTAGACTCATTATTAGCAGCACCTCTATACCAGTGTTTCACACAGTACACCTGAAATGTTGTCTTCAAAAGAGTCATCCTCATATGCCCTAGTCGTATTTTCATTTTTCTTGGAGGCGACTGGGATTTGAACCTGGATAGAGAATAACTAGAACTGGAGACTTTAACATGCCTGGTCTTTCTGTTGTTCTTGCCCATAATGATATCAAAATAGGACAGAAAACACTTTCCTTGCAAAACAAGCACAGCCTACATGCTTCAGCGTGCTCCTTAAATTGAGGAAAAAGAGCACTCGGAAGAAATGAATACCATGCAAACATAGGACATTTGTGAAGAAGCAGGAAGAATTGTGATTATGAGCACCGGAAACCATATAAAGAACATGTCTTGTAACCAGCAACCTATATTGTAAAACATACTACTAGAGTAAATTGTGAGACTACATCAAAAATAAAGAATGGTATTATGTTTCTAAGAATTTAGAAAGTGTTAAAGTTCCCTTTGTTTGACACACTTTTTAGGGATAAGGAACTCTTTGGGGAAGACCTACTTCAAGCCTCTGATCCACATCCCCACCAAAAAACATATTTAAATATTTTTATTTATTTTGGAAATATGATGTGGTAAATTTGCCTTTGGGTTTTGTCCCTTGTGAAATGTCGCAATTGTATTGAGCTCCTTAGTACATCATGCTAAAAGTTAATAAAGAAATGTGAACCAAAAAAATATATTTAACAGTCCCGCACCCCTGTACCTTTATTATTGACTGGACCAGGTTCTTGCTGTCCAAATGGAGCGCGCTCCCGAGGAAAGGAAGAGAAAGCGGTCCAGGAGGAAGTTTGCTTGGTTGGCGGATGGATTTCCAGACCATGATGAAAATCAGCGAGAACAGGGTGAGAACTAAGGAAACAGAGATGCTTCCCCCCGCGTCCATCATGTCCAAGATTTGGCAGCAGCAATGTGTACTCCTGACTATCAAGAACTGTGTGTGCTTTCTCAGCCTCTGTGCTGCATGACATAGTTTTATTGAACAATCGCTGTCCATTTTCAACATGGCTTGTTTATCCGGTCTTTCCACTTAACTAATGTTTAACTTTGAGAAGTTATGCATCAACTTGAAAAGTATTCATTGAAATGCAGCACGAGTCGTGATTTCACTCTGTCCTATAACATTTAATCATGCATACAAGCAAAGCCACGTTCACGGCAATGCAAACATGTCAGGACCTTACATGCATTACCCACCCATTCTCACGTTGGTCGTACTATAACCACAAAAGTACGCAGCCAAACATACAGGTAAGAATGCAAGAATTCAATTTTATTTTGCATAGTGTTGCATTGCTATGATGTTTGCGAGATTCACATATTTATATTGAATGGTAGCCAGACACCTCAATGAATTGCACATTGTTCTAGCCAGTTAGAGAAGGAGAGTCCTGGTTTTAACACCTTCAATGCTCATGACAAGGTCAGCTCGTCATGCACTGCAGCCAAGCTGACCATGTAATTTCAATGGAAATTAGAGTAAAAGTGGGAATTGCCTTAGCACCAAAGGGGTTAATAAACACAAGGGAGGCACATATTATGCAATCTCTTTCCCTGCTGTTTATTGAATATTACCTTGAAAGCAGTACATTTCCCCAGAAAGTAACAACATCAAATACATTCACTCATCCACCATACGCAGGGGCGGTCCAACCAACCAACGTGTCTTCTTTTCTTGAGGATTGCGAGTTCAAGTCCATGGAAAACACGAAACAGTACAGAACATAATAGAAATCTCATAGGCAGTCAAATCACTGCCTTTTTGCTTTGGTGAACTTCCATGCAGAACATGTCATCCATTCACAAGAAATGTATTTCTTTAAGCATATCCCCACCCGGCTCCTCATTGTCTGGTTGTTCAAGATTGGCACTAGGAATAACCATAGAGAACATGTTACCACAATTATCAGGACAGGCATACTTTTCAGCGGTGGGATAATATCCACATCATTTCTCTTTAATGAAATCAGGGCTTTCCTTTGCCAATTGTATTAATATACATTGTTACTATGTCTCCTTTGCAATTGTATTACTAAACAGGAGACTCATATTCTGCAAGTTAATAGTATATTTCCAACTGTCATTACCGCAGGCTGAGCAGGCTTATAATAAAGCATTTTTTAAATGTTGACACTCTAGACCAATCTGCTGACTTATGGCCATCCTCCAATCTAGTTCTTGCCCAAAATGCATTTGAGCCACAAAATGCCCTGT
Organism: Lissotriton helveticus; assembly: GCF_964261635.1. Lineage (NCBI taxonomy): Eukaryota > Metazoa > Chordata > Amphibia > Caudata > Salamandridae > Lissotriton > Lissotriton helveticus. The sequence goes on along the minus strand of NC_136070.1, from coordinate 621,556,629 downwards.
GTGTAACCTGGCCAGGGACATCACCCCTTTAAGCCATCTACTTCTGACAGTTGTATACCATGAAGTGAACAATCTTACCAATGAGACCAATAATTGTGGGACAGAGGTTCTAAAGGCCTCAGTCACCTTCACATAATGCTTAAGGCACCTCACGACAATTAAGGTGCACAGGGAATGAAGGAAACTCTACAGAGATCAAGGCATTTTTTATATAGCTTGTAATGGTAAAGTAGACCCCCACTAACAAGAAATGCATTGTAGAAAGTACCAAAGATCTAACATCTCAAACCCTTTTAAATTATACTAAACATAGTAACATGACCAACTTGCAAGATAATAACTTTAAAGAAAGGTTATTATTGTCTTGCCAACTTAGAGAAGTGGTTAACCATCATTAACTCTCCAAGTATTTGGAATCCAACCATCTCCCTCATGATACACAATCTGGCTTTCAAGCAGACTACAACACAGACTCCGCTCTCCTGGAAGTTACTGAATGTATTAAAGACAACCTGGATCAGAATGCCAAGGCTATCATAGTGTTACTGGATCTATCTTTGGTGTTCTACACTGTATCGCATTCAATCCTTCTTAACAGGTTTTGAAATGTCAAAGTCCAAGGCAAGGAATGGGCCTGGCTTGAAACCTTATTGGAAGGCAGGTCACATTCAGTTTTTCTTGCCACTTTTACATCAATGTTCAAACCACTTGACTGTGGGGTGACCCAGGACTCGACCTTGAGTCTAATCCTTTTAAATGTTTATCTTGCTAGCCTGGTGAAAGCCTAGGTAAATGTTGGTTTTCTTACAATGGTGATACTCAGCTGACACTGACCTTCCAGAATAATGAGGTGGAACGTTTGTATGCCTTCAAGCATTGTTTGAAGGTGGCCTGGAGTTGGATAAATGATAATTGGCGTAAACTGAATTCTGAAAAAACTGACATTTTTGGGGGGCACTGGCATCCGCCCAGATTCCTATTAGTGGCGGCCTTCAGAGCTTGGACCCCCCACCTCACCCTCTTTGTGTGTAAGAAACCTTGGTTGTAAAATTGATTGTAATCTGGCCTTTGAATCACAGGTAAGGCTGTGTCTGCAAGTTGCTTCTTCACACGAAAATCACTAGGGAAAATGCTTCATCTAGTGCCGGAAACTAATCAAAAGACCATTGTACTTGCTTTGGTGACATCCAGACTGGATTATGGGCACTGTCTGTGCCATTGTACCTGCTGCATCATCTGCAGATCATCCAAAATGCTGCAGCACATCTCATATTGAAGGGGCTGGCGCACTGATCAGTTTATGCTATCCCAACGCCAACTGAACTGGCTGCCCATCCGTTGCTGCATCAAATGTAAATCATTAATTTATGCTTACAGAGCCTTTCACATGAAAGGCCTTATATATCTAAGGAGAAGGCTGAAAGTGTATTGCCAGGGCAGAGTCGTGTGTTCCAATGCTCTGATGCCATTACAAGTTCCAAGGGTGACCAGGGCGAGAATGGGAGGAAGATAGTTTGCATTTTTGACTTCTAAACTCTGGAATGCCCTTCCTACTCTGCTTCGCTCTGTACCCACTGAATCATGTTTTTGTAAACAGCTGAAGACTTTCTTCTTTACCACTTGCCTCTAGGTTATCTGATTCTCAAGGGTTTGGGTCTTTCTGGTTTTTCTGCTGCCCAACCCACAACGCCACCTTGGAAGCAGCTGCACGCGTTATAAATGTAATTGTATTATCTATTGGAACATTTGGAAATCCAAATTCTCATCCCATAACACAGATTACCTGGGTTTAGGAGGATTAGCAGATCAGATTCCTTTCATCAATCTGCAAAAAAAAGATGTTCTCCAACTGGTTTGCCATCACATTCTAATGTCCTGACCAGTTGCCAGAGAGCTGCCAGAGAGACCAATAAATAAAAAATTCCTGTGACATCTGATTAAATGGGGATTGATAGAGCGTGGTCGTGCTCTTGAATTTGTAGGGGTGTATTATAATCACAAGTAGGTTGCACCTGCATATATTCTTCTGTTGTGTTAACATTTGATCATTAGAATGTGCAATGTAATAACGTGTAAAGCAAAGTCAAAGGCAGTTTGTTCAATGTGGAGGAATTAACATTGTAATTGTGCTTTAAATTGTGAAGTCTTAATGCTTGTTTTATAAGTGACTAATGAAAATCTAATTCACTCAGATGTAATGTATTGTTTTAAACGTGCACCGTAATAATGTTCATGTATACGTCTGATTAATGAAGTCCATTCTGATTCTTATTTTAGCTGATTTTCTGTAGGCCCCATGTGTATTTCTCCCTGGCTCTAATAACTGAAGCATTTGTAATCTTCATGTGCATGCAGAATCTTTTCTTTCTCATGTTTCTGTTGCAGGTGTAGAAATGCATCTTTGTTAGTTAGAATAATGCATTTGTTAAGGAGTTAGGCTTAGGGAGGGGAGGATACATTTGAACAAGGAGTGTTGATAATGTGGGACAGGGTTCTTTCTCACTGGAGAAGGCCTGGGAATCAAGGCCATCAAGCCAAAGGTTGGGAGAATCAAAGTCGACTGGAAAGTTACCTACGAGGAGGTGTCCAGCGGGCTGGGATGATCTTGTGATGCAAAGATGGGTGTGTCCTAGATTTTGATGTTGGAAATATTGACAGTGCCCTGAGGATTGAGTTAGGAGAGGAGATCTGATAGAGAGAGAAGGAGCATGTGAGAAGTTGGCCTGGTATATGATGCTCACTAGTTCTAGGGATCACCTTGTACCATGCCAAGCAACCCTTATGATGATTGGTTGTAAGTCAACCTTATAGACCAGCTATCCTAGTGGTAGCATGGACAAAGCAGTCTTAGGCTAAACTCTATAAAGGTATGTGAAGCAAGCTGTTTTACCATATACACTCTCCTTGAATACCAAATGAAAGGACATCACACAGATATATATTGAAAATATATATATATTTATTTACTACAAGTACCCCCTATACTCTTTATGAGCACAGAAGCAAATGCGTTAAAACAAAACAGGGTTTAAATATACAAAAGTTGCACAATATGGATAGGCCCTGGTGGCCCCTAAAACCATATACTAAAATAGTGGTATAAGAACCACGTATCTAAAAGGAAGAAGGCCTGGGGCCTTGGGAATCGCTGGGACTTCGAGGAGTTAACAATAGTTAATGACCAGGAGGCCCACGGGATGCGTGTGCAGTGCTTGAAGTTACACGCGGGCGCCCATAGACTTTCAATGGGTGCGTAAAAAGTACAAAGTTACTGCAAAGGGAACCTACCGGATGGACCAGAACCTAACAACTTAAAACCTAGACACTAGAGATGTTTCTCTCAACAGGAGCACCGGAGTGCCAGCGTGACCTCACCCACAGGAAGCGGGTGCATAGGGTCCCAAAGTGCGTCGGGTTTCGTCGTGTGGTTCAATGGAGCCTGAAGATGAAGATGCTGCAGGCGGCCAGTCGAGAAGAGTTCCGGTGGAACCAAGGGTGGATCTGAAGATGTGAAGACCTGAAAGCAGAGGGGACAATGTTCAAAGTCACTAGCCAGTGACTACCGTGGAACCAGGAGGGAACCAGGCGATGTCGGGTGCCAACAGGTGAAGAAGGGAAGCTTGTCTCTGCAGCCACGTGGACACGAAGAGGTCAGTGATGTCCAGGATTTGATCACGAGCTGTCCCACGAAGGCTCTCGCTGATGGCGGTGTCGGCAACTTGATCGAAGCAAACAGGCCTTGGCAAAAGCAAGCCACGCAGGAAGTGAAGAAAGCTTGTTGCTCTGACCAGCAAGGTCAGAGGGGCAGCTCCTTTTTACAGGAGCGAGGGCCAGTCAGGAGCAACCAGACCAGTGGTGTTGATTGTAGATTTCGTTGCCAAGATGGCCACTAGCCAACGGGCCAGTAACCGGGATGACGCGTCAAGTGGCAAAATGCAAAAGGGCCCCACGCAGATCGTGGCGATGCTGGGGGGCTTATCTTCGGTGCAGATGCTGCTCGGTGGTGGGGCTTCTCAAACCCCAAAGCACAGCATTGAGGATGCCTCGGTGCTGCGCAGTCAGCTTCTCGGGGGTCTTTCAAGATGGCCGGTCCCACGTCTCTCGATGCCTCCACGGGTCTCTTCATTTCAGGGACTGTGGATCGGGCTGTGAGATGTCTGGGAATCTAGGTCTTGTTGGGCTCTGGGCTCGGGCTCCGGCGGGAGGCGGCGGCAAAGCAGACATTGAGTTGCTGGATGGTGCCTGTGTTAACAGGGTGGTCATTCCTTGGCCACAAGGGAGAGGCTCTTCAGTCTTCTGTGCAGCAGAATGTCGAAGTCCAGTTTTCTTCTTAGTTGCAAGTCGAGTTCAGGATGATCTGAAGTCTTAGGACACAGCTCCTACTCTTAAACCAAATCTAGGGGCCGGATTACCTGCTAGGTCCCTCCTCTGGGTGGGACCAGGAAGGGGGTGGTTACACCCCCTTTCCTTTGTCCAGTTTCGCGCCAGGACTGGGGCTGGAGAGCCCCAGGACCGGTTTGAACTGGCATATGCACAGTGACCCCTTGTGTGCCCCAGGCATGTCTCATTCTTTTCAGCCCTCCCAAACCCACTACACAAAATCCTGTGTGGGGTGGTGCAAGCACCTTCCCTGACAGGAAACCCTTTGTTCAAGCCTCCCAAGCTGGAAGGACTCTCAGCAGCAGGAGGTCAGACTTGTGTCTGTGGTGGCAGCATCCATTTTGTGATGCTGAGGCTCGTGTTTAACGTTACCCGGGTTTCAGGTTAGGTACATGTCGTGTCCCTCTGGAAGGGTGGAATGCTACCCCCGTCGCCAGAATTGGCGAGGGGGTAGTATTCCAATTCGTATGACACCTTACTCGACATGTTTTGATAAAACCAAACCAAAGATAGAATTTAACCGCGAGGTTCATAATGCACTTAAGAGTATATGGTATGGCAATATCATGAAACAGCTGAAGGACGTTGTTCCGAAAGCTGCAGACAGGCTCAGCTCATGTCAGAGCACCATCTCACATGAAACCAAGCACTCTGCCTCCAGGATTGTCGAGGCCTTCCATAGGAGTGACTCATAGGTTAACATGTGTCCATATAGGTTAGATATAGATATACTATACCTAAGTAATAGGTGATTACACCAACTTACCCCAGCTGAGTAATCAGCCAGTTGTGTCAAATAGCTAGGCAAGGCCAGGGGTGGCACAATACATGCTGCAGCCCCTGGTAGGCCTTGGTTACACCTATGCCCTGGGTACCTAGGGTACACTGTTACAAGGGCCTATAAGGTGAACCAGTTCCAATTGGTAATGCACCTAGAGTGCATTGGCATGAATTTAGAGAGAGAACAGCAGGATGTGGGTCTGATTAGCAGGCCCTCAGCCACATTAAGTCAGAAATCAGTGAAGCAAAAAGCAAAAATTTGGTGTGACCATAGGATAGCAGACCCTACTCTCCTACACAACCCCCCCCCCCCCCCCCAAACGCAGGGACATTAGACTAACCTTGACCAGTTGTGTCTTCATGTTTTAAGTGGAAGTACTTGGAGAGACCATCTGCATTACCATGGTCAGTCCCTGGGCGGTGCTACACTGTAAAGTCCTTCCCCTGTAGGGAAATGGACCACCTGAATAGTTTGGGGTTTTCACCCTTCATCTGATTAAGCCATACAAGGGGCTTATGGTCGGTCTGAATCTTGAAGTGAGTCCCAAATAAGTATGGTCTCAACTTCTTCAGGGCCCACACCACAGCAAAGGCCTCCCCCTCAATGGCTGACCAACGTTTCTCTCTAGGGGTCAGCCTTCTGCTAATAAAAGCAATGGGCTGGTCTTGACCATCTACATTAAGTTGTGAAAGCACAGCTCCCACTCCCAACTCAGAAGCATCTGTTTGGACATTGAAATCTCTTGAGTAGTCATGACTCTTCAGGATAGGTGCAGAGCACATGGCGTTCTTCAGGTCATCAAGTGCCTTTTGACAGCTTACTGTCCACTGAACCTTTTTGGGCATCTTCTTGGATGTCAAGTCATTAAGAGGAGTCACAATGGACCCATAGTTCTTAACAAACTTCCTGTAGTACCCAGTCAGGCCCAAGAAAGCTCTGACCTGAGTCTGGGTAGTTGGAGGGGACCAGTCCTTGATGGTCTGGATCTTACTCTTCAGTGGTTGAACTTGGCCTCCACCTACAAGGTGACCCAAGTACACAACCTTACTCTGCCCTATCTGGCACTTTGTGGCCTTGATAGTGAGGCCTGCCTTTTGCTGAGCCTCTAGCATTTCCTTCAGGTGGACCAGGTGATCCTCACAGGTGGAGCTAAAGACTGCGATATCGTCAAGATAAGCTGCACAAAAGTCATCCAACCCAGTAAGGACTTGATTCACCAACCTTTGGAAGGTGGCAGGTGCATTTTTCAAACCAAAGGGCATCACCACAAACTGGTATTGACCTCCTGGGATAGAAAAAGCAGTTTTGGCTTTGGATTCCTCAGCTAACCTGATTTGCCAATAGCCAGCTGTCAAATCAAATGTGCTGAAATATTTGGCAGAAGACAATTTGTCTATGAGCTCATCTGCCCTTGGAATAGGATGTGCATCTGTCCGGGTGACAGCATTGAGTCCTCTGTAGTCCACACAGAACCTCATTTCTCTCTTTCCATCTTTGGTATGAGGTTTGGGGACCAGAACCACTGGGCTAGCCCAGGGGCTCTCTGAAGGCTCAATAACACGTAATTCCAGCATCTTTTGCACCTCAGTCTTTATACAGTCCCTGACATGGTCAGGTTGCCTGTAAATCTTGTTCTTCACAGGAAGACTGTCACCAGTGGCCACCACATGGGTACACCAATTAGTCTGACTGGGTGTCAAGGAGAACATATGTCTATATGACTGTAAAACTTGTCTGCAGTCATTTTGCTGATGTTCAGTGAGGCTGCCATCCAAGGCCACACCATCAACTGAGCCATCTTCAGGGTTCTGAGACGGCAGGTCTGGGAGAGGGTCACTCTCTTCCTCCTGCCCCTCATCTGTAGCCATGAGCAAGCCCATGTCTGCCCTGTCAACATATGCCTTCAATCTGTTGACATGGAGCACCCTGTGGGGGCTCCTGGGAGTTCCTAGGTCCACCAAGTAGGTAACCTCTCCCTTCTTTTCAACAATGGTATGGGGTCCAGACCATTTGTCCTGGAGTGCTGCTGGGGCCACTGGCTCCAACACCCATACTTTCTGTCCAGGCTGGTACTCAGTCAAGACAGCCTTTTGGTCATGCCAAGCTTTTTGTAATTCTTGGCTGGCCTCAAGGTTTTTGGATGCCTTCTCCATATACTCAGCCTTCCTGGAGCGGAGACCAAGTACATAGTCCACTATGTCTTGCTTGGGCTTTCTGAGAGGTAACTCCCATCCTTCCCTCACTAGACATAGGGGTCCTCTTACAGGGTGCCCAAACAACAATTCAAAGGGGCTGAAGCCAACCCCCTTTTGTGGGACCTCTCTGTAAGCAAACAGAAGGCAGGGTAGAAGGATGTCCCATCTCCGCCTGAGCTTTTCAGGTAATCCTTTGATCATACCCTTTAGGGTCTTGTTAAATCTTTCAACAAGCCCATTACATTGTGGATGATAAGGAGTGGTGACCTTGCAGTTGACACCACATTCCTTCCACATAGCTGTCATCTATCCTGACATGAAGTTTGCACCTCTATCAGATACTACCTCCTTAGGAAACCCCTCTCTGGAGAAAATTCCAAGTAAGGCCCTGGCCACAACAGGAGCTGTTGTGGTCCTAAGGGGAATTGCCTCTGGGTACCTGGTGGCAAGGTCCACCACCACCAGTATAAATCTGTGCCCAGATGCTGTAGGGGGATCCATTGGACCTACAATATCAATCCCCACTCTTTTCAAAGGGAACCCCCACCACAGGTAGTGGTATCAGGGGTGCCTTTGTGGTGCCACCTGCTTTGCCACTGGCTTGGCAGGCTACACAGGAGCGACAAAACTCCTTGGTATCTTCAGACATGTGAAGCCAGTGAAAGTGAGGGACAAGCCTGTCCCAAGTCTTGTTCTGGCCTAGGTGTCCTGCTAAAGGAATAGCATGGGCCAAGGTTAGAAGGAAGCCCCTAAATTGCAGAGGTATAACCAACCTCCTGGTTGTACCAGGCTTGGGGTCTCTACCCTCTGAATAAAGGAGCCCATCATCCCAATACACTTTATGGGTACCTTGAGCATTCCCAGCAGCCTCAGCAGCAGCCTGCTGTCTGAGGGGTTCAAGAGAAGGACAGGTTAACTGAGCCTGCCCCAAGTCTGCCCTAGAAGGTCCCCCTGTCCCCAGAAACTCAACCTGGTCAGGTTCAAGTTCTTCAGGGACAGTTCCCTCAGGGGTCTCAAGATCATCTTCCTGGGAAGACTGATCCTCACTTGTGGGCAGGTGGGAAGGCACAGCCTTAACCCTCCTGTTCTTCTTCTTGGTAGGTGCTTGGTCCATTGTTCCAGGATCCAAGACCTGAGGTTCAGAGAGGCACTTTTTGGCCTGTGACCTGGTCACAGCAAGGACATGTGATGATATCCCTAACATCTCTGCATGAGTCCTGTACTCCACTTCTGACCATAGAGAGCTCTCCAGGTCATTGCCCAACAAACATTCAACTGGGAGATCTGCACTAAACACAACTCTTTTTAGGCCAGTTACCCCTCCCCAGGAGAAATTAACAATTGCCACACTATGTGTAGTAGTGACATTGCTGGCATTGGTCACCAGGTAATTATCACCTTGTATGTATTGTCCAGGGTACACAAAGCCTGGTGTCACCATGGTGACACTGGCACATGTATGCTTGAGCCACTTTTTCATTAATCAAAGGTGTCTGTCTGTACTTGCCCAGATTACTGGGACTCACAGTAGGGGACAAATCTATGTCCACATCACAAATCAGAACAGCCTGTGTAGGGGTTCTGACTAGGCCAGACTCTCCCGCAGTTCCCAAGGTGATACCCACTACCCCCTTAGTTTGTGGACCAACACTGCTGACTGTATTAGTGGGTGCAGGTGCCTTAGGGGCTGCAGTGTTGGGGGCTCCACCCTTTTTACACTCACTGGTCCAGTGAGAGGTGTTTTTACAGGTACTACACCAGGGTTTCCTTTGACCTTCTTTCTTCTTCTTCTTGGAAGTTTGGGACCCACCCTCAGTATTAGTTTGGGGCCCTGTTGAAGACTTCTGGTCTTTCGTTTTCTGCTCCCCACCCTTCTGGTCTGCTTTCTTTTGGTCACCACCCTGGTTCTGGTTCTGGTTCTTTTGCTTAACCCTGGTTCTAATCCATTTGTCTGCCCTCTTTCCCAATTCTTGGGGAGAGGTCAGATCTGAGTCAATCAGGTGTTGATGCAACTGCTGGTTCTGACAATTATTTACAATTTGTTCTCTCATAAGTAAATTGTACAATCCTTCATAGTCTGTAACCTTACTTCCCAGCAACCAGCCCTCCAGAGCCTTAGTGGCACATTCAACAAATTCAGAACAGTCCTGAGTCTGTGTCTTCTGGGTCTCTCTGAACATCAACCTGCACTGTTCAGTGTAAGGGTGGGCGTAAAATCCGTTTCGCTGGCAAAATTGCGGGTAAAATCCGCGAATCAGCGGGGACGAATTTTCAGCCAAGCAAGGGTTACAGCAGCAGGTGCAAAAGTTGAACCTAATTTCTTTGTAACCTTTTACAAAAGGGTTACAAAGAAATTAACTTCAACTTGGGCACCTGCTGCTAAGTGCTTCCTGGTGCCTCGTTGGCAACGAGGCACCTGTCCCAGGAATTAAACCTCATCAGGAAACACTTACAGATATAAAAAACAGGAAGAAGGGAGAGGATGGCAAATACACCTGTTTTGAGTTGTCAGGAGGGGTTAAACTAAAAGAAACCTTTACAGCACAATTTTCATATGCATTTTGCTAAAAATAAAAAGCTGTATGTTCTGTAGGGGCAACTCAGGAATCTGGCCCTTCAGAGATCCGGCCTCTCTTTCTTTCTCTCGTTCTCTCTCTCCCTCTCTTTCTCTCTCTTTCTCTCTATCTATCTCTCTCTCCCTCTCCTTTCTTGCTCTATTTATCTCTTTCTCTCTTTCAAGTTCTTCCTCTTTCTCTGCTTATCTCTTTCTTTCTCCGTTGTTCTCTTTTTCTTTCTCTCTATCTCCCTCTCTTCCTTTCTCTCTCTCACATCCTCTCTTTCTCGCTCTCTCTTTCTCTCTCACTCTCCCTCTTTCTCTCTCTCATCCTCTCTCTCTCTCTCCCTCTCTGTGTCTTTCTCTCTTTCTCTCTCTCTTTCCATGTCTCTCTCTCTCTTTCTCTCTCTCTTTTACTTTCTTGCTCTTTCTCTGTCTCTTTCTTTCTTTCTCTCTCGTTCTCTCTTTCTCTCTCCCTCTCTTTCTCTCTCTCGATCCCTCTCTCCTCTTCTCTCTCCCTCTCTCTCTCTCTCCCTTTCTCCCTCTCTTTCTCTCTTTCACTTTCTTGCTCTTTCGCTGCCTCTCTTTCTTTCTCTCTCATTCTCTCTCTCCCTGTTTGTTTGTCTTTCTTTCTTTCTTTCTTTCTTTCTCTCCCCTCTCTCTCTTACTCTCTCTTTCTCTCCCTCTCTTTCCCTTTCTCTCCCTTTCACTTTCACTTTCTTGCTCTTTCTCTGTCTGTCTCTCTCTTTCTTTCTTTCTTTCTCTCTCTCTTTCTTTCTTTCTTTCTTTTTTCTTTTTCTTTCTTTCGTTCTTTCTTTCTTTCTTTCTTTCACTCTCTCTCTCCCTCCCTCTCTCTCTCTCCATCTCTCTCTATTTCTCTCTTTTGAAACATTGCAAAGATCTCGTAGATGACAAAGTACAAACAAGCATTTGCAATGCAATAGGTCAGGCATGTTTTGTATTTACGTGACTTAGCTGTATTGATATTACAAATTACAATGGCTTTTAATTTTTTTAAATAATTAATACTTAAATAAAAGTGATTTTAATTTATAATGGCAATAGCTTAAACTTTTGTAAATAACTTTTGTGAAGATTATGTTCAGTGTATTTTATTGTGACGAAAATCCAAGAACAGAAGTGAAATATTAACATCTTTTTGTGACATTTGTAATAAAGTTTGAAACATTGAGAGAACATATTTGAACCAGTTGTTGTTGAATGGTTGCGCAGATTGATGCCGGGGTGGCGCTGAGTGGTGCTGTGGTGGTGCTGAGTGGTGCTGTGGTGATGCTGAGTGGTGCTGTGGTGGTGCTGAGTGATACTGGGATGGTGCTGGGTGATGCTGGGGTGGTGCTGAGTGGTGCTGTGGTGGTGTTGAGTGATGCTGTGGTGGTGCTGAGTGATGCTGTGGTGGTGCTGAGTGGTGCTGTGGTGGAGCTGAGTGATGCTGGGGTAGCGCTGAGTGATGATGTGGTGATGCAGAGGGCAGAAAGGCACAAAAAGCAGTCTAAAAAAGGGCAGAATGGCAGAAAAACAAGGGAAAAATGAGTCTAACAGAGGGCAGAAGGGCAGAAAAACAAGGGGAAAACGAGTCTAACAGAGGGCAGAAGGGCACAAAAAATGAGTCTAACGGGGCAGACAGGCACAAAAACAAGTCTAACAGAGGGCAGAAGGGCACAAAAACAAGGGAATAACAGAGGGCAGAATGGCACATAAAACGAGTATAATAGAGGACAGAAGGGCACACAAAACGAGTCTAACAGGGGGCAGAAGGGCAGAAAAACAAGGGAACAACGAGTCTAACAGAGGGCAGAAGGGCACAAAAAACGAGTCTAACAGGGGGCAGAATGAATCCCGCCCTGCATGTTTGTCCACGAAGATGCCACCTTTTTGTGCAATACCTCTACTCAACTGGAGTACTTTCTACTGTCTAATCAGTGAGTGCTCCCTCGTTGGCTAAATGTATAGGGGCAGATTTACAATAACTGGCGCATCCCCAGGGATGCGCCAGTGATTGTGCGCCGCAGCTCCGCCACCCATGGTGCGCCGCATTTACAATGCGGCGCACCATGTGCCAAAAACGGCACAGATGCGTCACGCATCTGTGCCATAAAAGCAGCGCATTGCTGGAGCTACGTCGCGCTTGCGACGCAGCTCCAGCAATGCACTGGGGGGGGGCTATCTCCCCAATGCTGCATCAAGCCTTGCGCCTGCTTCAAGCAGGCGCAGGGTTTTGACGCAGCATTGGCCTAAAAGTGACTGAGTGAAATCTTGCAGATTTCACTCAGCCACTTTTAGGAGGCTGAGTCGGAACGCCTCCTGATGGCGCAGGGCATGACGCATCTCACAGAGAGATGCGTCACATTGTTAATACCCAGCACCATGGCGCATCTTTTGTGCTGCCGCTGCGTCACAAAAGGTCCCGGTAGAGGGTGGCAGTGGTGAACCAGAGGGTGGCAGTGGTGAACCAGAGGGTGGCAGTGATGACCCAGAGGGTGACAGTGATGAACCAGAGGGTGGCAGGGGTAAACCAGAGGGTGACAGTGCTGAACCAGAGGGTGGCAGGGGTGAACCAGAGGGTGGCAGGGGTGAACCAGAGGGTGACAGTGCTGAACCAGAGGGTGGCAGGGGTGAACCAGAGGGTGGCAGGGATGAACCAGAGTGTGGCAGTGATGAACCAGATGGTGGCAGGGGTGAACCAGAGGGTGGCAGTGGGAAACAGAGGGTGACATGGGTGAGCCAGAGGGTGGCAGTGGTGAACCAGAGAGTGGCAGTGGTGAACCAGAGGGTGGCAGTGCTGAACCAGAGGGTGACAGTGGTTAACCAGAGGGTGGCAGTGGTGAACCAGAGGTGCTGTTATGAACCGGAGGGTGGCAGTCGTGAACCAGAGGGTGGCAGTGGTGAACCAGAGGGTGGCAGCGCTGACCCAGAGGGTGGCAGGGGTGAACCAGAGGGTGCTGTGATGAACCAGAGGGTGGCAGTGGTGAACCAGAGGGTGGCAGGGGTGAACCAGAGGGTGGCAGTGGTGAACCAGAGGGTGGCAGACTGGCAGTGCTATACCAGAGGGTGACAGTGGTTAACCAGAGGGTGGCAGTGGTGAACCAGAGGTGCTGTGATGAACCAGAGGGTGGCAGTCGTGAACCAGAGGGTGGCAGTGGTGAACCAGAGGGTGAATGTGCTGAACCAGAGGGTGGCAGGGGTGAACCAGAGAGTGGCAGTGCTGAACCAGAGGGTGTCAGTGGTGAACCATATTGTGGCAGGGGTGAACCAGAGGGTGGCAGGGGTGAACCAGAGGGTGGCAGGGGTGAACCAGAGGGTGGCAGTGCTGAACCAGAGGGTGTCAGTGGTGAACCAGAGGGTGGCAGGGGTAAACCAGAGGGTGGCAGGGGTGAACCAGAGGGTGGCAGTGGGGAACCAGAGGGTGGCATGGGTGAACCAGAGGGTGGCAGTGGTGAACCAAAGAATGGCAGTGGTGAACCAGAGGGTGGCAGTGCTGAACCAGAGGGTGACAGTGGTTAACCAGAGGGTGGCAGTGGTGAACCAGAGGTGCTGTGATGAACCAGAGGGTGGCAGGGGTAAACCAGAGGGTGGCAGGGGTGAACCAGAGGGTGGCAGTGGGGAACCAGAGGGTGGCATGGGTGAACCAGAGGGTGGCAGTGGTGAACCAAAGAATGGCAGTGGTGAACCAGAGGGTGGCAGTGCTGAACCAGAGGGTGACAGTGGTGAACCAGAGGGTGGCAGGGGTGAACCAGAGGGTGGCAGTGGTGAACCAGAGGGTGGCAGACTGGCAGTGCTATACCAGAGGGTGACAGTGGTTAACCAGAGGGTGGCAGTGGTGAACCAGAGGTGCTGTGATGAACCAGAGGGTGGCAGTCGTGAACCAGAGGGTGGCAGTGGTGAACCAGAGGGTGAATGTGCTGAACCAGAGGGTGGCAGGGGTGAACCAGAGAGTGGCAGTCGTGAACCAGAGGGTGGCAGTGGTGAACCAGAGGGTGACAGTGCTGAACCAGAGGGTGGCAGGGGTGAACCAGAGGGTGACAGTGCTGAACCAGAGGGTGGCAGGGGTGAACCAGAGGGTGCTGTGGTGAACCAGAGGGTGTCAGTGGTAAACCAGAGGGTGGCAGGGGTGAACCAGAGGGTGGCAGGGGTGAACCAGAGGGTGGCAGTGGTGAACCAGAGTGTGGCAGTGCTGAACCAGAGGGTGACAGTGGATAACCAGAGGGTGGCAGTGGTTAACCAGAGGTGCTGTGATGAACCAGAGGGTGGCAGTCGTGCACCGGAGGGTGGCAGTGGTGAACGAGAGGGTGACAGTGCTGACCCAGAGGGTGGCAGGGGTGAACCAGAGAGCGGCAGTGCTGAACCAGAGGGTGGCAGTGGTGAATCAGAGGGTGGCAGGGGTGAACCAGAGGGTGGCAGGTGTGAACCAGAGGGTGGCAGTGGGGAACCAGAGGGTGGCAGTGGTGAACTAAAGAATGGCAGTGGTGAACCAGAGGGTGGCAGTGCTGAACCAGAGGGTGACCGTGGTTAACCAGAGGGTGGCAGTGGTGAACCAGAGGTGCTGTGATGAACCAGAGGGTGGCAGTCATGAACCAGAGGGTGGCAGTGGTGAACCAGAGGGTGGCACGGGTGAACCAGAGGGTGGCAGGGGTGAACCAGAGGGTGGCAGGGGGGAACCAGAGGGTGGCAGTGGTGAACCAGAGGGTGGAAGTGCTCAACCAGAGGGTGACAGTGGTTAACCAGAGGGTGGCACTGGTGAACCAGAGGTGCTGTGATGAACCAGAGGGTGGCAGTCATGAACCAGAGGGTGACAGTGCTGACCCAGAGGGTGGCAGGGGTGAACAAGAGGGTGGCAGGGGTGAACCAAAGAGTGGCAGTGGTGAACCAGAGGGTGGCAGTGTTGAACCAGAGGGTGGCAGTGGTGAACCAGAGGGTGCTGTGACCATAAACGACTGCATGGGTAACTTCGCAATGCAAGCGGCCCGCGAACACGCAAAAAGCCCCGCGAACACGCAAAAAAACCCGCGAACATGCAAAAAAAACAGCGAACACGCAAAAAAACAAAAATCCGCAAATTCACATGAATTCGCGGATTTTGCGGATTGCAAATTCAATTTCGCGCGAATTCGCGGAACGTGAATTCGCAAATTTCGCCCATACTTAGTTCAGTGGTTAAGCCTAACCCATCAACCAGAGCATTCTTCAGCACCAGGTAGTTTCTAGAATCCTCATCACTAACTGTGAGGAGTCTGTCTCTGCCTCTACCTTCACAGGAGAGCCACAAGATTGCTGCCCACTGCTCCTGGGGGATCTGCTGTACTCTGCAGGCCCTCTCAAGTGCAGTTATCCATTTGTGGATGTCATCCCCAGCTTTGTAGGGGGGCACAATCTTACTCAGGTTTCTATTGTCATAGGACCTGTCTTTATCCTTAGGGATAGTGCTGCCACCAGTGGATCCTAATCCACTCTCCTAGGCTGTCTTGCTTTAGCAAGCTTCTCTTGGATCAGGGCTACTTCTAGCACTCGCTTCTGGATCCTAAGCTCAGCCTCTCTCATGTTGGCCTCATGTTCCTTCCTCTGAGGGGTTGTCATTCTCCTTCTGGAGTGACCATGAGAACCTCTAGAAGCATGGGAAGTGTTAGATTCACCTGAGTGATTCCTTCTCCTCCTAGGCTCCTGGTTAAGTCCAGATGGGGGTCTGAGTGGGTTTGACCCTGTCTCAGTCCCAAATAGGCTTAAGTTAGCCTGGCTAAGTCTCCTGACTGGCACCTGACTAAGTCTCTCATCATCAGAATCTCTTTCTTCTTCTTCCTCCTCCTCCTCCTCCTCATCCTCAAGCTGAGTATCTCCAGTGTACTGGTTTTCCTCATCTATCTGGACAACAGGGACAGGGGCATCAGTGTTATCATCTTCAGAGGGAGAGCCTCCTTCTCCAGACCCTTTGGGGTCAGGATTGGAGGTCTTTAGAGCTTCAGACTGGTCTAAAAGCTCTCTGAGGTGTGCTGTGGTAGGGTTCTGACCCGTCTTGAGACCTCTTAAGGTACACAGCTGCCTCATCTCTTTAAAGTTTAACATAGCAAATTTGGATGGTGCCCTTGGAGGGTCACTCTCAACAGGGACAGGTCCAGTGGACCCCTCTGCTCCAGACATTGCTCTAGTGTGGGTGGATGTGTTGCAATCTACCTACACTGGTGTTTACCTACTAAACCTATCTAGTAGTTGTAGTCAGGGTGTGCTAATCCCTTTGCTCTACAACAACTAAGTTCAGTAGAACTTAAGTTTACTAGTCTTGTTTTCTATGTACCTAGCAGATACCTGCATGATCTTTCAAATGATATTTTCAAAGATTGCAATGGTAAAACAACAGCAAGCTCAAATCTCAACCGCTGCTCACCAATGTGAGAAGTTGGCCTGGTATATGATGCTCACTAGTTCTAGTGATCACCTTGTACCATGCCAAGAACCCTTATGATGATTGGTTGTAAGTCAACCTTATAGAACAGCTATCCTAGTGGTAGCATGGACAAAGCAGTCTTAGGCTAAACTCTGTACAGGCATGTGAAGCAAGCTGTTTTACCATATACATTCTCCTTGAATACCAAATGAAAAGACACCACACAGATATATATTGAAAATATATATATATTTATTTACTACAAGTACCCCCTATACTCTTTATGAGCACAGAAGCAAATGTGTTAAAACAAAACAGGGTTTAAATATACAAAAGTTGCACAATATGGATAGGCCCTGGTGGCCCCTAATACCATATACTAAAATAGTGGTATAAGAACCACGTATCTAAAAGGAAGAAGGCCTGGGGCCTCGGGAATCGCTGGGACTTCGAGGAGTTAACAATAGTTAATGACCAGGAGGCCCACGGGATGCGTGTGCAGTGCTTGAAGTTACACGCGGGCGCCCATAGACTTTCAATGGGTGCGTAAAAAGTACAAAGTTACTGCAAAGGTAACCTTCCGGATGGACCAGAATCTAACAACTTAAAACCTAGACACTAGAGATGTTTCTCTCAACAGGAGCATCGGAGTGCCAGCGTTACCTCACCCACAGGAAGCGGGTGCATAGGGTTCAAAATGCGTCGGGTTTCGTCGTGTGGTTCAATGGAGCCTGAAGATGAAGATGCTGCAGGCGGCCAGTCGAGGAGAGTTCCAGTGGATCCAAGGGTGGATCTGAAGATGTGAAGACCTGAAAGCAGAGGGGACAATGTTCAAAGTCACTAGCCAGTGACTACCGTGGAACCAGGAGGGAACCAGGCGATGTCGGGTGCCAACAGGTGAAGTAGGGAAGCTTGTCTCTGCAGCCACATGGACACGAAGAGGTCAGCGGCATCCAGGAGTCGATCACGAGCTGTCCCACGCAGGCTCTCGCTGATGGCGGTGTCGGCAACTTGATTGAAGCAAACAGGCCTTGGCAAAAGCAAGCCACGCAGGAAAAGAAGAAAGCTTGTTGCTCTGACCAGCAAGGTCAGAGGGGCTGCTCCTTTTTACTGGAGCGAGGGCCAGTCTGGAGCAATCATACCACTGGTGTTGATTGTAGATTTCGTCGCCAAGATGGCCACTAGCCAACGGGCCAGTAACCGGGATGACGCGTCGAGTGGCAAAATGCAAAAGGCCCCCATGCAGATCGTGGAGATGCTGGGGGGCTGATCTTCGGTGCAGATGCTGCTCGATGGTGGGGCTTCTCAAACCTCAAAGCACAGCATTGAGGATGCCTTGGGTGCTGCGCAGTCAGCTTCTCGGGGGTCTTTCAAGATGGCCCTTCCCACGTCTCTCGATGCCTCCACGGGTCTCTTCTTTTCAGGGACTGTGGATCGGGCTGTGAGATGTCTGGGAATCCAGGACTTGTTGGGCTTTGGTCTCGGGCTTTGGCGGGAGGCGGCAGCAAAGCAGACGTCGAGTTAATGGATGGTGCCTGTGTTAACAGGGTGGTCACTCCTTGGCCACAAGGGAGATGCTCTTCAGCCTTCTGTGCAGCAGAATGTCGAAGTCCAGTTTTCTTCTTAGTTGCAAGTCGAGTTCAGGATGATCTGAAGTCTTAGGACACAGCTCCTACTCTTAAACCAAATCTAGGGGCCGGATTACCTGCTAGGTCCCTCCTCTGGGTGGGACCAGGAAGGGGGGTGGTTACACCTCCTTTCCTTTGTCCAGTTTCGCACCAGGACTGGGGCTGGAGAGCCCCAGGACCGGTTTGAACTGGCATATGCACAGTGACACCTTGTGTGCCCCAGGCATGTCTCATTCTTTTCAGCCCTCCCAAACCCACTACACAAAATCCTGTCTGGGGTGGTGTAAGCACCTCCCCTGACAGGAAACCCTTTGTCCAAGCCTCCCAAGCTGGAAGGACTCTCAGCAGCAGGAGGTCAGACTTGTGTCTGTGGTGGCAGTGATGGAGCAAGAATTCGCACGTTACGCGGCTTGCTCGTACTCATGAACCTCGCATAACTTATAACCATGTAATTCAACCTGTTCGTCTTACTAATTTCCCTTTATTCTGACATTTGGGGTGTCCTAGAGACGCTTGCATACGTGTTTACTAACTCAAATAACGTTTGTGTCTAAAATGGCCGCTGCTTGGCGGGTTTTCTTTCTGCGCATGCGTTAGTCACACTCACGTGACGTGACGCACTTGCAGTTCTGTTGGGAAAACTTTGCGCTTGCGCACTTGCTTTAAAATGGCTGTCTGTGTCCTAACGTGGAAAAGCTTGCGCATATGTTTGTTATTGTCTGTCTGCACTAAAACCTTCACGCATTAGTATATTATAAATAAAGGGGTATAGAGTAGCTATTCATGGTATACAGTGAATTCATTTATTTCTATGTTTTAATTTGTTTTCGCTTACTTTTCATGTGTCGCAACTCATGGGCCTGGGAGGGAAGAAAACCCCATCTTGAAAATCCCTACTGCGCATGTCACCCTGGCAGGGGGAAGACAACCTTGAACAGTGGAGCACAGCCAGCTGGCAGCCACAGTCAAGATGCTCCTGAGAACGTGACCTGCGACCCAGCAGGATGGAGCTGAGCTGTACCGCAACTGATACAAATGTATTTCTTCTATTGTATTCCGTAGAATATCTCATGGGAACCCCAAATTTGCTAGGCGGTCCCTGAGAATGCAAATGCCGGCTTGAAGAGAGTTAATGTGATTGGTGTGTTGACCTATCCTACTTAGGGACCAATCGAAATTGGGGATTCTGACACTTGCAACATTTGGGGGGTGGTACACTGACCCGAAAACAGTATAACTAGCCTAGGTTTAGCTAGAGAAATTGTCCGACTTGTCCGAATAGCTGACCTGTCACTGACCCAACGCACTCAATAGGTGACTGAATACAGAGGGCTGCGGAGCACTCTGTCCGAAATATACCATAGACTCAAGAGGAATTACTAAACCTTAAGTGCTGGCGGAGCACTTTGCTGGGGAGTTCGATAACCCAATCGGGGTTCTGGCCGATAGCTGCAGAGAGGGTGGAGCGCAGGCGTTGCTTCCAAACTGCGGGTGCTGGTCGTGCCTTGGTGGTCCTGTCCTGATCCTAATCTGGTTTTCCTGTCCTGTCCTGGGGTGTCCATTCTGCACCTGCTGTCCCATTGATGACTGTCCTTCCTTGGGGTTTTTTCCTGTCCTTGACTGATCCGTGGCCAGGGTTGGTCTTCACACCATTCTAGGTAAATATATAGTGCTGAAACTCTATACTGCACCTTCTATTTTTCTGTCTTTGCTTTAATAAAGACACTCTTTTGCGCATAATTGATTTTCCATGCTTTCGCAAAAATTACTGAAAGAAAGCTCATACGTTATTGCTGTTTCTAGCATGTTCCTATGTTACCCTTCCTTTAAGCACAATTCTTTATACCGTTTATGAAATATAGATGTGGTTTATAATTTCCTCCTCTAAATTGATTGACGTAAGGTTCCTAGAATTATAGCGTGTTCCATTTCTCTACCCTACCTATAGATGTATTGGATTTTCCCCAAACTCTTATTAAACTTTGAAGTATTTCCCAGTAATGAAATTCTAGTTTATGTCTAAAATTGCCCCATCTATAGTTATTCAATCTTACATTGCATCTCTGCAAGTTTGATTAGTATGTTTCTTGTCCTTATCTTTCATCAGAATCATAAATGATTGCCCTGATATATTTTCTATATGGATATGTGCTTTTCGTTATCTTGATTATTGATTGCCTTTTAGTTGTAAACTGTATGATTTCCGAATCTGAACTTTAGATAAAACTTTTAAAACTTCCTGAGTTTGTGGTCATTTACGAATACAAAGAAAGATAAATGTTGGTTTTTGGTTGTCTGCCTTTCTTTCACAGCTAGCTCCCTGATCCATTGTGGTCATACGTACCCGTAACGGTGGAATGGTAAGTCGGGTACAGTAGAAATATATAGGAAGGAACCAGGGTTACTGGTAGTAGAGTGTAAGGTCACCCGATTAATGTATATGATAAATAGAAAAAAGTATATGGGCCCGGTACGTGTATGGTGAAATTATTGGCCGGGTGACCTGCGATCTCTATCAGTAATTTTCTGGTAGCAGAGGATGGTTAGGGACTAGTTAAAGTTAGGTAGGACTAGGTAAGATGGATAGGTAGGTCGGATGCTGCTAAAAATGTTATTGCTGCTAAAACGAGAAAATTATTGCTGCTAAAAACGGTGAACATTTTTGTGAATTGATCAATCACGTGAAATGTTTTGCTTTGAAAATTATGAAATGTTTTAAATTGTGTTTCTTGCTGTTGTATTGATAAATGTACTAACCCACTCGTTACGTTGATGTTTAATGTTTGTCTAGAATCCCCGGGGAATTGAATAGCGAGTGGTGAAGAGAATCCACTTCGCTTTGAGGTCACTTACTCTAGGAAAATTAGTGCAGGTTAGGCACAACTGGAAGCACTAATTAGGGTTTCTGAATATATGGTTGAATAAATGATAGCAACGAGTTCGCTGGCAAAACTTCTATTGTGATATAACCTTGTAAGGGTCACATCGGAAGGAGTAGCAGGTTCGTCGGAGCTTGAATGATAGCAAAGGGGTTCGCTAGTGAAACTTTAGACTTAGTATATATCCCGGAAAGAAGTGGATGAGTCAAAAGGAGTAGTAGGTTCCCTAATGCTTGAGTGAAGGATAGGCGGAAGAGATCTATCCGTAGTGTGTGAAAAGTAGACAGAAGAGGTTTATTTGCAGTAAAACGTATCTTTTCTTTTCTAGACACTCGAGTACAGTGGCGAATGTGTTTATGTTGTTAAATAACTAAAGCACTTGCACTTTAAGAGAGAAATTAAGTTTCCGTTACCTTGTGAGGGAGGGAGTCAGTTGCGGAGCTGCTCTGACGTCACTCTGTGCCGCGCTGGTATTGGTCGAAACAGCGGGCGTGTAGCGGAGCTGAAATTGTAAAGGAGGGGTGAGTGCCGGAGCGTGAGAACTTGTCTCGCGAAAGGCCGCGCACCCATTGGTCGAAATTTTTGAACTCGTGCATTCTATTGGTTGCACGAAAATGAAAGGCGCATTTGGATTGGGAGTGATTTGTAAACAAAGTCACTCGCAGAAATCGTATGTGGCACACGTATAGACCAAATACTAGACCTGATCCACGTCATTTAGGGTTTGAAAACGATCAGTGGAAAGGGCATACCACTAGCATTATGTACGGAAATAGGAGAAAATTGTCCCTTGTAAATAAAGTGAAGAATTATTTCAAAAAGGACAAACCTATTAAAACCAGAGAAGGTGTTGTCATTCCGCCACCTAATACTCCCGCATCTTTCATGATGTTTGATAAGGGGTACCATTCGTGTGTATGGTTGGAAAACTGGGCGGAATACACAAAGGATGACGGAATTTTGGCTTTTCCGTTAGAGGGTACATTTAATGGCAGGATTTTATTTAATTTGAGAACCCGAACGAATGATTTACATCCCATACCTAGATTAACGCAGTACGAAGCATTAGAGGAATGGGAAATCGAGGCTTTTGAGAGAGATAAGCCCCGAATGGATAAAGGGTTAACCAAATGGTATCCAAAATTGAAGCAAGAGACCCGAGATAAGAAGATGAAACAGTGGAGACAGAATATGATTGTGGAAGGATTGTTTCCAATGATGCCAATGGGTGGTCCTGGGGGAGAGAAAAAGACAGAAAAGTGCAAGCATTGGGTGCCCCTTGGGGAGTCGGATGATGAATTATTAAATGACATGTTTATGAAAAGTCCGCCTCCTTATAATGAAGGGCCCAGATCATCTAGTATAGGGGATACCTCCCAACGTCCCCCGTGTCAGGAAGGGAGTGGATCTGGAAACCCAAGAGATAGCTGTCAAATACCTTCCTATAGCGAGGGCCTAGGACGTATAGGTGCCAGAGACACCTGTCTAAGACCTCCATTTAGTGGAGAATCAAGATATTTAGGCGAAAGAGATTTTGGTTCAAGACCTCCGTATGAGGAAGGACCGAGAGCCTTAAACACAGGAAGCTGTTTCCCAAAACCTAATTATGGTGAAGGATCTAGTATGACGCATCCAACTGCCCCAACATTAACTCCGCAAATAGTACCTGAAATAAGCTTGGAAAGAATGCTGCAGGAAAAAGAGCGAGAGGCTCTAGCCAAACAGAGAACCGAAATAATTCAGAAACTCTCCCAGTTAAATACAAGCCCCGAAGCCTTGACAATCCCAGTAACTATTGGACCCGTTGTTCCTTTGTATGGGGATAGACAAGGGAGTCCACAAGCCCCAATTATTCCCCGACTGTAGTACAGCCCCGAAGAGAGCCCTTAATTGTAGATGATCAGACGAGTGAATGTGAATCTGAAGCTTCTTTAATGGATTTACCGATTAGGAACTCAGGGAGGAGTCTGCAGAAGAGACATAATCCTTTCAATACGAGAGAGATTCAAATGGAATCGACTTCAGGTACCAAGAGTGTCACATTAGTGACTCCTGATGAGATTGAGAGATGGAGTCGAGAATTAGAGAGACAAACTCCTCAGACCAAACCATTAGATATTTATAAATTACGAATTGAAATGGAAGAACTGACCGCTGGAAATGTGGGGTTAGACAGATTAAATACCTTTTCCGAGGAAGAGCTGCTGTTTATCTGCAAGAGTCTTACCCGTAATACCAAAGTGCTCCATGAGAAACTAACGGACACTGCAGCTAGTATGGGAATAGATATTTCAAAATCAAAACCATTACAAAAACCCTACAGAGCAGATTTCTCAGACAAAGATCTGGAGAATATGAATGTGTCAGGAAAGAAGGTCCAGATCAGAGAATTGTTGACCGTGTTGCAAAAATGGGGAGATGTGGACAGGTGGAAAGCCAGATGGGCAAAGAAAAAGGATGAGGCTAGATCTAAACAGACATCTTCTGAGTTTGCTTTAAGGGAAGCAGACAAGCCAGAGCAGTTATACCCCAATGCGAGAAGTGCCAGATGGAAAATATGTGCACGTTCCATGGTCCCGACAGGATATTGTGTCCTTTACAAATGACTTTCCAAAATTGCGAGAAAAGCCTGTGGAATGGTACAGGCAAGTGGAAAGGTTTGTAAAGGTGCAAAAATGCCTATGGAAAGACCTGGATGGGTTTTTCGACATAGTGGTTCCTCTGGATTTATGGACCGAATGTAAAATTGCCGTTGATTGGCCTAATAAAGAATACACGAGGGACCCTGCTACCGGAGCTCCCTCTGATGAGGTGATGAGAAAATACGACCAGGTCATGTTACACCTAAAGAAAAAGGTGCCTGCAAAGGAAACTGATTGGACCAAGATAGATAGAACCACGCAGGAAAGGGATGAGACTGTGCACTCCTTCTATGAAAGACTGTTACAGGTGTTTAAAACGTACAGTGGTATAGATAACATCGAGATGAAGGATATGACCCACTTCATTTACAGGTTTGTAAACGGTTTAAGACCTGAAATTTGTCAGTGGATCAAAGACAATAAATCTGTTGGCAGTCTAAGAAAATAGATGAAGTCCTGCGATACGCAAAGTATTGTGAGGACGAGATGGCAGACAAGCGAAAGGCTCTGAAGGAAAAAGTTATGTGGGCACAAGTAAAACTAGCGGAACAACAGGAAAAGCAATTAGGTAAAATGAATAAGAATTCCCAAAATCAAGGTTCTGGGGGAGGAGGGAAGCCCAGAGTAAAAATTAGTAGAGAGGAAGCTAAAAAGAAATTTCCCTGTCACCAGTGCGGAGAAATCGGGCACTGGAGAGACGAGTGTCCATATTTACAGAATGGTAACCTCCAAAACACTGATTTAAATCCACAGACGCAGAATGAAAGGCCAAGAAAGACCCAGCAACAGGTAAAGGCAAGTCAGTTGCCCCGTGCACCTAAACCGAATTATAAAGGGAAAACACCGCAGGGTGATGACATAGAGATCTGGGGAGGAAATGAGGATAGAAATGCAGCAACTTCGCAATTTCTGTTGAATGACACCTTTCTCTGTGACGATCAATACTGACGGGGCCTGAGAGGGGAGGACGAGGAGTGCGTACTTGGCGCCTCCTTGCCGGTAGACCAGTCAGGTCCATACATTGAAGGAAAGGTTGAAGGCAATGATGTCACCTTTCTGTTGGACACTGGTGCTACCCGTTCTACTGTGAGAACAGAGGACGTTCCAAACCTACCCCTCTCGGGAGAAGCAATCCAAGTGGTGGGTGTATCTAATCAATTGATTAGTACCCCAGTTACTGAGCCCATGGAGATTACAATAGGGAACTTCAAAGAAATGCATAGATTTGTAGTTTGTGACACCAGTCCAGTAAACTTATTAGGACGTGATTTGTTGTGTAAAATGAACTGCACCATCTTTTGCACACCAAAGGGCGTCGAAATTCAAACCCCAGACGAAGATGGAATATACAAACTAATGTTAATAAAACCTGACTCAGAAATTAAACAATTGACTATACAAGACTTACCCGAAGAACTCCAAAAGACAGTGAAACCAGAAGTATGGGACTTTACTGGAAAGGATGTAGGCTTGATGGCAAACGTTGACCCAATCAAAATAGCCATGAAAGAAAGTGCAGTTTACCCCAATACCAAGCCTTACAAAATGAGTGCAGAAGTAAGAGCAGGAGTTGCCATTGAAATAAAAAGACTATTAGAAGCAAACATCATACAAGAAGTGATGAGTAGCCCGTGTAACTCACCCATAATTGGAATCAAGAAACCTAGTGGCAAGTATAGGGTAGTACAGGACCTGAGAAAGGTAAACAAAATCATTGTTCCCTGCTGCCCTATTGTTCCCAACCCAGCAGTGATCCTGTATCAGATTCCCTGGGATGCTGAGTGGTTCACTGTGATAGACCTATGTCACGCATTTTTTTCGATCCCATTGCATACAGACAGCAAATGTCTTTTCTCATTTGCTTTCGACAGTCACGTGTTCGTTTGGAATCGCGTCCCCCAGGGGTACACAGAAAGCCCCTCAATCTTTAATCAGATTTTGAAAAAATGCCTTGAATCTCTAACTTTACCTGGAAACTCAGTTTTGGTGCAATATATAGACGACCTCTTGGTGGTGTCTAAAAGTCAGAAAGACTGTGTTGTTGACACCATTGCCCTACTGAACCATCTAGGTGAAGGAGGACATAAAGTATCACCTGACAAACTGCAGTTCTGTACAAAGTCAGTAAAATATCTGGGGCACCAGATAGAGAAGGGCATCAGGAAAGTTACTTCAGAAAGAATCAGGATAATACGAAACATGCAGTTGCCCAATACTCAGAAAGAAGTCAGAATGTTCCTTGGAGTTGTAGGTTACTGCAGGCAGTGGATTGTGGGATTTGCAGTCCTAGCCAAACCTTTGATCAAAATGACAAAGAAAGGAGCAAAGGACCCAGTGGAGTGGGATGAGGAGACCTTGACAGCATTTACTAAATTACGAGAATGTCTGTGTACAGCCCCTGCTTTAGGCATGCCTGATTATTCTAAGGAATTTTCATTGTTTTGTGATACACGAGACAATTGTGCATTGTCGGTCTTAACCCAAGCCCATGGTTTGACTAGACGTCCAGTGGCATACTTTTCTGCCACTTTGGATCCAGTGGCTGCTGGATTACCTGGATGTCTGAAAGCTGTAGCTGCAACTTGCACAAGTCTTGAGCAAAGCGAGTCCATTGTTATGGGACATCCTGTAACTGTGTATGTTCCACATGCAGTTGTAATCCTACTGACCAGAACGAAGACACAGTATCTCACACCTAGTCGGCTGACTAAGTACGAGAGGATTCTTGTAGGTGCTGCAAATGTAGTAATTACTCGGTGTAACATATTGAACCCAGCAACCTTGTTGCCTGAGTCGCTGATTGCAGAAGCAAAGGGAGAGGTCGAGCATGATTGCATTGACCTAACAGAGTTCAGTACTAAACCACGCCCAGACATCAAGGAAGTACCCCTGCCAGTAGAAGATAGCGAGCTGTTTGTGGATGGCTCATGTATAAGACACGAACTTGTAGGCCTAAGTGCTGCTTATGCTGTAGTCACGGTAAAAGGCACTATAGAAGCATCCTGTTTATTTGGAGTGAAGTCTGCACAAGTAGCCGAATTGGTTGCATTGACAAGGGCCTGTAAAATTGGGAAGAACAAAAGAATAACAGTATATACTGACAGTCAATACTGTTTTGGGGTTGTGCATGACTTCGGCCAATTGTGGCTGCAGAGAGAGTTCCTGACTTCTTCAGGTACTCCTATCAGAAATGGAAAAGTTGTACAAGAATTACTGGATGCAATCCAGTTACCAAAAGAATTGGCAGTGGTCAAGTGTGCTGCTCACAAATCTGGCACTGATCATGTGACAGTGGGAAATAGATATGCTGATGAGGTGGCCCAACATTGTGCCAGACATCGAATGTCAGTTAATGTTAAGTTGGGGGGATATGGAAACAGCTGCCAACTTATGGTGTTTGAAGAGGTGCCTACATGGGAAGAATTGAGAGATTGGCAGTATGCAGCACCAGCAAAGGAAAAGGAAAAATGGAGAAAGCTTGGTTGTCGACAGAGAAGTGAGGATGGTATCATTGTGGGCCCTGATGGTATGCCTGTGTTGCCTAGACGCCTGCTTGCTTCTATGGCCAGACTGATACATGGAGATACACACGTTGGTAGGGATGCCATAATCCGTGTTTTTCAACAAACATGGTACAACCCGAAGTTCAGGAAAGTAGCAGAGTCACTCTGCCAGAGGTGTTTGACATGTCAGCAGCATAACGCTGGGAAGAGAACAGTAGTTGAATTCGGGAAAAATTGGGAAATCAGGAGGTCCCTTTGTAAGAGTACAAATAGACTTCATTCAGTTGCCCCTTTGTAAAGGAATGAGATACGTCCTTGTCATTGTCTGCCTGTTTTCAAAATGGGTGGAAGCCTACCCAGCCAAAAAGAATGACGCCATCACTGTAGCCAAATTGTTACTGCGAGAACTAATACCTAGGTACGGGGTTCCGGTCACAATTGAATCAGACAGAGGGGGGCATTTCCAGAATGAAGTAATCGATCAGCTCTGTAAAGCATTCAAGATTACACAAAAGCTGCACTGTACATATCGTCCAGAGGCTTCTGGAGTGGTGGAACAAATAAATGGCACCATCAAATCAAGATTAGGAAAGATGTATGAATCTACTGGCATGAACTGGATAGATGTTTTGCCTCTTGTTCTGATGGGAATCCAAAGTATTCCAGACCGAAAAACAGGCCTGAGCCCCCATGAAATCCTGATGGGAAGAGTGATGAGACAGGCATGGGTACCAGGATACAAACTGTTAAGCATTTCTGATGATTTGGTACTTGAATACTGCAAGCAACTAGGTGCCAAGTGCGTTCTATCTCTCGCCAGATTGGGGAGGACGCCGTCGCCAATCCAACAACTCCAGTCCATAAATTGGTTCCAGGCGACTGGGTTGTACTCAAGAAGCATACTCGTTCAAATTGCCTTGCACCGAAGTGGGGACAACAACGCCAAGTGATACTGGTGACCACGACAGCGGTGAAGTGTGCCGGCGTCCCGAAGTGGATCCATGCCAGCCATACCAAGAAGGTAATAAGAGACGAAAAGAAGACTGACGCTGAAGGTTGCCCAGCTGAGGAGTCTCCAGACGTAGGTTCCGAAGTAGCTGATGAAGAACAACCAAGCACCAGTCAAGATGAGTGGATACCCATAATCGACCTGACCGATGACCCGATCAGAACAAGAAGTCAAACCTACGCAGACATAGAGTGGAATAGTGAGGACGAGACAGGAATAGGAGAAGACTATCAGATTATCGAAATCCCTGTCAAATCTGAAGAAGAAGATCAGATAGGGACAGAAGAGGTAATCGACACACCTCCAAGAACTCCTGAAATTGAAAAAGGACAGAGATATTAGGGCAAAAGTTCAAGCGGAAGAAAATCAAAGGTTTGAAGTGCTTGAACAGGACCAGATAGAATTAGAAGAACGTGTTCAGGACACAGAAAAAGAAACACCCAAAAGCCAAATCCAGTATACACCTGAACAAGGCCAGCTTAGTGACCAGGCAGAAGAATCTGAAGAAAGACCTGGGACTAGTCAGCCAGGAAGGGAAGATGCAGAAGAAGAAGTGCCACAAACAAACGAAAATAAGAGAGCATTAGAAGAAAGCCAAACTACAGTGCCAGCTAAAAGACTCAAGAAAAAGAAACATATCGAACCAAGATATATTAAGAGACTGAGACTGAGACTAAAAACCGTAGAAGAAAAGCTTGAGGAAAGAAGAAGAAGTTCTCGTATAACAGAGCAGTCTGGAGAAAGCTCCAAAAGAAGAAGTGACTGAATAAAAAGACTAAACGAAAAATATCAGGATCCTGAATGGACTTATTTGATATTGGAAGAATTTGAGGATCTTGATATAACTGACGAAAGTGACGAGGAACAGACAGCTGATCAGTCTGCTGAAGAAGACAAACCAACCTGAAGTTGCTCAGAGCAAGCTATCTGTGCAAAGTTAAAAAGAGGGGTTGGAACACTTCTGTTAAGCAGAAATGTCTGATTCAAATGTGAACGGAAGACCTAGACGTAGTTGTTGTAAAACATGCTGCCAAGTATGTTTATGTCGTGTAGCTATAGTACTGATCCTTTGGATAGGACTGACTGTAACCCTTCCTTCTTTGATAAGTAAAAATCCAAGCCTGTACCCGAATAATAACTTACCTGACGACACTGTAGAATCACACACTAGAAGGACACCACGAAGAGTAGACACATTGGACA
Organism: Lissotriton helveticus; assembly: GCF_964261635.1. Taxonomy (NCBI): domain Eukaryota; kingdom Metazoa; phylum Chordata; class Amphibia; order Caudata; family Salamandridae; genus Lissotriton; species Lissotriton helveticus. The sequence continues at coordinate 621,527,461 of NC_136070.1, read as the reverse complement.
AACCACTGAGCCTGAAACGTAGACAGTTAAATTTAGAAGCACCAGATGAGGAAGCATTACACTTTAATAAAATTAAGAACAAGACTCACGTAAACGTTTTCGCAAACCTGTTATTGCATTATGTAGAAACTATGGAAATAGACAATTGCTATGTCTGCATGAAGCTACCTATTTCTGTAGCTGAAGGCGTGACTTATCATCACTTGCCCTTGACTTATGGAATTTCTTGTAGTATACTGACTAGCTTATTTTACAAAAGAGGACCTTTACAGTATTACTATTCAAACTATGACGTGACATTTTCTGAACTTCCTGTTCGACGAAACCTAAACCCTGTACAGACGACTAGAGATGTAGCTAAATACATGAGTGATTATTTTCTAACAGTAGGAAAAATTAATATAGATGATGCACATAAAAATAATCTGACCTGTTCTTTACATGAAAAGGAAAAAGAATTTCTGGACATGGTAGAGAAAAGAAGAGAGAGTTTCCAAAAGAAAGCAAAAGACAGGAACCATAAAGTTCCTAAATGGGCAGAAAGTATAGGGAGCACCTCAAATGGTGGAGCTACTGCTGCTATGCTCCTTGATTTCGAAAAGAAGGGGAAACTCTGTCCTAAAAGGGAAATGACTAGTTATTATAACAATGTTTTCATCGGTTCCAGTGAATGTGAGCATAATTACAAGGTAATTGGAGGTTGGGGTTTCAAAGATGGGACAGAGCCTGTGTTTCCTGGAATTTACTTTATTTGTGGGAACAAGGCTTACTTCAAATTGCCCGACCATTGGTACGGGAGTTGCTACTTTGGTATTGTCTTTCCAAAGATATACCACGTGGGGAAAATCACTGGAAGCAATGAAGAAACTAACACAGTAGTACGCACTAGAAGAGAAACTGCTGGAGAGATTGTAGGAGAGATTTTTAGTGCAATAATACCTGCAGTGGGAATGGTTCTGGACTCAAACAAAATTTGCAAATTGTCAACAGTAGATGATCGGTTATCTACCGACACTGCTGGAGGGTTCCTGATGGTCAATACCGAAATGGTTGCGATCAGATTTATGGTTTTACAGAACCGACTTGCCCTTGATACTCTATTAGCAAAAGAGGGCGGAGTCTGCAGAATGTTGAAAGAGCAACATTGTTGCACTTACATACCTGACAAAAGTGTAGGGATCCAAAAGTATGTAAGGAACATTACAAATTTGGGAAAAGAACTTAAACCACTGGAGGTTGACAGTGCCTGGAAAAGACTTACTGATGGTCTCTCTGCTGTAGGTCATTGGTTTGAACTGTTAGGTAGAGGATTGTTGTTTAAGGTACTGATGCCAATTGCCATAATAGGGTTTATTATATTCCTTATATTTGTCTGTTGCAAATGTCGCAAACACCAAAAGAAATATACTGTGAATAAAAGAGGTGTGAAACGGAGTGTGGATGAACTCGAATTAGAAGAACAGAATAATCGAATTTACAAAAGGGTGAAAAATGCTCACCCTACCAAAGACGTTAAAGAAAAATTGAATCGAATATTGGAAGAAATTGAAATGTACAAAGTGTGAAAGAAAAGTTGGCATCTGTTTCCATTAGTTTGTGATGATAGTAAATATCATCAAAGAGGGGATTGATGGAGCAAGAATTTGCACGTTACGCGGCTTGCTCGTACTCATGAACCTCGCATAACTTATAACCATGTAATTCAACCTGTTCGTCTTACTAATTTCCCTTTATTCTGACATTTGGGGTGTCCTAGAGACGCTTGCATACGTGTTTACTAACTCAAATAACGTTTGTGTCTAAAATGGCCGCTGCTTGGCGAGTTTTCTTTCTGCGCATGCGTTAGTCACACTCACGTGACGTGACGCACTTGCAGTTCTGGTGGGAAAACTTTGCGCTTGCGCACTTGCTTTAAAATGGCTGTCTGTGTCCTAACGTGGAAAAGCTTGCGCATATGTTTTATGTTATTGTCTGTCTGCACTAAAACCTTCACGCATTAGTATATTATAAATAAAGGGGTATAGAGTAGCTATTCATGGTATACAGTGAATTCATTTATTTCTATGTTTTAATTTGTTTTCGCTTACTTTTCATGTGTCGCAACTCATGGGCCTGGGAGGGAAGAAAACCCCATCTTGAAAATCCCTACTGCGCATGTCACCCTGGCAGGGGGAAGACAACCTTGAACAGTGGAGCACAGCCAGCTGGCAGCCACAGTCAAAATGCTCCTGAGAACGTGACCTGCGACCCAGCAGGATGGAGCTGAGCTGTACCGCAACTGATACAAATGTATTTCTTCTATTGTATTCTGTAGAATATCTCATGGGAACCCCAAATTTGCTAGGCGGTCCCTGAGAATGCAAATGCCGGCTTGAAGAGAGTTAATGTGATTTGGTGTGTTGACCTATCCTACTTAGGGACCAATCGAAATTGGGGATTCTGACACTTGCAACATTTGGGGGGTGGTACACTGACCCGAAAACAGTATAACTAGCCTACGTTTAGCTAGAGAAATTGTCCGACTTGTCCGAATAGCTGACCTGTCACTGACCCAACGCACTCAATAGGTGACTGAATACAGAGGGCTGCGGAGCACTCTGTCCGAAATATACCATAGACTCAAGAGGTTTTACTAAACCTTAAGTGCTGGCGGAGCACTTTGCTGGGGAGTTCGATAACCCAATTGGGGTTCTGGCCGATAGCTGCAGAGAGGGTGGAGCGCAGGCGTTGCTTCCAAACTGCGGGTGCTGGTCGTGCCTTGGTGGTCCTGTCCTGATCCTAATCTGGTTTTCCTGTCCTGTCCTGGGGTGTCCATTCTTGCTGTCCCATTGATGACTGTCCTTCCTTGGGGTTTTTTCCTGTCCTTGACTGATCCGTGGCCAGGGTTGGTCTTCACACCATTCTAGGTAAATATATAGTGCTGAAACTCTATACTGCACCTTCTATTTTTCTGTCTTTGCTTTAATAAAGACACTCTTTTGCGCATAATTGATTTTCCATGCTTTCGCAAAAATTACTGAAAGAAAGCTCATACGTTATTGCTGTTTCTAGCATGTTCCTATGTTACCCTTCCTTTAAGCACAATTCTTTATACCATTTATGAAATATAGATGTGGTTTATAATTTCCTCCTCTAAATTGATTGACGTAAGGTTCCTAGAATTATAGCGTGTTCCATTTCTCTACCCTCCCTATAGATGTACAGGATTTTTCCCCAAACTCTTATTAAACTTTGAAGTATTTCCCAGTAATGAAATTCTAGTTTATGTCTAAAATTGCCCCATCTATAGTTATTCAATCTTACATTGCATCTCTGCAAGTTTGATTAGTATGTTTCTTGTCCTTATCTTTCATCAGACTCATAAATGATTGCCCTGATATATTTTCTATATGGATATGTGCTTTTCGTTATCTTGATTATTGATTGCCTTTTAGTTGTAAACTGTATGATTTTCGAATCTGAACTTTAGATAAAACTTTTAAAACTTCCTGAGTTTGTGGTCATTTACGAATACAAAGAAAGATAAATGTTGGTTTTTGGTTGTCTGCCTTTCTTTCACAGCTAGCTCCCTGATCCATTGTGGTCATAGGTACCCGTAACGGTGGAATGGTAAGTCGGGTACAGTAGAAATATATAGGAAGGAACCAGGGTTACTGGTAGTAGAGTGTAAGGTCACCCGATTAATGTATATGATAAATAGAAAAAAGTATATGGGCCCGGTACGTGTATGGTGAAATTATTGGCCGGGTGACCTGCGATCTCTATCAGCAGCAACCATTTTGTGATGCTGAGGCTCGTGTTTAACTTTACCCGGGTTTCAGGTTAGGTACATGTCGTGTCCCTCTAGAAGGGTGGAATGCTACCCCCGTCGCCAGAATTGGCGAGGGGGTAGTATTCCAATTCGTATGACACCTTACTTGACATGTTTTGATAAAACCAAACCAAAGATAGCATTAACCGCGAGGTTCATAATGCACTTAAGAGTATATGGTATGGCAATATCATGAAACAGCTGAAGGAAGTTGTTCCGAAAGCTGCAGACAGGCTCAGCTCATCCCAGAGCACCATCTCACATGAAACCAAGCACTCTGCCTCCAGGATTGTCGAGGCCTTCCATAGGAGTGACTCATAGGTTAACATGTGTCCATATAGGTTAGATATAGATATACTATACCTAAGTAAGAGGTGATTACACCAACTTACGCCAGCTGAGTGATCAGTCATTTGTGTCAAATAGCTAGGCCAGGGCAGGGGTGGCACAATACATGCTGCAGCCCCTGGTAGGCCTTGGTTACACCTTTGCCCTGGGTACCTAGGGTACACTGTTACAGGGGCCTATAAGGTGAACCAGTTCCAATTGGTAATGCACCTAGAGTGCATTGGCATGAATTTAGAGAGAGAACAGCAGGCTGTGGGTCTGATTAGCAGGCCCACAGCCACATTAAGTCAGAAACCAGTGAAGCAAAAAGCAAAAATTTGGGGTGACCGTAGGATAGCAGACCCTACTCTCCTACAGAGCATCTTAGAACGAACTCTGTAGCTTTATGCTATTTGAACCTTTCAATGTGAGTGCACTTCTTAGGAAGTCTTCACGCGCTGACACCTTTTCCTGAACTTGCCTGGGAAAATGCTAAGTAGGGATGTCACGTCAGTAGTAGTGTAGGGACAAACTAATGCTTTTCACTTACGAACCTCAAATGAAGAATACTCTTGATGTAGGGGCAGTGATTAACTGTGTTCTGATTTTAGAACTGGTCATTCTTTGCATGCTTTATAGACTAAACTTTGCCCATTGATTTGGATTTGGATTAGTTTCAATGTATTTCTACACCTTTGTTCTGAGGTGTTTGTATGTTCAATTGTTCTTGGCTTTGTAATAAACTAACTACACTTAGAAACTCGAGTCAGTGATTCTTTGGAGTCATGGTTTATTCGAATAGTGAAATCTAATTGGACAAGATATTTCTCCTCTCTGCACTTCTAAGCAGGAACCAACGGTTTGTCAACCAGGGGTTCCCGAATAAATCTAGGATGGGGAACCCGGCCCTATCAGTTGGTAGCAATGTAGGATGGTTTCCTCTTGAAGTGAGGGGAGAATCTAGAAAGTTCCAAAGGAGTAGAGCCCCATAGAGCCCCAAAGAAGGAAAGCTGAAAATATTGAGAGTGGAAAACAATGGATTTTGACAGAGACAGTTTGGGATTGACGGTATGGTGAGAACAGCGGTGAACGGTGGAGTGAGTATGAATAGGGATGTTTTGTGTTAGATTGCGGTGATGATTTGATTGTGTGATGTCTCGCAGAGTTGGGATGAGAGTCGACTGAATGTGGTTTTGGGCAGAACGTGCACAGTCCATGATGATTGGATTTGATTTGATGTCAGGCTTGAGGAGTAGCCAAAGATCTTGGGATAGATTTGTGATGTCGGAGACACCGATTTGATGTAATTGTCTGGCCAATGATTGTGGGAAGTCGTGAAGCGCTATCGATGGCCGGCCTGAGATAGGGAGCTTTTGTGTGAGTGGGTCTGTCAGAGTCGTCTGGGAAGTCTTGTGCACAAAGGTGGACTGTGTAGACTCAAGTGGCCAGCGCAGCTCGTGGGTCACGGTGTGTGAATGTTCTTGAGAGACTGAATTCTATCAATCTTGAAGAGAACAGAGGCAGACAGTTACTTCTTTCTATGATTGAGAGTATGAATGCATAAAGAAAGAGTGTGAAGGAGGATGAACCACAGTGAGTGGGAAGAGTGACCTCGGAGTGTGTCAAGTTGTGATAGGTCGGTTGGGGTAACGCCACTCTGGGATTGGTGGGTTGTCATTGGGAAGGTAAAACGAAAACGTCTTGTGGGTAAAGAGTTTGATTCAATCATGTGATGCTTTAGAGTATTACAAGAGGGGAGATAGGGGAGTGGTGACTCGAGTGAGTGAAGAAGCACCCCCCGAGGATACGCCAGCACATTACATGGCAATGAATGTAGGACTCCATACTATAGTTTGGCTTCAAAATCGGCATATGATTACTGAAAAGGAGGAAGATATGTCTTTTCCATGTTACAGCTCCGTTAGATTGGAGGTGATTTATCAGTTGAGGGGAGTGATGGCTTTATTGTGACCTCTGTCTCTGACACAGTTTGAGGCACTAGACGCGTGGATGCAAGCAGCACAGGTGAAGAGCAGGTAAAGAAGTCAGGAGAGGATGATAAAAGCAATGAAGGCATACCAGGATGCGCGATGGGACTCACAGTTGAAGAAGTGGAGAGTAGACACCATTGAGGGACAGAGGTTATACCCACTGTTGGTGAAAGAGGGAGACTCTCGGAACAGGAAGGACAAGGATGATAGTGGCACCGATGACATTCTGTTTGATAGATTGTTAGCAGAGCGTCCTCCACCATACAACCCAGACTCGGACGTGGGAAGATGGGAATTGGCAAATATAGCGAACACAGAGAGAATGGGAATACCGCAGGCTAACCCTAGTGCGAGGGTGGTGGGGAAGATTTCAACTGAAATGCAAGGAGCGGGGAATTGGGAAGCACAGAAACGAGTGGAGTTAACGCTGCTATGCGATTACCGGAAGCCTTTATGGTGTGGTCACTATTGGACCTATAGTGTCTGTGTATGACCCAAGTCAGGGGGAAAGTAGTAGTCAGCTACATTCAGGAACGGGGGATAGATTCAACTTAGTAAGTAATGTTACAGCAAACAAAAGTGATCCATATTGGTGCCTGCAGATGCTAGTACCCCATTGCCAGCAACTGCGGATCCTTCTAGGGTGAGTGTTGGGTCTAGCGCAGTAAGATCAGTGCCATTGGTGGATTTACGTTCCGATTTGAGGATGTGGAAAGTTCCAGTCAGAGGACCCGTGGGGAGGATGTCAGAAGTAGGAGTCGATCGGGGAGCTTTCAGGGGTCAGCACATATCACAAAATACAGTGACCTGAAATCAACATAGAAATCAGAGCAAAGAAAGGGAAGAACAGGGTAGCATTTCAAGTCAGGGAACCATCAAGGGCTCAGTAAAAGCCAAGGTGCTGGATGTAGTAAGGCTGAAGGCAGAAGTGGAAGAGATAATCAGCGGGAGTCTGCCCATGCAGAGAATACAGCTTTATGAGCAGGAAGAGTTGTTGTTTGTGGCGAAGGATGTTACTCTCAAGGCAAGGTGGGCAAATGAGTGATTCCACTTGGAGGATTACCTCATGGAATATTGCAGGGCTAAGTTCTAGGATTCAAGATCCTGCCTGGTGTGAGGTCATGGCAGGAGTGGGCATATTGGTTTTACAGGAAACATGGTGCTTAGTCCCCTTCCATATCAACGGTTTTAAGACATTTGATACGAGTACAGTTAAAGGTCTAGGGGGTAGACCCAAAGGTGGACTCAGCATGTACATTTCCAACATGCTGGAGACAGAAAGTATAGCTCTTCGTGCGGGGGAACGTTATTATCATATACTGGAACTCTCTTTGAGCCCAGCTCATTGCATGGCCCTGGTAAATTTTTATAAAAACGTTCCATCTGGGGAACTGGGTACGGTAATTATGAATTTAGCCAGGACATTAACTGTTATCCGTAATGCAGGCATCAAAGATTCATCATATGATAATTTTGTTGGGGGATTTTAATTGTACCTTGTGTAACCATGTGGATATCAGATTATGTGGACTTGAGAATGATGCCGGGGGTCGTAACACACATTTTTGTCACACTTTGTCTGGCGGCTTGTTTAATGAGCTCCTGTTTTCTAATGATCTGGGTTTTGTGAATGACTTTGCAATTCCCCCTATACCCATGCCTAGTACTTTTAATGGACGTGGTCTGGGATCCACAATTGATTTTAGTATAGACTCTTGCTCATTTGCAGCAAGGGTATCTTCTTTTAGTGTTGGGGACAACGCTATGAGTGACCACTTTCCGCTATGTCTTGAGGTTACGCTGCCTCCCCGTAGAACGGGGAAGATCAAACAAAATGATCCAGTATTAGGTGACCTTGAATGGAGCAGTAAGAATGGCTACACCATACGGTGGCCTAAAGTTGATCCTGAGGTGATGATTACGAAATTAATTAAGAACTGCAAACTGGATTTTGACAACTGTTTGTGTGAGACATCTTCCTCCGATAGCATTGTCCATTCCTTTCTAGCTATAGCTAATGAGGTTAGGAGATTATTAACTGCCAATCATCACAACAAGCGTAAAGACTATGGGTGGTTTGATAAAAAAATGCTCCCAAGCGCATTCAAACTTGAAGTATGAGTTGCATAGGCAACCCAGATCTCCCAACGGGGTCAGACGGGCTAGGGTGGAGTATAAGCAGGCAATTTTGGGTAGAAAACGCATCCTGAGGCAGGAAACATGGGAAACCATCCACGCAGCGGCTGAACAAAAAGATAGAGTATCATTTTGGCAAGCAATAAGGGCTCCCTTTCTACAAGAGGGAGACGGTCCATCTATTGAAATCGCAATATCCGAGGACGTCTGGGTCAATCACTTCTCTAAGGTATATAATGAACAAGACAACCAAGTTTCTCAACCTCCTGTAGTTCCCCCAGTTCAGATTAATAAGGGAGAGCTACAAGTTACCCTGGATGAAGTGCACAGAGCCCTTTCTCGAAGCCTAGGGGATAAGTCTCCAGGACCAGACAGATTGCCAGTTGATTTATTCAAATCCAATATTTCACCATGGGGTCCTATATTAACCCAAGTTATAAATGCTAGTATTAATACATCAATACCAAAGACCTCGGTGGAATATATCATCATTCCAATCTTTAAGCAGGGGGATCCCCATGACCCGGGGTGTTACAGGCCGATCTCCCTACTTGATTCAATGATTAAGGTGGTGGGATGTATGATCCTGGAATGACTGCAAGATTGGGCGGAAGAAAAACAGATAATTTCTGACTTGCAGTATGGCTTCCGAGGAGGGCTAGGCACCACTGTAGGTAAATATATACAAGCAAGAAAAGGTTGTTTGTACCTGGCGTTCGTGGACCTTACACTAGCCTTTGATTCTGTAATGCACGGGAGACTCTGGGTGATCCTAGCAGATATGGGGGTGGATCCAAATATTCTAATCTTCCTGCAGTGTTTATATAGAGACGAGCTCCTGCCAGGGTCTGTTATGGACAGGGTGGGGAACGTACTAGAACTTTCCCCATCAGAAGAGGGGTCAGGCAGGGTTGTGCCTTGGCCCCTTTCCTTTTTAATTTGTATACAAATGGCCTTGGCAAAGTACTGCTTAATCAGGGTCAAGATTTCGCTCAAGCTGGTGGGCGACCAATCCCAGCCCTTCTTTACGCAGACGGCGCAGTTATAATGGCGCACACACAAAATGGCTTGCAAAAGGCCTTGGATACATTTAATGATTTTATGAAGGAATTAGGGTTAAGCATTAATGTCACATTTTATCATGAGATGTGGTAAAGGGATCCAGAAGGTGAGGGGGATTTTTCTGGATGGAAACAAGTTAGCCACCACCAAGAATTTTACTTATCTCTGCATTTTAGTAAATGAAAAAGACACCTGGTCTCCGATGTTAAACGCGAAAAGACTTGTGTTTACTAGAACGACGACAGCCCTAGTCTCCTTTGCCAAGAAACTAGGGAGGATGCCGCCACTGGAGCTTTTGCAAATATACAAAGCAAAGTGTATCACAGCTAAAATGTATGGGGCAGGTGTGTGGGGTTTTGTTAATACCTACCCACTACAGCTGGTGGAGAATTCTTTTTTGCGTTATAGTCTGTCAGCCCCCCATCCACGTCCTCCTACACATGTCATGAGGAGCTGGGTCTCCCTTTTATTTCAGATCTCATCAAATTAGAACCATTGCATTTATGGCATAGGATTTGGACTAAGGAGCAGACCAAGTTGAATAGAGAGATTTTAAATGATGGCATGAGCTTGGATGGGCTGCCAAGGTCACTTGGATTAAATATATATGTAATTTTATGAAAGACTTAGGGCACCCGGAATACTTTGTGGACCCCGTTACTATGCTGTCAGTATTGAGAAAGACCCTAAAATTAGAGGGTCTTCTATTATTGAGTTCAATACGACTGGCAGAAGAAGTGCTAAAACCTAGCGATAGGCAGCATCAATTAACACTTAGATGTATGGGGATGGAGCCCTACTTGTTATATGTCCCAGGAATATTTGATAGGATGCTTTCAACAATATTTAGATTGGGAGTCGTACATAGATTATTGTCAATACCAACTGTGAACGACCGGTCACGAACTCTGATACCCTGCCCGTGTGACAACCACTCTGAACAGTCTACAATCCACCTAGTCCTATTCTGTAAATTTTACATAGAGTTGAGGAAAGTCTATTTACTTTCACTTTTAAAACAGCTAGGCGTAAGGCGATGTCGCCCAGCTTTTATTTGGCGGCAGCTTCTGGTAGATGAACACACTGCGTGGAGGGTGGCCAAGTTTTTAAAAAAGGCGAGCCAGCTGAGGAAAAGTATGGTATTTGAGGTGTAAATTGTGGGCACTACCTCCCCTGATTGTGCTGAATCAATTTTTAATGTGTAATTATATCAAAATCCGTTAAGTTTATAATGACATTTTTATTTGTTTTTATTGTATGTGCTTTTATGATTGGTATATTAACAATCGAATAAAGCTTTCCTTGACTTAACTTGACTTGACTTGACATGAGAGATTGACACAATTGACACAAAAGTATGATGTGGATTTGTCTAAAAAGAAAATGTTACAGGGAAGTCACAGGTTACGTTACAGTGATCAGGAATTGGAATAGAAAAGAGTCATAGTTTGAAAACACACATTTGAGAATTGGTTATGGGAATACGTGCAAGGAGTATGCTTGATAAGTGGGAGGAAAAATGGTCAAAGAAGAAGAATGTTAAGAAGGGGAAGGGACACGCCACCTCTGGGAGGAAGGTGGACAGTAGGAGTAGAGGCTTACCCATTGCATAGGACCTGAGCGGAAGCTATGTGCATGTGCCTTGGAACAGGGATGATTTGGCAGCATTCACAAATGAATTTCCCCGGCTGAGAGAGAAACCTGCTGAATGGTACAAACAAGTCAATTGCTTTGTTAAGATCTTAAAACTATTGCGGATTGGTTTAAATCCACTGTTTGACATTGTGATACCTAGTGATTAGTGGTCTACTTGTAAAATTGTTGTTGATTGGCCATCTGCCAAACCGGATCGAGACCTCATAACGCATGATCCTTCACCCTTAGTCATGAAAAAGTTTGAGCAGGTAATCACTTGGTTATAGTCTAAGATCTCGCCACAAGATATGGATTAGGTCAAGATAGATCGAACCACTCAAGAACCAAATGAAACAGTACATGCTTTTTTATGAAGGGCTCTTGCAAGCCTTTAAGCAGTATAGTGAATTGGACAATCTAGATTCTAAGGACATGGGACAGTTTGTTTCCAAGTTTGTCTTGGGATTTAGACGAGAAATTAGCTTCATAATTCAGAAGCATCTAATTTGCTGGCAGAATAAGTCTGTGGATGAAATTCTGTGATATGCCAGATACTGTAGTGACGAAGTGGATTCTAAGCATAAGAAAATAAAGGATAAGCTAATGCTAATCCAGATGAGGAATGCAGATAGGGTAGAACAAGTGCAGACAAGCGGAGGAACGTTGCGCAGGAAGCAAGGAAATAGTCATGGAGGGACCCAGAACGCATCAGCTCACGCGGGTCAGGGAGGAGGAAGACCAATAGATCCCAAGACAGGCATTGAGGTTGGTACCTGAGGAAGACCACTGCATGCCATTATTGTCACAACATCGGGTATTGGAAGCGTGAGGGCCAAATAAATCCAGCGAACCAGCTTCAAGATGAGGAGATATTGCACATGCCTGAGGTTGTGAAGACTGTAACGAGACCCAAGTCCATGAATGGAGGGGGCTTGGGTCCACAAACACAGGTTCCCCAACCTCCAATAATTCCACAGGGAAATCAAGTGTACCAGCAGATGCCTTTTATTGAGGCCCCGGATGAAGTTGATCCAGACCTGTTACAATGATGGTGCCGGAGGGGGTATGAAGACTGCACCCTTGGAGAAGTCTCAGAGGTAGACCAGATAGTGCTGTACGTGGAGGCAGATGTGGACGATCATCCCATCACATTCTTGATTGATACTGGTGCTACCTGTTCTAATTTGAGGTCCGCAGTAGTTCCAAACCTACCCCTCTCGGGAGAATCGATCCAAGTCATAGGAGTTTCTAACAGGAGATTGATGAATCGAATAACAGACTAGATACCTGTGAGAATAGGAATCTTTCAAGACCAACTCCAATTTGTGGTGTGTGATTTGAGTCCAGTTTGTCTATTGGGTTGTGACCTTTTGTGTACATTGAATTGTACTATCTATTGCTCGCCCAAAGGAGTGGAGCTGCAAACTAATGATGATGACATTGCATTCAAACTGGCGAAATAGGAATCTCTGCATAGTGATGATCCCTGTGTTTACAGTGGAAGATCTGCCACATGATTTGAGGGACGCTGTCTCTCCAGTAGTGTGGGATTTAAAAGCAGAAGAGATGGACTGATTCAAGCGGTTGAGGCAGCTAAGATACAGATCAAGCTGAATGTTGGGTTCCCTAAAAATCCTCAGTACAACCTGACTCCAGAAACGGGGTCAGGAATTACACCTGTAATTAAGTAAATGATCGAGCAGGCCATTCTAAAGGAATTCATGGGGAGCCCATGCAATTCTCTCATAATGGCATTGCAGAAGCCGAGAGGGAAATACATGATCTTGCAGGGCCTGCGAAAGGTCAACATGATTGTAGGTCCATGTCTTACAGTGGTACCGAATCTATCTGTGATTTTATTCCAAATTCCTTGTGAGCCTGAATGGTTCATTGTGATTGATCTCTGTCAGGCATTCTTTTCAATACCCTAACACGAGGAAAGCCAAGTTTTGTTCACTTTCTATCTGGAAAATCATGTGTTAACGTGGTGCCGTATCCCACAAGGGTATACTGAGAATCCTTCAATCTTTAATCAGATCCTGTAAAAGAACCTTGAGAGTCTAGTACCTCCGCGGACTTCAGTTCTCGTGCAGTACATTGATGACCTCCTAATTGCATAGGAGACTGAGGAGGCTTGTAGGATCAATACTGTTGCACTGTTGAACCTCCTGACGTAAAATTGACATAAGGTGTCCCTGAGCAAACTCCAGTATTTTTTGCCTGAAATTCAGTGTTTGGGTCATCGCATTGAGAAAAGGCAAGAGGAAGGTGTCACCAGATTGCATTGAGGCGATCATGACGATAAATGTGCCTAACACGCAAAAGAAAGTCAGGATGTTCTTGGGAATGGTTGGCTATTTTCGTCAGTGGATTCCCAACTTCTCGCTGAAAGCAAAACCTTTGCAGAGGTTACCACACAAAGATGTGATTGATCCGGTACCATGGGGCAATGACTGTTTGGTTGCCTTTCCGAAGTTGCGGAAGAGTCTGTGTCACACCCCGGCTCTAGGAATGCCTGTTTACAGCAAAGCATTCTCTCTATTATGCTGTGAACATGAAGGTTATGCATTGTCAGTACTCACCCAGATGCATGGCGGTGTCCGTAGACCAGTTGCCTATTTTTTAGCTACATTAGACCTTGTAGCTTCAGCATTGCCCGGATGTCTCAGATCCGTTGCTGCAACGGGTGTTAGCATTGAAAGGTGTGAAAGCATTGTGATGGGTCATCCTCTTACTGTCTATGTTCCACACTGATAACGAGAACCAAAACACAACATTTGACGCAAAACCAGCTCACACAATATGAGCAGGTTAATCTTGCATCCGAAAACATAACTTTGAAGAGATGTTCTGTGTGGAATCCTGACACACTGATGCCTATTGCGAACACTGAAGGGGAAGATTGTGAGGACCATGACTGTCTCGATGTGACTGAACTATGCACCAAACTGAGACCCGACATTGTTGATGAACCTCTGCTTGAGTCAGACCAAATCCTTTTCTTTAATGGGTCATGTCTAAGAGACGATGCCGGTTATTTGACAGCAGCATTTGCTGTCCGTACCATTTCTGGAGTTCTGGAAGCTATTTGTTTACAGGGAGTACACTATGCACAAGTAGCTGAAATTATTGCTCCAACACATGCATGCCTTGTTTTGGATCAAATAGGACTCATCATCTACACCGACAACCAGTATGAGTTCAGTGTGGTTCATGACTTCGGACAGCTATGGTCACAGAGGGGGTAAACAGACATAATATCGATGCAAAAATATCGACTGGACATAATATCGAGGTAAAAATATAGACTAGACAAAATATCGACCAGACATAATATAGACTACAAAAATATCGATTACTATCGATATTACTAGCCAAAATATCGAATCAAAAATATAGACTAGACATAATATCGACTAGATAGAATATAGACAACAAAAATATCGAAAATAAGGTATGTTTTTAATAATTTGTAATAATTGTGTAATATAAATCTGTAGCGGGTTGTGGGTTTATAGGGGAATAGGGTGGGAAGTAATTCAAATATAACTAGTTAAATCTGTAATATAATAGTAATTGTTAATTAATTATTAATTGTTAATTAATTAAAATATAATTGGTAATTAATAATAATTGATTAATTGATAAATAATACATTTTACATACAATATTTTCTGTAGCGGGTTGTGGGTTTATAGGGGAATAGGGTGGGAAGTAATTTAAATATAATTAATTAAATATGTAAAATAATTATAATTGTTAAATAATTATTAATTGGTAAATAATTAAAATTTATTTGGTAAATAATTATAATTGAATAATTGATAAATCATTATTTTCTACTAAATTATTTTTTGTAGCGGGTTGTGGGTTTATAGGGGAATAGGGTGGGAAGTAATTTAATTTTAATTAATTAATTATGTAAATCAATAATAATAGTTAATTAATTATTAATTGGTAATTAATTAAAATATAATTGGTAATTAATTATAAATATTTAATTGATTAATAATTAATATTTAGTAAATTAATTTCTGTAGTGGGTTGTGAGTTTATAGGGGGATAGGGTGGTAAGTAATTTAATAATAATTAATTTATTATGTTAATTAATTAAAATTGTTAATTAATTAATAATTGTCCATTAAATAACATTTAATTGGTAAATAAAAGTAATTGGTATTGGAAATGAAATTTAATTGGTAATAATATTTCTATTAATTATATTTATTTATGATTTTTTTCCTTTTGCTACTGTTGCGCTTACTGGAGGGGGAATAGTAATTTTTACCCCTATGCTATCCATCGTTTTCCTACTGTTGCAACCACTGGAGTGGGAATAGTAATTTTAACCCCTACGCTATTCTGCGCTTTCCCTACTGCTGCACCCTCTGGAGTGGGGATAGTAATTTTAACCCCTACGCTATCCAGCGCTTTCCCTACTGTTGCACCCACTGGAGTGGGAATAGTAATCTTTACCCCTACGCTATCCAGCACTTTCCCTACTGTTGCACCCACTGGAGTGGGAATAGTAATTTTAACCCCTACGCTATCCAGTGCTTTCCCTACTGTTGCACCCACTGGAGTGGGAATAGTAATCTTAACCCCTATGCTATCCAGCGCTTTCCCTACTGTTGCACCCACTGGAGTGGGAATAGTAATTTTTACCCCTACGCTATCCAACGCTTTCTCTACTGTTGTTCCCACTGGAGTGGGGATAGTAATTTTAACCCCTACGCTATCCAGCGCTTTCCCTACTGTTGCACCCACTGGAGTGGGAATAGTAATTTTTACCCCTACGCTATCCAGCGCTTTCTCTACTGTTGCACCCACTGGAGTGGGGATAGTCATTTTAAACCGTACGCTATCCAGCGTTTTCCCTACTGTTGCACCCACTGGAGTGGGAATAGTAATCTTTACCCCTACGCTATCCAGCCTTTTCCCTACTGTTGCACCCACTGAAGTGGGAATAGTAATTGTAACCCCTACGCTATCCAGCGCTTTCCCTACTGTTGCACCCACTGGAATGGGAATAGTAATCTTTACCCCTACGCTATCCAGCGCTTTCCCTATTGTTGCACCCACTGGAGTGGGAATAGTAATTTTAATCCCTACGCTTTCCAGCGCTTTCCCTACTGTTGCACCCACTGGAGTGGGAATAGTAATTTTAACCCCTGCGCTATCCAGCGCTTTCCCTACTGTTGCACCCACTGGAGTGGTAATAGTAATTTTAACCCCTACGCTATCCAACGCTTTCCCTACTGTTGCACCCACTGGAGTGGGAATAGTAATAAAAACCCCTACGCTATCCAGCGCTTTCCCTACTGTTGCACCCACTGGAGTGGGAATTGTAATTTTAACCCCTATGCTATCCAGCGCTTTCCCTACTGTTGCACCCACTGGAGTGGGATTAGTAATTTTAACCCCTACGATATCCAACGCTTTCCCTACTGTTGCACCCACTGGAGTGGGAATAGTAATTTTTACCCCTATGCTATCCAACGCTTTCCCTACTGTTGCTCACACTGGAGTGGGAATAGTAATTCTTACCCCTACGCTGTCCAACGCTTTCCCTACTGTTGCACTCATTGGATTTGGGATAGTAATTTTTACCCCTACGCTATCCAACGCTTTCCCTACTGTTGCACCCACTGGAGTGGGAATAGTAATTTTAACCCCTACGCTATCCAGCGCTTTCCCTACTGTTGCACCCACTGGAGTGGGAATAGTAATCTTAACCCCTCCGCTATCCAGCGCTTTCCCTACTGTTGCACCCACTGGAGTGGGAATAGTAATTTGTACCCCTACGCTATCCAATGCTTTCTCTACTGTTGCTCCCACTGGAGTGGGGATAGTAATTTTAACCCCTACGCTATCCAGCGCTTTCCCTACTGTTGCACCCACTGGAGTGGGAATAGTAATTTTTACCCCTACGCTATCCAGCGCTTTCTCTACTGTTGCACCCACTGGAGTGGGGATAGTAATTTTGAACCGTACGCTATCCAGCGTTTTCCCTACTGTTGCACCCACTGGAGTGGGAATAGTAATCTTTACCCCTACGCTATCCAGCGCTTTCCCTACTGTTGCACCCACTGGAGTGGGAATAGTAATTTTAACCCCTACGCTATCCAGCGCTTTCCCTACTGTTGCACCCACTGGAGTGGGAATAGTAATCTTTACCCCTACGCTATCCAGCGCTTTCCCTACTGTTGCACCCACTGGAGTGGGAATAGTAATTTTAACCCCTACGCTATCCAGCGCTTTCCCTACTGTTGCACCCACTGGAGTGGGAATAGTAATTTTAACCACTACGCTATCCAGCGCTTTCCCTACTGTTGCACCCACTGGAGTGGGAATAGTAATTTTAACCCCTACGCTATCCAACGCTTTCTCTACTGTTACACCCACTGGAGTGGGAATAGTAATAAAACCCCCTACGCTATCCAGCGCTTTCCCTACTGTTGCACCCACTGGAGTGGGAATAGTAATTGTAACCCCTATGCTATCCAGCGCTGTCCCTACTGTTGCACCCACTGGAGTGGGAATAGTAATTTTTACCCCTACACTATCCAACGCTTTCCCTACTGTTGCTCACACTGGAGTGGGAATAGTAATTCTTACCCCTACGCTATCCAACGCTTTCCCTACTGTTGCACTCCTTGGAGTTGGAATAGTAATTTTTACCCCTACGCCATCCAACGCTTTCCCTACTGTTGCACTCACTGGAGTGGGAATAGTAATTTTAACCCCTACGCTATCCAGCGCTTTCCCTACTGTTGCACCCACTGGAGTGGGAATAGTAAATTTTACCCCTACACTATCCAACGCTTTTGCTTTAGTTGAACTCACTAGAGTTGTAACAATACATTTTAACCATTTTGCTATGCTACGGTTAAAATATTATATATGTTTATTTAATATTATGTTTTTATATATATATATATATATATATATATATATATTATTTTTGTGATATATATTTTTTAATTTATATTAATTATTTATTAATATTACATGTATGTAATAATTTTTACTAAGTTTATATTAAATATATTTATTATTATATTAGTTTTAATTTAATTTAAAGACATTTAAAAAAAATCGATATTTTGACAGTCTATATTTTTGTAACTCGATATTTTGGAGTCGATATTTTAGTACTTACCTGTTTGAAGATAGGCAATCGATATTTTCTCCTCGATATTTTTGTATCTCGATATTTTTGTGGTCGATATAATGTCAGTGATCCCACAGAGGGGGTTCTTAATGCATCAGAATCTCCCATCAGAAATGGGGAATATGTGAAACAATTGTTGGAAGCTCTGTAACGACCAAAGGAAATAGCTGTGGTTCAATGTACTGCCCATGGGAAGGGGGAGGACTTTGTCACTTTGGGCAACAGGTATGCTAATGTAGTTGCACGTTTTTGCCCTGAACAAGTCTGCATTTTTAATGGGGACTATGCAGGAGAGAGCACAGAAAGTACTGAGCTCAGCATGATGCTAGCCAGAGAGGACACTTGAGATGAGGTCTGGCGTCTGCAGGGAGGAGTGTCAGAACAAGAAGGAGCTGGTTGGATTAAAGCAGGTTGTTGAAAAAGAGATGATGGCATTTGGGTTTCATCTGATGGTCGAGCAGTTTTGCCAGATTGCTTACTGAGCCCTATTCCTAGACAGATTCATGGAGCGGTTCATATTGGGAGAGAGATGCCATGTTGCGAGTGTTCAGACAAGCGTGACTCAATCCACTGTTCTGTGTGTTTGCCGCAGTTGTGTGTCACAGATGTGTTACGTGTCAACAGATAAATGCTGGAAAGAAGACTGTAGTCATACGGAGTCACATTGGATGGTCTGGGGGCTGTAGAAAAGCTGTTACTTAGGAAATTGATACCGCATTTTGGATCTCCAACTTCATTGGGGTCGGACAGAGGAACGCATTTCCACAGTGATATTATGAAGCTGTTGTGTACTGCCTTACACGTGATCGGAGATTGCACTGTAGTTACAGACCGGAGGCGTCTGGTCTAGTTTAACAGATAAATGGAACTCTCAAAATGCGAACTGCAAAGGTCTGTTCTTCCACGTCTTTGAAAGGGCCAGATGCATAGCCTTTGGTGCTAATGAGTGTGCATAGCATCCCTGATAGGAGTAGAGGACTTTTGCACCATGAAATCCTAATGGGGAGGGCGAAGCGATTACTAGCAGTGCCAATTACAGCATTGATAAACATCACAAATGATTTGATTCTTGATTATTGCAAAGGACTGGCTGATGTGGTCCGCTCTGTGCCTAACCAGGTTGAAGCTGCAACAGCATCGACTTCGAACGACCTCTGCCATGACTTATGTCCAGGTGATTGGATACTGGTCCAGACTTATGTGAAGAAGAACTGTCTAGATTTTCATTGTAGAGGTCCGTACCAAGTGGTTTTGGTGACAAATGCAGCTGTGAAATGTAGAGGCTTGCCGAACTGGATTTACGCCTCCCAAACCGCAGAGTTTTGGGACCCTCTGAAGAAACAGGTAATCTCCCTGAAGAAAGTCGAGCCATGATTGTGAGGCCACTGGAGAGGACAAGCCAAGCTGTGGGGGTTCCTGACGAGTTACCCACCAGAGCAAGCTGAGGGTAGTCATGTTACGCAAGGCTCAGGTATTGACACTGAGGGAGACGGTAACATTGTGAGTGGTACATAGCCAGACTCAGCTGAAGAGACTGGTGTGGAAAGTGGTTGTATGTTGAGAAGGAAAGCAAAGTTTGCAAGAGAGTCGTGGACTGTAATACAGAAGAGACAGAACCTGAGACTTGCTCATCAAAGAGACCTTGCCCCTCTATCTGAAATGTCAGATTCGAAACTGAGTGACACAGAACAAGTACTAGCAGGTGTAAGGAGATCAAGAAGAGCAAGAGTGCTGTGCCAGAGGTACGCTGCTCCAGAGTGGACTTTTCTGTTAACAGATGCCGGGAACAGTTGGGACCGGTAGACTGAGGTATTCACGAGTGACCGGCAGAGTTCCAGAACTGAAAATTAAGATTGAACCATTGGTACCTGGAATGAAGCCAATGGAGTGCTGACAGTGACTGTACAAAATCCTCCTATAGTGAGTGGCTTATGTAGTTTGATTTTGCAAGATCTGTTGTTTCCAACATTCATTATCAACCACCAGCTCAGGAGATTGCAGCAGTGTGTCTTGAAATTCTACAGCATGTCATTGACGAAGCTGGCTCTGATCTTGTGAGGGAATATTGATTCAACTGTGAATCGTAAACAAAACGCTTTCCGTTTAAAGAAGATAACCAGGCCCGAGTGGAAGAAGAAGAAATTTAGGGACTTTACGGAGAAGAAGGAAGAGGGCTAAGGAGGTCATTTGAATTGTGTAAATAATTGTACAACGAACTGCGAAATTGGTTTCCAGGACTTCGAGGGACTGTGCATGAACTTTGTTAATTGGCAGTAAGAGACGGAGAAAAATACTTTCTGCTGATCCTCTTGCTGTGCTAACCCGAATTCAGTCATAAATGGAGTTTGGAAATCCGAACCGTAGAGCTAAGTGTATAGTAGGTAAACTTATAGTAGGAGTAATAGTAATTATAGCGATAGTTATTATCATGTCTGTAAAAATATCACACAAGGCAGAAGTTGAGGGTGTGAAATACAAGGGGCATTCACACCTATCACTTCTAGCACATAAGAGGGTACATTAGGAGCTGGTAAGGCTATGCTAGATCAAACTAGTTGAATGTTGCATGTAGATTTGTCCAAGGGTGACTATACGTTGAATGCCTATGCAAAGTGATTGTACATGTATGTGAACACAATGGATGCTAGAGACTGTTATGTGTGTATGCAGTTGCCTGCGTCAGTCGAGGAGGGGATTCATTACCACCACCTGCCTCTGATGTATGGTATCACATGTAGTTTGTTGCTTAGTATGTTTTATGATGAGGCTCATTATGAATACTACTTTTCTAATTATTATGTGGTGCTTTCAGAAGTTCCAGCTTACAAGCACCTGAATAAGTATGATTATTATAAGCAGAAAGAGGGAATAGGGAAGTATTTCAAATCTACCATTAACTTAGACACAGCTTACGCACATCACCACAATTTGACTTGCATACTGACTGACATAGAGAAGAAGTTTGTAGATCAAGTAGAGGATAGACATAGACAATTAACAGTTAAGTTCAATAGTAGAGGAGGAAAATTCAAGTGGACCAAGGAGGAGTTAGCGCACAAGGCAAAAGGGAGTTATGGTCCAATGGTTTAGGCTTTGAACAGCGAGGACAACTTTGCATTAGGCAAATACAGACCTAATATGATAAGATTTATGTTGGACAGAGTGCGTGTGATCACGTCTTCATAATTGAAGCCACTGTGAAGTAGTTTTTGCAAGAGGCGGTATAAATGGTGCCGAATGTGTATTTTGTGTGTGGGAAGAATGTGTATGTGCAATTGCCATTGAATTTGAATGGTACATGTTATGTGGCTGTTGTGTTTCCCATGATCTACCATGTTGAAGGTATGGGACCGTTGGAAGGGGGATTGCCCCTTGCAGTGCAAGTGCAGGAGGGATTGTTGGAGATGTATTTGGAGCAATGATGCCAAGTTTGGGAGTGGTTTTGAATGACATAAAGTTTAGAAGGTTATCAACTAATGTGGATAAGTTGACAGCGAATACGGCTCAGTCTTTTGCTGCTTGTAGATGGAGAGTGTCAGGAACTGATCCGGGCGCCTGCCTTGTTATGGACTACGTCTCCCAGCATTCCTTTAGTTGTGGGAGGAGCTTATCTTATTTAGGTCATGCAGGGCGCACCTCCTGTGCGCGTAATCCTGTCCTGTTGGGAAGGCTCGCTCGAGTTGTTCCTCTGACTTCGTCCTTGCCTTGGATCTGTTTCCTGTTTATTTTTCCTGCTTCTGGGTGTCCCGTTTTTCGTGCCTGTCAGCTAAGGAGCAGTTTGAGGTTCGTTGGAAGCGGCGTTCCACCCTTGCTGGCTGGATGGCAAACAGTGCCAGGACTCTCGTCTCAGAGCCGCGCTGTTTGTTTCATACTCGGACCCCTTCTGGTACTGAGGTGTACTAACCTTGGTCTTCTGTTCTTCGTTACTCGCAGTCTGCAGCGAGGGCTGTGAACACCTGTGTGAGTGCTAACACAGGTAGGCGCTATTCGGCCTTCCCCTGCTTTTGCTGTTTGCAATTCAAGACTTTGGATGTTACTTTTCTTGGAGATACTTTAGGGATTAACTCTTGGGACTACTCGCGCTATTGACAGCGCTGGGAGTTTTGCTCGCTGGTTCTTATGGACACTGTGTTTATTATTTTTTGTGTTCTTCGCTGGGTTACAGCTGGAACTGCTACCATCCTATTCCCTCTAGAATTCATGCATTCGTATGCATGAGGGTTCCTTGGTTTTGTTGGATGGAGAGCTTGGTTGATGTGAACGATTGTTCAGGGTATGTATGACTCCCATTAAGGGTTGGTTAGGGGATTGGTATGCTCATGAAATATAATGTGACATGTTCCTTTGTATTCTAGATTATCATTTCTTGAATTTGGAGAGAAGTATCTCCGGGAAGAATATTATTGGTTTTGGAGGTCTGCAGTTAAGCCCCAGGTATTAATATAGCCTTAGCGAGACAATTTGAGTGTAGACTGTATTTTCCTGTGTATTTACCCTGTGTTCTTCATTTTTAGGTTATCCCTCTTCTCATCGGTTCCGGCGCAGGCTTTTCTCTTTTTTTCCCTCGCCTGATTGCCTCCTTACTCTGTATTTTCCTTCAGAGTGGGGGACGTCGGGAGGTGGACCCCTTTGTGCATCGCATCAAATCCAGGAAGCTAAACGTGGATCTGACAGAGAGATAATGTTGATGAGAACTGTGGTGATGCAGAACCATCTTGCGTTAGATGTGTTGCTAGTGAAAGAGGGCAGAGTCTGAAAATGACTGAGGGTTCAACAGTGCTGTACTTATGTACCAGATCATAGTAAGGAAATGAGGAAGTACATAAGTAACATCACTGAGATTCACCATGAGATACATCGCCTGTAAACTGAAGGAGTTTGGTACAAAGTTGGAAAAGACTTTGGAAAGATTGGAAGTTGGTTTGCAGGAAAGGGAATTCTTGGTTACATTTTGAAGCCCATCATAATAGTAGTGGTTTATGTGATTCTTTTAATTGGCGCGATAAGAGCTTATACATGGCGTAAGTGTGAACAGACTGAGAAATCTTTTAGAGAGAGGGAGAGGAGAATGGAGAGACTGCAGGACAGTCACTATGAGAATCTTAAGAGCCTAGAAAGGTTCCGACAGTAAAGAGTGCTACAACTTCCGTTTAGGTCGGTGTTTTCTACAGGGAATTGTGATTGATTGTGAGGACACTTTTCATCAGTGGGGGGGGACAGACAGAGCACGGTAGTGCTCTTGAATTTGTAGGGGTGTATTATAATCACGAGTTGCTTGCACCCGCATATATTCTTGCGTTGTGTTATGTTTGATAATTCGAATGTGGAATGTAATAACGTGTAAAGCCTGGTGAAAGGCAGTTTGTACAACATGGAGGAATTAACATAGCAATTGTGCTTTGAATGGTGAAGTCTTAATGCTCATTTAATTTGTGACTATTGAGAATCTAATTCACTGAGATGTACTGTATTGTTTTAAATGTGCACCGTAATAATGTTCATTTATACGTGTGATTTAATTAAGTCCATATTGATGCTTATGTCAGCCGAATTTCTGTAGGCCTTGTGTATTTCTCCCTAGCTTTCGTAACTGAAGCATTTGTAATGTTCATGTGTGTGCAGAATTTATTCTTTCTTACCTTTTTTTTGCAGGTGGAGAAATGCATCTTTGTTAGTTAGAATAACGCTTTTGTTTAGGAGCTGGGCTTATAGAGGAGAGGATACATTTGAACAAGGAGTGCTGATAATGTGGGACGGTGTTCTTTCTCACTGGAGAAGGCCTAGGAATTAAGGTCTTCAAGCCAGAGGCTGGGAGGATCGAAGTTGACTGAAAGTTTCCTACGAGGAGGTGCCCAGCTGGTTGGGATGATCTTGTGATGCAAAGATGGGTGTGATTTTGATGTTGGAATTAGTGACAGTGCCCTGGGGTTTGAGTTAGGAGAGGAGATCTGATGGAGAGAGAAGGAGCATCTTAGAACAAGCTCTTTAGCTGGATGTATGACATTACAACGCATGCTTTTACCACGCATGCCTTTACAACGCGGTTTTTACAACGCACACCTTTACAACGCATAGCGCTTTGGGGTGCTGGATAGTGAATAGTTTAATTTACTATTCCAACTCCAGTCCCCGTGGACACTAGGGAAGGTGTTGGATAGTAAATTAAACTTATTCCCTATCCTAGAGCGCCCCCCAGCACAATGCGTTGTAATGGTTTGCGTTGTAAAAGTTGCGTCGTAAAGGCACTGCGTGGTAAAAGTTGCGTTGTAAAGGATGTTTCCCCTTTAGCTTTATGGTACTTAACCAATTCAATGTGAGTGCACGTCTTAGGAAGTCTTCACGCGCTGACACCTTTTCCTGAACGTGTCTGGGGAAAGGCTGGTAGGGATGTCACGTTAGTGGTAGTGTAGGGACCGACTAATTCTTATAACTTTAGAACCTCATATGAAAAATACTCTTGCTGTTGGTGCAGTGATTATCTGCGTCCTGATTTTAGAAATGGTCATTGTTTGTATGCTTCATAGATTGAACTTTGCCCCTAGATTTGGCTTTGCATTAGTTCCAATGTATTTCGACACCTTTGTTCTGAGGTGACTGTATGTCCAAGTGTTCTTGGCCTTGTATTAAACTAACAAAACTTAGAACCTGGAATCAGTGATTCTTTGGAGTCATGGTTTATTCGAATAGTGAAATCTAATTAGACAAGATATTTCTCCTCTCTACACTTCTAGGCAGGAACCAACGGTCTGTCGACCAGGGGTTCCCAAGTAAATCTAGGATAGGGAACCTGGCCCTATCAGAACCATGGCCCATTCAATACCCTAGTCGTTCCAAATCTCCTAGGCTGAATTATATAAGTATAAGTGTACCTTGATGTATTCTGAAGGAGAATTCTGAAATTCCGGGCATGTCTGCAAACAAGGTTCCATGTAACCATTATCAGGTTGCCCTCCAACGCAAGCGTGTGATATTTCTCTTGAGGGCCCGTCAACAACTGAGGGAACACCCTCAGGCAAATTGGATAACCCACTTCAAGCTTCAATAGGTATAAATACCAAAGCTGAGCTGCCATGCTGCCAAAAGGGGTGCTATCAAGACCACCCTTGCTGATTGCCTGTGCACCTGTGTCACACACCTAGAGATCATGATAAAAGGTGGAAAAGCATAGTGATTTCCATTAGACCAATCCCAAAGGAAAGCATGTATTACTAAAGCTTCCAAATCCAGCCTCCAACTGAAATACCTCTGAAGCTGAGCTGTGAACCTGGAGGCAAACAGATCTATGTTGAATAAACTGCAAACCGTGCTTAGCACCTCGAAGATTAGCCCATAGAGCTTCCTTGAATATCAATATGCTACCCAATTATGCAGTCCGGGAGGATAATCTGCTTTTAGAGATATTCCCAGGCAGAGACAAAACTCCTAGAGTGCCCTGGCCAATTCTGCTAAATATCTGGACTTTTTGCCTACTAATCTGTTTATGTGCTTGACGTCTGTTGGATTGTCCATATGCAGAAGGAATGACCACTTTATCGTGCCTTTTATCAACCACCAATCAACAAAAGAACCTGCAAGAAGATCTATACAATTTATGTGCATTGAATACTCCATCCTGGATCCCCTTCCACAGTGGAGAACATGAGACAGATGGAGTAGCAAACCCAAAAACTTGCATCTGAATCTAAAGGTAGATTTGGAGAAGTTGGGAAGATGGCCCTTCCATTCCATGTGTCTATGTAGCAGAACCACCAATGTATCTCCTCCCTTGCTTCCATGAAGAATTGAAACAATCTCTGAGTATTCTAGGTCCCTCTGTTAATGTCTTATTTGTAACTGCTGGAGAGCCCTGTAATAAAGGAGTCCTGGAAGAATCAGCTGACTTGAGGACAAACCTCGCCAACTACCAGAGAGAAATCCGCTGTTGAGCCAAAGTTTTCCTCAACTCTTTCTTTAATAGCTCTCACTTTGCCTCTGGGAGTAAAAGGAACTATTTGTCCCAGTCTATTAAGGACCCCAAAACTCCATCCATTTTTGTGCTATCAGATCCCATTTTCTACATTTATGATAGAGCCAAAAGACTGGATCAGTTCTATGGTCATCTGTACCTGCTTCAGCAAGAGATTCTTTTAATGGTCTAGTAATATCATATCATCCATGTTTACCACAATCCTTAGGGCCTGGAATCTGAGAGCTCCCTCTGCTGGTTTTATCAGCTTGGTAAAGCATAATAGAACAGAGGATATGTTGAATGGGAGAGATTTGAACCTGTCTGCCCACTGTAACCAAAGGAACTGTGGATATTGCTTGTGACTGTGACAAATTGGTACTGCCAAACACATATACTTTAAATTCACATGCATCATCTAGTCCCCTGGAAGGAGTATATCCCTGACGATGATCACTGTCTCCATTTTGAAATGGTGATAAAGAACAAACTGATTGAGGTTTTTCAGATTTATTACAGGCCCAAACATTTTGTTTTTCTTTTGAACTAGAAATATATTGCTTACAAAACCTTCTGGGTGTAACAAACAAGCCTCTATAGCTCTTTTCCAAAGCCTATCCTGTTCATTCAAAGAAATCAACTCTATCCCCTCCCGATAAAACTCAATTGTAATTGGAAATATAGCCTGAAATAGAGTGGCATGCAGCTCTATATGAAACCCCTGCATTGTTTACAAAATTCAAGCATTGCTTCTAATCAGTATTCTTTTTTTAGTAAAAAGGGACAATTTGCACACAACTTTCAGAAGGAGGGAGGCGGGGCCGGACTGGGAATGCAAACCAGCCCTGGCAATTACGTCAGGCTGGCCGGAAAGGTGGGGGGTTGGAATCAGTGCTGGTGGAGAAAAAACACTGCTGCTTTTTCGTTACAGGGGGCTGATATGGCAGTACTGTTGCAAAACTGACCACCAGTAACAAAAACATCAAACTCCAAAATATCCTCCTCTCCACCTTTGTGGATGAAGATTGGTCTGGTGTATCGGTACTGGTGGAGGTTGAAGTAGAGCCTGAAGCAGTAGGACATGCCAGCGAGGCAAACCATTTTTCCACCAGGCCTGGGAGAGACCAGACCAAAAACCCAAATCAATGAGGAGTGGGCTTTATTCAGTGAAGCAAATTCTTGCACATACTGATCAATTTCCTTCATGAAGTCATCATCAAATAAGCACCCATGGTTATTCTATCCAGCTTCGAAATTCCCCCAACTTTTGAACATTTCTCAGAAAAAGAAATTGTCACTTCTCATAAACAGTCCAGCATTTGCATTACCCAAAAAACATACTGCCCTTTGGGCTCATCTCGATATTACTTCCTGGTCTAGTGTCTTATCTGTATGTTTAGTTTGATCAACTAGTCAAAAAATGTTTGTCAATGGACCAAGGGTGTTAAGCATTTTATCCTGACATGATGACAAGGCTCTAACACATCTTTTTGGGGGTCTTCACTACCTCTGCTTAGGAAAGTGGCTATTTTAGCATCGTAAATCAGGGTCACCACTGCTTTATCTGAAATACCTCATCTGAAGTATTGTGCCCACATTTTATTCTAGACTTTAGATATTCATCCACAAACGGTGGAGGAAACTACTCAGTGGAATCTGTGTGTTATAACAATCTGGGACCAAACATGGGATTGCCCTCCACATCCAAAACTACTGTTTGTGTTTTATCACCCACTTCTTTTTTCTTAGGAAAGCTGATGATATCATCAACAGCATTGGGAGTGTTATCATTGCCAAATGATCTGCAAACAGATCATTTACTTCATCATATGGCGTTTATTTTGTCCACACACAGCGGACCCATAAAAGGTTCTTATCATAGTGACAGTAAGTCCTTTCGATACTGTAGAATGGAACTTAACATTTAACACTATGTTTTATTTTTATTTTAAAAGTTTTGCATAGCACGAACAAGACCCCGGAGGGTATCAGAGAATCCACTGAGAAATTTCTTCCACCAGACTATGTTTATTTTTCATTCATCTCTTGTACCCAAAGGGTTCAAACAAAGAAGAAGGTATAGCATCTGCCATTGAACTCCCAATACAGTTTTAAAGTGACAGTTGGTGTCACTGAATCATAGCATTTGTGATATCAAAGCAACATCACACAACTGAATGCATTAGTGGAGGAAGGACAGACAGTGACAGGTGAAAATTTCAGGCAAATGACTGATGCAATGAGAGTACTTTGCAGCGTCATGAAGTATGAAAATGCGGCCCACCACAGGAAGCACCAGCAACTACTGGGCTGATTAGATGGGTACACTAGATCCATCAACCGCCTAACCAATGCAATAGCTCTGCTGTCAAGACACGCTGTCGCCATGCAATTGGAAATGGTCCATGGTAGTGGTGATGTAGCTAGGGGTTTGGTGCAAGTCACCAAAGTAGTGGAGCAGATGCAGACTGCTACAATTGCTGGGTACAGTGACCTAGGTGTATGGGAGAGCGAGGAGACCTCCAGCCTGAGTAGCATCATGGCCCCTGTGATGGAATGCAGATGACACAATTCAATGCATAGTGCAACGTCAGGGGCTTCACTAAGGGAGAGTACAGAGCCCGCTGAACGGGCCAGAGGAGTGTGTGGATGCAAAAAATAAGATGGTCATGAGGCACGGTATGGCAGTTGCTGGATTAAGCTAATGTTTGTGTTGTCATTACTGACAGATTGGCTTTATCGCAAGTTGTGCTTTTTGTCACACAAAATATTTTTGGGGGCCAGAGTGCATATTTGCACTTGAAGTTAAGGTAATAAAGTTTACACTAGCAGCAAAATCATGTAATGCATTGTCTCATAATTACTTATGTGAAAAAAAAGTTTTATTTCTGCACGACTTCTCTCTGCCTTCTGCTGCCCTTCAATAGTCTGCAGCTTGGCGGGGCAGACATGACTCATTGTCTTCATCTGATTCCATATCAGACAGGTCCAAGAGTATGCCTCTTGTTATGGCAATATTGTGCAACATGGAACATTTAGCCACAATTTTACAGCTAGTTTCAGGACTGTACTGTAGTGTCCCACCTCTTATATGCAGACAGCAGCAGCGACTCTTGAGCAATCCAAAGGTCCTCTCAATTAAGTTTCATGTGATTTCGTGCACAACATTGTAGCAGTGCTATCTTGGAGTGGATGGATTAAGGTATGGGGTGATGATGAATGAGCGCACAGCATATGCACTGTCACCTGAGGTGGAAAAGGAAAGAGGTTATTCTCAGTCATGTGTCAATGTGTCCATAGTGAGTGCTAAAATGAGTTACATGGATTTACCTAGTAGCTATCTTTCTCCAAATTCACCACCAAGTAGACGTGTGTAGATTCCACTATGACGAAAAAATAATGAATCATGTATACTACCTGGGAATCTGCCCACTATATCCATGATGATATGTGCGGCATTGAATATCACTTGTATGTTTAGTGAATGGTAAAATTTCCTATTGCTGAAGATGTACTCATTGACAGAGGGGGGACATATTGTGACATGTGTCCCACCAATGGAACCAATGACTTGCGGAAATTGTGCTATCAGATAGAATTGCAAATTAGTTAGCTGCAAGTCCTCTGCTGTTTTGCGGAATATGATGTATTGATGGATTTCCTGCAACATTGCATTCAGGAATGCATTGAAATGAAAAAAGCCCAACCGTGCACTTTGAGAGATCCCTCCTGCTGCTGCTGTTACCTTGCCCCCTGGTAGGTCCCTGAGGCTAGGAGGCGCAGGCAACATTAGACCTTCACATGGGTGTGAATTGCATTGGTCGTGAGAGTGTAATGTTGCAGTTGTGGTTGCAGTTTGGCTATTAGGTCTAAACTAAAATAAGCATTTAACTATACTTGTCCTGCATTTCCTCTGTGTCTGGCCAAACAATGTAATGCGGGTTCTGAAAATGTTCTGTTGTCTCATCCTTCTTCTCTGCACACCAGCCTGAATCCTCATCCTCCTCACAATGAGGTAGAGTGCAGCCATTCTGGAACACTTTGAGGCACTCTGGGCCTGTTAAAATAGATCACACCTGGTTACCACCTGATTTAACTTGGTGGTATTTTGCACAAAATTCAATTTTTTTCGACCATTCGCAAATTGCGAATGTTTCCTACATTCCATTTGCAATTACCTCATTGCGAATTGCATGTTGTATTTGCAATTTGGTTTTGCAATTTTTAGGAAATCGCAATTTTTGCGATTACCTAAAAGTGACCTGCGAATGCATATGATGCATTAGGTAAGACAACTTTGAATTTGCAAATGACCAAATTTAGCTATTTGCACCGTTTGCAAATGCAAAATAGGTGGATACATGTGGCCGTTAGACATTGGGACAGTGCAAGCCTTAAAACATCTCTCAGTAGATTTTTGGGAAAGTTGAAACTCTTTGTAATTGACCAAGCAAAAGACCCTTGAGACATAAGGATCAAACCTTTAATCTTCCCATGGGGAACCTAAGATTTTAACCATTAAGCTGCAAGCCCTTCGCTCCCACAGCGAGCATGAACTATATTAATCAAAAAACTCTCCCAGAGTCAGGCAGACCCAACATCTCCAAATCTCCAAGTGAGTACTTCGTGTGAGAAGTTGGCCTGGTATATGATGCTCACTAGTTCTAGTGATCACCTTGTACCATGCCAAGCAACCCTTATGATGATTGGTTGTAAGTCAACCTTAATAGACCAGCTATCCCAGTAGCGTGGACAAAGCAGTCTTAGGCTAAACTCTGTAAAGGCATGTGAAGCAAGCTGTTTTACCATACACAATCCCCTTGAATACCAAATGAAAGGACACCACACAGATATATATTGAAAATATATATAGATTTATTTCTACAAATATCCCCTATACTCTTTATGAGCACAGAAGCAAATGCGTTAAAACAAAACACAGTTTAAATATACAAAAGTTGCACAATTTGCATGAGCCCTAGGGGGCCCCTAAACCATATACTAAAATAGTGGTATAAGAACCACTATGGGGAAAGGAAAGAGGCCTAGGGCCTGGGGAATCGCTGGAGCTGTTCGGGACTAACAGTGATGAAGTCGGGAAAGGCCCGCGGGACTCGGGTGCAGTACTCAAAGTGCACGCATGCACCAATGTTAAGTCAATGGTGCGTAAAAGTTACAAAGTTAGTGTTTACGGAACCTTCCGATGGACCTACAAGGATAAAACTTTAGACACAGGCACTAGAGGTGTATACCAGTGTGGGAACACCGGCGTTGCTGAGTTACCTCACCCACAGGAAGCGGGTGCACAGGTGCGAAGTAGTGTCGGGTTTCGTCACGCAGGTCGATGGTGCTTGGAGCTGAAGATGCTGCAGGCGGGTCGTCGAGGAGAGTTCCGGTGGATCCAAAGGTGGATCTGAAGAGGTGAAGGCCTGAAAGCAGAGGGGACAATGTTCAAAGTCACTAGCCAGTGACTACCGGGGAACCAGGAAGGAACCAGGCAATGTCGAGTGCAAACAGGTAAAGAGGTGCAGCTTGTCTCCGCAGCCACGTGGACACGAAGAGGTCAAGGACGTCCAGGAGTCGATCACGAGCTGTCCCACGAAGGCTCTAGCTGATGGCAGTGTCGGCAACTTGATTGGAGCAAACAGGCCTTGGCTAATGCAAGCCAAGCAGGAAGTGGAAAAAGCTTAACACTCGGACCAGCAAGGTCAGAGCGGGTGCTCCTTTTCAGGGGAGCAAGGGCCAGTGTGGAGCAACCAGACCAGCAGTGCAAGTTGTAGTTTTCGTTGCCAAGATGGCCCCTAGCCGCGTGGAAAGTGACCGGGATGGTGCGTCGAGTGGCAAAGTGCAAAAGGGCCCCACGCAGATCGTGGAGATGCTGGGGGCTGATCTTCGCGGCAATTGCTGCTCAGGGTTGGGGCTTTTCAAACCCCAAAGCACAGCGTCGAGGGTGCCTTAGGTGCTGCGCAGTCAGCTTTTTGAGGGTCTTCCGAGATGTCCAGTCCCACGTCTCTCGGTGCCTCCACGGGTCCCTTCTTTGCAGGGACTGTGGTTCGGGCTCTGAGATGTCTGGGAGTCTGGATCTCATTGGGCTCTGGGCTTGGGCTCCAGCAGGAGGCGGCGGCAAAGCAGACACCGAGTTGCTGGTTGGTGCCTGTATTCACAGGGTGGTCACTCCTTGGCCACAAGGGAGATTCTCTTCAGTCTTCTGTGCAGCAGATTGTCGAAGTCCAGTCTTCTTCTTAGTTTCAAGTCGAGTTCAGGATGATCTGAAGTCTTGGGACACAGCTCCTACTCTTATTCCAAATCTAGGGGCCGGATTACCTGCTAGGTCCCTCCTCTGGGTGGGACCAGGAAGGGGGGTGGTTACACCCCCTTTCCTTTGTCCAGTTTCACGCCAGGACTGGGGCTGGAGAGCCCCAGGACCGGTTTGAACTGGCCTATGCACAGGGACACCTTGTGTGCCCCAGGCATGTCTGATTCTTTTCAGCCCTGTCCTATCCAATACACAAAATCCTGTCTGGGGTGGTGCTAGCACCTCCCAAGGCAGGAAACCCTTTGTCCAAGCCTCCCTCGCTGGAAGGACTCCCAGCAGCAGGAGGTCAGACTTGTGTCTGTGGTGGCAGCATCCATTTTGTGATGCTGAGGCTCATGTTTAACTTTAACCGGGTTTCAGGTTAGGTACATGTCGTGTCCCTCTAGAAGGGTGGAATGCTACCCCCGTCGCCAGAACTGGCGAGGGGGTAGTATTCCAATTCGTATGACACCTTACTCGACATGTTTTGATAAAGCCAAACCAAAGATAGCATTTAACCGCGAGGTTCATAATGCACTTAAGAGTATATGGTATGGCAGTATCATGGAACAGCTAAAGGAATTGGTTACAAAAGCTGCAGACAGGCTCAGCTCATGCCAGAGCACCATCTCACATATTTCCAAGCACTCTGCCTCCAGGATTGATGAGGCCTTCCATAGGAGTGGCTGATAGGAACATATGTGTCCATTTTGGGTTAGGTATAGGCATACTACACCTAAGTAAGGAGTGATTACACCGACTTACCCCAGCTGAGTGATCAGCCAGTTGTGTCAAATATGGAGGCCAGGCCAGGGGTGGCACAATACGTGCTGCAGCCCCTGGTAGGCCTTGGAAGCACCTATGCCCTGGGTACCTGGGGTACACTGTTACAGGGGCCAATAAGGTGAACCAGTTCCAATTTCGTAATGCACCTAATGTGCATTGGCATCAATTTAGAGAGAGAACAGCAGGTTGTGGGTCTGATTAGCAGCCCCACAGCCACATTAAGTCATAAACCAGTGAAGCAAAAAGCAAAAATTTGGGGTGACCATAGGATAGCAGACCCTACTCTCCTACACAACCCCCCCCCAAACGCAGGGACATTAGACTAACCTTGACCAGTTGTGTCTTCATGTTCTAAGTGGAAGTACCTGGAGAGACCATCTGCAATACCATGGTCAGTCCCTGGGCGGTGCTCCACTGTAAAGTCCATCCCCTCTAGGGAAATGGACCACCTGAGCAGTTTGGGGTTTTCACCCTTCATCTGATTAAGCCATAAGAGGGGCTTATGGTCGGTCTGAATCTTGAAGTGAGTGCCGAACAAGTATGGTCTCAACTTCTTCAGGGCCCACACCACAGCAAAGGCCTCCCTCTCAATGGCTGACCAACGTTTCTCTCTGGGGGTCAGCCTTCTGCTAATAAAAGCAATGGGCTGGTCTTGACCATCTACATTAAGTTGTGAAAGCACAGCTCCCACTCCCAACTCAGAAGCATCTGTTTGGACAATGAACTCTCTTGAGTAGTCAGGACTCTTCAGGATAGGTGCAGAGCACATGGCCTTCTTCAGGTCATCAAATGCCTTTTGACAGTTTACTGTCCACTGAACCTTTTTGGGCATCTTCTTGGATGTCAGATCATTAAGAGGAGTCACAATGGACCCATAGTTCTTAACAAACTTCCTGTAGTACCCAGTCAGGCCCAAGAAAGCTCTGACCTGAGTCTGGGTAGTTGGAGGGGACCAGTCCTTTATGGTCTGGATCTTACTCTCCAGTGGTTGAACTTGGCTTCCACCTACAAGGTGGCCCAAGTATACAACCTTACTCTGCCCTATCTGGCACTTGGTTGCCTTGATAGTGAGACCTGCCTTTTGCAGAGCCTCTAGCACTTCCTTCAGGTGGACCAGGTGATCCTCCCAGGTGGAGCTAAAGACAGCAATATCATCCAGATATGCTGCGCAAAAGTCATCCAACCCAGTAAGGACTTGATTCACCAACCTTTGGAAGGTGGCAGGTGCATTTTTCAAACCAAAGGGAATTACCACAAATTGATAATGCCCACCTGGGGTAGAAAATGCTGTCTTGGCTTTAGACTCCTCAGCTAACCTGATTTGCCAGTAGCCAGCTGTCAAGTCAAATGTGCTCAAATACTTGGCAGAAGCCAATTTGTCTATGAGCTCATCTGCCCTTGGAATAGGGTGTGCATCTGTCCTGGTGACAGCATTGAGTCCTGTCCTCTGTAATCCACACAGAACCACATCTCTCTCTTTCCATCTTTGGTGTGAGGTTTGGGGACCAGAACCACTGGGCTAGCCCTGGGGCTCTCTGAAGGCTCAATGACACCTAATTCCAGCATCTTTTGCACCTCAGTCTTGATACAATCTCTGACATGGTCAGGTTGCCTGTAAATGTTGTTCTTCACAGGAAGACTGTCACCAGTGTCCACCACATGGGTACACCAGTTAGTCTAACTGGGTGTCAGGGAGAACATATGTCTGTATGACTGCAAAACTTGTCTACAGTAATTTTTCTGATGTTCAGTGAGGCTGCCATCTAAGGCCACACCATCAACTGAACCATCCTCAGGGTTCTGAGTCAGCAGGTCTGGGAGAGGGTCACTCTCTTCCTCCTGCCCCTCATCTGTAGCCATGAGCAAGCCCATGTCGGCCCTGTCAACATATGCTTTCAGCCTGTTAACATGGAGCACCCTATGGGGGCTCCTGGGAGTTCCTAGGTCCACCAAGTAGGTAACCTCTCCCTTCTTTTCAACAATTGTATGGGGTCCAGACCATTTGTCTTGGAGTGCTGCTGGGGCCACTGGTTCCAACACCCATACCTTCTGTCCAGGCTGGTACTCAGTCAGGACAGCCTTTTGGTCATGCCAAGCTTTCTGTAATTCTTGGCTAACCTCAAGGTTTTTGGATGCCTTCTCCATATACTCAGCCATCCTGGAGCGGAGACCAAGTACATAGTCCACTATGTCTTGTTTGGGCTTTTTGAGAGGTAACTCCCATCCTTCCCTCACCAAACACAGGGGTCCTCTTACAGGGTGTCCAAACAACAATTCAAAGGGGCTGAAGCCAACCCCCTTTTGTGGGACCTCTCTGTAAGCAAAAAGAAGGCAGGGCAGAAGGATGTCCCATCTTCGCCTGAGCTTTTCAGGTAATCCTTTGATCATGCCCTTTAGGGTCTTGTTGAACCTTTCAACAAGCCCATTGCATTGTGGATGATAGGGAGTGGTGAACTTGTAGTCGACACCACATTCCTTCCACATAGCTGTTAAGTATCCTGACATGAAGTTGGCACCTCTATCAGATACTACCTCCTTAGGAAACCCCACTCTGGAGAAAACTCCAAGTAAGGCCCTGGCCACAACAGGAGCTGTTGTGGTCCTAAGTGGAATTGCCTCTGGATACCTGGTGGCATGGTCCACCACCACCAGTATGAATCTGTGCCCAGATGCTGTAGGGGGATCCATTGGTCCTACAATGTCGATCCCCACTCTTTCAAAGGGCACCCCCACCACAGGTAGTGGTATCAGGGGGGCCTTTGTAGTACCACCTGCTTTGCCACTTGCTTGGCAGGTCACACAGGAGCGACAAAACTCCTTGGTATCTTCAGACATGTGAGGCCAGTGAAAATGACAGACAAGCCTGTCGCAAGTTTTATTCTGGCCTAGGTGTCCTGCTAAGGGAATATCATGTGCCAAGGTAAGAAGGAAGCCCCTAAATTGCAGAGGTATGACCAACCTCCTGGTTGTACCAGGCTTGGGGTCTCTATCCTCTGAATAAAGGAGCCCATCATCCCAATATACTTTATGGGTACCTTGAGCATTCCCAGCAGCCTCAGCAGCAGCCTGCTGTCTGAGGGGTTCAAGAGAAGGACAGGTTAACTGAGCCTGCCCCAAGTCTGCCCTAGAAGGTCCCCCTGTCCCCAGAAACTCAACCTAATCAGGTTCAAGCTCTTCAGGGACAGTTCCTTCAGGGGTCTCAAGATCATCTTCCTGTGAAGGCTGATCCTCACTTGTAGGCAATTGGGAAGGCACAGCCTTTACCCTCCTGTTATTCTTCTTGGAAGGTGCCTGGTCCATTGTTCCAGGATCCAAGACCTGAGGTTCAGAGAGGCACTTTTTGGCCTGTGACCTGGTCACAGCAAGGACATGTGATGATATCCCTAACATCTCTGCATGAGTCCTGTACTCAACTTCTGACCATAGAGAGTTCTCCAGGTCATTGCCCAACAAACATTCTACTGGGAGATCAGCACTAACCACAACTCTTTTTAGGCCAGTTACCCCTCCCCAGGAAAAGTTAACAAGTGCCACACTATGGGCCAGATGTAGGTCGGTCGGTAACGGCCGAAAATCGGTATTTTCGGCCGTTACCGACCGGTATGTAAGAATTGGTATGTAGGGGCATATTTTTACAGAATCGGTAAATTTACCGATTCGGTAAATTTACCGATTCTGTAAAATACCGAATCGGTATTTTTTACCGATTCGGTATATCCAAATGTAGGTGGCACTCCTGAGAGTGCCACAGGCCTTACAGATTTGGTATTTTACCACACAATCCAATTGTGTGGTAAAATACCGAATCCAGGTGTGCATGCACATGTGTGCATGCACACCCTAGCCATGTGACAGACAGACATGCCCTTAGGGCATGTCTGTGTGCCACATGTCTCACATGCCCGTCTTTGGGGTGCTAGAGGGTGTCAAAGTGACACCCCCTGCACCCTTGCTAAAATCGGTATTTACCGATTCTGTAAATACAGAATCGGTATTGCCCATTGATTCCTATGGGCTTCAAGGCCCATAGGAATCAATGGGCAATACCGATTCGGTATTTACAGAATCGGTAAATACCGAATCTTAAAGATTCGGTATTTACAGATTCTGTAATACCTACATCTCCCCCCTTCATATTTACCGACTCTTAAATACCGAATCGGTAAAATTCGGTATTTAAGAGTCGGTAAATATGAATTACCTACATCTGGCCCTAAGTGTAGTAGTGACATTGCTGGCATTGGTCACCAGGTAATTCTCACCTGGTAGGTATTGTCCAGGGTCCACAAAGCTAGGTGTCACCATTGTGACACTGGCACATGTGTCCCTGTATGCTTGAGCCACTTTTTCATTAATCAAAGGTGTCTGTCTGTACTTGCCCAGATTACTGGGACTGACAGTAGTGGATAAATCAATTTCCACATCACAAATCAGAACAACCTGTGTAGGGGTTCTGACTAGGCCAGAATCTCCCTCAGTTCCCAAGGTGATACCTACTACCCCCTTAGTTTGTGGACCAACACTGCTACCTGTACTATTGGGTGCAGGTGCCTTCGGGGCTGCAGTGTTGGGGGCTCCACCCTTTTTACACTCACTTGTCCAGTGAGAGGTGTTTTTACATGTACTACACCAGGGTTTTCTTTGACCTTCTTTCTTCTTCTTCTTGGAAGTTTGGAACCCACCCTCAGTATTAGTTTGGGGCCCTGTTGAAGACTTCTGGTCTTTAGCTTTCTGCTCCCCACCCTTCTGGTCTGTTTTCTTTTGGTCACCACCCTGGTTCTGGTTCTGGTTCTTTTGCTTAACTCTGGTTCTAACCCATTTGTCTGCCCTCCTTCCCAATTCTTGGGTAGAGGTCAGATCTGAGACAACCAAATGTTGATGCAACTGCTGGTTCTGACAGTTATTTAAAATCTGTTCTCTCATCAGTAAATTGTACAATCCTTCATAGTCTGTAACCTTACTTCCCAGCAACCAGCCCTCCAGAGCCTTAGTGGCACATTCAACAAATTCAGACCAGTCCTGAGTCTGTGTCTTCTGGGTGTCTCTGAACATTAACCTGTACTGTTCAGTGGTTAAGCCTAACCCATCAATCAGAGCACTCTTCAGGACCAGGTCGTTTCTAGAATCCCCATCACTAACTGTGAGGAGTCTGTCTCGGCCTCTACCTTCAAAGGAGAGCCACAAGATTGCTGCCCACTGCTCCTGAGGGATCTGCTGTACTCTGCAGGCTCTCTCAAGTGCAGTCATCCATTTGTGGATGTCATCCCCAGTCTTGTAAGGGGGCACAATCTTACTCAGGTTTCTATTGTCATAGGACCTGTCTTTATCCTTTTGGATATTGCTGCCACCAGTGGATCCTAATCCACTCTCTTTAGGCTGTCTTGCTCTAGCAAGCTTCTCTTTGGCCAGGGCAACTTCTAATTCTTGCTTCTGGATCCTAAGTTCAGCCTCTCTCATTTTGGCCTCATGTTCCCTTCTCTGAGGGCTAGACAACTCCCTTCTGGAGTGTCCATGAGAACCTCTAGAAGCTTGGGAGGCATTGGACTCACCTGAGTGATTCCTTCTCCTCCTTTGCTCCTGGTTAAGTCCACTTGGGGGTCTGAATGGGTTGGACCCACTTTCAGTCCCAAATGAGCTTAAGTTAGCCTGGTTAAGCCAGCTGACTAGCACCTGACTATTTCTCACATCATCAGACCCACTTTCCTCCTCCTCCTCTTCTTCCTCATCCTCTGGCTGAGTATCTCCAGTGACCTGGTCTTCCTCATCTATCTGGATGACAGGGGCAGGGGTGTCAGTGTTGTCCTTTTCAGTGGGAGAGCCTCCATCTCCATTCCCTGAGGGGCCTGGTTTGGAGGTTTTTAGAGCTTCAGACCTGTCTAAAAGCTCTCTGAGGTGGTCTTCTGTAGGGGTAGGACCCGTTTTGATTCCTCTTAAGAAACACAGCTGCCTCAGTTCTTTAAAAGTAAAGATAGCAAATTTGGATGGTGCCCTTGGAGGGTCACTCTCAACAGAGATAGGTCCAGTGGATCCCTCTGCTCCAGACATTGCTCTAGTGTGGATGTATGTGTTGCAATCTACCTACACTTGTGTTTACCTACTAAACCTATCTAGTAGTTGTAGTCAGGGTGTGCTACTCCCTATCCTCTACAACAACTAAGTTCAGTAGAACTTAGGTATAGAAGTCTTGTTTTAGTGTACCTATCAGGTACCTGTATGATCTTTCAAATGATACTCTCCAAAGATTGTAATGGTAAAACAACAGCAAGCTCAAATCCCAACCGCTGCTCACCAATGTGAGAAGTTGGCCTGGTACATGATGCTCACTAGTTCTAGTGATCACCTTATACCATGCCAAGCAACCCTTATGATGATTGGTTGTAAGTCAACCTTAATAGACCAGCTATCCTAGTAGCGTGGACAAAGCAGTCTTAGGCTAAACTCTGTAAAGGCATGTGAAGCAAGCTGTTTTACCATACACAATCCCCTTGAATACCAAATGAAAGGACACCACACAGATATATATTGAAAATATATATAGATTTATTTCTACAAATATCCCCTATACCCTTTATGAGCACAGAAGCAAATGCGTTAAAACAAAACACAGTTTAAATATACAAAAGTTGCACAATTTGGATGAGCCCTAGGGGCCACCTAAACCATATACTAAAATAGTGGTATAAGAGCCACTATGGGGAAAGGAAAGAGGCCTAGGGCCTGGGGAATCGCTGGAGCTGTTCGGGACTAACAGTGATGAAGTCGGGAAAGGCCCGCGGGACTCGGGTGCAGTGCTCAAAGTGCACGAATGCACCAATGTTACGTCAATGGTGCGTAAAAGTTACAAAGTTAGTGTTTAAGGAACCTTCCGATGGACCTACAAGGATAAAACTTTAGACACAGGCACTAGAGGTGTATACCAGTGTGGGAACACCGGCGTTGCTGAGTTACCTCACCCACAGGAAGCGGGTGCACAGGTGCGAAATAGTGTCGGGTTTCGTCACGCAGGACGATGGTGCTTGGAGCTGAAGATGCTGCAGGCGGGTCGTCGAGGAGAGTTCCGGTGGATCCAAGGGTGGATCTGAAGAGGTGAAGACCTGAAAGCAGAGGGGACAATGTTCAAAGTCACTAGCCAGTGACTACCGTGGAACCAGGAAGGAACCAGGCAATGTCGGGTGCAAACAGGTGAAGAGGTGCAGCTTGTCTCCGCAGCCACGTGGACACGAAGAGGTCAAGGACGTCCAGGAGTCGATCACGAGCTGGCCCACGAAGGCTCTAGCTGATGGCGGTGTTGGCAACTTGATTGGCACAAACAGGCCTTGGCTAATGCAAGCCACGCAGGAAGTGGAAAAAGCTTAACACTCGGACCAGCAAGGTCAGAGCGGGTGCTCCTTTTAAGGGGAACAAGGGCCAGTCTGGAGCAACCAGACCAGTGGTGCAAGTAGTAGTTTTCGTCGCCAGGATGGCCACTGGCCGCGTGGCAAGTGACCGGGATGGCGCGTCGAGTGGCAAAGTGCAAAAGGGCCCCACGCAGATCGTGGAGATGCTGGGGGGCTGATCTTCGGTGCAATTGCTGCTCGAGGTTAAGGCTTCTCAAACCCCAAAGCACAGCATCGAGGGTGCCTCAGGTGCTGCACAGTCAGCTTTTCGAGGGTCTTCCGAGATGTCCGGTCCCACGTCTCTCGGTGCCTCCACGGGTCCCTTCTTTGCAGGACTGTGGATCGGGCTCTGCGATGTCTGGGAGTCTGGGTCTCGTTGGGCTCCGGGCTTGGGCTCCGGCAGGAGGCGGCGGCAAAGCAAACGTCGAGTTGCTGGTTGGTGCCTATATTCACAGGGTGGTCACTCCTTGGTCACAAGGGAGATTCTCTTCAGTCTTCTACGCAGCAGAATGTCGAAGTCCAGTCTTCTTCTTAGTTTCAAGTCGAGTTCAGGATGATCTGAAGTCTTGGGACACAGCTCCTACTCTTATTCCAAATCTAGGGGCCGGATTACCTGCTAGGTCCCTCCTCTGGTGGGACCAGGAAGGGGGGTGGTTACACCCCCTTTCCTTTGTCCAGTTTTGCGCCAGGACTGGGGCTGGAGAGCCCCAGGACCGGTTTGAACTGGCCTATGCACAGGGACACCTTGTGTGCCCCAGGCATGTCTGATTCTTTTCAGCCCTGTCCTATCCAATACACAAAATCCTGTCTGGGGTGGTGCTAGCACCTCCCAAGGCAGGAAACCCTTTGTCCAAGCCTCCCTCGCTGGAAGGACTCCCAGCAGCAGGAGGTCAGACTTGTGTCTGTGGTGGCAGCATCCATTTTGTGATGCTGAGACTCATTTTTAACTTTAACCAGGTTTCAGGTTAGGTACATGTCGTGTCCCTCTAGAAGGGTGGAATGCTACCCCCGTCGCCAGAACTGGCGAGGGGGTAGTATTCCAATTCGTATGACACCGTACTCGACATGTTTTGATAAAGCCAAACCAAAGATAGCATTTAACCGCGAGGTTCATAATGCACTTAAGAGTATATGGTATGGCAGTATCATGGAACAGCTAAAGGAATTGGTTCCGAAAGCTGCAGACAGGCTCAGCTCATGCCAGAGCACCATCTCACATATTTCCAAGCACTCTGCCTCCAGGATTGATGAGGCCTTCCATAGGAGTGGCTGATAGGAACATATGTGTCCATTTTGGGTTAGGTATAGGCATACTACACCTAAGTAAGGGGTGATTACACCGACTTACCCCAGCTGAGTGATCAGCCAGTTGTGTCAAATATGGAGGCCAGGCCAGGGGTGGCACAATACGTGCTGCTGCCCCTGGTAGGCCTTGGAAGCACCTATGCCCTGGGTACCTGGGGTACACTGTTACAGGGGCCAATAAGGTGAACCAGTTCCAATTTCGTAATGCACCTAATGTGCATTGGCATCAATTTAGAGAGAGAACAGCAGGCTGTGGGTCTGATTAGCAGCCCCACAGCCACATTAAGTCATAAACCAGTGAAGCAAAAAGCAAAAATTTGGGGTGACCATAGGATAGCAGACCCAACTCTCCTACACTTCGCTCCACCATTCCCCAGGGTGAGCTCTCCAAATGCTTCCCCAACAAACAGTCAACAGGCAGGACAGGCCTCACAGCTACCTGAAGAGTACCAGAGACCCCCCTTCCACTCAAAGGGAACCGGAGCCATTGGACAATGGCTCTCTGTGTTGTTGGCGGCACCAACTCTACAAAATGCATGATGGACAATCTGCTCATGAGACACCAGGTGACACTGACAGCTGTCACACCGACTCCTGTATCTCTAAGAGCCTCCAATTTATGGCCATTGATGGTCACCCACTGCCCATATTTCTTAGTGTTGTTGGGCAGTTGGGTCCCAAGGACCACCTCAGAGTCTCCTAAAGAGACAAGGGACATCTCTGCGGGACCCCACCCACCTTGGACACCAATCTCCTCCCCCAAGGCTACACTCGCAGCCTGCCGGGTGGAGCACCAGGGGGTGCTGTTTTTTCAAATGGGGGGCACCATGGATCATTAGCCTTATGATCCAGGTCCCCACATTTGGGGTCCCTTGTGAACAGGGTTACCTGTCGGGCCCCTTGCTTTCTCTCAGGGGGTGGCTGGGAACCTTTCCCCTGGATCCCTTGGGAATTACTTTGGGGTCCTATCTGGAACTCCCTCTGTTTACCCTTGTCCCCCCCACTCTTTTGCTGGGGACCCTGCCCACCTTTGGCTGAGTCTCCCACGTGACCCTTGTGGACCCGGGTGCTCACCCAGCGGTCCGCCTCTTCAGCAAGCTTTCTAGGGTTAGTCAGTCTACTATCAACCAGGTGCTGGTGCAGCTCTGGAAAACAATTACTGGACAAGTGCTCCCACGCAATTAACTCAAAGAGCTCCTGAAAATCATTAACTTTGCTGCCCTTCACCCAACCATCCAATGCTCTGCAAAAGAAAGTGACATATTCCACCCAGGTACTGCCTTCTATCTTCTTGCAACTCCTGCACCTCTGACTATACATACCTGGAAAATAATGCATCTGTCATGTGGCTATAAGAATTATGGACTTCAGAAGGCAAGTCTAACAGTGTATCCCGCCCCTCACTAAGGAACCGCCCCCACAACCCCGCTCCCCAATCCTTCTCAGGGACCCGGTGGGAAGACATGGCTACCTCATAGGCTCTGAACCACTGCCCAATATCATCATTCTTATACAATTATTACACCACATCCTTAGGAATATACACCCTGGCTTCACACAGGCATTGGTGGTGTACTGCCACCAGAGGAAGTAATTTCTAAGCTCCTTGCTTTCAATTCCAACTCCCTCAAACTTTTCTCATGCTCCAACTGTATTTTCTTTTCATCTAGGGCCAATCTTTTATTTTCTAACTCCAGTTGCCCACCCAATTTGAGCTTGGCAAGCTCCATCTTGTGCATCCTGTTGTCCTTCCTGTCGGCCAGTTCTTGGCAGAGACACTGCTACCTGCTGGGGAGGGTACTCCCCTCCCCTCTGGACCCAATGGCCCCTCCAGCTTCCCATCTGCATTCTCAGCCCCTTTCTCAGGGGTATTCCTTGCTTCGTACCATGCCCTCAGTCCTTTTGGTACTCCTCCTTCTTGGAGAGACCAGTCATTGAAACTTTGAATCTTCTGCAGAAATGCTTAAGCAGTCTTAAGTTGTAGCATTCTAGTCTCTCCTCTTCCCAATCACAATCAACAGATGCTATGGATCCTTCTTTACTCAAGGTGGTTCAGCTTGGCAGTTCTTGGCAAAAATAGAGAATCCGTGGGAAACAATCTACCAAAAAGTATGTGGTCACGTTTTGGTCTGCATTCACTAGTAGTGTTCACCAATTACTGTATATGAGTCACACATGCAAGTCCAGAATCCCACCGATGTTAGATTTGGGGGTCTTTTGTTGGCATAGGTAGGTACATGTGACAAAAAGGGACCCTTTCATCTAGTCAGGGTACGGGAGTACACTCCTAAAATAACCCCTGCTCACCCCCTTGGTAGCTTAGCACGAGCAGATAGGCTTATCTCAGAGGTAGTGTGTAACGCATTTGTGAACACATACAGTAACCAAGTGACAACACTACAGATGGACACCACACAAGTTGTATATTAAAAATAAGTATCTTTTATATAGATTTAACACAAGACCACAAATGACAAAAATCCACAATACTGTACTTAAAAAATGGTAGAATTAGCTTAGTTCTCTCTAGGATGAAAAATGCAAGATCCTGTGTGAATGTACCTGAAAATGCATAACACAATACAACAAAAGTGTTGCAGTGAAGGTGATGCGTTGGTTCCTTACACACAAGAACGGTGATGCGTCCCCTACTGCTGGGTAGGGGACGGTGATGCGTCAGTTCTTCTCTGCGAGGGGAGGTGATGCGTCGGTTTCTTACTGCGCTTCTGTGGCGATGCGGCAAGCAACGCTGTGATGCGATGAAGTTTTGGCGCAAAGAAATAAAGATGTTGTCTTCTTCTTGGTGCGATATGACGCAGACCACGACAGGTCCTGCGCCATGCTTCCCGGTGATGCGGTGACATCTGTTGCGACGTTGATTCTCTTCTACAGCGATCTGAGGCGCTTCGGGGGCCCTACGATGACTCATCGGTTCTTGGGGTCACGACAGGCCCTGCGACACGCTTCCCGGTGATGCAGCGGCACCT
Organism: Lissotriton helveticus; assembly: GCF_964261635.1. Taxonomy (NCBI): domain Eukaryota; kingdom Metazoa; phylum Chordata; class Amphibia; order Caudata; family Salamandridae; genus Lissotriton; species Lissotriton helveticus. The sequence goes on along the minus strand of NC_136070.1, from coordinate 621,482,631 downwards.
GCTGCAACGGTGATCCTCTTCTCCGGTGATGCAAGACGCTTTTGTGTTGTGAAGCTGCAGCAGCAGTTCGGTGTCACGTTCTTCCTTGTGAGTCGGGCTTCTTGCTCCTTTCGATACGCAGTTCATCAAAAAGTCCAGCACAACTGCAGGCACTTCAAAATAAAAAAACTCTTGGGTAGCTGGTGGATGAAATCTATTGTCCCTGAGACTTCAGCAGGAGGCAAGCTCTTTTCTCAAGCCCTTGGAGATCCTTACAAGTTGATGAAAGTACACACAAAGCTCCTCTCTCCTTTGTTTGGAAGTCAGGCAACCACTGCAGGCCACTCCCCCAAGCAGCAATTCAGCTTAGGGCTAGTCTATCCTCAGTCTCTCTGGTTCCACTCCTTAGCAAAGGCTTCTTGTTGTTGTCCAAAGTGATCTAATTCTCTGGGGTCTGTGTCCTCTCTTTTATACACAGTTTCTCTTTGTTCTCTGAAGGAAGAGAGGTTTTTGCTTAGTCCAAACCAGTTCTGGTCAGTCCTGGAGCACTCTGTTTACATGACTCCTTCTTTCCTTTCACAGTGTATGGCAGAGACATCAGACGCACCACAGGAGGTGGAGCCAGCATTGTTGAGGGAAGGCACAGTCCTATTCAGGTCCCAGGCGCAACTCCTCCCCCCATATAGATGCGGATCTCTCTATTCAGCACTGGTCTGACTCACCTGGTCACCTGGAATCCCCCAGCCCCTGTCACTCAAACTACAGACAAGGAATACACAACCTAGCAGAGGAAGACTTGAATAGTTAGACAAGAAAATGCCTACTTCCTAAAAGTGGTATTTTCAAACACAGAATGTTAAAACCAACGACACTAAAAGATGTATTTTATCATTCTGAGTTCAGCATACTAAACTCGAATTTTTACCTAGTTCCCTGAGTCAGTTAGGATTATAAGATGTAACAATTAAACTGCCCATTCTGGCCTATGGGGAATAGGTAGCCTTGCAATAGTGAAAAACAAAAATGGCTGTAATTCACTATTAGGACATGCCACACACATCAGGGCTTGTCCTACTGTATACTTACAATGCACCCTGCCCTTGTGCCTACCATAGGGGTGTATGATATGAAGAAAAGGGAAGGTTTAGGGACTGGCAAGGGGGTGCACGTGCCCAGTCGACATGGCAGTACCAGACTGCACACAGGCTCTGCAAAGGCGGACTTGAGACACACTTTTACATGCTGCTTCTGTGGGTGGCACAACCAGTGCTGAAAGCCCAACAGCAGCATTTGGTTTACAAGCCCTGGGCACACTCAGTGGACTGTATTAGGGTCTGACAAGTAAACCAAATCAGCCAATCATGGAATCACTAATCCATACATCAATTTTACAATAGGGAACACTGGCACTGTGGCACTGGACAGCAGTGGCACAGTGCCCAAAGCATCTAACAACAGCAAAACCACATGAGGCAACAGCAAAAATGGAAGGGAGACCCACGCCAAGGTGCCAGGTCTAAAACCCAAGTATCGCACCCCCTCCAGGACCGATCTCATCCCACGTTAGGTAGCTCATTTTCAGGCTTTCCTATTAAGCTCCCCATGGGAAACAACTTAGATTTGCCAGAGTTATGAGGGAGGCCGGACCATATGCCAAATCATTCCGGCTTGGCAATAAGCTCCGGGATTGCCTCCTCCTGTGGCGCATGTATACCAGCGTATGATCGACAAACATAGAGACCACATGGAACGTTTCCCCCAATAGAATCCCCCAACTACCTGAATGTTTATTGCACGGCATAGGGCCCCTTGGCAATATATCATTCTCTTTCCATATCAACATTCTGCTTTCTCACATTGTCTGCATTGTCAGCTGCAGTGGCGTAAAAGCAGCCCCCGAGCTCCAGGGGCCTCCCTCAGCAAAAGTGCTACGTCGTGGGGCAAGGAGGGGTGGGGGCCTCCAAGCACTTTGCAAGTTTACAAGGGGGGAGGGAGCTGAGGTTTCGTTACATCACTGACCAGCTGTGTATGCTGTGACATGACCTATTTACTTAAAAAGCAACCCTTCGTTAACACCGGCCCTTCCCCGCTTTTAGGTTTGCCCAGTTGCTTCCCCATTCCCAGTTTACGACTTGAAAATTGAAAACATTCCATTAACAATAAGAAAATGATTCATCAAGTGTTCAAACCATTAATTATTGGAGGGATGATTGCCACACTAAAAGCACATTTCGGAGTTAGGCTATGTTTTTTATACTGACTTAAGCCCATGCTCCACAAATACAACCTGTCTCTTTGTGGAAATTATTAACCACCAGAGCTATCGGTTTTATACAGCAAAACTTGCTAAATACACATCTATGTCAAGATTCTAAGCTTCTAATTTATGTATTTAAGTTTTGTTTCTGATAAAAAATAAAAAGTGGTGCAACTACCCTTTCTGTGTCCAATGCAGGCTTTGCTTTGTCTTCACTATTGATCTGCTTCATCGATATGCCGTCCGACCTCAGGGGTGTGACTGAATGGCTGTGTATTATAATCTGACCTGAATATTGTTTTTCGCCTTATACCTGCCTGTGCACGGACGTAAATGATGCTTTTGTTTTTCTTGACAATCACCAGAATAAAAATAATTTAAAAAAAAGATTCTAAGATTCTGAAAATGTGGGACCAACATAGTTTGCATGAACACCTGTACTACGCTCGCTTCCTATTTTATTCACTGATTTCAGGGCACATGTAAAAAAAAGTCATGTGCTGTCAGACAGTACTGACTCACCACTTAGGACCTTGCCCTTTGCGCTCATAAAATGTTTTAATACTTTTTAATCACAAAAAGCAGCTGTTTACTTTGGGAACATAAAGTGGGACTTGTTCATGTTTGGGCAGGCAGCCCAGGACATCACGTGCGTTTAAGCGTCTCGTGACTCACCACGATATAAAACGTCACACCCAGTTCTTGCGTGAAGGCACCAACTGTAAGAGCCCTTGACTTCGGTGGGCAGTCAATCAGAAAACACGGGAAAACATACATGTTACCATCTCTGTGTCATTTAGGGTAAGAGGGGCTTGGGGGGGTAGCCGACCGCAGGGAGGTCCCCCCCGGGCAGTTTGGGAGGGTCGGGCTTTATGCCAGCCAGTTTGTGTTGGGCTATTTGTATTTATAGCCCAAATAGAGCCCAAGCATAAATTATTTGGGCTCCTGCTCCCGGCCACCATTTAAGGTCTGGTGACCTGGTGGCTAGGAGCTTTAGCATAGTGTAGTTTTTGTGGTAGCTTGTGGAGTTAGTCAGTTTTTGTAGGCAATTTTGTGATGTCAGGGGAGAATTACCGCGTTTTAGAAGCTTTCCGGCTCCTGAGTGAGGCGGGCCGGATGGATTTGGTCATCGGTGAGGTGGCGGGGACAGCACGCCCGGCGCGGAATGCCTCAGCAGGCGTAGCAGCGGCAGTGACCGCCTGCATGTCACCCAAACGCCCTCGGATTTCCCTAGTGAGTGAGAAGGGCTGCCCGTGTGTCAAAAAGGCGGCCCTGGCTTTTATTGTGCAGTCCAGGGGGGGGGAGTGTTGGGGGAGGTGGGTGGGTTGGGACGCACGGGTGGGAAGGCCTCTGCAGGGAAGAGAGGTCCGTCTCCGGTATCCCTTGAGCCGTTATCGGCGCCGGAGCTCATGTAGGGATCGGTTTCTGCCCCTGCGGTGACAGGGAAGCGTGGGGAGGGCGGGTGGCAAGAGGCGCTCTGCCTCGCTGTCCTTAATCCTGGTTTTAAATGCATCGGGGGAGGGCGGGCGTGCCGGGGGTCCGTGTGTTCCTCGTCCCGAGGGGGCGGCAGACCTGAGAAGTTGGGAGGCGGGCAGGGAATGTCTGGTGCCCTCCGCCCAGAGCGAGACTTCGGCACGGAGGGTGGGGGCGGCGTTATTTCACTCAGCACTTCCCCGAGAGCGATGGTTTTGGCTGGGGTATTCCCACCGGAGCGCGGAGGCGGTGAGGAGCATTTTCCGGCAGCGGAGGAGGACGCAGATTATGGGAATATCTCCAGCACCCTGCTGTTCCCTCCGCCCTATTCTGTGAGGGGCGAGACCGTTTCTGGGGGGGAGCTCTTTGAGGGATGGCGAGTGGGAGGGTGGGGAAGCCATCAGAGTTTTTTCCCTAGTCGGGACACAGAGGCTGACAGGGCTGCCCCTCCACTAAGCTAGGAGGGGCCGGGGCCCCTGGTTGGGCGGTGGGGACATGGTTTTGGGGGTAGGGGAGGTAGTTTGGGGTGGGAGGGTGAGTTTTTGGTTGATTTGGACCCAGCTGGGGGGGCCGGCTTGGGAGTATTTGGATATCTTTCTTTCTTGGTCAGAAGGGGTGTGGGGTCTCGGCAGTGGGGATCGGGTGGATTTTCATCAGCCCCTTGGGTGCAGGGTGGGCGTGCGCAGGTCGGGAAGGCCACTGGTGAGAAGGTGGCCAGAGTAGGGGCTCAGGTAGGGGTGGAGGTAGAGTAGGGGAGGGGAGTGGGGGTTGGGGTTGTGGCCCTTCTTCAGCGGTGTTTAGACAATGTTGGAGTGGAGTGGAGAGGAAAAAGGGGGGATTCCCCCCCTGGAAAGTGCGGTCAGGTCAGGGCAGGCAGGGCAGGACAAGGGTAGTTGGGCCAGGGAGTTTTCTCCGGGCCTGCAGGGGGAGAGGGTATCTGGCAGAAGTGAGCACATCAGTCCAAACTTTTTCTTTACAGGGCAGGGAGCGTTCCATTGCTGTGGACTCGGTAGGGTGGGGTGCGGCCCATTTACACAGAGGAGAAGGGAGGGTGGAGCCTTGTGCGGCACATTCCATACCAGCAGGGGATCCCGAGGCGGCCAGCGCACGAAGGTCCAGCATGACCTCGCTGGCCCCAATGACAAGCAGAGCACGGTGGTCGGCCATGCCGGTGGAGAGGAATTTTCAGAGAGGTCAACGCATGGGGGAGTATCAGCGTGTACAGTCGGCTCCTCCGCGAGGAGTACATACCGGGGCCGTTAGGTCCAGTACAGTGCATGCTGGGTCCGGTAAGGCCTGTGGTGTGGATTTTGCTACTGACGTGCTCCAGGTGGAGGAGCATATTGTGCTTGATTACGATGAGGATAGCCCCAAGGAAGGGAAATTGCTGGATAATGAGGAGGGGGGCCCTTTCATGTGTCTGCCAGTATTTCGCAGGCACCGGTGGCAGCGCCGCACAGAAGGGCAGCAGTGTCGGGATCCAAGAGAGAGCACAGCCCCTAGTTGAGGGCTTCTCGGACAGTGGTTCACACAGAGACAGTGGCACGGCGTTAAGTGTCTGTCCGGGCACCCTCATTAGAGCCAGGTGAGACTGGTGGAACGCAGGCCAATCCTAAAATGGTGTCTGTGGGGACGGGGGAGGAAGGGGGGAGTGATGGAAGGGAGGCTACACAGAGGAAAATATGTTACGGATATGGGGGTAGGAACGGGAGACGGTGGAGTAGCGCAGGACACCAAGGTAGAGAGCGGAACGAATACAGAGGCAGCAGGGGGGGGTAAGGAGCCTTTAGAGTAAGGAGTTGAAAATTAAAAAGCTGCCATATATGGGAGTGACAAAGCCTTTGGGCGCCCATTTAACGCTGGAGACCAAGGTACGTATTCAGAAAGGAGAATACGTTGAAATTCTGAAGCGCCTTCACAGGGAAGTAAGGTGGAAAGAGGGCTCTAAGGAAGAGGAATATGAGTTAGCCAAGTGGCCTAAGGTGCCTTTTTGAATTACGCCAGCGTTTACTGCGAAATGTTTCCTGAGCGCTGCGTAGCCATCTTTAAATATATGGATGTAATTTGAAAGGCTCAGATCACAGGTGGTGGTTACGCATGGGCCCGATATGATGAAGAGTTCCGGGCCCATATGGCTTGGGACCGAGAGGCGAAGTGGGGAGAGTTGGACACGGATTTATGTCAGCATACTATGGGGGCAGTGGCTGGGGGTAAGACCTTTTTTGCAGCTAGCGGGTTAACTTTGGTATACCGGCCCTTTCAGGGAAAACCCACCCGGCAGGGGTGGGAGGCGCAGCTGCGACACTAACAGGGACTGGGGCATGCTGGGACTTTAATAAAGGTTTATGCACAAGGGAGTACTGCAAGTTTCGTCATGAGTGTTAAAAGTGTGGAAAGCGCCATCCCCTTGCTAACTGTTGGGGCGTCAAACCACAGGGAGGCCAGCAATGGCAGCAGTCAGGTGCCAGCACCCCTGGCCCCTCTCAGCAATTCCAGAGCATTAGCGGGGGTAAGGCACCTCAGGGTACTGGGCTCAAAGGCTCCTACGTCAGTTAGGCTAGCAAAGCTGGTTGAGGGTCTGCAGGGGTATGAGGATCTGGGGACAAAACAGGTGCTTATGGAAGGGTTCCAATGGGGGTTTCATTTGGGCTACCGGGGGCTACGGCAGAGACGGTGGGCGGATAACCTGAAATCAGTGGCAGAACACAGATTGGTAGTGCAGGATAAATTGAACAAGGAGGTGCGTGAAGGAAGAATGGCAGGCACCTTTGATGATTGGCCAGCAGAGAACTTGATTATCTCGCCGATCAGGGTTGTGTCCAAAAAAGAGGAAGGACAGTACAGATTGATTCAGCACCTATCATGGCCAGAGGGGTCTTCAGTTAATGATTTGATTGATGAGGAGGCGGCCTCAGTTTCATATTCCTCATTTGACGTCGCCATGTCACTAGTTGTGACCGTGGGCGCAACTGGAGAGATGGCAAAATGTGACATAAAGTTGGCATTTCGGTTGCTTCCAGTACATCCAGATGATTGGGATCTTCTGGGTATCCATTTTGAAGGTAAATGGTACATTGACAAAGCATTACCGATGGGTTGTTCTATGTCGTGTGCTTTATTTGAATGTTTCAGCACCTTCTTACAGTGGTATTTTACGCAGCACACGGGTCACACGTTAGTGACGCACTACTTGCATGACTTCTTTTTTGTCGGTTCCCCAGGCTACATGGAGAGCCAGGTAGCTCTGGACACTTTCCATGAGCTCATGGAGGAGCTGGGGGCGCCGTTGGCACCCGAGAAGACAATGGGATCCTGTACGGCTCTGTCTTTTTGAGGGATTGAAATTGATCCTGTGGCAATGCGGGCTAGCTTGCCAGCTGATAAGAAAGTGAAAATGTTGGAGTTGTTGGACAGAAAGCTGTCAAAGCAGAAAGTGACAGTAAAGGATATTCAGGTGTTATGGGGTCATCTTAACTTTGCCTGCAGGATGGACAGGGCAGGGAGGACCTTTTGTAGGCGGTTGGGGTGAGCACTGGTAGGACATCATTTGCCTCACCACCATGTCCGCCTGTCGGCAGGGGTGAAGCAGGATTTGCGTATGTGGTCAGTTTTTCTACACTCTTTTAATGGGGTGCCATTGGCCCGGGAGGAGAACGTCAAGTGGGACGTTCAGATTGTTTCTGATGCAGCAGGCAGTGATGGCTTTGGCCTATACTGGCAGGGCAGGTGGTGTGCTGAGAAGTGGCCTCCACAATGAAGGATGGGGGAGGAGCATAGCCTTTTTAGAACTCTTTCCGTTGCTGGTGGCACTTACACTGTGGGGTGAGGAGCTGTCACATAAGAGGGTCTTGTTCCAAGTGCAAAACATGGCAGTGGTGGAGATCATCAATAGGCAGTCCGCAAGAGATGAGCAGATTCTGAAGTTGCTGCGAGTTTTTGTGCTAGGTTGCCTTAGACATGACATTGCTTTCAGGGCATTGCACATCCCTGGTGGGGACAATGACATTGCTGATGCTTTGTCTCGTTAGCAGTGAGCAAGATTCCATGAGCTGGCCAAGGAGGCTGACAGGACACCGACCCCAATGCCAGAGCATCTTTGATATGTAGGCAATGTAGGGTTCTACAATTGGTGGTAGGTGCTCCTTCAGTGGCTACTCGGGCGGCATATGCGCTGGATTTCGTAGCATCTGGAGCCTGTAGGTGGGAGGAGGTCTGGCGGCGGTCTGAGGATGTGATCCAGTTTATTTTAGACCTCATTGAGAGAGGCCTTTGTAGGGTGACCGTCGCTGGGAAATTGGCAGGCATTGCTTTTATGGGAAAACTCCTGTGGGGTTACTCCCCTTCCGTAGGGGGGATGGGGAGGAGGATTATGGAGGGTTGGGCTAGGGAGCGGGGAGGGGAACATTTGTCCCATAGCCCCCTTTCATGGCTGACGCTGGCCTGGTTGCTGGAAGTGTTACCTGCAGTTTGTATGGATGATTTTGCAGCATGTTTGTTCTCTACTCTTATGATGTGGATGTTTTTTGGGGCGTTTAGAGTCTCTGAGCTCCTAGGTGCCAGGGTGAAAAGGGGCGTTAATTGGCAAGATGTGTTTCTCATGGAGAGGGGGATACATATCTGGCTGGCCAGTTCTAAAACGGATCAGAGAAGTCTAGGGAAAGGAGTCTGGTTGAAGGCAGCGGCCCCAGTTTCTACATGCCCGCTACATTGGGCCCGCCGTTGGAGGACGTTGTCAGGAGGTTCTGTGGGCAATTTGGTTTTCTAGCATTACAATCGGACCCGGGTAACGGATTACCAGTTGCGCATGGTGCTGCGTAAGGCTTTGCAGAGTATTGGAATGGAGGGGGCACGTTATGGGATGCATTCTTTCAGGATTGAGGTGGAAACAGAAGCACACAACCGGGGCTGGTTTCGAGGGGACATTATGCGGCTGGGGGGCGCTGTTCGTGGGACTGTTTTCAACGCTATGTGAGAAGAAATGCGAAGGAGGCACATGCGTCATCCTCCTTGATGTGAGTCCCATTCTATTTTTCTCATTACAGGTTCGGTGGCTGGGCCCCAATCAAATGGGCGCAGGTCTAGGCGTGCCTATGTTATTTCGGGGCAATGTTGGGTTTCAATGAGCGCTTGTTTAAAATTGTCTGGAAGAGTAAGGGAGGGATGCTTTTGAATTGATACCCTGTCTGAATAAGTGGATGGTGGGGGGCCAGTGCCCGGATGTTTTGTTAATTCACCTTGGCGAGAATGATCTTTGCGGAGTGAAGGGTGTGGTGTTGTTGAGAGCAATGAAGTGAGACTTGTCACTTTTAAGGGAGCAATGGTCTAGGTGCCACGTTTGTGAACCGAGTTGGTTCCGCGCAGAGTTTGGAGGGGTGCTGTGAAACCCAGGGCCATTTACAGGGCACGGAGGAAGGTGAACTTGGAATATTCCAGATTTTGTTGAAGTTTAGGTTTCGGGAGAGTTTCACACAAGAAGACACGCTTTGAGGCGGCGGAGATTTTTAGGTATGACGGAGTGCATTTATCCAGGCTTGGTATGGACCTTTATTTACTAGAGATCAGAGAGGTGTTGTCGAGATGTTTTAACGTCCAGATGCATTCCGTTGAAGTCTGAGAATTGCTGGCCTACTTTGGGGGGCAGGAAGGGGGGGAGTTTTCTTCCCCCCTTCTTTCTGGGTGGCAAGGGTTATTGGAAGTTTGCCAGGGTTGGCAGAGGATTGTTGATCATTTTGGAAGTTGGGTTATCGACAGGGAAAGGGTAGGCAGGCTAATTGTTTGTGCGGTTACACAGGTTGGGTGATTGACAGTTGTAAAGGGGCAGGAAGGGGAGGTTGTTTAACGGATGGGTTGAATTTATAGGGCTATACGTTGATGCATTGCTTTGTATTGTTTGTAATGTTGTAATGTACGGATCGGGGTGGGTTCAAGGACATTTTAGGGGCAGGGGCGGGGTACGGGGTTAGGTAAGTGGTTTGATTAGTGAGGTTTAATTTTGTAAGGCTTTTGCCAAGGTCTTATATTGTTATGTGCACCTGTTTCAATAAAGTGACCTTTTACACACAGATTCTGGTTTGTGGTCTGCTCGGCCCCCTCACCCCTCCCTCCCAACGGAGATTGTGCAGGGGCACAAGGAATTATGGCGGTGCCCCACCCAAACACATTGGTGATAGAAATACGTTATCCCCCACATACTCGGTTGTCGCTCCTGTTCCTACAGGTTGCGCAACAGTGCTTCATTCGTAAAATAAAGAGTGCTGCTTCCCAAAAATGCCGTCAGAAGCCTGTTGCTGTCGAAAGTTGGGGTTGCCAAAAATCAGAGCTGCATATATATTTTTTATTCCACCTCAGGAGTCTTTCAACAACCAGAATACACTTCCTTTGCTAAACGTCACTCTTGTGGATTCCTATTCACCCTTAATTTCTTTCTTTCTTTCTTTCTTTCTTTCTTTCTTTCTTTCTTTCTTTCTTTCTTTCTTTCTTTCTTTCTTTCTTTCTTTCTTTCTTTCTTTCTCTTTGGGTCAAAGTCTTATGATGTCTAATGATACAAAAGTAAGCCCTGGACGCCAAACATGAATGCCAGTGGGCCCCACCTGAAACCACCAGTTCAAATGAAGTACTGCTGTGCACCATAGCTGCCAGTGCATACCTCGGACACTGAGAACCAGTCTGTTGCAGCGTGTGTACTTTAACTGAGAAATGGGGGCCACCTGCTGCTTCACTGCATATATATATTATTTGCAAGCACATATCTAGATCATCCCGTCTGACTGATGCAACTTTATTTTAAAACATTACACATGTTGTGGCACTACCATATGCCAACCAGTGGGGAGCTGAAGAGAATGATGTGGTACATGGACGCTAAAAACCGTCCAATTGACATAAAACAACCTAGGCAATCATGATTTGAACTTGTTTAAATGAAATATTAAAGGAGAAAGAGCTACCAATCACTTCGATTTCTAATATTTATTAACATTTGTATTTAAAAACATCAATTACACAAAAACAAAAGATTTGTGGACAAATCAATTAATCACAATACATTAAAAGCAAATGAATACAGCAAAACAAATTTAAATTACAATAAAAAAAATTCAAAAATAAAAGGTGACCCTTGTTGTGAAAAAAAAAAAAAAAAAAAAAAAAAAAACTTGTTGTGAAAAAAAATAAATAAAAGGTGGCACAATAATTCTCGACTAAACTGTCCTACATGCCTCCCTTCCAGGGTTCTCCCCATGCAAGATAATTTTACAATGTATGCCCCCTACCTGGTTCCAAGAAAACAAAGAAGGCTGTCAGGCATAATAAGAACTGAGCACTTTATTATGTATGTTTAACGTCTATGAATCTATAGGTGGAATCTGACACTCAGCTTGAAGGAATTGCAATATATCCTATTTCACCAGTAGTTTTACTTCTGGAAAGATGTGATCATTTATGAACCAATAATTATAATCATTGTGTTTGTCTCTACGTGCACTGATTACATATTACACTTCAGCAGTGCTTCAGAGATTTCTGGAATAGGCATGTAGCCACAGACATATCTTTTAAGAAGGATTTTCAGATAGATTATCTTTTTAAGGTGACGGGGATTAATCCACTTTTTGGATCCAATGTCCTCAAACTTTAATTGGGTTGAAATTGAAGTTTGGCCGACTGACTGGTTCTGAAAAGTTTTTTTCCTGGATGTTTATGGTTACCTCGGGCACCAATTTACAAATGCTTTGCATGGGTTCGAGTTATTTTTCATTTGCAAACCTGACACAAAATGTTCAGGTGGGATTCACTATCGAATTCATATCATGATTTGCGTTGGCTAGCAACCCAAAGTAACGCCCAGTTGCAGATTGTGCTGCCTTGAGTTACTTTGTGTCAAGGAACTTTCCATGGGTGGTGGTGGTATTCCCTGCTTCCACTCGTTGGTTTTCGTGGAAATCCCTATCTACAAAGAATTGTGGACACAAATGTGTACCCAAATCCTATGCCTCCTTGGGGCAGGCACACAGAGAAGAAATGTTTTCATTTGTTCTCTTTTTTCCCATTTCGCATGTAATTTGCATTGTGCAGCACACATACAAAGTGGGAAATGTCTTAACACATAGGTTTTGTACTGGAAGACACACCTTATAGTATACAAAACCTAAGCTTCAGACAATACAGGCACCTTGCATTATGGCACATGGTTCTCTTTGTTGGCACATGGCTTGCAAAACTGAGCCAGTGCAGGGAGAGAACAGAACAGCGCCACATCTTAGTAGTTGGTTCCGTGGTATCTTCTTGCTTTCTTACTCTCCGCACCATTCGTTCTATCTCCCGCTTTTTCTCCTTTCCTGCACTCAAGCTAATTATGTCCGCACTGGTCCTGTCCCGCCTGGACTACGGGAACATTCTGTATAATGGCATCCCTCAGTACAGCCTCCGTAAATTGCAATTAGTGCAAAACCAGGCTGCTCGTCTCGCCTTTGGTCTCCCTAAATTCCATCACTCCTCCCCCCTCCTGAAAACTCTTCACTGGCTCCCAGTGCGAGAACGCGCCTTGTTTAAACTTGGCTGTATGGTGTTCCAGGCCAGGACTGGCCTGGCCCCCCTGTTTATATCATCGGCCATCAAGGCTTACGTCCCGGGCAGAGCCTCCGTTCCTCGGCCCAACTTCTCCTAGCGGTGCCCCGCTACCGGAGAAAGAAACAGGGTGGCTCTAAATTTTCCACTCTCGCCCCCTTGTTCTGGAACTCTCTCCCTTTCCACCTTAGGTCCCTCACCGATTATTCAACCTTCCGTAAAGCTTTGAAGACCTTTTTATTTCCTCAGGCTCTTCCCTAGGCTATCGTCTAGTTTCCAGCCGCTGTTTCACTGACTGTCCCCGCTCAGTGGGATGCTCTTCAACTCTAGCGCCAAGAAACCGTCTAGGTGTATGTTGCGCTCAACAAATATTTTAAACTTAAACTTAAACTTAGTACATATGGTGCTGTTCTCCTCTCTACCAGGGCTGGACTGGCAATTCCGGGCACCTGGCAATCCCCTGGTAGGCTGGATGGGGTGGAGGCCAGTTTTTTCACTGGGGGCCTGTTTTCTCTGACCTCCGCTGCGGAGTCAGACTCAGACAGACTGTCTACTCCTCCGTGTCTCAGAGAGAAAAAAAGCACAACTGCAGTGGTGCAAGTGCACATCATCACCTGGACTCGATGCAGCAGCAGTGAATCAGGACTCAGAGGAGGCAGCGCGGCGCGCAGATCACCCTTAGGATGAGGCTGGTGGGTTCCTGCTGCTGCATGCAGCATGCGCATTGGGACTAGCACAAGTGCGCGTGACTGCCTGGCATGAGAGAGACGGAGAGGCTGGAGCCAAGGCACCGGTGCAGCCATATTTTAATTATATATAGCCCCCTGACCTGGGCCCTGTCTGCCACCCGCAGCAGGTGAGTTTGTCCGTCCACCCTGTCGGCAATCATCTCATGGGCAGTGGGCAGTGGGCGGGCGTCGCGACCGGGTCGGGATTATTAAACAAAGCAAAAGGTATAGGCCCAGCCCGGTTCTAATCTGACTGCGCAGTGTGAATTTATTTGTGAGAACGGGCAGAGCGAGGCCAGATGGCTTGAGTTCAGGCCTGCTTGAGTTGCGCACAGTCGCGGCAATAAATCAAAAAATTTTATTATGATGATTGTCACTGTCAGGGTGCAAGCAGCGCAACTGCATGGTGCAGGTGGTGGCAATAAAACGAGGGCTCGGCACTTGCAAGCCATGTTCAGGCATTTCAATTTAAACTTATTTTATTTGTTAAAAGCTGAAACATGTTAAAGAAGAGGGGCAGAGTAATCACCTACATTTAATATGTGCAATCCTTGTGAAATTGACGAGTCTCGTGCGTCATGTGAGGTGCGGGAGCCTGCTGGTGGTTAACATGAAAATCGAAATTGGGGCTTTTTCGATGCATTTTTATTGCAAGGGCCTCATTTACACCATCCGCTTTACAGGTACATTGTATGCAACTAGTTTCTATAATTGTGCAATGAACGTCGCAGCACGTGTAACCATGGATTGGCACACATCTAGTTTGACAGCTTCCTCAAGACATTTTCTTGATAAACCACATGATCTCACTAGAATCGAAGTTACACAGTCGCAGTAATGTAAACAAAAAAAAGAAGACTTACTCGTACAATGAGTAACTGTTAGAATTGGGGGTCGTTAGTTGGCACTGGTAGGTACTTGTGACAAATAGGGACACTCTCCTCTAGTCAGAGTAAGGGGGGTACACTCCTAGAATAACCCCTGCTCACCCCCTTGGTAGCTCGGAACGAGCAGACAGGCTTATCTCAGAGGCAGTGTGTAAATAGTTATAAAAATAAGTATATTTTATATAGAGTTACCACAAGACCAACGAACGACAAAAATAATCCACAATACTATTAAAGATCAAGGGTTCTGGTTACAAAGGCTTAAATCAAGGTTCTTTGTGAGTCGGTAGCCCTGTCCGGCTACAGCATTGTTGAAATAACACAGAGTCTAACAAATCCAGTAGACCTCGACGATCCGGGCCCACTCAAATGTCGACAGACTCAGTCACAGTACCTTTTACTTGATGTGGCCGGCACGGACGTGCGAGCCGGTTCCGGTGTTCATCGCGGTGCAGAAAAGAAAGCGTTGCAGGACACATTGTCTCTCAATGCGGTGCAGGCAGCGGCCCGTTGACAGAGTCAGTGGATCCAAGGCGTGCGTTGCAGGGCGAGACGGTGCTTTGTTGCGGTGCTCCCAGCTTGCGGTGCGGCGACAGAGCCGAAGTTCGGGGGCTGGCGTCGATCAGTCCGGACAGCGGTGCGAGTCTGGCGATGCGTCGCGAAGCGTAAGAGGCGGTGCACAACTCCGGTGCATTCACAGGACGCGAAGTCAGCAGCAGTGACCGTGTCGGTCAGACGAGTACAAGTTGGTGTAGCGAGGCGTTGCATGTCGCGGTGTCCACCAGTCTCGGTGCAGGCAACGGCTCTGTGACGGTGTCAGGACGGAGTCCGTGAGCTCAGAGCTTGCGTTGTTGTTCGATACGGTGCCTACAGGACACCGGGCCGGTCGTGAGAGTCGGTCACAGCTCCCTGCCTCTGTATCCACTGAAACAACATTTCCAGCAGCAATCCACAAAGGCTGGTCAAGTCTACTGGTCCTGAGACTTCTATCAGGGGCAAGCTCTCTTCCAAGCCCTCGGAGATCCTTCACAAGTTGAAAGTAAAGTACACAACGTTTTTTCTCATCTCTTTGACAGTCAGGCAACCACTGCAGGCCAATCTCCAAGCAGCACTTCAGCTTGGGAATAGTCTCTCCTCAGTTTCGTCAGGTTCCTCTCCTAAGCAAAGGTTTCTTCTTGTAGTCCAAAAGTGATCTAATTTCTTGGGATTAGGGTCCCAATATGTATACCCCAAAATCCTTTGTTCTCTGAGGGGAGAGGGGTCTGTGCCCAGTCCAAACCAGTACTGAAGCACTCTGTTTACCAGACTTCTGCTCTCCTTTTACAGTGCAGGGCAGGAACATCAGACGCCCCACAGGAGGTGGAGCCAGCATTGTGGAAGGCAAGTACAGCCCTGGAGCCCTTTGTTGACGGTATTCCTTCTTTTCTTTTAGTGTGCAGGGCAGAGACATCAGACGCACCACAGGGGGTGGAGCCGGCATTGTAGAGGGAAGGCCCAACCCTATTCAGGTCCCAGGTGCAACTCTTCCCTCCCATCTAGATGCAGATCTCCCTATTCACCACTGGGCTGCCCCAGCCTGACTCCTGGAATCCCCCAGTCCTGTCACTCACAAACCCAGACAAAGGAATACACAACCTTGCAGAGGCAGGCTTGAAAGGTAAGGCAAGCAGATACCTACTTTCTAAAAGGGGTATTTGCAAACACAGAATGTTAAAACCCACTTTACTAAAAGATGTATTTTATCATTTTAAGTCCAGGCATACTAAAATCGAATTTCTACCATGTTCTCTGAGTCAGTTAGGATTATAAAATGTAATCACTCTAACAGCCCATTCTGGCCTATCGAGAACAGGTAGCCTTGCAATAGTGAAAAACAAAAATGGCTGTAATTCACTATTAGGACATGCCACACACATCAGGGCTTGTCCTACCTTATACTTACAATGCACCCTGCCCATGGGCCTACCATAGCGGTGTCTGATATGAGGAAAAGGGAAGGTTCAGGGACTGGCAAGTGGGTGCACTTGCCCAGTCAGCCTGACAATACCAGACTGCACGCAGGCTCTGCAATGGAAAACCTTAGACACCTTTTACAAGGCCGCTTCTGTGAGTGGCACAACCAGTGCTGCAAGCCCGCTAGCAGTATTTGGATTTACGCACCCTGGGCACACTCAGTGCACTGTACTAGGGTGTGACAAGTAAACCAAGTAGTCAATCTTGGAATCACTAACTAATACATTCATTTACAGTAGGGAGCACTTGCACTGTGGCACTGGACAGCAGTGGCACAGTTCCCAAAGCATCTAACACCAGCAAAAACATAAGAGGCAACAACAAAAATGGAAGGGAGACCCACGCCAATGGTGCCAGGTCTAACACGTGTCCCCTCCAGCTGAAATGTTGGAAGAACTACCCTACCTCCTGGGAGTTCTCATCACTAAGGCGGAAAAATCTGGACAGACCATCAGCGTTGGCGTGTTCTGTACCAGGGCGGTGTTCCACCATAAAGTCCATACCCTGTAGGGAAATGGACCACCTCAACAGCTTTTGATTCTCACCCCTCATCTGCATCAGCCATCTGAGGGGCCTGTGGTCTGTCTGAATGCAGAAGTGAGTCCCAAACAGGTATGGTCTCAGCTTCATCAGTGCCCAGACCACAGCAAATGCCTCATGCTCAAGAGCACTCTACCTCTGTTCCCGAGGAATTAACCTCCTACTGGTGAAGGCTACAGGTTGATCTAGGCCCTCTTCGATCATCTGTGAAAAAATAGCCCCCACACCATGCTCTGAAGCATCTGTTTGAACGATGAACTCTTTGGAGACGATGGGTGCCAGGAGCACCAACTTTCCCTAGATAGAGAACTCATTTGATTGAGGAAGGGCACACAGGACCAATTATCATACATAACCCCATTCAATAGGCTTGTTTTGGAGTAGCCTACAGAAAAACGGACTTCCTTATTCTACCAAGGGTTACGCGCTGAGCTGAAAGACGTATTGGCTCAAGTAGTTCATATGCCAACTGCCTGTGATGAACTGATCGACCTAACGGTACAACTAGACCATTGTCTTCAGGAACGGAAGGGTGACAAACAGCGTTCCGAATCCTGTTTCTTGTTCTCTCGTCCAAAGGCTCTAACAGAAGAACATCCATCAGTCTCAGATGGAACTGAACCAATGCAAATCAGTGGCATAAGGGGACCCTTGAGTCAAGAAGAAAGAAACAGAAGATGTAATCAGAAGTTATGTATGTCTTGCGGAAAGCCTGGTCATTACATCAAAGATTGTAAATCAAAAACTAAGGCAGTCGCTAGAGATAACAAAGGGCTTAGGAATGTACCGGTGGTGGACTTCCTGTCAGAAAATTCAGAAAACTAGAATGCTCAAGCAAGACAGAATAGGTAAGAAATGCCTCCAAGGGAGTTTGATGCAAAAAATATTCAAATGTTTTGAAAATGATTTAGAAAAGACTATTTACTAGTCCTAGTTGAGTTAAGTTCAAATGGTTTCAAGCAACAGAGTTTTCACACTTAACAAACAACTATTACAATAAACAATTAACATTAAACAAAAACATCAGACATGTGTGTAGGCAAAAAAGTAGACTTTATCAAAGAAATCTCACGGGATTATAAAATACAAATATACAAACAGGAATACAGGAGAAATTATATTAGAATGAAATCAGTTTCTCTGTAGAACCTGTAAACACCTATCCAAAACAAAAATGATCTGAGTTTCTAACGATCGACGAGATGGTCAGCACGATACTGGATAGAGTGAAATGATCTGTCACTAGCAGGTCTATATTGAGGATCCTGATTGGGCCTTAAATGTGGCACATTAGGACATCACAAAGGGGCTCATAAGCGTATCTTGTCGGAATCCAAAGTTTTATTTAAAAAAAGTGGCGAAGTTTGCAATCTCAGTGGTTGGAGACAGATGGCACTCTTTGGAGGAAGATCGAATATATAACTTTGATTCTAGTTAAATATTTAAAGAGGTGAGGATCGTCAAAAGATCGATCTGTAGGACAGTAACAGTCTTCACACAAAACACCGGCCGTCGCATAACCGCCACCTTTTTTTAAATAAAACTTTGGATTCCGACAAGATACGCTTATGAGCCCCTTTGTGATGTCCTAATGTGCCACATTTAAGGCCCAATCAGGATCCTCAATATAGACCTGCTAGTGACAGATCATTTCACTCTATCCAGTATCGTGCTGACCATCTTGTCGATCGTTAGAATAAGGGCTTTACAAATATCCATTTACCAGTCCTGATGATGGTCTCAAGGATTAACACATAGGAGACCGAAACGTCGACCTTTTACCTTTTTCCAAAAACTCAGATAATTTTTGTTTTGGATAGGTGTTTACAGGTTCTACAGAGAAACTGATTTCATTCTAATATAATTTCTCCTGTATTCCTGTTTGTATATTTGTATTTTATAATCCCGTGAGATTTCTTTGATAAAGTCTACTTTTTTGCCTACACACATGTCTGATGTTTTTGTTTAATGTTACTTGTTTATTGTAATAGTTGTTTGTTAAGTGTGAAAACTCTGTTGCTTGAAACCATTTGAACTTAACTCAACTAGGACTAGTAAATAGTCTTTTCTAAATCATTTTCAAAACATTTGAATATTTTTTGCATCAAACTCCCTTTGAGGCATTTCTTACCTATTCGATTATATTTTACCCAAGCCCTCAAGGGTATATCGGGTTGCTCACTGTGTTTCACACAAGCAAGACAGAGGCCCCTTGTTTGAAGCAAGAAGTAGAAGAGGTCTTTTCGGTGGTGGCTAATACCGTTCAAATGTCTGTGGCCCATATGAACGTGTGTGTCACGTTGTGTTGTAAACGTATCTAGGACCCTATTAAAATATTCCCGATTTATGCCCTTATGCGGTTATATCAAATCATATCCTTATGAAGGCATAAGAATCATATCCATATTAAGTCATAGCCAATACAGTCCAAATACGGCAAGGCTACTCCCATAGACTCCTAGAAAGCACAACGTGTTCTTAAACAAACCAAGCCTCCCGAAGCCCGGGAATTCCCCCTGCTTCTGTATTGATTTGTCCTAGAACTCCTGAAGTTCTGAAAGAACTGCGAGTTCTTAGTGACGTCTTATGTCCAACCTTACATCAAACTCGGCACCTTCCAGGTATAAATATACCAGCATCTGCCCTAGCAAGACACGGTGGTTTGGAGCAGAGCGGCTATCTACTTGCCCGACGCCCTGCTGTAGCGAGTGCCGAAGGAAGCCGACTCTCCTATTGACGCACTGAGAGAGACGCTGTCTTTCCTCCTGCCGAGAAATCCAGCTCCAGTGTTTCCCTGTCACCCTTGCGGGTTGCTGGGATATTGAGTCCTGAGAGAGAGATACAAGACCTCCTTCATTCTATAACCAAGGTACGGAGCTGATTAGACCCTTAGAGAATTCTTGATTCAGATTCTTGGCAGAAACTGTCTTAACTAAAACTGTAGCTCACTTACTCCTTCCCACGTACTAGGCTTAGGTTAGGTACACCGGGGGGATAGGCGTATCTTAGAAGCACCAGTTGAGTACGTTTAGTCATGGTTTCATCTATGTATATATTTTATCTATTTTAAACACTGTATGGCTCAGAAACCATACCATGCTTTTACAGTATTATTTCATAATACTCCTTTTACTGTACGCACTTTACTTTATAATACATATTGCATTTGTGGCAACTCATTTCTCTTACATGAGAAAGAAGACTGTTCAATAAATAACCTCTTTTATTGAAAACACCTGTCTCTCTATTTCTCTGTGCTACTGGTGAAACTAAGCATGCACGATTGACTGAGTAAAATAGTTATCTATTGTTTTCGCGACTCTGGAGATATACTCCTTATTCTGGAGGGAGAAAAGTTGTCATGTTTATGCGGTTGTCAGAAACTAATCCCTTCTTGTCTATTCAGGAAAGATAACACCTTCTTGTTTACTCGAGAAAGTTTTTAGTGACCTCTGAGCTAGGTGGCATACATAATTAAGTCTAACATATTCAGTAGAGACCTAATCGACCTAAGTCCTACGTCTAAACTATCGTTTATGTTATTCCAATGCACAGAGCCTTTTGGGAATATAGGAACTACACTACATGGCGCCCAACGTTTGGTAAGGCGATAATTTAACGGTAGATACTAGAATAACTCAGTCGTGCTTTTCTCACAGACCCCTTTTTCCCGTACAAACTCCAATAGACGTCTGGAGTGGGTAAAAGGCTAATATCCGCCAAAACTTAGTAGGATTAGAATCCTATGTATTAGTTTTTGGTTTAGTTGAAGGATACAGTCTTCCAAAATATTGTGCACTTAATCTTTGTTTCCATTGAAACTTGCTCTGCAAACTTTCTGTCAACAAAATGTAGGAAGGTGAAGAAGATATAGAAAGAGAAGCATTAGCAGCTCAACTTTTAGCGGAGGACACAAGTCTCTGGCAAGATAACCCGGATGCTATAATCATCCCAGTCAATGTAAGGAAGAGTGTAACTTACAAACTTAAAGAAAATGGAGTATCATCAAGAGGTGGTACGGTCATATTTGTGTTAGAGGCCCATGAATATCGGCAGACAGAGGTGTTCTATTCCTGTATACACATTCCAGCAGCACATGCTGTGACACACGAGTTCCACTACTACAAAATAGAGGAATCTCCAACAGAAAACGTTCCTTTCAGGACATTGAAATTCCACTAACGTACCAAGAGCACCAGCTCTGGTTTAATGGCGCCCTAAAACATCAAAATCACTTCACCAGGCTCAGTCTACTAGGTAGACCAGGAGCCACATGGCCGGTTCTAGCCGGCTATACACCACATCCTGACATTGAAAAAATGTCAAGCGGAGAATTTTTAGTTCAGCTAAAACAACTAATTAAAATACATAGACAGTTGGTCCAATATGTCATGCGGACTCTAACAGTCCAACCAGCAATAAGAATTCCACAGCACTCCCCTCACCAGGGGAACACAAATAAAATAACACCACAGACTATACAATCAGTCATTGGCAAATTACCCGCAGAAGGGGAACAAATTCCGTTCTGGTTAGCTCAAAAAATTACTCAGATAGAGGCAGTATTTCCTGATACTACACCTAATGATAAACACAGAATTCTGACAATCTGTCTACCAATGGGGATGACACCACATGTGGAGGACTGTGACACTTGGGGAACAGTCTTTGCTTCAATATACACAAAAACACATGGTGTTCCGTCTATGGCGGTTATACCAGACGTACTAAGACAGATTCAAAATGAACACGGTCCAGAGCCTGCTTTAAATCTAGGTATGAAATTACTGAAAGACTTTAAGCAAGTCTTGGCTATACTTCTAGCCAACATAAAAGGAGAAGCAGCATCTGTGGCGATCCGCCAAAAATTGAAAGAAACAGATATAGCAGAACAACCTTTTGAACTTGCCAGAATAATTGAAAAATCCTATGAAGAATTAGGTAGAGATAGTTTGGGTGGGAAACCACTAAAACCACAACTAACTGAAAATCCTGAAAAAAGCTTTATTAAGAATAATCTAATTACTACAAAAAAGAAGTGGGAGGGTAATAAACAAACCACTCCCAGAGAAAAACAGTTCCAGTCCAGAGGAAGGTCTCCCCAAAGGAGAAATAAATCTCCTGAACGGGGGGGCAGGTCTCCACAACGGGAGCCCTCTGAAAAACGATACAACCTTAGAGATAGGGATAAATTAAGAAAACCTGACAGATATCAAGATAATGATACACGTCCCTCTCGATCTTTTCAGACTTCCTCACAGAAATCAGAAAGAAGAGGACGGTCAGAACATAAAGAAGAGCGCGTCAAGTCCAAAGACAAGGAAGCTGCTCATCAAAGTAAAAAATTACAATTTCCAAAAAAGAAGGTAGCCAGTATTAAAATAAAACATGCCGAGGATTCTGAGGACACAGCTCAAGAATGGAGAATGGGCCCAGACAATGCTAGACAGCGCAGCAGAAGTGACCATAGCTCGCAAGATCCTGATGAATCTTCTGGAGACAGTGGACACGAAATAATACATTCAGGTGGAAACTGCAGACACCAGAGTTAGTGTGCCCCATAAATTATATGAAATAACATTACGTATAGAAGGGGACAAAACTAGGAAAATAAGAGGTCTCTTCTGGGAGAACCTATCAAAAGGCTATGATATCCTGCTAGCAGAGAAAGACTGGCCATCAGAGTTTGTCAGGGAGTGCCTACATGGCAAAGAAATGATTATGCCTGCCTTCTCAAATCACATTCCAATTCATAAAAAATACACATATGCTAGAAAATGGGCAGTGGCCCAAGCCCCTGCATTATATAAAAATCATGTAAAAATCATGTAGGATGGGATGAGGATTCTCCTCACCATAAAATTCAGTTAAAAAAATCAACCTACTGCACAGAGGCAGTATCCTGTTAAGCAAGAAGCTAAAAAACAAGTCAGGGAGAACTTAGATCAACTTGAATACCAGGGGGTGATTGAAACATGCACCTCACAAATGAACAATCCTTTGTTTCCTGTCTCCAAGCCAGACGATTCATATTGTCTAGTTTTGGACTACAGACACCTAAACTCCTGCTGCAAAACATTTGCAGTACAAAACTCACACAGTGCAGCACTAATGAATAACATCGTGCGCAAAAAATATAAAACGACATAAGATATTTCAAATGGATTCTTCTGTTAAAACATAGCACCAGAAAGCAGGTATTTGACCGCTTTCTCAAGTATGGTGGCTCAAAAGCAATTTTGTCGTCTCCCACAGGGATTCAAGAACAGCCCAGGATTATTTTCAGCCAGAGTAACAGAATTACTACAAATGTATGATGATGAGGCATTATCTTATGTCAATAACATCTATCTTACAGACGATGACCTGGAGACACACTTGAAAAGAGTGAACACCATTATACTTGGGTTCGCATCTGAAGGGCACAAATTCAACTTTAAAAAGTCACGGATTGCCCACCTCAATGTCCTATTTTTAGGATATGAGTTATCAAGTGAAGGCAAAAGCCTAGAAGACAACTTTTTAGAGAAGTGTTAAGTACTCCAAGCTCCAAAAACGCTGAAAAACTTACAATCAATTCTAGGTTTCCTGAATTTTCGGAAGAACTTACATTCTAAACTATGCAGAGAGGGTTAAACCACTCTACGAATTAATAAAATCTGATTTCAAACCAATCAATTGGACTCAGAACCACACAAAAATTTTAAGATCTATACAAACAGACATGTTAACTAAAACAAAACTGCAAACACGCGCAAACGAACGCAACCTTGTCATCCGAGTCATCCCAGGAAGATGCAGATTTATGTACCAATCTTCTAATGAGGGAGAAACGGTATCAATAGCTTATAAATCACATTTGTACACACAAGCTGAAATGAAATTCAGTTCTACTGAAAAAATTCTGACTGCGGTTCAAACTGCTGTAGCAAAAGAAGGAACCCAAGCCCAAGGCAAGAGCATATCTGTTTTAACAGCAGTATCAGCCCTTGAGGCAGTAACAAACCGAGCATTCCTAATGCTAAAGCTTTAGATCCAAAATGGATACAATGGGAAAATTCTCTTGCTACAACAGACGTGATACACGCATTTGCTCCCAAAATGAAAAAGCTAGAACATCTAGGATACGAACATGAATGTCCTCTGTCAATCGAAATTCTGCCTCTCGAACAGTACACCTGTGTAATCTACACGGACAGATATGCACAACATTACGTTGTGGAAAAACAAGTTTACAATGCAGCATGCGCGATTGTTAAAGGTCGCTGGCGCTTAGGTAAATTCAGACCAATGGTCACTAAAACTGAAACACTCAGAAACTGTACAGCTCTGCGAGCTGAAATAAGATCTTTAAAGATGGCGCTTGAGAATGCCGATCGCGAATTCCCCACACTAATAGTGTGCGATTCGTATTATTGCGTCCACTCTTACAATAATTTCATGCAGACCTGGATTGAAAACGGTTACAAAGATGAGACAGGTGTCACAATAAAGCATAAAAAACTATGGCAACAAGTAGTTCTTTTATAGAAAGAACTACGAAAGACTCACGTGATACATACGCAGAGTCTTCAACGTGATGGTGTTCACGTTGCAGGGAATTCATTGGCTAACAGAGCCAGAACGGCAGTGGTTCAATCGGCTTCCGTAGCTACAAAACAGCGTTCTAAAAAACAAATAGACGAAGAAATCATGCTGGCAGTGAAAGCTTCAGTAAAAGGCCACTATGCAGCATTACCTCTCAACTATCCACTCAACAATAGATACATAATTGATGCGAACTCTGTTCCTTTTGCTCGAATCCCTGGAGTGGGGAACAGAGTAATTCCAAACACGAAGCGGAGGGCTTACTTGATTCAAGAAGCACACATGGGAATGGGTCTGAGGCACCAAGAGATCTTGAAATCTCTAATAGAATTGCAATCACAATACTGGTGGCCGGGGATGAGCGTGCAAATTTATAACTTTGCAATGGATTGTCAGGACTGCAATAGAGATCGCAGTTGTGAACCGGACCAGATACCAGCCCAGACACCTCTGTTAGACAGCATTAGGCTATCTACACGCAGACATCCACACGTAAAAACGCGATCCCATAAATGTTAAGACGAGATTCATTTGGATGTGGCCCTAGCGCTCGGCTGACGCCAGAACTGTTAGAAAAGATTTGCGAGTCTTTATCGGCACATACGCAGTTGGCATGCTACATTCTGACCAGGGTCCTGCGTTTAGCTCTTGAGCTTACAAAGAGGCCATGGCCAGCATGGGCATTGCATTGCGGTACTCTATTCCATTCCATCCCGAGGGAAATGCGGTAGTGGAGAGAAAAAACCGTGACATAAAGCAATCTATAACAGCGAGGGTATTAGGTTTGGGTGACGGGTGGGTCAAACATCTAATAAGAGTCCAACGTAGTCTTAATAATCTGCCAAGACATTCTCTGGGTGGAATCACTCCGTATGAACTTTTGCTTGGTACTGGAATGATCAAGAGTGTTCTCAATTGTCAGACTTCAGTGGTGGAACAAAAAACCTTTGATATCAAAGATCGTTTGGCTGTTTTACAGGACTTAAATGAGAAATCTAAGTAACACAAAGCTAAAGCCAACGGCCATTGACGAAAAACCACCTGTCCCAGCAAGACCTGTCTGGATTCCAAAGATTGGGGATCTGGTCAGAGAAAAGATCGCGGTGAAGAAGGAATTTGGGCCTTCTTACAGAAAAGCAGTACCTGTCTTAGCTATCAGCGGAACAAGATCAGTAGTACTACCGCCCCTTGCTGGTCAAAAGGAGAACAGAGTTGTATCAATCGACCTGGTAAAACCACAATCAAGTGGCCAATAATAAGTAGTGGGCCAAGTGGACTCCCAAGAAGTAGCAGAAGACCAAACTTTGCTTCAATTCAAGAGGTTCAAACTGAGAGACTAATCACATTTGATAAACCTGTAGTGAATAATAAAGGACTATGCAACAACTCTTGAAACTGTGCCTCTTTAAACCCAAATTGCAACAGTTCGTCAAGAAACACCAATCTACAATGATGTAGCCTCTGACTATACAAATCCAAAGATTAATGAAAATCCAGAAGCAATTTCAACAATTGACAGAACTGCATCTGGCTACTTCATCAATTTCGATGACTTTTCCAAAGATCCAGGTGAACATGAAGGAACGCCAGCAACTAAAACTTTCAAAGAAAAAATAACTGAACTCTTTCATCAACTTGGAGAAACATATCTGAATTTACCATGGATTGAATTGTGGATTGTGTTAGGTGTACTTTTCCTCCTACTCTGGCTCATTTTGGCTTTAAGCTTGGGAAGATTTATTGATGGAAAATATAGTACAATGGACACAGCAAGTCAGAACATCAATTTGGTTCTAAAGCCTCACAGATCTTCTCACATTGAAAAAAGAGAACTATTGTCAGTAAACATCACAGCCATTCCTATACCTGGTGGTGTAGCATGGGACACTACTGATTACGACATAAATGGCCCGGTTGAACTCTTGAAATATCCACATCAGTTCAAGGTTTCATTAAGTGACTTTGTATCACCTAGTACTTTCGCTGATGATTGGGACTTTGAAAATATTGTTAATATGATGCCAGATTTAGAAATGTCAGCGAAATTTACAGAACATGATTACTTAGAAGGCTCATCAAACTATGAAGAAATGTATTGCTTTAATCATTATGGGCATCACTATTTGCATAAATCTGCTAATCCTAGAAATGTTTTTGCTTATAATCAACGGGAACATTGTCCAACACCGCCAAAAGGCAGCTCGAAAACATTTTATGAGAAATTCCCATACTTCTCAGGGTTCAACATAACTGATCCAGAAACATTTTATTTTAAAATTTTAAATAAGACAGGAATGAAAAACATGTTGACAAATACTAAATTGATATATTCTACAAAATTTTATGAAAACATTTCTACATTTGGTTTTGAATTTTGGAAAAATAACATTGAGACAAAAACTGTATGGGGTACAAAAGATTGGCAAGTACAAGGTCTAGAATCATTATTCTGAGCCTGCATGATCCCAGAACAAATAATGTTCCTGAATGACACCATTCAACAAACATCCTGTCTTGGCCTAGCCAAGATAAAGGACTTAAACAAACCGTCTATACCAAAGCCCATACCTGATAGTAATAGCTCTACAGATGCGGAAATAGACGCAACCCATATTTTACACCAAAACAGAACTAATCCTGATTGGAAAAAATGGTTGATCTGGCCCATAGACACTAATAACTGTCAAGATAGATTCCTGAACAACAAACAGGGGTTCAAACAGAACAGGCCAGACCCAAGATATTCCCAGAGACAACATCCAGGGATAATTACAACATACAGTGTAGGAAAACTATGCCTCGAATGGCTACAGAAATCCGCACTGCCTGAAATTAAGCAACACTTGACTTTACTCAAAGAAGGTGCTGACTTGCGAGATTTCTTATTGGGATTTCGCAAACAGCGTCAAAAACGTTTCATATATGCCGGTATATACGCTGCTTACAACGAAGCTTGGAAAGTAATGCAAATTGAAACTGCTGAAACAATACGAGAAATTGATCGTATCAATTTGGAAAAATCACTGTCTTTAGTGGAAAATGGGTTAACGACTCTGTCCTCCAGAATTTATTCACTGGACAGCATAGTATCATCTGCTATTGATATAATAGAACAGGATATGCTAATGTTACAACATGGCCAGTCCCAATTATGTTCTATTGTACAGTTAGGCTGGATGTTACAAAAGCTCAGTTCAGGCTACGTGCCATGGCGTCTAATCAACACAACGTCATTATTTTCTATCTTTAACCTTACAGATAAACAAATCTCTTTGGCACAAAAAGGAGCAGACTATACGGTGCTGAGCATTGAAAACTAGAAAGATTGCCATTGACAGTCTCCGAAAGACCCGTCATTGAATGGATAATACATGGCACAATTACAATTCCGATAACGACTTTTCAGTTTCAATATTGCCAAAAGCATATACCAGCAGGCCTATATGAAAGGTTGGGTAAATGTTACATCAAGTCGACCTGGAATCTCCCTTATACACATAGATGTTACAGTGGGGGGAAAAAAGAGGTGTTTCTTAGTGGTAACAACTGTAAAAATTCACTAAGCGGCATACTTCTGCGTTAAGGCATTAACTTACATGGAGCCTGCAATGGTTCAACAAAAAACCTTTCATGCCACCTGCACGGCACCCCAATACTGAAATAGAGCCTTTTTGCAGACAACTTTCCAAAGGAAGTTACGTTATAATAAGTGACCGCAGGTGTTGTGGCATGGTGCCAGGAAGGGCCTATCTCGTCAGTGTAACTTCCATGGTCATTTGCTGTATGCAAGTATTGTATCCAAACAGCAAACCAGACAAGGAGGCAACGATATGGCCTTCTCTGAATATCTCTTCTATTCGAATTGATACTTTAAGCAGAATGAAATCCATTCTTTTACAAACAACTGTGCCTTTAACCTTGTCTAGAGAAACGTATGAACTGCAAGTTGCAAGGACAGCAGCAGAGATACATACATTATTATCAACAAATTGCCCCATGTATTTCGTAGAAATGTTAGGTCAAATCTTAAGCATGTCTGATACCAGTGGCATCGCACATGTATTTAAGACAATTTTTTGGGACTATTAGCACCCTTTGAAGCAGTCCTGAGCATCATCCCGAATTTCCTGCACTCTGTGTTTGGCGGCCTGCCTCTCATCTTGGGACTCGTAGCAGGAATTTTATTTTTGTTCCTTCTGCTCCGATATGGCAAATCCAGCCAAAAACAGAACTCAAGCTACCATGGAAGAAACGATCCTAGCGATGAGATACCAAGAAAGGATAACTAAAGTCCTCGGCTTGGCTCGGCTAAGAGATCTGAATACTACCTGGTTTCTTTCATTCAGACCAATCTGGCAAGATTGCATCCTACCTGTTCTACGATGCCTGCTATGTGTAGAAGAATGCGTGTTGGACGTCTGTCTCACACTACCATCAGCAGTACCTAAGGATTTCGATACTTTGCTTGGTTCCGTAACGGCTCATGCAACGTGTTGTCCTCAGCGGCTACCTATTCTGATGACGGCATTCGTTGAGACCTCACCATTACGATTAAGTGGCGGTGAGGTACGAGATGAAAGCGGCACACAGGTACAACCTTCTATGACCATTGCTGATCTGAACACCGATAACAGCAATGCTTCTCATATATGCACTATTTCTACTTTTTCGGACCTGGTCCAAGTTTCACCTACTGTTGTAGATGAATTCTTTGCCAGCCTATCTGAGTTAATGTTCTCTCCTAACAACGAGAATAACTTTTGAGGACATTGTGTTCCCATAACTCTGAAATTCGACCTTCAATTTTGAAAAATAAAAACTTCTACAAAAATGTGGAATTATTTTGCCCTGAAAGCGAAACTATTTTTTCCAGTTCCCAAAATATTTACCTTTTTTTTTGGCACATGATACTCTGCTTAAAGTAGAACTATTCTTAAAGAACAAGATTTCTATTTTGAAACATTAGAGACAATATTTTGATTTAGCCTCTTGCACATGTACATTCTTGTATAAATATGTGATGAAATGGTCTCGACCTTCTCTTCTGTATTTAAGAGCCATTTCATGAATGTAATTTTCGTGATTCATTCAGTCACTGCTTAAAAACGTACAGTGTATTACTCATTTTTCGTGTATATACCATTTCGAATGCATTTTATGTATTTTGGGGTGGGATGGAAAACACATGCATAGTCATATGTTTAAGAATTGCTTAGTATTTAGTAATGATGGACATTATACGTGGAGTGGGTGTTGTAAACGTACCTAGGACCCTATTAAAATATTCCCGATTTATGCCCTTATGCGGTTATATCAAATCATATCCTTATAAAGGCATAAGAATCATATCCATATTAAGTCATAGCCAAATACAGTCCAAATTCGGCAAGGCTACTCCCATAGACTCCTAGCAAGCACAAGGTGTTCTTAAACAAACCAAGCTTCCAGCAGCCCGGGAATTCCCCCTGCTTCTGTATTGATTTGTCCTAGAACTCCTGAAGTCCTGAAAGAACTGCGAGTTCTTAGTGACGTCTTATGTCCAACCTTACGTCAAACTCAGCACCTTCCAGGTATAAATATACCAGCATCTGCCCTAGCAAGACACGGTGGTTTGGAGCAGATCGGCTATCTACTTGCCCGACGCCCTGCTGTAGCGAGTGCCGAAGGAAGCCGACCCTCCCATTGACGCATTGAGAGAGACGCTGTCTTTTCTCCTGCCGAGAAATCCAGCTCCAGTGTTTCCCTGTCACCCTTGCGGGTTGCTGTGATATCGAGTCCTGAGAGAGAGATACAAGACCTTCTTCATTCTATAACCAAGGTACGGAGCTGATTAGACCCTTAGAGAATTATTGATTCAGATTCTTGGCAGAAACTATCTTAACTAAAACTGTAGCTCACTTACTCCTTCCCACGTACTAGGCTTAGGTTAGGTACACCGGGGTAGGCGTATCTTAGAAGCACCAGTTGAGTACGTTTAGTCATGGTTTCATCTATGTATATATTTTATCTATTTTAAACACCGTATGGCTCAGAAACCATACCATGCTTTTACAGTATTATTTCATAATACTCCTTTTACTGTACGCACTTTACTTTATAATAAGTATTGCAATTGTGGCAACTCACTTCTCTTGCATGAGAAAGAAGACTGTTCAATAAATACCCTCTTTTATTGAAAACGCCCGATTCTCTATTTCTCTGCGCTTCTGGTGAAACTAAGCATGCACGATTGACTGAGTAAAATAGTTATCTATTGTTTCCACGACTCTGGAGATATACTCCTTATTCTGGAGGGAGCAGAGTTGTCATGTTTATGCGGTTATCAGAAACGAATCCCTTCTTGTCTATTCAGGAACGTTAACACCTTCTTGTTTACTAGAGAAAGTTTCTAGTGACCTCTGAGCTAGCTGGCATACATAATTAAGTCTAACATATTCAGTAGAGACCTAGTCGACCTAAGTCCTACGTCTAAACTATTGTTTATGTTATTCCAATGCGCAGAGCCTATTGGGAATATAGGAACTACACTACAGTTGGAATTGCCAGGAGAGAAGCCTATTTTGGTACATGCCCTGCTAGATTCAGGGGCTACCGGCAATTTTATTGATCAATAATTCGCACATGAATTGGGTATACCATGTATACGGAAAGAAACATCGAAACCAGTCAGAGCGGTGGACGGGACTGCCTTAACGTCAGGTCCAGTTCGATTCCACACAAGACAATTGCCCATGCAATTTGGAATGAATCATTTTGAGATCATACAGTTTGACCTTATTGATGCCCCGAACTTCAAACTGATCCTAGGAATGCCTTGGCTTACACTACATGAGCCGCTAGAAAAATGGGCAGCCCGTACTGTTGCCATGAATTCCTCTTTTTGTGCGGAACATTGTATCCAGGAAAGAAAACCAGTACTTACCAGTACTTACCCAGACAGAAAGTGCAGCTGAATTACTAGCAAGTGCTTGTAGTTCTCAGAGTGTGAGTAGTGTTTCTACGTTACCACAGGAATATTCATACTATAAAACGGTGTTTGATGAACAAGAAGCAAACAAATTGCCTCCCCATAGGGACTATGATTGCGTGATAGACCTGGAGTATGGCGTCCGCAATTCCCTGTAGTCGCATTTATGCATTAACAGAGGCAGAACCCCTCTACCTATAGCAATATCTGGAATAATTGTTATCCTCTGGCTTCATTCGTCCCTCTTCTTCCCCAGCATCCTCGCCCCTGTTTTTCATACCGAAACACGAAGGAGGCTTGAGGGCGTGCATAGATTATAGGGTGATCAACAGAGTAACAAAGAAAAACAGATATCCTCTGCCCCTGATACCTGTTTTGTTGGATCAGCTAAAAGGAACCACAATCTCTACCAAGTTGGATCTTAGGGGAGCCTACCATCTGGTACGCATGCGGCGGGGGGATGAATGGAAAATGGCCTTTCGCACCAAGTTCGAGCTGTATGAATATCAGATAATGCCCTTTGGTCTTTGTAACGCCCCCACCGCATTGAAATATTGAGAGAATGTTGGACGTTTCTAGCATCGTATACATCGATGGTATTTTAATCTACTCTGCTTCCCTTGAGGACCATGTTCATCATGTTGCGGTAGTGCTGGAACGCCTGCAACAGCATTCTCTTTACGCTAAACTTGAAAAATGCCTTTTTCACACTACAGAAGTGGAATTCTTGGGATATGTCAACGGACCCAGTGGGATTTGTATGGACAAGAAGAAGACTGACGCCATCACCCGATGGGAATCACCCTCTAGTGTAAAAAACGTACAAAGCTTCTTTGGCTTCGCCAATTTCTATAGGAGGTTAATTAGAGACTTCTCCAAGATCATCCAACCCATGACACACCTTCTAAGAAAAGGAGCCGTCTTTCTTTGGAATGAGGTGGTGGAAAAGGCTTTTTAAAAAACCTGCTTTACCAATGCTCCGATCCTAAGACATCCTGATCCCAGTCAACCTTTTGTGGTGGAGACAGACACCTACTACTATGGCGTAGGTGGGATCCTTTCCCAATGACACCCAGAAACAGGACAGCTTCATCCCGTTGCCTTCTTTTCCAAGAAACTATCTTCGTGCGAGGTGAATTATAGCATCACCGACAAAGAGCTGTTGGCCATAAAAAGAACGTGTGAAGAGTGGACACACCATCTGATGGGAGCCTGTCATACGGTAGAAATATACAGTGACCATCGGAATTTGCTCTTTCTAAAAAGTGCCAGAGCCCTAACACCTCAGCAACTCTGTTGGTCCTTGTTTTTTGCTGATTACGATTTTGTAATCAAATATAGACGTGGACCACAGAATGGGAAAGCAGATGCACTATCAAGACCCATGCTCGTGCAAGAAGCTGGTTTAGACCTTGAAGAAGATACCCCCATTATACTGCAGAAGGCTTTGTTTCCAACAGAAGTAATGGCTTTGACAACATCTTCCTCCTTCCTGGAAGACGTGCGGAAACAAATTGAGAATCTAGATGTACATGAGTGGGTCCTCAAAGATCCGCAACATTGTTCCACAATAAAAGACTTGCTGTTTTATGATAAAAGATTGTATGTTTCTGATGGTCCTCTTCAACAACAAGCCCTGCAATGGACTCATGATGCGTCTCTGGCTGGACACTTGGGAAAACAGAAAACCCTACAAAACATGAGTAGATATTTCTTGTGGGAGTCCTTAAAACTGGATCCTGAAAAAGACGTCACAAACTGTCCTATTTGTGCTCAGGCTAAGGTTCAACACCAGCGACCTAGCAGATTACTCAGACCTATACCTTTACCTCCAGCACCATGGCACACTGTATATGGACTTTATTGTGGAGATGCCTCCTAGCTTAGGTTACAATACGATTCTTGTAGTCATAGATCACGTAACCAAGATGAGGCACTTCATTGCATTAATTAAACTACCTTCATTGGGTGAATTGGCCATTTCCTTCTTTCAAAACATAGTAAGATTGCACGGACTTCCCTCAGTCTCATTACCGACCGAGGCACCCAATTCACATCCAAATTCTGGAAAGCACTGTGTGATATTATGAGAATTGATGCCCGGTTATCTACAAGCTATCATCCCCAAACAGATGGCAAAACGGAACGGTTGAACCAGACCATTGAACAATATTTAAGATGCTTTATTTTGCAATATGGAAAGCATATTTATTCAAAACACTCATAAATATGTTTTGAGTCTTTTTTAACACTCTTTAGGTCACAAAATACAGCCATAGGACCAACCACAAGCGATCTCTGCACCCCTACTGCAGTTCACACAGCGCCAGCATGGACTGCTTTAAAAAAAGATGGTATGCTGTCCTGGGGTCATGTATTCAATGACCAAGGAGATTTAATGAAAGTTTGTTTTATATGTACTTAGTGGGCTTGCTGCACTCCCTGCAGCCCCCAGAACATTTTTTTAGAATGGTTGTTGATGCCAGTGCCCCTTCTTGGACAATCAGAAGCAAGAAAAAGTAAGTATTAAATGCTGTCTCATGGCATTATGGGGGCCTTAGTCAAGAGCTGTGAATATGAAATGAGCAGCTACTCCACCTTGAGTATCTCAAGTGGCACCCATCTAATATCTATTAAGTTGAGATCCTCAGGGCCCCTTCTATCCTGTCGGCTTCCAAAGCACCCTTGTTGGTGTGGCAGTCGGGCCAGCTGCACCTTTTTAATTTACTTTTTAAATGATTGTGGGTGCCCTGGTCTCACCCAGTGAAGTACCGAAAAATAAATAATACCATATAGAGCTATACTTACTAATAGCCCCAATACCAATTACCAATAATCAGTCAGTTGGCAGTGTAGAAGGTTCAATCATTTATTAGACAACAACTCTGCCAGAGGAGCCTCTCGCGACCTAACCCCTCGAGGTCCACCGAGAAGACTGCTGGCACATTATCAAGAGATCACATATATACTGTTACATTTCGAAACCGGTACCTAAGAAGGAAAAATACAAGTTGGTACAGGTTGGTGCAAAGGAAAGACCATATATGGCACACAAAGCGTCTTCAGTTTAGCTCAGCTCGGTATAACAAGGTCGATGAGGGTAACTCCCTACTGCCTGTCTTAGGAGGGTTCGCACAGCGCCTACTAGAATGTGCTTATCCAGCCTACCCCCACCTATAACCTTGACGGGCCTAACACGCAGAAACAGCAGTTTGCTACAGTTGTCATGCTATTTTCCCAAGAGAACGACTCTCACAGACTATTTTAGTTGGAGTCTGTTAATGCTACAAGCAAGCTAGGCCACAAAGATGGCGCTGGTCGGGTTAATTTATAATACCCGAAGAGAGACAAAATATTCATATAGGGTGTGTAATGACGCCTAGCTTACTATGTATACAAAGTCTATTGACGCACAAGCACCTACACTGAACTAAATAGGTACATCACGCTAATTTCTAAATTATACGATGCTTACAGGGCCTAATGCAAATTTCAGTACCTCAAACCCTCCTTTTAGCGTGATGTAGCTAACTAATCTAGGGATTAATCCTGGAAAACCTCCTCATCAATGGCTATTAACTCACGGATCTCCTGTTGGAGCATCTGAGTCTTAGAAGGGGTAGGAGAAGGGACGATCAAAGCTGTCATTTTGGTAGCACAATTAGAGCAACAGGCTGGACCACATTGCATGCAAAGGCAACAGGTGAAGAGAATGCCTGCAGCTCCAGCTACTATCATCAATAGTTTCCATCCCCAAGTAGATAGAACACCCCAGAACCAGCTAGAGAGTGACCAGGACCCATTGTCAGTATGCATTTCCGCAGCAATGTGATGTAGCTTCTGAATAGCTAAATGAACCGTGGGGGCGGAGTCTGGGATGTAAACACAGCAAGAGCTGCCGATCACCCGGCATGCTCCTCCTCGATCAGCTAAGATAACGTCTAAAACCATTCTGTTTTGGAGAGAAACGAGTCTCGTGGCCTGAAGCTCTTTCGTTATGTTTGTCATAATATAAATGGTGGTGATATTAATGACATTTTCCACCACCCTGGACAATCGTCTAACTTTTCGACTTGTGAATATCGGGCCCCAGAATGGGACCAATCCTTTGGCAAAATCAGTAAACTGTTGTAAGGAGGTATCAGTCTGATCGACTTCAGTCATTCCAAGCTGTCTCCGTTGTCTATGAGGAGCCACTTTTGTATCATATAGCTGATGAGTTTTGTGATAGTCTGGGTGTACAAGAAAGACAAATAACATTGGCCTGCCCATCCTCGCGGTAACCAGGTATAAGCATTTTCCCCACATACAAAATACACATTTGGAGGAGTTAACAGTGGAGGACTGCTAAAGATTTTCATTCTATATGTATAATTACAGATACTATTTCCAACCTGCATATGCCCTATTCCTCACAGAAATCAGAGGAGGCATTCAAAATAGGGATGGGCATAATGCGTTCACTGGTGACGTTCCTAGTGATAAACTGCTGAAAATACTGTGAATGATTGAAGTCAGCGAAATCATAAAGTTCGTTTGTCAGCCAAGTACTGTTTTCATTACTAGTGTATAAATTCATACAGGCATTTGAGTCCAATGATCCTTCCCCTCCATTTCCTGCTGGATAAAAACCCTGGTGTGTCTCAATATAGGCTAAGATCATGTTATAATCTTTCTCCGAATACTGTGTGGGGTTTTCTGCATAATGGTTATACATAGCTGATAACATTTGGAACCATGCTTCACAACTTCCTAAATATGAGAAAGTTAGAGAGAGGAATAAATCATGTTTATGCATGACTGATGGCAGGAGCCCACAAACCCAACAATCTGTCATATTTGTGGTGCTATGCGTTTGATGAAGCATCTCTTCGAATACATTTATAGCATAAGTCTGGCGATGTCTTTCCTTATGGGGGGCTAAGGAAAACATCAAATGCTCTGGAGGGGCAACAGTAGATGTCAGCATTGCTTGCATTGGATGTTTATATTCCAAATATATGAATATACTCATAAAAATTGCTAATATAACTGTTATCACCACCACAAAAGCTATTTTTACACGCATGGTCCAAGCAGAAAACATTGGCTCATAAAAGGGTAAATATCGTGGAGCAAAAGGGCGTTCTTCTTTGGGCACAATACAACCAAAAGGGTACATTCCAAGCTAAAAGTCCAAAACTACACTGGGCCAAAAGCAGACCTTCCTGCCAGAGGGTTCTTCTTTCCTGTGTCCGTCTAGAGTCTCACAGACTCCTATCGTTCATCTCAAGAAAACAAAATCATCAAGTGATGTCCCACGTCGTGATGCCTTAAAGAAATTCAGCGTACAACCTGGCCTTCGTATGCAAAAAGTATTTCTTTCTGAACAGAGCACAATATTAAAGTTCCAGCTCTCAACGGGTTCAGTCCAGTGTCTTGCTCAGTACCTCAAACAAGAATCTAGCAAGCCCTATTTATTCAAGTCTTTCCTTATCTCCTAACTGTATCGTCTGAGGTACCGTGATGTTTTCTTGGCCGCAGGTTGTAACGAACATGACCCGGGACTTCCTGATCAGAAAATAACACAGGAGAAGGTGCGTTTCCTTCATCAGAGCCACTGCTAACAGGAGTAACACGGACAGGATCAGGGGCATTTGTAGATTCCTCTGTTGCTGCCTCGCCCGATCCCGTCACTCCTTCTTCTTGCCTTGGTTCGATTTCACAGGCGTCGGAAAATAGGAACAAATCTGGTGGCTCTCTCACTCTCCTGTGTCACAATTCCATTGAGATGCAGCTGATCATATGGAAGCGGGAGGGGCAGCTTTTTCAGGTGAGACACGTGTATCCAGTGTCTCTTCCCGTCCACCTTCACTGCCATTCGCGTAGCCAGGAGGATCTGGTATGGCTTAGACCACCTCAGAGCCAGGTTGGTGTCTCGCTCGTATTTCCTCATCAGTACCCATTGACCATTGACCAGGTTCCAATCGATGTCCGGGACCCTCTGGCAGGGGCTGCAACACAGACGCTACCTGCTGATGAATAGAACGGAGATCTTTAGTCAAGGTGTACAGGTAATCTATTAACATAGGATATTCAACATCGGTAAATGATCTCGGTCTAGGTACTCCCCATACATTAGCGGGCCGCCCAAAAATTACTTCATAGGGTGAAAGGCCAGAACATGAATGAGGGGTGACCCGTAAAGACATGAGGGCCAGTGGTAGGGTGTCAGGCCATTTCAGACTAGTACTCTCTTGGATTTTGGCCATCTTTAATTTTAATATTCCATTATATTTCTCAACTAATCCTGCCTATTGGGGATGTCGAGCTGCATGAAATTTCTGTCGGATTTGAAGCCCGTTAAAGATATATTTGACAAGGGCCCCATGGAAATGTCCCCCGTTGTCCGACCAAATCAAACGGGGCAACCCATATCTAGGGATAAACTCCTTAATGAGAGCTTTCGCTATAGCCAAAGCAGTGTTCTCCTTAGTGGGGTAAGCCTCAACCCATTTGCTAAAAGCACAAACCACCACCAAAACATATTTCAAATTGTTGACGCGCTCCATGTGAATATAATCCATTTGGAGCACCTTAAACGGTAAGGTTGGGGGTGTGAAATTCCCACTCAAGACAGCTTCCCCTTTCCCTGGATTATGTTGCAAACAAACCATACAGTATTGGACTAAATGGACAGCAGTCTTCTGAATATTGGAATTATTCCACACTGGGTCCAATAAAGCACAAATGCCTTTAGCCCCAATATGAGCTGGGCCATGAGCCATAGTTACAACGGCCTGAACCAAAGCATTGGGCAACAGCCATCGTTGTTTTTCAGTCAAATCCACCCAACAATTATTTTTATCCAACCTTCCCACCTCCTGTTCCCATTGAACCAACTCAATTGGGGTAGCCTCTTTCTGTATCTCTTGCACACTTTCTATGGTGTTATTAAACAAATCAGATTCCCCACCCATCTTGCAGAAGAGGTTACAAACATAGAGGAAAATGTGGACTGAGCTGTCTGTTTAGCGACTTGGTCCGCAAAAGCATTACCCTCGCCCACTTCATCCACTACGGCCTTATGCGCACTGCATTTTATGATTGCTGCGTTCTTGGGTAATGTTAGGGCTGTAAGCAGTCGCAACACCAAGAGACCATTCTGTATCTTCTGACCATGAGAGGTGAGAAAACCCCGTTCTCTCCACAGCCACCGGAAGCTATGGGCCACGCCGAAAGCGTATTGGCTGTCAGTATAGATGTTAACCTCTAACCCCTCGCTCAATTCACAGGCTCGTAATAATGCCACCAGCTCAGCAGTTTGAGCTGATCGATAGGGAACTCGAGAAGTCTCAACTACTGTTTTTAGCGTTGTGATTGCATATGCAGCTGTTGTTGTACCATCTGTTTTCTTGAAACAAGAACCGTCAACATACAATTCCCCTTGGGGGTCAGATAGAGGAATATCTGTGAGGTCAATTCTCCCCTTCGTTTCTTCTTCTGTCCGAAATATACAATCATGGACATCGTTTTGAATTTCACCCGAAGGGAGAGGTAGCAATGTGGCAGGATTTAAAGAGGCACATCGCTTGATCGTGATATGCGGGGCAAACAGAGTCAATTCGTAACCAGTGAGGCATGCACTTGTAAGATGCTGTGTTTTTGTTTTATTTAGCAATGCGTCCACAGCATGCGGCACCATCACGGTTAGGCTAGAATTTAGAACAAGCCCTCCGACTGCCAGATGGCCACGGCTACAGCCGCAGTGGCCCTCAGACAGCTGGGAAGTGCTCTGGCCACATTATCCAATGTGGCCGAGAAGTAAGCACAAGGTCTTTGCTTACCACCAAATCCTTGTGTTAACACTGAAAGCGAGCAACCGTCGACCTCATGCACATATAGTACAAAAGGTTTACGGTAATCAGGAGTACCCAAGACGGGTGCAGAACAAAGGGCAGATTTCAGGGAGGCAAAAGAAGACTGACATTCATCAGTCCAAGGGAGAGGTTCATGCACATCTTTAGTGGTTAAATGTAGCAAAGGTTTAGCAAGAAGAGAAAAGTTAGGAATCCATTGGCGACAGTAGGAAGTAATGCCAAGAAAAGCACAAACTTCACGCTGGGTGCAAGGCACAGACATGTTAGAAATAGTAGTAATTCAATCAGGAGTCAAACGCCTTCCCTCCTTCGATAGTAGATGACCTAAGTAGGTCACCTCCTGTCGACAATATTGAAACTTAGACAAGGACACCTTATTACCTTTTGCCGCTAGATGGTGCAACAGTTTGACAGTGGCGTTTTTACAACCCTCTTCGGTGTCTGACGCAATCAACAAATCATCTACATATTGCAAGAGCACATTACCTTCAGGCAAAATCAAATCGTCTAGAACTGCTTTAAGGGCGTGACTATAAATGCTAGGACACTCAGTATAGCCTTGAGGTGCGTGGCAAAATCTAAAGCTTCGGCCAGATAACGAGAAGCCGAAGATCTGACGGCTATCGGGGTGGATTGGGATGCTGAAGAAAACATTCTTCAGATCAATGACCGAAAAATACTTCGCAGTTGGAGGGATCATAGTAAATATGGTAGTTATGTCAGACACCACTGGAAACTGAGGCACCACAATCTTATTAACCTCCCGCAGGTTGATCACAAAACGATATGTATCGACATTCTCTGAATTCCGAGAATCAGAAGCCTTTTTCAGAATCGGGAGAATAGGACTGTTACAGACATTTGCAGCTGTTTCCTCGACTACATCTTTATCAATTAAGTCCTGTATAATAGAAAGTAAAGCTTGCTCACCAGCTGGTGAAATCTTATATTGAGGTATCCGTGGCAGCTTTACGCCAGGTTTCAGTGTGATATGGACGGGAGGGATGTCTAGTTTACTGACATCCGCATCCCCTGTTGCCCACAATGTAGAGGGGACAGTGTCAAATTCAGGTGGGAGAGGTTCATTTTTAGTAAAGTATTGTTTCATATCTACATTAGCGGGTTGTGTAGTCAAGTAAACACCATCCGGGGAGCAGTGGATTTTGGCATTAAGTTTCTTTAACATATCTAAACCCAAGCGATTTTCACCACAATGCGAAGTCAACAGGAAGGGGGAGTCAATAGTAACTGGACCGATAGTGAATGGGAGTGGTCTAGAGATGCGGCTTACCACCGGAACTCCTGAAAATCCCACTGAAACAATATTTTGCATGGACAGAGCAGCCCCTGGAACCAATGATCGAGCAACAGAACTATTCATTGCTCCTGTGTCAATTATAAAATTCTCTGAAGTCCCCATCAATTCCCCTTTCACATAGGGTCCTTGTTGATTGACTGGTATCGACACTTGGCCCCCACTCTGTCCCTGGCTGTCCTATGCATAAGCATACCCATCTTGGTCCCCGAATGTGTAGTCCTCGTGAAAGTATTGCCTACCTTGAGGGTTATCGAAATGATTTTGTTCATATTTTCCTTGTGCCTCTTCTTCTCTACGCATATCGCTTCGGTCTGGGCCACCTCGACCACGTCCCCGCCCTCGAACAGCTCCGTTCTGTGCTAACAATAGCTGACACTGGGCTCTCCAATGTCCTTCCTGTTTACAGTACGCACACTGATTTATCCCCAACGACGGGGCTGGGCCTCCACCCCTTCCTGTCCCCACCCCTTTGGACCCAGGCCCTCGGACCCCTCTTCCTCCTCCTCGTCCTCTAACAACTTGTTGTAATAACACCAGAGTCTTGAGGTCCTTAGCCTTCTTCTCTATTTTATCCTTACTCTCATTTTCCCTGTGCTCGTGATACTGGGCCATGCTCAATATAACAGAAGGGGTGGATGTAGTCCAAGTGCTCTTGGCGGCTTGTAGCCGGGTAGAGACTTCTGGTAATAAATTGGTCACAAAACGATTTACAAACAACCGGATTCCCCCCTCGGTAGGAAGATCCTGTCCGCTAAAGTCAATAAAAGTACCTTCAAATCTAGTGAAGAAATCGGAAACACTTTAGTCTTTCTTCTGTTTACAGGCGGTCAGTTTATCCCAGTCAACTTTCCGTGGAGGAATCAAGGTGTGCAGGTAAGCGATTATTTTTGCTGGGAGGGTAGTGATTTCATTTCTTGGCTTGTCCCCCGGTTTACGATCCTGATCCCAGTCTTTCAACTGGTTCCAGGTCCCCCCTACCTCCGCTTCATGATCGGTGTCATGAGCCTGTCGCCATATATCTACAGGAACCAACAACCCGAAAAACAACTCGACATCAGCTAAGGTCATTACGGCTGAGGCCGCAGCTTCAGTTAATTCCTTATAGTAAGCTGTGGGATTCTTACGGGGGTCAGGGAGCTGTGACTTGAGAGCCAGGACTTCAGTCCTTTTCCATGGAGTGTACACCCATTGCTCCTGAAACCGAGCCTCTACCCTGTCTCTCGTAACTATACTCTGATCATTGCGTAGCTCTGGTATTTCGGGATGAAAAATGGGATGCACTTCCCTCATGGGATGTTGAGAATCCCAATTAGGACGTTTCAAGAACATTCTTCCTCGATATTGTACCAATGTCTCCACGGTCTTATATACTTCATCCGGGCTTAAATCGAACTTGTGAGTCCGATCCAGAATATCATACAATATCTGAGGAGCCAACCCATCTTGAAAACATTTTTCCCAAATCTCAATAAGGTAACGAGACATTTGATGCAAAGCATGCTGCTGCATAACAGTCTCAAAATTCTTTATGGTACTCCATAAGTCAGTCACAGTATACACATCTTTTCGCATCCATTTAACTGCCTGTTCCGCTGTTGCCTCCCTTTCACTATATCCCACAGCTGCTCTTGTGAATAGTCGCCTTGCATTCAGCCCACTTAGATCCCCAAACGGAGTACAATCCCTGGTTTCGCGCGTCGCACCAGCCGATTGTGAGGTCCATATGGGACTCGGTGATGCCAGAATTACATGAGAATTCCCCGGAGGTTGCCGTACATCAGGAATTAGGGTAGCCATGTCTCTTAGTGAGGTAGGTGTGGCACCAAATGTACCTGCGGGTGCTAGAGACGCAGCTACTTCTGGAGCTGAGGCTAAGGGAGCAGTGGCTGTCTGGAGGGGTACAGAGGGATATATACGTTGGGGTGCCTACGGTGGAGGCGGTCGAACATCCACTAAATTCTCTATCTCATCCTCTGCTTCCTTTCGAGTAACATAACTTTTGTCTACCTGTAACCTGAACTGTCTATCCAAACAATCAATATTTTGCTCAGTCTGATTTTTGTCATAGGCGATAGCTTTCTGAGTAACAGTCTGTCCCTGTTTTATCTTTATTAATTTCTCTGCTCTGATACGTCGTCGCTTTGCTTCTTTCTGCCATGTGTTGAGTGAATCAAACATGGCCTGTCTGCTGCGTTTAGCAAACAGACGGTCTTGTAAATATTGGATCTTCTTTTCGTCAAAGGACACTATTAACGGCCACTGTAATTCTACATTATCTTTGGTTTATTTATGCCATAAGGAGTTAAACAAAAGCGGGGCAATCCTGTGCTTACAGTACATGTCATGACTGGGGCTCCCTTCTGGAGGGGCCGGTTGGCTTTCATCCAGCCTAGTACCCTTTCGGCAAATACAGCCGAAACATAGCTTACTGAAGCACGGCATTATTTTCCTGCAGTCTAATTGTCTCAGCTGAAAGAAAACAGGTTATTTACAACACTCTCAAACACATGGCCATGCTTGAAAATAACATCAACTATACACATACAATGAACATACAACAATCTTCAGACAACATAAAGGACAAACCAGCTTCGTACTAAACAAAAGGCAGAGCCCGTTGACTCCTGCCTACGGAGAACTCATATGCTTTCCAAAGTTTCGACAAAAAGCCCAAAATCAAGTAGCCTTGTCCTTAGACTACCTAGAGATAGCCACACAGATTCTCAAACCACAGACCGACCTACAGACCATCCAGCAGCCTTCTTGGTTCACCTCCCGGACTATTCTGGCTCATCCTGCTTTTTCAAGCGTCGCTCCAGGTCTGTCCAAGGGCTCCCAATCGTGACCGTTGGCATTTCCGAGAGCAGTCCGGCCGGATGTGAACTCTTTCACAAGTCACACCTAGGCGTCTGGACCATATCTTTATTATTCACAAGTTTACTCAAAACAGGAGCGTCCGCCCGTGCAGTCTCAGTACTGCCCCGTCAGACCCCCTTCAAGTTCTCCGTGGTCTCCGACCACCAAATACTTCAGACCAAAAGCAAGAGGATATCCAACACAAAACAAGACGAATCACTCACCTGGTGCACTCAGGTTCGATTGCAAATTTCTCCACTGCCAACTCCTGAAGACCAACACGGTCTGCTTCTGGGTTACACCCATAAGACTCTGGCCTGAGGTCACTAGCAGCTTAGGCTCTCTTGATCGGGAGAGCGGAGTAACCCTCAAATCTTTGGTCAGTCCTCCCCCTCGACCAAGAGTACAATTCCCAATGTCCCGTTGTTTTCCGATTACGTAGGGACGACCCCAACGCGGA
The DNA here is from genome assembly GCF_964261635.1 of Lissotriton helveticus. Taxonomy (NCBI): domain Eukaryota; kingdom Metazoa; phylum Chordata; class Amphibia; order Caudata; family Salamandridae; genus Lissotriton; species Lissotriton helveticus. The sequence continues at coordinate 621,439,142 of NC_136070.1, read as the reverse complement.
GTCCCAGCAGAGTCGCCAACTGAAGTACCGAAAAATAAATAATACCATATAGAGCTATATTTACTAATAGCCCCCAATACCAATTACCAATAATCAGTCAGTTGGCAGTATAGAAGGTTCAATCATTTATTAGATAACAACTCTGCCAGAGGAGCCTCTCGCGACCTAACCCCTCGAGGTCCGCCGAGAAGACTGCTGGCACATTATCAAGAGATCACATATATACTGTTACATTTCGAAACTGTTACCTAAGAAGGAAAAATACAAGTTGGTACAGGTTGGTGCAAAGGAAAGACCATATATGGCACACAACGCGTCTTCCGTTTAGCTCAGCTCGTTATAGCAAGGTCGATGAGGGTAACTCCCTTCTGCCTTTCTTAGGAGGGTTCTCACAGCGCCTCCTGGAATGTGCTTATCCAGCCTACCACCACCTATAACCTTGACGGGCTTAACACGCAGAAACAGCAGTTTGCTACAGTTGTCATGCTATTTTCCCGAGAGAACGACTCTCACAGTCTATTTTAGTTGGATTCTGTTAATGCTACAAGCAAGCTAGGCCACAAAGATGGCGCTGGTCGGGTTAATTTATAATACCCGAAGAGAGACAAAATATTCATATAGGGTTTTCAATGACGCCTAGCTTACTATGTATACAAAGTCTATTGACGCACAAGCATCTACACTGAACTAAATAGGTACATCATGCTAATTTCTAAATTATATGATGCTTACAGGGCCTAATGCAAATTTCAGTTCCTCACCAGGGCACCCACATCTCTTAACTTTATGGCGCTGCAGGGGAAAGCCATGGACCCCACAACCCTGCCACCTCTTCTGCCATCCAGGATTCTGTCAGTATTTCCCTGCCTGCAAAAGCACTGACAGGGAGATACACTTGTGCTCCCAACGAGCAGGAGCATTTCTGCTCCAGCCAGATGTGGTCAATGAAGGTTGCAGTGTCATGGTATGTTATGAAATACCTCTTTTTGCATCATCACCCCTAAGGATTTAGACTAATGCTGCTAGCTTTTAAACTCTGAGGGTGCACTGAGTCCTGTCAAACAGGACTCAGTGCCAGTTCTCTGACCCTTTAAAAGGTATACGTCTGATTGGTCCACCCACCCACAATTGTCATAAGTTAACATACTTAAAAGTCCCTAGTATATGGTATCAGGAGTATTATGTCATGGAATACAACACTTATTGTGCCACCACCGGTGAGACAATGCAAAGTACAATTCCCAATTCATCATTGCTGGCTAGCAGAGCAGTTGTGTCTGCTATTCTGACTTTCTCATTTAAAGTAATGGCAAATCCTAAACCTTCCTTTTGAATATTTATAAGTCACCCCTAAGGCAGGTCTACTGAGCCATGAAGGCAGCGGGCATAATATTAAAATGTTGGACATATGTTTCTTATCTTAACATGTTCTGACAGTAAAAAACAAGCATTGTTGTTTTTACTGTGGAAACGTTGGTAGCCCAACTGGCGAGAACAGGGTTACACGCTGACCACTCAGGGGCTCATTTATGAGGTTTTAGCATAAGGCAGTGCCTCAAGCAATCTTGCTGCCCTGCCCTGCCCTACGTCAAAACAAAAGGGCAGGAATGAGCAGTATCTATAAGATACAGTGCATTCCTTCCCTTTCCCCTGTACTGGTGCACAATGGGCTGCCATGCACCAACGCAGGCAACCTTGCTCCACTAATGATCCCATAGCTAGTGAGAAACTGGCCCTGGGTTGCTTGTGTTCTGATTCAGGGAGGACCTGACCTGGCAGTTTGGACTGGATTCATCCCAGGGTCAAGATTAATTTGCATGTGGCTGGGTCCAAACTTAGGCAGCATGGTTTGCAAAAGAACAATGGGCTGGGATAATACACGGAGCGACTACCAGTGGTAAGACAAATTGCATGCATTCTTCCATTCACCTTTTGCATTTTTCATGTTCTCCCCCAAGTGGCATGGGTATGCCCAGATGTGGGTCCCATGTTCACTGTGTCTCTGGAACCAGGCTGTACCCATCTCATGAGCCCATAACTTAGGCCTAAACTGGTCCCGGGTTGCTTGTGTTCAGGCTCAAGGAGAACCTGGCCTGGTAGTTCGGGCTGGGCTATTCCCAGCAGGATCAGGGTCAAGGCTGCTTTGCATATGGCTGGGTGCAAACTGAGGTGGCATGGTAAGTAAAAGATGATGAGTTGGGATGCTGCCCCCAAGCCATTGAGAGTGGTTAGACAAATTACAAGCATCCTCTCATCACCTTTACTGTGTTTTATGTCCCAACCTAAGTGGCATGGGTATGCCCAGGCATGGGTCCTATGTGCACAGTGTCACTGGATCCCAGCTGTCCCTGGCTGATGAGCTCATAACTAGGGTAAAACTGGTTCTGAGTTGCTTGTGTTCCAGTTCAGGTAGGGACGGGCCTGGCAGATTGGGCTGGACTGTTCCCAAGAGGCATAGGGTCAAGTCTCATTTGCATACGACTGGGTCCAAACTGAGGCGGCATGGTCAACAAAAGAACAGTGAGTTGGGATGCTACCCCGAGCAATTTTCAGGGGTTAGGCAAATTGCAAGTATTACTCTCATCAACTTTTGTGTGTTTCATCATCATTTTAAATTTCATCTGTGATGTTATCTATGATGTCATAGAACATGCCATGCAACATGTAGTAATTGAGGTCATAAGCAGTGCATGGCAAGGGTACGAATTATAGTTCATTGAGTTAACATCCATTTTTACATTTTGCCCCAGAAGATATCCCTCATGGACTCCCCCACAAGGGCTAGTGGGTCAGAATATTCCTACCCTGCCCCCTTATATGTTTTTCGTTTAATTGTTCAAGACACAGTCCAAGTCCCGAGTACTAAATTGGCTGCCCAATATCTCTGTTGATGGCAGCCTATCAGATCTTATCTTATGATCTGCTGGTCTGGAAGGAATCCCTTGGCAACAGATAATTCTACATTTTGAATGTTCATTTCTCAAAAACTACTGAACAAATTTAAACAAAATAACAGAAAGCATGCTTTCTGGTTAAAGATTTAGCTTTCTGTCAAATTTAGTGCAATTCGGTTAAGCCATTTGGCTGTAGTGTTTTCAATTTTGGGGGCCACCGTCATTTTCTCAGCCCTCGCTTGATAGAGATAGATCGGCAAGCAACTTCCCATGAAGGAGCTGAGGTAGATGAACTCTTTTTTGGAAAGGTTTCCTGAAGAATAAATGCAAAACAATAAAGGTCCTCTATGGAAACGGTGATCATTATAACTAGAAAAGGCTGTTTTCTTTCACTGAAAAAAACAAAGGTTACAGGGACACTATAGTTAGGTTCAGATTTCACTCATATAAAACCAGTGAAATTCAGCAGTTATAGTTACCTGAGCTAACTATAACTTACACCCCGGCAAAGCACTGCTTATGACCTCACATATTACAAAACTCATGACATGGTCAGCGACATCACTCATGAAATCTCAAATGATAAGGAATCTTGCAATATCAAACCCAAGTGGGCCAAGAATTATAGTAATTCATTATCCTAACTTCTTCACTGATTCCTTTGTTCAGTCAGTCCACACAAATCACCCTGCTGCATCAATATCAGGTCAGTGAGTATCTTCAGTACCAGAACCTATTTACTTAACAATGTGTTAACAACACCAAAATTCATCTGATATCCTAATGTGTATCCCATTGCCTTATAAAATACATATGTAATAAAGATCAAAACTCATTGTGAAAATAAGTCCCAAGTGGGCATTAACTCAATAAAGTCTTATCTTAGTAGATTCACACTCATCAAACTTGTCGCACTTCCATTCACCCTGTGTGATGAACGTGCAAAAGGCAATTTATTACTCCACAAAAACTGTAATAAAAATAAAAATAAAAAAAATAAAAAAAAATGGGACCCAGTGTCTGTGGAGTAATAAATTGCACTTTGCACATTCATCATTACTGTCAGTGTGCAAGCACCTTCTGGAATTATGAAAGAGTCTTTGGGGAAATATATAAATAATTGAATGAAAGAATGTGTGCCAGCGACATGCTCAGTGTTGTCATCAATGATGTCATTTGGGAAGTTATCAGTGATATCATCAATGATGTAATTGACCAAGTCATGATTGATTTAATCTATGAGCTCATAAGCACAGCATGTTGGGGCACAAATTCTAGTTGGCTCAGTAAAGTATAACTAATGATTTTTTGTCCGTTTTCTGGGCTTATAGAGTTATGTAATTATAACGGCAATTTAAACTTTTGCTTTAAAACCACACAAGTTGTCAACAGTACACAAATGTTAAACTTTTAAATTATCAATGCCCTCTTCTTAAAACTACAATTACTCATATTAAGATGAAACACTTCTATTAAACATAATCCCTAAATTAACAATGAACGACTGAATCCTGTTGAGCGAAGAAGGAGGTGGAGTTTATAAGGTCGGGGGAGATTCGAAAATCCACTGAACTCTGGGGTGAGGTCAATTATATCAGGATTTCCAGCTGCTTTTAAGGTGAAATTCTGCAGTATGGTGGTGAAGAAAAGAAATAGCTCCATGCGGGTCAGTCCCTCTCCAAGGCAGATGCGGTTTCCTGTAGGAAAAGACATGAATGAGTTATGGCTCTTAAAATTGTATGCAACAGTAGACTGCAAGATACATAATTGATTAATAATATGAGTAAATAGTATATTTTGCAATAAAATACAATTCTGAGCTTATTGCCTACATGCTTTTGGCATGCGTCTTGTACACATTTTCAGTTATATTCTTGTTGAGTTTTTTATTGATACACCTGAAAACTGGTTCAGGGGGACAATATAGCATCTAGAGGATAATGGACTCCAATTGTATACATTGAGTTTGCTTAACATTTGTGCCCTCGGGCACCTGTATTAAACCTCAAATCGAAAACCGAGCACACATCTATTTAGCAGGTAGAAAAGGCAGAGCAGTCCAGTGCTTCCTCAGGGAGGTGATGTGGGCTAGAAACGCAGAAGCCAATAACAGATATAATATATTCCATAATCATTACCCAGTCAGTGCTTTTACTTTGAAGAAGGTGAAATACTTTAATGCACACTGCTAAAAACAGAGTTCTTGGTGGAAATAACAATTTAAAATATATACAACAAAATGGGCATAACAGAAACGCGTGGTGCAAAATACATAAACTAAGGATTCATCAATGAGGGCAACTAATTCCCTAACCCTCCTCCATTTCTGATGTCTGCAAACACCTAGTGAAGAACTGTGTGCCTGTCGATCTTAAGTAAAAAAAAAACAAGAAAAAAAACAAAAAAACAAAGGTGGTGATCCTAAGTAGCAAAACCAGCAGTACCTCCTGAATAAGAGAATCACCTTAGTGTTTGACTTTCTGCACATACAATGCAGGCCTACTGTTTCCTGTGATCATTAATCAAAAGGAAGCACTACAATCCTTAATCTACCCTGTCACATCAAATATAATCAGGGTTACTTACTTCGGTAATAATACCACATTATCATTGTTAGGTATTTCACTGGACAGGTAAATCAACTTTACACAGATGTAATATTCCAAAAACCGGTAACAAAAGATCAGTTACTAGAGGGGCACACATTCTTCTGCCCAAACCTAAACATACATGTTCACATTTACAGTCTCCCCCCAGTGGCGAGGCATATCTACATTCAAATTATTTTACTTCCAAGGAAACAGCAAACATTTCATAATCCTACTTAGTTCTGAGTAAGGCAACAATTGAGGATTCTGGCTCTGGGAGTCAGGTATTTCTCACACACTCTAGTGGGAGGGTCCAAACTCTGGTTGGTGATATTCATTGTGTTCTGAGATGAGTATCTACTCAGTAATTATTCTCTCTTTAGCTGATTTTACAGTGGTTCCTTACATTTGTTTATTAACCCCAGACTGGTCAGTCTAAAGATGCTTTTAAACAAATCCAATCCGCAGATGAGGTGGATTTGGAATTTCGCTGCCAATGGAATCTGAAGCAAAGGTATGAAAGAGAGAGGGGCCTCCATAATCATTTACTGCATAAAACTGTCAGCTGTAACACCTGTGGGAAATAAAGCAGGAATGGGGAAGGAACTGTACATAGCCATCAAAGGGGCATATGTTGCCCTCCTTTCACAGGACCCTGACCCACTTCAAGGATCTCAAGATTGTTGTACAAAATACAGGCTCTCTCCATCTCGATCTTGGTAATTAGTAACAAACTGGAGATCCCAATCAGACTCCTTTATCATACAGTGAAACACAACAGTCACATACCACACTCATTCCAAACTGCATCACAATATGCACAGTGCATGTGCACTATCTGTTCTTGTGCACTGCAGACCACACCGAGCCCCATACCCTAGCTCTCCTTTGGGCAAGTGGCTTTAAATTATTAGGTGGGCACTAGAGGTTACAGCTCCCATCCAAACACAGAGCTTGCAGTGGGTGAAACTCAATTGGGATCACCACACAACAAAAGTCCAGATAACATAGGTCAAAAACAAAACACTTAGGGCCTTATTTATGAAAGCCTTGCGCCACCGGTGTGTCACTTTTTCCCATGTTAAAAGTGACGCACCGGCGGCGCAAGGCCTTCATAAATAAGGCCCTTGAAGTTTTCATTGGTTAGAGTCCATTTCCTCCACAATATGAAAGAAAGTAATAATGCAATTACAAACAAATACATATCAGTTTACAAAAACTATGCAAAAGGCAATTAATAATATCTTCTACCAATTTGGTCTAGACTGTATAAATCATAAATATTTAAATATATGTGTTATGTATTTTAGGGCTTCTATAGCAAGGACCTCATCAACGTCAATGCCAAAGTGCTTTGCACACAAGCAAAAGCTAATTAACAAATGAGTACAAGTAAAACAAAACTTATAAATCAAAGTATCATTTGAGTATCATGTTTTTCAGAGTGCTTCTTAACATCAATATTATAACAGGTGGAAATGGTTTTCATGTCACCTTTTGGTAATGTCATTATGGTTGACTTTAATCAGTGAGTTTACACCAACGAGTTGATTCTCCCTAAGTTGAAACGGCCACATAATACAATTGTTTCTTATCTTTATTGTTGCCAATGCATGAAGTTGTTATTTAGAGTGCTAGTTAGTTGGGTTAACTGACACAACCATGTTAAAATCACCTTTTAAATTGTACAATACTTTTAGTTGAACAATTTTAGTGTGCATAGATGTTTACTATTTCAATTCTTATATGTTGTAGGCACAGGGGAATTCCAGGTATGGTCCCTGATTGCCGATTTTTCAGCAAATGCTGCCTTGACAGCCAACATTATTCATTTAGTTTGTAAAGTAAGTATCATTAGTCCAACTCTGACAATGCTGTTCTACACAATGTGAAGTTATCTGCCAACAAAGACATCAAAGTAAAAAAAAAGTCCCAATACTTCTTCAAACAGGGACAAGCCCAAAATATATGGGCTAAATCTCCTTTGTAATGAAATGATTTTATGTGTATTACATATAATTAGGGCTCCCGGTTTTATGGTATTTATTTTGTAAGCATTTCCGTCTGTATTTATCCATATTTATTTTTGCCCACTTTATCTGTATCCATATTTATTTTGTGTTTTGCATATATATGAAGTTGTAAACTGTACATTTCCATATTTATTTAACTGACAGATGCACAGTCATACTTTGATGTCTATCTGTTTAAGCTATCTCAGCTGCCAAACATTATATAACAAAACATCCACTGGTAAATATTAGCATTATACCACAAATGTATGTTGACACATGGCATTATTTAATGAAATTGCATCCTGTGTTTTTTATTTACCATTCTGTTTATCTGCTCAGCTGTTGGACTATGATTCATAAAAGACAGCACAAAGTCACTTAAAAGAAGCCCAATTTCTGTATTTATCCACTTTTAAAAATAAATGCAGACAGAAAACACATTTTTTCTGTTTGTATTTATCTGTAAAAATCCGTAAAAACAGAAAACCCGGAGCTTTGCATATAATACAGCATACCATCGTTCACATCATTAAAAAACGAATACTATTAACTTCTGCAGTATTATTTGTAATGTCAACAGTGATGTCAGCAATGATGTCATTTGAGATGCCATAAGTGATGTCATCAATGGCAATTTAACAAATCAAGAGTGATGTAATATGTGAGATCGTAATCAGTATGTGATGGGGAAGGTATGTTTCATTTACCAACCCACAGCTGTCGAATTTCAGTGTTTTATGTTTTTGAACCATACCTACACTTTATCTGTGTTTTTATCACTAAATGTCAGTTTTGTTTAAACATGTGTTATGGCCATATAAACAAATCTACCTTAACTTAACATTAACCTTTGTTTTTTTTACCCGAGAATTTCAGATTTTTTCAATCATATTTCAAAAGGAATATTGTTTCTCGAATGTCATCTTCTGTTAAGGGCTAACCATTGCTGTACACCGAATTGACTGTACACAGTAAGGTTTGGCTGTAGGTTCTGTGTCAACACTATCATTGGCAGCCAACCCCTGCAGCACTTTGTCTTCAGCAAGTGTAAAGCAGGGCTGGATTGTAGTACCTGCAACTTTATCAATTGAAGAAGTTACCCCCTTGTTGCACACACATTTCAACAATCTGCTTCAAAGGTTGGCTGCAAGGACAGTCCATCTGTTGAATATCATTCATATTGTATTGTCAAATTGTATAGCCCTGAGGAAGCCCCAGACCGGAAGGCCGTGTAAAAGGGATGAAACACGTGTTGGGTGTCACTCTTCTCTTACTATTTGAGTCAAAGCTGTGAAAAAGAGTCACAAACACGGAAAAAATGAAAAACTTTTATTTTGCACACCTTGCATTTGAATTTACTCCAGGAAGAGGCAAGATGGCCACTACTGGGTTGTAGAGGGCAGTCACAGAGGCAAGATGGCCGCTACTGGGTCATAGAGGGCAGTCGCATCTAATCCCTCTTCCGACCAAGATGCAGACGGATGCTTTATTCAGGAATGCTGCGGTCCCATAGAAACCTGCAGGGCCGGATCACGCCAGGCACAAGGGAGGAAAGCTTGGGGCTCGAACGGACGGGTCATTGGGCCATATCAGCGGGCCTAGAATACCTTAAAATAAGCCTGAGGGACCTGTGCAGACGTATCAGCAGATACAAGGCAACTTCGGGATGTCCCAACGATCGCAGAGGCAAGAGAAGGAGAAGCCCTCGCAGGAGCCTCCCTTCACCGCAAAGGGCTTGGCGAAGAAAGCAAGCAAGAGAGAGACCGCAACTCCGGGGCTGTGTCAGAAACCTGCCGGCACGACTAGGAGACCAGCAGCCCTGACAACTACAGCGGCAAAGACGCAACAGAAAAAGATAGAGAAGAAGTCAGAATCCCGCGCCAAGCCTACTGAGCCGGACACGGCAGAGGAGACGCGAGGGCTCGCAGGTCAAAGATCACAAAGGAATATCAAAGAAGGCACGATAACTAAAGACGCAGTATTGCGGCAGCCTACCTTGTCTGAAGTTTTCAACATTAAGCCGACAGATCCCTCCATAGCCTCAATCCATACGCAGCCGAAGCAAACGATCACCCGGACGTCAACCCAGGACATGGGGCAGCCGTCCTCGAGGAAGCTAGCTGTGTGGTTCCTAAACAACACCTGGTCTCAAATGCAGGATCGGGGAAAGAGTCAGATGCGCAGCCGGCAGGTGGAAGCGAGGGAGTGCAGGAGGTGAGCGGAGGGGCTGCCGCGGAGGGGGGTACACCGAGGCTGGGTAACTCTGACCTGCTGGACGCTCTGTTGCAAGTGGAGGCGGGGCTGTGCACTCCTCACCCCGCAGTAGGAAAGTGGAGCAGCGAAGCGAGCCTAGCATCACAGAGTCAGAGTACAGAGGATAAAACGGACGGGACAGATGGGACAGAGGGGGCGGTTCTCCGGAGGGAGATCGATTTTTCTCATTAAACGAGGACTCTGACTCGATACTATCCAGTGAAGGCACTACAGGTGTCAGCTCTGACACAGGCTCCAACACCTCAGGGGGCAAAAGCACTCAAAAGAGAAGGAAATCCAAAGCAAGGCAGCAGCATGGGGTAGGCTCTCCCTCCAGCATGAATTAAAGACTAATGTGGGATTACTCCGCCACATCAAACGTGTATCAAGAAGAAAACCCCCAGTCAGTAGTCACAGGCGAGAACTCCGGGGAGGCACCTCCTCAGCATGCCTCAATAGATTTGCTATTTAATACTTTGAAACAAATGCAGGGGGAAGCAAGAGCAGAGAGCCGGAGGGCAAGGCAGGCTACCAAAAAAAATCCAGACCTCACTCAGAAAGGTGAACAAACTATACGAAGAGGTAGCGGACAGGGTAACACACATGGAGGAAAGAACCGGGAGACTGGAGGATGATATGGTTGAATAGCAGTCCTTCAAAACAGACCAGGAGAAGTTGGTAGAAGACCTACAATGGAAAATGGAGGATTTCGAAAACCGCAGACGGCGGAACAATGTCAGACTTCTTGGCCTAGCTGAGGGGGTGGAAGGGCAGGATGCTAGGGGATACATGATTAATTTGTTAAAAGGAGCCTTCACTGAGTCACAGTGGCAGTAGGAAACCGATATCCAAAGGGCGCACAGGTTCCGCTTACATTAAAGAAAAGAAGGGATGCTAGTCAAGAAAACCTGCCTAGGGCTATGTTGGTGTTTGGAGGTAACTTTTTGGCGAGGCAGAGATCATGGACAAGGCCCGACCAGATTCCAGAAAATCATACAAAGGCACCACCTTTTTTGCAAGACCCAATTATTGCCATGTTACGGTGGAAAGAAGGTGGAAACTTAGGCAGTTAATCACGCCCTTTCAAGGGCTAGGCTCAGAGGCATACCTTTTGTTTACGGCCAGGCTAAAAGTCATCACTAGAGGCCATGTCAGGATGTTTTTCTCAGAGATCAAAGCGAAGCAATTTTTTGATGAATTAAAAGAGCAGAAAGGGGGACAGGCGCACAGAGGGAAAGGGCCACCAGCGTTAGGGGAGGGCCCATAGGGACACCACAGCAGACTCATGTAGGTTGGAAAAGGAGAGGGATGTGACAACCATGACCTACAGCAGCCATACATAGGTCATGACTGACCTATTTTCCTGTAGAAGGGGGGAGGGTTTCCAGTGGGAGGGGGGTGAGCGGGGGTGGGGAGGGCAGAGTGGGGGAAGGGAGGGGGGGTCGGTGTGGTGGAATGGTTTGCACAGCACACATCAATATAGCACATTATTACATATTCTTTTTTAGGTACACCAGGGAAGATTGGCGCAAGGCTAGTAGAGGTGAAGGAAACACTTAGTAAACACAGATGGCTTTAAAAATTGCTTCTATTAATATCTGCGGCCTTAATGACGAGGGTAAAAGACAGCGGGTGGCTGCCATGTTAAGAATTTTACGATTGGACATAATATGTCTCCAGGAGACTCATATTGAGGGAAATAAAAAACATTTGTTGGAACAGCTTGGATTCGTGGTACTGTCACATAAAAGGCAGGGGACTAAAACAAGAGGGGTGGCCATATTAGCCAAAAAGGGGGTGGTCACGGTTAGGAGGAAAAAAGATCAGTGGGGTAGGTGGGTAAGGGTGGAAGGTAAAACGATGGACGGAATCTTTACGATAGTCTCTGTCTATGGCTCCACGGAAGACGATCCAGACATATTCGAATTTCTAGATTCTGAGCTACCTTTATGGCCAGAGCCGGTGGTTTGCTGCGGAGACTTTAACATAAATGGGTTGGATGGCCTGGGCACAGTGTTTGGTCGGACTTATTTTGGCCGTAAGAAAAGGACTTGCCAAGCTGTACTCAACCTAGTACGACACAATGCACTGGTGGATATGTGGGCCCAGGGTAATCCGGCTGGCTCTGGCAGTACGTTCTATTCGGCCCCCCATAAAATCATTGTTAGGTTGGACTACGTTTTTATCTCTAGTTCCCTGGTAAGCAGTAGCCAGTTGGAGAGGCTGCCAAGAATTATGTCAGATCATAATCCGTCAGATTTAACATTATCACTGAGGAACCTCAGGAAAAAAGAATCATCTTGGGCATTTGAGAGAGCTCTCCTAAAGGATGAGGAATATATTAAGCACATGCACGAGTGGATAGCTTCATTTTGGGAGATTAATAGAGGGTCTGCACCCCCGGGTGTTGCTTGGGATGCATTCAAGGCTTGGATCAGGGGGGAAACCTTGTGTTTCACGCTTTACAGAAACAGACAGGAGCAGATTAGGATAGATAAAATGCTTAAAGAGCTTACAGCTTTAGAAGAATTTTTGATTAGGGCTATAGAAAGAAAGGAGCCCTTGGAGGATATTCTCCTAAGAATCGATATAAATAAAGCAGAGGCAAGCGAAAGCATCTCGAGTAAAGCAGCAAGCAATTATTTAAGTAAAAAAGAAAAATGCTACGAATTTAGCGAATGGATTGGACACCTACTGGCAATTCGTACAAGGCAGAATCTGGCAGCAGGGGAAATCAAAGAAATATCCGACGGTATGGGGGAGTGGTGAATAGGCCAGAAGACATTAGGGAGGTTTTTAGAGGGTTCTATGCAGCTCTATATGATGAGCATCTTCCAACCTTCGCGGTAGAGACTATGGAATACCTTGCGGACATTCCACACTCGGTATTAGAAGAGGAGGGGAAAAAGGACTTAGACCTCCCTATCACGCTACAGGAGGTGGGGGATGCTGTGAACAAGCTTCCCTCGGGGAAAGCTGCTGGCCCGGACCAAATCCCAGCAGAATTCTACAAAAATTTCTGGGGATCATTGGGTATAGATTTTCACGAGACCCTACAACAGGCACAACAAGGGTCATCTGTCCCCCACTCATGGGGCGAGCAGATATAATACTTATACTAAAAAAAATAAACCTCCCCTGGAACCGTGTTCCTACAGGCCAATTACACTAATGAACGCTGAAGCAAAAATTTTCTCAAAAGTGCTGGCATTAAGATTAGGGAGGGTTATAGAGAGTCTGGTCAGCAACACACAACATGGGTTTATTCCTGGGAAAGGGACCACGCAGCACATGAGGCAGATGATAAATTTGCTGGACGCAGCGGAGGTTTCAGGAGACCCTACCGCTGCTGTGTTTCTAGACGCATAGAAGGCCTTCGACAGGGTCTCCAGGGACTACCTCTGGAAGGCTATGGAATGGTGTGGTATTGGTACAGGATTCATTAGGACAATCCAGTCCTTATATAAAGAGCCTACGGCGAGGGTTAAAATTAATAAAGGATAGACAGACACACTGCAGATAAAACGTGGGACCAGGCAGGGTTGCCCCTCCTAACCATTGCTGTTTGCTTTGTACTTAGACCCACTACTAAGGAGGTTGGAAGGCAACAACAACATCCTTCCAGTTTCTTTGCATGGTAGCGAATATAAAACTTTCGCCTATGCGGACGACGTGGCCATTATTACCCCATACCCAAGCAGGGCCATTGTGGAAATTGAACAGGAGGCAAAGAAGTTCGGGGCAATCTCAGGATACTCGATAAATAAAGGGAAGACACAAATGGCAGTGTACGAGGGTTCAGGGTAACAGCAGATCTGGACAGCCTGGTAGAGGTAAACATGGAGCCATTAATAACTAAAGTCAAGAAGGATTTGGAAAGGGTACATAATGTACATCTAACTCTTATGGGGCGTATTAATGTCATTAAAATGATTACATTACCAAAGCTATTGTATATTTTTAGAGCAATTCCTTTATTCTTTGAGCGCGCCTGGTTTAACAAATTGGAGTTGATATTGAATAGGTTCATCTGGGCACAAGGGAAAACAAGAAGGGCGTATCGGCACATTACCCTACCTAGAGAAAAAGGCGGCTGGGGGGCCCCAGACTTTAGCTTATATTACTGGGCGGCAGCATTACAATATTTTCAGGGACTAATAGGGGGTGGAAGTAATGGAAATGAACTATTGGGCAATAGGCCTTCAGGTAAAAATGTATATAGGGCACTGTTGGGTGGGGATGCAGAGAACTGCCTGTTAAACACGATTGACTTTAGCTATTTTAAACACACTAGGTTTGAGAATCTACAAGCAACGTACAACATCTGGAGGGTGTTCACCAAAAAAATAGGGCTGGGTAGATATAATAGGTATACTCGAATGTCTACCAATGCCTCATTACCGGGGGATGTATTCAGGGATTCAGTTATGACAGATTGGAAGAATAAAGGCAAAAGGAAAATCAGGGATCTATTTGACCCGGGGGGCATGCTCCAGTTTCAGGAGTTACAAACCAAATATAATATTAATAGCAGGAGCTTTTTTAAGTACCTACAGGTGAGAACTTTTCTTGCCAATAAACGGGGTGGACCGCTAGGATTTGGTCATTGCCGAATATCAGATTATGTAGAAAGCAGCGGGAACTGCAAAATTCGACGGTTATACGCCGAGCTGAATGCACTTAAAATAGATGATGGGACAAATACGCCACTAAGTGGGCAGAGAAACTAGGCTCCTCACATGAGGGATTCCAGGACTCCTTGGATATGGAACGTACTATATTATGCTCAGCATCTCTACAAGCACAACTTTATAAAACTCTGTACTCCCTGTACTATACTCCCGCCAGAATAGCTCAATGAGGGGGCACCACAGGAACAACCTGCCCACGTTGCGACTCAACCGAGGCTGACATAATCCACATATTTGCAGGTTGTCCACAACTGTACAACCTTATTAATGCAATCGAGAAGTTTATGGATACTTTGCTAGGGGTTAAGACAACCCGGTCGCCAGAATTAATAATTCTATGGGGTGTCGGGGGAAGCAGGTGGGCAGGCTAAAGAGTTTTTATTTACGGCCATGGCAGTATATCGTATATGTATAGCGAAGGCTTGGCTAGATAGGACTCCCCCAACTTTTCAAACCTGGATTGCCAGGTTGCTGGCTACATACAATTTAGAGAAAGCGATTTATGACAGGAAGGGTCGCAGGGCCAGAACTCTGGGGAGAAAAATTTGGAGCCCCATAGCACAATGGAAAAGGGGGATGTCTAGTATGCCTTGACAAATTAGAAGGCATGGAGGCTTGGAAGAACTAGTAATAACTAGAATATGACCAGTTCATTTAGCTTTTTTGTTTCTTCCCCTTTGTCCTGTATCACCTAGATATGATTACTCCTGTAGCACGCTATTGCAGGATCTTTGCATATTTATATTTCTTTATTTTTTATTCTTAGGTTTCCTCTTTGTGCATTACCCATTTAGCGTCAAGTGATCTATTGGTAGCAGAGAGATAATAGGAATTTGTAAAAAGCAACTAAAATATTATGTCAAACTGTCTTCTCTTGTGTATAACGGTGTACTGTGTTTTTCTCTCTTTTTTGTGTTTGGATATATAGTGTGCTGTAACACTTAGTACAAAAATTATATGTATAAGAAAAACCTTTTTAAATAAAATTAAAAATAAATAAATAAATGGAATTTACTCCAGGAAAAAGAAAACCTGTTTAGCTTGTCAAGACTTTCAATTGGAACTACTTTTTGAGATTAGGGGGTCAGGGGTCTCCCCCTGTCATGGACAAGCACCATCACTACTATTTGCTCTATCAAAACAGCTAGTAAGGGTTCGGGACCGATGACCCCTCTATCTCCTACAGTGCTAAAATGCACGTGCTTCTCCCCTAAACATGATGACATTGGTGCATACCTTATTAGCATATTTGTTGTACGGATAAGTCCCTTGTAGAGTGGTATACCATATACCCAAGGTCTGTACTTGAAATGCAGTGGGCCTGCAGCACTAATTGTGCCACTCACAGAAGTAGCCTGTCAAACCTGTCTTAGGCCTCCCACCTCAGTGCCTGTGTTGTCAGTTTACTGCCACTTCAACTCTGCATTTAAAACTACTTACCAAACCTCTAACCCCCCTTTTATTACATATAAGTCACCCCAAAGTAGGCCCTAAGTAACCCTAAGGACAGGGTGCTATGTAAGTAAAAGGTAGGACATGTACCTTTATTTTTTTGCCTGACCAGGTAGTGAAAAACAGCTTATTTCGATGTTCATTACTGTGAGGCCTATCCCTCTCGTAGGACAGCACTCGGAATTCTTTAGCATACTTTTAAGCTGTAATTCTTGGTCAGAGAGGAGTAGTTTTCTTCTTGTGTGATATGTTTGGAAGGGTAATGATAAGCCCTCCTTACTGGTGAAGTTAGATTTAACATTACTGTTTTAGAAATGCCACTTTTAGAAAATGTTCAATCAACTCAAAACTGCCAGTACTGATGCTACTCCTACACACTCTTAGTTTTATTCATGACCACTGTATTCAGTATCAGTGATCGCCAATTTATTATTTTGAGTCATTATTCATAATACTGTCATACACAAACGAAAAATATGAATATATCATTGATATACATTACAATACATTACACCCACCCACATCACAACAACAACATTTCATACAAAAATGACATGTAGTACAGCAAACAAATGTGTCAGTTCTAAATGTAGTTGCCCAAAGGGAAATTCTACTTTTTACACACTGTAAAATAACTATAACCAATCAGTGCTGCGCTAGTTAAGGCTAGGGGTATAATTTTATGAAAGTTATACCCCTGGCCTTAACTAGCACAGCAGTGATTGGTTGGCCAGCCAAATTAGATTTTTTTTGGTTTTGTGATTCCACCTCTGGGTTTGCAAAACCAAAATGACTGATGGGAAAAAAACTTTCTTGACCAATCAGATTTGAATAGATTTCTAGTTTTTGGATTTGTCGAGGTACTCTGTTCCAGATGTCTCTAAAACCTTCATGCTCAACCAGAAGCTCTTTTGCTAAGTTCTTGAACTATTGACCAAACCAAGAAAATGCACTTCTTTGAATAAAGTTTTATCTTTATGGCAAAATTGGTGTAGTCTTTGTAATTTTTTTCTGTATTGGTGCCAAAGAGATCCTACAGATGCAAAGGTATTAAGTTTAATAACAATGAAGTTTCAATTTCAACTGTGGTCTACCGTAAACACTATAAAAAGTTATAAACTTACGCACAAAGTTATAATGTAAAGTTAGTCCTGATGTAGGGGCCACCATCTAATGCTTCCTGATGTAAACATTAGGGGCAGATTACGATGGCGGACAGACTGGAGTCCGTCCGCCATCGTGGTGGTGACCGGGACCGTCCACAATACACCCAATTAGGATGCGACCGCCACCATGGTGGTCGCATTTTGCACTTTAACATTGTGGCAGGTGCTGCTAACTGCAGCACCCGCCACAATGTTCAAAATGCATGTTGTGCATTTCAGTGCACTACGTGGCAGGCACCACACAGTGCCTGCCACTTGGTGCAGTGAAATTTAGGGGGGTACCATGGGTACCCCCTCAGTGCACCCACACTTCCCCCCAACACAAGGGGTGCCCGCAACAGGCCCCCAAAGCCAATCTCCACCAGCCTTTCAATGGCGGTTTTGCAGCCACAGAAAGCCTGGCTGAAGGCAGCATCCTTATTTGGCAGACAGTGCCTGCTAGACATCGCCACCATTTTATGGATACAGACCGCACCACCAGGCAATCAGTACAATTGCCTTTGGCAGTTCCATGGTGGACGGTCTTTGCGTCCGCCAGAGTCGCAGTCTGGATCCTCCACAATCGTAATGTGGCGGGGGAGAATCGCGGTTCGATGGGGGAAGGACCGCCACCGCATGGCTGGTGGTAACGGTCTTTCCGCCATCATAATCGGCCCCATTAGTCAGGCAATGACTGGCAAACATCAGGAAGATTTCAGATTCCAGTCTCAAAATACAATCCTTTACACACTCATTCCATGATGCAGTGGTATACAGTGTTGGGCGCAAACAGTGCTCCTTCTTTCTCGTTAAGACTGCAATTCTGCAGAGAAAAAAAAAATTGTGCTAAATCCTCAGAAGTTGTCAAGTCAGTTCAAACTTTTTGTCCTTATAGTTCTTTCTTACTTTAAAAAGTAGTTAATGTTTTATAATTCTAACACAGAATACCTTCAAATAATTCACACTGTTATATTTGGTCTACTGTCCAAAATAATATAAATAATAAATAACAACTTGGAATGCCTCGTAATATCATTACAGTTCTCTGACCATATGAAATCCAACATATCACTCCACAATTACTCCAAAGAATTTGGTTTTGGTTTTTACTCATGCAAAATCCCAACACCAATAATAGGCTTCGGGCCTGATTTAGAGTTTCGCGGAGAAGTTACTCCATCACAAAGTTGACAAATTGTCCTCTCCACCAAACTGAAGGATTACTCATCTGATTTACAGATATTCAGTTTTCAGGTCTGTGAGACCTCTCAACGGCCTGAGAGAGTATTGGACACTGGAGGTTTATGTGCTTGGCTGCCTGATTCAGAGTGGCTAGTTTTTACTTTTGCAAACAGCCACCCAAAAGGTACTAGTATGTAAAAGTAGAAACTTTTCAATAGCCCCCAAGCAAACAGAGAAAACTCCCACGGTCAGGGGCTCATTGTTTTTCTTTTCAAAACAAAATCCCACACTGGAATTTTGTTTTTCAAAAAAAATTAAAGTGCAGTGCAGTGCTGTCATGTTGACTGCGTCGCACGGCACACTTTCAATGCATTTACAGAAACTGCTATGACGGAGGTTCCTGTAAATGTAAGAGTTGTCCTCTGGGCCGGCGAGCATCTCTAAATTTGGTAAGCAGCCCTCACCATCACGGGAGTAAAGTACTCCACCATGGCGATGGTAATAACACCATCTGCAAAAGTCAAAATCATGCCCTTAGGATTTAATTCAATCTTGCTACCTTCAGAAAAGTCTTTGGGATTGACTACAAATTTAAGAATCACCATTTCCAAACACATCTATAAAGAATAACATGTCAATTCTTTCTCTGCCTTTGAAGGAAATTCAGCAAACCATTCCTCATGAAGATTTCAGGACCACAGTTCAAGATCTTGCTTTTTCACACCTAGATGGTGGGGAAACCTGTCCCGCAAATGTACCTAAACATTATCTAGAGCCACTAAGAACTACCTGCCAGAGAACACCAATCTTGTATTCCATAGCCAACCTACTAAATTGCCATAGACACTGGTCAATAGTGAAAACAGGGAAAGGGGAACTAGATAAGCAAGGAAACAGACACTGCATATTATAAGTCCATCTCATCATTCTGTCTGGAAGCTGATACCTGTAGGTTGTAAGGAATATCTAAAGGGAAGGGAGACATCTTTAATGATTTGCCATACCCGTAATACATTTACTCTCAACAGTGATAGGATATGGTATAACAGTCTCTCTATGTAATCAGTTCTCTGTGTTTTGGTAGAAAGCTGATGAACTTGAAAATAAAGGGATACAAGTGGTTCAGTAACTGGACATATGTTCAATGGCCTTCCCTTTTAGTGGTAAGGTAATTACCTCAAGAATCACAGCTTTGCATTACCGGCTGATGATAGTTTTAGTAATCTTGGTTTCTACTCAGCTTTTGTGCAACTGATAAACAATTAATCAAATATTAAAATTCTGTGATTCCGCTCCTTAAAACTAAAACAAATCATTTGTTAGAACTCCATGTTATTTAATTGTGAGAAAGTGCCATCTTTCTTGCATGGTATTCCAACACTTTTTGCTGAATTGCTGATGTGCTTTGACTGCGTGCGCCCTGGGTTCCTGCCAATCAGGTACCCAGGGCCTGTGTTCCTTCCCTAAAACTGCATTGAAGCCTAAACCCAATTGGCATCTCTGGCCACATGTCAGCCCCTGGTAAATGGTACCCTAGGTACTCAGGGCACTGTATGCCATGCCCACAAACACACTGCCCTGGCATACCTCAGCCACCCCTCTAGCTGGGTACACTATGCCAGTGGTGTGGGCACAGTTGCATGAGCCCTGTGACCCTGCAGTACCAGGGCCATTGCTGGGCACTGTAAGTGCAGTGCTGCCATTAAGAGTATATGGTGCTGGGAGGTTGTCATCACAAACTCCACAGCACCATAATGGCTACACTGGAGACTGAGAAGTTTGGTATCAAACTTCTCAGCACACGAAACCCGCACTGATGCCAGTGTGGGATCTAATGTAAAATGCATGACAGATGGCTACCTAGAGTTGCCCCCTGAAACCAACCCACATCCTGTGTCCGGACTGAGAGGCTGCCTAAGCTGCCACCCGGAAGACATGTTGCTGGACCCCTGGGTAGAAAGCCATCCACTTTCTTGGGCCTGCAACAATGCACATCCTGGGACGAGGTGGTGCTAGGTCTCCTCCCCCAGGATGGGCAGGGGAAGCTTCAAAGGCATGCCACCTTTGTGAGCTTCTCCAGGCCACTTGCTGTACTCAGCAACTGGTCCCCACCGGGAAGGACGGCAGGAAAACCTAAGTGAAGAAAGAGGTGTGCCAGCCTCTGCCAACCCCACGCCGCAGATGGGGGAGGCGAGGTGAAGCACAACTCCGGGCTACCACCATCTTGAGGATGGGAAGCCCTACCCAATCAGGACTAGGCTACTGCCCCCTCCCACTGGAGAGTGGCAGAGTAGGGGGTGTACTCACCCCAGGAAAGGGACCCATTGGTCTCTGACCTTTCCCTACCTGTAACGCCCCTAAATTTAGTATTTAAGGGCACCCTGAAACTTCCTTCCTTAGATCCCGATTCTGAAACAAGAAGAATAAGAAGAAAGAAGACCTGCCGTGCAGCTGCTTACAAGAGGACGACACCGACTGACTTGGCCCCAGCCCTACAGGCCTGTCGAACCTTGAACCTGCTCCTGCTAAACCCCGGCGTCTCCTGTGGTCAGCAACCTCGAAAACTCCGGAGGACCTGACTGCCGTGCTCATCCAAAGACTGGGACTACCACGAGCAGTGGTTCTGCTCAAACAGCAACAACCCCTGGTGCAAGCCAGGAACCCCGAATCCAGCACACTCTGCACCTGCTGAGCCCAGTCCGTGCCTGAGTGAAGAAAGACCACAAGGACATCCCCCAGGGACTGTGATCATGAATATAGCACCTAAGGACCCTCCTCGAGGATCCTGACGATGCCTGCAGCCTCACAACCAGGGACCCCTCCAACCACAACCAGCTGAGGGTAAGATTTCCCAACACCAAAAGATACCCCTGAACCTGGTGCACTGCGGCCCCCAGTGACCTCCTCTGGGGTGCCTACCTAACCAACAGCTTCCCAACTTACCTCTCGAAGTGGTGGTTGCACCTGAAGAATCTCCGTGCCGAGCATGCAGCCTTTGTTCAACTTCCAGCTTTTCCATTGAAATACACTGGGCGCCCGACGGCCCAAAAGCACCCTGCACCCAGCCGCCCGAGTACCACTGGAAGTGCAGCCTCTATCCTATTCTACTTCCCCACTTGCCCTGTGTAAGGGACCAGGAGCTCAGCTCCCACAGTCGCGTGACCGGCCTGCTAGCAGCCACCAACCAAAGGCCCCCTGCCTGCCGTAGGCTAACATTGGGCCTACTCTCTCTGCACCCGGCTGCCCCTGTGCCGCTGAGGGTGTAATACCTGTACCTACTTGACCCTGGGGGACCCCTGAGTCTTACCCCAGAACCTTAACTCTACCAGTCGAGTACTTACCCAAAGACTGATATCTTGATTTCCTCCATAGGGTAACATTGGCTGGTTTTCACTTGGAAATTCTTCTGTTGAGTTTTGCAATATTCACTAAAAATCATCCAATCAACGAAAACGAAATTACTTACCTGGTATCAAGAGAGATCCCACTGCTGGATCTTTGTGCCCAGCACTGACCCTGAAAAGTAATTATAACTGTAACTTACCGTTAACCTGATTTTCCTCAATAGGATTGCATTGCTTGATTTTCACCAAAACTTCTTCTAAGTGTCGATTTCCAAAACATACACATATTCACATATTCCTTAAAAATCGCATGTGTAATAAAAACTATTTCTTTCAACTGTTTACAGGAAATCCACCAGGGTTGAATCCATTCGTAAAGTGATTATATTGCATTTACTTCCCATTGAGCTCAATGGTATAATTATGTTTAACTTGTGTTGCATATTAAAACAACTGTATCGATTGCATTTAAAAGTCTACTGCTATTTGAAAGTATTCAACTGTAGCATCTCATTCTGAGAAAGTATTTTTGTTGGTGGGTAAAAACATCAAACTCTGGAGTGAGAATTGGTGGCCGGACACCCGTGGGAGTGCTCCCCCCCTAAGGTGGTGGTGAAGAATTTGGGGGTTTGGTTGGATTTTACCCTCAGTTTTCAGGACCATACTAAGAAGATTTCTGGCATCTGCTTTGGTCTTTTACAAGTATTGAAACCCCTTTTAGGCTATTTTGATCCTTCTACTAGACAATTGATTGACCAGGCAGCCATTTTGTCTAGGCTTGATTATGCCAACTCGCTCTTTACGGGTGCAAATAAAGCTGAGATCATGCGCCTACAGAGGGTCCAAAATGTTGCGGCTAGAGCCCTGCTAGGACTTCCGAGAAGACACCCTACCTCAGGCGCAATTCGGCATCTACATTGGTTGCCTGTAGCCAGGTGTATAGAATTTAAAGCTCTCTGCCTGGCTTTCAAAATCCTGAAAATCTCCTCCCCATGTATTTTGTCTAGCGTACTGGTACCATATATACCTAATCGCCCCTTGTGCTCCCTGGGGTCTTGTCTTGCTGTTGTTCCGGGGGTAAAACGTATGCGTGCTGAGGGACGCGCTTTCCGCTGTTTGGTGGCTAAATTGTGGAATTCCCTCCCCTTGCACATCCGCAGCCTGGAGAAATATTTTACATTTAGGAAGGCTATAAAAACTCATCTTTTCCCTGTGGTTTAGGCTCTAGTGTTTGGTCTGCCTGTAGTAAGCGCCAGGACGCCTCTTTGCTGAGGCAGCTGTCGCGCTATATAAGTCGGTCTAACATAACATAACATACATACGTGTGGTTCTAAAAATAAAACAACAATATATTTTTATATACAAAACCATTGGCCTAGAGGTAATTTCCTGAGTGTGTGAGACCATTTGCGAACTGAGTGTGTACAAAAAATGCTTTACACTGTCCTCTGATACTGCCTTACTGCTCGACCAAGCTACCACTTTAGAGAGTAAGGGTATATCTAACTTTAGCATCTGCCAAACCTCTGGGCACTGTGGACTCTGTGCACACTGTACCTTACTTTGGTCCAGTATATACAGAGCCACTTTCTTAAATTAATGCTAACTATCAATACAAATAATTTGTTCATAACCAAAACATGAACATATTTCCAGTTCCTTCACAGGAGAAGCACCAAAGTTCAGTGCAAACAATTCCAAAGTCTGTGTAGTATATAAGGCAAATGTTACTATAGTTCAAAGTTTATTGTCCAACAAAATTCGATTTACAAAACACTTCTCTGTATTCACAACCTGTCCTTTAGCAAACTGTCTCAAGAAAGCAACTGTCTTCCAAGAACACAGCCATGACTCAAAGTAGCAAGGTCCAGGCTGCAGAAACAATGTAGCATGACTGTCTAGTAAGGAAGTCATGCAACATGAGGCAAATTATACTGGATGATCCAAGGTAGCCCCATCCATTTCCAAACCACAAGAGATTTCAGGACTCTGGGAAATGTAGTTTCTCCCCACTGCGTCTTCGTGTACTTAATTCTCCAGAGAAATAAAGCCTCACGCCAGAGCAGCCCCAAACACTTTCTAAATGCAGCCAGCACTGTCTTCTGTAAGATTAACTCAAGATTTAGGAGATCGTTGTACCCCTGTGTCCTCCGAACAATAAGCCAAGCTTCCTGATCTGTCTCAGGACATTATCAGGCATGCTTAAATATTAACAAAAACATTGGTTCTTTCAGACAAAAACTGGATTAAAACTTTATAATTCATGGAATGCATGAGAGGTCCACTCCTATGCGTATCTCAAATGCCTCGGAATCTAGCCTTGTCTATCGTTCGAGTCCACAAAAATGAACAACCATTTTATGTTTCAAATGAAGCTCTAGTCAAAGTAATTTCTCAGATAACATAGATGTTGTATTGTTATGTATTGGGTAGTATCCGCAGCAATCCAAAGATCAATGTGTGTACAAAGATGCTTCAAGTGAACACATGAAACAGTGTAAGTGACTAGTGGCAAATAATAAAATAGTGCACAACATACGAATCCTTTATAACAAAGATGGTGCAAAATGAATGAGGGGACTGTTATGACCAAGTCCTCAGAGCATTGCCCCTTTATCAACAGGCAAATAAATAGATAATTAGTCAGTGCACACTATAATGTTACATCAGAAGGTCCTTGTAATGTTGCTCCCTTGCAGCAGCATTATGTTTCCTTTTTTAGAACTCTATATTTTTCGCATCTATTAGGTACTTGTACATTTAACCTAAATTGCTACAACCCTTTTCAGAACCTATTTTAAATCTTTCTCTGCATCACGTCATTCTTCTTTAGAACAGGTTGCTTTCTCTGCAGGTGGCTTTCTATAGTTTAACCATGTTCAGGGCTCCAAACATCCAGGAACGGTAGGCGTCTATTATCCCCTGAATCCATCGGGCCAATAACCTCTTAGTGTCAATCCTTACGAGTTATGTGGACGCTTTTATGTTCCTTTCCAAATAGGCAGAATTTAGATGGTCATTGCTCTGTATTTCAAAGACACCCTACATTTTTTTTAATTCATGAGGTCCAGTTATTTGGAGGGCATCCGCCCCATAATGTTAATAATCTTTACATTTCTTTGCTTGAGTCAGTTGATTTGCATGATTTTCTCTGTATTTTTCTTAATTTTCATGCCATTTAAAGATGTCTTTCTCCCACTGCCTAGTTCCTATATTAGTCTTGATATTGCCTGGACACAGTGGCTTTACCGTCATTGATCATATTCTGAATTGATGGCTTTCTATTTTTGGCAACTACTCTCCTCTTACAGGCCAACAGTCTTGTTATAAAAGCTACTCCCCTGTGCAAACTTTGCTACGCCAACCCTCATGCTGAACTACATTTTGGAATTCAGAAGGGGCACATGCCTGTCCCAAAGTATTGAATCCGCATCCACTGTGACTCTGGCCTTGCATTTCAAAATGTCGGAAGAAACTTCTTTGCATGGGAAGATATTCCATGAAAAGCAAGGCATTGTGACTGAACCAGTGAAAATTCAAGATTCTCCCACCTCCAATGACGAAGCTTCATCTGGCTCCACTGGAAACATCTGCCCATCTACCACAGGGCTGTTGAGTCAATGCATATGAAGTACCACCCTTGTTTGGATGAAGCCTCAGATGCATATTTGTTCTGCTGGGACGGGCTGAGATGGGCAGAAAACAATATAAATGACTCCCATGTGCAGGGAGATAACTCCCTATGCATGAGGGCTACTGAAAAATGGGCCCATTGTGGGAGTATGTTTCCAAATGTTAAAACAAAACACACAGAAAAGACAAACACGGCAGCCAGACGCCATTACGGTTTGAAGAAAGTGCTCTCACCCCTCACCTTAAGCCCTACTGCTTTAGATTTTTTGGGCAGTTTTCTGTAAAGAAAGGTGGTAGCCAGGGCCTGCACAGACCCTGCAACCCAGTGGACTACCTGCTAAATGATACACTAAGGTCCTTAGAGTTGGGCTGATATACATTAGGCCATTAACATGTGTAGTAGTTTCCCTTAAGAATGCTGTCCATTTACTTTGTACTGCTTATGATGTCATGACAATGGGATGCTATGGTTTGAATCCCAGGAGTTTGTCAGTTGCTGGAAACTGTGGAGACGAATAGTCAATAAAGTATGTGCTCTTACACTTACCTGCCTGATCACTTCCCTTCACTTCAAATTTGGCGACTATTTTGACTGTTCCTCTCACGTGTGCAGTGGCGGTCTCCTTTCATCCCAGTCTTCGTGAGTTGTCTCTTCAAGCGGCGTTTTGGATTTTCACCCTGTTGGGACCTCGAGGCAGAGAGTTGCCTACACAAATCCATTCAATATGTCACATTGACTTTGTGTGCCACATTGAGATTCAACAATAATGTAAATAATCTAGGGCTACTTCATGAAATAATTATCTCAAAGCATTGGAAGGTAAAACACGATAGTGACACTAATGGTTGAAAAAGTACAAAAATAATTTATTAATCATCTTAGTTATTTTGATGAATATAAAAAAACATAAATAATGGAGAAAGGTCCTACAGAGACTAAGAATAAACCAACATTCTAACCACATTCATTCAATACACAGACATACTACATTCAAATGTTCATGTTGATATACATGATCTTCTTAACGAAAAACTTTGAGTCATTTTGGAAACCACCTAAAGAATTATGTGTTCATTAAGCTGTTATGCTACATCAATTGCAAATTAAATTGTTTTTCACTAAGAAGATCATTAGGATGTCAGGCGGATTGCCCCCGCCAGGCTGGCGGTGGCTACTGCCAGCCTGGTGGGGGCAATCCGCCCGACATCCGCATTCGAATTCCCCCCGCCATATTAGTATGGCAGACGGGGACCTCGGCGGACGGAAAGACCGTCCCCCACTTTTCCGCCCCGGTCGCCTTGCGGCCAGGGCGGAAAAGGATTAAAAGGTGGCGGTGTCTATTAGACACCGCCAGCCATATTACAATGGGCTTAGGGAGATGCCTTTCCGTGGCGGCGATGCTGCCACGGAAAGGCATGCGGTCTTCACTCTGGGGGCCCCCTGCGGGCCCCCAGAGTGAAGGAGAGGTGGGGGTGCACATAGCCCCCTGCATTTGCATAAACAAAGCGGCAGGCACTGCCCGGTGCCTGCCGCTTTGTTTATGCAAATGTAAAAGTGCATTTTTAGCATTGTGGCGGGTGGTGCTGAGAGCACCGTCCGCCACAATGCTAAAAATACAGGATGCGCCCGCATCCCAATTACCGATTACCGATGGAATGGCGGGAGGACTAAGTCCGCCCGCCATCCTAATGGACCCCATAGTGTGGAGGACTTTGTGACACTGGTACACTGCATCAGAGAAGTGGCTGATTTCTTGCACGAATCATCAAGAAAAGTTGACAGGTGAGGAACTCTGTCCTGCGCTGCTGGTCTGCTGAGCGAGGATTCCCTCTGTGTGCCTGGCCGTTTGGTTTTCCTGCCGAATGATCCTCCTGTGGCATTGTCATCTGAAGACTGATGAGGTGGTTGAATCTCCGTATGTGCTAGTGGAGAAGCAGCGCGTGATTCCTGCATTACCTTGATTACCTGTGACAAGTCTGAACAGAGCGTTGAGCAAGTTAAGTTGTGGGTGTCTGTCTTTGTTTCCTTGACAACGTGAGTGAGGATAGCGCTGAGTGCGTCACCTGGTGTGCGTATGTTTCCATAGTTATGGGAATCAAGCCAAGGGCGTTATCCACAAGTGCGTTGAGCTTGTCCTTGTGTATTGCGCTGATGCCATATGTCCTTTCTCAGGTATTCCCATGCACGCATACGTCTGCTGTTGCGCTGGGGTACACCGCGCTTGACATCACTGCAGGTAGCACCAAGCGGAAATCTGTTCAGCCTTGTTCACGCTGGTATACGCCACTCTTGACATTGCTGCGGGTGAGTATCCAGCTGTAAGCTGCTCTGTCCTGTTTGTTATGGAAGCACTATCTGAGAACAAGCACAAAAGGTATGCAACACTCCAGTTGGGGCAGCGAAATTGTCTGGCTGCAATCGTGTAATTGGAGTGCACTGTTCTTAAATATTTTGTCCCATCGTGTGTTCATCTTCGTTGTTCTGGAATAAGTGCTGCAGCTACTACCTTTATTCTCCATCATCCAAAAGCCTATTTTTATTCAAGCAGGTTTATGTAGCGAATAAGTAACTTTTGCCACTCGGGTCTGATTCAGCACTGCATAGCGACAACTCATTTCTCGTTGACATTGGACAGTCAAGGTGCAAGTCCATTATCATCCTAGGGGTGTTTTGTGCATTTTCTAATCACAATCTTTTATTTCACAGGTGGGCTACCATAATTTGTATTGAAGTGTGTAGTGTTATCTTCTTTACTTTACAGGTATTTTACAAGCAATTTTCTGTTTTTTCTGCTGCATATAGAAATTTCAGTTTTTTTCTTTTTGCCTTCACAATGCAGAATGTACAACTTCCTTCCCCTTTTTTACAGCTTCCAGGTGATCCACCAGTCAAGTGGAAAGTGTGTTATACAGCCATTGTGAAATATTTAGGTGCTATGGGGGGCTCGAGATTTAGCACTGAAAGGAAGCGTTTCATCTTAGAGCATAATCTGGGGTTCAAGGGACAAGCTACTTTTGGAACATCTATCTCCTCTAGGTGTGGATGAGGGTGAAGAAGAATTAAATGTGTATGATCAAGCTGTGGCATGCTGGAGAAACAGTTTGATGTGGAGAGCAGTCAAGTTGTTGCTAGGCACAAGTTTTTTTTACCAGAGAGCAGGAGAGTGATTAGAGCATAATGTCTTATGTGGCTGCTTTGCGCATTCTCGCTTCAGAATGTGAGTTTGAGCATTTCACTTCTCAAACTCATTCGAGATCACATTGTGGTGCATTGTAGTGTCAAGAGGTCCAGGAGAAATAACTCACTATAAAGAAGCCTTCTCTGGAGGAAACGGTTACCATTGTCAAGAGTTTTGAACTCTCTCAAAAAACCTCGAAAGAGCTCAAACCTGAGAAGAATGTTGTGGGTGCGATCAAGAATCATAAGGATATGATTGAGAAAATACAGACAGACAAAACCAAACCACAATCTGAACAAAGGAAGAACAGGTTTTTTTCCACAAAAACAGAGAAAAAGGGTTCCTACTCTAAAAATCTCTGTACTAAGTGGGGGCTTCCATCGCATTTCCCCAATTCAAGAGTGTGTCCGGCAAGGAATGCTTTGTCTTGTAAATGTGGGAAACAAGGCCATTTCGACAAAATGTGAGATTTCTGGGGAAGTATCAATGTTGTGTACTTTTAGGAACCTATGGGTGATCCTGTGTGTGAAGATGTTAGCTCCCTTTCTGACTTTGTGGCAGTTGTTAAGGACGGTTCTGAGGATTGTGTCGATCCTGTAGTAGATGTGTTGGTGGATGGGAAGTGTCTGCAACTGCTGGTGGATTCGGGGGTGCGTAGGCCTATGATTACTGAGGAGTTGTTTGAGAATAGCTGGGGGGACAGACCTCTCAATCCCCCTGACAGAAGTCCCGCCTCCTATGAAGGGAAGAGAATTGATTTGACGGGTTTCTATGTGACCTAACTAGTTTTTAAGGATAGGCACATTCAAGGGAAGGTTTATATGGCCAAGAAGGGTCTTAACATTCTTGGTTGGTATAACTGGGGGTTGTTCGGGATGACTCTCAAGCCTAGCACGCCTGAACAAGTTACGGTAGTGGTTGAACAATCCGAAGGAGAGAATTTAACTTCTTGGTCTATGAAATTTCCTAAAGATTTTGGAGACAAGCTTGGCTGTATTAAAGGATTCAAACATTTTATCAAGGTAAAGGAAGGGGCTCTCCCAATCAAACACAAATTGTGTAATGTGCCTTTCAGTATCAGGTATGACCTGTCATTGGAACTTAAGAAAATGTGTGAATCAGGAGTCATTGAGCCTATCGAGTCCTCCCTCTGGTTATCTCCCTTGGTGGTGGTGCACAAAAAGAATGGACTCTCAATGTGTGCATTGATTTGCGCAACCTGAATAGAGAGATGTGTGTAGACTCACACCCCCTTCCCCGTATCGATGACATCCTTTCAAAATTTGCTGGTGCGAAGTACTTCTCAAAGATTGATCCAGCATCGGCATACCATCAGGTCGAGCTGGATCGGGTCTGCAAGCATGTGACAGCTTTTGTGTCACCCATCGGTACCTTCCACTTCAGAAGGATGCCGTTTGGACTAGCTTCTGCAGCCTCAATTTTCCAGCGCGTCATGGAGAAGGTTTTAGAGGGTGTCACAGATACTCTTGTCTTCCAAAATGGCTTTTTAGTGGCTGGAAAGAGCAAGGAGTCACATGACAAGATTCTTGCGAAAGTCATGGAGAGATTGGAGGGTAAGCGGATTGTGGCTAACAAGCTCAAGTGTATTTTTGGTGTTGAGTCCATTGAATATCTGGGACACTGTACTTCTGGTGATGGTATTGTGCCAATAGAGGGTCTCACCAAGGCCATTTCTAACGCTCCATGTCCCACCTCAAAAGAACAAATCTCCTCATTTTTTGGTTTGTGTGAATTCTACATGAAATTCATTTACAATTTTGCTGCCAAGACAGTCCATATGAGAGGTCTCATCAAGAACAAAACTGGGTTTCTTTAGGATGACTCCTGTCAGGAAGAGTTTTCACAGATTCAATAAAGAGTTAGGGTTGTGCAACATTCTTACCCCCTTTGACCCTCTCTTTCAATGTACGGTGTCTGTGGCTGCCTGTCTAGATGGTCTCAGGGCATGATCTCTCAAATCAAGCAAGGTTTTGCCTCCTGAGCGTTACGCCTGAGTGAAAAAAACGACTCAGTTATTGAGAGAGAATTGCTTGCATGTTGCTGGGCTGTTGAGCGTTTCAAATGCTTTTTGTGGGGGAAGACGTTTATGCTTCTTACTGATCATAAGCCTCTCATTCCCATCTTTGAGGGTAGGATTGTCAAAGAACCGCCAGGTTGAGTTCCAAATTGTTGCAGTACAATTTTGGGATGGCACACATCCCTAGTGGGCGAAACACACACGTTGATTATCTTTCTAGGTCTCCTCTGCTCTTAAGAAAACATGATTGTGACGACAATGCAGATGAAGAGTGCCTTATTGCTGCAGTCGATGGTTGTGGTGTGGGTTGTTTCACTGAACGTGATTGGTTTTGTGGAATGGAGTCCGATACTGTGCTTAAGAGGGTGAAGCAATTTATTGTGTCAGGTTGCCCGAGTAAAAACCCTAGACAGTGACCTTCATCCTTTTGCCAAGGTCGCTGATGAGCTTACATTGGAGGGGGGAGAGACGGCCATGTGGGGGATAAGTTTGTCCCTCCTGAATCTCTCAGAGGTCGCATCGTTGATTATGGTCACGAGGGACATCTTGGGCCGACAAACACTAAAAAAAGAATTTGCTATATGTATTGGTGGCCTTCCATGGACCGTCAAATCAATGATGTCCTGGAAGGGTCCCCTCTCCTTGGTCCCATGGGTCTATCAAAATTCGGTCCTCCTGTTAACGTGGATGCTACCTCGTGCTTTGCTGTAAGAGTCAATGGAAAAAATTGGTGGAACCTGTCCAGGATTTACAAGATTCCAATGAAGGTTGTGATGCATCTGGGTCTTGAGTCGGGGATCTCTGTTCAGCCCCAATCACTTATAAAAATCTACTGTTAAAGAGAGTGTGCTGAGGTCTTCCCAGCATTCCCAGGTCAGGAAATCCTCTTTGAAATATGTTCCTCCACGGAGGAGTGGTAGGACGAATGTCCAGCCAAATCGTTTAAATCTTTAGTCTGCTTTATTGCTTCTACCAATTATGAACCTGTATTTGTGGATGCTTTCTCCATTTTTATCTTCTGTAACATTTGTTGTTGTTGTTCGGTATACCTTTTATCTTTGTCTTCTTTTTTTTCCTTGGTATACCTTTCACCTCTCCTCTTCTGTTTTATTTGCTTTCCTCCGCTTTCGCCTGCTCTCTCTTCTTTTTTTGTATTAATGGAAAGAGAGGAGATGTTGTAGTAGTTTCCCTTAAAGCATGCTGTCATTTACTTTGTACTGCTTATGATGTCATTGTCATGACAATGGAATGCTATGGTTTGAATCCGAGGAGGTTGTCATTTCCCGGAAGCTGTGGAGAAGAACAGTCAATAAAGTATGTGCTCTTACACTTACCTGTCTGGTGTAATCACTTCAACATGCTATAAGAATATTTAGAACATCTGCTTTTCCCTTTCTGTCGCATATTAGCCCCAAAATATAGTACAACAAGGTGTGGAGCTAGCTCTGATGAAAACTGTAGTAGTTTGGGTGGTTTAGCAGCCTGGTTTAAAGTGGCTGATTTTACCACAAGGAGAGTCTGGCAAAGAATCAGTGGTGAACTTCCACGAATACTTATAAATGGTTGAAATCTAGTGGTAGATCCAGGTGGGGCCCACCGACAATTATTTTTGGGAACTGGCACTTATTTTTCCTCAACAGGTTTTGCTCTAGAGCAAGAAAGAAAAGCACAACCCGGGAACAGAAAGGCAGAAAAACAGTGAGATAGCAGGGATGAAAAGGAATGTTCAAGAGTGAGATAAAGAGACAGAGAGTGTTTGGTGGTATATTACAAAGGCATGAGTTTGATTAACCACTGCGCCTCATTGGTATTCGACATCCCAATCTTCGATAACACAAGCCCTGGGCACCAGCACTTATTGTTTTACAAATTAAGCACTGTACATTCTGGTAAATACTTATCAACAGCTAGATATTTGGACACTGAAAATATATTTTGAAATTACATATCCAGTGCACTTACATTCTGGTGTAAATTCAACTTGCTGCAAGGGTCGCTGGGAGGAATTTCCATCAGTATTTTCCTAATCAGTGAGGTTATTTTAATAAAAGATTAACACTGTTTGGTGGAACTGCATCTGCCCTGGAATGTATCAGTTTTTTCTCTGAAATCTTGATGGATGAGAACTAGGACTGAGTTCCCTAAGCAGCGGAGTGCGTTAGGTCGTGCAGTCGCACTGATTTTTAGCGCCGGGTGTTTGACCCACGATGGAAAATCAGCAAGAACAGTACAATGTGCAGTGCAAGAGGGCGCTGCTTTTTTCTGCCACTCAAGTAGATTTTCTACCCGAGTGGCAGCTTCCTTAACGCAAACGGATGGTTTCTCGAAGCGACCAGTCGCGACCATTCGTGATTGCCTGCGTTGAGAAATCTCGCTGAGAGGTGGTGTATTGTTGTATTTTTCTCGATTCCTCTTGCCAACTGAATGTTGACAAGCGAGGTAAAAACTCTGCTTCACAGAGAAGAGTTTCTTAGGACACTGCATACTCTTCGGAGTCTAGAAAACTCCATGAATGGAGCGGAGTTCACCGCCTAGGACTAATAAGAACAATTTCCCACAACAGCAAACAAAGGGGCATATTACCAAGCAATAGCGATAATTATCGCTATTGCTTGGTTAGAGACAAAATTTTACCGCTGAGCTGCGGCGATTTTTACCGCAGATAAACCTTGGTATTACCAAGGTTTATCGCAAATGCGATAAAAAACGGCCGCAATGCATGAATATCGCTGAAAAGTCAGCGATATTCATGCATTACCGAGCTAATGCTCTTAGCCATGTTATCCACCTCCCATTGGATAACATGGCTAAGAACTGCTCAGGGCAGGTGTTAGCTTTTGGAGATATTCGCGCTTAGCGCGAATATCTCCAAAAGTTGGTAATAGGAGATAGCGATGTTAGCGACTGTTTCCAGTCGCTAACATCTTGGCACGCCCACTTTGCATGTCATTAGTGATAAATATCACTGACATGCAAAGTGGGGCCCAAGATGGTCGCTATCTCCTACTAGCTGTCGCTAACTGGTGTTAGCGACAGCTAGATAATAGGAAGATAATTTTATCTCCGCTTTCTTGGATTTTAAAGCCAAAAAAGCGGAGATAAACCCCCTTGATAATATGCCCCAAAATTCCTGCAAACTATCTTCTAAATTAACAATCTATACTGTTTGGCCTAGAATATTGACGTTTGTATGCAATATCCCGTTTTAAGAGGATTTCCAGTCCGTGAGCTTAGGGGGGTGAGTGGCCTCCCATTGTTGAGCTATGTTTCTTTTCGCCACCATCAGCCCCAAGGTTACCCATGTCCTGCCCATTCTTCGCAAATCTGTATGTTCCCACACATTCATAAAGCATCTCTTAGCCTCTAGACGGATATCAAGTCACTTAGCACCATGTGAATTTGACGCCAGTATCTCTGAATGAGGTCGCACTCCCATATTATATGCATGAACGTTCCCTCAGAGCCGCATTGTCGCCTGCATTCACTCCCCTCAGCCCTCCCCATTTGGACTGAACAGGGCCCAGTTACATACTCTCTTTGGAGGATTTTAAGCTAGACAAGTCTCAGCCTGGCCCATATGGCCACTTCCTTTGGGGAGGATAAAGCCTCTTGCCACTCTTCATCATGTAGCTCGAGGCCATCCCTTTCTCACTTTACTCTGAGTTCCTGTAGGGGTTGAGCTACGATGTTGATGAGTTTTTTATAGGTGAGGGATATTGTTTTATCTGGTAGGTAACCATCAAGCAGTCTGTCCTCGAGAGGAGAGTAGTCTGGGAGTGAAGAGCCTGTGGGTATAGTTGTCTGTAGTGCGTGGCTGATCTGAAGGTAATGGAAATATTCTGTGTTGGAAAGTTTCTATTTATGTTTTAAATATGCAAAAGGCACCACCGCCCCTTTAACCCACACATCCCCTATGGTTGAGATCCTGATGTGGTCCCATTTGTCGAATCCCTTTGATTTCCAAAGATCGGCTAAGTCCCAGAGAGTCCTGGTTGCTGTCAGTTTCCGCTCCCAACCCAAACTCTTAGTGGAGGTGTGCCAGACCTGTACCGAATGTTTCGTCAGCCCAGTCAGGGGAAAGCGTTTTGATTTAGTAAAGTGCCCTGTAGTAGTTCCCACCCGGGAGTAGCCAACGGTCCATTGTGTATCTCGGGTCGTCCACTCTTCGGTACGTACCGTGATTAATGACCGCAAGGAGTTGGCCTAGCGGCTAGGGCGATCGACCTCGGCTTTGGGGACCTGGGTTCGAGTCTCGCTATCGAAGCCAAAACCTCCTGTGATTCTGGGCAAATCACTTAATCTCCCCGTGCCTAAAATGAATGTGTGTCCGTCCTCATGTAACGTAACTGATGCTATTTAAAGCGCTCTGATACCTGATTCGGTTCGGGTCTAGTTCACGCTATATAAAACTCTCCAAAAAAAAAGGTGTGCCGCCCAATAATATTTCTTAAGGTCAGGGAGACTGACATCACCATCGTACCAATTAAGAGCAAGTTTGTGGAGTGTTATTCTAGGCTTCCCAAACCATATTAAATCCCTCTGCATGCCCTCGATTTCTTTGAAATAGCTGGCAGGCAGCGGGTCTGGGAAATTTTGTAGTGCATATAGGAAGCGAGGCATGGACATCATCTTGAAGAATGCCGCTCTTCCCAGTAGCGTTAGAGGGAGCGCCTTCCACGCTACAGTGTCACGTTTTAATCTTTGTAATGGCGGGAGTAGGTTACCGTTATGGAGAAGCTGAGGGCCGGCCGTCACATATATACCCAAATATTTAAAGCCCTCCGTGGTGATTTGAATTGGGCAGCCCCTAGGGACAGCGGGCGGTCCCCATTGAGAACATATAGAAGGGATTCGCCCCAGTTAATGGAATAGCCGGAGAATCTCCTAAAGATTGCGAATATATCTAACACTGCGATTAACAACTTCGTGGGAGAGGCTAGGAACAATAGGATATCGTCCGCATATAGTGAGATGCGGTCCGCCCATGACGGAGCCCACTTCAGTCCTCCTATGACTGGGTCGCTCTAGATCCATGCTGCCAGGGGTTCGAGCGCTTGAGCAAAAAGGAGGGGAGAGAGTGGACATCCCTGTCTGGTGCCACGCCCCAACGCAAAAGGCGCCAAGCTTCTATTCTCCACTACAACCTGCGCTAAGGGCTTGGAGTAGAGGAGCCTGATCCACTGGATGAATCCCTCCCCAAAACCCATCTTCATAAGCACTGCAAGTAGGTAGGGCCATTCTACAGTGTCGAGCGCCACTGTGGCGTCTAGTGAGACTATAATTGCTGGCTCTTGAAACGTGTCTAACCGCCCCATCACTCCATGCAACCTCCGGAGGTTCAGGGCTGTGTTACGGTGGGGCATGAAGCCCGACTGGTCTGGATGCACCAGGTCCCCGATCACTTTAACAAGACAGTTGGCCAGTATTTTAGCAAGGATTTTTGGCTCTGCATTGAGGAGGAAGATGGGTCTGTACGACCCACAGTTTGATCTGGGTTTGCACTCTTTGTGGATTGTGACTATTGTGGCTATACGTTGGTCAAGCGGCAGCTCTCCCCGCTCCCTACTCTCAGCGAACAGATCCTTCAGGCCAGGGACCAGCTTGTCCGGCGCCAGTTTGAACAATTTGATTGGGAGGCTGTTGGGGCCGGACGCCTTGCCTGCCTGGAGGCAGCGTATTGCCATCACAATTTCATCGTTTGTGAAGTCACTGTCCAAGAGTGCTCGCTCCTCAGATTGCCGGAGGGGAAGGGCAATGTCTTTGAGCAGGGATTGGGAATCTTTTTCTGAGTATTGAGTGTGTGTATCGTATATGCTACTATAATGAGTGGCTAATGCGTTAACTATAGCCTGTGGGTCTGTGAGTGTTTGGCCGGACTTGTTGATAATTTCCAGCACCAGTCTAGATGCCATCTCTTTTTTGTCCAACCACGCCAGGAGCTTCCTGGCTTTATCAGCCAGGTCATACACCCTGCCCTCAGATTCCCTCGCAAAGGTTTTCTCCCTCTCCATTGCTATAGCCTTGTATTCATCTTGTTTAAGCTTCAAGGCGTGTGTCTTTTCCGCTGTTACCCCCTCCTCTAACTCCCTCTCTAGACCGAGGACTGCACTCTCAACTTCCACCAGGTCTTTCATCCTATCTTTCCGCTTACCCACTATTAGGGAGAGCGCCTGCCCTTGGATCACTGTTTTAAATGCTTCCCACAACATCTGGGAGGAGTTGACTGTGCTCTCATTTTCCTGGAAGTATTGATCCATAGCTACCAATAGGGATCTGTGTATTGCAGGGTCTCGGAGGTGCCACGGGTTGATGAGGGCCACTCCACCATACCCCCCATGCCCCAGCGCCACATGGGTCCATACAGGGGAATGGTCAGAAATACCTCTTGCCAAATGCCTTATTTCACAGATAAGTGTTAATTGTGTAGCTGGGACAACAACATAATCAATTTGTGAAAAGCTATTATGTGCACGCGAATGAAACGTGTGTTGGACACTGTCAGGGTGAAATGCCCTCCATACATCTGCTAAGCCAAGTGTATCTAGAAAGTCCGGCAGCCATCTAACAGCTGTACCTGTGTCCCTTGGGGGATATCTGTCAAGCATTCCAGAGACTACCCAGTTAAAATCTCCTCCCACCAGCAATAGGCCTTCCAGCAACGAGATCAGCACCGTCCCAAGGTCCTTGAACTTGCACGACTGCAGCCCCGGTGGGATGTAGATTGACAAGCAAGTGACTGTGCGCCCCTCCCAGTGTCCCGTGATACTTATATAGCGGCCTAGATCATCCGCCCATGTGGATTGGATCATAAAGGGAAAGGAATTTTGCATCATTATACCCAGCCCTCTAAAGCCAGTGGTGAAGCCTGTATGTGCTACTAATTTATAGCCCCATCTGTTTAGCGCCTTGCAAGTATTGCCCACCAGATGGGTCTCTTGGAGGAGAACCACATCCGGAGCATGCCTTCTGATGTTTTGTAGCACAATGCAGCACTTGATCTTGTCTCGCAACCTATTTACGTACCAGCTCAAAATCTTAAGATTGCAGTCCCCGTTCATGTGTATTCAGGTGATTGGAAGCCATCATCTCCTCCCACGTAAAGATACTTTTCCGTGCTGACTTAAAACAAACAAAACGAACAACATTCCCCCAATCCCAACAACCCCCCTCCCTGCCCCCTGCACTTTGGGCCTGAAACTGCCCATAATTCTAACTTGCAGATTGCCTGTCACCCAACTAGAAACTAAAGGTAGAAATGTGGGTGTGAGAGAGTCGCTACATCCCTCCCCCTTCCCTTCCAAAAAACAGATAGTGTCTCTTCTGCTCCTCGAGATGGTGGGTTCTAATATCTATGCCTCTCCAACCTCTGTTGAGCCCCTTAAGAAAGTGTCCACCCAGTGTCCTGACACCTGAGGCCCTCGCCGGTGCTGAGAGCCATTGAGTTGCACAGGAAGGTTCAGTGCTCCCCAGTGTGTCAGTCATTTTGTGTCCAGAGAAGCACGCTATTACTTTTAAAGATAAAGTCAGATACCTGTAGAAAACGGCAAAAAAGCATCATTCTTTTTAAAGGCTCCGTTGTCATCAAGGAAATGTTTGGGGTCAAAACATTCTGGCCTTCCAAACTTCTTTTGGTCATATAGCACGGTGGACAGTACTGGGATAACATCCATGCCCTGTGTGAAGACATGAGCAGAATATTAAGCATGTGCGGTTTGTCACATATCATACTAACATCATTGGAAACAAGAATATATGCAGGTAGCTGCACTGAGGAAGGGTGAAAAAAGTTTGAAATTTGACATTTTTAATTGACAACAGGACCAAGTGTAGAAAACAGTGCAGTAAATTGCAAGAGTTACGGTAAGAACAATCATAAAATGATCACAACACAATTTATATCCAACGTTTCCCAATCAAAGAAGGGCAACAAAGAATGCATGATATATTCTTCATGCAAGGCTGTGTAGGCACCATGCAGAATAACTTGTGGATGGTCAAAGTGAGGTTGTGTTGTTGAGTTTTAACTGGTAGGTTTGATTTCTCTCCTGCCAGTCTCTGAACACCGAGAGGGCCAGTTCTAGGACAAGGTGGTCAGACCAAGCATCTCCCTAAAGGTCCATTGGCAGAGGTGAACAGCTTAATTATGCATTTAACAAAGTTTGCTCCCGCACTCATGCAGGTGTGTTTAATGCACCTTTGCCTAGGATGGCAAAACTGAATGCACGGGCCCTGTCCTTACATTTTCTCTTTCTGATTCTAGAGCAGGTCCAAGCGGGGCAGTAAAGAATTCAACTGAAAAGGAAGAAACACTACTACCCATAAGATTTCAGTGCAGGCTTCCGTAAGTATCATCCTTCTAAGGGAAGTAGGATTAATGTCTGTTGCAAAAGTACTGTTGATCTGTGAACCCTCTTTAATAATCTTACAAATACTGGCTCATATAAGTTTTAGTGTGAGTATTAACTTACTCCACTTCACTTTATCCTGCAGGCCGCTGCTACCTCTAAACACCAGATCACTTCACCGACTTAAGACCTGTTTTACTGTGCAGCTTTCATGAATCACTTTTTGAAAGGGATCTTCAGGTTCCTCGACCATTGAACTTGATCAAAGTAGTTTCAAGGGACATAACAATGGGCAGATGTTTCTTAAATGCACTCACACAGTGGTATCCAATGCCCTTTTATATAAAAGTACACCATAATCAGACGCCGTCCTATAGCACACTTTCCATCTCACACTGTACCACCCTGTGCCACATAATATTGGCTCCTATAACACAGTCTCTCGGTGAGGAGCTGATATCACACAGTGTACAAACAATTAGCTGGAAACCCCCTCCCAAAAAGAGCAGGTTTACGGCAAAATTCTTTTGAAGTTCAGCGCAGCTAATGCTCATTATGGTGTGTGAAATCTCCCCAGGACACGACAGCAGCCTGAGAAGGTTTGTGTTTTGGTGCTGGGGAGTGCAGCCTAGCAATATAATGTGCATTAGGACCCTGGTGATGCAAGGCAGATTCTGAGACAAGAAATATGTAAGATATGGAGGCGGTGGTTGGATGTGGTTTATGAAGTAGGACATAATGGTCACTTGGTAAATGAATGTTGGAGAATAAAGTTATGCTCAACCGAAGCTCCCGTGTATGGTGTAATCTGTGTTGCATGGGCTGGGGAAGATGCTATATTTGGCAATGAGATACGCACCTGAAGAATATGACTGCTCTCGCTGAGAGTTTGCAATGGTACGGCAAGCTGCTCATGCATGCCACATGTACCAGAATCAATGTAAAACAGTCTGCAACCGACACACGTGGAGTAATAACCCTGCCCCAGCCCGTGGATGGCAGAGGAGCAAATCAGAGGCCTTGCAGGTGAGGTTGTCAGCAAAATGCGGCACATTGCCCTGAATATACAGCAACTAGAGAGCGGTTTGAGGCAGTGCATTGTTCCAAATGCACAGTAACTACAGAAGCAGCCTGAACTCTGCATGGTGACATGTGCATGTGCGTCCTGAGAGATTGAAACAATTGAAGAATGTACAATGCACCTGTGAGAGAAGTGCCAGCCAATCCTCCACTGAAGTATTAGCACTGGCCAAGTGAGCAATTATCCAGGCAGCGTAAGAAAAGTAATCGTGGTGAAAATAAAGTATAAGAGAAAGACAGTGAAAATAGCATACTCACGTTCAAAAGACTGGGGTGAACTGTACCACATGCACCCACACTTGGCTAGCAATTCCAGAACTTGAAGAGTCACACTGTGTGGTGCAAAAAGTTGAGAGTCACGTGTTGATGCCAAGGCGCATGAAGGTAGCGCAAAATACAATGCAGCTGCATTCTTAAAACCACTGCAACCATTTGACACTGCCAAGAAACAAAACATTGGTGCCAGACGGGCTGTGTGGATTGAAACATTTGATGACCTTGTAGATGCTCTTGAGGAGGAAGATGACACAAGATCATCAAGCATCTAAAAATCTTGCTAGGAGATGGCGTAAAAGAAGTTCTAAAGTTCCACATACTGACGCAACATCGTGCTGAAAAGTGAAAGAAGCATTAGAACCAAAATTCAACCTAATGCCGAATGTTAATTACAAAAGATACATTTTTAACAGAGCACGACAACAAACCGGTGAAACAATGGATGAGTTTATAGAGAGATTTGACTCGTTCATCAAGCATTGCACATTTTAGGATTTCAACCATGAAGAAGCCATGAGCCACAGAGTCATCAATGGCTGCCTTTCTGATTCATTCAGAAGGCACATGTTGTGAGAGATACTCAGTTTAGAGAAAATACTGGTGGCTGCGAGAGCAGAGGAATAAGCGGAATGACAAGCTGCCAACATCGGGACAGCACACAATGAGTCAGCATTGACTGTAAATAGTCAGCATAAGCACCCAGTGGACATGTAAATTGACTTCAACATGAAAGACAAAGCTATGCTTCTGGGGTGGTTTTTCAGTTCCCCACGATGGCAAATGTCCAGCCCTAGGACAAATCTTTAAAGGCTGTGGGAAAGAGAATAACTTCATAACTGTGTGTCGAGCCAAGAGAAGTCAAGTGAGTCAGGACGAAAAAAAGAGAGGGACACCAGAGATAACAGAAGACAATTTAATCATGCTTACAAGAACAAAAAGCAACATCAGCTGCACCAGGTTGAGGCCAAACAAAGTCAATCATCATCAACTTCATCGCATTACAGCTCTTCAGTGTCATTATTGAGTACCAGTGGAGATGATGGATACCTGCTGATGATGTCCACCAAGGAACACTATGCGCATGTGGGCCTATCTACCAGTGAAGAACCTAGAAAGGGCTCAACAAGCGAAACGCAGAGCCTCACTATTACACTGTCACAGAATCACGCTGAAGGTAAACAGTCACCCCATAACATTTGTTATTGACAGTGGGGCATCAATTAATGTCATGCCAGTTACAAGTTCAACAGCCTCTCGCCTGTGCCAAACCTTACTCAATCCTAAAAAAAAGTATAAGCCTGGGCAGATTCCA
This sequence comes from Lissotriton helveticus, assembly GCF_964261635.1. Classification (NCBI taxonomy): domain Eukaryota; kingdom Metazoa; phylum Chordata; class Amphibia; order Caudata; family Salamandridae; genus Lissotriton; species Lissotriton helveticus. The sequence goes on along the minus strand of NC_136070.1, from coordinate 621,397,715 downwards.
AACCGTTACAAAGTCAAGAGTCATACATGGCAAGAATGCAGCACAAATAATGTCAACACAAGCCACCGTTCACGACTTACAAGGAACATTGTCTAGTGCATGTCTACTCATCCTTGCCACAGCAGCTGACATAGGGCTGATATTCCTCAACTACAACCTATGTGCTCAACCTGACATCACAAAGCAAATCCTGTCACTGTTTCATGGCCTAGGAAAACTCAAGAAGCTGTGAGTGCAGCTTCAGATCAATGAAGACATTCACCCTGTAACCCAGCAGCACTGCAAAGTCACTTTTCATTTGCAAGAAGCCATAGAGAAAGAATTGGCAACACTTCTAACGCACAACATCATCGAATAACGCCACAGTCCCCAAGTTGTGGGTCTCACCCATAGTGGTATTACAAAAGAAAGACAGTAGTGGAGTTGTGCACATTTATGTCAACATGCACCAGGCAAACAAGGCAATATAGAGAAAGACATTCTGGTCCTTACATAGTGAACATGATCATGCAACTTAACAGAGCCAAAGTCTTTTCCCGCCTTGACCTAACAAAGGGTATCACCAGTTTGAGTTAGAAGAAAACTGCAAGTATTTTACTACTTTTTCCACTCATGTTGGTTTATTCAGGTACAAGAAACTGAGCTTTGGAGTATCTTTGGCTGCTGAGATATTCCAAGATGGTATCTTCATAATAATTCAACCTGTTTGACATGCTTTCAATTACAGTGACAATATCCTTGTTTATGGAAGCACACAAAGAGAACACGAAGAAGCCCTCGCACAAGTGTGCTAGTTACTAGCCGACGCCGGCCTCACCTTCAATGCAGTGAAGTGCAAATTCCATGAAACCATGAGCACATATTCTCCATGGGGGAATGTCCCAGATCAAGACATGGTGCAAGGCCGGTCATCCACATTCCCCCTCAAGATGTTGTCATGCTGCGGTCCTCGCAGGGCATGGGCAGCTATTTCTCACTCGACATTCGTAACTTTGCCACTGTGAGTGCCCCGTTGAGAGACTTAACATGGCAGAATGTTCCATTACAGTAATTACCCGAATGTGATTGAAGTTTTAAAGAAATAAAATGTTTGATTGAAAATGAGATGGTAATGGCCTACTTTGATCCCAAGCTGCACACTAAAGTCACTGTAGATGCGAGCCAGGAGGTGCTAGGGGCCAATCTTGTTCAACAGAGTAACCAACCTAATTCCCTGATACATATAGTCTCCTAGGGGATTGATTCAATTAGGGGGTGTGGAGGTTGGAATCAGAAAATCACGTCTCTATAGCAGGTTGCCTCCCAGACCATCAACTGGATTGATTTATTGCTTAAGGATCTGTAACATTATCCTTAGTAGGTTTCTCTCATTAATCTCATTATACTTTCAAGGAATGTTTTTGTCAGTGAAGATTTCTTCCCCCCAAAAATTTCAATTTGTAAATTGGCAAAGACAAACATTTATATATACAATCAAGTTGTTGTGTTAACATTTAGTTCAAACATACAAACATGTGACAAACTCACAAAAGAAGTGAGATAAATGAACCACAATTTGTTATGACAAAATACATAAACTTAAATTACATATACGCAAGTGACTGACATCTTATGGTGCAGAAACATAATTTATATAGCACATCTGTGACTTATATCATTATTACTTCATGATAGCACATGGTGCAAACATTGCTTTAACAAACGTAGCTTTAAAAACAGTATTGTGTGTCCTTTTTATTATGTATTGGGACCTAATAGCATTATGTCCTTGTCTTTGCCAATTTACAAATTGAAAAAACGAAATGTGAATACAAAAAATGAAATAAGTCCTAGTGTAAGCAAGGCTCATTAAGTGTGCGGGTCTGTAAATCAACTACCTGGAAGTGTGGATTTTGTGAAATATATCTTAACTGACAAAACAATTCCTTGAAAGTATAACGAAGTTAATGAGAGAAACCTACTAAAGGTAATGTTACAGATGCTTATACAATAAATCATTCCAATCCATGGTCTGGGAGGCAACCTACTATGGAGACCTGATACATATAGTGGCATATAGAACGTTCCTACTCCCAGCTACAAAAGGAGAGTATGGCTGAGGTATGGGCCAGCAAACATTTCCATGTGTTTCTCCATGGGAAACAACTTACTGTTATCACAGAACATCAGGCTTTGCTCACCATATTGAGAAACCAGCAGGCTTAGATGCCTCCTTGCATTTAACTGTGGGGATTGAGGCTGCAGAAGTACGATTATGAGATTGTATACAAACCAGGAAAAGATCAAAACCCAGCGGATTACTTTTCACAAGTACTGCTACATCTTTAAAGATCAATGTCAGGGACTGCTGACGAGTACCTCAATTTCATATTAACGTCTAGAACACATGTGGCTCTGTCTGCAGACTAGATTGTTGCAGCCACTAATGAAGACAAGGACCGGGCCATAGTCAAAGAGCCCATCGAGACATAATCATGGAGACAAAGTACCTGACATCTGGCTGACAAAACGAAACATCAGAAGTTTAAATATTTACATGATGAGTTAGCAGTCACCCCAGAAGGAATAATATTGAGAGGCTCAAGAATTGTTATGCCTGAAAACCTGAGGCAAAAGGTCATTGAGTTGGCCCACAAAGGACACCCTGGTACTGTGGCCACAAAAAGAGCACTAAGAAAAAAGGGAGTGGTTTCCGAGATTAGATAATTGAACTGAAAGCATGCCACATCTGTAATTGTTTGTCCCCTAAGGTGACCCAGCATCTCGTGACAATGTCCAATCTTCCTGCACAGGCTTGGGAGACAGTCACCGTCGATTTCTTTGGACCACTGGGGGATGGACAGCATCTCATGGTAATCATAGACGAATATTCTTGTTTTCCCTTGGTGGAAATGTTTTTCCCAACAGCCCATGAAAAAGTTGTAGATAGGCTTGATGACATCTTTACAACCTGGGGCATTCCACAGATTCTCAAGTCAGACAATGGTTCACCCTTCAACAGTTAAGAATTCAAGGAATTCTTCACATGACTCAACCTCAAACACCAAAAGAGCACATCCCTGTGGCCTCAAGCCAGCGGTATAGTCGAAAGATTTATTGGCACCCTCAAGATGGTAATACAATGAGCCCCAATGGTAGGGTTCGATTTGAACCAAGCACTGTGCCATGTTCCCAGAGCCTATCGATCAACCCTTCACTCCACAATGGATGTGAGTCCTGCTACATTGTTATTTGGAAGGGTGATCAGAACAAAAATACCTCAGTGGACCTCAGATCAGACAGTGAACACTGACAAACTTCGTGACATGGATGTTGCTCATAAGAGTAAAATGTAAGTGTTTGTTGATCAGTGCCAACATGCTCAGGAAACAGTCTTTGACCAAGGGTACCGGGTACTGATAAAGCAGAGGCAAGGACAAAAGAAGGACACCCCATGCGCTTCAGATCCTTTACAGATTGTGGGGCGCAAAGGGTGATAGCAAGTCGCCCAGGGAAATCCATCACTCAAGACACATCACAATTCAAACACTTACTTCACCATTCACCATCTCATAGAACCACCGCTGTGGCACAACATTTGCCCCCGCAGCCCCCGGGGCGGGGGGGGGGGCGAGCTCCAGTGGCTGACACTGTGCAGACGTGGGAGCCCCTCACCTGAGTTCTTCTGACTGGGCCCATTTCATGTACTTTTCACGGGTGCAACCTCAAATTTCGTTATGCCACTGCAACTATTATGAATTTGTCTCCATATTTTCAGTTTTTACTGGTTTTTACAGATTAATATAGAAAACCACCCTTTTCTCTGCCTGTGTTTATTGTTAAATAGAGAAAAAAGGAAAAGTAATTTTTGGAGTAATTTTCAATGCTTTCATTCAATACATATGTAGATTGACTTGCAGCGGAGTTAAGAGCAGTAAAAGTAGCCTAAAAAGTTGAAATGACTGCAGATATGCAAATATCTGTACTATAATTTTCATGTTTTCATGAGAGTGTGTTAATTTATAATAAATGAATGCCTTTAGTGCTACGATCCGTCAGGTATGCTGGTATAAGTGTAAATGTATCTATCAAATCAATGTATCAATTACATTATTGCAGAAATACACTATTTGCAATGTAATTTTTCACAAAACACTAATTAAATATTCGTAAACAGTCAAAACAAATATCAAAAATCCATATGTGTAAATGCAGACGAAAATCCAAATAAGAGGTAGTTACAGAGTGAATCTAAATTATGAACAATGTATATTATATTAGCCATGTCACCTCTAAGTAGTAAATTGACGCTGCACTTTTTGCTCATCTGGATCACGCTGCCTTTCATCATCACATAATCTAATTTGGCATAATGACGGTTTTCAGTCATATTAAGATATTTATGTATTTTATTTTTATTACCTTTGGGATGGTGTAGCCTCTAAATGTTGTATCTCGCGTCACTGCATGGGGTAAATTCATTGGGAAGATATCAATAAAGCGCTGAATCTCATGGATCACAGCTGCAGTGTATGGCATCTTGTTGCGGTCTTCCATACGAGGTGGGCGACTTTGGCCAATCACCCGGTCGATCTCCTGGTGAACCTTTTCTGTGTGGTAAACATATCAGAATAAACATGTTAAACTTTAGGTTTATCTCAAATATTCGGCAGCTCAACAAACAGCAGGCACCGTTTAACCATCTTTTGTGTAAACATAAACTTAGGTAAAGGGTCCGAGGGGAAATGAGATTACCGACCTTCTAGTATCCTATCCCCCAATCCAACTATACTAATAACAAACAGGGATGCTAGTCGTCTAGGAGGCTAGAGAAGAAATCACAGTGGCATAAAAATGTCTTGTATATGTATCTTCATGGTATACACAACATGGAAAAAGAGAGAAATCCATCAGCCCACCAAGTGGCGGAGCATCATCATCTGGGATTTTTGTAGAAAAACTGGTATCTCTTCTAGGTATCTCACTAGTTGTTATCGTGAGATATTCTAGTATGGATCCACCACTGATGTGAAACAACCACAATGAAGATGCAGTGGTGCTGAAAAACAATATGCAGTGTTGTAAAGTGTATCACTATCTTGTGATGATTAAGGACCTCCTTAATCATCACAAGATAGTTACCATCTATTCATACTATCTAACAATATTTTTAACCTTGACATTATGATGACCTGTCAATAAATTGGTTCTTTGGCATCATAATAGTTAATTTAAGTTTCACGTTTTGCTTTCAAACACTTTACAACACTGCATATTGTTTTTCAGCACCACTGCATCTTCATTGTGGCGTCCTGTGGCTCTGCGTCCGTCACTGGGGTCGTCAGCGCCGAGATGGCGTCACGGAGAGTACCTAGTGCACTGAGGTCAGTTCTTTCTTTTTCTGCACCAGCAAGCGCAGATTGGGTTGGGCACGAACCTCGGTCATTTTTTGACAACTCATTAGAGACTTTTGTCTTCCCTTTTCTCTCCTGGTTCACATAGGGATGCCCGGCTTCAAGTCTTGCGGGTCGTGCCGCCGTAACATGTCTGTGGCGGACCCCCACGATGTGCGCCTCTACTGCCTGGACACCGACCACGACTCCCAGGACTGTCGAGACTGTCGAGCCATGGCCCCGAAGGCCTTGCGGGAGCGGCGCCGGAAGTTGCTGGAGGTCCGGTATTCCACTTGCCGTCACTCCTCGGGCTCCAAGTCTTCGCCTTCGGACGCCATAAAAAGAAGTTGAAGAAGCGTGTTGGCTCTCCGACGTCCCCGTCGCTCCCCGGAGGCGGACGAGGGGGACAGGGGCTCTGCCCTTGCAGCTCCTCTGGAGCCGGGGAGTCCCACGGCCTACCCGCTCTACCCAGGTCTGTCGGCGACTCCCAAACAAATGCAAGAGTTTCTTGCTCCCATGGACCGCCTCTATGCTGGAGGCGGACATCGACTGGGATGGGTCTGAGGACCCCTTTGACCAGCAATGTGACTCCGAGCAAGATTGGGTGGACAACCTAGAGGACCCGGGTGAACTCAATGTTTCGTCTGACCCGGGGTTTGCCTCTCATCCGCCTACTATGGAGGAGGGTGCTTCCTACACCATGCTGCTCCGTCGGGCTGTGGAGGCTCTCAATCTTGACCTCCATACAGTGGCCCTCAAGACCAACCTCCTTACAGAGGTACTCCAGACGGCGTCTGCATCGTTGGAGCCCCTCCTCCCTTTCAATGAGCCCCTTACCGAAGTCCTCTTGGGCACTTGGTTGCGGCCGGCCACGGGGGCGGCGTTGGATAAAAACGTCGCCATGCGTCATCGCCTGGCGCCTGGTGATCCCGCCTTCCTGACCACTCACCCTACGCCAGAGAGCCTGGTCTTTCAGGCATCGATGTCGCAGAGTGCGTTTCCCACAGCTCCACCAGACAAGGACTCTAAAAGGCTGGAACAATTTGGCAAGAGGTTATTCTCTTTCAGATTCATGTGTTTAATTTCCCTTCTATTATGTAGTGGGCTACAGAACATTGTAGACCTATTGACAGATAGGGCCTTACAATTTGGTAGATCGGCTGTTCTGTCAAAATGTGTATATCCCGTTGTTGGGCATGGGCCTTTCTGCAGGGTTCTCCCCAAACATTTGCCTTCTTCCTCCTATTTTTTATGACCTGTTTTTGTTGGCTTTAGGACTCTGGGCTCTTTACCACTGCTAACCAGTGCTAAAGTGCATATCTTGTCTGCCTAAATTGCACCATGTGTGCACAGGACTTTCAAATCAAATGCTACTAGTGAGCCTGCAGCACTGATTGTGCCACCCACATGAGTAGCCTGCAAACATGTCTCAGCCCTGCCACTGCAGTGTCTGAGTGAGCAATTTCAAACTGCCATGTCGACCTGGCAAGTATACCCATTTGCCAGGCCCAAACCTTCCCCTTTTTCTACATGTAAGTCACCCCTCAGGTAGGCCCAAGGCAGCCCCATGAGCAGGGTGTAGTTTATTTAAAAGCTAAGACGTAGTAGTGTGTTTTACATGTCCTCATCGTGAAATTCTGCTAATTTCATTTTTCACTACAGCGAGGCCTATCTCTCCCATAGGATAACATAGGGATTGCCTCGAAATATATTTTTAGTTCAATTTCTCACTGGGAGCAAATAAAGATTTGGAGTTTGGGGTCTAGGAACTCACAATTTAAAAATACATATTTTGGTGAAGTTCTTTTTTAAATTGTAAGTTTGAAAATGCCACTTTTAGAAAGAGGGCATTTTCTTGCTTAACATTGTGTGCCTCTGCCTGTCTGCAGAATACACGTCTGGGTCAGGATGACAGCTGGTCTGTTTGTGCATTCCCTCTAGACTGTCACACAAAGGGAGCAGATGTGTGCCCGGCATATCTTGATGGTCCATCACCAGGCTCATGGGCCTTCCTGAGCTAGAGTGGTGGGAGGAGTTGTCACTGACACCTGAATAGGGCTGTGCCTGTGCTCACACAAAGCAGTCTCCATCCCCTGTAACATGTCTGAGTCATGACTGGGTAAAGCAGGGTATTTTGCCTACTTCAAAGGCAGAAAGGGGTATAAGTTTTGGACCGCTGACACTTCCGAACTGAGGACATTCTGCTGAGTGGAAAAGCTGGAGAAGCTGTCAGGAGGGACTGCTACTTTGCTGTTTACTTTACTGTGTTGGCCTGCTGCTTTGCTGCTTCTGTCCTGGGAGTGAAAGGACTAGACTTTGCTTAATGTATCCTGCTTCCAAGGTTCTGTAAGCGTTTGAGATGAACTTACCTCCTGTTAAGAAGTCTCACGGCCATCAAAGACTGCCAGTGCCTCGGTCTCTTCTGCTGAAAGTCCTGACTTGCCAAGTGGTGCCAAATCCAATTTCTGGGCCTTGAAAGTGCAACCTGGTGATCGTAAGGAGAAAATCCACACATCAACTCCCAGCATATGTTTTATTGATGCATCACAGCAAAATTCGAGGCATTGCAGCTGCCAGCACCGGAGCGTGGTCCCCTCTTGATGCAACGATGACAGCTTACAATGCAGGCCCAAGATTTCCATCACAGCCCATCAGAAGAACCGCCGCAGCATGAGTTTCGAGCACTGCATCACCGAAGTCCATGTCTCACTGCTCCAACCTCAACGTAGCACCTGCTGCATCACTGTCGAATCGAAGCAGCACATCTGCACATCGTCCCTGGGCGCCAATTCTTTATCAACACTGCACCACAGTGAGGAACCGAGGCCACATGTCTGGAAACCGATGCATCACCTCCCCTACCAGTAAGGAACCAATGTGTCACCTCCCCTGCCCATCAAAAAGGAACCATTGCACCACCTCCCCTGCCAAGCAATAAAGAACCAGCGCATCACGTCCCCTGCGTAGTAAGGAACCGATGCAATTGTTTGCTTTTCTGGTGCCTCAACTTCACTGCTCCTCGCACCAGCTTGGATTTTTGATGTACCTAAGGTTCTTAGTGCTAAAACACACTCATCTATTGATTTCCATAGACTAAACTTGCTAAATCCTTTAAAAGCTATATTTTGCTTTTTGTCGCTTTGGTCTTGTTGTATTCAGATAAATGTTGGCTATTTTTCTAAACTGGTGTGGAATCCTTTTGTAGTGTTTTCACTGTGGAACTATGTGTGTGTGTATGTACAAATACTTTACATATTGCCTCTGAAGTAAGCCTGACTGTTTGTGCCAAGCTCCCTTACCCTGACTAGAGTGAGGGTCCCTACATGTACAGGGTGCAAACCACAGCCAACTAGAGACCCCATTTCAAACACCGATCCACTGTATTAAAAGTACCATAGGCTGTAAAGCATTTGTAATGCGGCAATTGGGACGCCCACCACGTTTGTGATGGAGTATCTTGCCTGCCAAACTTTAAGTAAGGCCCATAATCATTATATGTCTTTTAAAGCATTGAAGAAAATCTGATTACCCAGCTTCCTAATGTTTTTTTTTCTTAGAAACATTTTAAAATGCGCTAACATGGTAGGGAGCGGAGCTTGCTGGCATCAAGATGGCCACTACTTAGGCAAGCTCCTGTGGCTGTCACCACTATCCTGAAAAATTCTTCAACGTTGCAATAATTACAGAGTTGGATGGGGCTGCCCTATATAGACTCTGAGGTGCTTGATGGCACTGTGACCTCCGTGAGAGAGCATACCCTGAGGTCGCCTTTCCTGCTGGCGGGCCCAGTGGCCCACGAGGACTGATAATATGGCAGGCCTGGTGGCATGAAACACGTTGCTGTGGACGGACTGCCTGCGGGGAGCGCATGACCATCTGGCAGTCAGGAGGCAGAGACAAGGCGCTGCGGTGGGTGCCCTGTGCTGCTGATCATTTAACAGACAGCTGTGAGGAGGTGAGCGGGGGAAGGCCTTTTCCCGGGATCCGGTAGCGATACCAACTTCAGCTGCGGGTCTGGCCTGGGCTCTCGTGAGGCCCACGCTGGCTGCTGTGTCTTGCTGAGCTCTGTGCCGGCTTGGTTGGGCTGCCTGGGGGTGTTACTGGCTCTGTGCCACTCCTGCGGTACTAGTTGCGAGTGGCGTCTTCGGGAGACACTCACCACAGTGTGGCTGAGAGTAATGGGCCGTGTGTCACTCTGCCCTCTGTGGCGGTGATCTCCCTACTAACTCAGCCTACGCTGGACAGCTGGAGCTGAATCAACCTCCCTTGCATGTGGTAAATGACGACACAGGGGTCATGCTGGGACCCAAGGAACTTTGATGAGTTTTGCACTGCAGTTTGATAGAGGAGTCCTGGTATTAATTGGACATTCTGAAGTGCTGATGCACCAGGAACTCTGATGCCCAGTATCTGTATCTTCAGTGGTGGCAGTGGCTAATACCCTGATGATGAGATGCCTACCTAAAAGTTTACACAAGTGATAGGTGCCCATACACCGATAAGGCGGGAGTGTAGTCCCTAGCTGTAGGCATCCTGAAAAGGTATTGCCACGCGTTGAGCACTTTGTAAAATTGTTAGAAGACGTGGGCTCTAATGCTGTACTGAAAAGGGGAAGCCTAATAAAAATCAGCCAAAGTTGTAGTTTGAACAACATAAATTGACGAGGGTGCCCGAGGATGGTGCAGCGACGCCTGAGCCGGACCCTGATGCCTCTGGTGCCGAGTTGGGAAGTCAGCTATGGCAAATCCTGACAACGATGCAGCAGTGTCTTACTACGATTGATGGTAAGATTGATTCCCTATCTTACAAAATGTACAGAATGTCAGAATGTATAGATAAACATGTAGAACAACTAGGCATGGTAGAAAGCAGAGTGTTGGAGGCTGAGGATGTTTAGGCCACATCTGCAGGGATTTAGAAACAGATGGAGAAACATAATCAACCCTGCAAAGTAAGTTTGAAGATTTGGAAGTTTGCTATCAGTAGAATAACCTTTGCATTGTGGGTCTTGCAGAGACCATGGCTACAGGCAATGGGGAAACCTCCATGGAGAGACTTCTTATAACTTTGCTGGGACGTGAGACCTTCTCTGATACATTCATGGTTGAAGGTGCTCACCACTCCTTGGCTGTGTGTCTGGTGCTAGAGACAAAGCCTTGTCCAATTATAGCATGTTTACCTAACTATAGAGACAGGGATGCTGTGCTGTTTATTGCTAGAGAATTACAAACTCATAGCTACGAGGGACCAGAACTATCCATCTTCCCTGACTTCACCCCACATGTGTAGGAGGCAAGGAGGCTGTTTTTACCGGTGAAAAGACATCTACATGAGCTCCTTATGGAATATGCAATGCTCTACCCAGTGCAGCTAACGGTAGCTGTCAATGAGAAGACTAAGATCTTTACTGACCCCCAAAGCCTTGCATCAGTTTCTTAAATGGCATGAAACTTCTAAGGCTGGTCGTCTCACGTCAGAGCATGTGGAGGAGCAGAGCCTCCCACAAACTTGGTAAACAGCATAGTAGTGATGCGTGTTTCAGTCACTTTTCAGTATTGGAAATGTAACAATTATACTGTTTTATGTATTTTTAATTCATTGCTGATAAGATAGTTGGGCTATGCTTTGATTCAGCCTGGCATATAGTGTTTGGAATATGGGGTATTTTTTTAAATATACGCCTACTAGATACTCTTGACTAAAGGTTGAATTAGATGTCTTTTGTTTAGCAGGTCACCCTCGCAGCATATCATGTGCAAATACTTTTCTTGGTGTGGAAGGGTAGCACTGTTGTATGATTGCTGTTAGAGGATTGCTGATGGATGCGACTACACTTTTCATTGATAGCCTTCCAACAACTTTCCTTACCAGGAGTGGTTGGCCGGTAACCACCACTCTCATGTGTGTTCCACACGGTTTCTTCAGTGATTTGTTGTTGGGGGCTTTGGGAGGATGTGGGGTGGGTCATAATTGGCTATGTCACAAGTTGGGGGACATGGCATGGGTGGAGTGTGGAATGGCAGTTTTAAGATGATGTTAAACAGGCACGGGCAGAAATTGACTAATCTAATGGGAAAACGTCACTCGCTGTTTGTGAGATCGTTGAGAGATGAGTGTTGGGATGGTGTACATTCACACTACATCAGCACATGGGACTGCACTGAGCTTTTAGACCTGGAATGTTAGAGGGTTGAATGATAATTGGAAGATACGTAAAGTGGCATTGTACTTGCAATGCCAGCAGATTGATGTGGCTATATTGCAGGAGAAGATTTTATCTCCCTCCACTGGGCTGCTTACTCAGTGTCATGCTGCTGGATTCACCATGCACGGGGGCTTCTGGTGAGGGCTCGCCAGGGATTTAGTATTAAATTACAGTATGTAATGTGTGGACATAGGTGAGAGAGATGCATTATCGTATGGAAGATTTATGGACCAAAATAAGATGATCCACAGTTTTATAATTCGCTCTTTAGAAAAATACCTTGCTATGGCCACATCCAGCACATGTGGGGTGGTGACTTTAATTGTGTACAGCCCCCTGAGTTGGACCGCTACAGAGGCCCTCCGAGATGGCTGTCTGTGGCAGCCAGTGCTATACCTGCAATCGCCAAGGCTAATGGCGTTGCTGGATGAATAACGCTATAGTACCCCACAGGGTAAGGAGTACACTCTATACTCTACTATTCACGACATTCACACGCTTATTGATTACTGGTTTGTTTCCCACAGTTTATTGTCTAATATACACCAGTGCAATCATTTACCTCGTACATACTCTGATAGCTTGCAGGTACGATTGGTCTTGAATGTCGAGAATCTGCAGCCGCGGGCATTCACCTGGCTTTTTCCGCAGTATTCACTGCTTAACGCGAAGAGCTGGTACAATCAATTGATTAATATTTTGATACTAACTTAGGCTCAATTACACAAATGGCTACTATTTAGGAGGCCTTTAAAGCTTATATTCGCAAGATTACTACTAAAAAACACGCAGGGGTACTTTGTTCCATTAGAAGTCATTTGCAGAAGTTGGCGACTGAATTAGCCGAGCTGGAACGCGCTTCTCAGAAGACAACAGAACCCCATATATTGGAGCAGATTATTGCCAAATTAGATGAGTTTAATGAGTTAGACGGGAAGGAGGTAACACACTTGGGAAGGTACGCTATTGCTAGGGTATACAGTAAGGGCGAAAGGGCTACTCTGGCAGCATTGGTCATAGCTAGTCGTGAAGAAAATGAAGTGCTGATAGTGCTGGATGAGAGGGGAGAGCCTGTGTGTGGTGTTGCAAAAGTTGCAGAGAGGTTTTAGAGGTAATATTCCGAATTATGCACTTCGCAACTCAGTTATGATGAACATCTTGTGGCGGACTACCTGACCCGTATTGCTATGACATAGCTGTCTAACACTCCAAAAGAGTGGCTAATGGATCCCCTCAGCTCAACCAAGATTGTCACAGCACTGAAAGATATGCCTATTAGTAATGCGCCCGGTGCTGATGGCTTCACAGTGGCCTTCTACAAGGCCTATCAGGATAAACGTATTCCAGACCTAGCAAATCTTTTTGAGGAGATGGTCCACGGGGGACTGATGCCTCTGACCATGCTGGATGCATTGTTTATTTCCCTAACTAAGGGGCTCATTATGATGGAGGATTTTCCGCATCCTCCGGGCCGGCGGAAGCCACCGCCGGCCCGGAGGATGCGGAAAATCCTCTGCGGACCCACCAAAGACCCACCGCCACATTAGGATGGCTGGTGGGTCCTGGTTTCAGTCCGCCGCTTTTCCGCCGCGGTTGACTTACAACCGCGGCGGATAAGCTGTAACATGGCTGGCGGTGTCTATCAGACACCGCCAGCCATATTAGGATGGAGTAAAAAGTATGCTTTTCCATGGCGGCTTTTCCGCCGTGGAAAAGCATACGGACCTTCACTTCGGGGGCCCTTTGCGGGCCCCCTGGGTGAAGGGGGGTGGGGGGTGCACATGGGGGGTACCTATGGTACCCCCCTGCATTTGCGTGCACAAAGCGGCAGGCACCGCGTGGTGCCTGCCGCTTTGTGCACGCAAATGCTGTGCATACATTTTTAACATTGCGGCGGGTGCAGCTTGAAGCTCCACCCGCCGCAATGTTAAAAATAGAGGATGTGACTGCCACCCTGGCGGTCACATCCTAATCTGTATGGAGGGACCGCCGCTGCCCCTGCGGACGGTCCCTCCTACTCTATGGTGGCGGACGGACTCAAGTCCGTCCGCCATCATAATCGGCCCCTAAATCAGGCAAACCAGCTGCTCTTTTTATAGGTCATTATCATTACTTAATACTGAGACGAAAACTTTTGCTAAAGTTTTGGCCAATAGGTTGGCACCCTTGCTTCCTGGCCTTGTTGGTCCAGAGCAGTCTGGGTTCGTCACAAGTTGTTACAATCTTCACACCCTGTTTGGCGCAATCTCTCCAATTGATCCAGACGTGCGAGCTGGAGCCATTTTCTTAGATGTGGAGAAAGCATTTGATTAGTTTGAATGTAACTTTATGCTGGTGGTGCTGCAACGCGTAAGGGCTGGTGCAACTTTTTTTAAGCCAATCTGAGCCTTGCATAGGGAGATAGTGGCGCATGTGAGAGTAAATGGCCTGATCTCAGCTCCGATTACTATCACAAGAGGCACACACGAGGGGTGTCCGCTCTATCCGCTTTTATATGCCTGGTGGCGGATCCTTTCATTTGTGCACATTACAATCTTAGCATTTCTGCATATGCAGATGATATGCTTTTGTATGTCTGCGAGCCCGAGCGTAACTTGTCTCCAGTTCTGCTTGAAGTGGTATTATTTGAAGGACACTCTGGCATGCATATCAACTGGAATAAATTGCTGATATTTCTGCTTGCTGAGGCAACGGTGCCCACCTAGATAGAGTTCCCGCTCCAGTCGACCACTGAGCCTGTATTCTATTCAGGGGTCTAGGTCCGTACTAATCCAGAAGTAGTTATATGCAGAAACTATGGTAGGGCTGTGCAGAGGCTTTCCAAAATGGTGGACATGTTGGTGCGTCTCCAGTTTTCTCTTATTGGTCGGATAGCAATCATGAAAATGGTTGTGCTTCCATGCTTTCTGTTTTTCTTTGCTAATACAGCGTTTTTGGTGCTAAATACATTGTTCAGTACTATATGCTCTTTACTGGTGCATATCGCTTGGGCCGGTAAACGACCTTGCATGCAGTGGGCCACACTTATATTACCTTATTCAGCAGGAGGACTTAATGCACCTATTTTTGAGGCATACTATTGGCCAGCGCAGACCATGTTTGCACATTTTTGGCTACATGGCCCATCGAATTTACCCCATTTGCACATTTTATTATATTGTAATTGCATTTATATAGTGCTTACTACCCCTGATGAGGCGTAGAAGTGCTTTTTCGGCGAATAACACGCTACTCCGGAACCCAGGAAGTATTAGTGTTGAATTAGTATAGTGAAATATGAAAGTAATTTGAGTAGTGGATAGGTTAGTCAGTATTTGGATTCAGAAGGATAGCAGAGGGATTGAAGAGGGACAGAGCTATGCATACATATATATATATATGTATATATATATAGCACTTGTTACCCCTGATGAGGGGTGTTGAAGCGCTTTTTCGGTGAGTAGCACACTACTCCGGAACCCATAAAGGCTTAGTGGTGAATTAGTATAGTGTAATATGAAAGTAATTTGAGTGGTGGATATTAGTCAGTTATTTGGATTGAGAAGAATAGCGGAGGGATAGAAGAGGGGGAAAGGGTTGCATTTATATAGTGCTTGCTACCCCTAATGAGGTGTTGAAGTGCTTTTTCTGTGAGCAGCACGTTCCTCGGAACCCATAGAGAATTAATGATGAATTAGTATAGTGGCATATGAAAATTGATAAGTGCCTAATTGACCATTTACTGTGGGGAGTGGGCATAAACCTGACATAGAATTCCTAGTTTCATCAAAAACAAGATGGTGAAACCCTTCCTCGACTGTTCACTTCAGGCTGCCCACCTTAGGGGTGTGCCCAGCATGCAAGTGTGACATGCCTTCTAAATAGCTAATTTCCCCGCTTCCTCTGGTGCAGAATGGGCCTCAGGGCAGGGGGTGGTGTTCCCCAGGACTGGGGGAAGCCAGGTTTGCACATCAATGACAGCAGTAGCTTTGAAGCCTCTGGCCCGGATGTGCTAAATCACTAGCTATCCTGCTGGAGGAGATATGAACACCTTCCTCCAGAGTAGGCATTGTTTCTGGCCTTAAAGCGCAGACTCTCACCTCCAGCGGGTCAGAAACTCGTCTGTGGTGGCACGAAGGTTGATACCAGTCAGCCAGCACACTAGAAGATTCGTAGGTTTCAGTGGGCACCTATAAGGTGCACTCTGGGTGCAGGTCTTCATACATCCGGTACTGGCATCAGTATTTTCAGTGAAGCCATTATGCAGCTGGGTAACTAGTAATGACTAGTGCTCAGTACATTTCTCTAAGAGTGCTTCCCTGCTCACTTGTACCATCTAGACATCACAGGGACATATCTGCTTAAGCAGTTGTGCCCTCACCTGCAGTGGCGGCTGGTGACATTTAAAAGTGGTGAGGCGTAAAACAATTCCCGTACTGCACTGTGGCGAGCAAGCGTATACACCAAGTGATGCAACAATGTTTTAATTTAGGCTGTTGTGAGGGAACATAGTTGGAGTGCAGAAGACTGAGATTTATGCTCACAATAATGCGCTGTTTAAATTGGCTTGCCAATACACGTTGCTATACTCTCAAGTTAAGAAATTTGTTTGGAAAGAGTCCGGGGTTCACCTTGTTTGAAGTCTGCTCATTTCAAAAGTAAATATTTTGTTTTTTCGTTTGTTTTTTACAAATTTGGATTCAGGCTTATCACACTAATCACCACAAGCTGCACTGACTATAATATTTCAAAGTTTGCTGCAAAGTGGGAAAAGATGTGCTTAATTTAACTTTGTACACATATTGATAGGTGCACAAAACCCCCAATATTTTTATAGGCAGCAAAACTGGAAACGCCCTGTAGTGTTTTCATTTTTCACCATGTAAATATGACTACAACAAGCGGGGGTGATTATTTTTTAATGATATTTTATTATTTTCTGTTCTCACAGTTGAGGGCACCTCATCTCCCTAAACTAGATGCTCTGACAGAACAAACAAGCTGATGTTATTTCAGTGATTGTCATATGACAACAAGATTCGCACAGAGAAATCAAATTTCAAGGCTAAAATATAATCCACTGTGGTTGTGCATAGTGTGTAGTCTTCGCCAAGTGCGGGGGTTGCTCTTTCCAGTTAACACACGGAGGGGGGACACTTGTAGCCGTGTTGATAGTGCCATTGTCAGCACTGGCAGGGGCAATGGGCGAAGCTAGATTAAGTTACTCTCTATCAGTCAGGCCGCTACCTCTCCCTGGCCCTCGTCTTCTTAGGCCAATGTTACACCAGAGGCATAGAAAATAAAATATCCAGCTCGAGGAGGGAGGCAATCAGTCTTTGTGCTTTGAGCATTTTTTCAAGGCCTCTGACGGAATCAGTACAAGAAAACGTGCAACGCTGGACAAGCCCCTTCATACAGGTGGGCAAATTAGTGACAGCTGTTCTCAATCCAATTTTAGAAAACGTAAAGCAATAATTCCTGAGAAAGTCACAGATGCTAAAGTCTGTTGTCATTGTGAATCTGCAAGGTTACAAGAGCAGGTATCCCCTAAGACAGATACAGTACTAGATAAGTCGTCTGGCTCATTTTCTCAAGAACAGAAGGATGCCAAAGAAAAAACTACAAATTCAAAGAGATTGTCCTATATGGGGTTGTCCATGCCCTTAGGTTCACATCTAAATAAGCATCCTAAAGACAAGATTTGGAACGGGGAATTTGTAGATGTGTTTAAACTACTTCATAGTGAGCTCCAATCTAAAGAAGGTTCCAGGGAGGAGGCATGGGAGCTAGCGAAGAGACCCAGGGTTCCCACTAACATTGATTCCTGGACCTCAGCCTTTCTGATTTTTGCAAGCTTTTACTGTGAAATATTTCCGGACCGTTCGGTCTCAAATTTGAAATACTTGGATACAATTAGAAAGGCTCAGGCAGAATTTGGAGGTTTTGCATGATTGCACTATGACGAGGAGTTTAGAGCCCGTTTGGTGTTAATTCCTGAAAACCCTTAGGGCAAAGTAGATAACGAGTTGTGGGTGCAGTGGATGTATAACCAGAGGCCTACTCCTGCATTGCATACCGCCAGTGGGCTGGCCGTTACCCCCGGCCCTTTCTTAACAGACCCACTCCAGGAGGGGTGGGATTATGGGCAAACAATGCAGCTTATGCCACAGGAGCCTGTTGGAACTTTAATAGGGGTTTCTGCCAGAAGTACCCATGTAAATACAGGCACGAATGTTCAAAATGTGGGGGAAAACATGCTGCGTTACAATGCTTTTGCGAACAAACCTCTAGCATTTACACACGTCAAGGCAGAGGAAGAGGCGCCCCTGTCCAGCCTCCTTTCAAAGGCAGTTACACCAATTGATATTCCCAATCTATGTCAGTGGCTTAGGGAGAAAGCTTTAACATTGGAGTGGGGGTTTAGGGAGGGCTTCAAACTCGCTTATCAAGGTCCCAGGTGACGCAGGTTTGCACAAAATCTAAAATCTGCAAAGCAATTCCCATTAGCAACAGAGAAAACAGACGGGCCAAAGACATGTCTAATATTTCTAGGCATAGAAATTGATAGAGAAAAAATGGAAGCCAGGTTACCAAAGGTAAAAGTGCAGGACATTGTGCAGTTACTGAATTACACTAGGGTGGCACGAAAGCTGACTTTATTTGAGATGCAACGGTTGTTGAGACATTTGAATTTTGCCTCCAGAGTAGTTAAAGCTGGGAGATCTTTTTGCAGGAGTTTTGATTTTGCCATGGCTGGCGTGTTATTACCGCATCACTGGGTCTGAGTATCTTTTCACATGAGAGCAGATATTGAGGTCTAGTTGATGTTCCTGCAAAGTTTCAATGGTGTTCCTATTAGGTCTGTTGACGAACATTTTGTGTGGTCTATACAGATATTTTCTGATGCTTCAGGAGCTAACAGTTTTGGACTTTTCTGGGAGGGTAAATGGTACGCTGAGCCTTGGTCTCAGCCCTGGATCATTGAGAAGCGCAGTATCGCATTCTTTGAATTTTTCCCCTTGATAGTTGCACTGTCAGTCTGGGGTAAGTTTCTAGCTAACAAATTTGTGCTTTTTCACGTTGATAACAGAACGGTGGTTTATCTGGTCAGTGGTCAGAAGGCAAAAGAAAGACACCTGATTCAGTTGTTGCAGAGGTTCATGCTGAGTTGCTTAATGTTGAATATAATGTTTAGAGTTAAGCATGTTTCTGGCCTGGACAACAATATAGCAGATGTGTTATCTCGTTTCCAGCGGCAGAGATTCCGTGGTTTGGCACCCTCAGCAGATCCATAAAAGACCCCAATTCCTCAAGAGCTGTGGTTGATAGCGGATGTTGGTGGAGCGCTCTCTTGCTAGCAACACGCAATTAGCTTACAGAAGGGCATGGGTGAATTTCTACCGTCAGGTGCGGTTTGTCATAACAATGATCACACAGGCTCTTTGCTACATAATGAGGACATACTGCGTTTTATGCTGAGCAACATGGATAAGGGCATTGCAGCCACTACCATTGCAGGAAAGCTTTCAGGAGTATCTTTCTATGGTAAATGTTGTTGGGGTTATGACCCATCTCTAGGCGAGTTAGTAAGAACAATGTTATTAGGTTGGTCTAAGATAAAGAAACGTGTGCCAATACTGCACAAACATATATCTTTTAAAATGTTGGAAGGGATTGTAACAACATTGCCCACACTTTGCTATTCCAAGTTTGAAGTTGCGCTTTTCACACTTTGCATGTTATGGTTATTTTTTGTTGCTTTCAGGGTATCTGAACTTCTAGGAAAGACGTTTCTTCAAGGTCTAAGATATTCAAATGTATCAACATCGTCAGTTTCCATAAGAATCCATTTAGAGTCATCCAAAACAGATCAGCGAGGTAAAGGGGTATCCGTGGTGTTGCGGAAACGTAGCAGTCCGCAATGCCCATGGTTCGCCTGGTTAAAGTTTCAAGAATTTTCTCGTTACCCTAATAGCAACTGCATTTTTCAGCACCAAGATGGATCTGCGCTAACGGCTTCTTAGCTTTTAGCGGTCCTGAGGATATCTTGCATTAGTGCTAAATTTTGAGATAGATTTTGGTACCCATTCATTTGACATAGGGGCTGCTTCAGAGGCTGCTAGGAGGGGTTTCTCGCTACAGCAGCTGTGTAGGCTTGGCCGTTGGTCATCAAATTGTTGTTAAAATATGTTAGAGATTTTAATGATTTTTAAAAAAAATCCATTTTGTTCTCGCTAACATATATCTCTTTCTAGGTCCTCACATACCTTCATCTGCATCCATGGCGAATGTATGGATTGTAGGACACTCTTTCGTCAGATAGGCGGCCAAACAAGCAGACAGAAGCCACTATGGTGCACATTTAGGTTTTAGTTTTGAGGACACAGACATTTTATGGTTTGGTAAGAGTGGGAAGAAGTGGGGTCAGCTGTTACCCAGTTTGAGCTAGTTGGCTTCTTCTAAGCCTTAACCTAAGGTGTTATTAATTCATTTGGGGGAAAATGATTTAGTACAGTTGTCTGGCCTAGGACTCCTTTTGGACGTAAAAGCTGACCTAGCCAAAAACGTGCTTTCTTGTCCCAATACAAAAATTGTATTTACTGCACTTGTACCAAGGCGGGTTTGGAGAAGCGTCGAGAACTTTTCTGCCATCGACAGGGCTCGGCGTAAATTTAACAGAGAACTACGCCAGTTCTGCCTCATTGACGACATTTGCTGGTTATCGCATGATGACATCGGTAAAGATGACTTTCAATTTTTTAGATCGTATTGGGTACATTTAACCTTCATTGCAAATAAATTGTACATTGTGAATATAAAAGATAAGTTATCTTTTATTTTGGGGCTATGTCCGTGGAGTTGAAGGTTTGCATAAGCGGCTTTCCTTCTTGTGTGGGGATCTATATGTTATTAAAGGATTTTTTGTTCTCTTTGCAATGTTGATTCTACGTTTCTTTTGGGTATTGCTATGGTACAATATCTGTTATAATTTATTCCAAACATGATAAAAAGGGGGTGTGGGGGGACAGGAAAAATGCCTTGGCAGGGATTTTTCCTGGTGACTGATTGGGACGGGACTGAGACAGATAGGAAGGGTTGGGGCAGGCAGAATAGCTTAGGAGAGAAGGGAAACAGAGATAAGGGGTTGGGTTGGAGGTTCCAGGTGGGGCAGAATTGGGAATCTATGTGGGGGAAAAATTCATGGGGGCAATCTCTTGGGGGATGGATATGGGGAAATTTCTATGGGGGATCGATATGGGGAGAATTCCATTGGGGAATCAATTTGGGGGATATTTCTTTGGGGGATCGGTATGGGGATTTGTCATGGAGGATCATAAAGGGGTGACGGGGCAGGGTTTCTCTTATTGAAAGTCATTGATTGCATTATGATTCTGTTTTGTTGTTGCTAAATAAAAGCCACCTTTTAACCCCTATCGGTCTGCAATGTGTTTCATTGCCCGATGGGGGGCTTGGGGGTGGCATTAAAAAAATGCCACACCTGAGCAGCTTCGGGCAGGTGGTATCGCCTAAGAGTGAGCGCGTGCAGGCAAGGCACCTGCTTTAGAAGGTGGCATTTTCAAAATACCCGTTCTAATTAATTCCAGTTGGGGGTCCCTAGTCAGGTAGGCAGGAATAGCCCTCACCCAGCTTTGCACATGGGGAGCAGGAAGACTCTTCGAGACGATGAGCACAAAAAAAAGATTTCACATAGTCTCACGAGGGAGCACCAAGCAGTGTGAGCACTTCTTAAAACTGCTCCATGGTGAGTTCAGTCTCTCCCTTTAGTTTTCCCCGATGCTGGTAGGTAAGGCAACGCCCCCTACGCCCCCTAATACCAGCCGCCACTGTCACCTGTAATATAATGTACCCTGTCTTAGGGCTCTAAAGCCTGATCTAGGGGTGTCTTAGATACAAGACATGCAGTGTACTTGGGTATTGCACACAGGGTGTGCACAATGGCATGTTTTCTGAAGGGCTTACGCCCTTTCACACATCACTGCAGTGGCAGTCCGTATGCAGCTTTGGTGGGGATCCCTTTAGGGTGAGCGTGATGGAGCAGCCCCGTTGTCTCTTCCTCAGTTCCTGCTTGACAAGCCACAGCACCGCTTCCACACTATTGACCCTATAGGAGTCAGAAGATATATTTTGAAGAAATCAGCAGATGTGCTGCAGATCAAACTGCCAAATTCCCCATGATTACCCTTGGAATGGTGCGTATGGTTAACATTGGGAAGGGAAAGGGCAGTGACTGAAGCATTGTGTTAATTGGGGATAAAATACATGGGTGATTTTTTTCACAGACACAGTGCTTCGCATTTGGGAACAGATTCAGCTACCAGTAAATGATCCAACCTTGCTTAGCCAATATCATTATTACTGTGCACGCCATGCCCTGCGCACACTATTGGAAGATGAGGTATAAGAGCCTCTCGAAATGGCACCTCTCACATATCTACTGCAGACCCAGGCCCCCTGAAGAGCGATAGTGATATTGTATGCTTATGTGCAGGAACATAGGCACCCAGATTTAAATAAAGCTCGTCAGGAATGGCAAAATGATTTGGGCACAGAAATACCAGAGAGACAGTGGGCTTACTGGCTGCTTGGTAATTCGTACCATCTCGTTGAATGGGTGACATCGACTTGTGCATTTTAAATAACTTTACCAGGTATATTATGCTCCAGCGCGATATACTTCAAATATAGATTGCAGGACAGTTCCTGTTGCCCTTGATGTGGGTGCAGGGAGCTGGTTTCACCCATTTGGCATGGCACTGCTCGGGAGTTCATTGTTTCTGGCTTGCAATATTCCAAATTTTGCGTGAAATCAAGGGGTATTGTTGGACTTGGCCCTTTTTGCAGGGTCATCCCTGAACTTTTTGCCTTTCTCCTATATTTTTTCAGACCTGTTGTTGGCTATTTTATGACTCTGGGCAATTTACCACTGCTGATCGGTGCAAAAGTGCATATGCTCCCAACTGTAAATTAATGTATTGATTAGTTGTTCCATGATTCGATATTTGGTTTACTTAGTGTTGACCACGCCCACATTTCCACCTACAAAAAAATCCTTCATCTTCCGAATTTCATTCAGCAGGCTAGACTATGTCTGGAGCTGGGCCTACAAAGACAATCAATCTATTGTGAGGGAGACACCTTGAAATACTTTATAAGGATATTAAAATCTGCAGACAATACCCTAAAATACCGGCTGAAAGAAACTTTTGGCAGTCCTGGAAATCCATGGAATCGTCAGATCACAAAGACCATAAAAACGCTAGAGATCAATAACTCTTCTTTACTTTCAGACACTATTCCATAGCCAGTCTGGAAAAGGGTTATTAATAAGCAGGTCAAACTAATCTCCCATCGGATGAACCTTCAGGCTTTAAAAAACATCTACCATCCTGATCCCCTTGAACACCTCATACCTTCCCGGGAAACCGCAATCTTATCTCCTTGAAAATCTAAATGCAGCGGCTCGAAAGAACATAATGTTTATGCGCCTTCTAGGTCTGCGTTCTACGGCCTTTAACCAATGGGGTCCAACAATCGAGGGGGGGCCTGCAGACTGTGCAACTACCATACTGAATCATGGCTGCATCTTCTGTGCTGCTGCCCTGCCCTGGATGCCCCTAGAAGACTTCTCTTAAAACCATTATATTTAAAATGGGGCATCCGGTCATGCTGGGAGGCATTGGCTCTGTGTTTTACGTCCACAGATACTCAAGTGCTCGCAAGGTCTGGAAAGTTTGTGAGACTCTTAGACAATCTTTTTTTACCCACCTTGGACCCTGTGCTCCCAGCTCCTCCACCCCAAAAACTCATCACAGACTTTTTTTGTCCCGTTGTTTAGTACTTTCTGTCTTAACCCATTTTATTTTAGGCCTAGCACAGTAGTGCGACCCACTGGTAACCACAAGACTGCTTTTATTTGTATAGGATTTTAAACCTGGACAGTTTGTTCTTCCAATTTGGCTTTCTAATATGATAATTGTGTTAATGTTGGAATTTTATAACAATGGTTTTAAGTAACTGCGCTACTTTAATAAACTACAAACTACAAACTTGTCAGACCCTAGTACACTGCACTGAGTGTGCCCAGGGTGTAATTCCAAATACTTCTAGTGGGCTTGCAGCACTGGTTGTGCCACCAACAGAAGCGGCCTTGTAAAACGTGTCTAAGGTCTTCCATTGCAGAGCCTGCGTGCAGTATGATACTGTCATGCTGACTCGGCAAGTGCACCCACTTGCCAGTCCCTAAACCTTCCCTTGACTTCATATTAGTCACCCCTACGGTAGGCCAACAGGCAGGGTGCATTGTAAGTACAAGGTAGGACAAGCCCTGATGTGTGTGGCATGTCCTAATAGTGAATTACAGACATTTTCATTTTTCACTATTGCAAGGCTACCTGTTCTCTATAGGCCAGAATAGGCTGCTAGATTATTACATGTTTATAATCCTAACAGGCTCAAAGAACATGGTAGAAATTCGAGTTTAGTATTCCTGGATTCAGAATAATAAAATACATCTTTTAGTGAACTTTATTTTAATACTTTGTGTTAGCAAATACCACTTTTAGAAAGTAGGTATTTGCTTGCCTAAACCTTTCAAGTCTGCCTCTGCTAGGTTGTGTACATCATATCTGGAGTTTGAGTGACAGGGCTGGGGGATTCCAGGAGACAGAATGAGTCAGCCCAGTGGTGAATAGAGAGATCTGCATCTAGATGGGAAGGAGGACTTGCAACGGGACCTGAATAGGACTGTGCCCGCCCCTCACAGTGCTGGTTCAACCCACTTGGTGCGTCTGATGTCTCTGCCCTGCACACTGAAAGAAGAGAAGGAAGACTGTCAACAAAGTGCTCCAGGACTGTACTTGCCTTCCACAATGCTGGCTCCACCTCCTGTGGGGCGTCTGATGTGCCTGACCTGCACTATGAAAGGAAAGGAGAAGTCTGGTAAACAGAGTGCTTCAGAACTGGTTTGGACTAGGCACAGGCCCCTCTCCCCTCAGAGTACAAAGGATTTTGGGGTATAAATATTGGGACCCTGTTCCAAGAAATTAGATCACTACTGGATTTACAAGACAAAACCTCTGCTGAGGAGAAGGAACCTGAAGAAACTGAGGAGAGACGATTCCCAAGCTGAAGTGCTGCTTGGGGGATTGGCATGCAGTGGTTGCCTGACTGCCAAAGAGAGGAGAAAGAACTTTGTGGACTTTTCTTTCAACTTGTGCAAAAGATCTCCAAGGGCTTGGAAGAGAGCTTGCTCCCTTACCGAAGTCCCAGGACCAGTGGACTTCACCAGCCTTTGTGAATTGCTGATGGAAATGCTGTTTCAGTGGCTACAGAGGCAGGGAGATGTGACCGACTCTCACGACCGACCCAGTGTCCTGTAGGCACTGCATCAAGCATCGTCCACCTTGAACAACGCAAGCTCTGCGCTCACCAACTCCGTCCTGTTGCCGTCACCGAGCCGTAGCCTGCACCGCGACTGGTGGACACCGCAACACGCAACGCCTCGCTACACCGACTCGTACTGGTCTGACCAAAGAGGTCCCTGCTGCTGAGTCTGAGTCCTGTGACTGCACTGGAGTTGGGCACCGCCTCGCACGCTTCGCGACGCATCGCCTGACTCGCATCGCTGTCCGAAGTGATCGACGCTAGCTCCCGAACTCCGGCTCCGCCACCGCACTGCAAGCTGCAAGCACCGCATCGAAGCACTGTCTCGCCCTGCAAAGCAAGCCTTGGATCCATCAACTCTGTCAACCGGCCGCTGCCTGCACCGCGGGACAACACGTCCTGCACCGCTTCCTTTCTGCACCGCGACGAACACCGGAACCGGCTCGCACATCCGTGCCAGCCGCCTCAAATAAAAGGTACTGTGACTGAGTCTGTCGACATTTGAGTGGGCCCGTACCGACGCGGTCCGTTGGATTTGCTAGACTGTGTTATTTTCAACAACGCTGTAGCCGGACCAGGCTAACGACTTGCACAGAACCTTGATTTAAGCCTTTTTTACAAGAAATCTTGAAATCTAATAGTACTGTGGATTCTTTTTGTGGTTTATTGGTCTTGTGGTAACTCTATATAAAATATACTTATTTTTGATATAAAACCTGTGTGGTATCCATTTGTAGTGTTGTCACTGGGTTACTGTATGTGGTCACAAATGCTTAACTAACGCCTCTGAAATAAAGCCTTGCTGCTCGTGCCAAGCTACCAAGGGGATGAGCAGGGGTTATTTTATGAGTGTAATCCCCATATCCTGACCAGAGGAGATAGTCCCTATTTGTCACAAGTACCTACCTGTGCCAACTAGAGACCCCCAATTCTAACAGGGATGCACTGCCTGGGAGACCTTTGGTGGCGCTCCTGGGTAATGACTGTGATGTGCCTAAGTCATTTCGTTTGTTTGTATGAGCTTCATTCAACAAAGGATGTCATAGAAGCTATATGAATGCATTTTCATAAAACGAGAAATAAAAGCGTACAACGTCATAAACGTATCTGAGTAGACAATACAACATAATAGCCCATTGGACCCTTGACACAGTAAAACAATTGTCATATTCAAATGATTAAAAATTAACGCGTAAAATAAAAATGTACAGTTAATACATTAGTTAAAAATATGCAATAAGAACGGAATATAAACAAATAGCATTTCATCTTAATAACAAGCATTCATAATGTTGCAGTTAACTGAAGAGTTTGGGATTTCTCCTGGGATAGCAGCAAAGAATGGCAAATAAAGAGCTTGTGCATAGGAAACGGTTTTATATTTTATATTTGGCCGGACAGACTTGGAGTCGTGACACAAATTTGTCACAAACTCGTCCAGATTAAAGCGGCGCCATTCTTAAGAGGGCTTTCCACCTAATAAGCCATGCCTGGCTAGGAAACGTAGTTATTCAACAAGCAAATGAGACCTCAGCATGTGCAGGGCTGTGTTGTAATCCCATATGCATAATTGCTGACAAATCAATTTTAGCCATTTAGCCTGCGAGATGTTATAAGCCGGGCATGAGAACATTACATGGGCAATGCTTTCTAACGAGGCTCTGCAGCACGGACAATCTTTTGGTGTCTCGTTGCAAGAGTGCCATTTCATGGTCATCTCGCAGACAGGGAGAGTTCCAAACCTGAAATGTATATACAACATCCTGTCCCTAGGGACCTGGATTATGTCAAGAAAGGGCTCAAGATATCTAGTTTGTTTATTTGAATACAATTCCATTGTTAATTTGCCCAAATTAGGTTTACGGCTCTCCCGTTGGTCTACCCATTACCAATAGAGTCTCTTACGCTTGTCTCTCCTTGGGGGTTCATGGCTATCCCAATGTGCTTGGAGTCCAATGGCTATCAGCATTTTTTTAACATTGGAAATCCAGCCTATTTTGCAGCCGGTATCTAGTCAGGGTGATCTCAGTAAGAGCTTCGACATAAGGGAGAAGCTCTGGGGTCCGCCTAATGCGAGCCCAGAAAAGTAATGGGCGTAACCTGGCTACATCTCCAACAGACCGCCTGCCCATATCCAGCAATAGAGGGGTAAGAGGGACGTTTTTGGGTAAGTCTTTTCGATGACTGGTGACGTTGGGCCTACTATTAGTGAGGCATAGAAGCTCTATGCAATGGATGAAAGGGCCTCTACCGACGATATTGGAATGGCATGCAGACATGGCATATTGCAATACACAATCTGATGCTTCTAATGCCCTTATGCAATCATGTAGCTGTCCATGTGATATATGGGGACCAGAGCAGGCATACTTGATCTGTATGAGTCAAGACAATGGGAGTTATGACAATCACGGAGATACCATATGTGCGTTGGTTGCTAGTGACAGTTAGTTAGGACACTATGGTGTGATGGAATACTTCTGTGATTAAATTATTGTTGTGTTGATTTGGAGATCGCAGTGTGCTTTTGTGAGGGTTAAGAGTGTGACATTCCACTGTTAATGATCAATTCTGGTGTTCCACGTCTGATTCTTTCTCGTGTTGGTGTGACTAACAAGTCTTTCGCTCCTTCTTCACTGTAATACCCGCTAAGCTATGTACAACCTTTTAACAGTTGCTCATATAACTGCTCTGACTGTAACTGAATGCTTACAACTGCTGTATTGTTCGTTCATATGCAAAATGCTAAATAAAGATTTAAAAAAACAAAAGGTGCCAACACCAACATGGTAACAACCAACATGGTAACAACATGTTGGTGTTGGCACCATGGTACACCAACATGGTAACAACTTTTTTACAATTGTAGTGTCCCTTAAATACATTGGGCACGATTCACAAAGGGGAACTGAGACAAAAGTCTAACTTTATGACTTTTGGTATTCACAATGGGTATTTCCTATTCGTAAATGCCATTTCGGACTACCAAAAGTCGTAAAGTTAGACTTTTGGTATTCACAATGTAGTAAATGCCCTTTTTAAATACAGAAATTCGTAAAGATAGACTGTTATCTCAGTTTACCTTTGGGAATCAGGCCCATTGTGTGTGGCAATTAGCACCATCTGCTATATAGAAGTAAGGAAATCTGAAAATATGTTTATTGAAAAGGATGACTTCCGATATCTTATATCCCATCATTTTGCAGAACATTATGCGAAGGAGACATATGGTCTCAGATTCTTCGCAACTGATCATGCAAAGACACATGTATGACTGGGTGATACAGAATGTTTTATTAGAAAGAAAAGACTAATTTGGGTTTATATACTCTCTGTCATGGTCCTGAATGGGATTAACAAAGATTATTATTATTTATTATTATTATTATTAAAACGTACAATAAAACTTTTGGTGAACATCGACTGGGCAGAGTACATTCTTTCTCGTCCCTGGGAATTTTATTTGATGGTCGTCTAAATTTTAACAATTTACTAGAGGAGAAATGTCGTATTTTAATTAGTTGCTCTGGGCAATCATGATTTTTGCACAAAGGTTACGTTGTTGGTCACCTGAGCAAATTTTGAGATTATACACCTCAATGTGTTGCGCCAAAGTCCTTTATGGAAGTGAGGTATGGGGTTTCATTGATGTGAAGCAACTCCAAATGGAGGAAAATAAGTATTTTCGGCGTTTGCTCAAAGTGTCACAGAGTACGCCAATCCCATATCGTCCATGAAGAACTTGGCGCTCACTATATCAGGGACTGGCTGAGAGTTAAACCCCTAGTCTGCTGGGTCAAAATTTGGGCAAACACGGAGGCATCATTCAGCAGGCAGATCATAGCAGACTGCCTTGCTCGTGATCAGGGGCTTAATATCCCATTGCTAAAGTACATGAAGGACACCCTTGTAGGAATAGGATGTGCAGAACTTTTTACTAACCCCTCTAAAGTATCCATGCAGGATAAGACTCTGGTTAAGGACAAGTTCTTTAAGCACGTCACAACACTTAGGGACGACAGGGAGCTGACTAAGCCATCAGTAAGAAAATATCTTTTAACCAAAGCATCCATGGGCATTGAACCTTATCTGTCTTACTTTCATAATGCCATGATAGATTCTTAATGACACAGTTCAGGTTATACCTTCTGCACCACGTACTAGCTGACCCGGCAGGATATACACCGTCATCAGAGGTGAAGGGACCATGTGGCTGCAACCAACGGCCTTCACAGGATACCCTTCACTTTGTTTTACTATGTCCCTATTATTCAAAGCCAAGGAGCCTTTTTTTAAAGAGAATTTTAAAGAAAGCCAGATTTAAACACGCAAGAGTTGCCTTGTTATTTTTAAAATTGTCCTCAGACGCTTTGACCCTGTTTTGCACTGTTCATTTTTTAGGATTAGTGGCCCGGCTTAGAGCTACAAGGGGAAACCGCGAGATTATAGGCTGACTGGGAAGTCACCCCTTGTTTATGGATCTACAAAGGAATCGGCTGAAGGGAGGGGCACCTAATCATTGATATATCAAACGTGTATTTTGGAGAATGTTTGATTGTTGAACTGGTTTTAACTCTGATGTATTTTATCTGTATTTTTATGGTATTTTTTTATATTGAATAAAGTGATTGATTGATTTTTATTATTAAAGATTTATGAAGCGCGCAGCTACCCAACAGGGTTTCCCCGAGCTGAGCAGGACAACGTGCAAACCGAGGTTGCATATAGTCAAACAGAGGATTATACTGGTTATAAAGAAAGGTCTTTAGCTTCTTATGGAATGCTAAAAGCAACAGATGGATCCTAAGTTCCAGAGGAAGGGAGTTCCACAGTTTAGGTCCAAGGTAGGAAAACGAGCGGCCTCTCATAGGAGTAAGCCAGACTCTGGGAACACAAAAAAGTAAGAGTCTGGCTGATCCCAACTGATGAGATCCTGAATTAGCTCCCGGTTTGTAAACATTTAACTATGAAATTCATTCTGAATACAGTGTATCTTGCAGGGATGATTACAAGACGACGTTTTCCTCTTTATATGTGTGCTGCAGTATGCAGCACAAATAGAAAAAGGGAAAACAAGGAGAAATTAGGATTTTTTCCTAGTTGTGCCTCCTTTACGCCTCACCTGAGGAGGCGCAAGTTTTGGGCACTGCCTCAGAGTTACAATTTCTCTGAAATCTGGGGAATTGTGAAAAAAGTATTGGATGTTTCTGGGAACACCCCCAGCAACACCCAATGCACTCCCCTTAATGCAGAAAACTGCGTTAACGTGAACTAAATTTATGAGGCAGCATGAAGTCAAAAAAAGTGGCTTAGTGCTGCCTCATAAATATGGAGCAGGCTCCAGCACCATAGAATGTCACAAAAAGAGGCGTTCCAACGGTGCAAGTTGCCTCATAAATGAGGCTCTTGGAGTGGGCCTATTCTTAGGTCTCACACTTTCACGATTTTCAGGTATAAAATTGTGTATTGTTTCCACACTTACTGTGACAGAGTAAAAGAGAAAAGAAGGAAAAGTGACCTCGAGCTGCAGTAATTTAGGGCTTTGGGAGAGACAGAAGCCAGTCATAAAGGAGATGTTGATTTAGCAATATGAACTAATACCATAACAACTCCAACAGTAGGGTCAGGTGCCTCCCTAGGTTTGCTAACAGGAATATATAGGATAATTAAGGAAAGGGCAACCAAGGATTAATGGAGTCACAAGACCAGTGAAAAGATGCAAGGGGTGGATCACAACAACAGTGATACATATGTGACAATTCTTCTACACACTACCACTTTTGTATTTGATATTTGGTATCCCTTATATCTTAATAGTGGTCCATCAATTTTAAAGTAGATTACTCCATTGACTAAAAATGTTGTCCTGCCCACACGCATAAAAAAGACAACAAAGAAGAGAATAAACAAGTGGGCAGTAGATGGATGGCCACCACTGCTGTAGATACAGTAGCACCAGCCCTAATTTCCCCAACAAAGAGCAGGCTACACCTAAATATTAGTGAATATGTGCACCACCAATGCCCCTGTGTTTTGTCAGTTAAGCCATCAGTATATTGGTAAAATCTTGTATGCATTTAAAGGTCTGCCTCCAAGTTGTCAATTTTCAGCTGCACAGAATGACAAACCCAAAGAGGTAGTTAAGGAAACAGTAGGCCAGTAAAAAGAAGACCTCTACAATAAAGGCATCAGCTGGGAAGCTGTGGGATAATATAGAGGCCAACATAAAGAATTATTAGGAGTAGCACCACAGTTACCAGTCTTCAACTAGTTACACTGCAAGTGACGGAAGTGTTTCTCTCAATGGCTGGGAATTGGAAAGGGAGCCACAATGATAACAAATGAGCCATTTTAGAAGCAGTGGAGGAGCTAGTGCACTGGAAATGGATGAATTGTAGGTGGAGAACCCTATTATCCTGTTAGACAGAGTGGCTTTTTCCCACTTGCCAGTTGAAGTCAACACCCAATAACCTCACTCTTCCCCTACAAGAAACTTGTGCAAACGCAACAAGGATGTGTACAATTCCCATGCAACACCCCTTCAAGTTGGACCTCCATTTGGCCACCTCCTAGTAACTGAGGTGGCAAACATAGCTACAATTGAGTCCAGAAACAACACTATAGTGAGTGCATTGTGTTGATGATTTTACTTAGGGTTAATGATTCTCTTAGACGCCGAATATACACACAGCTTGACTGACAACTGAAAGTGTTTTTTTACAAATTGATATGTTTGTGTGTGTGTGTTGTTTTGTCAATGGAAATAAGGACAAATGCAAAAATTAGTCAAAGCGTGGATGAAAAGATGCATGAGTGCAAGGATGTATGATGGAGTGCAGTATTGATGGGTGATTCTGTGCATGGATGGATGAATTAGTGACTGCATGGGTTGAAGTATCATGGTGCTTTCAGTCATAAGCTAGATCTACTGAATTTGCCACTGTTTGTTGTAAAGAAATTCCTCTTTTTGCATAATCACCCTCAAGTTTTGGATTGATGTTGCTAGTTATTTGACTCTGAAAGTGCACTGAGTCCTGCCGAACGGGTCAGTGCTCTGGCCCTTAAAATAGTATATGTCTAATTGGCTCACCCACAATTGGCATAAGATACCTTACTTGTAAGTCCCTAGCATAAGGTCCCAAAGGTACTCAGGGCCAGTTGAATACTGGTTACTCTGTATGGAATACAGTACATTACAACGCTATGTATTACATTGCAAGCTTTTACAACACGGTTGTTACAACGACCGCGTTGTTAGTACGCATTGCATTTACATCGCAAGTCTTTAGAACGACTTGCTGTAGGGGGCGCGCTGGACTTAGGAATAGTATTATTTACTATTCCTACTCCAGTTTGCTCAACAGTAGGGAAGGTGTTGGAATTCATTTCCACACCTCAGCGCCCCCTACAGCGAGTCGTTGTAACGTCTTGCGATGTAAATTCATCGCTTACTAACAAGGCGGTCGTTGTAACAACCACATTGTAATAGTTTTGCGATGTAATGACAGCGCTGTAAACACTGTTTCTCCTCCACTTTGCGATTTAAACCAATGGCAAAGCCCAGATCTTCCTTTTTAATATTTCCAAGCCAAGCCAAAGACAGCCCTACTGAGCCCTAAAGGCAGGGCCCATACTATAAAAATATGGACATGTGTTTTGTTAACTTTACATGTCCTGACAGTAAAAAACCTTTATTTCTGGTTTCACTGGGGAAAGTCTAGTAGCTCCATTGGTGAGTATAGAGTTACATGCTGACAAATCAGCTGTGTTAACTTCCAAATGGGACTATTGAACATCTTATTCCAAGATATCAAACAAATCATTATATGAAACCGGACTTGTTGCTCAAGTAGAATATAAAGTAGTTTGTGTAGCTTTCTGCCCTCCACTTTGTTACCCAAATTTTCCAGTAGCCATTTATTGTTGCACACATGCTGCTGTCCTTGAGGCAGCCTTCTGCCTTCATGGGGAGAGGTCAGATTGACTCTTAGGAGGGGGAACAAAAGACCTACTTAAGGAAGAGGTGTGACCTCCTCCTGGCAGGATGGCCAGAGTGGGTGTGAGACCAAAAGACGAGCTTCATAGGGGAAGCTGCCTTTGAAGGGTAAATGATGATAGTTACACATGGAAGGGGCTGCTTTTTTGTTTTAGCAAACAGGCTCGTATCTCGGGTACCAAGGGAGAAGCCACTAGAAAACCGTTTTTTCAGAGGGTTTGCAGCCCTCAGGTAGCCATACCTCTGGGTTGGGCTAGGAACCTCTACACACCCAGTGAAGGGTTCTGTCATGTTGCGAGTTGGCAGAATAATGCATTGTTGGCTAAATAAATGCCACACTTTACAGGAGGTCATGATCAGGCAAGAGGGGACGTGGTAGTCTATTGTCTAGTTAGTTGCCACATACCCCTAGGCTCATAGAGGGCATAAAAGTGGCACCCCTGCTACTCAGATCCAAGATCACATTTGTACTAGAGGGAGGCCAAAGAAAGACTGCCCTGCTGTTCCCTGGGCACTGAAAAAAGAGACTGCAGCAAAGCCTGGGCTGCATCTGCTGCATCTTAGGCTAATGAGGAGAGAACTGTGTCTGTGATGTCCTGTTCATCGCAAAGTTGTCCTCATTCACAGAGATGGTGATTCCAAGAGTCATTTGGATGACTCCCTGTTACAGTCATTGGAGGGCAGTTTAGCCACCCAGCATGGAAGTTATAGGAAATTAAAGGGAAAAAGTGTTTTTTCTTTAACCTGAGACCAGTAGAGAAGTTATTTCATGCTTGACTTCAACTACACTTCGTGGGACATCGGCCCTTGAGGCAAAAGTTGCCTCAGAGGCCAAAGTTGTACCAAGTGATGGCAACAGGAAGACCCTTGACACTGGCTCACCATCCTCAGTTTCTTTGAACATCCTGCATCCTTTGCATCAGTACAACTCTATTGACGTGGTTCGCCCATAGGACCAGGAACTGTACTGGAGAATGCTTAAAGTATGAGTTAACTGTTTGAATGGACCTTACAAACCACTATGACAAACTTCCTGATGGAGTTGGTTCCCATAAGAGTGCCTCTATAGCAGTTTTGAAGCTACTTGCTTTGACTAACTCTAAACTGCGAGCCACTGTAGATTACAAATATTAATCGCATTAGTGAAAAGCATTGATTTATTATTTCTTTGAAAATTCATATCTCAGCAACCTTTCAGTGAACTTTTGCAATTGAGGTGTATATTTAAGAGAAAAATACAACCTACTTTTATCAATTGGTGTCAAATTTTTATTCTGTTGCGTTTTCTTCTTATTTTAGCTGCTTTGGTACTTCTTAATGCTTTACACTTGTGCCTTTGCTAAAGTCTGACTGCTCTGGGCCACAGTTAACCAGAACTCAGGTAAGGCTTAACAAATGAACCTGACTGGACCTGGTATGTAACTGACATTTAATTACATGGTGAGGTAACCAAGCTGGCTGCCATTTCTAAAGCATTGTCAGGAACTGATGTAATGACAGTTCCTGTCCATGCCTAATGAAGTTTGGTGTACCAAATTGTTTTCTTTCAAAAAATCTGAAGCAGCATTTTCTTCTTGAAAATAGAAAAAAATGCTCCCCTCACCTTAGGAGTCCTCTCCCATGGTGAGGGGAGCATTTAACAATGTTCAGTGCCTCTTAATGGTGGTGACAGGCAGAGAAAATGTACCCCCAATTACGCCCATCTGAAT
Source organism: Lissotriton helveticus (assembly GCF_964261635.1). Classification (NCBI taxonomy): domain Eukaryota; kingdom Metazoa; phylum Chordata; class Amphibia; order Caudata; family Salamandridae; genus Lissotriton; species Lissotriton helveticus. The sequence goes on along the minus strand of NC_136070.1, from coordinate 621,363,050 downwards.
TAGATTGGCAGAATTACATATGTCAACCTCCGATGGCCCTTACTCCACAGGGCCGTCAGAGTGGTTTAACCATGTTGGAGATGGAGTAGACTCTGGTGTCCTTAAACCAAGGTCCACTCGCATCTAAATTCGCAGGAGGATTGCATTCTTGGCGGTAGGGATACTCCTTCACCATTGAGTCTGAGTAGCCTTATCACCAATAATTAAATCAGGCCCAAAGTTTTCATGTGAAAGGCATTTTTTGTTTCTTTAATAACATGGTGCAATTTGATGAATCTGCACAAAGTATTTATTGTTTTATTTAAATCATCAAACACAATGTGACCTGGTCCTGCTTCAGGAACAGTTTGGCTTGGATTTCTACGTGTCTTTAGCTCCCACAATTTTGTGTGCTATGTTGGCAGTTATTCATATACTGTCTATCCCCGCGAATCCCGGTTCTATTTTCTTGTTCTGGTCCCTGCATGTGCAACCCAGTGTGTGGTGCGACATAAATTCTAAAGAATGAAAAGAAATGAAAAAAGGAGTGAACAGGTATGCAGTGCCTCACGGAAGTAACACCATGGGAGTCCATTGGTAGGTTCTCACCAGTGGGCTCAGGTTCTCGTCATTAGCACAACCATACCAAAACATAGCAAACAAAGATAATGTGCAGAAATAGGGAAAGGATAATAAAGCCAGTGGTGAAAATACTGGTAATGTGAGCGCCAGGATGTGTCTCCCTTTTGCTTGTAAAATCTGACCCATAATAAGGTGGAGCCTGATGCTCTGGAACCACGTTATTAGAATTAAAAATGAGCTAAACCTACACTGGCTATGCCCCTTTTATTCTATGCCATGGGTTTGCTCACGTTAAAAGACACTCTGTTGCCTTCTATCTCCATAGAGGGCCAACATGTTTCATTGGTGTATATATATTTAGGTAATTTCTTCAGGGCGTGGGTCAGTTTTCACCACACTGCATTCATTTCAAATGTGAGTAGTTACCTAGGGAACATATTAAAAACACAGACAATACAAAGTCAGTACAACATTCTGGGATCTTTCAATCCCTTTACCGTACCCATTGGCCACACAGACAGCCACTGAATATTTACTGCTTTAATGCCCCACAATTGACAGAGGAGGAACTTGGGGTTTTAAATAAGGGCTTGGGCTTTGTTCCCACTCCTAGGCATGGCAGGTGCAAGTGTCACAATGAGCTCAATGGATTAATACGTAAAATTAAGCTTAACATTTTTTGGGAGGGGAAAGAACAAGATCCCCCAGCAATTTTTGATACCAACCTTCATCGCTCTTCTCAATTCTGCCCAACCAGTAATATGGTGGGCCCGAAGTCCAGGTATTTGAACAGAAGGTCTTGGTGGACATTAGGAACCTGGAACACTCACACACGGGCCACACACATACCAACATGAGTAAGACTGACTGGGAGGCTATCAAAAGTCTCCAAAATAACGCGTCAATAACCATCAAACCCGCTGATAAGGGTGGAGCGGTGGGGGTTATGAACACTGTGGATTATGAAGCGGAAATATCCAAACTCTTGGGGTCCATCAAAATTATCACCCTTTGGCACGTGACCCCACAGGTGAATTACAAGAGCTTATCAACAAAATGGTGGCCGAAGCAAAAGAGAAGAAATGGCTGACCAGCATAGAAGCTGAATTCCTAGTGAACATGAAACCACAGGTACCAGCATTTTATGTTGTGCCCAAAATTCATAAACCTTCAACGACCCCCTCCCGGACGCCCGATAGTTATGGCATCCAATCGGTTTTAGAGCCGTTATCTCAGTTCTCTGATTTTTTCCGTAGGGAATGTTTTATTTCACAACCCTCTTACATCCAAGATACCACTGATGTCTTGAACATTTTAGACAACATGGATTTTGACCCTGAACAACAATTTCTGGTGACCATCGACATCGAGTCCCAGTACACCAGCATTCCTCAGGAGGCCACGTTGGTGGCAGCAGCGCTGGCCCTGGGGAATTGCGAGTGGTTCTGTGATGTCCCCCAATCGTTTGTCCTACAACGTATGGAAATAGCCCTCACAAGGAACTTTTTTGCGTACAAGGACCAACTGTACCTACCGGTGTCGGGCACTTCGATGGGGGCAACTTTTGCCCCCAGTCTGGCCTGCATCTATGTGGGCCAGTTTGAGACTAACTATGTCTATCATTCTATGAACCCCTTCCAGACTAACATTGGTCTCTGGAAGAGGTTCATAGATGATGTTTTGTGCATTTGGACTGGCACGGAAGATGACCTTAAAAAGTTCCTGAATTGGTTGATTTATTTGGATCCCAGTCTAAAATTCACGGGGATCTACAGTAGGAACTCAGCGGTCTATCTGGATTTAGATATCTACACAGAGAACAATAAACTTATGAGGAATGTTCATCAGAAACCCACGGACAAGAATTCACTGCTACATTACAGGTCATATCATCCTCGTGCACTCCACGATAATCTGCCGGTGGGTCAGTTCCTGCGGTACCGCAGGAATTGTTCTCAGGTTGAGACATTTACAGAACAGTCAGAAGAACTGGCAACTAAATTGGTACAGAGGGCATATCCTTCTAAGGTGATCAGGAAGGCCAAGAAAAGGGCCCTGAACACCCCAAGAGCAGCCCTCCTTGAAAGGAACAAGCGTGACAAAGGTGAATGCATACCTATGGTCACCACCTTTGACCCACTTTCAACTAAGATCCGTGGGATCATAAGGAAACATTGGCATATATTGAAAACAGCCAATATGAAGATGCCAAACAGAGGTTCCCTTTTAAGCGCTCCTCCAACCTACGGGACAAATTGGTCCACACTCTCCCCATCACAAACACCAGGAAAACGGGAATACCTACAGGGCATTACCCATGTGGGGGATGCTCGGTTTGCGGGCTAACATAACCTATCAAGAATGTGACACTGACAAATGGGACAATCTTGAATCTTAACAGATTTTGTAATTGCAACACAGTCAACATCATATACTGGCTGACATGTTCTTGTGGACTCCAATATATCGGTCTCACTACCCGGAGGGTGAAAGTAAGATTACAGGACCATTTAGGTACCCTGAAAGCAGGAAAATTGTCAACAAAGTTGGTACAACACTTCTCAGAACAGAAACACCATTACAAGAGTATTAAGTGGGTGGTCCTGGGGAAAGTGGTAGGAGACAGATGCAATATGGAGCTAAGACTGGCTACTAAAGAGGCACGTTGGATCTACCAAGAGGGGGTTGACCAACGAGGACTTAATGATGTCATTGAGTAGAATCGCATTGGCACATAATTGATACATCCACAGTTGGGAAACAATAGTAATGACTCAGTCAAACTGATTACGCCCTCGATACGAGGTAAAGGGACTTGTGTGACAGGAACGTTGGTGTCACTGATGGTGGATTACGCTTACATGCATATAAAACAGAGTCCATGCAGAAGACATTTGTTAATATTAATATGTATGTCTATACCTTCGGGTGCAGATTGAACACCCTTTCTCTACATATGTACAGTTGCCATTGACACTGGGCCACAGTTTTTCGCCTCGGGGGTACTATATAATAATGTGTTTGAAATAAACTAATATGTTTGAGATGGATAATTTACAAAAAGTATGTAATCAGGCATTACTATATACAGCCGCAACATATATCTAGGCGCTGTAATGATGTCCATGAGAACACTAATTAGGAGGGCAGTTTCCAAAAAGTTCGAAAAAGACCTAAAAAGAACAAAATAATTGTGTTGTTATTGCCGCTTTAGAATTAATATCCTATATGCAACATATGTTAATGAAATATGCATATAGACAAATAATATTGAACCACTTCGTATAGGCAAATAGGAGTAAATGAGCGGGTTTCAAAATGGTGGCCATGTAAGCACGGAGACGCCTGGGCGTGTGTGACCTGGAAACCACGGCTTGAACCTCACCGGAACAGCAAAGGGTGGGACAGATCAGGCTGGGGTGAAGACGGCTTTTACGCGGCATGAGTCCTCTACTCTAACGAGCGGACGAGTTGCAATACAGCATTCCTACAAACCCGGTAAGGTGAACGGGGCGGGCATCCAATTTGGGCAGTTCCACGGTATTCCCAGAGGAGGAAAGTACTATACGGGGTTTAAAGGACGCGAGAGCTAAAGTAACAGAAATGCCAACGCGTCCCTCATTTTCAAATGTCTTTTTAATTTTATACGGAAACCATGCAAATCTCTAAATAATGGGCTGAAAATCTCCAAACAATGGGTACTGATAATAAGTCCACTAGGTAGATATTATTACCACGTGGATAAGTTGAGAGGAGAAAGGGGCATACCTTTGTAACGCCTTTACTTCCTCTGCAGGCTGACGGAAAGCAGCATTGGGATCATACCATTGGAGTGAAAAAGAAAGGGGGTCACCGGTATGGACTAGTGGGGTATTAAATCGGTAAATATGCAGAGGCTGTCTGTGTGGCCAATGGGTAAGGTGAAGGGGTCTTAAAGATCCCAGAATCTTGTACTGACGTTGTGTTGTCTGTGTTTTTAATATGTTCCCTAGGTAACTACTAACACATGAAATTGATGCAGTGTGGTGAAAACTGACCCTCGCCCTGAACAAATTCTCTATATATATTTACGGCAATGAAACATGTTGGCCCTCTACGGAGATAGAAGGCAACAGAGTGTCTTTTAACGTGAGCAAACCCACGGCATAGAATAAAAGGGGAACAGCCAGTGTAGGTTTAGCTCATTTTTAATTATGATAACGTGGTTCCAGAGCATCAGGTTCCAACTTATTAGGGGTCAGATTTTACAAGCTCTAGGGAGACACATCCTAGCGCTCACATTACCAGTATTTTCACCACTGGCTTTATTACCCTTTCACTATTTCTGCACATTATCTTTGTTTGTTATATTTTGGTATGGTTGTGCTAAGATGAGAACCTGAGCCCATGGGTGAGAACCTACCAGTGGACTCCCATGGTGTTACTTCCTTGAGGCACTCCATACCTATTCACTCCTTTTTTCATTTCTTTTCAATCTTTAGAATTTATGTCGCACCACACACTGGGTTGCACATACAGAAAACAGAACAAGAAAATAGAACAGGGATTCGCGGTGATAGACAGTATATGAATAACTGCCAACATAGCACACAAAATTGTAAGAGCTAAAGACATGTAGAAATCCAAGCCAAACTGTTCTTGAAGCAGGACCAGATCACATTGTGTTTGATATATTGAGTGGGGGGTTGGTTGACCTGTTCCATATAGAACTCCTACAGCTCCTTTTTGAGTTAAGTTATTTAAATCATCCACTTGGGCTTCTTCATAGAATACTTCGCTCTGATCCATCAAGAGGAGGGGGCGAAAGTGTGATTTCCCATTTTAATTCCTGTAGAAAGAAATGCTTTCCAATACAGAAAAATGGCTGAATGGAATTACACAGTTACAAGATAAAGGGGTTAGCCCAGACACGTCACTAGGACCTGGGTAAAGTTTGGTGCAAGAAAGAAATTGTCCCAAGTGGACACAAGTTTAAGAAAAGAAGTATAAACATCTTTGCCCTCCTTTACTCACTTACCCTCACATCTTCACATTGATGCACTTACCTCTCCCTCCCTGTCAGGGAACCTCTATATGAATTGTATTTAACAAACGGTATGTTTGCGAACATGAGACTCCATGTTCCACATGAATGAAATGTGTTTAACAAGAATAATTTTGTTTGAAATTGCTTTAACAGGTGTTGTTGATGTTTATATTTCTTTTCTTAAACTTGTGTCCACTGGGGCCAATTTTGTTCTCGTACCGAATGGAATTACACAACATTTGGCAATAAATTAGAACTTTACTTCATTATTTGGTGTACATCAGTTTAGTAATTGTCAATAAATGTGCAAAAGTTGTTCAGGGTGGCCATGAAGGGGTTAATGCTGGCAAAAAGTTAGAGCTATCTGGACCGGCAGTGTCTATGATTGGCACCATTCAGTGTGGATGGACGGATTTTGATTGGCTGACCACAACATGGGGAATATATTGTGGTAGTCATTACAGGTCTTCAGGACTCGGTCCCCGAGTCTTGAAAAAATAAACAATCGCCACACAAAGGGGCATGGTCAGCACACCCTGACCCCATGACTATGTTAGGGGAGGGCAAATAGGAGGACCTCCCATAAGTCAAAACATAAAAATAATATTTTGGGTCACTGATACCAAAGTATTAGCACTTATTGCTGTGTTGCCTAGTGTGGAAACGTCTATGGTACTGCAGTAGCAGTGATTTAATATTTTGAGGGGTTTAATATTTCTTTAATAGTATGTCTCAACGTCAAACACTGAACATCAAGTAACCATTAAAAAAAATAAACTTATAAATAAGAAAAACAATTCCTGTACCTTACTAACATCCCCAACCAAGTACTAAAGCACTCCCTAAAAACCTACAATTCCTCCTTAACCTTGAACCATATCCCACTCTAAACCCCAACATTTTTTACATCCAAAACACTGCACTTAAGTTAACCCAAAAAATCCCCTTACCCCCTAAGTTAAAAAACCCTAAAACATAAACCTTAAAAAAATACATAAACAAACCTTAAAACCCTACAAGTCCCCCTTAAGACTAAACCCTTTCCCGCCCTGAACCCTTAACTCCCACAACACCACTGTGTATTAAAGTTAGGTCAGAGTTTCTATAGGAAGATATTTTTTTGTTTTGTGAATACCTTTTGTGCCATTTGATGAATCAGCATGAAACTTTCCAAAAAAAAGTTCATCCACCTCAGCTCCACAATGGAAGTTTTGTGCTAATATGTCACGTGGGGCCAACATAAAGGGAGGGTTTTAAAACATTGATTTTATTGTAAAAATGTCAAATAATGCTTTTATGATAAATGCTGTTGAATAAAGCTATTTGAACTGAACTGAACTGATTTCCCATCGGAATTCCCATACGAAACTCTGCACTCTGATACAGAAAAAAACAGATGACTGGAATTACACTAGATTTGGAAAAAACTCTGACTTGTACGCGGAAAGTGTGTTTTTGTGATTTGGTGTAAATGTGTTTAGCTTGTTTTTATGAAATTAGCATTAAACGTGCTTTGAGTCTCCTCGTCATGCTTCAACATCCTGCGCATGCTACGTAAGATCTTCCGGTGGATCCCCACCGAGACGAGGAAGACGGTCACCCAAGCCCTCGTCACCAGCCGACTGGACTACGGCAACGCCCTCTACGCCGGAACCACTGCCAAACTCCAGAAGAGACTCCAGCGGATCCAGAACGCCTCGGCGAGACTCATCCTCGACATCCCCCGACGCAGCCACATCTCCGGACACCTGAGAGATCTGCACTGGCTCCCGGTCAACAAGAGAATCACCTTCCGGCTCCTCACCCACGCACACAAAGCCCTACACGACCAAGGCCCGAGCTACCTCAACAACCGGATCAACTTCTACACTCCCAAGCGCCTCCTCAGATCAACCAACCACGCCCTCGCCGCCGTCCCCCGCATCCGAAGAGCGACAGCAGGAGGAAGATCCTTCTCCCACCTGGCCGCCAAGACCTGGAACTCACTTCCGACCAACCTGCGCCTGACCCAAGACCACCTCTCCTTCAGGAAGAAGCTCAAGACCTGGCTGTTCGAGCAGTAGCGGCACCCCCCCCCCTCCCAGCGCCTTGAGACCCTACGGGTGAGTAGTGCGCTATACAAATGACCTGATTGATTGATTGATTGAGTGGGTATGAAGGGGTTAAAAAGCTAGTTATATCAGGTCACAGGAGTTCTGATGTACCAAAACTGTAAAAAAAGGATCCTCTGATTGTACAAGGGAGATTTCTTTGGTCGACTATTTTGGAACCTTGGGACTCGCCCGTCAGTACCAAGAAATCTGATTGACTGGGGGAAACTCTGAAGAAAATGTTACAGCCACCATTAGAGGACTCAAAACTGGGTCACTCTGTCCTGAAAACATTTTTATAGCTAGTACAAGGGAGCAGGGTAGAGACCCCTGACACTTCTTCAGCGTGATCAGAAGGACCCCATTAGAGGCAAGAAAATAGAAAACAATTGTGCAGTTGGTACAATGTTATTACATCGGGACCGAGCATGGGTCTCCTGTGAGGTACTGCCTTAATCCTGCAGTACTGCATCCAAACCCTGATGCGCATGGCTAAAGGCCAAAAGTGATGGGGGGGATAGCAGCCTAGACATGGCCAAAGCCCATGTGCAGCAGGGGAGTTGGCTGAATATGACCCAAAAAAACACAAATTCACTGAAAAGTATTATAGTTGGGTATGGTAATAAGACCGTATCTTATGTTTTATAAAATACAGAAATACACTGAAAAACACCAAAGGTTAAACTAACATAATAGTTAGGTATGATGATAATAAGAGCTTAGTTTACAATGTAAAGACCCTAGAAAATCAAACAAAAAGACAAAGTTTAAAGTGATGTTATAGTTATGTGTTAAAAAACAAAAAATGTATAGACAAAAAAACATTGAAATTCGCCAGTTATAACTTACTATAAAGTATCCAGCGGTGGTCCCTTCATTAGAGCCGAGGTGCGCCGCCTCCCTGACACCACCCTCAAATAAAACGATCTGTTTTAAACCTATTTTATTATCATTTTATTTTAAGCCCCTTGGACCCTCCCCCAGGACTCTGAAGAGTCGTGGGGACAGGTCCAGGTGGATGACACTGTTGAGGGGGAATGGAAGTGCACTCCACTGCACTTGAAAGTTTGGCCCACCATCCCAGGTTGGCCAAACCCTCATGTGCAATGAAGCTCTCTCCAGCCCCAGCTACGTTGCTGGGGCTGGAGAGAGCAGGCACAGGCTCTCAGTCTGCCTGGGAGCGCAAAGTCCCAGCACTCAGAGCAATCCTGACGCTGCTTTCATGCAACATCAGGATTGACCCCACTGCATTCTGGGAGCCTGTGCCCAGAAGAAGCCTGGAGGAGCGTGATGCAGTGGGTGGCGACAATAATCAGGTAAAGTTTTTTTTTATTATTAAAATGTTGTCCACCCACAACCTCCTCCTCCCCAGCTGTGGCCCGCTCCGTCACTTTGGCAGGGGGCAGGCTGCTGCTGAACGTGTGACGTCGCCATGCTCTGTTTATGTCCTAACATGTCACAGCACTCATCAAACGGTAAAGGACATCATTGATGCCATTCAAAAACACCGTCTTTCAGGCCCTACGGGTAATCTCAGTAGGTTAGTAAATACCCTTCATGCATTCCTAAGATAGGCCAATGGTATACAACCTTAGAGCCTTCCTTACAACAGCAATGTGAGATAAACCACATCTAATTGATACACCCTATATCTTACAATTTTCAACAATCAACCATGCCTCAAAAGCTCCAGTAAAGTTCTGTAAATAAATATCCACGCCTTATAAATGCCCTTGTTGTATAGAACTTGTCTTTAGCACTGCATTACAAATATTTAACATTGGTACATGCCCAGAGATCCACTGGTGGATATTATACTGTCAACAGAAGCTTTGACCATTCTCACAGATTTTTGGGGGACAGTCTTTCGCCAAAACCATCTTCCAAACATATCTATGTTTAAAACGGAGAAACACTTGTACCCCAAACTGTACTGATTTGTAAATTATGCACAATATACATTTTAACATGCACAATCACACTTGCCTCCAAGACTTACCTTAAATCCTTGCTATGGACCCACATTTGTACGCTCAGTAACTCTATGATTTATATAAAAATAATGTTTACATTGATTTTATTGGCGATGTCATTGATGATGTCATTTAACATGTTATGAGAGATGTAATGTGTGAAGCCATCAGCAGTGCATTGCTTCGGCGCACAGTATAGTTAGCTCTATAACTGTGAGACCGTAATCCAGCCGGTGAGAGGGACAAGAAGGGGACTCCATCCCCTATCGAACACTGTGGCCAGAGCACCACCGCCAACACCAACGCGGGTGACGCAATAGTGCCAGGAGGCTCATATCTCAGCCCTGGGTCCCCAGCAGCGTGGGAGACTGTAATCCATCCGGTGAGAGGGACAAGAAGGGGACTCCACCCCCATCAAACATTGCAGCCAAACCACCGCCGCCAACATGGGTGAAGCAAAAGCGCCAGGAGGCGCATATCTCAGCCTTGGGTCTCTCGCCTCGTGGGAGACAGTAATCCAGCCAGTGAGAGGGACGAGAAGGGGACTCCATCCCCCATCAAATCTTGCGGCCAGAGCACCACCGCTAACGCCAATGCAGGTGACGCAACAGCGCCAGGAGGCGCATATCTCAGCCTCGGGTCTCCCGCAGCGTGGGAGATCGTAAACCAGCCACTGAGAGGGACGAGAAGGGGATTCCATCCTCCATCGAACATTGCGGCCATAGCACCGCCACCAACACGGGTGACGCAACAGCGCCAGGAGGTACATATCTGAGCCCCGGGTCTCCCGCAGCGCAGGACGCACAGGGGCGTGCCCGGGCCACACCTCAGCAGTGCCCAGACCAAAGGGAGGTCCGACTACGCCCGTCAGAGCCCGGAAGAGGCTGGGCTGTGCCGACACTCTAACCCCTGTGCCCCTAGGAATTACTATTGAAAGGGACTTCCTTGTGCGTCGTCCTGCGGAGCCCTTCATTGTACGGCTGGTGAAAGACAATGGGTAAGAGAAAGCAAACTATGCCTGTGTCAGGTGGAAGGGCTGCTGTAATGACTCTTGGTACATTTTTCCCCAGGGTGGCAAACGTCTTGTCAAATGAAATCGCCTTGACTGAAAGGAGACTTTCATTGGAATTAATTAATCTTCCACAGAGCCCGGTAGCCCTCAGTGGCACCTTATCAACATATGCACAAAGCTCGATTGCACCCATTCTGGCAGCAGGTACCGATTCATCAGAGGGAGCAGAGGGCAACCAAATAGATGGTACTTTTATGCTGGAACCCCCAGTTAAAAAGAAAAGAGGTGTGGGAAAAAAGCCCCACAGGCTCCAAAAAAGCCAGCGGAACCAGTCGTCCTTGATCTAGACAATGTGCCCCTGAACCAGACTTTGATTAAACTGTTCCAAAAACTGAAAGACATGCTAAAGAACCATCTAGCCTCTATTATCTTAAGGTTGGAAAAGATGGAGGCTTTGCTTTGTCAGTCTAATGAGCTTCACTCCTGCCTTATAACTAGTAGCCATGGGACAGAGCTTGTGGGGATCAAGGAAGGGCCAGGGTATACTCAGCAGGGTAGATTTGGACCTGCAGTTCCCTCAACCAGTAATGGTCTGCAAGTCAGCAGTGGCCAGCAATTAGAACACAGGGGGAGTTTACAGCCAGACACAGGTCATAACAAACAAGCCTTAGGTAGTGTGAGACAACAAGGGTGTCTGAGATCCCCAAAAAATAACAGGGAGATGGTATAGGTGTAGACTTGCAAACATCACTAATGGCTGACCTAGCAGACCCCCGGGTAAACTAGGGGACTGATTTACAGGGTTTAAAATCCTCTAACCTAACTCTACAGTTGGAAGAAAGAACCGATGTTTTAAACCTACCCCCCGAGTCAGTTCCTTTACTGGCCGTTTTGGCTGGTGTGCCACCAGTCAAGCGGGGCTCTAAGGAGACAACAATAGATCAGGTACACAAGGTGACCCATTAGTTGGACAGATCATTGGTAAATGGGTGTCTTATAGCCCCCCATGTCATCATGCCCAGAAGAGTGGGATGGGTAGGGCAAGCCACGAAAAATGACAGGTGGGGTGATTGTATCGTGGTTAATTTGACACACCCGTCGCACACAAGTACTATGATTCGCAGTCAGCTCAGGCAAGAATCAAATACAGGAATTCAGGTCATCCCACTCCCCTTTTTTATCCAGAGCGGGACCAATAACAAAGATTCCAGGGAAATGCTTCTAGGTTTTCTCAGGGAAAGTTGTTAAAAATAAAAAATAAAAAGACAGAGTGCTGGGACAGGGCAGCAAGCTTACAACAGAGGGCTGTTGCAGGTGTTTTTTGTCTTTTTTCTCTGCTTTATATTTATCATGCATCTGATTATCCCTGACGACTGCCATGAGGGTGGTCACCTGTGCGGTTGGGTCTCCATGACTGAGTAATTACTTTCCAGTGTAAAACTCATGAGCCGAAGCTGACTAATGAGTTTTAAGATGGTGCGAAAACATATTCAGCCGATCAAAATTTGTTGAAAAAGAAAATCAAATGTGATTACGATTATGAGGATTGCAAGTGATGGCTTGCAATTTAAAATGGCAGAAACACACAAAAGTTTTAACCCTTTCAAGCCTGGTCCTGGACTTTTTATATGCTTGTATCGCAAAAATCACAGAATAGATTTACACAAACCAAAATAAGTTTGCTATCTGAGTAAAGTTATATTTTCATGTCAAATGTGGTGTAAATATGTTCAGCCTTTAGGGCTGTAGATGTGAGCACAATTTTCTTATAGAAGCGAAAATGGGAAATCACTTGTTTCTGCATGCCCTTTAACTTTTTTTCCCCATGGGCACATCTTCCTGAAACTCGTCATGCTAAAACATTTCTTTCTGATAAGTAGATTTCAAAGTTTTGTGCACATTATTTTCACAGCGTCAAAAGTTATGGAAATCGAAAATGCCTTGCCAAAGGAAACATCATCTGAACCATAACTCTTTATGCGAAGTAGAAGATGCGAAGAAAAGGTAAAACTTAACTGCGATGTAATGACTGCCAATATAAGGCTTGTGATGTAATGACACCCAGTGTAAGGCCTGAGAAGCAACCATGACATACTGTGTGATCTACCACCATATTTATCTTTCTACTATCAATGCAAAGATCTGATTGTATTAAAGGAGGACTCTTCTATGGCCAGTGGTGGCTAGCACAGGTAAGAGTGGTGGGGCGGGGAGGGGTGAAGTCGATAGACAATAGAATAAGTAAAATTACATTTAAGAAATAAATATTACCACTTACCTTGTGATCTAGCACCATATTTATCTTTCTACTATAAATGCAGGATCTGATTGTAACATAGGAGGACTCTTCTATGGCCAGTGGTGGCCGGCACAGGTAAGAGCGGCGTGGGGTGGGGAATTTGACAGAGGACGAGATAGGTAAAATTAAATAAAAACATTAATAAAATCACTTACCTTGTGCCCACCACATTGCTAACTCTGCAATGCCCTGCAGCACCAACCCACCACTCTTACCCATGCAGGCCGTCACTGTCTATGGCTTAGACTGAGAAGAAATCAAGGTTGTGTGACTATTATGAAATAAGTTTATTATTTACCAGCACAGTGAAAGAAGATCGCTCACTAAGCAAATTAACAACATAGCCTGGTCTTTAACTACAATGGTGGAAAGGCGTAAGGGAATCTTTCATTTCACTGGCACTACGAAGTATGTAACTGTAGTACAGTGACGTTTAAACATACATACAAGTCTGAAGTTAGAGGCCAGCTTGTTATTTCGTTTCTTCTTCAGTAATTTGCTTTATTGCAGTGGCATTACTGGTTCTATACCTGCTTCAAAACCTTATTGAATTTGACAAAGGCCATAGTTAGACAGAAAGAGGACCTAATTCATTAAAAAATAATAAATAATAGGATTGGAGATGCGTTTATTATTTGTAAAGAATAATAATATATTGGGGACACACAAACTCTAACAGGAATTGTAAGCAGATGGCAGACTTTCGACTATATGTCAAAAACAAGCATGTATGGAAATGACCAGGCTAGATGTATGCAATTACTATCTGTATTTCTTGGTATTCTTGGTAGCATCTGGAAAGTCCGAGAAGGCATCATTATAAACTTCAATATGACTCATCTAGAGAAGGGTGGCAGACATGTTGGATCCTGATTAAATATCAGAAAATTCCCCAAACGAGCCAGTTGAATATGTTCAATGAGAGGCTTTAATTATTTTTTTACTTCTCATTAATTTTTGTTTCATAGCAACAAAAGATTTTTGTGAGAAATGCTGTAAATGACAACAACGTCACAGTACATAAGACATTAGCTGTTTTAACTGGATTCATACAGCAGGTTAGTGTTAGAAAGAAGAAGGTTGATACGCAATAAGATGACAAATAATGATCATACTTACATTCATATGCTGAATTTAAGTATGTCTGGGAAGACTGTAAACGGCTCTTGAAGCAAAATGCAGCACCTTGTCTTGTGGGATAAAATATTGTGAGGGAACCCTACTAGAGGACAATCATAACAGTCCAGTTTGTAAAAAACTAGTAAAGATATTCGTTTTTTGGCTGTGTTGCATTACTGTTTTGTATGAATTTTCTATCTGGTCAGTAGTTGTCATTCATTCTACTGCTGTGGTTTTGTTATTTATTAACGGTTTCCAGGCTTATTGAGGGGTTGAAATGCATCCAAAAGTTCCTGGCTGAAGATATAGTAGTGAGGATATCAGGGTGAAGGGGCAGTGGCAGAGAGGGAGTCAGTGGATTGTTACTCATCAAATATTGAGCAAATCACAACAGCTGAGGGGATACCTCTCTAGTCCTCAATGACAGCCCAATTCTCTCTCCGTCTCGGTCTATTGTGCTCTCTCACTCTATCATCCATTCTCTTTCTTTCTCACTCTCTCATTCACCCTCTCTCATTCTCTCTCTTTCTGTTTCTGCTGTAGCTCTTTCTCTTGCATCCTCCCTCTTTCTCTTTTCCTCTCTCTGGGCCTAATTTAGATATTGGTGGGACTGCGACAGAGTGGCCTTTTTGGTGGTCTTCCCGCCCACCAACCTTTTGGTCCGCCCACCCTATTTAGATATTGGCTGATAATGTGAGAAAAGACCGCAGTGGTCCCACCGACTCTGCCAGGACTTCACTCCCCACATCTACGTCAAGATGGGCTGAAGCAGACAGTGGCAGTTTTCCAGCCAGGATTCCTTCCCTCCAGATTTAGATGTGTCCTGTTTCGAATGGAATTCCTGCAGGAATCCCTCTACTTTGGATAGGCAGAATGGTAAGAAAAGGGGTGTAAAGTCACCTTTTCTCAGGGTACAGACTGCAATTCCCTCCTCTTCTCCTTCGCCCAGGTGTCCCCTCACCTGCAGGACTTTCACCGCGAAAGACCGGCACCCCGTTTTGCCGGACCTGAAGGTAGGTGTTTGTGGTGTGTGGGTGAATATATGTATTTTGCATTTTAAAAAATCCCACTTAACTGTCTCCTCGCCACCACGGTAGCCCCCCAACAGTACTCCGCTGACAGGATACCGCCAGCCCAACGGGAACATCCAAATCTGCCCAGCGGTACCACGCTGTCCAGATGGCAGGTGGTTCACCAGCATAGAAGACCACCCCAGCAGCGGTCTTCAGTGTACCGCATATGCATCTAAATACGACAGGCGGAAGGCAGTCAGCTCGACAGAGCACTTGGACCCACCACCGCCGCGAGACAGCGGTAATACCGCAAAGATCTAAATCAGACCCTCTGTCTCTTTTCCTCTCCTCCTTTCTGTCTCTACATCACTCTCGTTCTCTTTGCCATGTATTCATCAAAGGCATATGATGTGGTATTAGTGTAATATATATTTCATGTCGACCATGAGAGTGTTTACCATCCAGTTAGTTAACAACTTTAAGGCAATGCTAGGTCTTAGACATATAATTTATTTTCTGTAAATTAAATAAGTGTTAAAAAGACATGCCCTTCCACATGGGTTATTGTTAATATTCGCTCAGCTACACGTCGGACTCAGTTTTGAAGCTTGGTAACTTCTTGGTACCTATCTTACCTGGTATCAGATTTAAAGGGTTTTTAGAAAGGGATGTATTATGTGGTGTGGTTGTGTGACCTCACTGTGTAATGCATATACAATACCAATGTGGGTCCCATCAGACTCGTTTGTTAAACCTTAGCTCAACCATGGGTAGCTGTGGTTTTAAGCAGTCATGCTTAAGCAGAGGAAGAAGTGTACAACATTTTGAAGTACCAAAACAACGTAATACGAAGGTCGCACAACACAAAAGAAATCTGACAACAATTTATAAAAATTTATTTCATTTTTATGAATTTTTAGACACCAAAATGAACAAAATTGACCAGAGGATTTCGTTCATATAGATTTTTAGGTAAATTGTAAATCACTGCATTGCCTGCAAAATCCCAACAAGCTTTGATGAGCAGAAAGTTTGGAAACTTTGTAAAACGTTTATAAAGTTGTATTTGGCTATTCTGGTTTGCTTTGGACAATCAACTGTGGCAGGGCGGACGTCAAGGCCAGCAAGTAGTAAGAGGACAGTTATCGTGTTGCCAAAGCAGTCTCAAGCCCAGTTCCAGGCTTTATGGGCAAACCTCCTTAGACTTCAATGGAGGGATCCTCATGCAAGGGATACAGGATGCCACAGATGCTGAGGATGCTGTTCCGTCAACCGGGGGCTTCCTGTGGCTATTCCTTGATCTACAGTCCAGGTGGGGTGACTTTGGCCACACGGTTGATGTCCATCAAAGTCCTCTTGTGCCCGGCAAAAGTCCAGTTGCCACTGGACTACTGGTCTCCGGTCACAGCAAAACCAGGTGTTCCCTTTAAAGAAAGGCTAGTGTCCATCTTGGAAACTGCACTCTGATGGCTCTTCCTGGTCTAGCAAACTCAGGTGCAACGTTTGAGCATTAGGACTTGGTCTCACTTGGTGCACGTCAGCAGTTAGTGGTGATCACGCGATTGTGTCTACTTACTAGCTATAACGGGCTTCCTCCGCTATTGTGGCCATGGTGCTATAACAGGAACCAGTGCCTTGAGACCCTCAGGGGTGAGTAGCACGCTTTACAAGCCCCTGATTGATTGATTGATTGATTGATTGATTAATAGCCACCTGACTGTTGGAGTTCACCTCTTCTGTCTGGGGCTCAGGAGAGACTTTTTCATGAGTCAGGTACCCCAGTTACAGTCCTCACTTTTGCTAGCCCATGGATCAGCAGGTGCAATCCATTAGTAGGTGTGGTCCGATAGTTGGTTAAACCTCTCTTGCCATGTCCAGGGCAGTCCTCTCTCCAGTGCAGATGTATTCCAAGGTCTGGGTGCTAGAGGTACCATATTTATGCCCAGAAAGTGTCCTTGTGGAATGCAGACGTTACTAGTCAATGGGCTACTAGGACTTATTGTGCCTGATGATGACTTCCTGCAATGTGTGACATCTAGCTATTCTAGAGTGCACTATTCTGCCCACTCCCAAGATGGTTAAACCCCTCTCACGGTGTGTGGAGCTTGGTAGCCCACCATAGTGGTGTGGCTACCTGAGGGGCAATGGCCCACTGATAAACCGGTTTGGCAACTGGTCTCCAATGCCAACCTGTCCAGTAGTTGCCCTTCAAAAGCGTCTTCCCCCTTTGAAACTCGGTTTTTGGAGTCACACCCCGTGTAACTTCCTACGAGGCAGAGGCAACTTCTCTTCCAACCACAGACCTCTATTGTTCACACTCCTGGGAGTCATTCACACTTCTCCTCAGGAGGGCAGAACGCTGTCTTGTGGCCTTTATCTGTAAATGGGAACACTTTGGCAACAGAGTGGCAACTTGCTAAAAGTTGCATTTTATAAAAAGTTACATTAAATTTGAATTTATCATCAAGTCGGGTTTAATATATAATGATTATTTTGATAGCTTGAAGTACCTACTGTAGTAGTCCCATTCATAAGTCAGCACAGCTTAGTTGCCAGCATGCAACCCTTTGCTCTCCAATTACGCTACTAGCATTTCCACAGTAAAAACAACAATTTCGTTTTTTTACTGTTAGAACATTTTAAAATACATGTCCTACTATTTTAGTACACAGCACCTTGTCTTAGGGCTTGACACGCCTCCTGTGGGGGTAATATATATATTAAAAATAGAGGCTTGGGCTTTTGCCATTAGTTTAAATGGCAAAGTCAGTTTAAAACTGTTCTGTGAGTTTGCAGTGGCATGCTGGGAGACATGTTTTCACATTGTCAAATCCAGATTGGTATGATAAGTGCTGCAGACCTGGTGTGTTACATTAACTTGCAGGCCCTAGGTACCCCTGGTACCATACACTAGTGATGTATAAGTAAAGTTATATCGATTGGGTATAACCTAATCAAACATTTACTTTTAAGGGTCAGAGCACTGGCACTGAGGTTTGGTTAGCAGGCCTCAGTGCACTTTCTGAGTCAAAAAACCAGCAGCATTAGTCCAAAACATTTGGGGGTGATCATACAAAAAGAGGCATTTCCATACAAAGGGTTTTTAGAGCCATGGCAGTGTTCAGTCTTACCTTCTACATCTGGATTCTTCAGCAATACCATGAGCCCATATCGGAGGGTTGTGCTGACTGTTTCAGTTCCCGCAACAAAAATGTTCAGAGTGGTAGCCACTAAGTTCTTCATGGTAAATTCACTGGACGGGTTCTGCCTTTCCTGCAGAGAAAGCAAATTGAAAATGAATGCCAATATTCTATGATGATACTTTGTGTTTACTCAATTATATTTTGCAGTGTTTTTGTAGGATAAAACGCAGATGAATGGGCGTGCAACCTAGACTGAGGGTATTAATTTTAATTACCATGATACATACCTGGAAATGTTTTTTCATTAGAAGCTGAGGCAAAAAATGGTAATATTTGGAACACTAAGGAGGCACATGGTTTGAACTCAAGGATTGCAGATACATGCTCTTTTCTAGGTCTTATATATCATCACAAAAATTACACATTCTGGGATTGCGTTCGAGGTCTCTAGAGCAGTGTGCCAAAAGAAACACTACTTGGTTGGTTGATTAGTTGGTTGGTTCTGACTAGTGATGCTGTTTGTGCCTTTATGGAGTTATTTATTTATTTATAGAGCGCAACATTTATCCCAAGGGATGTCACGGCGCTAAGGATTACGGTAATAAGTAGGTGGATGAGGTTAAAGGGCCAATCAGTCTTTTGGGAATAGATGTGCTTTAAGTTTTTTCCTAAAGGCGTTGTACTCTTTGGTCAGCCTAAGTTTGACTGGAAGCTCATTCCAGTGCTGTGCCGCCAGGTATGAGAAAGAACGGCCTCCTGTTCTAGACTTGTTTATTTTTTTTGTCTCGACAAGAGCAAGGTGTTGCGATCTTAGTGGTCTGGCAGGGGTATAGAAGTGTATTTTGTTTTTAAGGATCATGGGACCTGTATTGTGGAGTGTCCTGTGAGCATGACCAAGGAGCTTGAAGCAGGCTCTTTGATGCATGGGCAGCCAATGAAGTTTTTTTAGACAGTCCTTTGCAGAGCTGTGTTTGCCTTTGTTGCACACTAACTTTGCTTCAGCATTCTGCACCACCTGTAAGCGTTTGAACAGGTAATCTGGCATGCCCATGAAGAGGGCATTACCATAGTCCAGTCTGCTGACTAGCATGGCCTGTGTGACTGTCTTCCTGCTTTCCAGGGGTATCCAGCTTTCCAGGGGGATCCACAGGAATATCCTTTTTAGGAGTTTCAAGGTAGTGAAGCATTTCCCACATAGAGTTCGTATGTGAGTACGAGAAGAATTTAAAGAATTCCAGATCACCTATGCATTCAAATGGCTATCAGTGATTCCCAGGAGCACTCTCATAGATAACTTTTAGCAATACATGTTATGATTATCATTTGCAAGTCAAACAACCATAATTTCGAAAGGTGTTCCACATAACATTATGTAACAGAATGAGCACATGTATAATCACACATTCACCCTTCGGTCTGGTGAAATGCTTACAGGGCCTAAAACTACAGACGGACAAACAAAATGAACCTACCAATCTCTTGATCCCTGGATGGAGGTTGTTGTGTGCCAAGAGGGGTTGGATATAAAGGGTCCCAACAGTCATCCAATAAAGACCAGGAAATGTACAACTTAAGTACAAATTTGATATCAAGCTCATGTAGCTTACTCTCAAGACAGTACTATAAAGCTATAGGATTATAAGTGCAAGCCCAAATCTCCTGAAGAAATGTAGGCGAGCCAAAATCATACACACCAAGAGTTCAGGCCTCCCACCTGTCCCGCCCCACTAAAGAATTGTTTTGTATATCTCCACCTCTTATAATGTATCATATGTAAAATGCTATGTCCTCTATTGTGCGCCTGTAACGTATATGTCTTATAGTACAAATGTAGATTGTGATATTTATAGACCACCTGTATAGCTTTCTAACATAACTACAACTCCTACTGCAACACACTTGGATAACTTGCTGCCTTCTCTTCTTCTTTTGTAATTTTCCTTGGGTTTTTTTCTGTCAGTATTTCTATGATTATTATTATTATTACTCTGTGTTTATCATTACTTTGTTTTTTTCTTGAAAATGTAATAAAAACAATTTGAGATAAAAAAAAACTATACAGAATTATAACATTAGAATTTGGTCCGCTGAGATCTCTCTAATATGATCTCCTCTAGTCATTAGTAACCCAAATTGGAAATGCACATTCACTTATGCAAGTCTAAATCGTGACAATTGAGTCAAATTTAGTTTAGTTTCTCAAAATGCAGAAAGATAAGTGCATCAATAGATTGCATTAGGTAATAAGATAGAATAATAAAGGTGAAATATGTATCAAAAGCTTAAGAGTTCTGAAAGGGACGTGAATTTGCCAGTTCGAGTAGTCCCGGAAGAAAGAGACCACTAAGCACATAAAGCGTTTAGTTAGTTCGGGAAAAAATCCAGATGAGTCTGCATCAGGCAAGTTAATTTGCCAGGTAAGTTCTGCAAATCTCTGTTAGAAGTTCTTAATCAGCTGCTAATTCGACTGCTGCTGGCTAAATAGAAGAGATTATCGCTATATGACTGGTGGGTGTGTAAATTGGTGGCAAATTTTATTATTTACCTAGTCGCTGACTAAATAGCCAGCCTAAGTGAGTCCTGATCGTCTAGCGGTGCTCCTTCAGGCCTAGAATCTTGGAAGTAGTGTTAAATGTGCCCAGATAGCCTAAATCCAAAACTTGGAACTTCGAGCATTTCTCAAAAAGAGACTAGGGGCATATTTATTAGATGTGTGGTGCAGGGCAGTGCAGCAAGTTACCTTGCGGCACTGTCCTGCATCACACAGAAAGGGCAGGAGTGCACCGTATTTATCCTATACCATTCCTGTCCATTTTCCATGTGCTGGTGCCATTTTGGCAGCCTAGCACCAATGCATGTGCAAGGGTGCTTGTGTTGTAGGCAGGTTTGCTTTTGTGCAGGAAGGGGCATCTTCCTGTGAATCTAGGAATGTGTTGACAACCATGGGAGTTGTGTGGGAACGCCCAACGCAAAGCCAATGGAACCCCTCACTTGCACAGAGTAATGCAATGCAGAGATTTGCGCTGTGTGGCATTACTCCATATTTTGGAAGGCATTCAAAGCTATGCAAAGTGGCTTTGGGTGGCTTTAAAAATATGACTTAGGGGTTTGCGTCACGCATGTACCATGTTCCATGGTTCCAAGCATGACGCAAAGCTCTCATAAATATGCCCTCTAGTCCGAATGCAACCTCATCCAGCATCTCCCCAATGACGATGCCTCCTCAGACACCGTCATCTGCCTTGCCTGTTGAACTTTACCTTTTTAGACATTTTTCTTCAAAATTTCTTCGAAGTCCAAGGGTAAGCGGTGACCGGGCCCAATCTACTTCATGTATACAAACCACGCTCTATCACAGTCGGCCATAACTTTCGACTTTGCCCCAGTCCAGTGTGACTTGTTGTCCCCAAACCTTGCATGGATTTCGGTGTCAAATAATTTATAAAAATATACTCTATTTTTTTTAATTAATGTGGGATTTTTCTTGTATTGTGTTTTCACTTTATTACGGTTTAAGTGATGCATACATACTTTAGATATTGCTTCTAAGTTAAGCTAGACTGCTTTTGGACCAAGCTACCAAAGGGTTAAAACAGGTTAATTTAGTGACTTTTTGTGGTTCACCCTGACAAGGATTGTGAAGGTTGCCTGAACAGGCTTTCACCCCTCTCAACAAATAACTAAATTTCTCACACAACCCAACTCAGGAGTTGTTAGTTCATCAATGATTTGTGACAGCAATTGAAGTAAAAAATACTCGATAAATTCCTTTTTGAATTGCAAAAGGGTTGGTGAAACCCCATGAACCCTCATATTTGCAATTCAGAACCTATTCAATAACTATTACAATAGACCCGTCCTCAGCATCCCACGACATGAGCACATCACCCAATACCTGCGAGACCTCCACTGGCTCCCTGTCGAGAAGAGAGTAACCTTCAAGCTATTCACTCACACCTACAAATCCCTCCACAACACCAGACCCAAATACCTCAACCAAAGAGTCTCCTTTCACGTACCCAAAAGAAACCTCTGCTCTGCTGACCTCGCCCTGGCAGAAACCTTGCGCATCCGCAAAACCAGAGCGGGTAGAAAAGCCTTCTCCTACACCGCAGCCAAAGCCTGGAACAAACTCCTGGTCAACATCAGACGCTCCCCTACTCTGCACATCTTCAGGAAGAGCCTCATGACCTGTTTTTTTGTCTGACTCGGAGCTGCACTCTCCCCCCCCACCCCCGCGCCTTGAGACCCTCATAGGTGATTCGATTGATTGATTGATTGAATAGGGTTTTGTGCAGAATAAGCACTTGTGTGGTCGCAAACCATGTGATTTTGCAACATAACAACCTTAATGCTAAAACTGACTTATATGCAAGCACTAAATTATACGTAGGTCTGGGCAAAACTTTAGTTATGCCGAAATAATTGAAGTTATTTTGGTAACTGCGCATAACTCTTGCGATATTACCAAAAATGTCACGATTGCAGTTGATTACATAACTAAGAGTAATTTGAATCAAAAATCCTATAGCAGTTGCACAAGAACAACAACCTTAGAAAGTCTGAGCAGCTGCTGCTGTTCTTGTTCTGTTGCCTTTAGTGCTATTGCATCCTCGGGTCTATTTTGGATGCGAGGGCGAATTTTGCACTAAGAAAATTGCTCTAAATGCAGGGTTACACTCTTCACATAATTTAACGTAATTCTGTGTAGTTACACTGCAGCGAATTACGCAAGTTGTGCCCACCTCTACTTATATGGAGGCATATCTGGTCCTCGAGCCGCCGTGGCTGAAGAATTATTGAGGCGAGTTAAATTAGTTTACACATATTTCACTTAGGGGTCCAGAAAGGACTCAGTTAATTATTGTGCATGGACACAGGATATGGATAGGTTATGACAACAAATGTATTATCCCCATAAATTTACTATATCATATATTTGCTTTGTGATATATTGTGCTCACAGAAACATTTAAAAGTGCATGAAGTGAAGGTGTGTAGGTGACACATTAAAAATTACATTGCATTGTACAACAATATAATTTTTCAAAACTCCAAAGTTAAATGAAATAGGTGTTGGAGTTTTATGTTGGGAAGGTCGACGGCGTTTGGATCTCAGGTTAGCGAGATCATCTTCAGGACATGAGCAAGTGAGCACTAATGATCTAAATGGGGGAGGAGAGAGTATATTAAGTTACTGAGTCCATGCTGGACTAAAGACACATATACATTAGATCAATAGGGTATAGTGTAGTGAGTATGCGATGGCTTGCACGTGCTTCTACTTTACAATTGCTGCTCAAAGAGGTGCTTGTTATTTTTGGGCAGTGCAATGCCTAAGAGTAGGTTCGAGACTAGTCAGAACATGCTGAATCACTTGTGCGATTGATCAGACTGGGTTAAGTGATCAATTCCACATCATTGATGATCAGTGGTATTGTTGGTGTTACCACCATCAGGAGCCTGTGCTGGGTTAGGCATAGCGTGTTTGGCTATCGTGAGGAGTGATGATGTCACGCTGGTTAGCAAGTGGCTCGTGTGCTGAGCAGGGTTCAGCTGGGTTAGCGGCTATGGTCAAGTACAGGGCTAGGTAATTACAGAGTCCTGCTGAGAGAATGATCATATCGTGAGGAGGGACCAGACGCACACACTCATGCTTGGATGAGAGAGGGAAGGGTCTGGGGCATGCTTCCTCCAACCTGTGCATGAACGTAAATGGTTGGTGTGTACAGCGCGTTGGGTGGCTTGGTGGCGAAGGGCTTACCCCGTTTGTGGTGGAGGCAAGTGTATATCGGGGGTCCACTGAGGTAGGCGGGATGCAGACTGGTTCCGGTCTGGGCTGTCACTTGTGCGCAGTAACTTTTAGGTGCTCTGGGGAGAGTTGAAGGAGTTAGAGACCCATGGTGGTCGAGTCAAGAGGCCAGAAGAGACTCAAGGGCTATTTCACTTACTTGGGAGACCCCCAGTTGGTGGCGAGAGGGCCGTGAGGGGATCTGGACGATGAAGTCCGAAGGGTTACCTGCGGAAAGATGAGTGCCTAATTAGAGTAAGAAGCCCGGGGGATAAGGTAGAGAGTTATCTAAGCACGCTGCAACTTACTTGTATGTCGCGGGATTAAAGCGGCGGGAGAGGACAGGCGTAGTCTCTGTCCTGCCTGGATTGAATCCTAACTACACAGATTCCTGAGAAGTCGTATGTGGCTGATTCGGACAATGGAGCACATGCACGGGCCGTCTGCTGGCGTGGTGATGTCAGGGGAGCTTGGGACGCCTGGTGAGGGAGGTCTTACCGAGTGTAATGCACGCTTGTGCGGTTGGTGGTCTAGAGTATCTATAGAAGATACAGGGCTCATTATCGAGGACATTTAATGGTAGAGCTACTATGTAATTCAGCAGCCCGTTGGTATTATCGTGAGAGGCAAAGTGACTCATTAACTGTTGATTAAACCGTGACTAATAAATTTGGTACAGACAAGGAAACATATCCCATCATACATTAAGGCTCAAAAGTACACATTTTGGAGTGTTTAAATCAATAACATAATAAAAGCAAGTTAGGAGAAGAGTCTATTAGGGATAAAAAGAAAAAAGTTTTTTCAGTATGGGTGAACAGACGTGGCAGAGAGTCTCACAATGTGTTTTGATCATAGAATAGTGTTCCATTCTTCCAGAGTGTTGAGTCCTTTTTCAATCGAGCGGCAGTGAAACATCCATTTGCACTCCATTCTGTTCAGGATGTTTTGGGCATCGGCTTCCCAGATGGTGGGGGGTAGAATGTCAAGGACTTGCCATCGTAGGTCCTGGTCCGAGTTGCCTTTTTCCATGAAATGTTCTACCAGAGGGGCCATGGTGACTTGGCATCTGATTCTGCTTCTGTGTTGGCCAATTCTTGTCTTAACTTTCTGTGTTGTCTGGACGACAGATGAGGTCACAGGGGCATTTGATACAATAAATCACATTTGCAGAGTTGCAGTTATATAAAAACCTTAAATTGTGAACATTGGTTCCATATTCAAAGGTCGTGGTGTTAGTGGTCAGAGGGCATGCAATGCAGTTACCACATTTGAAGTGACCAATAACAGGTGGTAGGCCAAAGCATGCATTAATGGTGTTATCTTTTCTCCCTGGTGTGTAAGCACGCACCAGATAGTCCCTAATATTCTTGCCTCGCTTGAAGGAGAATAAAGGGGCCTCATTCGATATGATGAGTGATGTAATCAGGGGCCAATGGTTTTTGATTATTTTAGTGATCTTGTTACTAGCGGGGCAGAAAGTGGTCACGCATGCGATGCGTGACATAGTTTTTTTGAGCCTGGACTCTAGGAGGATTTCTCTGTGCGAGTACCAAGCTCGCTTCATTGCTCTTTTGATAAGTTTTCTTGGATAGCCCCTGTTGGCGAGTTTGTCAGCAAGGAGGTCGGCTTCCTTGAAATAATTATCTTTCATTTGGCAGTTTCTCCGGATTCTGAGAAATTGTCCGAATGGAAGGCCGTCCCTTAGAGCCCGGGGATGTGCGCTTTTGTAGTGTAGGAGCATGTTGCAGTCCGTGGGTTTTTAAACAAAGCAGTGCAGAGCCCACCTTCGTTTGGTATTACAGAGACGTCTAGGTAGTTGATTTTGGTGTTGCTAGAGTCGAAGGTGAATTTGAGGTCTGTTTGGCAGTTATTGAGCCAATTGCCAAATGAATCAAGATCAGTGGGGGACCCGTGCCAGATCAAAAAAACATCGTCAATGTACCTGTGCCAGCTGCACATTTTTTCACGATGGTGGTTGACTTGATTGAGGATGAGAGTTTTTTCTATGTTGTCTACGAACAGTATGGCAAAGTTGGGGGCAAAAACTGCCCCCATGGAAGTTCCCTTGCATTGTTTATAGAATTTGTCCTGGAACATGAAATAGTTATGTCCTAGCGCAATATCCAACAATGTGATGATAAATTCTGTAGGGACCTTGTGGGGACGAGGCCTATCATTCAGGTGGGTGGTAATGACTTCAGTGCCCCTGTCCTGGGGGATGTTCATGTAGAGTGATTCTATGTCAAGTGTGACCAGCAGTTCAGTCAGCGGATCAAAGTGTTCACACTCGATAAGGTTGATAAAGTGGGTGGTATCTTTGACATAGGCAATGGTGTCAATGGCAAGGTCATGGATGTATCGACCAAGGGGTTCCAAAATTGAGTCACAACTCGAAAGGATAGGTCTACCTGTAGGGTAAGTTAAGTTTTTGTGCACTTTTGGTAATGTATAGATCACCGGTGTGCGAGGGCTTTTGTTATTCAGGAAGAGGAATTCTTTATGGCTGATGTAGCCTATTTCTTCTGCCTCTTTGGTAACACTGAGGATCAGATTCCTTATCTCTGTGGGAGGGTTTTGTCTAAATGGTTCATAGTGAGTGGGGTTATTGATTTGTCTTAAAATTTCATTGTCATAAGCGGATTTGTCTTGAATGACAATTCCGCCGCCAAAACAAAAACCTAATGGCCTCCACAAGCTAAGAGTTTTGGAGTCATCATTTTCTTTCTTGTCCCTTACAGCCAGGTTTTATCGTAAATAGGGAGGGTGGGGTAAAGTCTGTCCTCCAATAACCACCTCCTCTGTTAGGCCACTAGTGGAAGGATTCTGTCGAGGAGCCACAAGCAATAAATGGAACTATAATACATTGTACTGAATGTCAATGTCATTAGAATATGAATTAATATTCCCAGTAAATCAACAAAAGACATGACAGCCATCAAAGTCACGAAAGAAAACAAACTCACAGAGATATTTTATTCATTGACATTATTACACATATTGTAAGAAGTAAGAAATAAGACACTGAATAACCAGAGCCATTTGTGACCTCCAGGAGTGGGACTTACAGATTGATCATTTCAGTTCCACTTTTCATACTTTCCAGACAGGTGATGTGGATTAAATGGTGAGGTTTCAGAATTGATTAGGGGTACTTCTCTTTCAAATGCAATTTTCTGGCTTTTGTTCAAACACCACCTTTGTGCTAGTTGATAGGTCTCACAGAAGTAGCAATAGTGCTAGTCCCAAGCAGGAGTATCCAAAGCAAGAACACAATGAAGCGTGAGATCTCGGTACCTCGCTAGCTTTAACCCTCCTGGGCAGTCTCCAAGCACAGACAAAAAGTTTAGCCATGCTTAGAAACTTTATAGCCTTTAACAAGAGAAACATCTGAACTAGCCCTCACTTACAACATCTATTCTATGTCATCACTCAGGAAGAAATCATAAGGAGTTAATAGTTAACAAGAACCATAGAGATTTTCTGTGGGTAGCCTTTTATCCATCTTTCCTCACTTCACGGTCTGCGTCTCCATTCTCCAGGCACAAAGATGCAGTCAATACACTTCTATTCGCTAGGTTAACTATATCCTGTCTTCATCACGTCATGCAAAATGCATCCCATCAGTCTATGCACTTTCACCACACTCAGAGCCTTACTATTACACACTTGCTACACATCTCTGCACATTTACACACATGGAATGTCAACTCATAGGTCTGTGTGTGATCACACAGACTGTTCTACCTGTTCTTTATGCTTATTGCCTCTTTGCTAGCCTTCCAAACCCTTCTGCCACATATTTATCTCTACCACCCTTCATTGGGTCCCTAGAGTTTTACAGACTACTAGTCTGGTGTTAAAGCTATCACTACTGGTCTTGATTCCCAGTGCAATCAAAGCTTGCAATTCGAGTCCTTTGCTACTCAGCATTCCCTTTAGACCATCTGAGATTATTTATTTGGAGCATCCCTCAACCCCTCTTCTTCTTATCTGAGCCTTCATATGATCCACAGCTCTCCTTTGCTGATTGCCATAGCACTTGTACCCACTTAGTTAGCCTTTAACCATTTTTGCTATCTTCAGCCATCTAGTTTCACAAACCCTTTCTGCCACTCTTCACTGGCCACACTCCTTTTCACCTATACACTTTTAGAGACCTCGGCCAAGTTTCAGTCCCTCTGTTACCATATCCACCATAAGACTACTCTCCCTAAACCAGATAGCGCCTATCACTCAGAGGTTAGATTGTAACGGTACAGACTTTTTATTCTCTTTGCATGCTCTATTTTGTCAACAAATACTTACCAGTTCTATACATGGGCTAAAAAAAAGGTTGACAGCATAAATAACATGAGTAAGAACCATTTACAAAAGAGAAATCCTAAAACATGTGGCACTGAATTCAATAGGTGATCCCGGTCTTCCTCCTTCTCTACCAGGTCCTTCGGTCCCTTATAGTGGTGACCCTCCTCCTCATCCTATTTCAAGTCCGTATTTCCTGTGTTGCATTGGCCCTCCTGATCCTCATCACGGCCCTGGTCCAAATAGTCCTGGTTACCCTGATACTGGTTTCATGAATCTGGTATACCTTAATCTAGTCCTTCCTGCCCCTTGTCTTCCGAGCCCTGCTCCTGGACCTTCCTTGTATTAGTCCTTCCTGGGCCTCCATATCCTGTAACTACTGATGCCCACCCTTATCCTGTGAGTCTGCTGGGTCTTTCTCCACCTAACCCTATTGTTTTGGTTTTCCTACATCTGGCACTCCTAGTCTTCCTGTTTTGAGTTATTCTGATTCTCGTTGTCTTGGTCCCTGTTGCTGTGCTCCACCTGGTACTGCGTCTATGGGTCCTGTCCTTCCTTATGAGCTCCTGTTAGACCTGGCATCCTTGGTGTGGTTTTCCCTTGACTTTTTTGCCTCTACCTCCTGTGTTTTTTATGCTGTGCTGGATTTCGTTTTCTGCTTGCTTAGATGCTTTGGGCACTTTGCCACTGCTGATCAGTGTCAAAGTGCAAGAACTCCCCGTGTAAATTGATACTGGTCTTCCTAATCCTGTTCCTCACAGTCTGTGTTGTATCCAATCCTCCTTGGTTGGGTTTTTGTATGCCAAATCCTCTTGGTTCTGGCACTTCTGACCATCATGGTCCTTCTAGGCCCCCTTATTCTAGCTCTTCCTTTTCCTTCCAGATCCTCTTAACCCGTGTCCCCTTGGACTGATCATTCTGACCTTTCTCACCGTCTAATACGATTCCTAGTACATCAGTTCCTGATCCCGATGGTCCCCTCGGTTCACCTGGCCCCTTGTGTCCTGGTTCTCCTAGGCCTTGCCCTCTTAGTCTTTGTATTCCTAGTTTGGATCCACCTGGCCCTACCCCTTGTCTTCATGGTCTTTCTGGTACTGCACACAGTCATCTTGACCCCTGTAACGGGGTATACCGGCGTACCCCTCCGGACCATGTGGCAGGGACCCTTCAAAGACTGTCCATACCTATCCCCCCTCTTTCTTGCCCTTCACAGAATGACTTGCCTGATATCGACGGGGGAATAGACTCTCGGGACGAGGAGATGGACACCTACTGGCCCTTCAATTTCCAGTCTGAGAACGAGTGGGCGGGGCTACACGACGACGCCGGTGCGTCAAATACGGAAGTCTTGGAGACGCCGGTGTGCTTGTTCACCCGGAGTGGAGACGTGAAAAAGGAGAAGGAAGAGGAGCGGAGAGAGCTGAGGAGTGTTGCAGAGACGAGGAGAAGATCGGAGGAAGCGGAGAGTTGTGGAGAAGCGGCGCCTGAGACAGAGGTTAAGCCAGGAGGCCACCGTCCCCACGAGCCGCCCAGCCACACACCCGGGGGAGGTGTGTGGCTAGCCCAGGTACGGAGTAAAATCAGGAGCTGGGTTGGAAGGAAGGGTGCTTCCACCACGTAGTCCTGGGTATTCCCGTGTCCCGGTATCCTTTTTCCCTGAGCACCAGACACCCCCCTTCACAGGCCAACCGAAGAGCGAGTGTGACACGGGTTGTGTGCTTCCTCACTCCTTTTCCCCTGAGCACTTGTAACTATAGAGCACCGTACTCACGTCTTGCTGTGTTTGTTTGTATCGAGAGACAAAACGGACATCGAAGGAGCCTCGACTCGGCAGAGCCCCGAAAGACATCGGAGAGGCGAAAAGGAGAAACCCCGAAGCAGACGAGCCTTGAGAAGCCATTCCCCCCGTCGACCTGTCCCTATCCGAAAAACTTGTACAGACTACCTTTTTGACACATTTAAGCATACTAAAACTAAGACTCGCCTCCTGCCCATCCCTCCCGCGCCCGTTACAGTGGTGGAGAATGCGGGCAAGGAAACCATCTGTATAGCAGAGATGGAGACAGTGGTGCAGCAATTTGTGAAGAGACAGGAGCGGCTAGAGTGGTTTGTGGAGCAGCAGTTGACTTCAGCTCAAGCCGACAGGGAGATCCTAAAGACCGCTTTGGCAACTCGGCCAGAATCCTCTCATCCCTGGGTGGATCCCGTAGTACGAGGGGGGCGTGAAGAAAGACTCATCCCCCATGGATCAGCAGCAATATCTCTCCAGAAGTAACTTTCTGGAGAGGACCCAGACTCGTTCCTGTTGAATTTTGAGAGAGTGGCCAGAGCATGTGGATGGCCCATTAGCAAGTGGCCTTTCTTCCTGGCCCCGCTTCTCGTGGGTGAGGCCCAGGCCGCGTATCAAGTGGCCAATCCCACAGGAGATACCCCATATGCCGATGTCAAAATAATCATACTAGACCATCTTGGTTTGGATCCAGACGCCTACACATTGAGGTTTCGGAAAGAACGGGGAGCCCCTGGAGAAAACCCCAAAACCCTTTTCGTGCAACTGAAGATGGCGGCAGACAAATGGCTCACCCCTTCGACAAGCTCCAAGGAGGAGATCATGGATTGTGTATATTTGGAGCAGTACTTAGAAGCTCTACCCTATGCCACACAACGGTGGCTTTGCCAGCACCACAACCTAACGACTACCCAGGCCATTGATATGGCCGCTACCTTTGCAAGGGCCCAACCCAAGAACCCCAGTTAGAACAGCGAAAAAACCTCCAAGCCGGGTCCCAAACTTGAGAAACGGCCTATACAACCTCTAGATCCCCCCCGGCCTCGCCCCTGGAGTCCCGAAGGCTCTGGGCCCCCAGGGCCCCAATGCTTCGACTGCGGCCAATGGGGCCACATTGCACGCCTATGTCCAAAACGACGACAACAAGACGAACCCATGGAGGTGGGGTACTTGCCCAAAGCCGTCTTGTTTTCAGCTGAGATGGGGAGCTCATACAGAGTAAGTGTCAGGGTGAACAGTTCCTCTATTCAGGCCCTCTTAGACTCGGGCTGCAGACACACCGTGGTCCAAACCCAATATGTGGCCCTTTCACAATACGTACCTGGGGAGCGGGTGAGCATAAGGTGTGTGCATGGAGACGTGAAGCCATGCCCCGTAGCCAACCTCCCGATACAGCCCTTGCACGGAGATCCCCATATAATTCGGGTAGCGGTTCTGTCTTCCCTCCCAGAGGACTTGATTATAGGGACAGACAACCCTGGTTTCCTGCACCTGTTTAAGAAAAGTATAGAGCAGGTCCCGGTTTCCCCTTCCCGACCATCCGGGTCAAGAGACCCATTCCCTGCCCTGCTGTCCCCGGACCCCTGGGTGTTAGACCGAAGCTTCCGATTCGCCCAGCCAATGATCCTACCCTCTTCAACGCGTGGGAACAAGCTCACCAAGACCAAGACAATGAACCATCCAAATACCCCCGGTTGCTGATACAAAAGGACTTGTTATACCGACAAGGAAAGGAAGAGGAAACAACGCAACTCTTAGTCCCCGTATCCTTCAGGGACCAGGTCTTATTCTTCGCGCACAGCCATCTGGTCGCAGGGCATTCCGGGGCAGAGAAGACCACCCAAAACGTTCTCCGGCACTTCTACTGGCCGGGGATCTATAAGGACACCGCTGTGTACTGCAAGGAGTGTAGCATATGCCAGAGGAAGAACATGACCAAACCGCCATCCGTCCCCTTACAACCCCTACCCATTATAGGGAAACCCTTCGAACGGGTAGGAATGGACCTTATCGGGCCGCTACCAAGACCAGGAAGGGATACCAGCATGTGCTAGTGGTCGTCGACTATGCCACCAGGTTCCCGGAGGCCTTCCCCTTAACCGCTGCCACCTCGAAGCAAGTCGCTGAAAAGATGATAGAACTGTTTAGCCAAGTAGGATTTCCTAAGGAGATCCTGACAGATCAAGGCACACCCTTCGTCTCCAAGCTCATGAAGGAGGTTTGTAACAACTTAAATATACACCAGATTCGTACCTCGGTATACCACCCGCAGACAGATGGCCTGGTCGAGCGCTATAACCGAACCCTGAAAACCACGCTCAGGAAGATGCTAGAAGTCAGCGGGACCGAATGGGACCAGATAATGCCTCTAGCACTGTATGTGATACGAGGCCAACGACAAAGCAGCACAGGAATATCGGCTTTTGATTTACTGTATGGCAGACAACCGCGATCGCTACTCGACATGACCAAGGAGGCTTGGGAGAACGAGATCCCAGAAGAGACCGCCACCACATTAGACTACGCCCAGGGTCTCAAATCCAAGTTAGGAAAGCTACGAGATCTAGCATATACGCACCTAGAAGAGAGCCAGAAACGTCAGAAAGTAGCTGATGGCAGAGGAAAAACATGGAGGCAACTGCAAAAAGATGACTGGGCTTTGGTTCTCCTACCGTCCTCCACTCAGAAATTCCGTGCAGAATGGGTGGGACCACATAGAGTGATCGAGGCAATCGGAAGAACGAGTTATAAATTACAAATCAGCCCTTCCAAGACGCAGACCTACCACATATATCTGCTCAAAAAGTGGTTGGGTCCAATCCCGACTGGAGTGAACCTGGTCTCGGACCACTCAGGAAGTTCTTCTACTCAGGATCAACTAGTGATCAACGATGAACTACAAAAACAACAGATAACAGAGCTACAAGATACCCTGAGGGAACACGATTCTCTGTTCTCTAATGTCCCTGGAAGGACCTCTCTGGCCGAACACTATATCGATACGCCACTGGGAAAAACAATCAGGGTCCAGCCTTATCGAGTACCAGAAGCACGAAGAACAGCTATCCGGAAGGAAGTACAAGATATGTTGGACCTCGGGGTAATCCGCCCCTCTAAGAGTAATTGGTCCAGTCCGATAGTCATGATCCCTAAACCGGACGGTACCAGACGGTTTTGCATGGATTTCCGAGCCCTAAATGATATATCCAGCTTTGAGGCATACCCAATACCTCGAGTGGACGAACTCATTGAGAAACTTGGCGACGCTCAGTATATAACGACCCTAGATCGCACGAAAGGCTATTGGCAGGTGCCACTAAGGGAGGAGGACAGAAGAAAGGCCGCTTTTCCACGGATGATGGACACTTCGAGTTTACCGTCCTCCCTTTTGGGCTACATGGGGCACCTGCCACGTTCCAACGCCTAATGAATACCGTCCTGAAGAACTTATCCGAATTCGCGTCAGCCTATTTAGACGACCCCAGACTGGACCACGCATCTTTCCCACCTACACGCCGTGTTCAACGCCCTCGAAAAAGCAGGTCTGAAGATAAATTCGAAGAAATCGTGGGTGGCGTTCCAAAAGGTGAAATATCTGGGCTACGTTTTAGGACACGGCCTCATTGAGCCCCAGATCGAGAAAATACGAGCCATTGCAGACACCCCTTTCCCAACGAACCGAAAAGAAATGAGGGTCTTTCTCGGCCTAGTCGGATATTACAGGCGCTTTATCCCCCAGTTCGCCCACCTGGCAGGCCCCCTCACAGACTCCCTAAGACAGACAGGTAAATCCACCACTCCCATCCATCCCACTGAATCCATGCAGAACGCTTTTCACCAACTGAAGCACATCATTACATCCACTCCTGTCCTTTCATCACCCAACTTCACCCAACCCTTCTCCTTGCACACGGATGCCTCTGATTACGGCATTGGGGCTGTACTCTCACAGAGGGGGTCCGATGGACTTGATCACCCCATACTATATGTAGGCCGCAAACTGTTTCCCCGTGAGCTGAAGTATGCGACCATCGAAAAGGAGTGCCTGGCCATAAAATGGGCCGTTGAAAAGCTGGCCTACTATCTTGAGGGACTCCCTTTTAACTTGTACACTGACCATGCCCCCTTGTTGTGGATGGCCCGCAATAAATCCAATAACGCCAGGGTGATGCGGTGGTTCTTGTCCTTGCAGCCCTATGCTTTCACGGTCCACCATAGCAAGGGTTCCGACAATGTGGGGGCCGATTTCCTCTCTAGGCATCCGCTCCCCGAACGTGATCGTCCAAAGGGGGAGGTGTGTAACGGGGTGTACTGGTGTAACCCTCCAGACCATGTGGCAGGGACCCTTCAAAGACTGTCCATACCTATCCCCCCTCTTTCTTGCCCTTCACAGAATGACTTGCCTGATATCGACGGGGGAATAGACTCTCGGGACGAGGAGATGGACACCTACTGGCCCTTCAATTTCCAGTCTGAGAACTAGTGGGCGGGGCTACACGACGACGCCGGTGCGTCAAATACGGAAGTCTTGGAGACGCCGGTGTGCTTGTTCACCCGGAGTGGAGACGTGAGAAAGGAGAAGGAAGAGGAGCGGAGAGAGCTGAGGAGTGTTGCAGAGATGAGGAGAAGATCGGAGGAAGCGGAGAGTTGTGGAGAAGCGGCGCCTGAGACCGAGGTTAAGCCAGGAGGCCACCGTCCCCACGAGCCGCCCAGCCACACACCCGGGGGAGGTGTGTGGCTAGCCCAGGTACGGAGTAAAATCAGGGGCTGGGTTGGAAGGAAGGGCACTTCCACCACGTAGTCCTGGGTATTCCCGTGTCCCGGTATCCTTTTTCCCTGAGCACCAGACCCCCCCCTTCACAGGCTAACCGAAGAGCGAGTGTGACATGGGTTGTGTGCTTCCTCACTCCTTTTCCCCTGAGCACTTGTAACTATAGAGCACCGTACTCACGTCTTGCTGTGTTTGTTTGTATCGAGAGACAAAACGGACATCGAAGGAGCCTCGACTCGGCGGAGCCCCGAAAGACATCGGAGAGGCGAAAAGGAGAAACCCCGAAGCAGCGAGCCTTGAGAAGCCGTTCCCCCCGTCAACCTGTCCCTATCCGAAAAACTTGTACAGACTAACTTTTTGACACATTAAAGCATACTAAAACTAAGACTCGCCTCCTGCGCCCGTTAAAACCCCCAGGGTCATGGTTCTCCTTATCTGGGTCCTGTTGAAACTCAATAAACACGTGTGAGCACTGGACGGATCCAGACACCCGGAGGGTTAGAGAGGTAATAACCGGAGTATGTCCTCCCTAAAAAATGTAAAACACAAAAAAATACTCCAATTGACCGCGTAATGGTCAGTTGAGTGAGAATTTTAACTGTACCCGAGGTAGAGAACTGAAGAGGTAGGGGGGACTGCCTAGTGTAAGGTTGTGTCTAACCCAACCATGAATGTGGGGGAAGAAACTAGTTTGTTTATATTACCCTCACACACCCTAATGGTGTCATGCTTCATCAGCGGGGCACCTCGACCCCTACAAGTCGGGGTGGGCTCGACCACACTGTTGGGAAGCTCTTCTGATATGTACGAGGAAAGGGGGCTCTAAAATAAAACACCTCAGATAGATCCCCGGTATCCCTTTATTATTGGGGTCTGTCTGGGTTGTTAAAAATATAAAATATATACAAGTGGGTCTTATCAGGATATTATGGTCCTAAGACCCTGGTGCCGACATGTTTCAGTCCACAGTGGGCAGAAAGGTCCGGGACTTTCTTCAGGGCTAGCAAGCCCCCTATGTGAGGAAAATAAGGAGGGGATTCCCTATCCTAACAGTGTTATGAGGGCAGAGTACTACTCCTCATTAGTGTAAAATGCAGTGTGTGTCAACTGCCAGGCTCCATCTGGAAAGGAAGACATAGACAAACGACATTAAACACATATTCGCAGGCAAAATTCTTTCTCTGCGTATAACACGAGTGGTCAGGATTGTGTGCCACTTATGTGAGCATGCACCGGAAATGTAGTGCACGCCTGTATAGAGGTGTCCAACCCCTTCTTGTGCCACTCAGATACATTCTTCCGTAACATATTGTGCATCATGTGACAGAATTAATGTCCCTGTGGCGATTTAATCGTATTCTAACACTTTGCGTCAAAATCCGACTGTGTGTATATATATAAACACAACACACGCATCAAACAGAAGTTGGTCTCAATCGCATCGACTCAATTAACAATTAAAAGGTATTGTTCTGGTTGTATAGATTCAATATATTCAATCATACATATTTGTCATGCAAGTTCACGATGTTCGAGATACTTTACCCAATTAGGGAAGTTGGCTTTCTTCACACAGGACCGGATGAATATATGGGTGGTCCTAGGGATAATGTAATGCGGGCAAGGTTATGTTGCTGAAAGCGCTTGCAGCGGTATATAACAGGGGATGGTGGGCAGCGTGTACCTGGCCCGTGGAGAAATGGAGAATTACTTACTTCGATCGAAGGTCCCACCCCGCATTACAACCTAAGTGGGTTTCGGTCCTCGGCTCTTGCAGCCGCAGCGATCGGGGAAGATGTAAATATAGACCAGCTCGAGTGATCGCGGGAAGCCCTTGGTCCCACCCTCCCGTAACCGGAAATGACGTAATACGTCACGTCCGCGTTGTACATAGGGGGCGTATCAGTATGGGAATTGTAGTTCCCGGTGATTTTGTAGTTCAGCAATGATCGGGAAGATCTATAGTGAGATCAAAGGGTCTCTTGCTCGAGAATGATAGATCTCATGAAGATGTCAACGTTCACTCATGCTAGAGAGAGGTCCTCCCAGTGTGAGACACTAATAGAAACTATATGACAACCAGCCCACTTGTACGCAGGCTTTTTTCTGTTATGCGGGGACCATAGGTATTTAACCAGTGGTGTCAAGATTTAATAAATATGGTGAAGTAGCCAGTGGAGATAGTGAAGGGTATTGTGCCACGACATTAAAAAGCAAACTATGCATGGATGGCACAACATGTAATCATCAGGTCAGGGGGAATATACGTGAAGGCATGGAATAAACAAGGTTCATTTGTTGAGTTGGCTCCAAGGTATGCCGTCATTGAGACCATTTATATGGGTTTTTAAGCGGTATACCAAACGTTGTTACCTCTGTAGAAGTCTCTTTGGAAGGTTACCAATGCCCTTAACCTGTTCAATTATTGTCCATTGTAAATCTGTGTCTTTATGTTGTTTTTCAACATAGTGAGCTGTTAGTCGGGTGGCTGTGACTGCTCTTCTGATTGTGCTTCTATGTTCATTAATTCGTATTTTTATTTTTCGACTGGTCATGCCAATATAGAGTAATCCACAAGGACACTTAATAAGGTAGACCACTGATTCAGAATTTCAGTTAGTGTGGGTTCTCTGTTCCCATGCTGTATGTAGTCCCAGATCTAAAGTTTTTGTTTGTTCAGTTAACTCGCAGGCCACACATGAACCACAGGCTTAGTGTCCCGTGACTGGTGTATTGTTCCACAGTTTTGTCTGGTTCTCATTTTTTGGTTTGTATGAATCTGTGTGGACAAGAGCATCCCTCTGGCTCTGATTTCTTTTGAATGAGAACATAGGTTTCTCATATGTCAATTGGTTTGACGTTAAGATCGGCCACTTTTTATTTATGATTTTCTTAATTTCATTTGATGATGAATTATATGTGGTGACACAGATCATTCATTGTGGTTATGTTTTCTCTTTGGCTTCAAGGAGGGCTTCTCGTGGTGTATTCCGCGCACTCTTTTTGGCTCTCTCAATGATTTGAAAGGGTAGTCCTTCTCTTTTAGTTTTTCTGTAAGTATCTGTGCTTCTTTTTTGTAATCTTCAATTTCAGAGCAGTTTCTATGGCTCCTCAACAACTGTCCCACCGGTAGGTTTTCTCTGGGGGCCCGTGGATGTGCGCTGTTAAATCTAAGTAGGCTGTTTTTATCAGTTGATTTCGTATAGAGAGAGCTGCCAAGGGACCCATTGTGTGCTATTATATTGACATCCAGGAATGGAATTGTTCTTCTATTCCTATTCAGGGTAAAATGTAAGTGTGGGTTCAGTCCATTTATCCACATTGCAAAGTTATCAATGCTTTGATCATCGCCTTTCCATATGACGAGGATATTGTTTATGTAATGGTACCATTTGCATATATTATTGGTATAAGGGTTTATGGTCCATATATGTTGGTCCTCAAAGTGACTCATGTAGAGGCAAGCAATGCTTGGAGCAAATGTACTGCCCATAGAAGTTCCATGGACTTGCAAATATAGTTGGTTTTCAAATCTGAAAACATTCTCAGTTAATGCTAGTCGCATAAGAGAAATTATCCACTCAATTGGAGCAGTCCACTGCCAATCTTCCTTCATGAGAAGTCCTTCAATGACTCCAATGCTTTCTGCTTGGGGTATACTGGTGTAGAGAGCCTCAACGTCTAGGCATACCATGCAGTATTCTTCCGGGTTATATTCTACATCTGTAAGGAGGTTCAGCAGATGTTTGGTATCTTCCACATAAGATGTTATGCGTCTAACCAGAGGCCTCAGGAACCAATCTGTGTATTGTGAAAGAGGCTCGAGGATTGACCCAATCCCAGAGACAATTGGTCTGCCTGGGGGTGGTATTTTTCCTTTATGGATTTTTGGGATGGTATAGAACATTGGTGTTCTTGAGTCTTCCTGGTTAAGGAATTTATGTTATTTTTTTGTAATCCATTCCCTCTTGAGAGCATCTGATGTTATTGTTGTGATGGTCTTCTTGAGATATAGTGTAGGGTCTTGGTTGATCTTTCTGTAGAAGTTGTTGTCTGTCAGCAAGGTCAGGCATGCTGTCCTGTAGGCGCTGGTACTCTGTAGCACTGTCGCGCCTCCTTTGTCTGCTGGCTTTATGACTAAATTTGTTCTGTTCTTGAGTTGGGTTAAGGCCATGCGTTCTTTGTTGCTCAAATTGTTGAAAGTCTTTGTGCGCGGTTGGAGTTCTTCTACTTCTTTTACTACTGCTTCCTCGAAGGCCAATAACTCCGGGGGCATCATAGACGATGGTGGATAAAACATCGACTTGAGTTTCAGGTCAGTATAGATACCATCCCTGGTGATTTCATCTTTCTCCTGAAAAAAGGTCTTCAGTCTTATCTTTCTGAAGAATTCACAGAGTTCACATCGTAGTTGGAATGTGTCAAGATAGGTGGTGGGGACGAATCCAAGGCCTTTTTCCAAAACTGCCATTTCCTCAGTCGTGAGGACTGTGTCAGTGAGGTTAACTACTATTCCCTCATTGTGCTCGTTCCTGGCTGTTGTTGGCCCTTGGAGTTGCTCCTTGTATTCGGTCCTGATTTCTCTTCCTCCCATTGTACTCTTCTATTGTTCCGTCGTCCTCGTCTGCCTCTTCTTCCGCCCTGTCCTAAAAAATGCTGGTTAAATTCTGGTTGGAAGTAGGGGCCAGCTGGGTATTGTGGTGGGCCGTGACATGGGATTGGACCAAAGGAGCCTGGCCACGGATACATTTGTGGATATCCATATCTCTGGTTGAAGCCACCTCCTCGTGGTCTCTGTTGTTTGTTACGCCAGCTTTTGTTTGAGCCGTTGCTTGACCAATTGTCTTGGTCTGATTCCGATGATCCAGACCGGCCACTCCGTGAAGATCCAGTGTCTGAAGCTTCTTGGCCTTTATAGTCATCCTTAATGTAGGGATAGACCTTCTCATGACTACATTTTTTAAGGTCCTTTTGTAGCTTTGAAATCTTATTCTGCATGAGGTAGTCCTTATGTTCCATGATCTCTTCATTGACTTCGTCAAGTTTCTTTTTGTAAAGTGTAACTTTGATTTCTGTCAGTAGATGATCTTCGCTTGTTTTGATCTTAACCAGTATTGCGTCTGATAGTCGCTTGGCTGTATTGATGATCAGGATTAGCCAATCCCGTGAGCAGCGCCATGCGATCAGAGACTATTCCTTTTTAAATTGGGGATCGTCCAAGAATATTCTGTGTGCATTTGTGACCAACAAGCCTGTCGGTGCCGCATTACCCCGTAGGTATTCTGTCATGATGGCCCCATGTAGTAGCATCCTCATCTGACAGCGTTTCAGTTCCTTTAGTTCGTCTCAATTTTGTGACTGGGATAGGCTTTGACCGATATTGGTATCCGGTAGTAGGGATGGGCCTGCTAGGATGCCGGAGCGATCGGGGAAGATGTAAATATAGACCAGCTCGAGTGATCGCGGGGAGCCCTTGGTCCCGCCCTACCGTAACCGGAAATGACGTAATACGTCACGTCCGCGTTGTTCATAAGGGGCGTATCAGTATGGGAATTGTAGTTCCCGGTGATTTTGTAGTTCAGCGATGATTGCTAGCCCTG
Source organism: Lissotriton helveticus (assembly GCF_964261635.1). Taxonomy (NCBI): domain Eukaryota; kingdom Metazoa; phylum Chordata; class Amphibia; order Caudata; family Salamandridae; genus Lissotriton; species Lissotriton helveticus. The sequence continues at coordinate 621,322,558 of NC_136070.1, read as the reverse complement.
AAGAAAGTCCTGGATCTTTCTGGCCACTGTGGACTGAAACATGTCGGCACCAGGGTCTTAGGACCATAATATCCTGATAAGACCCACTTGTATATATTTTATATTTTTAACAACCCAGACAGACCCCAATAATAAAGGGATACCGGGGATCTATCTGAGGTGTTTTATTTTAGAGCCCCCTCTCCTCGTACATATCAGAAGAGCTTCCCAGCACTGTGGTCCAGCCCACCCCGACTTGTAGGGGTTGGGGTGACCCGATGATGAAGCATGACACCATTAGGGTGTGTGAGGGTAATATAAACAAACTAGTTTCTTCCCCCACATTCATTGTTGGGTTAGACATAACCTTACACTAGGCAGTCCCCCCTACCTCTTCAGTTCTCTACCTTGGGTACAGTTAAAATTCTCACTCAACTGACCATTACGCGGTCAATTGGAGTATTGTTTTGTGTTTTGCATTTTTTAGGGAGGACATACTCCGTTTATTACCTCTCTAACCCTCCGGGCGTCTGGATCCGTCCAGTGCTCACACGTGTTTATTTACACCGCACAGCAGATAGCTGTGGGGTTAAAGACCAAATTGAGATCCGATCAGACTCTAGTTTAAACCTTTGGACATAGCACAGCATCTATCATTGTTGGTCTCTTGCTACTACATATTAGAAATTCACACACAGATTCATACACTAACATACTGTCATGGTTGAACAATTAGGGATCGGATATACAGATGACATAGGATCTGCCATCCTAGCAGCCCCATCCCTACTACCGGATGCCAATATCGGTCAAAGCCTATCCCAGGCACAAAATTGGGATGAACTAAAGGAACTGAAACGCTGTCAGATGAGGATCCTACTACATGGGGCCATCATGACAGAATACCTATGGGGTAATGCGGCACCGACAGGCTTGTTGGTCACAAATGCACCCAGAATATTCTTGGACGATCCCCAATTTAAAAAGGAATGGTCTCTGATCGCATGTCGCTGCTCACGGGATTGGCTAATCCTCATCATCAATACAGCCAAGCGACTATCAGACGCAATACTGGTTAAGATCAAAACAAGCGAAGATCTACTGACAGAAATCAAAGTTACACTCTACAAAAAGAAACTTGATGAAGTCAATAAAGATATCATGGAACATAAGGGCTACCTCATGCAGAATTATATATCAAAGCTACAAAAAGACCTTAAAAAATGTAGTCATGAGAAGGTCTATCCCTACATTAAGGATGACTATAAAGGTCAAGAAGCTTCAGACACTAGATCTTTACAGAGTGGCCGGTCTGGATCATCGGAATCAGACCAAGACGTTTGGTCAAGCGACGGCTCAAACAAAAGCTGGCGTAACAAACAAAAGAGACCTCGAGGAGGTGGCTTCAACCAGAGATATGGACATCCACAAATGTATCCGTGGCCAAGCCCCTTTGGTCCAATCCCATATCACGGCCCACCACAATACCCAGCTGCCCCCTACTTCCAACCAGAGTTTAACCAGCATTTTTTAGGACAGGGCGGAAGAAGAGGCAGACGAGGACGACGGAACAACAGAAGAGTACAATGGGAGGAAGAGAAATCAGGACCGAATACAAGGAGCAACTCCAAGGGCCAACAACAGCCAGGAACAAGCACAATGAGGGAATAGTAGTTAACCTCACTGACACAGTCCTCACGACTGAGGAAATGGCAGTTTTGGAAAAAAGGCCCTGGATTCGTCCCCACCACCCATCTTGACACATTCCAACTACGATGTGAACTCGGTAAATTCTTCAGAAAGATAAGACTGAAGACCTTTTTTCAGGAGAAAGACGAAATCACCAGGGATGATATCTATACTGACCTGAAACTCAAGTCGACGTTTTATCCACCATCGTCTATGATGCCCCCGGAGTTATTGGCCTTCGAGGAAGCAGTAGTAAAAGAAGTAGAAGAACTCCGACCGCGCACGAAGACTTTCAACAATTTGAGCAACAAAGAACGCATGGCCTTAACCCAACTCAAGAACAGAACAGATTTAGTCATAAAACCGACAGACAAAGGAGGCGCGACAGTGCTACAGAGTACCAGCGCCATCAGGACAGCATGCCTGACCTTGCTGACAGACAACAACTTCTACAGAAAGATCAACCAAGACCCTACACAACGTCTCAAGAAGACCATCATGACAATAACATTAGATGCTCTTGAGAGGGAATGGATTACAAAAAAAGAACATAAATTCCTTAACCAGGAAGACCCAAGAACACCAATGTTCTATACCATCCCAAAAATCCATAAAGGAAAAATACCACCCCCAGGCAGACCAATTGTCTCTGGGATTGGGTCAATCCTCGAGCCTCTTTCACAATACACAGATTGGTTCCTGAGGCCTCTGGTTAGACTCATAACATCTTATGTGCAAGATACCAAACATCTGCTGAACCTCCTTACAGATGTAGAATATAACCCGGAAGAATGACTGCAAGGCTCTCTACACCAGTATACCCCAAGCAGAAAGCATTGGAGTCATTGAAGGACTTCTCATGAAGGAAGATCGGCAGTGGACTGCTCCAATTGAGTGGATAATTTCTCTTATGGGACTAGCATTAACTGAGAATTTTGTCAGATTTGAAAACCAACTATATTTGCAAGTCCATGGAACTTCTATGGGCAGTAAATTAGCTCCAAGCATTACTTGCCTCTACATGAGTCACTTTGAGGACCAACATATATGGACCATAAACCCTTATACCAATAATATATGCAAATGGTACCGTTACATAGACGATATCCTCGTCATATGGAAAGGCGATGTTCAAAGCATTGATAACTTTGCAATCTGGATAAATGGACTGAACCCACACTTACATTTTACCCTGAATAGGAATAGAAGAACAATTCTATTCGTGGATGTCAATATAATAGCACACAATGGGTCCCTTGGCAGCTCTCTCTATACGAAACCAACTGATATAAACAGCCTACTTAGACTTAACAGCGCACATCCACGGGCCCTCAGAGAAAACCTACCGGTGGGACAGTTCTTGAGGATCCGTAGAAACTGCTCTGAAATTGAAGATTACAAAAAAGAAGCACAGATACTTACAGAAAAACTAAAAGAGAAGGACTACCCTTTCAAATCATTGAGAGAGCCAAAAAGAGTGCGCGGAATACACCACAAAAAGCCCTCCTTGAAGCCAAAGAGAAAACACAACCACAACGAATGATCTGTGTCACCACATATAATTCATCGTCAAAAGACGTTAAGAAAATCATAAATAAAAAGTGGCCGATCTTAACGTCAAACCAATTGACATATAAGAAACCTATGTTCTCATTCAAAAGAAATCAGAGCCTGAGGGATGCTCTTGTCCACACAGATGCATACAAACCAAAAAATGAGAACCAGGCAACACTGTGGAACAATACACCAGTCACGTGACACTATCCCTGTGGTTCATATGTGGCCTGCCAGTTCACTGAACAAACCAAAAACTTTAGATCTGGGACTACATACAGCATGGGAACAGAGATCCCACATTAACTGCAATTCTGAATCAGTGGTCTACCTTATTAAGTGTCCTTGTGGATTACTCTATATAGGCATGACCAGTCGAAAAATAAAAATACGAATTAGTGAACATAGAAGCACAATCAGAAGAGCAGTCACAGCCACCCGACCAACAGCTCACTATGTTAAAAAACAACATAAAGACACAGATTTACAATGGACAATAATTGAACAGGTTAAGGGCATTGGTAACCTTCAAAAGAGACTTCTACAGAGGGAACAGCGTTGGGTATACCGCTTAAAAACCCATATAAATGGTCTCAATGACGGCATACCTTGGAGCCAACTCAACAAATGAACCTTGTTTATTCCATGCCTTCATGTATATCCCCCCTGACTTGATGATTCCCTGTTGTGCCATCCATGCATAGTTTGCCTTTTAATGTCGTGGCACATTACCCTTCACTATCTCCACTGGCTACTTCACCATATTTATTAAATCTTGACACCACTGGTTAAATACCTAAGGTCCCCGCATAACAAAAAAAAAACCTGCGTACAAGTGGGCTGGTTGTCATATAGTTTCTATTAGTGTCTCACACTGGGAGGAACTCTCTCTAGCATGAGTGAACGTTGACATCTTCATGAGATCTATCATCTCGAGCAAGAGACCCTTTGATCTCACTATAGATCTTCCCGATCATTGCTGAACTACAAAATCACCGGGAACTACACTTCCCATACTGATACGCCCCGTATGTACAACGCGGACGTGACGTATTACTTCATTTCTGTTTACGGGAGGGCGGGACCAAGGGCTCCCCGCGACCACTGGAGCTGGTCTATATTTCCATCTTCCCCGATCGCTCCGGCTGCAAGAGCCGAGGACCGGAACCCACTTAGGTTGTAATGCGGGGTGAGACCTTCGATCGAAGTAAGTAATTCTCCATTTCACCACGGGCCAGGTACACGCCGCCCACGATCCCCTGTTATATACCGCTGCAAGCGCTTTCAGCAACATAACCTCACCCGCATTACATTATCCCTAGGACCACCCACATATTCGTCCGGTCCTGTGTGAAGAAAGCCAACTTCCCTAATTGGGTAAAGTATCTCGAACATCGTGAACTTGCATGACAAATATGTATGATTGAATATATTGAATCTATACAACCGGAACAATACCTTTTAATTGTTAATTGAGTTGATGCGATTGAGACTAACTTCTGTTTGATGCGTTTGTTGTGTTTATATATATACACACAGTCGGATTTTGACGCAAAGTGTTAGAATGCGATTAAATCGCCACAGGGACATTAATTCTGTCACATGATCCACAATATGTTACGGAAGAATGTATCTGAGTGGCACAAGTAGGGGTTGGACACCTCTATACGGGCGTGCACTACATTTCCGGTGCATGCTCACATAAGTGGCACACAATCCTGACCACTCGTGTTATACGCAGAGAAAGAATTTTGCCTGCAAATATGTGTTTAATGTTGTTTGTCTAAGTCTTCCTTTCCAGATGGAGCCTGGCAGTTGACACACACTGCATTTTACACTAATGAGGAGTAGCTACTCTGCCCTCATAACACTGTTAAGATAGGGAATTCCCTCCTTATCTCCCTCACATAGGGAGCTTGCTAGCCCTGAAGATAGTCCCGGACCTTTCTGGCCACTGTGGACTGAAACATGTCGGCACCAGGGTCTTAGGACCATAATATCCTGATAAGACCCACTTGTATATATTTTATATTTTTAACAACCCAGACAGACCCCAATAATAAAGGGATACCGGGGATCTATCTGAGGTGTTTTATTTTAGAGCCCCCTCTCCTCGTACATATCAGAAGAGCTTCCCAACACTGTGGTCCAGCCCACCCCGACTTGTAGGGGTCAGGGTGACCCGATGATGAAGCATGACACCATTAGGGTGTGTGAGGGTAATATAAACACACTAGTTTCTTCCCCCACATTCATGGTTGTGTTAGACACAACCTTACACTAGGCAGTCCCCCCTACCTCTTCAGCTCTCTACCTCGGGTACAGTTAAAATTCTCACTCAACTGACCATTACGCGGTCAATTGGAGTATTTTTTTGTGTTTTGCATTTTTCCTGTTGAAACTCATCATTTTGCTCTTGTCCTCCTGGACATCCAGGTCCAGCCTCCTTAGTCTTCCTGGTTCTGGATATTCTGATCCTCCTGATCTTCCTCGCCCTGGTCTATGATGCTTAAATCCTGTTTTTCTGCTCCATGGGGTACTCCAGGCCCTGGTCCTATGGTCATGGTCCCCTGGCATTCCTAGCCTGTTGCTGGTCTTCTTATTGCTGATCCTTCTAATCCTCTTTGCTCTGGTCCTCCTGACTCTGGTCCTTCTGTTATTCTTGGTACTGGCTCTCACGTATTCCTTCCTTAATCTGGCTCGCTGGTTGTACTGGCCATAAACCTCATACTCCTAATCATCCTAAGCTCTAAAGATCCTCCTGCTCTTTGCCCTTATGTTTCCTCACCAAACGATCACGGTAATCCTTATTCCAGTTGTCCTGGGCCTAGCCATCCTGTTCCCATTCTTCCTGGCCATCTTGTTCCTAGCCCTGTGGCCCAGACCTCCAGGGTGTGGTCATTCAGGGCCTTATGTGATTGGTCCCAATCCTCCTTTTATTAATCACCATGGTCCTCCTGGTTCTTGTACTCTAGGTCCTGACCCTCTCTGCCTCGATTTTTCCGGTCCCCCTTGTCCTTTATTTCCTGGTCCTCTTATAACTTATCCTTCAGGCTCTGATTGCCTTTGTCCCTGATCTCACCTCCCTGGCGCATCCTGGCTATGGGCATGCTATTCTTGTTATCCAGAATCCATTTCCTTTTCAAGATTATGTGCCAATTGTCCCTGATCCTCGTGGTCCTGATTCTTATAGTGTGATTTCTATTGGGCCAAGTTCTAATGGAGACGAATCATTAAAAATCCTAGGTAGGAATCCGTGGTCCTGGTCATCCTGGTCCTTCTTATCCTATTGCACTTGATAGCATAAACCCTTCTTTTGGCCATCCTGGCCCTTCTTCGCTCCCCCAGTCATGGTCCATTGGGTTTGGTTCCTTTCTGGTTATCTGGCCCTGATCAACTTCGCTTCCTGGTACCGCAGGTCTTGGCCCATCTGGCCTCTAGTGTCCTAGCCCTCTTAGTCTTTTGCTCTTGGTTTAAATTGCCTTGGTCCTCCCGAATCTGTTCCTTGTTTCTTATTCCTACTGGTACTACAGCCATTGAATCTGGCCCTCTTGATCTAGGTTCTCCTTGTTCAGGTCCTCCCAAGCCTGGTTGTTTTGATCCTGTTTCTCCTGGCCACCACTGCGAGTCCCCATGCACTGTCCCACTTGCCGTGGGCCCCTTGGTCCTGATCTCATGGCCCTCTCAGCCCTGTTTCTGGTCCTCCTTGTCAAGGTCCTTTTAGCTCACTAGGGGCCATATGTATCAATGTTATGTTTTGTGATTCTCAAGTAGCGAAATTTTGAGAATCGCTATTTGAGAATCGCAAAATGCTATTTATGTAGGATTTGCAATACATTTTGCGAATCCTACATATTCCTTAATTGCGAATCGCAAATTGCAATTCGCTATTAAGGAATACCTCCCCATTCATTCCTAAGGGCCTAGAGGCCCATAGGAATTAATGGAATGACATTCTCAATTTGTAATTCTCAATTAGAGAATCGCAAATTGAGAATGCAATTTCAAGTTGGCCAGGGTGACAAAAGGACACCCTGTTGCACCCCTGAAATGAGAATGGGTGCACAGGTGGCACACATACATGCCCTGCGGGCATGTGTGTGCACCACATGCCACTTTGAAAAATGCAAAAATTTGCATTTTTTAAAGAAATTGCAAATTACCACCAACCTGTAGTTGGTGGTAATTTGTGATTCCTTATACCATATTCGCACAACTTGGGTGCCTCATACATTCCATTTAAGGAATCGCAAAATGTGCAATTCCTTATTTTGTGAGGCAGTTTTTCTTTTATACATACCATTAAGCCGAATTGTGATCGCAAACGCTGAAATTCTGTGAATTTTGACGTTTGCGATCGCAATTGTGAATGATACATATGGCCCCTAGTCATTGCTCTGGTCTTCTGAGTGCCCTTGATATGAGTCACCTTGGTCTTCCTAATCCCTATCCTACTTATCCTGGTTTCCTATTACTACTGGCCACTGCCCTCCATGTCCTGCTCTTCGTACTCCTCTTCAATCTGTTCTTGATCATCCATGCCTTGGTCATCCTTTGTATACTGTGTCTCCTGTTTCATTGGTCCTGGACCTTTACATGCCCCTCACCCTAATTGCCATCCCCTGGTGTATCTATTCCCCTGGTTTGTCTGTTCCTAATCCTTCTGGCTCTCCTGGTCACCTAATTCTGGTATTCCTTTGTCTGGTCCTCATGTATCAGGTCTTCTGGTGCTGGTCCCTGATGACTTGGTTGCCACTCATGACATGAGACAAATAAGAACCCATACCTAAAACCCTCTCTGCTTGGTGAATAGCAGCAAATACATTGTGCCGGTGACTAAAATGTCAGTGTGGCTAAAGATGTGGCTCATGACATGGGACCAATAAGCATCTATGCCTCAAACCCACTCTGCTGGGTAAAAAGTATAAAAACATGTGCTTATCCACAGGCAGCAGAGTGAACTGCTGTGAATTTCCCAGATGCATAATTACCTGACTACTGCCTTCACTTCCACATTCCACAGAAGCCCCATGCCCCATAACAGTGTCTCATTCAATTTACCTCCTGGAAGTGTCCCGAAGCACCTTGCCCCAGGCACGAATTACATACTGTACCTGTCCCTTTTTCTAAACCCAGATACCATCTATCTGTCTGAATTACCTGTTCGCTGGTTCTCGCCGACTGCTACTGTGTTGCCCAGTTTGAAAATACTCAGCTCACACAGCCCGCTTAAAAAGAAGCCTAAAGCTAGCACAACGCCTTCCATAAGAAACCCAAAAAGAGCCTAGCATTCAAATGATCATCAAAAGAAGAATCATGAAAAAAATGATGTATTCTTATGAGTAAATTTCACATTTATAAATTTATGTAACATGCTTTACAACCATACTCATTATTCTTTGCAGACAGACAAATACCCCCAGACAGCAGCACAAAATAAGTGTTGCATATCCCGAAGCTTCTGAAATCGGAGTTTGATTCCTACATTTCTTATTTGAATATTAAAATGCATGAATGTATTATTCAAAATAATGTTACTGTTTTTCATCTGTAAACAGATTAGCTTAATTCTTGCAACTTTTATCTTTCTACAAACTATTGCACATTTGTATATTCTCTTACTTTCAAATGCCTCACACATGTTGCATCCCCATTACAAGATGGACACCACCCTACCACTGTCTGGAGTTCCATTTTTCTTTAAGGCCGACTAAATAAAGACTTCTTCACAATATCTATCCATCCACAGGTGAAAATGTACATCATCCATACTATTTAGCCTGTGGCTGGCTAAACAGCAGAGATATTGCACTATTTTGCCAGCTGCTGGTAAATACCAGAGGTTATGTACTATTTGAGCAGCAGCTGCATAATTGGACACTTCCTTTTGGAGAATGTCGTTGTGTTCCAGATCTAAATTCTGCAGCCATAATACAAAGGTAGAAATGTGATCACACTTTGGAATATTCACTGGGGAGGTCTCTATAACACAACAGCTAAACACTGGTGGCATTCCTGGAAGAAGGCAACCCCAAAGAATTCTTCACCAAACACACAAATAATAGCAGCTTCTACTTAGACCTTACAAGCACGAAAGAACCTGAACTAAAAAAGAAAAGCCCAGTAACAGTTAACTGGTGAGACAACCAACAGATTCCATTCCACACCCCTCTTGCCAAAGTATGATCAAAAGACATGTAATCAGTAGAAACCTAAAAAATATAGATGAAGAGATTGTGAGTAGGCCTCAGTGGAATTTCAATTACGTATGAGTATTTGGAGTAATTTTGGTAATTCCGCGTTACTCTTTGATGTGGAATTACTGATAATAACGCAATTACGTCTGTTTGCGTAGTTAAGACTAATTTGGGGGAAATAAATCCTACAGAGCGAGTGTATTTATCAAATGTGAGCAGCTACTCACACTCGCTATATGTGCTCTGTTTCATTTAGGGCTATTACTTAGTACTAAATGCATCCTTGCCTTTGAACGGACAGTGATATTGAGCTAGGTGAAACGTCACCACTCAGGAAAATCGCACATATATTAGTTTCAATAGATCGTAAATTCTAGACGGTGCTGTAAGGTGAGGAGAACCACCAACCTCCCCCAAAATTGTGGCATAGGCCACTGAATACACAAAAATAATCCTCAGCACACGTCTCTAGTGTATCTAAACATTGATCTGCACATTGTATGCATGAATATTAACCCAGTATTTTGAGTTTCTTGTTTTTCTTTATTTATTCTTATAGTTTCTCTTCAGCCGACAGGTTTTGTTGCATATACTGGGAAATCGTCCCGCCACTTTGTTAAGGTTCTACAATCTTTAGGGAGAATGTTCTCGCACTCAAGAGTCACAGTTTTGGACTACGTTGATGACAGAGATGTCCTTACGAGCTCATGGATTGTTCAGACTGAGAGTTTTCTGAATGAAGAACAGATTTTAACGCAGAAGACAGATATTTTACCCATTGTGGGTTGGAATTATCACCACATAAGATAGGAATATACTAAAGATTGTAGAGCCTTGAGAAAGTCGCGGGACGAATTCCCAGTGTATGCGACGAAACACATGTCGGCTGAAGCAAAACTGTAAGAATAAAGAATGAAAAACAAGAAACTCAAAATACTGTGTTAATATTCATGCATACAATGTGCAGATAAATGTTTAGATACACTACAGACGTGTGCTGAGGATTTCTTTTTTAAATGCATCCTTGCGTCCATTTCGAATGCACGGGTGCATTATGCGCTAAGTAACTAGCACTAAATGATGGTAGCAAGTTGGGGGAAATCCTTACCCAAATGCATATTTAGCAAGCGTGAATGACTGCTTGCACTTGATGTTTGTTTGCACTTAACAAATAGTGTTCAATGTTTAATCGTCTTGTGTAAATTCCTCATATTCTCAAAGAATCTTTGGGTAATTCTTCATTATTACACTACACAGAATTATGCAACATATGCCTGCCCCAGTTTAGAGGGGAGCATAGCAACCAAATTACGCTCCAGTCAAGCGATTACTTCAAAGAGAGATCTAAATCAACTAACACTAAACTACTAAAAGCAAGCCGAAATTGCCTTAGAAAAGGCAGCCCCTCCACTGAGGAAGAAAAAGAAAAAGAAAAAAATAATCGCCAAACCACAATGACCAAATGAAGCAATAAGAGCTTTGGAACGGTAAAAAAACAACAACAAAATCATTCCCAAACTGAAAACCGAACAAATAACAAGAAAACTTTAGAAAAAAAATATCCTCAAGACCCAATCCTCTTTCTCGTAGCAGGTATTAATGGCTGCACAAAATAGGCCTGAACAGACTTTTCAAAATAATCTGTAAAATAGCTAACCCTTCCCCACCTGTTCCTAGAGACAATTGAAGAGGGAAATGTGAAAAAAAATTCAGTTCTTGCATGACAAAAGTCACAAAGTGTGGAATGACCTCCAGACCAAGCCAATGCATACATCTATCAAAGAAAAACTTGCACATAAATGAGAAACTTTTAACATCATAAATGAGTACTCTCAATAAAACACTGTGACAGCTTCAGCCCCCTCACATGAAACTGACCCATCCTCACTAATTAGAGCGACAGTGACAAACTTAACACTGGATTCAGATCATCCACTGCCCTTTAAAAGCCGGTCCTTTGCCATACAGTCTAAAATGAGATCGAATTGAAGGAAAGATAGGTTGTGAAAATCCCCAATAGCCAGTGCTTAATTTGTAAAATATGAAGTGCAGGTGCACAAATGTTTGTCGGAGGCCACACCTATGTTTTTCCAGCTCCACCCACATCCTCAACTGGCACTGCTCAAAGTCAGATGTAATAATACACCATACCCGATCTGAATTTCAGCAAGGGAGCCTTCCATTTAGTAAGGTCTTGATAGGAGGTCCCCCTGCCCTGTGAACATTTTGAAAAAGATTAAACCAAAAGTGCATTCAAAGCACAATTTTGGAATAAATTGGCTAGAATCACTAATGCATTGAAAAGGTACTATTCCAGGGCTCTATGTGCTGATTTGGGTAAAGGACAATACTGGGGTATGCAATTTGTAACAGAGTCTAGGAGTTCAAAGATACAACTTTTACATAGCTTATGTGACAAAATAAACCAAAATGCTGGAAAACATGCTAAACAGATAAACTGAATAAAATCATGCAATACAGTTGAATGAGTAACTTATCACTTCCAGTGTCCTAAGGGGTTTGGAGTTCATAAAGGTATTACTTCAAAAGCAGGGTGACGTTGGTGGCAGTGTGCAGAGTTAGTTTCACACTGTCAGTAACAACAATTATTAAATATTCGACTGGTAACCCAAAGCAGCCCTCGCAAGTTTTTAGACCAGCCCCCATACAGTGCGTGATAACCTGACATAAGCGCCCAGGCCAGAAAGCATGGAAATCTCACACTGTACTCAGACCAGGAAGCATGCAAATGTCAAACAAAGGCACCCAGGCCAGAAAGCATGGTCCCATCACACAAAGGCACCCAGGCCAGAAAGCATGGTCCCGTCACACAAAGGCACCCAGGCCAGAAAGCATGAAAATGTCAAACAAAGGCACCCAACCCAAGCCAGTAGAGCTAGAACAATTTTTAGCTGGAACAATTTTCACAGTGTTGGTGCTGCACCTGCCCTAAATGTTACATCACTGAAGAAGGAGGAAGTAATAAGATTGTGAAAATTCCAAACATCACAATAAGGACAAACATAGCAAAGGAGCCTTGCTCATTCTAGCGGAGGTGGTGAGGGTGTGGTGGTTAGGTATGTTGCAGTGGAGCATTTTGAATGTTTTCAAAGAAATCTGCATTCCCTTAGCTTTTTATGTACAAAACACATCAATACCCTGTTATGCTAGGAATGATGCACCTCACTCTAGCTTAGCCTAACCAAAGGTCTTGAGGCAGCACAGAATGACAGTGTTAGATTTTCTGCCTGCATGGAAGCAATGGAGTAGGAAGGATGCAATGGCTGGCTCCACTAAAACAATTTCAAGTTCCTAAAAGTTCATTGCGCTGGCAGTCACATTTTAATCTTAATTTTGAGTTGGCCTGCGATTTCCTCGTCATGGGACTATCACAACTTTGACAGGTTGAGAGCAATGGCCCCGATAATTCTGATGGTACTAATGTGTGTTTATGATTCAAAAGAATGACACATCTAGTGCACAAGTAAAAACTGCACTGAAACAAAACCATTACTGTCTAGACCCCTGCTCCACATTTACTGAACTTTGGTTATCACAGATCACACCCCACCCCACACTTTCTATGTGTAAGTGAATTCAAATAATCTTTCGATAGGGCTAGGCCCCCTTTAAAGGGTGCTGGGTAATAAATACAAGCCGTGGAGAGTAGGGCCCACCTTAGCTCTGGCAGAACGGTTTAGGCTCAGCTGATGAGTTCACATAAGTAGACAGATGCACATTTTATTAGAACTTACTTTATTGTACATTACTAGTGCACAGTACTTTTCAGGAGCCCTCAGTCGTGCAACATAGTTGAAGTCGCACTTAACTCGCCGGTGACGGTGGGGTGACTTGGGTCAGTGGTGACGGAGATAGTGTCACTCATAGATGTTGAAATGTCACTCATAATTAAACTGAAATTCTGAAAATGGCACACTTAGCAATCTGAAACCTTGGCAGCTATGGAAGGAACTCTAGCCCAATAAGAACCAGTATTTCTCCGTCCAGCAAGTAGGGCCGGGACAGAGTCACCCATAGGCCAGAAGATACCTGCCCTACGGGTATTTCAGAGGTGAATGTCCGATGTATGACTGTCTGCTCCAGACCCAGCAGTCTTTTAGAGCCACGAGCCTTAAATCTCAGTAACACAACAGAAGCCCAACTTCTGGGGACACTTCCTGGCAGCCATTCTGGTTACCTCTGTCCCATGCTGTCCCCATGCTGTCAGCACTGGCCTGGACATGTCATATTACACGCATGCCTACCCTTCTTGAGGGCGGCCTCTGATTGTACAATGCACCTGATATTAGTTACCCCAACTTTACTGATTACATATTACTTGAGTGAGATAGCGAGATGGCTCTTGGGAGACTGACAAAATGAAAGGCGTGCCGTAAAATGTTCTCAGCTCGAGCCTAACACAAGTATGAGGTGCAGACCCCACACCCAATTGCCATTTAATCTACCTCACCCCGCAGCAGTCCTGTGCCCGCCCTAACTAATGTACTTAAGCCTGCAGGTCATTGATAAACGAATCGTCCCCGCCCTGCCTCGAGCTCGCCTTTCCTCTAAGATAGATAAGCCCATTGCCCGCTACAAGGACGGCCAGTGGGGCGCTAATGGGACATCTAATGACTCAAGTAACCACTGCCCAGGCTGAGGCCATGCCCAGGGTGACCCCCCGCAGATGGCCTGCTCCTCAGTTGTGGCGCAGTGCAGAGGAGGCCGGGCCCGAGAAAACAGGTCCCTGGTGCAGACGAGGACGTGGTTCTTCCCACCGTCCTGGGAACCCCAGCTCGGCCAGGTAAGGCCTTGTGTGAAAGTAGAGCACGCCGCTCTACAAAACTCAGCATCCACGTATAAGGAAAAGGGTAACCAACAACACCCATCGGTTCTATGGAAGCCAGGAAGGATCAAAGTCTGGGGGCGGGAGGGACTCTAGAGATCTCCTGCGAATAATGAAAGAATATAATTAATGGAAGTTAAATGTTGGGGGAAGCAAGCGCAGTTATAGGACAGGCCGGGGGTGAACATATTGCTCAGGCTCCGGGGGCGGTAGTGACAACTGACTTTTGATTCCTCAGTCCCGGGTGGGGGGGGGCTAGGGGGGTGGGGGTCATTTGAGCGGTGTCATAACCAGTCTACCTCAGAGACCTGAACTATTACGGACACGCTCTTTAGCGATAGATTGGGCGTAGGGAGGAGGCTGAGGTGGAGCATTAATTTTCTGGGGCTCTTTTGTTAACTATTTGTCTGAAACTCAATGCGGGCAGGGAGGACAGGGACCGGTGACTCGGGTGGAACACCGGGCAGGGTCCAGTTACAGGCTAGATGCACAGGGGATGCCTTTTCACCCACCCCCCACCTGCTGCATCCCAACGTCGTCTCCACGCACCTGTTAGTGCACCCCTGCTGCCTACACCCTGCATTAAGGGGCCTGTCTCGTTGCCAAGTCTCAGAGACCGGTTGCTCCCCTCGGAGATGCGGCCGTGCGAGTATGCTGGGGCGTGGTGGCAAAGCAGCAAATGCGCGCTCATTAAAATCTCAAAAAATATCTGCGCACAGCGCCGCATGCTGCCTGCTGCCGCGCACATCCCCAACCCCCGCAGAAGACTGTCATTACTGACTGAAAAATACAAAGAGTAAGTGAGAAGATGTTTAACTGGTGACACTCGTGTGGTGTGAATGACTCGTGAAGCAGGACTAGCCAAGCCACGGCAAAAATTAAGCACTGCCAATAGCATGAAAGATCTTAATGATTTCATGCAAGCAACAGTACTACCCCTACTGGACAAACACATTGCTCATGTTCATGTGCTCTGAGCACGCCATAGTAAGGGTACTGAGATGCCACAGTTTCCTGGTTTGCTAGTTGCTTTTTATATCTCATCTAGACAGTTTTAACTGTCACAAATGCCTCAAGTTGTAAAACATAAATCATAAAAATGAATACAGTAATGTGCACAGAGGAGGCTTTCATTCTGCACTCTTCCTCCATTGGTCTGCTCAAGTGTCATACACATTTTGCTTCCGCCAACCATAACCTTTAGTATGGGTCAACAAGTCAGCGCGATTCAGCCATTGGCTCTCTTCACTGTAAGTGACAACATTTTCCTCTTGCACATGTTCAAGAACGAAGGTGCATGTGTGGTGCTAAGCCAGTACAAAAGAGGTTGGTCTGAGTTTTCAAAATTAATATACAATTCAAAATAGAAACACGGTCACCATTAGTTTTGAAACAAGTCAAAAGGATAGCTCAACTCATTCATTTCATTCATCTTGGCATTTTATTCATTTATAGCCAAAGTTTTGAGTTTAGCGATTTACAGTAAATACATGTAATTGTAACATCATTACATTCGATATTCGGAATAGGTGCTCTCTGTGAAAAGGGAAGGGTGAGTGAATGAGTGAAGGGGACAGGGTAAAGGTGTTGTGACATAATTATTACATCCAGATTAAAATGAAAAAACCTCTACAGTCAAATTAATAGGCAAAGGTTCCCAATTTTACATCACGCATAGATAACGAGAATACATCTCTTATTTGGCTCCTATGGTGTGTCAAAAAAGGAGGCGTAGTTCTACGTTTCGACCCCTGATACGCTAGAAGGGCAATTCACGGCCTCATGTTGGGGTCTTCATCAGGAAGAAAAGGAGGAGAGCATCATCAGGCGGTCAACGTATGTACCGTCCGCAGGGGGGCTCCCACAGGCTCCGATGAATATTTCGTGCTGGTAGTCACACAACCAATGGGCATAGGTAGATCTGTCCTCAAGGGATGTTTTTTCTTTCAACATTGACCGCGGAGTCGCGCTGTTGCTCCGTCGGCGTGTTGAATCAAAATGTGAACGCGGTGCCGATTTTCTTTACTTTTTAGAACTGGAACGCACATCAGCGCTGTATCTCAGTCGGCGTCCTGCATCCGAGTGTGGTGCTAAGCAGCATGTGTTTGCCTCACCGCTGCAGATGACAGCAGGAGTACTATATATTAGTTGACATGGTGCTGCCCTGCTCTGTCACTCGAACACAATGCAGAGCAACAATTTTGGTTGCTGCAATCTGATAGAGCACCATGTTATTTTGAAAATTGTAGGGGTGCGTCATAAACCAACGTAGCCAGCACCCGCATATTTAGAGGACCAAGTTAATGTGTGACATTTAACCGGTAGTATTAGGCTGGGGATCAGTGCAATATGTAGTAGTGTGCTCATGCTATTTGAAGAAAATGTAGTGCTTTGATTGAGAGAATATGCCTTAGATAACTTAGAAAGTATTGCTTTGTGTTAAACGTTGCATTAGATTTGAATGTGCCATATTAAAGTTGCACGTGTAGGTTGCCTATTAAAAAAAAAAATGTGTGATGCTCTAACATGAATAGAACAATGATGTGCAAATGATGAAATGTAATGTTAGGTTTGATTAATGAAATGTTTATGTCGTAGTTTTAGAAATGCGTTTAAAAGCGTAAAGGCCTAGACATGAAATTGCCAGTAGAGGCCTAATTGTGATTTTCTTAGCATAACCTGAAATGTAGGTTTGAAGGTTTCCTTGGGAAAGGCTCCGTTCGCAGTTGCATTTCAAGTTGTAACTTAGAGCGTGTATAGGATTGTTTCTCATGCATTTCTTTTGCAGGTGCAAGGCCATGTAGCTCATTAGGTAGAATTATTCATTGTTTAGGAGTTAGGCTGGTAGGAGTGGAAATGAAGGGAGTCTACTGGTATGCAAGCTGCAACATTTGGCGGAGAAGGTGCCTGGGACCCAAGGACACAGCAACGATTTTTGAAAGAAGACAGAACTGTGCTGGAAAAGTACGAGGGGCTGCACCTACCTGAAGGGGGTGTGCCATGGGCGTGATTATTGTTTTGGGATTTTTTATTAGTGAAAGTGCCCAGCGGGAGGAGAGTCAGATGCTATTGGAGTTATGGTTAGAATCAGTTGGAGTCAGACTGACTCCTGTCTAAGGCATTCCAATTGGAGGTGCAGTTAGACAGGGGTCTCAGCTGGAACTGGGCAGGAGAAGGAAAGGAGCATCTTAGAACGAGCTCAGTAGCGTTGGCTAACCATTTGAAGGGAGTGAATGTGCTTCTTATGGAGCCTTCACAGCTGACACCTTTTTTCTCTTGCCGGGGAGGTATGCTAAGTAGGGATGTCACCTTAGAACTAGTGTAGGGACAGACTAAACTTTTCTTTCCCTTGGAACAGATGCAGTCGAGTTTTCCAGTGGGAACTTTTATTGCTTGCCTAATACTTCTGGAATTGACTTTGCTCTTTATTTTGATTCGTCTGATACTCTTGCGTTGGATTATGTTTGTATTAGTACCAGTTTACTTCTTGAACCTCTTGCTGAGGTGCTTGTATGTTCAGTTGTTTTTGGCTTTGCAATAAACCTTTAAACTTTATTTTGTAGTCAGTGGTCCTTTGGATTGGGATGTATTTGCTCATTTATAATTTGTCGTATGCATGAAATTAGAGACTTCCTTTACACTTTCCAGCAGATAAAAAGATTCAGTCTACCAGGGATTCCAAGGTTTGGTAAGAAAATTCTAGAAGTGAATCCCGGCGTCGTCAAATGAATTGCGGTAAAATCTTAGTAAAACTCATAATGTGCTCTGAGCCTGGGTGTTTCCCGGTGCAACTGTCCCCATGTATCAATTTCATGGAACTTGAAGGAAAGCCTATTGTATATTGTCAAAATTATTTTACAGGTTGGCAGCACTGAAACTTCATATTATCCTCATTCTAACATGCAGTAAAACCGTGGGGTAATATTGCAATATGGGCTAAAAGTATTTCAGCTGGCCAGTTACAATGACCACAATATCCAGCTACATCAAAATGAGTGGCTTAGATGAAGGAATTGTCTAGAGATAGACAGTTAATTTGTATTTATATTTTGTCTAAGTAGTTCAGCTGTTCTTGTCCTTTTTGCATCAGATCACTTAATAATTAGGGTTGTGTGAAAGTTTGCCAAATATGCATCATTTTTAGGAATTCAATGTATTATGCTAAATACATTTCATCGGTTTCCCAAATAACTTCTCTGTATGAATGTATACGTTGCACACAAAAAAGTTAAATGAGACACAAGCATGAGACCAGTTCAAGGAGAAAATGTCTTTTGCCAGTATATTAGAACCCTTCTCCTTTGTGCAAAAATCACCATATAATTCACATTGTGTAAGATGTCGAAAATTACACTTGTAAAACAAACATTTTACAAAGCTCTATTTAGCACAGACACACACTAAGTAATACCTGACAAGAGGTACATCACGTACTAAAGAGTCATCTTTGGTAACTTACCTCCTGCATTTTAATGAGGAAACAGTCAATGAAGTCACGTGGGTCACTGGGATCTAATGTTGCTTGATGGTCTCTGATATATCCTTTCACAAATCTTTTTGCAACCTTATTATTGTGAAGGAATCTCTTGTGAGGACCAGGCAATGGTCGGATAATCCTTGGAAAGTGACTAAGGAGCTGTTAAAAGAGAAGAGTTATGGATAATTAGCTATATAGTATATATCACTGTGTATTGCTACTTTGTGACATTATGCTGAGTTGTCCTATGAACCATGGTGGTGTTTGACCAACCTAAGAAACAGTAGCTTTTCCTCTTTCTGGGTGTGCAAATCTTAGAGGGATGCTACCTTTGACATTTGTGAGCCACATATATATATTCCTATACGTTAACATGTTTTTCTCTAGCCACAGCTCTGCTGGAAATGAGTGGTGCAACTCGAGAGCATCATAAGTGGCTTGTCAATCCTTACATGTTTTGTACTTGCTCAACTGATGTGAGGTTGCATTGCGTTAAGGGACTCACCATAGAGGATTCTCTGCTGACTTTGAAACTTGAAAACTTTGGTTCTCTAGCACTTTGGCACTTGCCAATTTTCATTTGAATCTGGGTAGCCCACAAATTCTCTATCTGGGTAGAGAAACTGAAGTGTGGAAATGAAATGCACGACATGCAAACTTCACATGATTCACATCAACTTGACTCATCACTCACACCTCCATTACACTCTCATGATTATGATTGTGCTTCCTAAGTACCAATACATACAATAGTTATATTTGCATGTATGTTACATCCAACCAATGGACATTGCAGCCAATCTCATGTAAGAACAGCATAGTGTTGTTTTTCCATCATATCGCCCGCACTGTGGGGCAGACTTTTTGTGTCGCTGTAAAGTCATACAAAGTGACCCAAAGTGGCATATAGTTTTGCTATGGTATTTACATTTTGGGATCTGAAAAGTAGTCGTTAAAGTACCGCAATAATGCTTTGCGCTATTTTCATTTATGTGGGCATACCATGAGTGGTATTTAGGTGTTCCCATGGTGCCACCATTCACGTTGAAACACATTTCTATTGACTAGTATTGTTAGACAGGGCTTTGCTCCAAAAAATAGTACTTCCTTGAGGAAGGCGCTAAGTAAAGAAAATGTTTAATTTCTCCTAACTTTGCACCCATTGCATGTGTACCTCACTGTACAATACACATCCAATGTGTAGAAAGCTTTCAAGTTTGTCTAGGCATAGCATTTCGTACTGAAAGGGAAACCCTCTCAGGCAAAAGACGATGCTAGATAGCACAAACACACCTTTGCAGTGCGATGCACAGGGGTGTGTGTGGCACTAGGCAGCCTATTCGTGCGCCAGAGCTGTAAAGAGTGAAAAAAAGCATAATTTCTTAGTAGATATGGCTCTGTGTGGCTCTCTTCCCCTAGCGTAATGCAATGTAGCAACTTTGTTTGCTGCACTGCGGTCGAATGGAAAATAATCACTGCCCCCCCCCCCCCACCCAAGGGTTACAATATAAATACAGTGGGAGGAGGTAGACTGATTTCAAGAACAAAGACATTTCTAGAAAACTAAAGTATATGTATTATAGCAACACCATTGCACAAGGAAGATCAAATCCAGAGAAACAACTATCCCAGGATATGTGTTTTTTTAATACATGCAGCATGGCTTCACATGGCTGAAAAAAAGGGTGACAATCAGACAACCAAGCAAAAACCTGTCTTGAAGCTCTAAGTCACAGTAAATGATGTCCTTTATAAAGTTTTCTGCTATTTTATATATAAACCAATGAGAAATGTAATACCCTTTTGAAAAGTTGTGCTACATTTTTACTACTATTCCCCTCTTTCATACAGACTAAGCATCTGTTGTATTAGATCTGCTTATCTCTGTCTCAGTTTTAGTGGTGTGTTTAATCTCTTGGCTTCCCCCTTTCATGGCACACCAGTTCCCCTTTGTTACTCTCTGTTTCAATCTTTCCTGTGTTTTATTTCTCCTCCTCTTCTACCTGCTATGCTTTTTAGGCTGGGGATTTTCTGTGCATTCCATTTTCATCCATTCTCTTTTCTACTGTTTTCTCCTCCACTCAGTCCGTTCTGCTTATTTTGTACATCACATCTAGGGAGCTTTTTCCAGAGCTCCAGAGATCCTGGCCCCCACCCCCATTCTACTACAATGTATCTCTTCCCTGCTCCCTTTACATTTTACTTCCTTAAATTTTCTAGCTGCCATCTCCTCTATTCTTTGTTATCTTCCATTGTAAAATTGTGTAGTTCTTCATCCACTGCCTCATTCTAGTCACAGAAAATTGAGATAAGTCCACCTCCCCAACAGAACTCAGTGGCTTAAACGTCTCCCCTATAGAACTTTTAAGCCCCCCCCCCTTGCTTTCCAGTAGGGATATTTCGCAATAGTGGAAATTTATCCATTCCCCTGGTAAATAGTGGATTTTTCTGCCATTTACTCAACCACTGGTTAAATAGTAGAATGTAATTATTATTTGGCCAGTGAACTTGAAAATAGCAGAGAAACTTCACTATTTACCCGGCCGCTGGCTAAATATTAGAGTTTCTGCTCTGTTTAGCTGACAACAGTGACAATAGCAGAAAATATCACTATTTACTCGTCCCCAGGTTATATAATAGAGATTCTGCACTGTCTGGCCCGACAGCCATGGATATAGCAGAAAAACGTCACTATTTATCAGACCGCTGGCTAAACAGTGATAAACTATTCTGCTGATGTCTATGCAAATAGCAGAAAAATCATGGGAACGCTGGACCAATTCGTAGTACGGGCTACATCAATTGTAGCGCATGAAATCGACCGTACCGAGAAAAGGTTATCGACAGATCTTGCCCTAAACAAAAGGTCCTCAATAGGGGCATTAGCTAGGGTGGTCTCGCCCATAATGCCACAAGGCCTTAATGCCAGTTTAGGTGAAGGCGTGGGGGCAAACCTAGTCTCCCACACTGCTCTGATTCACAAGGATCAAGGGGGACCCGGAAACCTATGCAATTCCCAAGAGAGCCTCCAGGAAATCGAATGTAGTGGTATAGATCGCAGCATCCAGATCGAGCCTACGGAAAGCCCGGCAAGAACGCGCCAAACGCGTGGTTCAAAGCGAGTGGATACAGCTGTAGCAGCAAAAAAGAAACGAGGGGGCTCATTCCAGAAGGGGAGAAAAGCAAAAGTAAAAAAGACAAATGCCCCTGGTGAACAATCTGTGACTCAAATTATGCCCTCCGACATCGCGGAGTCTTTGTCCCCGGCTAATGACCTTATAGATTTGGTGTTGCCCCAAAGGATGAATACCCCCCAGGATTGGTCCCAAGAAACATGGGATAAACTTGAACGGCTCTTTTATAGGTCTTGCACCCCCATTTATAACAGATTGGATGCTTTGGAAAATAGATTGTCTGATCTGGAAGGAGCAGGCAGCAGGGACGCAGACTCTGGTGGATCTGGGACAAGCACAATGAGTGCACAAAAGTTTGTGGGAGCTCCCGGGGTTTCTGACGCCCCCCCAAATGTTAATGTTATTGTTAATGATAACCCTCCATCCAACTTAACACAGGTTAAAATGTCAGAAGGTAGTAACTCCTTGACCGAAAGGGATCCTGCTACCCAGCCCAGACTTAGACCAAATGAAGTCATACAATCTAGGGGAAATGATGGTCTTGGGAAGGGGGGTCTTAAAACTAGGCCCCGCCAAACTGGCAAATAATGATTCATTATTAAGCTGTCTACCATGCATAAATCTTCCCCCAGCCTCCGCACCCTATGTGTGTATTCTGATGGGGGTTCCCCTACTAAGACCTGGACAGCATGAGGATTACTCGGTCCTGAAAAATAAGTGTATATACTGGCTTAATGCCAATCTGCCTCTTCCCCCTGGGGTCTCGGCCAAAATTCTATTTGCAAGAAGGGTGGTTTGGGTGGGGTCGAGACCTAAGGATATAAAAGGGGATAGCGTCATTATAAATTTTAGAGACCTTAGAGCTGTGGATCATATTTTAGCTGGGGTAAAATGGGTACTGACTCCTGTATTAAACCATTTGCATTAACTTATTTCTACCCTGCTAGTGCCCAAGTTTCTTGGAATGGACAGGGGGGAAGAGGTGGTTTTGAGCATGGTCCGGGGTACGGCACTGGAATTCGCACATCGAATAGGTACGATGCTTTATCTGGCCTAGAAGAGTGCGATTGACATGAAGCAGATTCCAGTAACAAGAGCCCAGTATGTGATGTGGATGTAACCAAGCCGCTCATCACTGGTCATGCATTGAGTGAACTAGGGGTCGCCATACATAGCCTTGTTAGTACCCCCCAGGGGGGCTTACTCCCAGCCCCGTTTCTGTGGTCCGATGCCTGAGATCTCTGAGTAGTATGGGGGAAAATGGATTGCTACCTGTTATAGAGGAAACCCCGAAACAGTGTAAACTGCCCAGGCAACAAGGGGATTGGGTGCAAATTGATTGTGAGACCCACAGGGCAGCAGTTGTGACGTTGCTATCTTGGAATGTCGCAGGACTGTGCTCCAAGGTAGCACTCCCTGAATGGTCTGACTTCATTGGATCCCATGACATATGCCTCCTACAGGAGACATGGGTGACTGAACCTGTGTACAGATTGGGATATTTAGCATTCCATGTCCCTGCAACCAAGCAAGCAAAGGGCAGAGCAAGGGGGGGCCTGATGGTATGGGTGCGGCAGATATTGCGCTGCAAAATTTCTCAGGTCCCTACTAATAACATTGACATCCTTAGCCCTGTGCAAGGACCAAACTTGTGTATTTTTAATGTATATGCAAGAGGCCTCCAAGGTGGGAGGAGCTCTGAGGTTATTGCTGACTTGGAGCAGCTGTTGGATGACATGCCAAGGGATACTAGTGCAATAATAGGGGGGCCTTTAACACCACATTCAAACCACTCAGGGTGGAGGATCAGGCTCTCACGGAAGACGAGGATATGAAATGGGGCATACCAACCCTTGAGATCAAGCCAATTAAGAAATGGACGGAGGCAGCAGTCCAACTCAAGGGGATGTGAGTAGGCCAGCAGTTGAGAGCCATGAATGGGCGAACATTGTCAGATAAGCAGGGGGCCAATACCTTTAACAACGGGATAAGGTTAAGCCGCATCGACTATGTCCTTGCAAGTCTACCATTGTGGCAGTATGTAAAAGACATGGCCGTTATTACACGAGTTGAAAGTGACCACGACCCGCTAAGAGTCATGGTAACTGGCCTATTTGGAGTAGCAAACCCACCAAGGATAGAGATGGGTAGTGATTTGGCATTAAGCAATGCGGCACCTGAAATGGAGCAAGGTTTCTAATTCTCAAGATGATTTGGTAGCCATGAATAAGGAGGTGGACAGGGTACTGGAAGAGTGGGGGACAGGAGATGTTAACCAGTCCTCTTTGTTTAATGTCATAGGAACTCACATTGCCCTCTTTAATCGGCTAAAATCTTTTTTCTGTAAACCTAGTAATCCCGACAGAGCCAAGCCCAAGAAAGTGGAAGGGTGGTTTAATACAAAATGTCGCCTAGCACGGAGGTCACTAGGGTCAGCACTAGCCGCCCGGGTCCCAGTAAAAATTAGGGTGGCACGTGATTCGTACAGAAAAGAAATTAAAGAAGCAAAAAAGGTCTGGGACCAGGCAAGATGGCAGGAGCTAAAGGAGGTATGTGTGTCCAGGAACCCTAAAGTATTCTAGGACACATATAAGTGGGACCGAGGGGTGTGTCCGGACCCTCCGCAAAACAATGTCGCCATCCATTCTTGGGTTGAGCACTTTGAACCCCAATATGCATCACTGGATGACGAAGCGAATATGGATCCCTATGCCCACTGCTATTTCTCAAGCGGGATATTTACATTAGCGGATGTGGATATGGCACTAAATTCCATTACACCGGGAAGAGCCCCAGGAATAGATAGTGTCCCTGCGGATGTGTTCATGAACTACAAACCATCATGGCGATTGTATATAAGACACATAGCAAATGCAATTGCCCTTGGTGCCCCAATCCCGGATTCCTGGAAGGGGGCCGAGATCATTCCAGTATTTAAAAAAGGGGATAAAGCAGTGGCTGCAAATTACAGACCAATTCGTCTCATAGATTCCATCCAAAGGATTATTGGTCGTCTGGTTCTACAAAAAGTCCAAGTGTGGATGGATGATGAAAAGATCCTATCACCACTGCAAGCAGGCCTCCTTCCCCTTACTAGTACTATCGATCAGGTCTTCAGGTTTGTCAACATCTATTGAAAGACAGTAGTTTTTGGAAAGGGGGCCTTGTACGCGGTTTTTGTGGACCTTAAGGCAGCCTTTGACCTAGTGCCTCGTCATAAGCTGTGGAGAGTCCTGGGGGAAATGGGGATGCCGCCCAACTTATTATTACTGATTGTCCACCTGCAGGATGGTAACCACGCGCGGGTGTGGTGGGGGGCACGGGGGGAGGTGACGGAGTCATTTCCCGTGGACAGGGGAGTGCGACAGGGCTGTGTGCTTGCACCGACACTGTTTTCGCTCTTCGTTAATGTGGCTGGTTTACTCTCCGCGGTCCCCCTGGATGCCCCAACGTTGGCAAATGAACATATACCTATCCTTATGTTCACGGACGATACGTTAATTATGTCTAAGACTCCCAGTGGACTGCAGAAAGCACTAAGTAGGTTTGAGGATTTTTGCCTCATGCGGGGCCTCACCATTAATACGGCCAAAACAAAATTTATGGCCTTTAATTTATGGCCTGTCGAGGAGGTCTGGGACCTCCTCGACAGCACCACCCCGGACGTAGCATTCTTCACCGAAACCTGGACCAACACCACCTCGGGACCCGACATCGCCATCGCCATCGCCCACAAATCCAGCCTCCGCCTGAGCACAATCCCTGACGAGTCCACAGAACTGATGGAACACCTTCACTTCAAGATACTGGCCAGCCCCACCGCCGCCCTCTGAGGAACCCACATCTACCGACCCCCTGGATCCCGCGGACCCTTCGCCAACTCCATCACGGACATTATCTCCCCGCAGGCCATCGTATCCACCAACTACACCCTGCTGGGAGACCTCAACTTCCACCTCGACAATCAACTGGACCCCAACACCACATGACTCCTGGACAACCTTCACAACATTGGAATAAGCTAGATTATGACCGAGCCCACGCACTCAGCAGGACACACCCTCGACCCCCTCTTCACTACAGGAAACTTCATCACCTTCAGCCACACCACCGAACTCCCATGGACCGACCATCATTGCGTCCACTTCACCTTCAGAACACCCACCATCCACAGACACCAGCACCTGTTTCCACAAAGAAACTGGACCAAAATCACCGACGATCAGCTCACCTCCTCACTCAACAACTCCACCCCAACTATCGCAGAAAACGACAACCCCAACACCGCAGCCCGAACCCTGCATAGATGGATCTCGGACAGCACCAACACCATAGCCCCACTCAAGAAAAACAACAATACCCGTGCCAAGAAAGCCAGATGGTTTACCACCGACATTCGAGAGTCCAGGCGCACATGCCGCCGCCTCGAAAAGGCCTGGAGAAACACCAAATCCACAGAAGCCCACAACAAATTCAGAGCCGCCACCAACGCCCACCATCAACTTATCAGATAAACGAGGAAAAAAGCGATTGAAGACAGAATCTCCATTCACGCACACAACAGCAAGGAACTCTTCAGCATCATCCAGGAGTTCGCCCAACCCACCAGTGAGTCTACCGACATCCCTCCCTCACAAGACCTCTGCGACAAACTCAGCACCTTTTTCCACCACAAAATCAAGAGCATCTACGACAACTTCGACGAAGACAACCAACACACTGAACCCTCACCAACCACCCCCGACACCCGGAAACCAGCGATTGATGACTGGACAGCCCTCACCACCGAAGACACACTGAAGACGATGAAGTCAATCCACTCAGGGGCCCCCACGGACCCCTGCCCCCACCACATCTTCAACAGAGCCGCCGACACCATCGCACCCATGCTCCGCCACACCATCAACCGCTCCCTGGCGACCGCCTCGTTCCCCGCCGACTGGCCAAAATAATTTCATAAAGGGGGTGGTGATGGACAGAGTATCTGAGTTAATCAGAACACTCCTACCCAGTCAACAGATCAGGGCTTGATCCATCACCGTTTTTTAGCTCACTGCACCATCCCAGTTCAGAACCTGGCTATATGCAAATTAGTCTGTCCCTGGCCCAGTGCATCATGGGAACAGGGCAGACCAAACTACCAAGCCAATTCTTCACTGGAAAGGAAACAAGCTTCCGGGGACTTGGGTAGGAGTGTTCTGCTTAATTCAGATACTCTGTCCATCACCACCCCCTTTTTGAATCGTTTTGGCCACCACAAGTGTGGAAGGGTATGCTCAGATGTGAGTCCCTTGCTCACTGCACCATCAGGATTCAAGCAAGCCGGGCCGAAGACGGCTGTAATGCCAGAAACCGGTCCCCGGAAGCTTGTTTCCTTTCCAGTGAAGAATTGGCTTGGTAGTTTGGTCTGCCCTGTTCCCATGATGCACTGGGCCAGGGTCAGACTAATTTGCATGTAGCCAGGTTCTGAACTGGGATGGTGCAGTGAGCTAAAAAACGGTGATGGATCAATCCCTGATCTTTTGACTGGGTAGGAGTGTTCTGCTTAATTAAGATACTCTGTCCATCACCACCCCCTTTTTGAATCGTTTTGGCCACCATAAGTGTGGAAGGGTATGCTCAGATGTGAGTCCCTTGCTCACTGCACCATCAGGATTCAAGCAAGCCGGGCCGAAGACGGCTGTAATGCCAGAAACCGGTCCCCGGAAGCTTGTTTCCTTTCCAGTGAAGAATTGGCTTGGTAGTTTGGTCTGCCCTGTTCCCATGATGCACTGGGCCAGGGTCAGACTAATTTGCATGTAGCCAGGTTCTGAACTGGGATGGTGCAGTGAGCTAAAAAACGGTGATGGATCAAGCCCTGATCTTTTGACTGGGTAGGAGTGTTCTGCTTAATTCAGATACTCTGTCCATCACCACCCCCTTTTTGAATCGTTTTGGCCACCACAAGTGTGGAAGGGTATGCTCAGATGTGAGTCCCTTGCTCACTGCACCATCAGGATTCAAGCAAGCCGGGCCGAAGACGGCTGTAATGCCAGAAACCGGTCCCCGGAAGCTTGTTTCTTTCCAGTGAAGAATTGGCTTGGTAGTTTGGTCTGCCCTGTTCCCATGATGCACTGGGCCAGGGTCAGACTAATTTGCATGTAGCCAGGTTCTGAACTGGGATGTTGCAGTGAGCTAAAAAACGGTGATGGATCAAGCCCTGATCTTTTGACTTGGGTAGGAGTGTTCTGCTTAATTCAGATACTCTGTCCATCACCACCCCCTTTTTGAATCGTTTTGGGCACCACAAGTGTGGAAGGGTATGCTCAGATGTGAGTCCCTTTCTCACTGCACCATCAGGATTCAAGCAAGCCGGGCCGAAGACGGCTGTAATGCCAGAAACCGGTCCCCGGAAGCTTATTTCCTTTCCAGTGAAGAATTGGCTTGGTAGTTTGGTCTGCCCTGTTCCCATGATGCACTGGGCCAGGGTCAGACTAATTTGCATGTAGCCAGGTTCTGAACTGGGATGGTGCAGTGAGCTAAAAAACGGTGATAGATCAAGCCCTGATCTTTTGACTGGGTAGGAGTGTTCTGCTTAATTCAGATACTCTGTCCATCACCACCCCCTTTTTGAATCGTTTTGGCCACCACAAGTGTGGAAGGGTATGCTCAGATGTGAGTCCCTTGCTCACTGCACCATCAGTATTCAAGCAAGCCGGGCCGAAGACGGCTGTTATGCCAGAAACCGGTCCCCGGAAGCTTGTTTCCTTTCCAGTGAAGAATTGGCTTGGTAGTTTGGTCTGCCCTGTTCCCATGATGCACTGGGCCAGGGTCAGACTAATTTGCATGTAGCCAGGTTCTGAACTGGGATGGTGCAGTGAGCTAAAAAACGGTGATGGATCAAGCCCTGATCTTTTGACTGGGTAGGAGTGTTCTGCTTAATTCAGATACTCTGTCCATCACCACCCCCTTTTTTAATCCACTTGCCCCCATCGTCAGAACCTACGGACTCAACATCGTGTCATACGCAGACGACACCCAGCTCATCCTCTCCCTATCCAACGAGCCCAACACCGCCAGACGCAACTTTCAAGAAGGCATGGAAGCTGTCGCCAAATGGATGAAAAACAGCTGCCTACAACTAAACACCAACAAAACAGAAGTACTCATCATGGGCCCAAACCCCGACGCCTGGAGCGACACCTGGTGGCCCACCGCCCTCGGAAACCCACCAACCCCCACAGACCAGGCACGCAACCTGGGAATCATCCTGGACTCCGAGCTCAAAATGTACCGCCAGATCAACTCTGTCTCGTCTTCCTGCTTCCACACCCTCCGCCTCCTTCGTAAGACCTTCAAATGGATCCCCCTCGAACACCGAAAGACAGTCACTCACGCCCTGGTCACCAGCAGACTCGTCTACGGCAACGCACTCTACGCCGGACTAAACAAAAACCTCATCCGCAAGCTACAGAACATCCAGAACGCCGCCGCAAGACTGGTCCTCAACCTGCCAAAACACTGCCACATCTCCCAGCACCTGTGCACACTCCACTGGCCCCCCGTCGAGGCGAGAATCACCTTTAAGATGCTCACCCACGCACACAAGGCCCTCCACGGCACCGGACCAGCATACCTGAACAGCCGGCTCAAATTCCACGCACCCCAAAGGACCCTACGATCAGCCTAGCTCTCCTACGCCGTGGTCCCCCGCACCAGAAAGACCAGATCGGGAGGCCGCTCCTTCTCCTTCCTCGCGGCCAAAGCATGGAACGCCCTTCCGCTTCACCTCAGACAGACAACATCGCTCCCCATCTTCGCAAGAAACCTCAAAACCTGGCTCTTCGACAGACCCCCTCCTTGATGGAATGGAATCTGCACCCCCCCACCCCTAGCGCCTTGAGACCTTACGGGTGAGTAGTCGCCCTTGAACAAACTCCTGATTGATTGATTTATAATGATCATAGGTCATTCCGGGGTAAGGTATTTATGAACAATGTCCCCCTTGAAAAAGTTGATGCCTTCACCTACTTAGGAGTGACGATACAGGCAAATATGGGATGGTCAAAGCAAATTGATATTGCCACCATAAAGCATAAACAGCAGGCTGGGACCCTTGTATCTAAGCATAGATCCTCACTGTCTAAACCAATCAGTCCAGTGATGGAGATCTATGGCATGAAAGTGCTAAGTTCTGCACTTTATGGAGCAGAGCTCTGGGGGTTTGCAAATTTGTCTTCATTGGTAGTAGCCGACAATTCCTTTCTTCGGAAGACCACCAGTGTCCCGAAAAGCACACCAATGTATCCACTGCTGCTCGATCTGGGTAGAAAAGCGTTACCAGATCTGGCAAAACTCTGACCTCTCCTATATTGGAGAAGACTATGGTGTACTGCAGAGCTCGCCCATTATGCAAATGGCCTTAAAGATGTAATAACTAGTGACCGGTTTCATAAGATCAGATGGCTGAGGGAAATCAAAGTGCTGCTGGAAAACCTAGGTCTGCCCGAACTGTGGTCTGATCCTGTCAATGTATTTTTTCCCCCTAAGAAGATCCTGAAGGAGATGTATTGGGATAAGATCATGACTTCAGCGTGCACAAATAGTTCAGCAAGACACTTGACCGGCCGGTTTCTCGAATTTAAGATTAGGCCCGCACTTGAACAGTACTGGGACCTCATTGAGAAACCAATTGATAGAAAGTTGTATTTTCAAATGAGGGTTGGTACTTTACCTGTCAGGTCATTTACATGCAAATGGGTAGGGGCCGGCGAGAAGGCGTGTCCAAAATGTATCGAGGCACAAGAAACAATTAGCCACCTGTTGTTTTTTTGCCCATTGTACAAGAAACCTCGTGCTATGTGGGTAATACCTATCTGTAAATTGCTTGGTTTCAGTGGGCATAATGAGGCACTGAGAGTATTAACAACGGACTCTTCACCGCCAATTGTTATTGCAGTAGCCAAATTTTTGGGTTGGGCCTGGACAATCCGGGTGCAGGCACTCCGCTAGGATAGCTGATAGCTTTATTCCCATAATGGTGTCATTGATTTTTAATACTTGTAATGAACTGGGGCCTTAGTAGATCTGTTGATTATTGCTGATCCTGAATCTATTTTATTAATTTTAACTAGAGCCTTATCCGGCAGTTAAAAGAAGTTTAATAACATTTTTAATTGTTTTTAAAACTTGGAATATTTATTGTCTTAATTTGTTTGTATTGTGTATGTTGTGCTTTTATGACAAATCTGTCGAATAAAGCTATTTTGACTTTGACTTTGATGCAAAGAAAGCTGATGCAGGAAATAAGTTGTCACTGAGAATTGGAATTTGTGCAGATTATAAGGCTCAGTTATTAGTCAAAGGCTGTAACTACTAGACTGGGCCCATGAAGGAGGGTGAAATACCTGGCTTTGCTTGAATGGTTGAAACATCAGGCCAAGTTTTTATGCGACATCTCTTGTGATGGGCTTCACATTTAAGCGTTGGCTTCCAGAACGTCATTTCTGCCCTGTCGACCTATGTAGGGGAGAGATTGGAAGGTGAAAGTGACTAAGAACGTTTCCTTAAGAAGTTTCCTTATCGGAGGAGTGGAATCCGAAAAGGAAACTTCTTAAGGAAACTCCTCCGTCTGGACAACACTGGCTTGGAAGATTACTTGTAGTGCATAGAATGGAAACAGCTGTTTATTCTAGAAGAAGTCACAGGGCGAAAGCCAAAGGGCTTGCTATCTGGGCTCCCCTAATGAATTGGTCTCGCTTGAATAGCGAACAGGAATGAGGCTAATAGGACAGATTAATGTATGCTAATTGTTTTGTAAAAGGTTAACTGGACAATATGTTGGCTAGATCTGCTGCGGAGAGAGGGGTGGGGAGGTTGAACGGTGAAGATTATATGATCTGATTTTGTTTAAAAAGAAAAATGTGACTACCTATTTTTTTTTAAAAAAAGAAGTTCCGTTTTCAAGGTCAGGTTTTTGGGGAAATCATTTGGAGTAAACTGTGACAAAGGCCTTTAAAGAGCTCAAATATGCCCTTTCATATAAGAGTGCGAGCTCATCTTCCTCAAATGTGGCCTTTCTGGAAGTACTATCTCTCTACTACCTCCTCTGGTTGGAAACATTTCTAACAATGTAAATCTGGAAAGAAATCCACTTCAGTAGCTCCCCAGGCAGATCAACAGAGATCCTAACTACTGGGAAACAGAGGTGAGGCAAGGTCCATTCATAGGATATATTCAAGACTTTTCTTTAATTAGGTTATACTATTAGCTTCATTTCGAAACCTTCAGCTTAAGCCTCATCCCTACACTCCTCAAAGACAGATTAAAGTAAGACCATTATTGGAAGGCATCTTAGTGCTGAGTCAAAAAAAAGCAGTTGTTGTTCCAGCAGCAGAGCAGGGATCAGGAATCTGGAGTCCATTGAATAGTGTGTCTGGAAAACAGGAGCTTTTCACCCATTGCTGGGTCTAAAGTGTCTCAATCTTTGGATAAAAACTGTACATTTCTAGCTGGACTAGCATCAGAGAATCATTCCACTGATTGGCCCAGGGGAGTGCTAGCAAAGTTAGTTCTCTTCAGGATCTGCTCGTTTCTATAAAGAAGTGTCATAACAGATTTCTAATGATTTCAGAACAGGATTTACATTTTCATTTCTTAACATTGGTATCAAATCTGCACTGTAAGCTGCACTGTAAGCTGCTTCCAAAGTGATGGTATCTTTGGTGAGAATATTCACGACGGAAGCATCCTGCTTCCTCCTTACTTGGATCATTGTATGGCACACTTCATCTCCTGAGAACCGATGAGCAGGGATCTGAATTAGGTACTGCCAGTGTGACAGAACCACAGTCTTCTGAGCTGGTTGTACACCCTATTTTCTCCTGCTCAAGATTCTCAGGGGAACTCTGTCCTACAGCAGTTCAGGGTTGTTCTAATTGCGGAATTACATCTTCTTGGGAAGAAGCCCACAGTACTTTGGTGGAAATTTGTAGGGCTGAAACCTAAACAGTTTCTTTTCCAGGCTGAGGCAACAGGGAATGCTGCACTACCTCTTCATCCCCTTACTTGTTTTTCTCATTCCAAGGTAATTGCTACTGCACAACATTACATTGGTTTTGCTGTGTTGTTGACTGTTAAGAAGGGCACAAAGAAATGCACAAAGAGATGATAATTAACTAAAACATTACATATACCCTAAATCATCTATATAAAGACTGCCTATTTTATATTTCAATTTCATGTTTTATTTATTTTATCTGTGCATCAATTTGGGTTTTCCTTAAATTGGCAGAACTGGCTTTCAAAAGTTTTCATGTAAGTTTTGATTAACCAAATAGTTCTTTGGTAACTATCACAGAGCAGGCCAGAAAATCCTTCAGAATTAACCAACGTTTAAAAAACACGTGCAAATAACTTTTACAATATAAAAAATGGTGGTTTTCCAATCATCCAAGATATTTTCAATCAATATGGCAACCTATCGCAACTTTAAAAAAAATCTTCTCTTAAAATGCAAGGATTGAAAGGCTTTGTCTCCCTCTCATCCTTCGTGCACACGTCACTGTAAAATATTAAATAAGGGCCATATGTAGGTAGCTTAATACCGGTCGGTAATGGCCGAAAATCGGTAAATTTGCCGTTACCGACCGGTATTAAGCTTTTTCTAATGTAGTTGGCTTGATTTTAGGATTCGGTAATTTAAGGATTCGGTAAATTAACAAATCCTTAAAATCCTATATAGGGAGCACTCAGGTGAGTGCATTTTTGATTTAAGGATTTGTTATTTACTACCAACTACACGTTGGTGGTAAATATCGAAAACCTTTAAAAAAGCTATTTTGTGATTTTTTTAAAAGTGCCATGTGGCAGACAAACATGCCCTTAGGGCATGTATGTGTGCCACATGTGCACACATGCACGATTCAGGGGTGCAACAGTGTGTCAATGTGACACCCTGCCACCCTTGAATATGTTCCCCCTATTACCGATTCGGTATTTACCCAATTGGTAATGGTGAATGGCTTCCCATTCATTCGTATGGGCATCCAGATCCATAGGAATGAATGGGAATTACTGAATCGGTAAATACCAAATCGGTAATGCCGAATATTACCGATTCGGTAACATTTACAGAATTGTTACCTACATACTATTTACCGATTCTTAAATACCGAATCGTTCAAAATCGGTATTTAAGAATTGGTAAATAGAGATTACCTACATATGGCCCTAAGAGTTAACGGTCTGGCTGATCACTGATTTTCAGTGGAGCACTGCAACGTCAGACGTCTCAAGTGGAGAATACATTTCTTTCCTCCAAACTTGTGCCATAAATTCCCCACTACCAACAACAAACCTACATCCTACCGTTATTCTGGATAGGGCCCTGCTGATTCCTTATGTGGCACTTGGTCCTCATTTGCTCCTCATAGGGCATCCTGCTTGCTGATCCCGTTTTCAGTTATGTTTTGTGCAACCGCCACCACCTTCTGAGGCAGCCAACACCATCAACACAAGGGGTCCTGTGTTTTTGTACATCAGTTCAGGTGCAGCTGTACCCTCTGTTCTTCACCCTCACCTGGGACCCAGAATTTGCCCCTCCTGGATCAGCGTGAATGAGATCTCTGTATACACTCATCTGCAGTCCACTTATGCCAGGGTCGGCTCCTCCATGTGGGCGGAGGGGCGTCACCCCACTGCTTTCTCGCAGTACGAGAAGCAGAAACATAAAATGGTGAAACTACCATTTTATGTTTCAGCTTCTCGCTCAGCGAGAAAGCAGAAGGGTTTGGTTGGTTTGGTCCTGCTCGAGTACAGGGGAGGAGTGGCTTGCCCACTGTTGTGGGTGCTGACTGATTGGTCGGCCCCATGCTCGACCAAACAATCATACACACTCTGCATTTTCTCTATGTAGGCTGCATGCAGCCTACATAGAGAAAATGGCCTCCCCATAGACACGTGTGCGGTCGGCGTCTCAGCTAATTATACATGCTGCCATTGCAGCGTTGTGATTGGCTTTGGGGAGGGGAGGGAGGCGGCCTGCTTCCTGTTCGCGGGACCCGGTCAGGTGACGGCACTGGACCCGGGAAGTTATGCTTTATTTTCCTTTTTTTTTTAAATAACCCCCCGTGCGAATCCCCGCCAGCCGTGACTGGCATCTCCTGACTATGAAGTGCTAGGTGTTGTATGGGATCGTGAACCTTGTGTTAAGGTCATTACCTTCAGCGATTTCAGAAACTCAGAAATCCAATACTGGCTTTTTTGCTTTTAAATAACCCTCATGGCTTGAGGCTTAAACTCATACAGCAATACCTACCACACGAAAACATATTTTCAAGAGATAGGTCTCAGTTATTCCTTCGAGAAATCAATAGCAGGATATTGAAATGAGTGGTCCCTCCAGCAAAAGTGTGTAGAATTTGCCATCTTCATTCACCACAATTGTAATCGTAGGACTTCTTAGTTGAGACCATGCTACAGAGGCTAGGAGAGTAATGCACTGGCTTTAGGCACACTATCCTGTTGTCATGTGTAAGTGCTTGTTATATAAATATGTGCATAGGAGTGACTCAGGAAAGAGACCTCACTGGTGCACATTAAAAATTACCTCACAACTGTGTTGAACTAATAGAAACAGAAATCTCCTTCTGCCAGATCTGTGCCCTTTCCTTTTGTTCATTCTGGATGCTGTTTGTGCTGTGCTTTCCCTTCTCTCTCTCTGTTACAGGCCATAGCAACTCCAGCACCTAGTGACACTCACATACTTGCTCCCTGGGTACGTGCAATGATCCTTCATCTACTTCTATGCAGCAGTCCAGTGATTAAACCGATGACACTACACACGTTGGTTCTGTTCTAACCCTGGTGTCAATGAAAGGTTGCCGTCGATCTCGCAGCAACTTTTGCTTGCGAACTTATTGTAATGGGGAGGGGACGCTGGCGCACGTGTTATCAGCGCTATGGCCGCAATAAACACATGAAGACACGCGCCAGCGCTTTCGTAACACCTCTGACGCGGGTAGACTGCACCGCTACCCCGCGTCGGAGTACACTACATTCCTTCCAACCATTATTAAACAACAAACAAACATTGATCATGTAGATCTGTTACCAGTCACTAGAATTCCAGTCCCAGAACCGTCACGCCATGAAGTGGGCCAGCCGGGAGGATGGAGCCGGGTTTCTTCTCAGTCTATATCTGGAGTGCTCTCCCTGTGATGATGGCAATGACGGTATCATTCCCTGCGAGACTTCACTCTCAGGGGGTCTCACAGGGGAACTTGGCAGACCTCCAACTGGTGTTCCCGGCAATGAAGGGGTGCCCTGGTCGGATCGGTTCACACCTTCAGTAGGGGTCGTCCCTTGATCACCATCTAGGCCTTCTTCCCCTGGCGGTTGACGTGGTCTGGCGTCTAGGTTGTCTGACAATTGCTGGTCCGGAGTTCCGGCGTGCACCTTTTTAAAGAGATGTTGCGTGTGACTCCCTCTGTTCCTTTTCTGGCTGTTATCATGGTTCCGGTTCGGCGGATGACTGACTAGGGCCTATGTTCGAATGGAAGCCGGAACTTGCTCCCAGGGTACCTGTCCTTGACATAAACTCTGTCCCTTACTTTAATGACTGACATCCAGGCTCGTCGGTCGGTGCTGGCCTGGTCATTTGAGCTGGTCCTGTTGGCTAGGACCTTTCAAGCATCAATCTCAGACGGGGTCCAGCTTGGGTGATGTGGGATGGTGTCTCGCACTACTCGGCCCATGCTTGCCGGCCCCGGAGCTGCCTCGGTAGTGAGATGGGGCGTGAAGCAGTATTCTCTCAGGAAACTGTATATGGCCCTCTCGAGCGGTGATCCATCGGCATGCGCGCTGCGTATTACTTTGTTGAGAGTACGCATGAACCTCTCTACTTCCCATATTTGCTTGAGGCCAGCGCAGGGTCACTTTCCGGTGCTAAATCCCCCAGGCCTTGAGATAGTCTACAAACTCTTGTCCATGGAAGGGTGGACTGTTGTCTGTCTTCACCACTTCGAATATTCCGTGGGTAGCAACTTTGTAATGACCTCCGTGGCTGTCCGACTTCCCACAATCTCTACTTCGGGGTACTTTGTGTAGTCATCGATGATCACCAGTGCATAGCGACCATCTGGGAGGTGTCCAACATTCACACTCATGCACTCCCATGGCCGTTGGGGGTTTTCTTCAGGGATGACGGGGTGAGGGCGATCAGGTTGGCCCGCTGCTTGGTACCATGAGCATGTTCTGACTGTTTGTTCAACCAGTGGGTCCATCCCTAGGAACCACACCTTGGCTCTCAGGCGACTCTTGGTCTTTACCATGCCTTGATGTCCCCGGTGTGCGAGGTCTACTGCTCGTTGAGCCAGACTTGATGGGATCACCAGTCGCGTGCCTCAGAGCAGGCAACCACTGCTGTCGACCGAAAGTTCATCCTTGACCCACACAATTGACTCCAGGATGGTCTTTACTTGCGTCGTCTGTCTGGTCATGGTGGACTGAACGGGGCACCAGTTATTCGATTGGAATGCAATTATGGCCAGTTGCAGGCAATCATCACTCTGGGAGGCTTCTACAATGGTCTCAAGACTCATCAGAAGTGGTCGGGATCTTTCCAATACAAGTCCAACATATTCTTCAGTGTCTTCGGCATCCTCTTCTTCCGCTTTGGTGGTTGCCCTGTGATGCCTTGAAAAGGTTGTCCGCTGGATTGGACGAGCCTGGTTTGTATTCCACTCGATAGTCATACCCCTGTAGTTGAAGGATCCATTTTTCAATCCTCAATGGAGGTTTGGATGCTGACCCTTGAAACAGGGGGATGAGGGGTTTGTGGTCTGTGGACAGCGTGAATGGATGGCCGTACACGTAGACATGGAAGTGCCGACAGCCCCAGTGGATGGCGATCACTTCTCGTTCTATTTACGAGTATCTCTGTTCTGTGTCTGTCAGGGAGCGGCTCGCTTATGCTATCGGGCCCACTCTCCATTTCCTTGCAACTGTGTGAGCATGGCTCCGAGCCCATATGCGCTGACGTCCACAGCGACGTTGGTGGATCAGGTCAAGCCGAAGTACGACAGTGTTGTGTCTGCAGACAGGGTTGCTTTAGTATCCTTGAAGGCTTGTTCCTGTTCGGGGCCCCACTGCCATGTGGTGGAGGATTTCATCAGTTCCCTGAGGGGCTTCATGAGGTTGGACAAATCTGGGACAAAACGCCTGCAAAAGTTCACCATTCCTAGGAAACTTCTTATTTCTGAGATGTTGGAGGGTGCGGGGGCTTCTTGTACGTCTCGCACCTTGTCGGGGTCGGGGTCGGGGTCTGGGGCCACTCCTTGGTCCAAGATCGTGTTGCCAAAGAAACTGACCTTGTTCTTCAAAAACTGGCACTTTTCTCTGTGTAGGGTCAGTCCGGATTCTTTGATCCTCTGGAGAACTCCACGAAGTCTACGATGGTGATCTTCTATCGACGATGCATATATGAGTAGGTCATCGCTTACGTTTAAGACCCCTGGTAGCCCCCTGAGGACTTCACGGATGGTGTTTTGGAACACCTCCACGGCATTCGAGATCCCGAAATTGAGGCGTCGGTATCTCCTGAGACCGACGTGCGTAGACAAGGTGGTGATGTATCGGGAGTCCGGGTGTAGTGTAGGCCTGGGAGTCAAATTCCGTTCCGCTCGCAGAAATTGCGATAATTTGACATTTTCGCGTTCCGCGCAGAGCGCGAAAATGTCAAAATTTTCCACAATCCGCTTTTTTCTTGCTCGCACTGTAAAAATACGTTCTCGCGCGCGCGATCGCCTTACCTGAATCCCCGCGTTCGCCGACAAGTTTTCCCGATCCGGTCGCATTCTCAATGAGATGTTGGATTGTTGGTAGCCATTTTAGCTATCTCGCGAGAGTTCGCGCCCGCGATCACGTCATTCGTCTCGCGATCACGTCATTCGTCTCGCGATCATGCACCACGAAAGTATGAGATCTCGAACACGTCATTTTCCACCACGAGCGTGAGCGTGAGGACGTGGACATGTCATATCGAACGCAACATGGAGCGAGAGAACCCGAACACGTCATTCTCCACCGCGAGCGAGAGCGTGAGGACGCGAGCATGTCATATCTACGCCACAAGGAGCGAGAGACCCCGAACACGTCATATCCAACGCGACAGGGAGCGAGAGAACGCAATCACGTCATTTTGGACGCGCCATCGACATCCGACGGAAGTAATGTGAAGCTCGAGAACTCGAACATGTAAAATTTTCAATTTGGAGAAGAATATCAGCTCTAGCAGCATGATACCTTCTGTAAATGATGATTTGGATGAAAAAACTCCTCAGATTGACATTTGGATGTCCTTATTTGTGCAAGGAGTCCTTTTTTAAAAAGGAGGGGAGAGGGATGAAGTGCCACAGAATCCCCAACTTCCTGTTCCTGTCCAGCAGGCTCCTCCCAGTGCTTTGTCCATCTCCTGATCATTCTGCCTTTGGATTTTGAGCTGGAAAGATCACTCTTTTTGTCTGCTGCATCATTGCAATTGGATTAGAGGATTTTTGAATTGGATATTTTACAAGTAAGTGTCTATTTGATTGGGGGCATTGCAGTTGTTGCACCGACAATTTAATTTTGGTAACTATCATTCCTTTTTTAGGTCTCGCCTGAGCCAATGCGCTTGTGCATTGCTCCGGCGAGATTATAGTAAGCGGAAAAGAAAAGTCTACCAAAACGGCTACGGATCGCATACAGTTCATGTGATCTCTGCGCGTGCACACCATTGCCAGCCACGTAACACACCACCATTTGTCTGTGCCTCGGCATCAGACTTCAAAGGCTGCCACTACCCCCCAATCAGAATTCAAAGGCTGCCGCTCCCCCACCCCCGCATCAGATTTCAAAGGAATGCGCTCCCCCGCCCCCGCCACAGCAATGCCAAGATAGCTTGTTTTCCTAACCGTTTCTCTCCCGAGCTGGCTCCTTTAACCTTCTTCCAAAAAACCTAACTGTGCTTTCAAAGCATATCTTGTTCCTTTCACTTATGCTCCCCATATGTACTTCGACTCCATCACCCTACTCCTCCTTCCTCCAGTCCTCCCACTCCAGACTTCGACAGCATTGTAAAATTACTGAAAAGTAACAGGGCAGCACTAGATAAAACACAAAAATGACATTGCAACAAGGCCCAAGTCACCTAATAGATTAAACAAAAACAGACATGGAAAGATGCCACACCTAACCATGTCGAAGACCGTTTAACAATCTTGCAGCTTAACTTAAAACTGATTTACAAAAAAAACAAAGGAGAATTTGGACCAGTTAAGGAATAGGAGGAACTACTGCCGTAATGTTGGTTGTACCAAAATGAAATTTATTCAAGTACAACTTTTTGCCCGGAGACAGGTTTTGCAGACAGAAATCCGATCTGAATCCATTTAGAAATAGCAAGCCGTAAACCTTTGAACAGATGGAAATGGTAGTCCGGTGGAAGCATCTGCACATTTAAGCTGATCTTTTGGGGGTGGGGGGACAAAACAACTAGATCATCCTGTAATCCTCCCAAAACATACTGGCAGCAGTGCTTTAGTTCCTGCTGCACACTGCTACATTACTCACACTTCTTCATGCTGCACACTGCCGCACGCCTCACACTGAAGCACGCCTCACACTTCTGCATGCTGGACACTGCTGCACGACACACTACTGCACGCTGCACACTGCTGGACGCCACACACTGCTGCACGCCCACACTGCTGCACGCCTCACACTGCTGCATGCCTCACACTGCTGCACACCTCACACTGCTGCAAACTGCACACTGCTGCACCTCACACTGCTGCATGCCACACACTGCTGCACGCCTCACACTGTTGCACGCCTCACACTGCTGCAAGCCTCACACTGCTAAATTACTCACACTGCTGCATGCTGCACACTGCCGCATGCCTCACACTGCCACACGCCTCACACTGCCACACGCCTCACACTGCCGCATGCTGCTCACTGCTGCATACTGCTACATGCTGCACACTGCTGCATGACACACTGCTGTACGACACACTGCTGCACGCCTCACACTGCTGCACGCCTCACACTTCTGCATGCTGCACACTGCTGCACGACACACTGCTGCACGCCACACACTACTGCACGCCACACACTGCTGCACGCCACACACTGCTGCACGCCTCACACTGCTGCACGCCTCACACTGCTTCACGCCTCACACTGCTGCACGCCTCACACTGCTGCACGCTGCATACTGCTGCATTACTCACACTGCTGCATGCTGCACACTGCCGAACGCCTCACACTGCTGCATGCCTCACACTGCTGCATGCCTCACACTGCTGCATGCCTCACAGTGCTGCACACCTCACACTGCTGCACACCTCACACTGCTGCACACCTCACACTGCTGCACGCCGCACACTGCTGCATTACTCATACTGCTGCAATACTCACACTGCTGCACGCTGCACACTGCTGCCTTACTCATACTGCTGCATGCTGCACACTGCCGTACGCCTCACACTGCTGCATGCCTCACACTGCTGCACGCCACACACTGCTGCACGCCACACACTGCTGCACGCCACATACTGCTGCACGCCACATACTGCTACATGCCTCACATTGCTGCACACCTCACACTGCTGCAGGCTGCACACTGCTGCACGACACACTGCTGCATGCCACACACTGCTGCACGCCACACACTGCTGCATGCCTCACACTGCTGCATGCCTCACAGTGCTGCACGCCTCACACTGCTGCATGCCACACATTGCGGCACGCCTCACACTGCTGCACGCCTCACACTGCTGCATGCCTCACACTGTTGCAAGCCTCACACTGCTGCACACTGCTACATTACTAACACTGCTGCATGCTGCACATTGCCGCATGCCTCACACTGCCACACGCCTCACACTGCCGCATGCTGCACACTGCTGCATGCTGCACACTGATGCACGACACACTGCTGCACGACACAATGCTGCACACCTCACACTGCTGCATGCCTCACACTGCTGCACGACTCGCACTGCTGCACGCCTCACACTGCTGCATGCTGCACATTGCTGTATGACACACTGCTGCATGCCACACACTACTGCACGCCACACACTGCTGCATGCCACACACTTCTGCATGCCTCACACTGCAGCACGCCTCACACTGCTGCATGCCTCACACTGCTGCATGCTGCATACTGCTGCATGCTGCACACTGCCGCACGCCTCACACTGCTGCACGCCTCACACTGCTACACGCCTCACACTGCTGCACGCCACACACTGCTGCACGCCTCACACTGTTGCATGCCTCGCACTGCTGCACGCCTCACATTGCTGCACGCCACACACTGCTGCACGTCTCACACTGCTGCACACCGCACACTGCTTCACGCCATACACTGCTGCACGCCTCACACTGCTGCAGGCTGCACACTGCTGCATTACTCATACTGCTGCATTACTCACACTGCAGCACGCTGCACACTGCTTCATTACTCACACAGCTGCATGCTGCACACTGCTGCACGCCACACACTGCTGCGTGCCACACACTGCTGCACTCCACACACTGCCGCACGCCTCACACTGTTGCACGCCGCACACCGCTGCATGGTGCACAC
Organism: Lissotriton helveticus; assembly: GCF_964261635.1. Taxonomy (NCBI): domain Eukaryota; kingdom Metazoa; phylum Chordata; class Amphibia; order Caudata; family Salamandridae; genus Lissotriton; species Lissotriton helveticus. Next base: position 621,280,065 of record NC_136070.1, on the reverse strand, counting down.
TGCTGCAAGACACACTGCTGCATGACACAGTGCTGCATGCCACACACTGCTGCATGCCACACACGGCTGCACACCACACACTGCTGCACGCTTCACACTGCTGCACGCCTCACTCTGCTGCACGCCTCACACCGCTGCATGCTGCACACTGCTGCACGACACACTGCTGCACTCCACACACTGCTGCACACCACACACTACTGCATGCCACACACTGCTGCACGCCTCACTCTGCTGCACGCTGCACACTTCTTCATTACTCACACTGCTGCACTCCTCACACTGCTGCACGCCTCACACTGCTGCACGCCTCACACTGCTGCATGCTGCATACTGCTGAATTACTCACACTGCTGCATGCTGCACACTGCTGCATGCCACACACTGCTGCACGCCTCACACTGCTGCACGCCTCACTATGCTGCACCCTGCACACTGCTGCACGCTGCACACTTCTGCATTACTCAAACTGCTGCATGCTGCACACTACCGCATGACTCACACTGCTGCACGCCTTACACTGCTGCACGCCTCGCACTGCTGCATGCCACACACTGCTGCACGCTGCACACTGATGCACGCTGCACACTGCTGCATTACAAAGTCAAAAGAGGCTTTATTCGAGTAAATTTCTCATAAAAGCACATACATACATTTATATAATAAAACCACATTAAATAAATACCTCATTTTTGGTTGACAGTCATTAACAAAGATAAAATGCATAATTGATACAATATAAATGCTAAAAATTACTTAGTAACTCTGATTGCTAAAAAGGGTGCTTGTAGGGGCAAACCCTTGGCAACAATTCTCTGTCTAATAGACCATGCCCATCCCAGGTACTTAGCGACTGCTATAACTAGGGGCATGAAAGTGCTGGTGCAAATGATTCTCAGAGCCACTAGGCTACTGGTAGTACCTATATTTCTATACGCTGGGGCTAGCCAAACTCGTCTTGGGATGACATAAGCCCTACAGGAAAATAAAAAATGACCTATGCTTTCTTTTGAAGCTCCACATACAGGGCAATATATATTGGAAGAACTCCTCCACCTCCCTGTAAGCGATCTAAGAGGGAGCGCACCTAATCTAATTTGGAATAGAAGCTTCCTGTCCCCTGGCGTTGTTATACTATCCTAGTAGTCTTCCAGCATAGGATACAATTTGGCTTCCAAGAAACGACCCGTCATAGAGTCAGCAGCAGTTTTTCTCCAATCTCGCAGGGCCACATAATCCCAATATAGCCCTTTTAATGCTTTTTGACTCTGAAATACTTCTCCTAGAGGCTTGTCCCATAGTGTTTGGAGACCAAGCTCACAAAGCGTGATTCTAAGTTCTTTTAACCATCCTATTCTATGGAAGACATCTGCTTTTATTACTGCTAGGAACCCCTCCCCATAATGATGGATCTCCACACACTGCCGCACACCTCACACTGCTGCACGCCGCACACCGCTGCATGCTGCACACTGCTGCAAGACACACTGCTGCAAGACACAGTGCTGCACGCCACACACTGCTGCATGCCACACACTGCTGCAAACCACACACTGCTGCACGCTTCACACTGCTGCACGCCTCACACTGCTGCACGCCTCACACTGCTGCATTACTCACACTGCTGCATGCCACACACTGCTGCACACCACACACTGCTGCACACCACACACTGCTGCACACCACACACTGCTGCACGCCTCATACTGCTGCATGCTTCACACTGCTGAACGCCACACAACACCACCACATTACTCAGGGACACCACCATATCACTCTAGGACACAACCACATCACTCTAGAACACCACCACATCACTCTAGGACACCACCATATCACTCAGGGACACCACCACATCACTCAGTGACACCACCACATCACTCAGGGGCACCACCACATCACTCAGAGGCACCACCACATCACTCAGAGGCACCACTCAGGGGCACCACCACATCACTCAGGGACACCACCACATCACTCACAGACATCACCACATCACTAAGGAACACCACCACATCACTCGGGGACACCACCACGTCACTCAGGAACACCACCACATCACTCTGGGACACCGCCACATCACTCTGGGACACCACCACAACAGCATCACTCAGCACCACAACAGCACTGTCCTTGCTTGCTACCAACAAGCATTGCCATAGCCAATAGGACTCGCATTAGGAAAGTGTAAGCTATTGGCTTTGTGAATAACAATGCTATTAATTTATATATTTTCAAAGCCAACACGTATTAAAAAATGTCATTTACAATACCAACATTTTCCTAATGCGAGACCTATTGCATTGCAAATGCTTGTTTAAAAATGTTGTGGGTAGTAGACTAGTAGTCAGTAGGCCCAAGCTAGTCATGGCCTCATGGGTGTGTGCATAATGAAGCAACTGTTCCTTTGGTGTTTTTGGAATGTATTTCATTTTCAAGCATCATTTAGGGCCTGGATGGCATTGAATTGAGTTGGGAAGTGGGTTTTTTGGGGCGGGCTTTCTGATGTTGTTGGGCCTGGCCTTGTGGCTGGTGGACATTTAGATTAGAATCCTAGGCCTCGAAGTTTGTCTGGCCTTGTCTGCCAACAGGCCTGCTTCCATCCAGTAGGCTCAGAGCAGGTAGCCACATCTTTATTAATCAAATGTTTCTGTGTGGTCTGTTGAATTTAGACATCATTTAGGGGATGGATGACATTGGATTCAATTGGGAAGTGTGTTTTTTTGGGGTGGGCTTTCTGATGTTGTTGGGCCAGGCCATGTGGCTGGTGGCCATTTTGAAGCCTAGGCCTGCAAGCTTGTCTGGCCTTGTTGTCTGCCAAGAGGCCTGCTTTCATCCAGTCGGCTCAGAGCAGGTAGCCACAGCTTTTTTAATCAAGTGTTTCTGTGTGTCTGTTGAATTTAGACATCATTTAGGGCATGGATGTTATTGGATTGAGTTGGGAAGTGTGTGTTTTTGGGGTGGGCTTTCCGATGTTGTTGGGCCTGGCCATGTGGCTGGTGGCCATTTTGAAGCCTAGGCCTGCAAGCTTCACTGGCCTTGTGTGCCAAGAGGCCTGCTTTCATCCAGTAGGCTCAGAGCAGGTAGCCACAGCTTTATTAATCAAGTGTTTATGTGTTGTCTGTTGAATTTAGACATCATTTAGGGCATGGATGGCATTGGATCGAGTAGGGAAGTGTGTTTTTTTGGGGTGGGCTTTCTGATGTTGTTGGGCCTGGCCATGTGGCTGGTGGCCATTTTGAAGCCTAGGCCTGCAGCTTGTCTGGCCTCGTTGTCTGCCAAGAGGCCTGCTTTCATCCAGTAGGCTCAGAGAAGGTAGCCCCACCTTTATTAATCAAGTGTTTCCGTCTTGTCTGTTGCATTTAGACATCATTTAGGGCATGGATGGTATCCGATTAAGTTGGGAAGTGTGTTTTTTTGGGGTGGTATTTCTGATGTTGTTGGGCCTGGCCATGTGGCTGGTGGCCATTTTGAAGCCTAGGCCTGCAAGCTTGTCTGGCCTTGTTGTCTGCCAAGAGGCCTGCTTTCATCCAGTAGGCTCAGAGCAGGTAGCCACAGCTTTATTAATCAAGTGTTTCTGTGTGGTCTGTTGAATTTAGACATCATTGAGGGCATGGATGGCATTGGATTGATTTGGGAAGTGTGTTTTTGGGGTGGGCTTTCTGATGTTGTTGGGCCTGACCATATTGCGGGTGGCCATTTTGAAGCCTATGCCTGCAAGCTTGTCTGGCCTTGTCTGCCCACAGGCCTGCTTCCATCCAGTAGGCTCAGAGCAGGTAGCCACAGCTTTATTAATCAAGTGTTTCTGTGTGGTCTGTTGAATATAGACATCATTTAGGGCATGGATGTTATTGGATTGAGTTGAGAAGTGTGTTTCTTTGGGGTGGGCTTTCTGATGTTGTTGTGCATGGCCATTTTGAAGCATAGGCCTGCAAGCTTCTCTGGCCTTGTCTGCCAAGAGGCCTGCTTTCATCCATTAGGCTCGGAGCATGTAGCCACAGCTTTATTAATCAAGTGTTTCTGTGTGGTCTGTTGAATTTAGACACCATTTAGGGCATGGTGGCATTGGATTGAGTTGGGAAGTGTGTTTTTTTGCGGTGGGCTTTCTGATGTTGTTGGGCCTGGCCATGTGGCTGGCGGACATTTTAAAGCCTAGGCCTGCAAGCTTCTCTGGCCTTGTCTGCCAAGAGGCCTGCTTTCCTCCAGTAGGCTTAGAGCAGGTAGCCACAGCTTTATTAATCAAGTGTTTCTGTGTGGCCTGTTGAAATAAGACATCATTTAGGGCATGGATGGCATTGAATTGAGTTGGGAAGTGTGTTTTTTTGGGGTGGGCTTTCTGATGTTGTTGGGCCGGGCCATGTGGCTGGTGGCCATTTTGAAGCATAGGCCTGCAAGCTTGTCTGGCCTTGTTGTCTGCCAAGAGGCCTGCTTCTTTCACCCAGTAGGCTCAGAGCAGGTAGCCACAGCTTTAATAATCAAGTGTTTCTGTGTGGTCTGTTGAATTTAGACATCATTTAGGGCAAGGATGGCATTGGATTGAGTTGGGAAGTGTGTTTTTTTGTGGTGGGCTTTCTGATGTTGTTGGGCCTTGCCATGTGGCTGGTAGCCATTTTGAAGCCTAGGCCTGCAAGCTTCTCTGGCCTTGTCTGCCAAGAGGCCTGCTTTCATCCAGTAGGCTCAGAGAAGGTAGCCACAGCTTTATTAATCAAGTGTTTCTGGGTGGTCTGTTGCATTTAGACATCATTTAGGGCGTGGATGGCAACGGATTAAGTTGGGAAGTGTGTTTTTTTGGGGTGGGCTTTCTGATGTTGTTGGGCCTGGCCATGTGGCTGGTGGCCATTTTGAAGCCTAGGCCTGCAAGCTTGTCTGGCCTTGTTGTCTGCCAAGAGGCCTGCTTTCATCCAGTAGTCTCAGAGCAGGTAGCCACAGCTTTATTAATCAAGTGTTTCTGTGTGGTCTGTTGAATATAGACATCATTTAGGACATGGATGGCATTGGATTGAGTTGGGAAGTGTGTTTTTGGGGTGGACTTTCTGATGTTGTTGGGCCTTGCTATGTAGCTGGTGGCCATTTTGAAGCCTAGGCCTGCAAACTTGTCTGGCCTTGTCTGCCAACAGGCCTGCTTCCACCCAGTGGGCTCAGAGCAGGTAGCCACAGCTTTATTAATCAAGTGTTTCTGTGTGGTCTGTTGAATAGACATCATTTAGGGCGTGGATGTCATTGGATTGAGTTGGGAAGTCTGTTTCTTTGGGGTGGGCTTTCTGATGTTGTTGGGCGTGGCCATTTTGAAGCCTAGGCCTGCAAGCTTTCCTGGCCTTGTCTGCCAAGAGGCCTGCTTTCATCCATTAGGCTCGGAGCATGTAGCCACAGCTTTATTAATCAAGTGTTTCTGTGTGGTCTGTTGAATTTAGACATCATTTATGGCATGGATGGCATTGGATTGAGTTGGGAAGTGTGTTTTTTGGGGTGGGCTTTCTGATGTTGTTGGCCCTGGCCAAGTGGCTGGTGGCCATTTTGAAGCCTAGGCCTGTAAGCTTCTCTGGCCTTGTCTGCCAAGATGCCTGCTTTCATCCAGTAGGCTCAGAGCAGGTAGACACAGCTTTATTAATCAAGTGTTTCTGTGTGGCCTGCTGAAATTATACATCATTTAGGGCATGGATGGCATTGGATTAAGTTGGGAAGTGTGTTTTCAGGGTGGGCTTTCTGATGTTGTTAAGCCTGGCCATGTGGCTGGTGGCCATTTTGAAGCATAGGCCTGCAAGCGTGTCTGGTATTGTTGTCTGCCAAGAGGCCTGCTTCTTTCACCCAGTAGGCTCAGAGCAGGTAGCCACAGCTTTATTAATCAGGTGTTTCTGTGGGGTCTGTTGAATTTAGACATCATTTAGGGCATGGATGGCATTGGATTGAGTTGGGATGTGTGTGTTTTTTGGGGTGGGCTTTCTGATGTTGTTGGGCCTGGCCATGTGGCTGGTGGCCATTTTGAAGCCTAGGCCTGCAAGCTTCCCTGGCCTTGTCTGCCAAGAGGCCTGCTTTCATCCAGTAGGCTCAGAGCAGGTAGCCACAGCTTTATTAATCAGGTGTTTCTGTGTGGCCTGTTGAAATAAGACATCATTTAGGGCATGGATGGCATTGGATTGAGTTGGGAAGTGTGTTTTTTGGGGTGGGCTTTTTGATGTTGTTGGGCCTGGCCATGTGGCTGGTGGCCATTTTGAAGCATAGGCCTGCTAGCTTGTCTGGCCTTGTTGTCTTCCAAGAGGCCTGCTTCTTTCACCCAGTAGGCTCAGAGCAGGTAGCCACAGCTTTATTAATCAAGTGTTTTTGTATGGCCTGTTCAAATAAGACATCATTTAGGGCAAGGATGGCATTGGATTGAGTTGGGAAGTGTTTTTTTGGGGGTGGGCTTTCTGATGTTGTTGGGCCTGGCCATGTGGCTGGAGGCCATTTTGAAGCATAGGCCTGCAAGCTTGTCTGGCCTTGTTGTCTGCCAAGAGGCCTGCTTCTTTCACCCAGTAGGCTCAGAGCAGGTAGCCACAGCTTTATTAATCAAGTGTTTCTGTGTGGCCTGTTGAAATAAGACATCATTTAGGGTAAGGATGGCATTGGATTGAGTTGGGAAGTGTTTTTTTGGGGGTGGGCTTTCTGATGTTGTTGGGCCTGGCCATGTGGCTGGTGGCCATTTTGAAGCCTAGGCCTGCAAGCTTATCTGGCCTTGTTGTCTGCCAAGAGGCCTGCTTTCATCCAGTAGGCTCAGAGCAGGTAGCCACAGCTTTAATAATCAAGTGTTTCTGTGTGGTCTGTTGAATTTAGATATCATTTAGGGCAAGGATGGCATTGGATTGCGTTGGGAAGTGTGTTTTTTTGTGGTGGGCTTTCTGATGTTGTTGGGCCTGGCCATGTGGCTGGTGGCCATTTTGAAGCCTAGGCCTGCTAGCTTCTCTGGCCTTGTCTGCCTAGAGGCCTGCTTTCATCCTGTAGGCTCAGAGCAGGTAGCCACAGCTTTATTAATCAAGTGTTTCTGTGTGGCCTGTTGAAATAAGACATCATTTAGGGCATGGATGTCATTGGATTGAGTTGGGAAGTGTGTTTTTTTGGGGTGGGCTTTCTGATGTTGTTGGGGCTGGCCATGTGGCTGGTGGCCATTTTGAAGCCTAGGCCTGAAAGCTTGTCTGGCCTTGCTGTCTGCCAAGAGGCCTGCTTTCATCCAGTAGGCTCAGAGCAGGTAGCCACAGCTTTATTAATCAAGTGTTTCTGTGTGGTCTGTTGCATTTAGACATTATTTAGGGCGTGGATGGCATCGGATTAAGTTGGGAAGTGTGTTTTTTTGGGGTGGGCTTTTTGATGTTGTTGGGCCTGGCCATGTGGCTGGTCGCCATTTTGAAGCATAGGCCTGCTAGCTTGTCTGGCCTTGTTGTCTTCCAAGAGGCCTGCTTCTTTCACCCAGTAGGCTCAGAGCAGGTAGCCACAGCTTTATTAATCAAGTGTTTCTGTGTGGCCTGTTCAAATAAGACATCATTTAGGGCAAGGATGGCATTGGATTGAGTTGGGAAGTGTTTTTTTGGGGGTGGGCTTTCTGATGTTGTTGGGCCTGGCCATGTGGCTGGTGGCCATTTTGAAGCATAGGCCTGCAAGCTTGTCTGGCCTTGTTGTCTGCCAAGAGGCCTGCTCCTTTGACCCAGTAGGCTCAGAGCAGGTAGCCACAGCTTTATTAATCAAGTGTTTCTGTGTGGCCTGTTCAAATAAGACATCGTTTAGGGCAAGGATGGCATTGGATTGAGTTGGGAAGTGTTTTTTTGGGGGTGGGCTTTCTGATGTTGTTGGGCCTGGCCATGTGGCTGGTGGCCATTTTGAAGCCTAGGCCTGCAAGCTTCCCTGGCCTTGTCTGCCAAGAGGCCTGCTTTCATCCAGTAGCCTCAGAGCAGGTAGCCACAGCTTTATTAATCAAGTGTTTCTGTGTGGCCTGTTGAAATAAGACATCATTTAGGGCATGGATGGCATTGGATTGAGTGTTTTTTGGGGTGGGCTTTCTGATGTTGTTGGGCCTGGCCATGTGGCTGGTGGCCTTTTTGAAGCATAGGCCTGCAAGCTTGTCTGGCCTTGTTGTCTGCCAAGATGCCTGCTTCTTTCACCCAGTAGGCTCAGAGCATATAGTCACAGCTTTATTAATCAAGTGTTTCTGTGTGGTCTGTTGAATTTAGACATCATTTAGGGCATGGATGACATTGGATTAATTTGGCAAGTGTTTTTTGGGGTGGGCTTTCTGATGTTGGGCGTCTTGAAGACATGCCTTTCTTGTGTGTGTCTGGTGTGTGTGGGTGTGCAATGCATGCGCACACTGCAGACCTTTTTGGGGCCTGTGAATTTTCGTATTTGCATTTTGTTGCATTAAAAAGGCAGAGCAGTGTGCTTTAGCATGCATCCTTTGCCTGGCTTTTATAGGCCTTTTGTCAGCTCCTGGTGTTTCTCAGGCCCCCTGCTTGTTGCTTGTGATTTGTGAGTGTCCATTTGGCTGGTGGCCTTTTTTTTGTGTTGGCAGTTATTAGTGTCCTGCTTTTGCCATATAGGCCTGCATGGTTTTCCTATTAGCTTACTGCTTCCATCCATCCACCCCCTTTACCAGCAGCAGCTCCATGAATGATGTGATGCTCAAATAATTTAGGGCCATATGTAGGTAACTTGGAAATACCGATTCCTAAATACAGAATTTTGCCGATTCGGTATTTAGGAATCGGTATTTCATATGTAAGGAATAATTCGGTAAAAAAAAAACAAATCGTTAATATTCCTTATTACCGAAACGGTAATACCGATTCGGTAATAAGGAATCACCTACCCATTCATTCTTATGGGCTTGGAGGCCCATAGGAATGAATGCAAAGAAATTAGGTATTACCGAATCAGTATTACCGATTCGGTAATCGTGGGAGGTATTTCAAGGGTGCTGGCACCCCTGAAATGTGCATGTGTGCACGTGTGGCGCACATACATGCCCTAAGGGCATGGATGTGTGCCACATGGCACACTTCAAAAAGCAAAAAAATGCTTTTTGAAAGGAAATCGCTATTTAAAACCAACTAGGAGTTGGTGGTAAATAGCGATTCCTTAAGGCTGAGGTGCACTGTTTTAAGTGCTACCTACATTGCATTTAAGGATACAAATGGGGGTGGGATCGCACACTACTCACACACCGGCGGTGTCGCCCCTAAGGACTCTGGTCAATGTAGTAAAGTGTTCGCGATGCATCATCTTTCGATCTTCTGCTATCTTCGCTGTCTTCGCCATCCCTGGACACGTGTTTCGGGGTATTACCCCTCATCAGCAGGGATAGGCCGTGTACTGGGGTTGCCGATGGCTGCCAATATCTGCCAGGTATAGTACCACTCAGGCGCGTAGGTGCGGGATCCCAGGCTCGTCAGCCCGCTGCTCAAGGGAGCTTTAAAGATACAAATGGGGGTGGGGTCGCACACTACTCACACACCGGCGGTGTCGCCCCTAAGGACTCTGGTCAATGTAGTAAAGTGTTCGCGATGCATCATCTTTCGATCTTCTGCTATCTTCGCTGTCTTCGCCATCCCTGGACACGTGTTTCGGGGTATTACCCCTCATCAGCAGGGATAGGCCGTGTACTGGGGTTGCCGATGGCTGCCAATATCTGCCAGGTATAGTACCACTCAGGCGCGTAGGTGCGGGATCCCAGGCTCGTCAGCCCGCTGCTCAAGGGAGCTTTAAAGTTACAAATGGGGGTGGGGCCGCACACTACTCACACACCGGCGGTGTCGCCCCTAAGGACTCTGGTCAATGTAGTAAAGTGTTCGCGATGCATCATCTTTCGATCTTCTGCTATCTTCGCTGTCTTCACCATCCCTGGACACATGTTTCGGGGTATTACCCCTCATCAGCAGGGATAGGCCGTGTACTGGGGTTGCCGATGGCTGCCAATATCTGCCAGGTATAGTACCACTCAGGCGCGTAGGTGCGGGATCCCAGGCTCGTCAGCCCGCTGCTCAAGGGAGTTTTAAAGTTACAAATGGGGGTGGGGTCGCACACTACTCACACACCGGCGGTGTCGCCCCTAAGGACTCTGGTCAATGTAGTAAAGTGTTCGCGATGCATCTAATCCCTGCTGATGAGGGGTAAATACCCCGAAACACGTGTACAGGGATGGCGAAGATTTGAAGATACGCGAGAATTCGAAAGAAGATGCATCGCAGAGAACATTACTACAGTTACCATGGTCCTTAGGGGTGATCCCGCTGGTGTACTAGCAGTGTGCGACCCCATTTTGGTGAATGTTTATGCTCCTTGGAGCTTTGAGCTGACGAGCTCGGGACCCCGCACCTGCGCGCCTTTGTGTGGTACTATACCTGGTAATATTTGGCAGCACGCAGAAACCCCAGAAGATAAGAAGATGGCCTAATCCCTGCTGATGAGGGGTAAATACCCCGAAACACGTGTACAGGGATGGGGAAGATTTGAAGATACGCGAGAATTCGAAAGAAGATGCATCGCAGAGAACATTACTACAGTTACCATGGTCCTTTGGGGTGATCCCGCTGGTGTACTAGCAGTGTGCGACCCCATTTTGGTGATTGCATTTAAGGAATCGGTATTACCGATTCCTTAAATGCAAGGCCATAAGGAATCGGTATTAAGGAATCAGTATTTACCGATTCCTTACTACCGAATCCTCCCTACATCTCAAATGCCTAAATACCGGTCGGTAACAATGACATTTAACGAATTTCACCCTTACTGACTGGTATTGGCCCACCTACATATGGCCCTTAATGGCAAATAGGGTCCACCCAACTTCCATTACATTTTTATTTTGGTGGTTCTTATTCTCCTTCCTATCCTTCCTGAGAGTGCAGTGTGTGTACACAGTAGTATACCATAGCCCTTGTTGACAAATTCTCAGAAATGGCTAGACTATATCTTTTGTTTGCACTAGTACAGTAAGTAACTGAACCACAACAACAAATGCAACATTTCACTGATGTTCTTCTCCTGGCTTATTTGCTTTTAGGTGCACAAAAAGACAGAGGCGGAGGTGTCATCATCATCACCCGTTGTACTGCCAGACAGAAGTCCTGCTGCTAGCCACATCACGTCCACGTGTGACCACAGACATCTCTGCAACTTGTGCACCTGCGTCCTGCCTGATATCTGAAGAAGATGGCCTCAAAGAAAGGTACCAGGTACAGTACCAAGAAAGTTGCCAGTGAGAAGAAGGAACAGAAAAAGGAAGTGCCATTAACCACGACTGGTGTGCCGGCCAATGATTTTTTTGGTTCCAAAAAAGTTACGCCTGCAGCAGCGTTGTCCGGGAACCAAGCTGGGAGCAGCACCTCCACACCAGAATTCCAACCCCACCAACCTAGGGCCAAGCCCTTGAGTGTCACAGAGGTAGCAAGTATACTAACGAGCAGCGATGTTGAAATGTCATTATCGCAAAGTAGTACACAATCAACGCAGGCGGAAACTCAGCAGATAAGTGTGCAGCCTCAACAACAGCAGCAGCAACCGCAAGAACAGCCCACAATAGTAGTTGTTGCTCCTGAAGTAGGGGCATTTCAGGAAATCGAGCTTCCTGCAGACAAACCACTGTTTCTGAAGATCTATTGCCTTCCAGACCACCAGCAAGGAAAAGGAGGCTTAGTCCATTATCTTCTTCTTCAAGCCCCGCTTCTGATGATTGTGATGTAATCTTGGCAGCCAACAGCTCAGTCTGAGAATAATGCACGCCACAAGACAATGCTTCTGAAAAGGAAGGTTCCAGAAAAACTTAAAGTTATGGAGGTAGATTTAGAAGAGGGGGATGATGTTGATGAAGACGAGCCAGTCATCAAGCACATCACTCCCGCCCCAAAGGGGATGGAGACCGACATTCTCACCGTATCCAGAAAGGCTGCTACTGAGCGGGATGTAGCACAGATACCACCAACACAGGTTACACCACCACGACCTCCAGCTGCCATATTTTCCAAGACCTGGCAGGGACCTACATCCAGCTCAACCATCTCAGTAGGTAGTGGTTGTAGTAGTAGTAGAAAGCTTTATTCGATTTTAGAACAGGATAAAATCATAAAAGCAACAATCATAATATAAATTTTCATGTACAATCATAAAAATACAATAAAAATAATATTAAACATTGTATGTACATTCACATAATAAAGTCATACATAACTACAATTATTTAGATAAAAAGTTTGGACTCCACCTGCTAGTTATGTATTATCAAACATGGTTGCCCTGGGTCGTTCAATTTTCAGTCACTATAATTAATCGTTTGTGGACCGGATTTTCAGGCAGTTTTTAAGAAACATAGCTATACATTTGGCATTTGATACTGTGTCTAAATGTTGTAAAGCCATAAAGGCGGGGCGGCATCTTCTCAGTCCTTGGGATAACAAAATTGGAATAATCCAGCGTTTGCATGGTAGTTCGTAGAATTTACAGAACAGAAATACGTGAATATAAGACTGTTCTGAAATACCATCGCAAGGACACCGGATAATAGAAGTTGACCAATCCTGTCTCCTTGGGAATGTGACCCAACAAAAAAACAAATTAAGCCTAAACTGTGTCAGCAAATATTTTTCATAGCTGGTCAGACAAAAGGTGAGATACGGCTGGATGCCCTGAGTACATTGAATAGTTAAAATATGACAATTGGAAACTTTATAAATTTCTTGAGCCATACGTAGTTCCCTTAAATGAGATAGACATAGCAATCTCAAGGCCTTCCTTGTAATAGTAGTTAAAATTGCAGGTTCTTTGAAATATTTGGAAAGACCCAAGTCCTCAAGAAAATTATGTACAAAGGACAGCCACGGAACATCTGACCAATTGTCTAGAGCCAAGCAATCTGCAATTAAGGCACGAGTTAAGCTACACTGCTCCGTTGACCAGATGCGATGCCACAGTATTATTGGCTGGATTTTTATATAGTCAGCAATGTAATCCATGCCCAATTCGATATGACAAGCAAACGTTGGAGAACACTGTGGAACGGCCAAAAGATAACGAATAAAATTGTTCTCTACCCTCTGCAAGGTGACCACAGGTACGTAGCCCCACACCCCAGCCCCATAAACAGCTACGCTATGACACTTAGCATAGTATACTTGCAAAAGTTCTTTTGGGGGAGGCTTCCCTATTTTACGGGCAAAGGCAATTAGGGCAGAAGTAGCTCTTAAAAATAGAAGATGTCTACTAACAGTGGCCGATTTCCAAGAAGAGGTATTATCATATAAAATACCTAAGTAAGGATATGTCTTAGTGCAGTCCAACTTTGCTTCTTCAATAAGTATCGATTTTTTCTTGGATATCTTTTTACCAAGATGCATAACTAAGGTTTTTTTTAATGTTAACCATTAAATCCAGTAAAGCCATGAATTTACAGTACGAGTTTAACTGGATCTGAAGTTATACTGGGGTTCGCGCCATAATCACCGCGTCGTCCGCGTAAAGTAATGCAGGAATAGGGCGACGGGCGATTGCTGGCAAGTCCTGACTCCCCTCTAGCATGACCTTCTCGAGACCATAGTGGTTGTAAAAGTCACAGTGTAGCTGCACAGTCACATTCCAAGCACACCCTCCAGCTCATTTGGTATTGAAAGTGGCACATCCAACAGTCCCAGAATATTCTCCTACCCAGTTTGGAACTTCTTTTCTGTTAGCACAATGGAGGAGAATGTTGCTATATGCTCAATTTGTCGACAAGGTGTTTGGCGGGGTAAGCTTGGTACAAACTATGGTACTGGAGGCCAAGCTAGTCATCTCGGAATACACCACACTATCTTGTAGGAGAATCACCTACTTCACTTAAAACAAAGTAGAAAAACTCAACCCATTGAAGTTGGTTAGGAAGAATCAGGGGACGATATTATTGCGGTGGGAGGTGAAGAAGAGGGAGGCATTTCTAGCCCTGTCCCCAGTAGTGTAGTGGTACCGCCCACATCCTCCTCCTCAGTAACATCTGAGTGGCACCGCAGTAAGAATACTTATGACATTTTTGGGGGGGCTTTTTATGTTTTGTATTGAAATTGTTTTCATATGTTTTCTTACACTGTTGGCTTATGCGTATGTTCCTTATGAGCTCCTGACAACCACAATATCCCTGTACCTGTATGAACTCTGTGCTAGGGACATTGTTATTTGACCGCAGTAAGAGCCATATTCAGAGTCAGGCTGAGACACCAAGGCGACCGAGTACCGCAGTGAGACAAACTGTGTCATTGAGCCTAAGTGAGTTAATGAAAATAAGTTTTTTATTTTGAAAGGTTTTGATTCTGGAAGTAGTTGAAAAGAAAGAAGGCAGAGACAACAATAAATACCTCCTACGTCGGGAGAACTTCTGGATATACAAATTGAACTCTGTTAAACCACATGGGTTAAATGACCGCATAGAACTAGCATGTAATCTATAACTAAGCTGTTAACTCACGGCCAATGTGGCAATTGATGTCTGTTCTAAAGTGTAAAAAGTGTGGTTAAAGTTAACCCTTATAACATGTTTTCACACAGTACATGTTTTCACACACATTCATCCCATAAACATTGGGGAACACATGTTTAGGCTTTCCGTTTTATTTTATTTTATTTTTCCGCTGTTAATTGTTATTCACGTAATTCTCTATTTTTAAATCTTTTAAATCTTTTAAATCTTGACCTCTTTTTTCGTAATTGTCGCATGATACTACGCCGTTGCGTCGACTTTTTGTATACACAGTCTGTTCTCCATATCTAACGTGAGCAGAAACACGTGACAACGCGAGGAGCCAATGCCATGCTCATTAAATTTATTTATTTATTTATTTAAGCTTATAAAGCGCACAGCTACCCGCAGTGGGTTTCCCGGCGCTAAGGGACAGACTGAAGAAGAATTTGTATGCAGAGTGTACCAAAAGGAAGCTATGATTTACTGTTGGAAGAGCCAAGTTTTAAGCCCTTTACGGAAGCGAAAAAGATTGGTTTCTATCTTCAGGGTCATGGGAAGAACATTCCAGAGTTTAGGACCCAGATAGGCAAAAGAGCGGCCTCCCATTTTAGCTAGCCTAAATCTGGGGATGGAGAAGTCACCGTTCCCTGAAGATCGGAGGACACGATTAGGTTTATAGGCCTGAATAAGGCCCTGAAGGTATTTAGGGGCAGAACCTTGCTTAATTTTAAAAACATGGCAAAGGGCCTTGAACTTGATTCTCTCCGGGACTCTAAGCCAATGTAGGTCGAGAAGAGCAGGAGAGGCGGATATCCTCCTGGGGACGTTGCGAAGCAGCCGAGCAGCTGCGTTCTGAACAACCTGGAGTTTTTTTATGGTCGTCAGATCAGCTCCAAGATATAGAACGTTGCCGTAGTCCAGGCGGGAAACAACCAACGCCTGGACTACCGTTCTTTGTGTGGAAGGGGGCAACATCCAGAGAATTTTATGAAGCCATCTCAAGGTGGTGAAACAAATAGCGGCTACCTTTACAGCCTGCTGTCTCATCGTAAGTTTCTCATCAATGAGGAACCCGAGATTGCGAACTACAGTTACAGGCTGAGGGGTAGGTCCCATATCATTGGGCCAATGGTGGGGGCCCCAGAGCTCCTTACCCCTGCCAAGAATCACAACCTCGGTCTTTTCACCG
The DNA here is from genome assembly GCF_964261635.1 of Lissotriton helveticus. Lineage (NCBI taxonomy): Eukaryota > Metazoa > Chordata > Amphibia > Caudata > Salamandridae > Lissotriton > Lissotriton helveticus. The sequence goes on along the minus strand of NC_136070.1, from coordinate 621,264,433 downwards.
TTAAGTTTCAAGAAGTTATTCTTCATCCACCTAGAGACACGAACCAGGCCTTCTCTCAAGACAGAGGTATCTGTGCCCTCTGTGTTAGAAAGAGAGAAGATGATCTGTGTGTCATCGGCGTAGGAGTATAAAGTGAGTCCGGCTTCCTCTATGATGGTGGCCAGGGGTCTTACATAGATGTTGAATAATAGAGAACTAATTATAGACCCCTGAGGCACGCCGTACGCCGATGGACAGATTTTAGATGAAGCAGGGGCCGAAAACACCTGAAAAGTGCGGTCTCTTAAAAAAGAGGCTATCCAGGCCAGTGCAGCGCCTTCTACACCCAGGGACCGAAGAGTCGTAAGGAGAATAGAATGGGACACAGTGTCGAACGCCGCGCTCAAGTCCAAAAGAATGAGGGCAGATGTTTCTCCACGATCGACACTGTGTCTAAGACTCTCGGTAACTCCCAGGAGTGTAGTTTTGGTCGAATGGTGCGCTCTAAAGCCTGACTGGGAAGGATGGAGAAATCCTGTGCTTTCCACAAGGTGAGTTAGTTGCGTATTAATATGCCTCTCCAGAATTTTCAACAGAATTGGAAGTAATGAGATTGGTCTGAAGTTAGACAAGTTGGTAATGTCAGCTCCAGCCTTTTTTAATAAAGGAACAATCATTGCATGCTTCCATTCCTGTGGAACGAAGGACTCAGATAATGAGGAGTTGAGAAGTTGCATTAATACGTGACGTGGGCCAGGTTCAAGTGATTTTAAAATTTTGACGGGTACCGGGTCCCGAGGGGAGCCAGATTTAATGCTATTCAGGCAAAGAGAGAAAGAGGTGTCGTCAAAAGGCAACCAGTTTGCAAGTTTATTCATTGCAGAGGGCAGGAAATCTAGAGTCATTGTTGACTCAGATTGAGACTCATCATTAGATGTAGAAGAACTTAGTGAGTCATAAATACGCTCTACTTTGGATATAAAGAACTCTGCAATAGAGTTACATTGAGTCTCGTCTAAAGCAGGGGGGCCGGTACCACATCTGCCCCTGTTAACTTTTTCACCACCGAGAAAAGAGTATGAGGGCAGTTTTGGGCATTGGTAACCGTATTGGAAACATAGGGGGCTCTGGCCATTTTACATAGATGATGATAATCCTTGAGGGCTTCCTTATAAGCCGTTTTACGAGTGGCAGAGTAGGAGCGCCTCCACTTCCTTTCAAGATTCTTACAATTAGATCTTTTACACTTTAGGTCCTCAGAGAACCAGGGCGCAGGAGCTCTATGGGACATCGAATTTTTAGATGTTAGAGGGAGAAGTGCATCAATAGTACTACTCAGCCATTTAGATACCTCCGAGTTCAACACGGAGGTGGACATGTCGGTATTAGGGAGAGTGTCCATCAAGCGCCTGTTGAATTCAGAGATGTCGAGCTTAGTCCATTGACGTATCAGCACATCCTTCCTGCCATTGCCACTAGTCGGGATTTTAGTCAGGGATAAGGAGAAATGTACAGCATAATGATCTGACCATTCCAGAGGACGAGCGGGGGATGAGCATTCAAAAGATAGATTGGAGAGAACAGGGTCCAACAAATGCCCTGCAGAATGTGTAGGTCCTGAGTTGCATAACAAAATGTTTAAGGCTTCAAGTTCAGATAAAAAGAGTTTGCTAACATTACATAGTTCGTCTTCCAAATGGAGATTCAGGTCGCCAAGAATAGTAAAATTGGCAGCCTTCAGGGATAGAGGAGCGATGGTGTTTGCAAAGGATGCCATCCAAGCATTCGAGTTTCCAGGAGGTCGGTAGATCAAGAGACCTGACAGAGTAAACTGTGAGCTGATAGAGATTTTAAAGTATCCAGCTTCACATCCGGGCATAGGAAAGACATCAAAAGTACAAATATATTTTGAATTAAGAATTATCGCAATGCCGCCTCCTTTACCAGAGTCCCTGTCCTTCCTGACTATTATATAGCCATCGGGCACCGCCATGGCAACATCTGGCCCAGAACTCTCGTGAAGCCAGGTTTCCGTAAGGAACACGGCATCGGGTTTGACATCAACTATAAAATCATAGATATGGTTCCTATGTTTCGGAAGTGATCTACAGTTATTGCTCCAAAACTGAAGCTTTGTACAAGTGGGAGGAGATCTAGAGCCTCTAGTTCTACCCCTAGGTTTACCCCGTTTATGTAAAGGTTTCATTTGTTTACACATGGCCATCCGGCCTGTAGAGAAAGTACAGTAAGTGCATTTAAAGTTATGGCTTGGCAACATACATGTTGTGCACTGTACTGAGGGCAAGTACCTAAGCAGTTTTAACTTCTCACCCGTATACGTGATGATAGTGCCGCAATGGTCGGAAGTAACAGGGTCCATGGCCCCTTGGCCGGTACTGGCGTGGACGGGCGTAGACGGGCCTGACTCTGGCCCGACTCCGGCGCGAGTCAGGCGCGCCCGCAATGCGCGTCCGCTACGCGGAGGAATGGACATCCCTTTTTATGCGCAACTAGAGCGCGCTAAACACCCACCCACACCCAAGATGGCCGCCGCAGTTCTGTGCCCGGGACCAACTCCACAGCTTCAGTACTCGGCTGGGAGTGGCCCAGGGCAGCAGGGAAGAGGGGGGAATGAATTAGCAGGTCGAGCTTCTTAATATCAAGCAATTTAGACCATGTAGCGAGGTCAGTAAAAAACGCCAATTTCTGCAGTAGTTTTAAGTTTAAAAAGCATATAAAATCATGCAGTACATATAAATCATGCAATACAGATTAGCACAACCTCCCGGCTTCCGCCTCAGGAGGGACTCGGCACACACAATCAACTGCCTGGCCGATAGAGACCCCTTTTATGCGCAACTAGAGCGCGCTAAACACCCACCCACACCCAAGATGGCCGCCGCAGTTCTGTGCCCGGGACCAACTCCACAGCTTCAGTACTCGGCTGGGAGTGGCCCAGGGCAGCAGGGAAGAGGGGGGAATGAATTAGCAGGTCGAATGCACAAACACGGAAGTGCCGGTTATAATCCGACACGAAGGAGAACTTGACAAACGACGTTCGCGTTTACCACAAGTAAGTCTAAGAAACGGGTCCAAAATGCACGTCTCAGCGTGTGAACCAGAACACGTCACTAACCTCTCTTGTTCCCTGTATTTTTCTTTTGCAGATGGTCGTTAAAAATACTGCATAGCACACTGTAAGTGTATGCACGTCTTTATACGTGGTTTACTTAGTATTTTTCACTGTATTTTTTCACCGCGTTTTTCACAGCCTGGTCATGCATGGTCACCGCATCACCATATAAACACAAGGGGCATGTTAATACCCATGACACCGCACACAGGCAGGGATCTTTTACAGTAATTGTGAAACATGAAACATGGTACATGGATGTATTAAACAGATGCTATGATTTTGTTTTCGTTTTTGTAGATATGCTCCCAGAAGAAGGGCTCTTTAGCCCAAAATGCATAGGAGCAAGCATATGTGTATTGGAAAAACTGAATGAATACAAAGAATGAAATGATGAGAATTTCGGTTTAATGAGTCATACACACTAAACATTAAAAAGAATTCAGACAAAACTTCGAAAGATTCTGTGGAGTCCATTTATTCACAGGAACCCCAAGGTGTGCCCAAAGGGATGCAACCAAATTAGTTTGGAAGCACAGCATCATACTTTAGATCAAGACGTCACAGGACGAAAGACATCACCAGCGGAGAATCCAAAAACAAATTAAACATTATTTAAACCCAAAAACAACAACCTGAGGCTGTGTACCAGTTATAAACCATTTATGAAAACAACATCACCACAAAGGAAAGTAATCCAGCCTACCATTGAGAGCATGCTTAGGTTGGAGGGGCAGTTCCAACGCAACCACCCAATGGCACGGTTGTACAATGCATACCTGGCTAAAATGTTAGCACTGGACCTTCTCTCTTTTTCATTTGTGAAAGGAGTGGGTTTCCTTGAATTTGTGTCAGCCATCTGCCCTAAATGGAAGGTTTCCAGCCTTTCCTATTTTGCAAGAATTGCTGTTACGGCACTACATCATGATGTGCTGGAATTGGTTGGACAAGCTTTGCAGCAGAGTGCTGTTCACAATATCCACCTGACAACAGACATGTGGACCAGTTGCCAATTCACAGATTACATGTGCATCCCTGCACACTGAGTCTCTTTAGTGGTGGTTAGAGATAAGCTATCTGAACAAGGTGCTGTTGACAAAGCTGAGTTTTTTAAAGCTAATCTCATACTGCTGTCAACATTTTGCAAGAGTTATGTAGCACGGTTTTTAATGACTGCGCCCAAGAGGGATTAGTATTGGTTTTGTTGCCACAGGCAGTAATGTACTTAAGGCCATGGACCTTGGTTCCTATTTCAGGGTTCCGTGTTTGGAGCACTGCATGAACATTATAGTTCAAGACTTTCTGAAAAAAGAACCCATAGTCAGCAACTTACTGACCATCTGCCAAAGAATATGCACTCATTTCAGCCATTCGTTTAAAGCTCGGAAGCAGCTGTGAATCATTCAACGTGAATATAAGATGCCAGTCAAAGCACTCATCCAGGAGGTGGTAACACATTGGAACTCAACGTATTACATGCTTGATCGTCTGTTTGAGCAGTACAGGTCACTCAATGAATATGTCATGTTAAGACTGGATGCTACTGCGAAAGGCATGACCCTTCAGATGGACCAATGGTGCCTAGTTAAATGCCTGACTGAGATGCTTCATCCTTTTGAGGTCTTCACACGTGAAGTCAGCAAGGAGGACTGTACAATGGGCCAAGCTATCCCATTATTGCAAATACTAGAGCATCAGCTGAAGAAGGTGTCTGAATCATACAAAGGTGTAGAGGACAAAGGGAAAGCCTATGACTTGGTGGAGAGCTTAGCCTGTCGTTTAGCTGAAAATACAAGGATGCAAAATAAGATTTTGTCACAAGAACATTACATTTCTGCCACAATTCTGGATCCACGGGCAAAATTGGGACTGAAGACATTCATTCCTTATTCAGAGATGGATGTGGCACGCTACAAAACTTGGATAGCTGAGGCAGCGAGTACGTTGGAAAATGAACATCTGCTAATTAAAAGCCCGCAAGATCAACCCACAAAAAGTACTGCAGCAGGGCATGCGGCATCGAGTGCAACTTCGGAGGCTGAGGGCAGTGCGCTTGGCTCACAACACTCACCATCACTATAGACAATAGCAACAATAACTGGATCATTAGGCCCAGTAGAATCATTACACGATTGGTATTTACAGTTAGGCATTAATAAGCACGGTGCTGATGCATAGAGGAAAGAGCCCGAAAGGTTAGCAGAAGCACCCCTGAACATTGAGCGGATGGTCCAGGCCTATCTGGACGACCCAACAGAGGTGTACATTGATCAAAACCCATTGCAGTATTGGTATGGGAAAAGGGCTGAATGGCCACTGCTCAGCAGGCTGGCGATAAGCTATCTGGCTTGCCCTGTTGCAAGTGTCTCTTCCAATTGTGTTTTCAGTGCTGATGGTTCCCTTGTAACAGTGAGAAGGACCAGTTTCTCGCCCAAAAACGTGGAGAGGTTCACAATGATCAAAATGAATCAGCACTTCATACCACCGAATTACACAATACATGAAGCAAGCGAGGTAAATGAGGACAGCGGCTCAGGTGACGGAAGTAGTGTGTCACATCATAATTACCTACTACTGACTGAACCCCCAGAGTTTGAGGACGAGCTATACTTCCCTGACAAATAGGCTTGCACGTACTGTCTTCCTCCCTTTTTTCCTTTATTTGTGTGTCTGTCATTCCAGTTACAAACTTTGAATCACAACAAATCCATTACCACCGTCTTCTACTCTTCTTATTTCAATATACAAGTTTCAGGTGTCTGCATTTGACAGTACAGTCCTCCATATCCAGCTCCTCCACTCCATCATACTGAATCTCCCGCCTAAATCCATTGCCCTCATGAATATTGGATGATGGAAAATAGAAGAAGAAAAAAAAACTTTCCTAGTCCCGCCAAAAGAAGTGGAACATGATGACTACTAGAGCTCTCCTCCTTTCAGAGCTGAGAGAGACTGCCCTTTAACTGAAAAGGAAATGGAACAGGTAATGATTGATGCCATGCATTGGATGCAGAGTCGCAGACTGAGTGATTTTGTTGTTGTTTGTTGTGCATGAAGTTATGTCATTGTGCACTAATCATCTTTCTACAGTGCACACTAAGCGTAACTCAAGGCATTTTTCCCCTTCTTGCAAAAAAGAAATTTGTACTTCTACTGCAGCTTGATACATTTCTTTTGATTGAAAACAGGAAGGGGACTCAATCTGTACACTGAGTATGACAACAGCACCGTCCATGATGATGATAGCGAAAAAGACGGCCCGTTAACTTAAAATGAGAAGGAACAGGTGATGAAAATGAATGGCATGCATTGGACACCAGACTCTGAGCGATTGGTGTTTGTGTTTTTGTTGTTTGTTCGTTGTGCACAAAGTGAAGTCAAAGTGTACTAGTAGTCTTACTGTACACACTAAAGAGTGACTCAAGTCAATAATATTTCTACTCTTGTTGTATAATAACAAAATTTTACTTCTACTGCAGGCCGATCTTCACAGTCAGTCAGTACAAGTATCGGAGATGATTGAAGGAATAATAACAAGTCAGGGGGATGTTTCATGAGTGGCATAAATAAAGCCTAAAGGTAAATACGTCAACAACGACCACAGCAGACCCAAATGTCTGTGTAGAAGTGGAGTCAAAGTGTAGCGGTGGGATGACTGCGGTGCATTGATTTACTAACCTAAATTGTAAAATGCTATGTTTGGAATGGATATGTGCTTTGTCCAACTCTTTAAAAAAAAAGTACTCTAAGCGGAGGATGTGCTAAGCAACGTGCCGTCACTGTGGGCCTGCTCTGTCCTGTTGTTGTTGAAGGTCAATGCTGGAAACAGACTAGAGTAGAGATGATGCATACATGCCGCCTCGGAAAGTGTTCTTGTTGCACTACACCATAACTTGTGAATTTGTTTAAACTTTGTTTCTCATATCCCCTTTGTTTTTCCATCTACAATTACAGGCCAGGCCTTGCCCTATACTTGGGAAAACATTACAATGCACACTTACCTTACCAATAAATCTACATTTTTTTCCAGGTGGGCAGTGGCGACTGGCGACACCCAAGATTGATGGACGAGAAGACCAAGAGGAATGCCGAGATCCAAATCCAGTCCACATTTTTGACCAGGATAACACAGTAACAGTATCAACTTTCATCTTCTTTTAAATAATTTGATTCATTTTTTTGTCTACAATCTTTACAACAGTGTGTTCTTCTTGTTGTTGTTATTATCATTAGGTTGGCTCTCTGCTTATGATTCATCCCTACCAATATTTAAAAATTGTATTTGCCATCTGTAAAAGTATTAAGCCCGGAACAACTGAACAAAAAGTGTATGTAATCCGGGTCTCCTTATCAATCATCATCATGCATACATTTCCTTTTTCTCCCTTAACATATTAATATGGATACAGTAGTCTACAAAGATTGTCGTTTGTTGTTTGTCCATGCGTACTGTTTTTCACTGTCAAACCTTTCCCCAAACCCCCATCCCATCCATTCAACAAACCCTAACCCTCTTCCCCCGGGCTGTGTGACTTATTGAGGTGCGACTAAATTAAATGTACACCAATAATTAATCACACGCTTGCTGGGGCGGATATGGCAAAAGCAACAGTACTTCAATTTCAAGGCATAGCGATGATCTTCTTCTGCTTGCCCACCCATGAACAGTATAATTTAGAGTTGATTTTTAACAAAGGAACATATACCTCAGCATTAATTGCCGGCATTGATTGGATTTGTTGTCATCCTCATATACAGCACTAACTGTTACGCTGTAGGCCTAGTCAAGTGACTCGACACAACTATAGTTTGTAACTCTGTCTAGTAGGCTATCCCCACCACCATTATGTTTTGTTGTACAATATTTTTGCATATTATTGTTGCTCGGTAAGTTCTGTACTGTACTTCATTCAACTACTCTTCGAACCGTCTCTCAAAGGTGACCGACTGTCTCATTTACTTTTTTTGCAAATGCTGCTGCCCTGCCAGTGTCTAATACTACTACTACTACCACCACCACCACCACCACAATCATGGGATGTTAGAAAAAGGAAACCATCATGCAGCCATTGCTGTGCCTAAGTTAAACATCACGCAAAGGTAAGAGAAGTTTGGGGGAGACATAATTAATAGTGGAAATGTTTTCAATTAATTTACACACCCCTTTGAGTCCAGATAAAAAATGCATAGACTAAAAGGGCGAGACTGACAGTACTAGTAGGACAACTCAATCAGTGAGGAGTGTCGCATCTATCTGTTTGTGTCTTACACAGTCAGCCAATTATTTAAATCAAACACTAGCTATGGGCAGACCTGCACCAGCAAGGAAACAGTGTGATGTAAAACAGTAACCCCACCTACAAAACATTAACAACATTGTATGTAAAGTAGAAATATATAGATTTAATAATATAACCCTAACAAAAATAAACTATGTAAAAAAAACACAAAAGCTGACCCACCCCCCTCCCTAACACCAACCAATGTCCGTAATCGTAATGAGAGTCCAAATGTCCAAAACCCCAACGCCCTATTCCGACCCACAAAACAAGAATTAAAAAAGGGGCAATAGACAGGGTCTGTGTGTGGCGGGATTGTCTCTAGAGGACACGTCGCATTTCCTCTTCTAGTTTGGTGGCGCAGCGCTTTAGAGTGTGGTAGTTGCAGCCACAATGGGGGAGGGCACCAGAGATGTTAAGGCGGCGGCGGGCGGCTGCCAGAAGGTGGTGCTGAACCGCTGGAGGGCAGTGGCTGGGGCCTGGGGCACGGGAGGAGGCTTCAAGGGCTGCAGTCTCCTCCTCCTCTTCCAAGACCACCACCCGCCTATATTCCCGCTGGATTGCCTCCAGCTTGCGGCGCTGTGCCTTGGCGGCCAACTCCTTCCGATCAGGTTTGGAAGGAGTTGCTGTATATCAAAAAGAAAAAACAAGACAATTGTAAAATATACTCTTCGAAAAACAGTAAGACAAGTTAATTATACACATAGTGGCACGGTAGCACTATAAAGCACAGTACATAACATTTGTGGATTGTATCTATCCTCCCACTTGCTTGGGCTTTAACATTTGCAGGATTTTTTTCAGGCATTCAACCAACCATGCATCAGATTCTTTACTATCAGCCACCTTTGTCAATTTGCATGCTTGCATCACACATATCCTTCTCTCTGTCAGTCATAAATATTAAATCTCGACCATCCTTCTTCCTTCCACCCGTCTTTCACTTTTTGGTTCAACACCAGGTGATCTGATCTGACTTTTAGTCTTCTCCATAAAACTTTCAAAGTGGAGTTGAAATCACAGATAGATGAGGCCATTGGTTACTCAATACTTCCGCCCCTAATGCCTTTACTAATGCCAATTAAAAGGTGTCTTTCTTCACTCTTCAAACGTTCACAACAACTCTTACTTACTTAGGGCATCATTAGGATGGCAGGCGGACTTTGTCCGCCCACCATCCTCACGCTAAAAGGGACCGCCCACCATAATGGCGGGGGTCCCGTTGGGGCAATTAGGATGCGCCCGCCACAGTGGTTGGCGCATCCCGTATTTTTAACACTGCGCCCCAATGCTAAAAATACATGTTGTGCTTTTCCAAGCACAACGTGACAGGCCCCGCACGGAGCCTGCCACATTAAGCTTTGAAAGGCAGGGGGGTACCATAGGTACCATCCATGGAGGGCCGCAACGGGCTCCCCAAGCATACTCCGCATGCCTTTCCGTGGCGGCTGGAATGCTGCCACGAAAAGGCATTCCAAAATGCAGATTATATGGCTGGCGGTGTGTTTCAGACACCGCCACCATATTGAAACCTTTTCCGCCCGGTCGACATGTCGACTGTGCGGAAAATCAGCGGATGGATTCTATCCGCCGCGGACCCCCCCAGCCATTGTAATATGGCGGGGGTCTTTTCTACAGGGATGGCGGGAGGTTTGCCCATGCCGGGCCGGCGGTTACTCCCGCCGGCATGGCGGGGAAATCCGCCCGCCATCCTAATGGGGCCCTAAGTCTCAACAGTACATTATACATACAGTACACCCTTGCAGTGAGTGTAATGTCAATAGTTAAGGATTATGATGAATCTAACTTACCACGGCCCGCCACAGGTTCTGGCACTCCCCCTACCGCTCCATCGGCATCAGCAACTGCTGCATCCTCTCCCGCCGCGCCGACTTCACCACTGGCCCCGGCAATGGTGGTCAGTAGTGCACCCAGAAAACATTACACATTTTTTAGGTGTCATATACACCTCCTCCTATTGGTCAGTAGCAAGAATAAAAAATGAGTTAATAGTATACAACATACATCACTAGTACAAATCAGGTAGTAGTGGAGTAGACATTAGTAGTTATATATGGTCCCTAGGGTCATTCTAGCCTTTGCTTAGTTAGCCCGAGCCATGCAACCATTTTACCTTTGTGTCTTTTATTTTTGCACATGTGACGTTACCTTGCAGCTTGTTGTATAAGACACCTTTGAGCCCACATGACCTCATACTGCTACTGTCTAAGCGCTGCGTACAAGCGGTCAACCAAAACATTAACAAGCCACTTTTTCATGAATTTTTGGTGTACTGTTAGTCCATATTGCTTATCCATAAGAGCTACATTTTTATGCACGGCTGAGAAATGCTTGCAAGTTGCAATATACTAACGTGCACTATTTCATTTTTCTCATTACAGACGGAAGATTCCCTTCTACGAACCAGAGCTTTGCAGAGCTTATGATGCAACAACTACCAGTACTAGGTTCTTCTAAGGTGAGGGATCCCCAGAATTCACTCAGTGATCTTCATTTATAAATTTATATAAACTATATTCCTACCTATGGGATGGTGGTGCTTCCACCACTGTTCAGTTATCATGATGTATTTCCCAACTGTAAGTAAGTGTAAGCATGTTTATTGTTTTAATGTTTTTGGTGTTCCTGTTGGTGCTGCATTATATATTTATAGAACAACATACAGAGCTTGTCAATTCAAAATAAAAACTTTGAACTTACATAGACTCTGTGGTATTTGGTGTGGACTTACACAAGTGAGCGAGCGAAAGGAAGGGTGTGCATGTGCATTGCTTCCACGACTGAGAGGTTGGGTTTGTTATGTTCTGGGTTGTCTACTGGTTGGGTATCTTGGGGGGAGGGTTCGGAGAGCTAATAGATATGACAAGACACTACTATAACTAGTTGGGCAGGGGATTGTGGTGGGTTCTTCTGAACTTCTGATTGAGGTGTGTGAGGAAGGTCCAACCTCCCATCACCAACATCCTATTTTCTTGTGCAAAGTTCTGTATGTGCAAAATCCCTACAACAGTATTAGTATGTCCTATCATATCAAAATAGAAATAAATCTGGTTGGGCATTTGTTAGTGTGAATTGTCAAAGCCTCAAGATTAACAAAGACTCAAGATTAATAAGACTAGAAGTAGTACAAGAAGACGACCCAAAGGACTGGACTCAACAGCTAGAGCTACTGGTGAATCTGAGTTTTATTTAAAACCTTTTAAATAAAGATTGGCCAACTGGGCAAGCTTAGCTACTACAGTACAGGCAGACTAATAGTAGTAGTAGTACAGAGAGTCATCATAGCAGAGGCAGGGATAACAAGATTTTTGAAACAGTACAGATCGAAGGATGATTGTTGGTAAAAAAATAGCATTAGAAAACGGAAACAATAGTTCGGGAAAAATATGGTGCAGTAAAAGTTATGGAATAAGAATTATTATTAAAAACAAGAAGACTTACTAGGGCCAGCAGAAGAGCCCACGTTGGTGTCCTCCTCTTGATATTGGTAAGGGTATCCCGCCGACTGCGCCCCTGTCTGCCTGCCCCTGGGTGCTGAACAGGAAAGATATAAGAAAGAGACAAACATTGATGGATGGTGTCAAACAAATAAAATATTTTTAAAGAACGGTCAAAAAACACTTATGTAAACAACAATTGCAATAACTAAATTGACCGATCTCATCTGATCAACAAGTAGTATCGCGGGATTTGCGCGTCGACTACTTACTATTTATCAACACTAATCCAGTCTTCCATTCTGATTCCAGAATACTAATTAAGCCTAAATTAGACGTACCACCTGACCTAGCCCACCTATTCCAGGCGTGCCAATTGTACATTATGTATGCATTTCCACTTCTTTTAGTCCTCAACAATGCATATGGTCAAATGGAGGAAACATGACTACATTTGTGTATACCCCAAATTTTTGTTGATTGATTGATGCTGATGTTCTGCTAGTGCTAAGCCTAATACCACTCATTGAACAAACTATAAAAGGTTCTAATAAGACTAGGGTACTAGCAGCATGTGACGTAACAGTTGGCATCACGCATACCACAAAAAAATTACAAACTCCTACAAAGTAACTAAACCTAAGTATCAATCTGCCCCTATCTCTTAGTGACAGGGCAAAGTGGGAGTAGAGTCACTATAGCATTACGTAACTTAATTTCTCTAAAATAAACTCTTACATAATCACTCTAAGTGAGCGCAAACGCACAGTTGCAAACAAGTAAGATTAGTAGTAGCGCAGAAGTGCACCTGTGTCATAACAATCACAGAAGACTTTTAAACGTAATAATTAACCTGTAATGTAAGCAGCAGCATTCTAGCTGGTTGAAAAAAAAAAGATATTCGCAATATAATTATATAACACAGAGCAGAAGAACAGACACAAAGTATCGCCATCATCCACAGGAACACCATCCGCATCTCGACTAACACCGACGACACCCTCGCACCCACCGAACACCTGCACTTCCAGATCCTCATCAACCCCAAGACCACCCTCAGAGGCACCCTCATCTACAGACCCCCGGGACCACGCACTCAATTCAGCGAAGACATCGCCGACTTCATCAGCCCGCACGCCCTCCCCTCCACCGACTACATCCTCCTCGGAGACCTCAACTTCCACCTGGAGAACAACAACTACCGCAACACCACCACCCTGCTGGACAACCTCGCCAACCTCGGACTCAAGCAACTGGTCAACACCCCCACCCACTACGCTGGACACACGCTCGACCCGGTCTTCTCTTCCAGCAAGGACATCGCCTTCAGCCACGCCACAGGACTCCACTGGACGGACCACAGCTGCGTCCACTTCAGCTTCAGGAGAACCACGCTCCACCATCACCAGCTACAGGTTCCCCGCAGAAGCTGGAACAAGATCACCACAGACCAGCTCGCCACTGCCCTGAGCAAGAACCCCCCCACCAGCACAACGAACCCCAGCCAAGCGGCCACCAACCTCACGAAATGGATCAGCAACTGCGCAGACGACCTCGCCCCTCTGAGGACCCCGCCTAGCAGACCCAGCAGCAAGAAAGCCCCATGGTTCAACGACGAACTCAAGAGCTCCAAGAAGAACTGTAGAGCACTCGAGAAAACCTGGCGCAGAAACCCAACACCAGACAACATGACTGCCCTCAAGCTCGCCACCCGAAAACACCACCAACTGATCCACGCCACCAAGAGAACCGCATTCAAGGAACGACTGGACAACAACGCACACAACAGCAAGGAACTCTTCAACATCGTGAAAGAGCTCTCCAACCCCAACGCCGGAAATAACGACATCACCCCTTCGCAAGACCTCTGCAACTCCCTCGCCTCCTACTTCCACAACAAGATCGCGGACATACACAACAGCTTCAGCACTCAACCGACGCACGCCACGACCGAACCACCGCCCCCCACAACCACCCTCCACGCCTGGACACCGATCAGCACCGAGGACACCGTCCACACGATGAACTCCATCCACTCCGGTTCTCCGACAGACCCCTGCCCTCACCACGTCTTCAACAAGGCCGACGCTGTTATCGCACCCCACCTGCGGGACATCATCAACACCTCCTTCGACACCGCGACCTTCCCGGAGAGCTGGAAGCACGCCGAACTCAGCGCTCTTCTCAAGAAACCATCAGCCGACCCCACCGACCTCAAGAACTACCGCCCCATCTCGCTGCTCCCGTTTCCGGCTAAAGTCATCGAGAAGACCGTCAACAAGCAGCTGGCCGCCTTCCTCGAGACGAACGGATCCCTCGACCTCTCGCAGTCTGGCTTCCGGGCCAACCACAGCACCGAGACCGCCCTGATCGCAGCTACCGATGACATCCGAGCCCTGCTCGACAACGGAGAAACAGCGGCTCTCATCCTCCTGGACCTCTCCGCGGCATTCGACACTGTCTGCCACCGTACCCTAGTACAGCGCCTCAGCAACGTCGGAATCCAGGAGAAGGCACTGGAATGGATCACCTCCTTCCTCGCCGGAAGGACACAGAGACTTCGCCTCCCCCCGTTCAGATCGGAGGCCACTGAAGTCATCTGCGGCGTTCCTCAAGGCTCCTCGCTCAGCCCAACACTCTTCAACGTCTACATGAGCCCCCTCGCAGCAATCGCACGCCAACACAACCTCAGCATCATCTCCTACGCCGACGACACCCAGCTGATCCTCTCCCTCACCAACGACCCCGCCACCGCCAGAGCCAACCTCCACGAAGGGATGTCAGACGTAGCCAAATGGATGTCGAACAGCCGACTGAAACTGAACTCGGACAAGACGGAAGTCCTCATCCTAGGATCAACACCCTCCGCCTGGGATGACTCCTGGTGGCCCCCCGCCCTAGGCAGCGCACCCAAACCAACAGACCACGCACGCAACCTGGGATTCATCCTGGACTCCTCCCTCTCCATGACCAGACAAGTCAACGCCGTCTCCTCGTCATGCTTCAACATCCTGCGCATGCTACGTAAGATCTTCCGGTGGATCCCCACCGAGACCAGGAAGACGGTCACCCAGGCCCTCGTCACCAGCCGTCTGGACTACGGCAACTCCCTTTATGCCGGAACCACCGCCAAGCTCCAGAAGAAACTCCAGCGGATCCAGAACACCTCAGCACGACTCATCCTGAACATCCCACGCCGCAGCCACATCTCCGGACACCTGAGAGACCTGCACTGGCTCCCGGTCAACAAGAGAATCACCTTCTGACTCCTCAACCACGCACACAAAGCCCTACACAACCAAGGCCCAGGTTACCTCAACAGCCGCCTCAACTTCTACGCTCCCAAACGCCAGCTTCGATCGACCAGCCACGCCCTCGCCGCCGTCCCCCGCATCCGAAGAGTCACCACAGGAGGAAGGTCCTTCTCCTACCTGGCCGCCAAGACTTGGAACTCCCTTCCGACCCACCTCCGCCTGACCCAGGACCACCTCGCCTTCAGGAAGCAGCTCAAGACCTGGCTGTTCGAGCAGTAGCAGACCCCCTCCCCCCAGCGCCTTGAGACCCTCCGGGTGAGTAGTGCGCTATATAAATGCTTTGATTGATTGATAGTAATAATTAAATAGTTACTCACCAAGACCCAGGACCTCCACTCCTAGCAGGTCCAGCAGGTCCTGCTCCCGGTCCAGGATGTCGGACCACCAGTGCGTCAACTGGGCCTGATTGCGCCGAACCCCAGAGCTGCGGAACACTGTCCGGTGCACCTTCCCCCACCGCTGGGTACGAGGCTCCAGGAGCCTGTACCCAGACCCAGGCCTGCCACCTGCTGCCAGGGTTAAGTGGAGGTGACACCTCACAAAGAAAATGAGTGCAGCCAACTCCACCCTTCCCAAATAAGGCCCGTGCTTGCACCCCTTGTGGGCGCCGCCTTCCACAAGGAAGGTGGTCGCGGCTCTGGCTGTGGTGAGCCCTACCCTTGGACATGGTTCTGGGGAGAGTGGGGCGGGAAAGAAAAGGTAATAAAATTTAAAAAGTAGGTAAAAGAAATGAAAATAGCAGGCAATAGATAAAGAGTGAAAAAGTAGCTAATAAACACAGAAAAAGTAGGCAAAAACAAAAAATATAGAATCAGGAAATTAGCCTGAATAATAATAAGTAAAAAAAATCAAAAAAAAGTTTCTAGAAACAAAGGATTGAAAAGATAGAGGGAGGATTCAAAAGCAGGCCCCAGAACCATATCATAGAGTGAAAAACAAGATGGACGCAGGTCCTGCTCCCGGTTCAGGATGTCGGACCACCGGTGCGTCAGCTGGGCCTGGTTGCGCCGAACCCCAGAGCAGTGGAACACTGCCCGGTGCACCTTCCCCAACCGCTGCCGACGCTCCAGGAGTCCGTACCCGGACCCAGGCATGCCACCTGCTGCAAAGGTTAAGGGGAGGTGGCACTGCACAAAAAAAATGAGTGCAGCCAACTCCACCTCCCCAAATGAGGCCCGTGCTTGCACCCCTTGTGGGCGCGGCCTTCCACAAGGAAGGCGGTCGTGGCTCTGGCTGCGGCGAGCCCTACCCTTGGTCATGGTTCTAGGGAGAGTGGGTGGGAAAGAAAAGGTAATAAAATTTAAAAAGTAAGTAAACGAAATGAAAATAGCAGGCAATAGATAAAGAGTGAAAAAAATAGCAGGCAATAGATAAAGAGTGAAAAAGTAGCTATAAAACACAGAAAAAGTAGACAAAAACAAAAAATATAGAATCAGGAAATAAGTCAGAATAATAATAAGTAAAAAATATCAAAAAAGTTTCCAGAAACAAAGGATTGAAAAGATGGAGGAAAGATTCAAAAGCAGGCCCTAGAACCATATCATAGAGTGAAAAACAAGATGGCCACGCCCATTGCGACAACGTGCGCAAGTTCACGTGATATTTTCTCCACAAGCATGCAAAAAGCGGCGCGAACACGTAAAAGCGTCTGGAAGAGGAAATACGTAACGCGAACGGGCTCGAGCATGCATTGCGCGACCCGGAACAGGAAGTAAGTAAGCAGACAAGTGAAAACAAGATGGCCGCACCCATGAGCGACCGCATGGGTAAGTTAACAAGAAATTTTCAACGCGATCACGCAGAAAATCCGCGAATGGTGGGAAAAAACTTCTGCGTCTTCACGATATTTCCTCGTGTTCGTAGGGATTTTTAACATTTTCGCGATAGTTTGCAAAAGGGAATTTCGCAAATTCCGCCCACCCCTTGTGTAGTGGCAGTTGGTGATAGCCGGACGGGATGTCCATCTTCGAATACCACCTTGCGCTGTCCAGTTCTCCCAAGATGTCGTCGATGGTGGGGGTTAGGTGACGTTCCCTTTTCACCGCGGCGTTTGGGAGGCGCATGTCAACGCAGATGCGGACTTGCCCTGGCTGTTTCGGTTTCCGTGCCACTACGATCGGGGACACCCACGGGGTGGGCCCACTGACCTTTTCGATAATCCCTTGCTTCTCCAGTGCCTCCAGCTCTTCTTCAACCTTCTTTCGCAGATGGAACGCAATGCGCCTGTGCCTCAGCGCCACCGGTTGGACTGTTGGGTCGATGTGGAGAGAGACTTCTTTCCCTTTCAGGCATCCAATACCTTTGAAGATGTCTTCAAACTCCTCCATGATGGCCTCTAGTTCCTCCTCTTGTACCGCCATGGCGAATGATATTAGCCTCAGCTCTTCTGCTGACTGTCCACTTATCAGCATACCACTTCCTTCCTTGGTCACGTACACTTTGGTGGGGGTCTTGAGGACCTGGTGTTGCAGCTCAGTCTTGAAACATCCCAGGAGCGGGATGGGTGTCTTCTGTCCGTATGCAAATACCCTGATCCTTGCCTCGCATAGTGGTGGGCACAGACTTAGTTGATTATGCACATTGACAGCCATTAGTTCAATCGAGGCCCCAGTGTCAATATTGTCTCTCACATCCTGGTGGTGGATCTTGATTCTGCACCGTGGAAGTCGTCATCTCTTCTGTCGTGGCTGATCAACTGCGAATACATAGTGTACCGGGTAGTCTTCCGCGTCATCATCCATGTCCTCACTGTCCCGCTCTTCCGCCACTGCCTGTGCTGCTTCTTTCCGTGATTTCGCAGACCGGCATACCGCCGCAAAGTGGCTCATCCACCCGCAGGCACTGCACTTCTTTCCTCTCGCTGGGAAGTCTTGCATGTGATGGGGTGTGCCTCCGCAGTAACCGCATACCCTTTTCAGGTCTTGCTGTCTTCTCCCAGTGTTTTGGCACGTTTTGGGCCTCACCACGTTCGCCTTTTCCACCACATTGACTTGTTCCGTCTTGATGGGTCGGTGGAGGGCCGCTTTCATGTGGGATGCTCTGGCTTGCGACAGTTCCTTTGACTGGCCCAGGGTGAGGATGTCCGCTAGAGACCTGCCATCCTCCTGAAGAATGTTTACTCTGAGTTTGGACGAGTAACACCCTTGTATTATCTGACCTCAGATTTCTTGCTGTTCGTCGCGAAATCCGCATGTGCTGGCCATTTCTTTCAAACGCCTTGCCTGGCGAAAAATGAATCTTTTGTAGTCCCTGTTTGCCATCGGCTCGAAGTGCGCATTTAGGGCATTGAGAAGCGTGACATAAATTTTGGGTGTGGCCTCTACCAGGGATCTGTAGATGCGGTGGATATCTTTGCCTCCGAGGTGGAGGAGCAGGGCTCTGCGTCTGTCCCGGGCTATGGCCGCCCCTTCAAAGTAGATCTGGAGGCAATCGGTCCAGTCTCTCCATTACGGGGCAAGGGATGAGGGGGCCCCATTCACCACAAAGGGCTCAATGGCGGGGATGGACGCCATCTTGGTGCTGATGCAGTCACACCTCACAGCACGTGCACTGCTTACCTCCTGGGGGCGATTGCAGCCACCTGGCCGAGGGTGATGAAAGTGCTGTCAGGGTGGCCTGTGGCCTGTATGTTCCTCCCCTTCCAGGATGCTGGGGCACACTCGTGTGGACTCAACAGCGTGAGCAGGGATGGCCTCCCTTTCTTCCAGGCACTCTCAGGGGCTGTAGGGCTTTCCTTGGAAGCAGCAGACTCGCCTGGGGGCACACAGCAGGCCAGGCAGCACTTCGTGGGTCCAGGGCCTTGATCAAAGGCTCACGAATCACCAGAGGTTTAGGCTCATTAACCTGCACTGCATGGGGTTGTTTCTGCCCCTCGTCACCAGTGTAATGGGGAGGGGCCGCTCGTGCACATGTTATCAGTGCTGCGGCCGCAATAAACACATGGGACACCTTCTTGTGGTCACTGCGTGGTCCCGACTGCTTTCCCCGGGCCACGCCCCTTTATTTATAGCTGGCGTGTGACGACATTCGCCAGTGCTAGCATAACACCTCCGACCCGAGTAGACTGCACAGCTACCCCGCGTCGGAGAACACTACATTTATGTCTAGATCAGTATCACACTGGCAGCAGTTGTGAGCCCACGCTTTATTCATACAGATACCTGTAATCAGTTCGTTTGAATGCTCCCTTTCCAGGGGCCATGTGCAGTTTAGGTGCTGGTCTCGCCTTACCCTCAGAGAAGTAAAGTGTTTTTTCTGTATGTTTAAATTTGTTTTTGTGTGAGCATTTTCATGCATGAGTGTATTTGTGCATGTGTTTGTGCAAGTATACATTGTGTATGTTTGCTCATGTTTGTGGTTGTGTGCACAGGCTTTGGCGTGTGTGTGCCTTTGAGCTCTTGTGTTTTGTGTGTGCGGCCTCCCTCCTTCTTTCTACTAATTAGTCCTTCATTTCATTAGTATTATATTCGCTGTTCCTTTCTGTTTCACTGCCTCAGGTGTCACTCTCAAGAGACATGCTCTTGACTATTGTTTTTCTTGTTTTGTGTGCATCAATATCCCTCTGCTTTTGTTTTCATTGTAGTTTCTCAGTGTCTTTTGTTCGTCTTTTTGCGTCTGTCGCGCCCCATAAACTGGAGACTGGCAGAGACAGACCCTTCTGAACATCTCTGATTTTCCAGACATATTAAACAGTGCCTCACATAGTGACAACTGCACCTCTCTTTTTACTGAGGACAAAATAAACATTTTGAATTTAATACAAAGTTGCACCTCACACAAGGACCAGCACATGTTGAATAGTGAGAGCACTGAGGTGAGAGGCCTGCAGTCGCACTCCCTCGGAGGAAGGTATTCTAGCGGCCTCCACAGTATCCATCCTCTAGTAACCTGGGTGCAGTGAAGCCTGCCATTTCAGAGCTCAGGAGTGGTCTCTGTTCAGTGCACAATTCCGGGGCTTTGTCTGTGTCTGAGCGGTATTCATAGGTAGGCGAAAGGCTGTGTGGCTGTTTCTGAAATATGAGCTGTGACAGGTGGGGCAGCAATTGTTTTGCTCAGCGGAGTTTGACAGGTCAGCAACAGCTCTGTTTGCCTTATGTTTTAAAGCCAAGTTAATTTTCTCTATGGGCCTTTAATGAATCTTAGGAATATAGGTGAAATGACTTTAAACTCATCCGCAACCCAGTATTTATTCCCATTTTGTTATAAGGTTTACTATCTATGTTATTAAAAAATCTATTGCTTTATTAGATTGAATGTGAATCAAATATGACTAGGCCTGTGTAAGTGGTAATGATCTTCACAATGCCTCAATCACTCCCATTGCCCCTTTCACACCACTTTCTTCTTCAGCCTCTCTCAGTTATAAACGTGCACCCCATTTTCTCTGTCTAGAATCTTGCATTTGCACATCTCTCATGTACTTGTTTACCTCAACAGTTTCCATGCAATGAATGCGCCTATAGTGTGAACTCCTTTATGACCCACTGATAGGTGCTCAGGTCCAGAGTTCACAATACTGCTCTGTCATAGACACTCCCAACAACCTGAACTCACCTTGATAGGCAATTTGAGGGAGGAACTGTTGAACATATTTAATGCAGCAAAATATGGAGCAGTCTTTAATGTTTTTAAATATTTCAAGACAACACGTTCAGAATTGCATTATAAACCTTGCTTTCTCACAAAATTATTTTTTTAAATGAGCTTTAAAGTACAGCATTTGCACTTCTTTTTAAAACATAATTCCTGGGGAAACCCCTCCATACTTCCTTTACCTTTGTTGGGCTCACTCGCTAAGTAAAACGCATCCCCAACTTTTACGCCTCACCACTTTGAAATGTCACCAGCCGCCACTGATTTATGTTATCCTCAAGTCACGTTTGCCTGCTACGCCTCTGCCTCAGCAGCCCAGCCCCTGCTCAACTTCAGTGTTACTGTGGGAAGCACTTATTAGCTTTTCCTATTTTGTTCTTCTGCTGGCCTCTATTTCTCTTACTGCTTCGATGACTTGCAGAGTTCCTTGCATTTTATTGGAACGTTAGTGTGAGAGCCTCCTGCACAGAACAACAAGCATTGTATGTGTAGCACTTGGCCCCACCTCCTCCACACTTCTTGCTTCCTCAACCACTTTAACTGCTTCTCTTCAGGTACTGCAGATCCACATATGTACTGTGTACACTCTGCAGTAGAAATCTGCCTACATTGCCATATTATTATTATTGGTATTAGCTTTTGTAAAATGCATAGCTACCCGAGGGCACCCCAGCGCTAGCGCCTAGACAGAGGTAATATGCCAGGTCTTGAGAAGTTTCCGAAAGGGAAGATGACGGGATATGTTATCTGATTTTTTATTAACGTGCATTGGACAGTCGTGTACAATATATTTACAAGTGTGATTTTTCTCCTGATTACTCTTCATTCTTAATGCAGTTTCAAGTTTATTTGTAGGTATATAGGTAATTAAAATGATTGCAATTAGAATCACAAAATTGAATTAACAACATTTTTCAAACAGTCTTATCATTTACATAATAGTTTCTCATTGTTTCCATTAAAAGGTGTTAAGATAGGAATAATATACTAAAGAGCTCATAAAGGATAACATTCACTGTACAAGTGTGCAAAATTCATCATGTTCCACTGTTCCAAAACAACTCTGTCATTACGTCAAGACGAACATTAAAATTAGAATACAATGCTAAGGTCTCTTTGAGGGTTAAAGTTAACTGTGCAATTGTGCAGATTTATCAATGTGGCTACTCATTGAAATAACTGAGCTCTAGGACGGCCATCTTGGGCTGAGTCAATTTAATTATTTCGACATTAATCCAGACTAATCTGTGCTATTTTACCAAGAACCATCAACACAGGAC
The DNA here is from genome assembly GCF_964261635.1 of Lissotriton helveticus. Classification (NCBI taxonomy): domain Eukaryota; kingdom Metazoa; phylum Chordata; class Amphibia; order Caudata; family Salamandridae; genus Lissotriton; species Lissotriton helveticus. The sequence continues at coordinate 621,242,398 of NC_136070.1, read as the reverse complement.
TGCCACTAAGCCAAGCAACCAAAATCCTGATTTTCTGGAAATCGAGGAGCAATACTACACACAGCGGGCCCACCATGAGATTTGTGGCCTGTCGCTGCCTGGAGAGAGCGTTCCTGTGAGCGGCTGCGAATCAGCGATTCCAGCGCAGCTGCTGGTCTGCCTCCCTTGCTGACCTCGGCAAAAGTTGCTGTGGGCCTGTACGTAGGAGTGCTGTGGTTTGCGGGCGTCCAGGAGCCGGGCGAGGCTGCCTATTGGAATTGGAGAGCTGGGAGAGTACCACAGACTGAATCTGGCTGGTGAGTCCTGTGGTGCAGCCTGTGAGTCTCAATGTCAGTGGTGTGGTATTGCACTCGTGTTTCTACAAGTTTCTCTATGTTTCACGATTTTTTATATTTGTCGTTGGTGCAAAGCTCGGTACCCTACTGAGCAATTAGGGTATATATGATCAAATGTAGCATGTGTGCTCTGCATGCACAGGACCCACTCCTTCCTTGCACTCCTTTCACTTTCATTCAATATTTACTCCATATGTTTAAATGCTTGTTTGTAAATTTTATTTTCATTTCCAAACGTCATTCTGTAGCGAGTTTTTCAATTCATATAATTCATTTCAATTCATATAGTTCATATTTCATTATCATTTTTGCGTGATTGTATTTATTCCCAATGCATTTCAAGCATTACGCTCTTCATCAGGGGATTGTTAATCTGAAAGTATAATACATCAGTTGAGTACTGAGGTCTGTTCTAATACAGCATTCTACCTTAAGTTAGAACTTTTGTATTCTCATAAATGCATATTATATTCACAATACGGTGTCACAACACATGCATAATCTTCAATAGTCAATGAATCGTGCACTTATTGCACCTTATAACCCCAGGTCACCAATTGACATAATTTACACTGACCTTGACTTTTTTCACGTAAGGTTTCAACACTGTAAACCAAAGGGGAGAAAAACAGGGTTTCTTAGTTCTTCTTATACTGTGCATTATGCGCTAGGACGCTCCATGTTACAGAGCCGTACTCTTACCCGGTATCCGATCATAATCGTCTTCCCTCGCTACCTTGGCGTGCGTCGCTCTATCCCTACATTGGATTACGACTCTATATTCTTCTTCCGATCACTTGACTACGTTCGGGTCCGTGTTTACTATGGGCTTTAAAGCAACATACTCCTAAACGAAAGTGTCCGTAAACGTGCATGCAATCTAACATGTGTATAAGGTTGGGGTGACTTCTGCTTTAAACTCTAGTACTCTATAATTCCTACCATAATTTCTACATGTGCTCACATTGCTTGCTTATCAAAGTTGTACATTTATGCATGTTGAAGATTTACATTTATACATATCAAAAATAGCGGATCTAAAAGTTCCATTGTCTTTATAGAAAACAATTAAGGTCCATCCGTTCATTGAGACCTTTTGGCTGTATGGTGCATAAAAAATTAATCCAAAAGACTTCTCTTTTTAGTAAGTGATTGTTGTTGTCTCTTCCTGGAATATTTATCACTGTTTCCAATATACAAAACTTTAGCTGACTTGCGTTGTGGTTGGCTTGATTGAAGTGAACCGCTACTGTGGATTTTTGGTTCTTCAGTCTAATATTGCTCTTGTGCTCTATTATGCGAGTTTTTATTTTCCTTTGTGTTTTGCCCACATACGATAATCCACATGGACATCGTAACATGTATACCACATTTTCTGTATTACATGTACCAGATACCTTCAAGGTGATGGGGGTACCTTTCGTAGGGTGGTTAATGACATTTCCCTTGATGATGGCTGAGCAATTGCCACAATTGTAGCAAGGTAGTGTTCCTCTGTAATTGGTTGGTTCTTGCGTTTTGGGTTGTTTTAACAGCTCTTTAAGGTTTCGTGTTCTTTCATATGCAAAAATTGGAGGTTTAGAGAAAATTCCTTTGAAGTCTTCCTCCAATGCAAGTAATGGCCAATGTTTTCTGATTATCTTTTTAATCTTGGAGCTTTTGGTGGAAAATTTTGACACAAATACACTTCTCTTTTCTTCTGATTTTGTTGTGGATTTTAATAGATGTTGGCGTTGTAGTTTATCTGCTCTATTTGCTGCTGATTCCAAGATGGGATCAGGATATCCCCTCTTTTTGAATTTCTGTAATGTCTCCTGTTTATGTTTCATGTATAAGTCATCCGTAGATGCTATTCGTTTGATTCCAAGAATTTGCGAAAATGGCAGATGGTGTTTTAGTGACGTTTGATGAAAGCTGTGGTAGTGTAACAAGTTATTTCTATCCGTGTTTTTGGTGTATACACTTGTTGTGATTTTACCATCTGTGTTGGTTAACAGCACGTCCAAAAATGACAGTTCTTTGTTGCTCATTATGCTCGTAAATTGTATTCTCTCATCAATTGTGTTTAATTCATGTATGGCTTCTTTCAACATGGTTTCATTTCCTCTCCAAAGAACAAAGATATCGTCGATGTATCTTTTATATACAATTATGTTGTCTTTCCATGTACCATTTTCCAATATATGTTCCACCTCAAATTTATGCATAAAAATATTCGCATAGGTCGGTGCGGCACAATTGCCCATGGAGGTCCCGGAGACTTGTATGTAAAAGTTTTCTTCCCACTTGAAGTAGCTGTGGTACAGCGTAAAGTGTAACAACTCCATTATGAATATTTTTAGATCTTCTGTTTTGTCTTCTTGTATTAACGAACTCTCCACTGCAGATATACCTAGGTCGTGAGGGATTGACGTATATAATGACTTTACGTCTATGCTTGCCATGATCATTTCTTTTGTGAAATTGTCCTTCTCTTCTTCCAAAATGTTTAAAACGTGCGTAGTATCCTTCAAATAAGTGTTTGTTTTTTAGACTATGTTCTGCAAGTGTTTATCGATGTACTTACCAATGGGTTCATGTATTGAACCAATGGTGGATACAATTGGCCTTAGTGGAGGATGATACATGTCTTTGTGTATTTTCGGTGTCATATATATATATGGGACCGTAGGGTTGTCTTTGATAAGATAATCTTTTTCTTTTTGTCCGATGATTCCTTTGCTGATGGCATTATCAATTATTGTCTTCAAAATGTTCATGAATTCTTTGGTTGGATCCATAGTCATAATAGTATAGGTATTTGAGTCTTGGACGTGTTCTTCAACTTTCTTAAGGTAATAGCTGGTATCCAGGATAACTAAAGCTCCACCATTGTCTGCTTGCCTTATTGTGATTTGTGAGTTGTTCGCTAGTTTTTGCAAAATGTTTTTTTCTAGGATAGTCATATTTGATTGTTTAGTCTTCGGTGATTTGAACGTTTCTTCAATTTCTTTACTTAAAACCTTTTCAAATGCATCTAGCACTTTATGGCTCACTGGAGCCATGTATCTGCTTTTGCTTCTCAAACCTAATAATGTGTTTTCTTTAATAGGAGTAGTGGTGGGTTCAATCACATTGTCAAAAAAATGCCTTAGTCTCAAAGATCTTAAGAATTTGTATAGACACACTTTGGTTTCCAAAAGATTAGAATGGTACGTCGGGACGTACGATGATCCTTTTTGTAATGTTTTAACTTCTTGTTCAGATAAAGATTGCTTCGATATGTTTATGACTAGATTTTCAGGACTTTGGTGTTTTGGGATACCGTTTCTCGGTTTATTTGTTTTTTTGCTCCTCCTGGTTCTGTTTGTGGTTCCGGGCCTACTTCTAAAAAATCTTGTTCTTGTGCTTGTCCTGATGTACTTGCACCTGATTGTTTTTCTAAGTTTTGAATATTAGATTGGTTTGATGGGCCTGGTCTGGGTCTCCTCTCGTATGTGGAACGCTTTTGTTGTGAATCGTCAGATGACGTGTCATCCGTTGACACGTTTGGTTTTTGTTGTCGCCTTTTTGCATATATGTCAGCCCAAGAGTAAACTTCTCCCAATCGGTAGTCTGTAGTGTCCCTTTTGAACTTCCTTAATGTTCTGTCATTTATTTCCTTTGTGTACTCATCTAGTTTTTTGTTGGTCTCATCCAGTATTTTGTCCCATTCATCTTTTGTTGTTATTTTAACCAATTCATCTTTAACTTGATTTATTTCCTTTGTTAAATCCTCAATTAATTTCGCCAATTCCTCCACAATAAGTAGTATCAAGTCTAGTGAGCATTTGTTAAGTATTGCTTGCCAATGTAGGGATAGAGCGACGCACGCCAAGGTAGCGAGGGAAGACGATTATGATCGGATACCGGGTAAGAGTACGGCTCTGTAACATGGAGCGTCCTAGCGCGTAATGCACAGTATAAGAAGATTTAAGAAACCCTGTTTTTCTCCCCTTTGGTTTACAGTGTTGAAACCTTACGTGAAAAAAGTCAAGGTCAGTGTAAATTATGTCAATAGGTGACCTGGGGTTATAAGGTGCAATAAGTGCACAATTCATTGACTATTGGAGATTATGCATGTGTTGTGACACCGTATTGTGAATATAATATGCATTTATGAGAATACAAAAGTTCTAACTTAAGGTAGAATGCTGTATTAGAACAGACCTCAACTGATGTATTATACTTTCAGATTAACAATCCCCTGATGAAGAGCATAATGCTTTAAATGCATTGGGAATAAATACAATCACGCAAAAATGATAATGAAATATGAACTATATGAATTGAAATGAATTATATGAATTGAAAAACTCGCTACAGAATGACGTTTGGAAATGAAAATAAAATTTACAAACAAGCATTTAAACATATGGAGTAAATATTGAATGAAAGTGAAAGGAGTGCAAGGAAGGAGTGGGTCCTGTGCATGCAGAGTACACATGCTACATTATTACAGCAGTCTGTGAGTGAGCAATGAGAGGCACACCTGGGGGCCGCCAGCGCTGGGGTGTGGCGTGCTGGGCCCTGTGGCTGATGCTGATCCCTCGTCACCGGACTTAGACCGCAGCGGCTGCCAACGGCCCAGAGGGGGTGCGCAGCCAGGCCGATGTGGGCCCTGCCGCAGGCTCCTTTCAACTAGCAGACACCCCGTGGGATCATGGCGGAGGCTCACCGACAAGCAAAGCACGGACTTGCCGGGAAGCGGGAGACACATTCCGCCAATCCTTACCGAGCTGGGGAGAAATCAAGCACCTGGACCAGCAAGTGTTAGGGGAAAAACGGGCATAACAAGGGACATCAGCTGCGCTGGGCAAGTTAAAAACATATGGGGCACGCATGAGAAGGCCAGTTACACACAGTTGCCCAAAAATTGCGGACACTACACAACGAGAGGTTGAGCAGGGGGGCGCCTTGCCCCGCTTAAATGCAGAATGAGAAAACGCTGCTGGCCTGCAACACAAGCACGACAAAAAACTCAAGGCACACGCAAAAAGGCATAAGCAGACCACCAAACTTTCTCTATCCATAAGAACCAAACAACATACAACAAAAAGCACACGTGTAAACAAAAAGGAGACTGGGCTAACTGCTTATTGCCCAAGCCCAAGCCCAGGTAGGATATTGAGCCATAGTGCCACCATTGGCCTGCACATTCTTAGAAGCAGTCATGAGGCAAACAGACATTAAGCAGCCCAAATGAAACTTTGATAAAAGGTCAACTCACCAGCAGGAAGGTGCCACCCCACAAGATGGCAGAGACAACCATGGATGCCAAAGACAATGATCTCAGACCCATGCTGAAGGAGGTCAAAGCCAGTCTACAGGCACTTGACTCTAAGCTGGACTCAATGGCGGCACGCAATACTAACACAGAAAGTAGAGAAACATGAAGCCAGACATGATGCGCTCGAAACTAGAGTACCTGACTCTGATGACCTCCAAACCGAAACACACAAACAGATGCTATGCATGGACAGGGTTCTCAACCTTATCAAAACTAAGAACGAAGATCTTGAAGCCAGATCCAGGTGGAACAATGTCCGCATTACTGGGATCCTAGAGACGACAAACTTTTCAAATATGGCGCAATCTATAGAAACCATGCTAAAAGACCTCTTTGGAAAAGACCTTTATGACATGTTTCTGGTGGAGCGGACCCACCACTCCCTGGGCTCGAAGCCACCGCCCGGTGTTCCTCCGCATCTGGTCCTGGCTCGCCTCCTAAACTACAGGGACAGAGACACTGTTCTGAGGATGGCCCGCGAGCAAGCGACAATTCAATATCAAGGCAACACAGTCGCCCTGTATCCGGACTTCATCCAAATGGTGCAGGCAGCACGCAGGGGGTTTGTCCCGGCTACAGCAAACTGCTCCAGCAAGCCGGCACAATCCTGCAAAGCTCCAAGTTTATATGGGCAACAAGCCCCTAATATTTACGGATGCCAATGCATCCCTGAAGTTTGCAAAACAGGCGGCAAAGAAATGTCAGAGCCTGAACAGAGAGGAAGATGCATCATCAAGCTGTCAATTAAGTGATAATGACTGAATGGTATCATATAATGTCATTGTATTGGGTGGTTCCTTTAAAATAGCACTCATCATAGTGACTGTAGGTTCTGTTTATGCATGCCAGATCCGCTCTCACAAAGTCTCAAACCCAATACGCAATTTGCTCTGTATTACTAGGATGAGACATGGTTTATGTCTGCTTTCTGTTTCAAGTGCCTCCCTGAGGTAAATGGCAGGGGTGTAGGCCAGCGACTCCACGTCCCCCCAGGGATAATTCCCAACAGCCCTAGGTTACATAGGACACTCGTACATTTGGTAGGTTAAGGGAATGATAACACAACCTGTTTGGGGGATTGTTGTGGGTGGGGGGTGGTTTGGGAATGTTAATGGGTATTGTTTAATTCCACTATATGTACTACTCGTGAGACTACGACTATATGACCGAGTGGAACCTGAACATATACCACATAACTTATTAACCACACATGGTGGAAAAAGAAACCTCCGGAAACACTACAACATAAGCGACAACAAACACTTGGATCAGTGTTCCTACGCAAACACTGGAAACACTGCAAACATAGGCTAGTATGTCCTCACTAAAATGTATTACTTGGAATGTGTGCAGTCTAAACGACCACGGAAAATCAAGACTGGTACATTCATACCTTAGCAGACACGAAGCAGAAATCTGCCTCCTGCAAAAAACTCACCTGAAAGATTCATTCCGCTCCAGATTAAATTCCAACAGGTGAATGAGGTGCTCACTTCCAACTACTCCAACTATTCCTATGAGGTGGCAATTCTGATAAGGAGACAAATTCCATGGAAAACGCAGCACATAGTCATGTATCTCGAAGGGCGCTTTATATTAGTATGGGGCGTGATCTTTGACCAACAGGTTCTTATTGCAAATATATACGGACCCAACACTGATGGCCCTGAGTTCTTTCGTAAAGTATGACATAAGGTGCAAACACTGGCGACTTCAACGTAGTCTTATCAACACAGTCGATAGAGTACGCACATCCCACACACATCATTAACAGGCGGCAGCAGCACTGCGGAGCACAATCGAGGACCACATAGCGCACACTAAACCCATCGGCCCGGGAAGGTACAGGTATAAACCAAGAAAATAAAGCAAGGTCCAGGCTGGACTTTTGGTTAACCTCCAAATACCTGCACTCTTGAGCAACCGGAGTCACACATCACCCCCACACATTGTCTGATAATGCTCCTGTTATGATCCAATTCCTAGTACCGAAGCCCTACATACAACCTTTCACCTGGTGGTTTGCTCCCAAACGCATTGCTTGACTCAGTATTTAGGGAAGAGATCAGGAAAAACATAGAAGAAGAATTTTCTGATATTACTAAGATCATACAAAAAATTTTGAACCGTCCATGTAGAAACCTACAAAACTGCAAAAATGGTTGGTTCGATACCAATTGCACTAAAGCCAACTTCCAACATACAACATTTCTGCATAAGTATGCACAGGCACGGGGGCGTGGCTAAGCCGTGGATCAAGATGGTCGCACAGCGCTGAATCTCTCCGTGACATTGCGGCCTTTTCCCTGACTCCAACGCGGCCAAAAGTTATGTAGCAGCCTGGGACACGAGGCAGAGGCACTCCGGCATCAGCGGCAGCCGTTGGAAGTTATTGTGAGCGCCGGAGAGGGCAGGATTGGCATCGCGCTCAGCCGGAGCAGAGCACAAGATGGCGGCGTACCTACCACTGTGGGCCGGCGCTCTTGGGGGCGCACCTACCACTGCATGCCCTCCCTCCCCCAGCCTGGAAACATCATTGTACAGCCTGCACAGCCTTGTTAACACTAGCGAGGACTTCACACGGCTGCCGCTTTCAAGACACAGCACCACCACAAGCGAATCAGTGAGTCCTGTCCATGACGCAGACACTCTGGTGAGACCCCGTTCGCCACTGCACGATTTCTCCTACCATGGACATAACTAAACTGGCTGTCGATTCCACACACCCCTGAACTTTCCTCTAGACTTAGAACTGATCTGCACACCGGTCAGTCATCTGCACAGTGCCGGACTAAGCCACCTCGTTGTTAACTGTTCCGTAAATGCGCCATTTGTTGCACTCCTTCAGTGTCGCAGTCAGAGGCCTCGACTTGAAGACCCTCTTCTTGTTCTCCTGCGCCGCTGCGGCATGGGCTGCAAAGACCCTAGTCAGCACCTACACCCCTTTGAAAAAGTAGCGGAGACCACCCGCGGCAACTCTAGCGATATGGCGGAAGGTGGAAAATCATCCTCCTTGCCCAAGGACAACACCAACCAGTTGGGCCCACTACTACAGGAGATGAGGGCAAGATTCAAAGGGCGAGATGTGCGCTTCGACACATTGGACAAACACATGGCGGAACTAGGTATGAAGATCCAGGTGCCTGACAGGCGCCTCGATGTGGTAGAATCCTGCACGTCAGATCTAGAAGATGGGATGGAGCAATCCCTGAAAAGGCCTGACTGTATGGAGCGTATCCTCAAGGATGTCGCAATCAAGAATGAAGATTTGGAGGTGTGTAGTCGCCGACATGACATCCGCATTTTCGGCGTTCCTGAATCTACAGCTGCTGGACGCATGGACACCATGGTGGAGAAGATACTGATTGACGTGTTTGGAAGAGACTCCTTCACTCCGGGCTTTGTGGTACAACGCGCCCATAGGTCTCTTGGCCCCAGACCCAAAACGGGATGTCCACTTCAGAGACAGGGATACAGCACTGCGACTGGTGCGTGAGCATGGTGAAACCATTTGGCAGGGCTTCAATGTGTCACTATACCCTGACTTTACCATAATGGTCCAGGAGGCCAGGAGGAAATATCTTGGAGTCAAAGCAACGCTCAGGAACCTTGGGCTGAAGTACAGAATGCTATACAGCCATGGCCTGTATAGGGCGTGCCACCGGGCGGTGACGTGGTGCGGGGGAGGGGCAGTGTGGGGGGTTGTGAATTGCGGCAAACGGACGATTTCAGGTAAGTAACGGGAAAAAAAAGAATTTTGATGCGCGCGCTGCATCGCATTTGGCGATGCAACGTGTGCAACGAAATTCGTTTTATTTATTATTTTTGTTACTTACCTGAAATCGTCTGTTTGCCACAATTTACAGGTTGTGGGTAGAGGTCAACGGACAAACTCAACAACAAACGAATTGCAGAGGAGGACAAGCTTTCCCCCCCCACACAAACTGTTCTCTGGTTCTGATCCCGGCTGACTTGCTAACTCTTCCTTTTTCGTATAGGCCGCGCATTTGATAACTCATTGTTGTATTGGGATTTGGTTAATTGAGTACAGTATTCTATAAATGTCACTAGGCCGCAGGAGTGTGACCGCCCCCCCTTTTGGTGTTCACCTTACAATAGTTCTGTGGAAACAAAATGTACCCTAATTGTCTGCTTTTCACTATGTTGAGAGTACTATTGGTACCATGCACTGTTTTGATAGAGTTGGCATTGCCTCTCAGGATGGATGGGCAGGCTGGGTGGGAGGTGGCGGGAGGGATTTGGTTATTGTTGCTTTGCACTGAGACAATTGCAGGTTTGTGTATAGGCACATCTATAGGCACATCTGGCAAGTACGCACGTTTGTTATTCATTGAGCTCCAACTTATGTTGCTACCATGGCACAGTTAGGTTACAACTCTGGCCCCTCGAACGTGACCTTTGCTACATGGAATGTCCGGGGCTTGAATAATACTAGTAAAAGGAGACAGATAGTCCATTATCCACTCCGTCACAGGGTCGACATAGCCTTCTTACAGGAGACTCATCTTCTCACCAGCGATCTGGCCAGTTTTGCCACAAATTGTGGACCGCATAGATATTTTGCGAATTACAGTAATTATGCCAGGGGCATGGCCATTCTTATACACAAGCGTATCCCCTTTAATTGCCATTCTGTATGTATGACGAAGAGGGCAGGTATGTGTTTGTTGTGGGTACACTAATGAGTCACAAGGTAGCATTAATATGTGTATACGGCCCCAATATTGATTCTCCTGATTTTTGTTATTCATTATTCTCTAAATTGATGCAGCTTGGCCCCATGCCCCTCCTGTTGAGGGGCGATTTTAATATTGGCCTCAACTGAACTGTGGACAGCACCTCGACTGTCCGGACCCCAAACCCCGAGCAGGTAGGGCCTTGGAGTCTCTGCGCGAACAGATCTCCTTGCTGGACTTGGGTCGTACCGAGTCATACCACCTACACTTATTATGCTAGCTCACATAACACGTGGACAAGGATTGACTACTGGCTGATGTCCCCAGAGATTTCCAGTTGGTTTCATGAGCTCCAGACGCTTCCCAGGACTTACTCTGACCACTTCCCATTCTATTGACATTAAGGGTCCCTTGCCCGAGGGTTTCGAGAGACAGTGGCGTTTCCCCAGTCGCGCGTTGGACGATGAGGTATACAGGCAGGAGGTCCAGGAGGCATTTGAGTACTACTTTACCATAAACATTGGGTCAGTTGATTCTGAGGCAATGTTGAGGGAGGGCTTTAAAGCATACATGAGAGGCGTATGTATTTCCAAGAGCGCCAGAGTGCTGCTGTATTTACGCGGTACTCTTGCCTGCTTGGACCCCTGGACACTAGGCAGCTGTTGGTGACAAACCCGGGACTAGACAAACAGAGGGCAGCTCTGCTCTTGGAATACAGAGACACTGCCGAGAGGGAGATCCTTTTTATGGGGAAATACCACAACGCCAAGGTCTACGGGGAGGGGGATCGCCCTCGGCCCGTATTGACGCAGATGATAAGACCCCCTTGCACTAAGGCATACATTACCGAGCTACAAACGGCATCAGGACAGCGAATCAATGACCCTCTGGATATCCAGAGGGAATTTCTCTCTTATTTTAAAACATTGTACACCACAGGATTGGGGCAGAATCGAGCTGACCAGGCGACTTATTTAGCGGAGGTCGCATTGGCATACCTTGAGAAGTTCATGCAAGATTTCTTAGCGAGGCCTATCTTGGAGGAAAGCATTGATGAGGCCATCTCTGCCCTAAACTCCTCCACTGCCCCTGGCCTTGACGGTTTCATGGGTGAATTTTACAAGTCATATAAAGATCTATTGATCCCTTGCCTCTTGAAGGTATATGCCAAAATACTGGTGAGACAAGTTCTACCGCCCACTCTCTGTGAAGCTGTTATAATACTACTCCCCAAACCTGGAAAGGATCTCCTATTGTGTGGCTCATATCGACCGCTATCGCTCCTGAACCTCGATTACAAAATCCTAGCAAAGGCTCTTTGCATGTTGTCTTTCCCTCCTAATGGAATCTAAATTCTCCCTGGCCCAATCTGGTTTTGTTCCTCATCGTTCCACGGCCTTCAACCTCCGCACATTATTCAATACCCTACATAGAATAAATCCGGACTTCCCTGCCACGTCGATCCTCCTAGACACCGAAAAAACCTTTGACTCCCTTGAATGCCCCTTTTTTTTTGTCCATAATGCAGCGAATGGGGATGCCACATTGGTTCATTGCCACTACAGCCCTGTTATACAGTCAGCCCACTGCTAGGCTCTGGCTAAATGGTACTTTATCTGCACCTTTTTCCCTATCATGTGGCACGAGGCAGGGCTGCCCATTGTCGCCTTTGCTATATATATTAGCAATGGACCCCTTCATAAGACATTTTCATGAGAAACACCTACACAGAAGTTTACAATTCACCCCAGGCCCACTGCTAGTTTCATTATATGCAGACGACACAATACTATATGTCTGTGACCCTTAGGTAAATTTGGATCCCCTTATCCGGGAAATACTCTGTTTTGGTACTTTTTCTGGATTAGGAATAAATTGGCATAAAGCAGTGATTTTTCCCCTTACGGTTAGTACAGTCAAATGGGACCTAGAGTTCCCGTTGTAATGGTGCATGGATTTAGTGAAATATTTGGGTGTACATATACATCTTGAGATGGTCCAGATTATTCCTTGCCACTATGGGGTGGCAATTTCCAAATTAGAGGCGCAAATAGACACATGGCTTAAGCTCCCACTCTCCATGGCAGGGCAGGTGGCACTTATCAAGATGAGTGTTCTTCTGAAATTGTTATATCTATTTCAGAACATCCCAATCTCACTCACTAACAGGTTTTTTTATTACTCTTCGCTACCACTTAATTACATTGGTATGGGGTAACAAGAGTGCCAGTGTACGCTGGCAGGTCATGGCGCTTTCCTGCAATAGAGGAGGGTATGGAGTCCCTGATTTGCAACTGTATTATTAAACAGCACAATCCAGCTGTGTGCAAGCATGGTACCATCCAGACACCAGGATTCCCTTCCTGCGTCCACAATCAGATTTTGTTCTTCGGACACCTTAACAACCGTACTGCTCCTGGGAATCACTAAAGACCCCAAGGATATTCAACCAGTTTCCACTACCAGTTGGGCATGGGCTAAACTGGGGCATATTACGAATTCGGCAATGCTATACTCCTCTGCCCTTCCACTCCCTAACGCCAAATGGTTACCTATCACCGGCGAAAAACTGGTTCAGAAGACTTGTATTAAATTTTACATTGCTAAGATGGGTGATTTCTACCCTGCAGGCCACCTTTTTGATCCAGATGATGAATCCTTATTCCCAACATTACATTCATGGATAGATTTGTCCTAATGAAATTATGCCCAGCACTACGGGCTAGGCTCCCAGATTATCCACTAGAACCTGCATCTTTCCCCCCACTCACAATAGTGATAGGTAGTAGTAGAGGGGTCCATCTTATATCCCAGCTCTACAAGGCATGTGCCGACATCATCCCAGTTAACGATGACAAGGTACGCAGCGCGTGGGAGACAGACGTGGGTAACCCAATAACGGATGAACAGTGGGCGGCTTGCTGTGCGGTAACAAAAACTGTTCCCTCAATAGTCATCATAAATTGATCCATTTCAAGTTTTTACGCAGGATTTACGTCACTCCGGCTAGAGCACATAGGATAGATTCCACCAGATGACACTGTTGTCAGAGGTGTAATTCCCCACACGCCGACTTTGCACACCTTGCCTGGACGTGTCCAAGCATACATACTTTTTGGGTAGAAGTACACAAGACAATAAGCAGTATGATAAAAGTGCCAATGGACCACCTACCAGAAATTGCACTTTTAGGGTATGTCGTCCAGTTTTCCCATGAAGTTCGCAGATTCGTTGCCATTTGTTTGTTATTGGCTAAAAGAGAAATTGCCATACACTGGGGCGGCAGGTGTATACCTTCGGTAAAAGGTTGGCTCCATAGCTTAGCATCTTGCTCTATGAAAAGTGAATTATATGCAAATACAATTCCTCTCTCCTCAAGACGCAAGGATATATGGGGTCCCTTCAGGGCCTTCCTATATGCACAGCAACAAGAACCCCCCACACAACGGAAACAGGGTATAGTCTCGACTGGAGTGGGCTAGAATGGATCAGGATATGTTACAACAGCAAATCTTCCATGATATCTGATCTATAGTGTTAAGATTTCATTCTATTTCGCTTTATGTCATTGGGAGGTTCGTCCTTTGTGTATTGATGGATATGAGATGTGGCGGATGGTGCACAGTCAAAATATCGATTCCTAATTATCGATTTACATTAATATCGAGTTTAAAATATCGAAGGTGAAGAATATCGAGGTCAAGAATATCGTTGGACAGAATATCGACTCTAGAGTAAGTAATAGCGATTTTTTTTATATCGATGTAAGTAATATCGATATCAATTATATCGATGTTACTAATTTCGATGTTACTAATATCGATATTTGTTTGTTGTTATGTATTTTATTATGTTTTTTATATGTATGTGTTATATGTTTTTTAAAGTATATTTTTTTTAATTATATGTGTACTATTTTTTGTATATTAAAAATTGTATTTTTAATTTGATTTTATGTTTTAGTACTGGAGCGGGTTGTGGGTTTATAGGGGAATAGGGTGGGAAGTAATTTAATTATAGTAAATTAATTAATAATTTTGAGTAATTGTAATTTAATTTTAATTCATTTTTGCGTTTAAGTTCTGTAGCGGGTTGTGGGTTTATAAGGGAATTTGGTAGGAAGTAATTTAATTGTAATTAAGTAATTATTTATTTTTATTGGTATTGATCATTTTTTATTTCTAATTAATTATTAATTGGTAAATAATTATTTTAATTGCTAATTATTTTTTTTAATTGGTAATTAAGGTTTGTAATTGATAATTACATTTTGTGATTGGTAATTAATTTTTTTAATTGGTAATTCAGGTTTTTAATTGGCAAATACATTTTTTTATTGGTAATTCATTTTTTACAATTGGTAATTGATATTCTTAATTGTTAATTACTTTTTTTTAATTTGAAATTTATTTCATTAATTGGTAATTATTTTTTCATAAAAAATGTTTTTTATTTAAAAATACATTTATTGTTTACCATTTTTTAATTGTTAATCAATTTTTAATTATCAATATATGTTCTGTTTTGAAAAATATTTTAGTGTTCAATATTTATTATTTGGTAATTTATATTTATTAATTCATATTTATTGGTATTTATTGTTAATTTCGTGTTAATTAATTATACAATTTTAAATATGTTTTTAGTAATTATTAATGGGTATTTGCAAATGATGTAGAGTTATTTAAAAATAAAATTTTGAAATATTTTATTTACAACAATTATTTATTATTTGTTATATTTAACTTCTACGCTATCCAACTCTTTCCCTACTGTTGCACTCTCTGGAGTGGGAATAGTAAATTTTACCCCTACGCTATCCAACGCTTTCCCTACCGTTGCACTCTCTGGAGTGTGAATAGTAATTTTGACCCCTACTCTATCCAACGCTTTCCCTACTGTTGCACTCTCTGGAGTGGGAATAGTAAATTTTACCCCTACACTATCCAACACTTTCCCTACTGTTGCACTCTCTGGAGTGGGAATAGTAATTTGTACCCCTACGCTATCCAACATTTTCCCTACTGTTGCACTCTCTGGAGTTGGAAAAGTAATTTTTACCCGTACGCTATCCAATGTTTTCCCTACTGTTGCACTCTCTTGAGTTGGAATAGTAATTTTTACCCCTACAGTATCCAACGCTTTCCCTACTGTTGCACTTTTTGGAGTTGGAATAGTAATTTTTACCCCTACGCTATCCAATGTTTTCCCTACTGTTGCACTCTCTGGAGTTGGAATAGTAATTTTTACCTCAAAGCTATACAACGGTTTCTCTACTGTTGCGCTCTCTGGAGTGGGAATGGTAATTTTAAGTTCATGCTATCCAACATTTTTATAACAGTATTTTGTTTTACTTATTAATTTTGAATAGTATTTTTATTTATTTAGTTTTTGTTTTTTAAATACATTTAGATAATGTAGCATATAATTAATTTTAAAAATATTAAAGGTATATTTAATTTTTTTAATTAATTAAATGTAATTATTTACTTTTTATTGATGTTTTTGTTTTATGTTTGTAAATGTATTTATAATTTATAATATTTTTTTATTA
Source organism: Lissotriton helveticus (assembly GCF_964261635.1). NCBI lineage: Eukaryota > Metazoa > Chordata > Amphibia > Caudata > Salamandridae > Lissotriton > Lissotriton helveticus. The sequence goes on along the minus strand of NC_136070.1, from coordinate 621,226,504 downwards.
ATTTCTAAATTATTAAATTAATTATTACAACTTATTAAGTATGTATATATTATATATTTTATGTATATGTTTAATTAATGTAATATTATTATATATGTATTATTTATTAATTTGAAACATTATTAGATATTTTTTAATTATGTTTATTTTATTTATTAGTGTTATTTACTTTATTTTACATTTATATTCTTACAGAAAAAAAATTATATTTTTAACATCGATATTTTTAACATTATATATTTTTTTCGATATTTTTGTACTTACCATGTTGTAGATAGGATGTCGATATTCTTGCCTTCGATATTTCTGCATTGATATTCCTGTAGGTCGATATTTTGTAGGTCGATATTTTGACAGTGATCCGTGGCGGACGGTCGAGATGGGCTATGTAAGAATTAATTGCTTTGTATATCACATGTCAATTCTTCAACTGTGCCTACAAAACACTTTGTCAGTTATAGCCTGTATTCATACTTGTGACGACATTTGATTGAATTCAGTGCATTGCTTTGTATTTAACAAAATGCTAAATAAAGTTGTTTTTTTTAAGTATGCACTGGCACGCAGATACGGGGAAGGGGAAAGGGAAGACACTAGCGAATCTCCTAAAACCTCCCAGAAGCTCCACCTACATCACTGAACTTCTCACCCACGAAGCAACGCTGGCACGGACACAATCAGAGGTCCTTGACACAATGAAAAATTTCTATTTCCAACTGTACACCACTGAGACAGATCCGACAGACACCAAATTGCATGAATATCTGGAGTTGATAGAACTCTTGTGGCTAAATAGGGCGCATTGTGAATACCTTGATGTTCCATTTACTGCTCAAGGCATCAGGCAAGTAATCCAAAGCTTACCGTCAGGCAAGGCCCCAGGGGCTGACAGCCTCACGGCTAAATTTCCCAAAGAATATGCAGAGCTACTGGCCGCTCACCTTCTAGGGGTGTATAAAGAAGCCTTGCAAAATGGCATCCTACCACAATCAATGCGAGAAGCCATTATCATCCCACTGTTAAAACCGGATAAAGACCTCTGGAGGTGCGACTCATACCGACCGCTCTCACTAATTTAATAAATCTAGATGCAAAGATTTTTACTAAATTATTAGCCAATAGACTACAAGCGCTGCTCCCATTAATTGTACAACCGGATCAGTCCGGATTTGTGCCGGGTCGCTCTACCTCGCATATTCTGCATACAATATTCACACTACCACACTATCTCGCCCTGCACTTCTCTGCAATTGCAGCGCTATTAGATGCCATGAAGTCCTTCAACTCCTTGGAGTGGAAATTCCTGTTCATTCTCCTGCGGTGGCTGGGATTCAGCCCATGTTCATCCAACAGGTCCAGCTCCTCTATACCTTAACCACTGCCAGAGTTAATGTTAATGGCCTAATCTCAGATCCCATAAAAATTACAAGGGGCACCCGCGAGGGTTGCCTATTATCACCCCTACTATTTGCAATAGCAACAGAGCCGTTAGCGGCCAGATTAAGAAAGCACCATGCGAATCGGGGGATAGGATTCACCACCAGAGGACTGATTGGGTCCATGTATGCAGACGACATTACCCTTTATATATCTAACCAGGGGGAAAACTTCCCACCCATGACCAGAGAACTTGTGCATTATGGAGGCATCTCTGGGATTAAACTAAATTGGGAGAAATCCACTATATTCCCATTAAAGTCAGGTACACTCGCTTTCGACACTGAATACCCGTTAGCCTGGGTGGACAGCCCAACGTGCTATTTGGGCATCTGGCTCAGCAGCAACTTGCAAGAGATCTGTACGGCTAACTATGGCAGGGCAGTAGACTGGATTGAAGATCAAATTAAAAGATGGAAGGTTCTACCCCTGTCTATGGCAGGTCGCATCACCATAACCAAAATGAATATTCTCCCCAAATTATCGAATCTATTCATGAATATACACATACCAATACCAATGCAATTTTTTAAACAGTTCAGCTCTATCATGTTCGAGTTTATATGGGCAGGGATATCTTGGGAAGTACTCACATTGCCACTGGCACAAGGGAGGCTTGGAGCACCCGATTTTGTACTCTGTGTATTTAGTGCTCAGGCCAATTTTTACAATTCTGGCAGCAACCAATGCCATTCCAACCACATGCGGCAGTTGAAATAGACAGAGTGGCACCACTCCCCCTGAATACTGCTCTGTATCAAAAGTACACACGCCCGAGACAGGAGATTGACACCACAGAAACCATGCACTGGGCCTGGAATGGGCTCTACAAACGGGCCAAAATAGACATACTGTATGCACCATCTATGTATTGTATTGTATTTGTATTGTATGCCAGTGGCCAATAATCCACTAATTCCACCACTGGTGGACAGGAAGGCACAGGCATGTGCATAATCAGACAAAATCATCACTGGCAGCGACCTGTACCTAGAGGATCAATTCCTAACACTCCAACAAATGGACAGTTCAACACAGCATCTGGCACTAGACACACTATTATACTACCAATTACGAGCTGCATGCCGGGCTAGATACAACACATTTCACACTGCTCTGCCACCACTGCAGGCACTTGAACATATAATTACAGTGTACTCAGGGCATAAACTGGTGACTCGCATATATACAATTACACAAAGGGGATCTTCAATCATAGCCCCTCAATCACATAGAGCATGGGAGGCTGACATTGGCGAGGACATCGCAGACGAGCAGTGAGGCTTCTGTTGCAGCCAATTAGAACAATTGTCCCCCAACTATTGTCTTCGGCTAACACACTTTAAGTATATTCACCACCTCTATCACACCCGACACAACTATAAAACATGGGACTGCATCCCAACACAAAATGCTGGCACTATGGGACCCCTCAAGCAACTTTCATATATTTGGCTTGGGATTGCTGACCCATTTCTAGCTTTTGGATGAATACACTTACTGGCACATGCATCAACAATGCCATTTGCGATTCCTTATTAGCGAAAAATAAGGATTCGCTAATAAGGAATAGCAAAAAGCTATGCATGTAGAAATCTCTTAAAAAACAGAGATTTCAAAACATTCCTTAATTGCGACTCCCAAATTGCGAGTCGCAATTAAGGAATACCTCTCCATTCATTCCTATGGGCCTAGATGCCCATAGGATTGAATGGGAAGACATTCTCAATTTGAGATTCTCAATTAGAGAATAGCAAATTGAGAATGCAATTTCAAGGGTGCCAGTTGTCAAAAGGACACCCTGTTGCACCCCTGAAATCTGCATAAGAGTGCATCTTGCAAACACACATGCCTCAAGGGCATGTGTGTGTGTAAAGTGGAACTTTGAAAAATGTACTTTAGTGCATTTTTCAAAGTTTTTGCAAATTGCCATGAAGTTCAACTTCATGGTAATTTGCTACTCCTATTAGCGAAATTGCTATTTTTTTTACTTTAATGCATTGCATTTAAGGAATCTCAATTTGCGATATCCCTTAAATGCAATGGCAATTTAAGTAATCGCAATTTAGAGATTACTTAAATTGCGATTTTTGCATTTGGGATGATGCATCCCAAATTCAAAAATACCGGTCGCAAAGGGGCCGATTCTGAGAATCTGCCCGTTTGCGACAGGTTTTTGCTTTGATGCATGTGGGCCTTAATCAAATAGGGAATATGACCGAGCAGACTCTGCCGAAAGCACCTCTGGCGCTACTGTTGTGATATGTGCACAACACCCCAACCTCGGTGAGACAACTAACAGCTATGCTGCTAGCCAAAAGGCAGGTAGCCCTACACTGGAGAGCAACATCCCCCCAACCATAAAAGCCTGGATAAAAGACTTCACATACTGCAGAGACCAACTAACGTTATTGGGAGCTCTTACCAGCACAATCCCGCCCTAAAGATGTATGGTCCCCATTTACAAATTGGTTCTGTGCTATAGTGATGCTTTATAAACCCACCGGGTACATCGCAGCGCACGTTATAGTTTAACAGGATGGAGGTATGCGCAGGACCGACTGACCGAATAGTACTGTAATATTCTATGTTTTCTTGACTGTGGTGCTCCTCTGTGGTGTGTGCACTGCACAATGTACGTAACCCCCCCAAAAAACTGGGTCTGTGTTGTTAAACTCACTGGTATATCAAATGCATCGACCATAATTCTTGTTGATTATATGTTTACTACTGTAAAACTCCAATAAAAAGAAATATAAAAAAACTATTCTGATTCCATCGTTAGGGCATAGCAAAGAGGACTATGGGCAAGAAGAGGCACTCTTGTTCTCTTTTTTGTTAAAACATCTTTATTCACAATTTTCTACCAACAGTTTTCCTACCTTCCCCCCCCCGCCTCCCACCACCCCTGATCAGACAGAACAGAGCGAAAAGTACATATCGTACAGTATACTATTTACAAAACAATAAACAAAAGAGAAAACATACATTGTATATTTGTGGTATAAATCAAAAACAGTAGCGCCAAATAGCTGGTTCGTTTTTTAACTTTGCTGCTGGCACCATTCTAGCAAGGGAGACCAGATCATCAGGCCAATTTTCCGATGCCTCCTACCCTTCCGTCTGTATATAGAAGTCTCCATATTTGAGATGGCCTGGAATCTAGATAGCCATTGGTTAAAGGAGGGGATTCCGAATCTAGCCATGCAGAGGCAATACATAGTCTAAACACTGCCATAGGTATAAACATAATTTTGTGGCCCACCCGGGTTTTATTGGGATCTGTGGCTCCGAGTAGGATTATATCACTAGACAGGAATACCGGACTTTTTACCACTGTTGTTAAAAATTTCTCAATTTCCTTTTTAAAGAGATTTAAACCTATACAGGTCGAAAAGATATGGACGGCGTGGGCACTATACAAGCCACACCTGGGGCAGTGTGTGCTTGTTCCACTCCCCCACTTAGCTATTCTATCCGGTGTGTAATATAGTCCAAAACACGTTTTATAGAATTGCGTTTGCAGTTTGGTGGACATGAGAATTGTGTGTGACAAAGAAAAGGTGTAGTTAAATTGAGCATCTGTAATCTCCACTTTCTCTTGCCATTTCTGTGACGTCTTTATCATATCATCTGGTAAATAGTCTATTATTCGTGAATAGATCCCTCCAATCTTGTCTTTTTTCTTGTCATGGATCAAGGTCTCGACTAGTTCATTACTTTTGAGGCCCCCCCCTCCCCCCACTTTATGTACCAAAAAATCTCTCATTTGTAGATATTTGAAAAAATCTTGCCAGGCTAAACCAAATTTATTCTTCACAGCTTCAAAAGACAGAATCCCAGCAGGAGAGACAAGACACCCAGGTTTTATAGTCTTTATTTCGATTTAGAAAATCATAAAAGACACATTGTAACATATTTTTAAAAATTCCAAAATTTTCAGATAATCTTAACGGTATACATTTGAAACAGTTATAATTTAAAAATACACCAACATCAGCTTAATACAATAACTAAACGGAGTAAAAAGGACTTAAACAAAACAAAACAAAACAAAACAAAACCACATTTAAATTTTTTTTAAATATTATTAAACTACATGGAATACAAAGACAGACCTGTCCAAAGCATCAGAAATTTATAAAATGCAAAGGATTTAAAAAAAACAATTAAACAAAACCATTCCTAATACAGGATACATAATACATTGTTATTCTATGTTGAAGAGGGAGGAAAACAATTGATCTTAAAGTGGGGGCGGCGGAGGCTCTAACAAAATATTTATCTACTTTTTTGACCTGATAATCCAAGCCCACCCTAGGAATTTGGCTAGGCTCACCACAATCACCTCAGAGGTGTTGGTTCTTAAAACCCAAACAGCCTCTACAGACTTTCTAAAAGGGAGGGGCTGGAACAGAGGTTTTAGCCATTTAGTTCGCGGTGCTTTGTAGTTAGGGCAGGCAAACAAAAAATGGCCCTCGGTTTCCTTGTGACATGGACACCATCTACAAAAATCAGTAGCACCATTGGTCCACTTATTTGTGAAGGTGTTTAATGGCAAACCTCCTACCCGAAACTGATGATAGAGTTTCTTATCCAGTGGGTTAGTAATGACATCCCAATAAGACTCACGGGAGGGATCCAACTTGAAGGTCAGAAACCTTCCCGTGAGACTAGTGGAACTGGAGACTGAAACACGTTTTTGGCGGAGCGAAGCCCAATACAATGCCTTGAATTCCGGTTTGGAAGGAAAAGCGCTAGTGCTAGGAGATATCCACAACTGTTCAAGCCCCATATCTACTAAAATGTTTTTTACCATTATAAGCCAAGGGATTCTCCCAGAGCCCCTGATTGACCTGACTTCAGCCAGTTCCTTTGCGAAAAGGGTGAGATCGGGGGAGGTCCATATGCGTCTCCAAAAAGCCACCAATCTAAATCTGTCCATCTCATTAATGGGAAGACAGCCCAGATCTAAACAGAGGGGAATTGATGGGGTCGATTGGGGTAGTCCTATCAAGTTCCGTAGAAACTTACACTGGGTTTTAAATAGACTAGAGAGATCCATGTAACCCCAAAGATCAGCACCGTATAAGATTGCTGAATTAATCTTGGTGTCGTAAATCTAAAGTGCTGGGGTAACCCGTTTTGTAATTGATCTCTTTTGCTCATTTAATAAACAACCAGTAAGTCGGGCAAGCTTAAGCTGTTGAGCTCCGACTTGATCTTTCCATCCCAGACGACGGTCAAGAGTAACCCCCAAGTATGTCATAGTCTCGACTTGTTCCAGATTGGCTCCACTCATGCTTACAGAGCTCCGGACAGGATGGTTCCTTGTAAGAACCATAAACTTGGTTTTGCCCACGTTTACCTTAAGGTCATTAATGACACAGAACTCCTCAAAGCGGTCCAACGCCCGCAGTAGTCGCTACGTGTTCTTGAGAGGAGTAGAGTGTCATCGGCAAAGATGAGCATAGGGAACCTTGTCCCTGCCAACAAAGGGGCATCAGTGGGGATGTCTGCAAAGAATTTGACCACCTGATCTATAAATAAAAGGAAGAGTGTGGGCGCCAGGACACACCCCTGACGGACACCTCGAGTTACGGGAAAAGGTTCCGTCACTTGTCCCTGGCCACCCCACCGCACCCTAGCATAGTTGTCTTCATGCATTTTAACTATTAGATCGAGTAGCTCCAAGGGTATTCCTAATTCCCTCAAGACACCCCACAGTTTGTCCCTCGGTACTAGATCGAAGGCGGACTTCAGATCGATGAACGCAGCAAAGATGGTACCACCGCCAAGCAGGACCACCTTCCAGTAGATCAGACAAAATCTGAACACCTGGTCGATGGTGCTCGTTCCCGATCTAAAGCCCGCCTGCATGGGAGATAGTATGTCCTCTAGTTCGATCCAACCTTGGACCCGGCCCAGAACCATGCGTGCAATGATTTTTTGAATGGAGTCAATGAGACTAATCGGGCGGTAATTGCCCGGATTAGACCTATCTCCTTTTTTATGTATTGGGAGTATCTCCGCCCCCTTCCATGACTTGGGAATTCTAGCTCCTTTGGCTATTGCATTAGCAATCTTAGCTATATATGGCACCCAGATGGCGGGGTTACCTTTAAACAGATCAGCAGGGATGAAGTCCATCCCTGGCGCTTTCCCCCGCTGGGTCAAACCAAGTGCTAGTTCCACTTCGATTTCTGAGAAAATAAGTTTCTTCACGCAGATAGATGACAAAAGCGCCTCACCCGGTGTGCATGGGGGATTTGTATTTACAGCACTAAACAAGACACCCAATTTGAACAACCCCTGCCTCGAGCCATATGTTCATGTAGTTATCCTTAAAGATTTCTGGGAGGCTCGGATTGTTACCTAAGGGGGTGTAGAAGGACCATCTCCCTAAACTAATTAACTTTTTAACCGTTTTCCATACTTTAAAGCTGCTAAGGAGTGTTTTAAATTTTTCTTTCTTGTGGTAACTATCGAATTGGTGCTTCCAAAAGTACCCTCTGTTTTCATACCCAATCAGTAATCGAAAGATAGAAGACGTGTGGTGCCCTCTTGCCTCGGGTTCTCGGGAGTTCTGCTGCAGTTCGCTACTATATAGTAGTACAGTCGTCCAATAATATGCTTTCAGGTTAGGGAGGGCGAGTCCTCCTCTATCCTTAGGTAGTGTGAGAAACTTCGCTGCCCGCCTGGGTTGTGAGTAAGTCCAGACAAACTTGAAAAAGATTTGTTCAAGTATTTTAAACCAAGCAGGTGAGAATTATAAGCATATTGTCCTAAACAAATATAAGATCTTAGGAAAGAAAATCATTTTGAGAACATTAGATCTTCCAATAAGGGAAAGGTATAGATTGTCTAATCGTTGCAACTCCTTTTGCATGGTTGGTATCAGAGGTTTCAGATTTATGTCAACCAGTTTGTCTAGGTCTGTGGTAATATTAATTCCCAAATAAGTAGCTTGGCCCATAATTCTGGGATCCTCCATTGTGCTATTTTTGTTCAGGACAATCTGGGTTTTTCCCTGGTTAAGGGCATACCCGGATACTAGACCAAATAGGTGCGCCTCCTCCTCAATAACCCTCATGGCAGTTTTTGGCTCAGCTGTTACAATTGCTATGTCATCTGCATAGGCCAGTGATTTGGTGACAACATTTTGAGAAATTATGGGTTTAATTCTTCTAATTTACGAATAAAAGGGTCTATGTAAATGGCAAAAAGCAGCGTTGAGCAAGGGCAACCTTGCCGAGTTCCCCGTGAGATGGGTCAGTATGAACCAAGTTGCTCTGGAGGTTTCCCTTTTTTAAGAAAGACCACAATTTTAGCTCGGGCCCATGACTCAGGGGGGGGTGCCTCCTTCGAAAATGTGAAGGATAAGATTAAATAGGATATCTTTAATCTGATCAAAAAATATCAAGTAAAATTCAGAAGGGATACCATGCAATCCCATTGCCTTACCCTTTGGAAGGTTTCTACTGGTGGAGAAAAGATCATCTAATGTTGGGGGGTCTTCTAGAGTATTTGCCTCTTCAACGTTAAATTTTCCAAAGGTGACGCTTTCCAAATATTCGTCAAAGTTTGCTTGACCCCCTTCAGCTTCTGAGTACAGATCCTGATAAATTTTCAGAAAAGCCTGTCTTATCTGTACCGGATAATTTAAGAGATTTCCCTGAGGATCTAGAATTTCCCGGATTAGATTGAAATGTATCTGTTGCCTGGTGCGCAGAGCTAGTTGGTGTCCTATTTGCTCGCTTACTTCATAGATTGTTTCTTTTTGGGAGTACATTTTTTTAACTGCCTTGTCGGTAAAGAATCCTGTAATCTTTGCTTCCTCGGTTGCCACTTGGTTCTTCAACTTCTATATGTTCCCAATCCTGCCTGGTGTATGTCCCATTGTCTCCCTCACCAGCCCCTCCTCTGCCTTCCTTAGACTCTCTTGCATCCGATACATATCTAGTTTGGCCAGTTTGTTGATTCTTAGGGGATATTGCAGAGTCTCCTCACGTATCCCTGCTTTCATTGCATCCCATACCATTCCCTTTGAGGCTGTCCCCAAGTTATCAGTTAAGAAATTCGGGATCCACTCCTTCATATGATTGCAATAATCTTTATCAAGAAGTAAGGCTTTTTCAAAAGACCAAGGTGTCGGGGTGTCTCTCTCGCTTACACATTCTATAGTGCAGATTAAGGGGTTGTGATCTGACAAGATTCGCAGGAGTTTCTCTATTTTACATTTAGTTTTAATTGTGTTTGATATAAAAACATAGTCTAGCCTTGCATAGATTTGGTGTGGATTAGAGAAAAAAGTAAAGCCTGGATCGGAGGGATTAGTTATCTGCCACCCATCCACGAGCCCATGTATCCTACAGAGATCCTTTAGTGTGTTAAATATTTTAGCTTTTCGGCCAGTGTTTTCCCATACGCCATTCGGAGACCAATTGGCTGGAAGGTTAATACTTAAATCCCCGCTCACCACCGGGGGTAAGGGCCAGTGCATGAGTTCATTTGAGACTACCTCAAAGGGTTCTGGGTCATCGCTGTTACAACCATAGATAGTGCATAATGTCAATTCACTTCCCTTTCCGTATTGACATTCTGTTATCGCCCAGCAGCCATATTTATCTGTCTTAGAACGATTGAAGCTAAGCCCACTTCCTTTTGCGAGAATAGCCACTCCCCTAGCTCTTGCCCCCTGGGTAGATGCGCAAATCAATCTACACCCGAGTGTTTTTAAAATATGCAGCTGACCCCCTTCCACGTGTGTTTCTTGTAAGCAAACAATGTTTGTACCCCATGTTTGTAGCCCTGCTGCCACCATTTGTCTTTTTTTACTGTCATTCAAACCGCAGATATTCATTGTTAAAATTTTAAACCTGCCCATTTTATCTTTCTTTTTAGTTCAAGTTTACCCACACTTTCTTGTTTCTGTAGGTTGTCAACATGCTCAAAGCTAATGTCCCAGTCTTGTCTGCCCACCAATGTGTAAGTCCTATACATTCTGTCTGACCCCCCACCCCTCCACCATTCCCTGCCCACCCTCTATGCAACCCTGAATCCCCTCCCCTATCCTTACCCCCAACCATTACCACCCATTGAGGCTTCCTGGATCCGGGGGAATCCAGGTGTGGGCGTCAGGATAGTCAGGACGCCTTAGCTCGCCCCACGTCCGGAACCCTGTGTCTGCCAAATAAGTGGAGGAAGGTGATCTACTTTGATAATAGTTTCTCAATACATTTGCACATAACCATATATTAAGTCATATTATGATTATTTTTTCAGTCTTTTCTTCCCCCCCCTTCTCTTCCGGGCAAGACCCCATCCTATCTTGTCTTGTGGTTCTGATATTATTGCAGGTGGTTTTTAACAATAGTAGTTATGTTTTTTTTATTGCTCTTAGTGTTTTTCTATTTTACGCTTTCCTGAGTCTGAGATTTCTTTTAGATATGCCTGTGCCCGAATTTTGCTAGTAAAGCTTTGTGTTGCTCCATTAAAGATTATCTTTAGTCGAGCTGGGTTCTGTAGAAACACTGTTGCGCCGATTTGCTCGAAGGGGGTAAATTGTTGTCTCAGCCTCCACCTTCGTTCCACCGTGGCGAGGGCATAGTCTGGTCGAGCAAAGAACATGAAGCCTTTGTGCTCCCTTTTACAAGTAGACCGAGCAAGATTGAAGATAGCTTCGCGCAAGAGAAAGTTTCCAAAATATACCAGCATTTCCCCTGGATATTGTGCTGGTGTGTGAGGTCGCTTTGGGAGGGTTAAGGGAAAGCGGTGGGCGCGCTGTACCTCTCTGTCCATTTCCCAAAATTCCAATTCCGGAAATGCTGCTTTAAGGAGGAGATCATGAAGCCCCTTGGGTCGTTCCCATCTGCGCCTTCCGGAATTCCAAGAAAGCGTAGGTTAGTTCGCCTAGCTCTATTTTCTTGATCTTCGACCTTCAGCATTAGGTCTTTTACAATTCCCTCCTGCTCTTTTTCCTGAGTTTGAAGAGCGGCAACGTCTTTCTCCAGGTTCTCAGTACGTAATTCCACCGAAGCTATTCGGTCTGAGATTTCTAAGCAGGTGTGACCCACTTTTTTAGTGGCTCCTTGAAGTCTTTGGATGGCAACATGGTTCCTCTTGTTCTCGATGATGTCAGGTAAGTAAACATCGATTGTGCAAGTTATTAAAAAGCAAAACATCTTAAAAGAATCATTTTTGTGCAGTTTGTGATTCCTGCATAATATTTTACTGCTATGCATTGTTGTAGATTTCTGGTTATTTTGGTGTCTCCATGGCCACTTTCAACCAAGCAAGATATTAGGAACTGCCACCTCTTTATTTAGCCATACCTGCCTACCCTTGTATTAAATGGAGAGTGTGTCTTAATACTTTTAAGAAATACTTAATGATCTACACTTTGGACTAGAAAGAAGAAATGGTTTACTTATACGTATCTTGGCTTAGAAAGTCAATGAAAATGTAAACATTTGCTTACAGCCAAAAGACGTTCTGGTGACAAGGAACTGGATGACTGGTCGCACAACGACTCAAGAAACAATCTGACAAGCAACCCAGCATAATGTTGCACAGACACAATTTCTATATACAAGACCAACAACCACATGGGATCACAGATTCCTATGGTGTCGAACTCTGCATTTTAGCCTCCGCATGTACATTTGAAAACCTCACAGGAAAACTGATATGCTTCCAACTTGTAGTCAGTTGCCACCAGAGGTGCAACTAGAGCCACATTTCAGGGGGGGGCTCCTAAAATTTTAGGGGGAGCTAATTCTTCCAGCAATAGGCAGAGTTTAGATGAAGGGGTAAAAAAAACAAAGCCTCGTTAACACGTAAATTGTCTTTTAATGACCTGTTAAGTACTCGGGTGCGGCTGCAATAAGCTGAAAAATTGTCTCTGGGTGTCCCGGGAAGCTGTCTCAGCCCGGGCTGACACACAAGATGGGGGGCTGAAGCACTTTGAGCCAAATGGGCATTCAGCGCCTGGTTGCCACCATAAGAAAGTACTAGAGAAGCCTCGAGGGAACAAAAACTCCTGCTCTCAAGTTGGCAGGTATTATGGTGAAAGCCACTGGACTCACTGGGTAATCTGCTATGGAGCCTTCACAGCGCCAATTTGAAGAAAATCCTTCTTTGGAGGGTAGAGGGTAAATCCAGCGGTCGGATTGGAATATGTGGATGTACGTGCAGGCAGTAAAAACACTGCTAATATTATGAATAATACTGATTGTGAAGACGTTATTACACTGCAAAGTTGATACATTGGTTATTTCTAGAAACAATAATGTGCCTGTAAAGCTACATGAACAAGATATTGAGTACACTTGTATGTTATATTATATGTTATGTTATGTTGATTTGCAGAGTGTACTATCACCTGGGAGGGTATGTTGGTCCTGAGCAGGTATGAGTCTAATCGAACCTAGGGCCTAGCGTGTCAACTCGAAAAGCCAGGTCTTCAGCTTCTTGCGGAATTCAAGGAGTGAGGAAGATGCTCTTCTGTGTAGCATCAGGTCATTCCACTCTTTAGGATCGATGTAGGAGAAGGCTTGACGGCCTGATCTAGTTTTCCGCAAAAGAGGGATGTGTGCAAGTAGGAGTTCAGATGACAGAGGTGTCTTGAAGATTTGTGAAAGTAAATGCAGTTGTTCATAACTACATTTAAAGTTGAAGATGTTACCCTAGATTAGCTTGTGTATTTAGGGTCACAAATTACTATTAAAGAACATGTCACTTTATGAGTGAGTGGCTCAATGATATACACCTTATTTCCAGAACTGTATCTCCTGCTCATATCAATGTATTTATGGATCTCAACCCTTATCATAAAATGAATTATTTTTGTCAACAAAGGACTTAAACTAGCAAAACAACAATGGGTAATACAATTCAAATTTGTTTCAAACAGGGGCAGCCAAAATATTTCTTGCCAAGGGGCCCCCCAAATCCTTAAGATGGCACTGCTTGTCAAGAAGAATTTGAGAAATGGAAAGTGGATTTTCTAAGGTGGAACAGTGAGAAAGAGCTGAACCATGAGGACAGAGACTGTTGCACCCTTCATTCTATTCTCAGATTATTTTAGCTTTCTCCCAAGGGTCATTAGGAACCAACCTAGGATGAAAGTGGCTTGTGCTTTACCCCTGTGATCCCTAATAGATACAAGAGACTGGAATGAAACTGAATCTGAGTTAGTAAAGACGATATCCTAGGACACATAAGGTAATGTTTCATATGAGACTTGGATATTAAAGAAAGGATTACAATGAAAGTCTGACCCTAGTTCTTGGTGTGTCCACGTATCTGTGACAACAAAAGATCATGCTAGGTAAGAGTCCATTCATGCCATTAAAGGAAAGCCGACAGTGTTCACGTTTAACACAATTTAAGAAATGTGCCTCTTAATGTGTGCAACTATCTCTGAAATAAGTCATGTGTGCAGAAAGTGACCTCAATGCAGTCTTGATGCTTACAGGGAACATTGTAGAGGAAATACTAGTGTCATTCATGCAAGCCATTCATCCATGGTCTCCACTTTTCAGAAATGACTGTGGCTGGTAAGGAACCCAGGGGAAAAGACCGACCATGGGCCAAAATTAGGCCTGTGCAAAATGTAAATTACGGCAGCAAAATTTGAGTAATTTTGGGACTTTTGCATTACACGTGTTACAGGAAATGGCCGCAATGATCCTATTTCATGTTATTATGCACCATTTGTGGCAAAAAGTTAGTGTGAAACACGCCATTTATGGTAAAAATTCACCGGAAACACACACAAACAACAGAATTTGAGTGGCTGTTGTTTGCCATGCTTTTTGTTAAATGCATCCTTGTGCCAAAAAATGATGCTGGGACACATTTTGCTCTACAATATGATGCGAAATGGCAGATATGCATTTCATTCAATCACACATTTAATTTAGTGTAATTTTGCCGAACATTTAGCATGATTACACAAAAGCGAATTACATGAATTTCGTACACCCCTAGCCCGAATACTACAGCCATAGTCTGAGAATTGTGAATTAACTGGGGTTTTCAATAGTTTTTCATGTGCAGGTCATTCCCGGTAACAAAGCCTGGTATCAACATAAGCCACACTGAAATCCTACAGATCATTAGTTTTCAGAAATGAGGTTACATGGTTTACCATCATGCCAGATGACACCACGAGCACACAAATTGCACTATATTACCAAAAACAATTCCTTTTCAAAGGAATGCTAACACACATTCCATCATCCCATTTTTAACCCCTTCACTGCGGCAGCTATTCCGCCGCAGTGCTAAGGGGGCGGGGTGGCCGCGTGGCGGCCGCATGCTGGTGACGGAACCTCTCCGCCATCAGCCGCGGTTGGGCTGTGCTCATGACGGAGCGGGTCCGTCATGGTGTAGTGTAGCTCCTATTTTCCCAATAGGCTCTGCGCATTGGAATAGTACCTACAGCAGTAAAGGCCTAGGCCAGACGTTAACTAGGTCTACTACTGTCGATACTAGACTTAATTTTTGGGTTTGCCAGCTAAGCTCAGAGTTCGCTAGAAACTTTCTCGAATGTTCAAGGAAGGATTAACTTCCCTGATTAGACAAGAAGGGATTTAGTTTCTGACAACCATAGAACATGACAACTTTGCTCTCCCCTAATCAAGAGTCAATCTCGAGAGTCGTGTGAGCACAAGGCAATTATTTTACTCAGTCAGTACGTGCATTCTTAGTCTCATCAGAATGTAGAGAAAAGGAAGAGACGGGCGTGTTCAATAAAAGATGTTATTTATTGATCAGTCTCTTTTCTCGTACAAGAGAAATGGATCGATATTATTGCAATACTTATAGTTAAGTAAAGTGCATACATTAGAAGCAATAGTATAAAATAATACTGTAAAAACATTGATATGGTTTCTGAGCCATATGATGTTTAAAATGATTAAAATATATTTACATACACATATACATTTGACTAAACGTACTCAACTGGTGTTTCTAAATACGCCTACCCCGTGTACCTGACCTAAGTCTAATGCGTGGGCGGGAATAGAAAGTTACAGTTTAAGTTAAGTTTGTTTTTGCCAAGTGAATAACTAAAGAATTCTCTGTGAGGGGTTATTCAGTTCTGTACCTGGAATTTAGGATGAATGAGGAATGGTATCTCTTTCTCTGCTCTCGATATTCCAGGCTGCCTGCGAGGGCTACCCGGAAGCGCCGGTGCTGGGTCTCTCGGCTTGAGATAGCAGCGCGTCTCTCAGCGCGTCAGGAAGGCGGGGCTGCTGCCAGCGGGGTCTGCTTCTGCTCTCGGCTTCGGCAAGTATGGCTGCTCCGTCTTGTCACCACGCGTGTGTTTGCATAGGGCAAGGTCGGCAATATTTATACCTTAAAGGTGCCGGGATTGACGTAAGGATGGACATAGGTACGTCAATAAAGATGTCATACGACTTGCTCGTTAGCACATTCTTTACTAAAGTTCTCTGTGAAATCAAAACAATGGCCGCACGGATTATCCAGGTTGTCATAGGTTTGATTTGTTATGAGAACGTCGTATGCCTTATCAGGGGCTGGAGGAATGTCGCTTGTCTAATTAGATCTCAAGCGTTATGACCTAATCAGATAACACGTTCCTGTGCCGTAGTGTGACTGCGTCAGATAACGGTATCTGCATCATGGGGGTTTTCTTGCCTCATGGGCTGACTGTTAGTTAACTAGCTAGGTAGTTTAACCAGAATAGGGTCAGGAATAGGGGGATCGATTCAGAACCTATAGAAATACACGACACCCACTCCACGCTAACTATGGTCATATCTACTAATCTATGCATAGTATAACATAGTACAACATACTATAGAGTATAGTGTATACCTTACCACCCCAAAATACATAAATGCATTTTGAAATTTTCAAATATACTGAAAAATTGCAGTCATATATATTGTATGCACTTAAGCTATGAATTAAATGCAGAATTAAACACGCATTGTTATGCATTATTGCTTTTTGGTATATGAGAAATACACATGAAATGGCTCTTAATATGGCTATACAGAAAGGAAGTTCGAGACCATTTCATCACATAATAAAATATTTGTGAACATACCAGCGGGCAGCTAAAGTCTATATAAAGTATCTAAAAATAGAAATCTTAGTTCTCTAGGAATAGTTTCTTACTTTAAGCAGAAGATCAGTGTCCCGGGGAAAAAATATATAGAAATTTTTTTTAAGGGCTTGCTGAAAAAAGTTGCTGTCCGTGAACTGGATTGTAATTGTTCATGTGACTTTATTTTTAAAGTTGAAGGCCGAATTCAGGGAACGCCGTGTGCGAGTTTACTCAAAAGTCTCTATTTCTGTTCCGGAGAGAACATCATATCATTCAGGCCTTCGAAAAAACTGTCAACAGCTTCATGGGAAAGTTCCACTAAGTCGGAAATAGGGGTAACCATGCATTCGTGCGCATGATTGTCTGCATTGACATTCTGATTTGCCTTGCTGACAGAAGGTCGTACCTGTTCGATGCTGCTTTCATCTTGAACTTCACTACTCTTCAATCGTAGTGGTGAAGATTCCGGGAATGCCGTCATCAGAATTGGCAGCCTTTGAGGGCAGCACAGTGCGTGAACCTTGGTAGGAACCAACAGTGTATCTGCATCCACCGGCGCATCCGATTGTAGCGTCAGACAGGTGTCTAACACGCATTCTTCTCCGCATAGCAGACACCTTAGTACAGGTAAAACACACCTTTGCCACATTGGTCGAAATGATAGAAACCAAGTCATGTTTAGGTCTCTAAGCCGGGAGAGTCCCAGGATTTTTGATATCCGGTCCCGGTATCCAATGGCTAGGATCGTATCTTCCATTGTCGCGAGAGTTTGATCTGTGACATGGGTTGCCATAACGGAAAATAAGGACTAGGAATAGGATTCCTGCAATTAGTCCCAGGATCAGGGGAAGTCCGCCAAAAATCGAATGGACGAAATCTGGAAAAATACCCAGTATGGCTTTGAATGGTGTTAATGCCATCGAAAATACTGTCTTAAATACCTTTGAGACCCCAGTGGTATCAGAAATATTTAAGATTTCGCTCAGGATTTCCGCGAAATGTACGGGGGAATTAGTTGATAATAATGTATGTATCTCTGCAGTCGTCCTTGCGACTTGTAGATCATACGTTTCTTTAGATGACGTGAGCCTTGTAGGCGTCTGAAGAAGCACTGTTTTCATTCTGCTTAAAGTATCTATTCGAATAGAAGTATTTTTCAAACCGGGCCATGCCCTTGCCTCCCTGTCTGGAAAGGAGCTGGGGAACAAAGATCGTCCACAGCACTTGACCTTCGCCGTCGTAGTGACGAGATAAGGAGTCCCGGGCATAAGACTACAACATCTGCGGTCTACAATAAGAATGTAACTCCCATTATAGAGTCTTTGAAAGAATGGTTCTATTTCAGTTGCAGGTGCGCCTTGCTGGTGACATGAAAGGTTGTATGAATTCCCTTCACAGGCTCCGTGCAAACTAATACCGTTACACAGAAGCGTGCCGCTTAGTGACATAGCACAATTGTTGCCACTAAGAAACACTTTCTGTCCTTTGTTACTGACACATGCATGTGAATAGGGCAGGTTCCAAGTTGATTTAAGGTACCCCTTTCCCAATTTCTCGTACATGCCAGCCTGTATATATTTTTGGCAGTATTGAAACCTGAAGGTTGAGATTGGAATATTTATGATTCCGTGGATTATCCATTCACTGACAGGTCGTTCTGACATTGTCATTGGTAATCTTTCTAGTTTTTCAATGCTCAAGATTGTATAATCAGCACCCTTCTGCGCCATACCGATTTGTCTATCAGTAAGGTTAAAGATTTGGAATAGTGACGTTGTGTTGATTAAACGCCAAGGCACATAGCCTGAACGAAGATTTTGTAACGTCCAGCCAAGCTGTACAATGGAACGCAATTGTGACTGTCCATGTTGTAATAACAGTAAGTCTTGCGATAATATATCGATTGCTGAAGACACAATGCTGTCCAATGAAAAAATTCTGGAGGACAGAGTCATTAACCCATTGTCCACTACAGAAAGTGATTTTTCCAAATTAATACGGTCAATTTCCCGTATTCTTTCTGCTGTTTCAATTTGAGTAACCTTCCAGGCCTCATTGTATGCTGCATATACAGAGGCTGCTATGAAACGCTTTTGACGCTGTTTGCGTGGTCCCAGTATGAAATCACGCAAGTCAGCACCATCAGTAAGTAAAGTTAGGTGTTGCTTAATTTCAGGCAGTGTGGAAGTTTGTAGCCATTGAAGGCATAATTTGCCCACACTGTAGGTTGTTATTATCCCTGGGTGATGTCTTTGGGGATATCTAGGGTCTGGCCTGGTCATTTTGAAACCCTGTGTTTTATTCAGGAATCTATCTTGACAGTTATTTGTATCTGTGGGCCAGATCAACCATTGTTTCCAATCAGGATGTGTTCTGTTTTGGTTAAGTATATGGTTTATGTCTATTTCTTCATCTGTTTCAGAGCCATTGCTAAACATTGTTGGCTTTGGAATAGACAGGTTATTTAAATCTTTGATTTTGGCTAAGCCAAGACAGGTGGTTTGTTGAACAGTGTCATTTAAAAATATCATTTGTTCTGGGATCATGCAGGCTCTAAACAAAGCTTCTAAACCCTGTACTTGCCATTCTTTTGTACCCCAAACACTTTTCAAATCAACATTTTTGTCCCAATAATCAAATCCAAAAGTATTCATTTTTTCAAAGAACGAATCAGAATAAATCAATTTTGTGTTGGTTATCATGGTTTTCATCCCTGTCTTGTTTGACAATTTGTAATAAAATGTTTCAGCATTACTAGTGTTAAAACCTTGAAAGTATGAATATTTGTCATAAACGGTTCTAGAGCTCCCTTTTGGAGGTGTAGCACAATGTTCCCATTGATTATAATTTAAAACATTTCTTGGTTGTGCAGATTTATGCAAAAAACTGTTACCATAATGGTTATAGCAATACATACTATCATAATTTGTAGAACCTTGCAAATAATCATGTTTTGTAAATTTAGCAGACATTACTAAGTCAGACATCATATTGTTTATACTTTCAAAGTCCCAATCATCAGCAAATGAGTTTGGTTTTGCAAAATCACTCAAGGAGATCTTGATTTGGTGTGGATATTTCAGGATCTCGACCGGACCATAAATTTCATAGTCAGTGTTGTCCCAGGCTACCCCACCAGGTATTGGAATTGCTGTGAAGTTGGCTGAAGAAAGTTCTGAAGAAAGTTCTCGTTTCTCGACGTGTGAAGATGTGTGTGGTTTGAGGACCAAGTTGATGTTCTGACTTGCTGTGTCCATTTTAGCATATTTTCCCTCAATGAAGCGTCCCAAGGTAAATACCATGATGAGCCAAAGTATGAGGATAAATGCACCAAAACCCACCCAAAATTCAATCCATGGAGTAACCAGATATGTTTCTTTCAGTTGTTTCAAAAGTTCCTTAGCTTTGTCTTTAAAGGATTTTGATGATGGCTGTGTCTTTTGTTCGCTGAAACCTTCAGAGGAATCATCGAAGTTGATGAAGTAACCAGATGCAGTTCTGTCAATTGTTCCAATTGGTTCAGGATTTTTGTTTCTTGCATTTTCACTTGGAACTTCATTGTAGATTGGTGTGTCTCTGCTAAATGTCTTTATTTGGGTTTTCAGAGGTCTGAGTTCTATTGCATTGTTGCATAGTCCTTGTTGTTCTTCTTTAGGCGTTTCGAATGTGATGAGCCTCTTTGTTAGGACCTCTGTACTGGTAGCAAACCTTGGTGTTCTGCTACTTATTGGGAGTCCACTTGGCCTACTGTTTGTTATCGGCCACATGTTGTGGTTTTACCAGGTCGATGGATACAACTCGGTTCTCCTTTTTTCCAGCAAGTGGCGGTAGTACAACTGATCTTGTCCCGTTGACAGACAAGACAGGAACTGCTTTTCTGTAAGAAGGCCCAAATTCCTTCTTTACCGCGATCTTCTCCCTGACTAGATCCCCGACTTTTGGAATCCAGACAGGTCTTGCTGGGACAGGTGGTGAATCTTCAGTGGTCGTTGGCTGTTGTTTCAACTGTATGTTGCTCAGGTCTTTTCTTGTTTTGTTTAAGTCCTGCAAAATAGCCAAACGGTCTTTGACATCAAAGGTTTTTTCTATTACCACTGAAGTCTGACTATCAAGGTCAGATATCAACATCCTAGTTCCGAATAATAATTCGTACGGACTGAATCCCTTCAGAGAATTTCTTGGCAAGTTATTTAGACTACGTTGGACACTTATTAGATGTTTGACCCACCCAGCTCCCGAACCTAATATCCTTTCTATTATAGATTGCTTTCTGCCTTGGTTTTTTCTTTACACCGTCCCATACCCTCAGGAAGGAAGTGAGAAGATTCCCGCTGGGCTATGCTCATTTGGCCATGTTTCCCCCCCAGGCTGGTTTGCCTGAGTGAGAGAAATGGTCGAACGTAGCATGCTCTTAGCGTATATGCCATTTAGACTCGCAAATCTTGTATAATAGTCCGGACGTCAGCCGAGTGCTGGTGATCTACATTATAAGTGGAAACTAGCCTGTATATGTTAATCGCAAGCCATTCTTTTTGCTGGTAATATTATCTGCCTTGATACGACGAGGTATTAAACTGCTTCTCTCCCCACTGCGATCTCTGTTGCAGTTTGGGCAGTTTTTTACAAACATGGTGTAGTGCAGGCTCATGCCTGGCCACCAGTACCGTGATTGTAATTCTTCCAGAGAATCTTTTAATTTAAGGTGTCTGTGACCCTCGGCCATGTGTGCGTCTGCGATTAACAAGTTTCTCCTGTCCATGTTTGGAATCACTCTATCCCCCACTCCAGGGATTCGAGCAAAAGGGACGGAGTTTGCATCGATTATGTATGTATAATTGAGTGGATAGTTGATCGGTAACGCTGAGCAGTCGCCTTTTGATGACGTTTTCACCGCCAGCAATGTTTCACCGTCAATGTATTTTAATGTACGCTTTTTTCGATCTACGGGAGCCGGTTTAGTGGCTGCCGCTGTGGCTGCTTCAGCCAATGAATTCCCTACAACGTGAACGCCATCACGTTGATGACTCAGTGAGTGAGTCACGTGAGTCTTTGGTAGTTCTTTTTTCAAAAGAGCTACTTGTTCCCAGAGCAGTCTCTGGTTTATTGGTGCATCTGTGTCATCTTTGTAACCGTTCTGAATCCATGTCTGCAAATCGCTGTTATATGATTTGACGCAGTAATATGAATCTGACACTATAAGTGTCGGGAATTCGTGATCCGCATTATCTAGCGCCATTTTCAAAGCTAATATTTCAGTTTGTTGTTCTGAATTGGTTTCTACTGAGTGTGTCTTTGTTAATAGAGGTAATAGTTTACCTCCGCGCCACACTTCTTTTGTAATCTCACATGTGGGGTTGTATGCTTGTTCTCCCCAAACGGATGGTTGAGCATGTCCGTCTGTATAGATTACACAGGCGTAATGTCGTAGAGGCAGAATGTCGATTGGCAGAGGATACGTCTTATCATATTTTAGATTTTTCAATTCTTCTAGTTCTGGATCAAAGTAGTAGTATACTTTGTCCGTTGTGATTGAATTCACCCATTGTATCCATTCCGGATTCAATGTTGTTGTTGGTAAATTACACGGTGTTGTTAGTGCCTCGAAGGCTGATTCAGCTGTTCTGACTGTGATATGTCTACCATCAGCTATGTCTTTTTCT
The DNA here is from genome assembly GCF_964261635.1 of Lissotriton helveticus. NCBI lineage: Eukaryota > Metazoa > Chordata > Amphibia > Caudata > Salamandridae > Lissotriton > Lissotriton helveticus. Next base: position 621,204,322 of record NC_136070.1, on the reverse strand, counting down.
CTAGCTATTGCGGTTTGAACTGCTTGAACCATTTTTCCTTTGTTGCTGAATCTCTGTTCAGCTTTTGTGTACAAATGTGATTTGAATGCAATTGGTACCTTTTCTCCCTCATTAGAGGTCAGGTATGTGAATCCGCATTTCCCTGGGATGACTCGGATCACAAGGTTGCGTGTATTATCACGGGTTTCTAATTTTGTTTTAATTAGCATGTCTGTTTGTAAGGATCTCAAAATTTCTGTGTGTGCTTGAGTCCAACTGGATCTTTTAAAGTCTGGTTTAATTAGATCATAAAGGGGTTTGACCCTTTCTGCATAATTTGCAATATATGTTCTTCCGAAATTTAGGAAGCCTAGAATTGACTGTAGGTTTTTTAGTGTTTTAGGAGCTTGGATTACGGCACATTTCTCTAGGAAATTGTCTGCCAGGCTTTTACCTTCACTTGATAACTCATATCCTAAGAATAGGACCGTCAGATGGGCAATTCTGGACTTTTTGAAGTTGAATTTGTAACCCTCTGCAGCGAAACCAAGTATTATGGTGTTCACTCTTTTCAAGTGAGTCTCCAAGTCATCATCTGTTAAGTAAATGTCATCGACATAAGATAATGCTTCATAAAAGTAAAGTAAAGTAAAGTCCACATTTGTAAAGCGCACAATCACCCGTAAGGGTCTCTAGGCGCTGGGGGGCCGTCGGGAAGATTAAGCGAGCTATTGCCCAGAGTCACATGGTGCTGGGCTGACCTGCCGCCGGAGCCGGGGATCGAACCGTGGTCCCCAGATTCCAGCGTCAGTCGCCCTGGCCGCGGCGCCACACCTCTTCCATCATATAGTTGTAGTAATTCTGTTACTCTCGCTGAGAATACCCCCGGGCTGTTCTTGTACCCCTGGGCTAACCGACAGAATTGTTTTTGAGTGCCATTTACTGAGAAAGCTGTTAAATATCTGCTCTCTGGTGCTATGTTTTGACAAAAGAATCCATTGGAGATGCCCAAGGTTGTTTTGTATTTTTTGCGCACTATGTTATTCATTAGTGCAGCACTGTGTGAGTTTTGCACTGCAAAGGTTTTGCAACATGTGTTAAGGTGTCGGTAATCCAAAACTAGACGATATGAGTTGTCTGGTTTGGCGACCGGAAACAAAGGATTGTTCATTTGTGAGGTGCAAGTTTCAATCACCCCCTGGTATTCTAGCTGATCTAGTATTTCATTTACTTGTTTTTTAGCTTCTTGCTTAATTGGGTACTGCCTTTGTGCAGTTGGTTGTGATTTTAACTGGACTTTGTGAGGAGGAGAATCCTCATCCCATCCTACATGATTTTTATATAAAGCAGGTGCTAAGGCCACTGCCCACTTTCTAGCAAGTGTATATTTTTTATGAATCTGTATTTGATTCGAGAAGGCAGGCATAATTACTTCTTCGCCATGAGGGCACTCCCTGACAAACTCTGGTGGCCAGTCTTTTTCAGCTAGAAGGATGTCATAGCCTTTGGAGAGGTTATCCCAAAATAGTCCCCTAATTTTCCTAGTCTTATCTCCCTCTATACGTAATGTTATCTCGTATATTTTGTGGGGCTTGCTAACTCTGGTATCTGCAGTTTCCACTTGAAGGTATTCATTCGTGTCCACTGTCTCCAGATGATTCATAAGGACTTTGCGAGCTATGCTCACCTCTGCTGCGCTGTCTAGCATTGTCTGAGCCCACTCTCCGTTTTTCAGTTGTGTCCTCAGTATTCTCGGCATTGTTAACTACCTTGATACTGGCTACCTTCTTTTTTGGAAATTGTGATTTCTTTTTCAGTTGAGCAGGTTCCTTGTCTTTGGACTTGGCGTGCTCTTCTGATCGTCCTCTTCTTTCCGATTTCTGCGAGGAATTCTGAAAAGATTGAGAGGGACGTGTATCAATGTCTTGATATCTATCAGGTTTTTTAATATTATCCCTATTTCTAAGGTTATATCTATTCCCAGAGGGGTCACTCTGGGGTGACCTTTGTCTCGGGTTTGGAGATTTCTCTCTTCGCCTAGGAGACCTTCCTCTGGACTGGAATTTCTTTTCTTTAGGATTGGATTGTTTATTTCCATCCCAGTTCTTTTTTGGTGAATTATTATTATTATTAAAAAACATTTTTTCTGGACTTGTAGTCAGTTGCGGTTTTACTGGTATTCCACCTAGACTATCTCTGCCTAGTTCTTCATAGGATTTTTCTATGATTCTGGCAATTTCAGCTGGTTGGTCTGCTATATCTGTCTCTTTTAACCTCTGGCGGATCGCCACGTTTGCTGCTTCACCCTTTATGTTGGCTAGTAATATAGCCGAAACCTGCTTGAAGTCTTTCAGTAATTTCATACCAAGAGTTAAAGCAGGTTCTGGACCGTATTCATCTTGAATTTGTTTTAGCACATCTGGTATTACCGAAATGGACGGAACACCGTGCGTTTTTGTGTAGATGGAAGCAAAGACTGTACCCCAAGTGTCACAGTCCTCAATGTGTGGTGCGATTCCCATTGGGAGACATATAGTCAGAATCCTGTGTTTTTCCAGCGGGGTGGTGTCAGGAAACACCGCCTCTATTTGGGTAATTTTCTGTGCCAACCAGAATGGTATTTGTTCCCGGTTAGCTGGAACTTTACCTAGGCAGGATTGGATGTTCTGTGGTGTAATTTTATTTGTGTTCCCCTGGTGAGGGGTCAGCTGTGGAAGTTTAATCGCTGGCTGAATTGTTGAAGTCCGCATTACATACTGAACTAATTGTCTATGAATTTTTAGTAGTTGTTTTAGCTGTATTAATAGCTCTGCTGCAGGCATTCTTTCGATGTCTGGATGTGGTGTGTATCCGGCTAAGACCGGCCACGTTGCTCCTGGTCTTCCTAAAGGACCGAGCCTTGTAATGTGATTGTTATGTATTAGGGCGCCATCAAATAAGAGCAAATGCTCTTGGAATTTGAGTGGTACTTCCACCTCCTCGAAAGGAGTGTACGTTTCAGGAGGTTCCTCTACTTTGTAATAGTGGAAGTACTTTGTTACAGCATTTGCTGCTGGAAAATGTATCCATGTATAGTATACCTCTGTCTGCCGATATTCGTGTGCCTCAATTACGAATATGACTGTGCCACCTCTAGGTGTCAGTCCATTTTCTATAAGTTTTAAGGTTATAGATCTCCTTTTGGCGACCTGGATGAGTATTATATCCGGGTCTGCTGTTTGCATGGTAGCATCAGCATCTGCTATTTCAGTTGCTAATCTAATTGCCTCTCTTTCATCATCACTCTCTGCCATTTTACAGACAGGATGGTATTATTTTTATTTGCAGATCAGGTTTCTTTATGGAAACAGAGATTAGATGCACAATATTCTGGAACTGTTTTATCCTTCAACGTTGACTAGACCAAGAACCATACATAGGAGTTCCCTCCTGCGAGGTTTTGGAGGATATAATAACCTTTCACCCACTCCAGACGTCTTTGGAGTATTTGGGAAAAGGGGTCTGAGTGAGAAAGCACGACTGAGTTACTCTAAATGTCTTACGTTAGTTTTATCGCCCTTTCCAAACGCGTTGGGCGCCATGTAGTGTAGCTCCTATTTTCCCAATAGGCTCTGCGCATTGGAATAGTACCTACAGCAGTAAAGGCCTAGGCCAGACGTTAACTAGGTCTACTACTGTCGATACTAGACTTAATTTTTGGGTTTGCCAGCTAAGCTCAGAGTTCGCTAGAAACTTTCTCGAATGTTCAAGGAAGGATTAACTTCCCTGATTAGACAAGAAGGGATTTAGTTTCTGACAACCATAGAACATGACAACTTTGCTCTCCCCTAATCAAGAGTCAATCTCGAGAGTCGTGTGAGCACAAGGCAATTATTTTACTCAGTCAGTACGTGCATTCTTAGTCTCATCAGAATGTAGAGAAAAGGAAGAGACGGGCGTGTTCAATAAAAGATGTTATTTATTGATCAGTCTCTTTTCTCGTACAAGAGAAATGGATCGATATTATTGCAATACTTATAGTTAAGTAAAGTGCATACATTAGAAGCAATAGTATAAAATAATACTGTAAAAACATTGATATGGTTTCTGAGCCATATGATGTTTAAAATGATTAAAATATATTTACATACACATATACATTTGACTAAACGTACTCAACTGGTGTTTCTAAATACGCCTACCCCGTGTACCTGACCTAAGTCTAATGCGTGGGCGGGAATAGAAAGTTACAGTTTAAGTTAAGTTTGTTTTTGCCAAGTGAATAACTAAAGAATTCTCTGTGAGGGGTTATTCAGTTCTGTACCTGGAATTTAGGATGAATGAGGAATGGTATCTCTTTCTCTGCTCTCGATATTCCAGGCTGCCTGCGAGGGCTACCCGGAAGCGCCGGTGCTGGGTCTCTCGGCTTGAGATAGCAGCGCGTCTCTCAGCGCGTCAGGAAGGCGGGGCTGCTGCCAGCGGGGTCTGCTTCTGCTCTCGGCTTCGGCAAGTATGGCTGCTCCGTCTTGTCTTGCCACGCGTGTGTTTGCATAGGGCAAGGTCGGCAATATTTATACCTTAAAGGTGCCGGGATTGACGTAAGGATGGACATAGGTACGTCAATAAAGATGTCATACGACTTGCTCGTTAGCACATTCTTTACTAAAGTTCTCTGTGAAATCAAAACAATGGCCGCACGGATTATCCAGGTTGTCATAGGTTTGATTTGTTATGAGAACGTCGTATGCCTTATCAGGGGCTGGAGGAATGTCGCTTGTCTAATTAGATCTCAAGCGTTATGACCTAATCAGATAACACGTTCCTGTGCCGTAGTGTGACTGCGTCAGATAACGGTATCTGCATCATGGGGGTTTTCTTGCCTCATGGGCTGACTGTTAGTTAACTAGCTAGGTAGTTTAACCAGAATAGGGTCAGGAATAGGGGGATCGATTCAGAACCTATAGAAATACACGACAATGGCCCCGCCCACTCAATAGAACACCCAGCGCAGGCGCGGAATCCCCGCCGCGCAGGCGCGGCGGCAGGGCCATGACGGAACTGCTCCGTCATCAGCACAGCGCCACCGCAGCTGATGATGGAGCGGTTCCGTCATCAGCATGCAAAGGGTTACACAAGTCCTGTCCCAAGTGAGAGGCCCGCCTTCGCTGTTCTGAAAAAGTGCAAAAGCTTCCCACGACAGAAATTTGAGGAAATTTGACTTTTATACCCAACGATTGATTTTTTCAGGGTCGTCTGGGTAAGAATAGGTTTGATGGATTGACAGAGGCCACATCAGCTTGGAGTCCCCTAAGTCTTAGGTTTTCTGAAATCTCTGGGGTTGTTTGACTTCCACAGGACTCTAGATGCACAATACGTAGTTGTGTTGTTTGCTTTTCCTGTCTCAGATGATAGCCCCACCGACTTATATGGGATACAGATTTTTGTCAAGAGATAAGTGGGTCATGAGACATTTGACTTTATCTACTAGACGACCCGATATTTCTAGATTCCTATTGATCTTGAGTGTTCACAGAAACCACTTTTTTTTAAACTCTTTCAGAAACTTCTTGTTTTACAGGTAATCATAATTTGAAGGGATAAAGATGAACACTATCTTTACACTCATATTCTTGGGTAATGTAATCATGCATTGAACTCCTTCATCCCAATTTCTATTCAATTTTATTATCAAATAAAGCATGGTTAGTATGCAATGAAAAATCAGTGTGAGTGTTAGACCTGTCATCTTTAGGGTGGTCTTCCCCGAAACCTTTTGCCTTCTCTCCTCCTGTGTTGCTGACTTTGTTGTTGGTGACCTTAGGATTCTGTGGAGTTTACTACTGCTAACCAGCACTAACTTGCTTTTGTTCACTCCCTAAAACATTGTAAAATTGGCTTACACTTGATTGGCATATTTAGTTTATTTATAAGTCCTAGTAAAGTGGCATACCATATAACAAGGGGTCACAAATTAATTGCTACTAGTGAGCCTGCAGCATTGATTGTCATCCCACCAATCTAGTAGCCCTTTAAAGCATGTCGCAGGCCTGCCAATGCTGCCTGTATGCAGTGTTAAATTGTCAATTTGACTTGGTATTATAAACCCTTGCTAGGACTAAAAATCAATTTTTTCTTCATATAAATCACTCCTAAGGTAGGCCCTAAACAGCCCATAGGGCAGGGTGTATTATATGTGACAAGTTGGACATATACTTTTACATGTCCTGGAAGTGAAAAACTCAAAAAATTGTTTCTCACTACTATGAGGCCTACCTCTCCCATAGGATTACATTGGGTTCCCTTGTTACATTTAATAAGAGGTAACTTCTGCTAGGCAGCAGGTAGAAATGTCACGTTTGGAGTCTAACGAATTGAAATGCAAAGGCTTTCATGGTAAAGCCGGATTTTAAGTCACAATTCTGAAAATGCCACTTTTAGAAATTTAAAGTTGGCATTTTCTTGTCCTAACCATTTAGTGCCTGCAGCCTGCTTCCCGTGTAGCATGAACAGGTGCAGTCAGCAGCTGATCTTTGTTTATTCCTCCCAGACAGCCATACAACAGAGGGACGGGTGTAGTTAGGATCGGCCATCCTAGCAGGATAGGGGTGGAGACGTTGACAGCCCCACTTGCACTTCAAAGACACTTCCTCAGCTCACACACAAATAACTTCACACTAGCCCATTGTACCTGCTGACAGACTGGGACCAGGAAAGGGAGGCAGGACATTCCAGACACATCTATGGGGGGAAATCTCAAAAAGCTTCTTCCACAGGCTACAGATATAAAAATAGTACCCTAAGACCCACTCTTCATTTCACTTTTTCAGCTGCAAAAGGACTCTCAGGGGACTGCCCTGCTGCCTCTGGCCTTCTGTATTGCTTCAAAGGACTACCCTGCTGCACCAAGAAGACTTCCTTGCTGTCTGAATCCTGTCCTCTGCCCTCAGAGGATGACCCTGGTGTCTGAGACAAGTTTTCCTTCTTGATCCCAAGACCTCCAGAGTGACCATAAGGGCTAGTTAGCTGGCCTCCTGATCAGAGCCTTAGGGACAGAAAAGGCTCCAAAAATGTGTGTGCCTTCCCTAAACAGATGTGATTTGCAACATTGTGTGTTTTTACATTGGAATAGGTTCACGGCTTCGATTAAAGTTGGCAGTGTCGCCAATGGGTCCTACCTCATTTTTAGCTTGGAGAAGCGGAAAAATTTCTTCTTTTTTCCTTTTCACTATGGGGTCATAGTGGGGTAGCACATGATTAACGTGTGCAGTGCGTTCTTCCACACATCACTAGGTTTTCTTTGATTCACACTTTTGTTCACACATTTCATTTTGGTCTTGAAAGATACCGATGATGATAAAGACGTGAGCATACTGGTGAGTACCTACCAGCAGCTCCTTTGGTGGTGCTTACATGAGGTACTTTCAGACCTTCACACATTTTTGTCAATGGGCACTTGCAGACGGGGATTCAAGTGGGGGTGTTAGACACACTTTTCTTAAAATTGGAAAGCAAAACCCGATTTTGAGTAGCATTTTTGAAGCTATTTCATGAGTGCAGCAGCTGCGTACTTTGTTTTGTGGGTTTTTTAATATAGTGGTCGAGTATTTGAGCAGGTCCTTGTTGGTATGTTATATTCCAAACATTTTGAACTTGCACCTGGACCCAGCCTGAGTGAGTCCTGACCCTCCAAGTGGTGCCCCTTCAGTCCTTGACCCTTGGAGGTGGTGCTAAAGGTGCCCAGATAGCCCAAATTCAAAACTTTGGACTTAGAAAACCTTCTGCCTAAAAGTGTTCTGAATACTGAGAGGAAACTAGGACCTACCTGCTCACAGATCCGTACAAGCCCTGGCCTCCTGACACTAAATGTCCACAGTTGGTGCTTTGATCTTTTGGGCACTATTTTTGATTTTATACTTTAAAGGAGTCAAATAGTTTATTAAATTGTACTGTATTTTTTTTAATTGGTGTGGGATTTTTCATATGTTGTGTTTTCCCTTTATTGCTTTTTAAGTGCTACATAAATGCTTTACTCATTGCCTCTAAGGTAAGCCTAACTTATTTTGTGCCAAGCTACTAGAGGGTTAAGCACAGGTTAATTTGGTGACTTTTTTTATGTTCACCTTGACAATAATTGTGGCTGTTGCTTGAATAGGGTTTTATGCCTCTCGACCAACAACCGAATTTCTCACAGTGAACCACGTCTTGATTATTGGCTCTGGGTAGGGCTGCTGTGAGAAGAAAGTACGAACACTATATATGTCAGTGACTAAAATGTATTGCAGAGGCAACCCTATATATTCTTTGTGCATCACTCTTTGGTGGAAACATCTGTCAAATGATTCTCTTTTTAGCCTCAGAATCACTATCTTTTATTTCATTAATCAATACCTTAGGGCAGTGGTTCCCAAAGTGTGCGCCGCGGCACCCCGGTGCGCCGTGATTAGATGCCATGGGCGCCGCGGCGCAGGATGTGGATTGTTGAAATTGTGCTGCCAGGTCACTCTGCATCTCAATGAGTGATTGATGGAGAAAGCCTCACACAGGCCAGACATTGCCCTGCAGTCTTGGGAAGGCGGAGAGGTCTGTGAGTGGGGCTGTGGCTGGACAGCCCTGGGAAGCACTAGGGTTTAGTGAGGGTGGTCAGTGCTGCATGAAGACAGAGCCCTTTCTTCCACCCAGCCACCCACCTCGGAGGCCGATAGCTGGCTGGTGGAAACACAACTCTGGAGCTGCACTATATTCAGGGTAAATTACAGAGCTGTGCGCCCGGGTCTTCCCGGAGGAAATCCTAAATTACACAGAAGCGACCGGGATGCCTGGGGGGTAATCACAGACCCAAAGATGTGGCTCCTGGTTTGGAGGGCGAGCACCGATGAATGAGAGGCCAGCCCTCGGGATCCGGTGAGGGGGGCGGCGGCCAAGCCACAGAGAGGCCTCGGAGCCTCCGTCCTCACTCATCTATGCGCTGAAAGAACGCCAAGATCACACACTTGAGGAGTGCGCTGCTGGGAGGAGGAAGAGAGTGCACTGAAAGGGCGCCAAGAGCACACACTCAAGGAGTCCGCTGCTGGGAGGAGGGAGAGAGTGCTTCATGGCTCTTGGGTGCAGTGTCTACAGTCCAGCCAGGAAGAGTGTGGTGCAGTGGACACACTCTACGCGTGGACACACTGGAGGCCCGATTCAAAAAGGTGAACTTGCACTTCTGTGTGGCTTTACTACATTTCAGAATTCACAGGGGTGCACTTGATCCTCTTGCAAGCGGGTACAGTCAGTGACTGCACCCGCCTGCAAGGGGATGTCTAGGGAGTCCATAGGATCGCCTTTATCCCCCGCAGAAGCAGGCAGGGTCAGAGGCCTGGTGGAGAGCGTTGGGTGGGTACAGGGTCAGAGGCCTGGTGGAGAGCGTTGGGCGGGTGGGTGCCCGGTCAGGGGCCTGGGGAGAGCGGTGGGTGGGTGGGTGCGGGGTCAGAGGCCTGGTGGAGTAGGTTGGGTGGGTACAGGGTCAGAGGCCTGCTGGAGAGCATTGGATGGGTGGGTGCGGGGTCAGGGGCCTGGGGAGAGTGTTGGGTGGGTGAGTGCAGGGTCAGGGGCCTGGTGGGGAGCGTTGGGTGGGTGTATGGTGAGGGGCCTGGTGGAGAGCGTTGGGTGGGGGGGTGCAGGGTCAGGTCCTGGTGGAGGGCATTGAGTGTGTGGGTGCAGGGTCAAGTGCCTGGTGGAGAGCGTTGGGTGGGTGAGTGCAGGGTGAGAGGCCTGGAGGAGAGCGTTGGGTGGTTAGGTGCAGGGTCAGGGTCCTGGTGGAGAGCTTTGGGTGGATGGGTGCAGGGTTAGGGGCCTGATGGAGAGCGTAGGGTGGGTGCAGGGTCAGTGGTCTGGTGGAGAGCATTGGGTGGGTGTGTGCGGGGCCAGGGGCCTGGTGGAGACCGTTGGGTGGGTGCAGGGTGAGGGGCCTGGTGGAGAGTGTTGAGTGGGTGGAGGGTCAGGGGCCTGGTGGAGAGCGTTGGGTGGGTGCAGGGTCAGGGGCCTGGTGGAGAGCGTTGGGCGGGTGGGTGCAGGGTCAGGGTCCTGGTGGAGAGCATTGGGTGGGCACCTTATGCCCTGATGCAGCCGCACTCTGCCAGCTTCTGTCTTTGTCTCACTCCTCGTTGAGGGGTTGTCACTCGTGACTGCTGCATGTTGCAGAGTGTGGTGTGTTGTCTTTCAGTTTAATGTTCCTGCTCTGCTCACTCGAGGACGTCCTCCTGTGAAGCCCTTGTGCGGTCTTGTCGCCCTACATATATGGTCCTGGGCGAGGGACTCAATCCTGGCCTCATAAATCCCTCCCAGTCACCACTGTTTCATGTAGGCACACTGCGCACCGCAGACCACACACAGCTTCATATATAGCGCTGTATAAAGCGCCTACTGGTTATACGTCTTCAGAGGCTGTTTATGAATTTATGGTGATGTGAAAAGCCTCTTGCGCCGTGCTCTTTGTAATTTTACTACGTCATCTGATTCAATGCTCCGCAAAAGCAGCACAAGACCCCCTACCAAGTATTTTTTTGCAGTTTCATATAGTGTGAACTCCACCCGAAGGCACCAGAGCTCTTTACATTAGCACCAGTTGCGTTACAGACGGAAACATTAATTTTTAGGCACAGGGAGTCCATCATGCTTTTGAAATGGTGCCATTGTTCCAGGTGGCAGCCCCCTCCATTGGGTGGGAAGGGGGCAAGGGGGTGGCCAAGAAGGGTGCAAGGCATAGGGGAGAAGGGTGCAAGGCAGAGAGGAGAAGGGTGCATGGTAGTGGGGAGAAGGGGGCAAGGTAGAGGGGAGAAGGGTGCAAGGCGGAGGGGAGAAGGGTGCAAGGCGGAGGGGAGAAGGGTGCAAGGTAGAGGGTAGAAGGGTGCAAGGCAGAGAGGAGAAGGGTGCAAGGTAGAGAAGGGTGCAAGGCGGAGGGGAGAAGGGTGCAAAGCAGAGGGGAGAAGGGTGCAAGGCAGAGGGGAGAAGGGTGCAAGGCAGAGGGGAGAAGAGTGCAAGGCAGAGGGGAGAAGGGTGCAAGGCAGAGAGGAGAAGGGTGCAAGGCGGAGGGGAGAAGGGTGCAAGGCAGAGAGGAGAAGGGTGCAAGATAGAGAAGGGTGCAAGGCGGAGGGGAGAAGGGTGCAATGTAGAGGGAAGAAGGGTGCAAGGCAGAGGGGAGAATGGTGAAATTAGAAAAGGGTGCAAGGCAGAGGTGGAGTAGGGTACAAGAAGGAGGGGGAGAAGAGGGAGGGGGAGAAGGGTGTAAGGCAGAGGGGAAAACCGTGCAAGGGGGATGGTGATGAAGTTAAAAATGTGCCCCCCCCCCAAGAAAACATTTCTGCAGATGCCCAAGATCAGAGCCCACCTCAGGTCAACTTCTTGTAACCCCACAGAGCTCCTTGAGCCTTTCTCTAGCCTGGCTACTTTTAGTGGGAGTGCTTTATACTACTTTATGATGGTGTTGTATGCATTGAGATGTACTTTATAAGATCTTTGTGATTGCAAATAAAGTTTTATAATAGTGATGGCTACTCTCTGAATCCTTCATCACGTGTAGGCTTGATTCTTCATGTAGACCAGTGGTTCCCAAAGGGTGCGCCGTGGCCCCCCGGTGCGCAGGTAAAAAAATGGTGGGCAGCCACGGCCATTGCCAATTAAGTCAAGGGAGCCACGGGTCAAAAAGGTTTGGGAACCACTGCCTTAGGGAAATACTTGAATGATCTGCACAGATGTCCTCTTGCTAAATTTGGAATTTTGTCATGTTCTCAAAAACGTTCCACGTTTTTGGTGCACTCATGGTGTTCCTACATGGTTTCCAATAAAACTGTAAGTTGTAAGAAATAGACAACGAGAACATTTTAAACACCATTCAAAAAACTACAAGGATGGTGAGGGACATTGTTTCTTCTCTGTCTGTTTTAAAATCTGAGTAGTATGTACTCCTATAGTGGGTGCCATGTTTAGAAAAAAGAAGCAGACACTTTTTAGGAGTTCTTTTGAATTACATTTCTGCCAAATGTTGCCTATATTCTCAGGGCTCTCCAGGTAAATTGCATCTCCTATGTTCATGTATAATTAACCCAATTCATTTAGCCTGGATATCATTTGTAGAAACAAAGTTGAAATGAAATAACTGCAAACTGTACGAAATATTAAAAAATTGTTCAGCATTTGTGGTGGGAGGGTCAAGTAATTTAAGGACATACTTCATAATTATTGGAAAACATTTCACTATATTTATTTTTTATTTAGGCAATTTGTTGAGCGCACAAATACCCTTGGGTGTCTCGGCGCCACGGAAAATTGGGGATAAGAAAGAGTGGTGCTAGAAAGGTATTGATTGAATAACCAGGTTTTTAGTTGTTTACGGAAGGCAAGGAGAGTGGGGGCGTTCTTAATGTGAAGGGGGAGTGTGTTCCAAAGTCTAGTGGTGGCGACTATGAATCTTCTGTAGCCCCAGGAGGCTTTGTTTGTTCTGGGGACAGTTATCAGGTTTGCTGCTGAGGAGCGTAGGGGTCTGGTTGGCTTGTAGGGGCATAACATTTTTTTTAGGAACTCAGGTCCTGTATTGTGGACTGCCTTATAGGCCTTGAACTTTGTATGGCTCCTGATGGGCAACCAGTGGAGTTGACGTATAAAATTTGAAGTAGGTTTAAATGGGGGGGTGCCTGTCAGTATTCTTGCCGCTGCGTTTTGAACCATTTGTAGTTTGTTTAGGACTCTTTCCTGTGCTTTAATGAATAGACCATTTGTTAGATCTGGGGGTCTCTAGTTGGCAGAGGTAGGTACCACTGTCCAAATAGGGACCCTTGCTTCTAGTCAGGGCAAGGAGATAACCTTCTGAGATAACCCCTGCTCACCCTCTAGGTAGCTTGGCACGAGCAGTCTAGGCTAACCAGAGGCAATGCGTAAAGTATTTGTACCAACACTCACAGTAACACAGTGAAAACACCACAAACTGACTCCACAACAGTTTAGAAAAATAAAGGTATTTTTAATCTAAACTACACAAGACCAAAACGACAAAAATCCAACATACACAGTTCCAGAATATGGTTTCAAAAAGAGTTCTTAAGGTTGCGTTAAAGTTCTTCAAGTTGCGGTAAAATAAACCACAGATGCGTGAAAAGTTCACAGTTGCGTCATGTTTACTCACAGTACCTTTAGTTGCAACAAAGTTCCAAAAGCAGAAGCTGGTGCGGTGGAAAACAAGCGATGCGTTGCTCCTGAGACCCTGGGGAGGCGATGCGACAGCCCCGCTGCAGCAGCGGGCGTGTTGCGACGAATCCGGTCTGTATGGGGAGGAAGGCCACTTGTATGGATACCGGTGCGTAGGTTCCGTAGGAAGTCTGTTCTCGCAAAGGCACGATGCGACGATCTCGTAGGGGCTGCGACGATCTCCGGGGCGACGATGCGTGGTCCAGCGGGGATCCTCTCTCTCGCAGCTCCTCGATGCGTTGATTCTGCGACAACACTCGCAGCGGCGTGATGCGACCCGCAAGCAAGCGGTGCGGCGATCTCACCCAGCGACGACAGGCTCTGCGACGATACTCACAGCGATGTTCAATTCTCCCGCACCGGTCTGGTGCGTCCCGCAAACGAAGGATGCGACGGCTCTGGCAGCGGCGTCAGGCGCTGCGACGATCTCGACCTTCGTAGCAGCGGGAAACTTCTTGCACTGTCGGGGATGCGCTCCGCAAGCGAGCGATGCGACACTTTTCAGATTCAAAAAGTCTCTCAAGCTTAGTTTCAAGCTTCCCAGCACAGGTACAACCTCCAGAGGCCCCACAACTGGATCAAGCACTCTAGGAGGGACAGAACTCTCTCAGCAGAGTTCAGGGAAGCTGGGGGTGAAGTCCTTTTGTTCCTGGGACTTCAAAACAGGGAGCCAGCTCTTCTCAGGCCCTTGGAGATTCTTTCAAGACAGGGGACACAGCACACAGCAAAGTCCTTCCCCTCTCCTTGGCAGCAAAGCAGCAGATCAGTCCAGCAGAGCAACAGCAGGACAATCTTCCTTCTTCAGTTTCAGCTTTCTCCTTGGCAGAGGTTCCTACTTGATTTCCAGGATGATCTAATTTTCTGTTGTCAGGTGTCCTGTACTTATACCCCTAAAGTCTTTGTTCTCTTGGTGCATGTGGGACCTGAGCCCGGTCTGAACCAGTTCTGGGTGGATCCTGAGCACTTTGTTTTACTGGCTGCATCTTTCCTTTCAGAGTGAGGGGCAGGGTCCTCAGCCGCCCAGCAGGGGGGTGGAGCCAGCATTGTGGAAGGCAGGCACAGCCCTATTCAGCCCAGGTGCTAACTCCTCCCACCACTCCAGTTGCAACTGCAGTCATTCAGCCTAGTGCTGACTCATCCATCCTGCTGGGGAATTCCCCAGCCCCTGTCACTCACAAACCAGACAGTCAATACACAAACAGGCCCAGGCACACAGAAGGGTTAGACAAGAGAACAGCAACTTTCTAAAAGTGCTTTTCTCAAACCCAGGATTTAAAAACAACCTTTCCTAAAAGATGTGTTATTAAATTCTGAGTTCAGGGATACTAGATACTTATGTCCTATCTTGTTCCTATGGGAAGAAATGCTGTTAACCACTGTAGCCAGCATCCCCCATGTTAATCTATGGAGCAAGATAGCCTTACAATAGTGAAAAACGAAAATGGCTGTAAGTCACTACCAGAACATGTTACCTGCACCAGTACATGCTCTACCTTTCACATACACGGCACCCTGCCCAGGGGGGTACCTTGGGCCTTCCATAGGGGTGGCTGATGTGCACAAAAAGGGAAGGGTTAGGCATGGTCAGTGGGTACACTGGCCAGGAGGACATGGCAGTTCTAAACTGCCCATAGGCACTGCAGTGGCAGGCCTGAGACACCATTTTAGAGCTACTCCTGTGGGTGGCACAATCAGTGCTGCAGGCCCACCAGTAGCATTTGTCATCACCAGCCCTGGCACACCCAGTGCACTTTACTAGGGACTTCATGGTTACACAAATATGCCAAACATGTATATTCAAACAGAATAACAATTTAAACAGAGAGCATATGCACTTTAGCACTGATCAGCAGTGGTAAAGTGCGCAGAGTCCTATTGCCAACAGCCACGGGTCAGGAAAAATAAGGGAGGAAGAAGCAAAAAGTTTGAGGATGACCCTGCAAGAAGGGCCAGTTCCACACAATTACAATAGTCTACCCTGGACATGACTAGCATGCTCACGAGAGTCCTGCTGGCACTGGATGGAAGGTAGGGTAGAAGTTTGTTTATCATTTTGATGGTGTAAAAGGCAGAGGAGATGACGGTGTTGGAGTGTTGCAGAAGTGATAACTTGTCATTGAAGATGACACCTACATTTCTGACTTTTGTTACGGGGGATGGAGGTGGGCCTAACTCTGCTGGCCACCAGGATGGAGACTAGCTGGGGGAGAAGTTGCCAAAGATCATCACCTCAGTTTTTTCGGAATTTAGTTTAAGGCAATTGTTTGCCATCCATGTGCTTATTGCGAGCATTCCATTTTGGAAGTTTGCCACAACTTTATCTCCGTCATTGTAGGTCTCTAGTATCAGCTGTGTGTCATATGTGGTGAAGGATGATTTGAAGTCGCCTAGCGTAACTAGTTGGGTGCGGTTGGAGAGGAGGCAGGATAGGAAGGCCTTGGCTTTGTTTTTTATACCTATGGCAGAGACACAGTCGACTAGCGTTGAATGATCGCCCATCTCAACTGCTGCTGGGAGCTCCAGCAGCACCAGAGCTGCGGCTCCTCCTTGGTCGAGTATCATCCTGATTTCGTCGGAGGCCTTGATGAGGGCTGCTTCGGTGCTGTGGCCCTTCCTGAAGCCGAATTGGGTGTCATCTAGGAGGTTGTTTTCATTGATAAAGTGGGGCAACTGAGTTTTTATCACTTTTTCGAAGAGCTTAGCGGGGAAAGGGAGGCAGGGGATTGGTCTGTAATTATTGGTCTCTGTGGGGTCGAGGTTGTGTTTCTTTAGTAGCGGTTTGATGACAGTTTTTTTCCAGATGGATGGGTATGTTCCTGTGGTGACAAATCTAATAGAAAGGTATCCACTAAATTAATTTAAGCTCCAAGAGGAAGGGGGAAAATGACAGAAAATATATGTGAAGGACCTCTTGCAGAACCTATATTTCTTTTGATCATAGCCATAGGCTTAAATATTGCCCCAAGAAAGTCACATGTTTCTTCCTCGAAAAACAAATTTTCTTTAGAGATAAAAAATTATGTAAAAAACATAATTTTTTTATTTTTCATATTTTGTTTTTACAAAAAGTGAGATTTCATTTGAAAAAAGTGCTAAGTACAAAATCACAAATTTAGATCTTGCACTTAATTCAACAAGATTAAACAAAATATACACAAATTAGAACAGACAAAATTGCCATTAAAAATCACTTCTCTGCCCCAACAGCATCATACATACCAGCAAACACACTCCATAACATACCAGTCATTAACTCTAACACACAGCATGTGATAAAAATTATATATAAAAATACTGACAAGTGGAAACCGACAAAGTATATAGGCAAGAAAGTCGTTTCATTTGTCACATTATAACAGAGAACGTCATTTCATTGTTAAATGTGTACATCATACATGTTTCATTTCTTATTGATATATTTTCACTAGTCGGATTCCAAAAGGTCAAAGGCCGACGTACGTTTCGGTGGCAAACACATTTTTTAAACCACCTTCATCAGGACCATTGATTCAATTATACAAACATTTGTATAAAAGTACAAGGGAGCAGAGGTATCTGGCGGATCCTAAGTCCGATCATGAAGCAGAGGCTTCTTACCAACCAATGGGCCAACTAGAAAGAACTCATCTGCTTAGGGTCTCATGAGAGAGTAGTATAAAAATGGGACCTTTTTAATTTGTAGAAATGTATCCCCTCAGTCATTCCTTCATAAACGGAATGTTCCCAGAAATCGTTCCTTTAAATGCATATGCGATCTATCCTGCATACTAGATCAAATCCAAGTAGCATCCAGTCTACATCTTTGTGGCGTGACGGTGGAAAAACTACGTTTCATCGGTCGGCGTCCATGATGTGAGATGTGGTGAACATTGAGTTGCAGATATTGGCTAATATGGGGGCAATGATGTTGGGTATCAATTTTAATATGGTTGGGGTGCATGGATCGTTGGGAGATCCAGATTTGATGGAGGAGATATGGTCGATGATCTGGTCTGGCATGACTTGGGGTAATTCCAGGAGGGTTGGGAAGGTGTTATCCTTAGTGAGGCAGGGTTCAGTGGGATTGTGTGGATTAATGTCATCGGTGGAAACAATGATCTGGTTATTGGTTGAGGAGTGGGCAGAGAAGTTAGTATAGATCTTGCTAACTTTTTCTTGAAAGAATGTGGCAAGGGAGTCACAGAGTGTTTGCGTGGGAGTTGTGGAAGGGTTGGGCTTTGGTCCTGACAATCTAGTTACGACCTGGAACAGCTGTTTGGCTGAGTCTTGTGCTGTTGATTTGGTTGAGGTAGTATTTGCTTTTTTCTGTGATTATGAGATGTTTATATTTAGTGAGTGGTACCTAATAGCATGTTTTCTCAGTTTGTTCTTAGTTCCGACGCCACTGACTTTCTGCATTTTTGTTTTTCGAGTGTAAGTGCCTCTGAGAACCATGGGACTGATGGTGTTTTTCTGTTTTTAGAAGTATTTTTTAGTGGGACCAAGGTTTTGAAGGCTGGGAGGAGCCATTGGGTGTATTGCGTGGCTGCTAATTCAGGTTCGTACGGTGGGCTTTGCTGAGTGGACAGCAGGTGTGACTTAAGAGCAAGAGGGGAGACACTTCCCCAAGCCTTGAATTGTTTGGGGGGGAAGAAGGATTGCGTGATTGGAGGTGTAATTTTTTATGTGAATAACGAAGAGGACAGCACTGTGGTCCGTCCAAGGGAGGGGGAGGATGTTTCCTAGAGTGATTTGCTTATTGTTAGTGAATAGTCCGTCCAAAGTGTGACCGGCCGAGTGGGTGGGTTTTGTTACTAGTTGGATGAGTCCTGTTCACTCCCTATTAAAAGTCAAATTCTCTCATGGATCAGTTATAGCTCTGTGCACTTAAACCATTAAAGCTTAGGTGCCCCATCTAATTCTTCTCATACAGCCCTTTCCGGTTGGCAAATTGATTTATTTAAGGGATCTTCTCATATCTGTGTCATTGTCTTCCCATAAGCTATAGTGGTACATTGTCTCTATGCGACACATGTATCACTCCTTCACCCACAAGTGTTTTCTCCTCTGCTATACTTGCCTCCATCCCCACCACTTGCTGTCTGTGACCAGACCACCAACATTGTTGATTAACTCAGCCATTTAGCATTTGATGCTCCTCTCATCAGCACTCTTAGAGACTGGCTATGGTTTTGTCATAACTTTTATTTGTCTGCACAGGATTATGACTTCTCTTTCAATTGTGGTGTACATCTCTTCTCTTGCTAATACTATGTAAAAATGAGCTACTTACAAAAACTACAGTCCCCCTTGTCAATCATTAACTTAAAATATTTCTAACAAAATCACAAATGGAGTTTCGTGAATTTCACAAATATCCTGGTTAAAAGTAGCATATAATCTGGACTCTAGTTTGTGGATTACCCTCACTCTAGTTTATGGCAAATATTCATTTGACTGAGTCTACTCTAAACCATGCAACTGCAGACAACCACCATCTTTTCAATAAGCTTACCTGCCCCCAGAAGGAGCTCAGAAAGCGGAAATCCTCATTAAATGACTTGAGCAGAGATAGAAACTTCTGGTCTTCATAGTCAAACCGGTTACCAAAAACCACTGAGCAGATGACATTTGACACAGCTTTGCTGAAGAAAAACGTGGGGTCAAAAGCCAACTCTGTACATGGAAAAAATAAAGAGAAAGAGGTGGTGTTAGACTACAAGCTGAAATTGTTGAAATTGTCTTTGCTTTCATCGTCTCACAATGTACGAAAATGCAGAGTAATGTTCTCTCTTACATTGGCCTGTTACTAATTCCAAAGGTTGCACTTCCATTGCAAACTAAGGTGTAATGAGTGTGCTCAGGGATGTGAAGAGGAATTTCTCTCAGACATGCATAAACGTAAGGTTTTTTTTCAGGAATTGGTGGTGTGGGAACTCTGCAAAAAAATAGAGGAGTCCCTGCTCCATTATCCCACTGTTACCAGCAACATTAAAAGTTAGGGAAACTAGTTGTTTCAGATGGTTTAACCTCAGCTGGCTCTTCTGTTGAGACATATGACCCAGCGACGTATCCACAACACAGAAGTAGGGTCTATGACTAACAAGACCCGCATTATTTACTTCCTGCCAGGGACCACCATGTGACGCTGTAAAGAAAATTCCCCACACGTCAAATGTATTGATTTCTCCTGTTTGAGAAACAAACCTCTTTTTAGAAATGATTCCATAACAAGACATTATGGGTCTGACTTAACGGATTTCCACATGGACAGCCTCAAATATAATAGAAAATCTTGAAAAATAAAAAGAAAATCCTTGAAATATTAAATAAATAAGTGTGCAACACTTGTAGATCCTGAAGCAGAGAAACATATTAAAGTTAAATATATGAACCAACAAGAACGTTATGTGTGCTCCTTTGGGTTCAATTTCATGACCATCCCGTATTTCCGGTAATTTACTTAGGTCTTCACAAAACACATAAGGCCTTTTTCATGAAGAACCCAGAATTCTAAGCTAAGCGCCAGGATGCCCGCCGGGTGACAGACATGCGCTATATAAGAATACCTATACAATACATACAATACAATACAATACAATTAAGTTGAGGATACCAGTGCCAAAATGACCAATTCCAGTACCTAAATCCAGCTATTCCTAGTTGTTATTCAACCTAAAATGGGGGGGGGGGGAGTGGGAACGACAATAAAGATACGGTTTTACCAGGTCAAAAAAGTACATGCATGTCCCGATTTGTGGCCAAATCACCACCCTTTTCTGATTCTATTTGCCATCTGCTGTTATGCTGGGTGCTAAAACAATAGGCACCTCAGTAATATCCAGATCCGTATTACCCCGAAATACTGTTTAAGGTCATTCATAATGAGCTCTTTAAAGTCTGCTTGCATTGATGCAACTGATGTGCTATTAATGTTTCTTACAGGTACTGAGTCCATCAACATTGTAAATAATACATTTACAAACCATTAGCATGGAATGTATTGGACTGTAAAACTGTCACTGACCATCTTTCTTGTTAGTTAAACTCGATTTAAAGGACTGCAGGAATGGCAATTCCACATCAATTCCTTCATCCCCACTCTCCAAACAGAAATGAAGCACTGTGGTGCCCATCAGATGGTCTCCTATTCAGTAGCACACCAACACAGCTGTTCACCCCTTAAACCATTCCAAAGCCTATCACTTTCTTAAAACTCTAACCTTAAGGTTGCTGCAATGCTCACAATGACCTCTATGTTTTGCATACTAATTTATAGAATTTCTAGACTGGTGAGTCAAATTGGAGCCATTGATCGATATATATTGTGTTGTGTTGCAATTGCACTTATATAGCGCTTACTACCTCTGATGAGGCGTCAAAGTGCATTTTCGGCGAGTATCATGCTACTCCGGATTCTATAAAGGATTAGTAGTGAACTAGGATAGTGAAATATTAAATTAATTTGAGCGTTGGATATGTTAGTCTGTTATTTGGATTGAAAAGTATAATGGAGGGATAGAAGAGGAAAAAGATTTGAATTTATATAGCGTTTGCTAACCCTGAAGAGGCGTCTCTTTCGGTGAGTAGCGCTCTACTCCGGAACCCATAAAGGATTAGTGGTGAATTAGTATAGTGAAATATACTTACTAAAGATGCACTTACAGGCATGTTTTTCCGATTTGCACATTGCAGCCGAACAAGGGACACAGGACGGTTTGGCATGGGACTGCTCTATTGCTTTGTAATCCAAGCCAGCGTGCCGGTAAGGAGAAATGGGGCATTATGGGACTTGTACCTAGAGGGGCTAAAACTCCTATCAACAACCTTAATAATACACGCTGGCAATGCTAGTGTCTACAACAGTCCTTTGTTGATTACTATAGTTCATCAACCAATGAGAGTAAGCTCATGGACAAACAAATCTGTCAAACAAATCATTTACAAAAAAAGCCAACATTGAGAAAGACACTGCTTGTCGAAACGCATCTGTTGGTCAGTAAAATTGGATTCCTGAAAACATGTTGAGTGCCTGAGTGCCTTGTAGTTCTTTGTGAACTATTGACTAGCATATATATATATATATATATATATATATATATATATATATATATATATATATATATATATATATATCCAAACACAAAAGAGCACCCATTTGAGAGAGGCCACAGGAACGTAGTGCAGCGGTTTATTGGCAACAGCTAGGGCATACAGAAGAGCAGGTAAGTTCGAGCTCCAGTCTTTGACTTGGCCAGACGCGTTTCGAGAATCTTGGTTCTCTTTCTCAATGGCAAACAAAGTCCCGCAATCACCATCTTGCTCATTAGATTCCAGTTATATTCCTGGGACCGCCCATGTGGGCGGAGCCAAAACATTCGGCATTCTGGTCCCAGTAGTATGTTACTCAAGTGAGCGCAATCAAGTGCAGTGCAGTCATTAACAAAATTAATACCCAAGTGGGTTGCCGAACAACCAGCCTTCATCTGCTGTCCATTAATTAGCTGCGGCCCGCTCGTTGCTCCCGATGTAAAGATGACGCCTCACTGGCTACATCACGGGCCCGCTTGGCGGTGGGCCCCTCTCGCGACCGGGCACGGCCGCTTTTATATCCAAACACAAAAGAGCACCCATTTGAGAGAGGCCACAGGAACGTAGTGCAGCGGTTTATTGGCAACAGCTAGGGCATACAGAAGAGCAGGTAAGTTCGAGCTCCAGTCTTTGACTTGGCCAGACGCGTTTCGAGAATCTTGGTTCTCTTTCTCAATGGCAAACAAAGTCCCGCAATCACCATCTTGCTCATTAGATTCCAGTTATATTCCTGGGACCGCCCATGTGGGCGGAGCCAAAACATTCGGCATTCTGGTCCCAGTAGTATGTTACTCAAGTGAGCGCAATCAAGTGCAGTGCAGTCATTAACAAAATTAATACCCAAGTGGGTTGCCGAACAACCAGCCTTCATCTGCTGTCCATTAATTAGCTGCGGCCCGCTCGTTGCTCCCGATGTAAAGATGACGCCTCACTGGCTACATCACGGGCCCGCTTGGCGGTGGGCCCCTCTCGCGACCGGGCACGGCCGCTTTTATATCCAAACACAAAAGAGCACCCATTTGAGAGAGGCCACAGGAACGTAGTGCAGCGGTTTATTGGCAACAGCTAGGGCATACAGAAGAGCAGGTAAGTTCGAGCTCCAGTCTTTGACTTGGCCAGACGCGTTTCGAAAATCTTGGTTCTCTTTCTCAATGGCAAACAAAGTCCCGCAATCACCATCTTGCTCATTAGATTCCAGTTATATTCCTGGGACCGCCCATGTGGGCGGAGCCAAAACATTCGGCATTCTGGTCCCAGTAGTATGTTACTCAAGTGAGCGCAATCAAGTGCAGTGCAGTCATTAACAAAATTAATACCCAAGTGGGTTGCCGAACAACCAGCCTTCATCTGCTGTCCATTAATTAGCTGCGGCCCGCTCGTTGCTCCCGATGTAAAGATGACGCCTCACTGGCTACATCACGGGCCCGCTTGGCGGTGGGCCCCTCTCGCGACCGGGCACGGCCGCTTTTATATCCAAACACAAAAGAGCACCCATTTGAGAGAGGCCACAAGAACGTAGTGCAGCGGTTTATTGGCAACAGCTAGGGCATACAGAAGAGCAGGTAAGTTCGAGCTCCAGTCTTTGACTTGGCCAGACGCGTTTCGAGAATCTTGGTTCTCTTTCTCAATGGCAAACAAAGTCCCGCAATCACCATCTTGCTCATTAGATTCCAGTTATATTCCTGGGACCGCCCATGTGGGCGGAGCCAAAACATTCGGCATTCTGGTCCCAGTAGTATGTTACTCAAGTGAGCGCAATCAAGTGCAGTGCAGTCATTAACAAAATTAATACCCAAGTGGGTTGCCGAACAACCAGCCTTCATCTGCTGTCCATTAATTAGCTGCGGCCCGCGCGTTGCTCCCGATGTAAAGATGACGCCTCACTGGCTACATCACGGGCCCGCTTGGCGGTGGGCCCCTCTCGCGACCGGGCACGGCCGCTTTTATATCCAAACACAAAAGAGCACCCATTTGAGAGAGGCCACAGGAACGTAGTGCAGCGGTTTATTGGCAACAGCTAGGGCATACAGAAGAGCAGGTAAGTTCGAGCTCCAGTCTTTGACTTGGCCAGACGCGTTTCGAGAATCTTGGTTCTCTTTCTCAATGGCAAACAAAGTCCCGCAATCACCATCTTGCTCATTAGATTCCAGTTATATTCCTGGGACCGCCCATGTGGGCGGAGCCAAAACATTCGGCATTCTGGTCCCAGTAGTATGTTACTCAAGTGAGCGCAATCAAGTGCAGTGCAGTCATTAACAAAATTAATACCCAAGTGGGTTGCCGAACAACCAGCCTTCATCTGCTGTCCATTAATTAGCTGCGGCCCGCTCGTTGCTCCCGATGTAAAGATGACGCCTCACTGGCTACATCACGGGCCCGCTTGGCGGTGGGCCCCTCTCGCGACCGGGCACGGCCGCTTTTATATCCAAACACAAAAGAGCACCCATTTGAGAGAGGCCACAGGAACGTAGTGCAGCGGTTTATTGGCAACAGCTAGGGCATACAGAAGAGCAGGTAAGTTCGAGCTCCAGTCTTTGACTTGGCCAGACGCGTTTCGAGAATCTTGGTTCTCTTTCTCAATGGCAAACAAAGTCCCGCAATCACCATCTTGCTCATTAGATTCCAGTTATATTCCTGGGACCGCCCATGTGGGCGGAGCCAAAACATTCGGCATTCTGGTCCCAGTAGTATGTTACTCAAGTGAGCGCAATCAAGTGCAGTGCAGTCATTAACAAAATTAATACCCAAGTGGGTTGCCGAACAACCAGCCTTCATCTGCTGTCCATTAATTAGCTGCGGCCCGCTCGTTGCTCCCGATGTAAAGATGACGCCTCACTGGCTACATCACGGGCCCGCTTGGCGGTGGGCCCCTCTCGCGACCGGGCACGGCCGCTTTTATATCCAAACACAAAAGAGCACCCATTTGAGAGAGGCCACAGGAACGTAGTGCAGCGGTTTATTGGCAACAGCTAGGGCATACAGAAGAGCAGGTAAGTTCGAGCTCCAGTCTTTGACTTGGCCAGACGCGTTTCGAGAATCTTGGTTCTCTTTCTCAATGGCAAACAAAGTCCCGCAATCACCATCTTGCTCATTAGATTCCAGTTATATTCCTGGGACCGCCCATGTGGGCGGAGCCAAAACATTCGGCATTCTGGTCCCAGTAGTATGTTACTCAAGTGAGCGCAATCAAGTGCAGTGCAGTCATTAACAAAATTAATACCCAAGTGGGTTGCCGAACAACCAGCCTTCATCTGCTGTCCATTAATTAGCTGCGGCCCGCTCGTTGCTCCCGATGTAAAGATGACGCCTCACTGGCTACATCACGGGCCCGCTTGGCGGTGGGCCCCTCTCGCGACCGGGCACGGCCGCTTTTATATCCAAACACAAAAGAGCACCCATTTGAGAGAGGCCACAGGAACGTAGTGCAGCGGTTTATTGGCAACAGCTAGGGCATACAGAAGAGCAGGTAAGTTCGAGCTCCAGTCTTTGACTTGGCCAGACGCGTTTCGAGAATCTTGGTTCTCTTTCTCAATGGCAAACAAAGTCCCGCAATCACCATCTTGCTCATTAGATTCCAGTTATATTCCTGGGACCGCCCATGTGGGCGGAGCCAAAACATTCGGCATTCTGGTCCCAGTAGTATGTTACTCAAGTGAGCGCAATCAAGTGCAGTGCAGTCATTAACAAAATTAATACCCAAGTGGGTTGCCGAACAACCAGCCTTCATCTGCTGTCCATTAATTAGCTGCGGCCCGCTCGTTGCTCCCGATGTAAAGATGACGCCTCACTGGCTACATCACGGGCCCGCTTGGCGGTGGGCCCCTCTCGCGACCGGGCACGGCCGCTTTTATATCCAAACACAAAAGAGCACCCATTTGAGAGAGGCCACAGGAACGTAGTGCAGCGGTTTATTGGCAACAGCTAGGGCATACAGAAGAGCAGGTAAGTTCGAGCTCCAGTCTTTGACTTGGCCAGACGCGTTTCGAGAATCTTGGTTCTCTTTCTCAATGGCAAACAAAGTCCCGCAATCACCATCTTGCTCATTAGATTCCAGTTATATTCCTGGGACCGCCCATGTGGGCGGAGCCAAAACATTCGGCATTCTGGTCCCAGTAGTATGTTACTCAAGTGAGCGCAATCAAGTGCAGTGCAGTCATTAACAAAATTAATACCCAAGTGGGTTGCCGAACAACCAGCCTTCATCTGCTGTCCATTAATTAGCTGCGGCCCGCTCATTGCTCCCGATGTAAAGATGACGCCTCACTGGCTACATCACGGGCCCGCTTGGCGGTGGGCCCCTCTCGCGACCGGGCACGGCCGCTTTTATATCCAAACACAAAAGAGCACCCATTTGAGAGAGGCCACAGGAACGTAGTGCAGCGGTTTATTGGCAACAGCTAGGGCATACAGAAGAGCAGGTAAGTTCGAGCTCCAGTCTTTGACTTGGCCAGACGCGTTTCGAGAATCTTGGTTCTCTTTCTCAATGGCAAACAAAGTCCCGCAATCACCATCTTGCTCATTAGATTCCAGTTATATTCCTGGGACCGCCCATGTGGGCGGAGCCAAAACATTCGGCATTCTGGTCCCAGTAGTATGTTACTCAAGTGAGCGCAATCAAGTGCAGTGCAGTCATTAACAAAATTAATACCCAAGTGGGTTGCCGAACAACCAGCCTTCATCTGCTGTCCATTAATTAGCTGCGGCCCGCTCGTTGCTCCCGATGTAAAGATGACGCCTCACTGGCTACATCACGGGCCCGCTTGGCGGTGGGCCCCTCTCGCGACCGGGCACGGCCGCTTTTATATCCAAACACAAAAGAGCACCCATTTGAGAGAGGCCACAGGAACGTAGTGCAGCGGTTTATTGGCAACAGCTAGGGCATACAGAAGAGCAGGTAAGTTCGAGCTCCAGTCTTTGACTTGGCCAGACGCGTTTCGAGAATCTTGGTTCTCTTTCTCAATGGCAAACAAAGTCCCGCAATCACCATCTTGCTCATTAGATTCCAGTTATATTCCTGGGACCGCCCATGTGGGCGGAGCCAAAACATTCGGCATTCTGGTCCCAGTAGTATGTTACTCAAGTGAGCGCAATCAAGTGCAGTGCAGTCATTAACAAAATTAATACCCAAGTGGGTTGCCGAACAACCAGCCTTCATCTGCTGTCCATTAATTAGCTGCGGCCCGCTCGTTGCTCCCGATGTAAAGATGACGCCTCACTGGCTACATCACGGGCCCGCTTGGCGGTGGGCCCCTCTCGCGACCGGGCACGGCCGCTTTTATATCCAAACACAAAAGAGCACCCATTTGAGAGAGGCCACAGGAACGTAGTGCAGCGGTTTATTGGCAACAGCTAGGGCATACAGAAGAGCAGGTAAGTTCGAGCTCCAGTCTTTGACTTGGCCAGACGCGTTTCGAGAATCTTGGTTCTCTTTCTCAATGGCAAACAAAGTCCCGCAATCACCATCTTGCTCATTAGATTCCAGTTATATTCCTGGGACCGCCCATGTGGGCGGAGCCAAAACATTCGGCATTCTGGTCCCAGTAGTATGTTACTCAAGTGAGCGCAATCAAGTGCAGTGCAGTCATTAACAAAATTAATACCCAAGTGGGTTGCCGAACAACCAGCCTTCATCTGCTGTCCATTAATTAGCTGCGGCCCGCTCGTTGCTCCCGATGTAAAGATGACGCCTCACTGGCTACATCACGGGCCCGCTTGGCGGTGGGCCCCTCTCGCGACCGGGCACGGCCGCTTTTATATCCAAACACAAAAGAGCACCCATTTGAGAGAGGCCACAGGAACGTAGTGCAGCGGTTTATTGGCAACAGCTAGGGCATACAGAAGAGCAGGTAAGTTCGAGCTCCAGTCTTTGACTTGGCCAGACGCGTTTCGAGAATCTTGGTTCTCTTTCTCAATGGCAAACAAAGTCCCGCAATCACCATCTTGCTCATTAGATTCCAGTTATATTCCTGGGACCGCCCATGTGGGCGGAGCCAAAACATTCGGCATTCTGGTCCCAGTAGTATGTTACTCAAGTGAGCGCAATCAAGTGCAGTGCAGTCATTAACAAAATTAATACCCAAGTGGGTTGCCGAACAACCAGCCTTCATCTGCTGTCCATTAATTAGCTGCGGCCCGCTCGTTGCTCCCGATGTAAAGATGACGCCTCACTGGCTACATCACGGGCCCGCTTGGCGGTGGGCCCCTCTCGCGACCGGGCACGGCCGCTTTTATATCCAAACACAAAAGAGCACCCATTTGAGAGAGGCCACAGGAACGTAGTGCAGCGGTTTATTGGCAACAGCTAGGGCATACAGAAGAGCAGGTAAGTTCGAGCTCCAGTCTTTGACTTGGCCAGACGCGTTTCGAGAATCTTGGTTCTCTTTCTCAATGGCAAACAAAGTCCCGCAATCACCATCTTGCTCATTAGATTCCAGTTATATTCCTGGGACCGCCCATGTGGGCGGAGCCAAAACATTCGGCATTCTGGTCCCAGTAGTATGTTACTCAAGTGAGCGCAATCAAGTGCAGTGCAGTCATTAACAAAATTAATACCAAGTGGGTTGCCGAACAACCAGCCTTCATCTGCTGTCCATTAATTAGCTGCGGCCCGCTCGTTGCTCCCGATGTAAAGATGACGCCTCACTGGCTACATCACGGGCCCGCTTGGCGGTGGGCCCCTCTCGCGACCGGGCACGGCCGCTTTTATATCCAAACACAAAAGAGCACCCATTTGAGAGAGGCCACAGGAACGTAGTGCAGCGGTTTATTGGCAACAGCTAGGGCATACAGAAGAGCAGGTAAGTTCGAGCTCCAGTCTTTGACTTGGCCAGACGCGTTTCAAGAATCTTGGTTCTCTTTCTCAATGGCAAACAAAGTCCCGCAATCACCATCTTGCTCATTAGATTCCAGTTATATTCCTGGGACCGCCCATGTGGGCGGAGCCAAAACATTCGGCATTCTGGTCCCAGTAGTATGTTACTCAAGTGAGCGCAATCAAGTGCAGTGCAGTCATTAACAAAATTAATACCCAAGTGGGTTGCCGAACAACCAGCCTTCATCTGCTGTCCATTAATTAGCTGCGGCCCGCTCGTTGCTCCCGATGTAAAGATGACGCCTCACTGGCTACATCACGGGCCCGCTTGGCGGTGGGCCCCTCTCGCGACCGGGCACGGCCGCTTTTATATCCAAACACAAGAGAGCACCCATTTGAGAGAGGCCACAGGAACGTAGTGCAGCGGTTTATTGGCAACAGCTAGGGCATACAGAAGAGCAGGTAAGTTCGAGCTCCAGTCTTTGACTTGGCCAGACGCGTTTCGAGAATCTTGGTTCTCTTTCTCAATGGCAAACAAAGTCCCGCAATCACCATCTTGCTCATTAGATTCCAGTTATATTCCTGGGACCGCCCATGTGGGCGGAGCCAAAACATTCGGCATTCTGGTCCCAGTAGTATGTTACTCAAGTGAGCGCAATCAAGTGCAGTGCAGTCATTAACAAAATTAATACCCAAGTGGGTTGCCGAACAACCAGCCTTCATCTGCTGTCCATTAATTAGCTGCGGCCCGCTCGTTGCTCCCGATGTAAAGATGACGCCTCACTGGCTACATCACGGGCCCGCTTGGCGGTGGGCCCCTCTCGCGACCGGGCACGGCCGCTTTTATATCCAAACACAAAAGAGCACCCATTTGAGAGAGGCCACAGGAACGTAGTGCAGCGGTTTATTGGCAACAGCTAGGGCATACAGAAGAGCAGGTAAGTTCGAGCTCCAGTCTTTGACTTGGCCAGACGCGTTTCGAGAATCTTGGTTCTCTTTCTCAATGGCAAACAAAGTCCCGCAATCACCATCTTGCTCATTAGATTCCAGTTATATTCCTGGGACCGCCCATGTGGGCGGAGCCAAAACATTCGGCATTCTGGTCCCAGTAGTATGTTACTCAAGTGAGCGCAATCAAGTGCAGTGCAGTCATTAACAAAATTAATACCCAAGTGGGTTGCCGAACAACCAGCCTTCATCTGCTGTCCATTAATTAGCTGCGGCCCGCTCGTTGCTCCCGATGTAAAGATGACGCCTCACTGGCTACATCTCGGGCCCGCTTGGCGGTGGGCCCCTCGCGTGACCGGGCACGGCCGCTTTTATATCCAAACACAAAAGAGCACCCATTTGAGAGAGGCCACAGGAACGTAGTGCAGCGGTTTATTGGCAACAGCTAGGGCATACAGAAGAGCAGGTAAGTTCGAGCTCCAGTCTTTGACTTGGCCAGACGCGTTTCGAGAATCTTGGTTCTCTTTCTCAATGGCAAACAAAGTCCCACAATCACCATCTTGCTCATTAGATTCCAGTTATATTCCTGGGACCGCCCATGTGGGCGGAGCCAAAACATTCGGCATTCTGGTCCCAGTAGTATGTTACTCAAGTGAGCGCAATCAAGTGCAGTGCAGTCATTAACAAAATTAATACCCAAGTGGGTTGCCGAACAACCAGCCTTCATCTGCTGTCCATTAATTAGCTGCGGCCCGCTCGTTGCTCCCGATGTAAAGATGACGCCTCACTGGCTACATCACGGGCCCGCTTGGCGGTGGGCCCCTCTCGCGACCGGGCACGGCCGCTTTTATATCCAAACACAAAAGAGCACCCATTTGAGAGAGGCCACAGGAACGTAGTGCAGCGGTTTATTGGCAACAGCTAGGGCATACAGAAGAGCAGGTAAGTTCGAGCTCCAGTCTTTGACTTGGCCAGACGCGTTTCGAGAATCTTGGTTCTCTTTCTCAATGGCAAACAAAGTCCCGCAATCACCATCTTGCTCATTAGATTCCAGTTATATTCCTGGGACCGCCCATGTGGGCGGAGCCAAAACATTCGGCATTCTGGTCCCAGTAGTATGTTACTCAAGTGAGCGCAATCAAGTGCAGTGCAGTCATTAACAAAATTAATACCCAAGTGGGTTGCCGAACAACCAGCCTTCATCTGCTGTCCATTAATTAGCTGCGGCCCGCTCGTTGCTCCCGATGTAAAGATGACGCCTCACTGGCTACATCACGGGCCCGCTTGGCGGTGGGCCCCTCTCGCGACCGGGCACGGCCGCTTTTATATCCAAACACAAAAGAGCACCCATTTGAGAGAGGCCACAGGAACGTAGTGCAGCGGTTTATTGGCAACAGCTAGGGCATACAGAAGAGCAGGTAAGTTCGAGCTCCAGTCTTTGACTTGGCCAGACGCGTTTCGAGAATCTTGGTTCTCTTTCTCAATGGCAAACAAAGTCCCGCAATCACCATCTTGCTCATTAGATTCCAGTTATATTCCTGGGACCGCCCATGTGGGCGGAGCCAAAACATTCGGCATTCTGGTCCCAGTAGTATGTTACTCAAGTGAGCGCAATCAAGTGCAGTGCAGTCATTAACAAAATGAATACCCAAGTGGGTTGCCGAACAACCAGCCTTCATCTGCTGTCCATTAATTAGCTGCGGCCCGCTCGTTGCTCCCGATGTAAAGATGACGCCTCACTGGCTACATCACGGGCCCGCTTGGCGGTGGGCCCCTCTCGCGACCGGGCACGGCCGCTTTTATATCCAAACACAAAAGAGCACCCATTTGAGAGAGGCCACAGGAACGTAGTGCAGCGGTTTATTGGCAACAGCTAGGGCATACAGAAGAGCAGGTAAGTTCGAGCTCCAGTCTTTGACTTGGCCAGACGCGTTTCGAGAATCTTGGTTCTCTTTCTCAATGGCAAACAAAGTCCCGCAATCACCATCTTGCTCATTAGATTCCAGTTATATTCCTGGGACCGCCCATGTGGGCGGAGCCAAAACATTCGGCATTCTGGTCCCAGTAGTATGTTACTCAAGTGAGCGCAATCAAGTGCAGTGCAGTCATTAACAAAATTAATACCCAAGTGGGTTGCCGAACAACCAGCCTTCATCTGCTGTCCATTAATTAGCTGCGGCCCGCTCGTTGCTCCCGATGTAAAGATGACGCCTCACTGGCTACATCACGGGCCCGCTTGGCGGTGGGCCCCTCTCGCGACCGGGCACGGCCGCTTTTATATCCAAACACAAAAGAGCACCCATTTGAGAGAGGCCACAGGAACGTAGTGCAGCGGTTTATTGGCAACAGCTAGGGCATACAGAAGAGCAGGTAAGTTCGAGCTCCAGTCTTTGACTTGGCCAGACGCGTTTCGAGAATCTTGGTTCTCTTTCTCAATGGCAAACAAAGTCCCGCAATCACCATCTTGCTCATTAGATTCCAGTTATATTCCTGGGACCGCCCATGTGGGCGGAGCCAAAACATTCGGCATTCTGGTCCCAGTAGTATGTTACTCAAGTGAGCGCAATCAAGTGCAGTGCAGTCATTAACAAAATTAATACCCAAGTGGGTTGCCGAACAACCAGCCTTCATCTGCTGTCCATTAATTAGCTGCGGCCCGCTCGTTGCTCCCGATGTAAAGATGACGCCTCACTGGCTACATCACGGGCCCGCTTGGCGGTGGGCCCCTCTCGCGACCGGGCACGGCCGCTTTTATATCCAAACACAAAAGAGCACCCATTTGAGAGAGGCCACAGGAACGTAGTGCAGCGGTTTATTGGCAACAGCTAGGGCATACAGAAGAGCAGGTAAGTTCGAGCTCCAGTCTTTGACTTGGCCAGACGCGTTTCGAGAATCTTGGTTCTCTTTCTCAATGGCAAACAAAGTCCCGCAATCACCATCTTGCTCATTAGATTCCAGTTATATTCCTGGGACCGCCCATGTGGGCGGAGCCAAAACATTCGGCATTCTGGTCCCAGTAGTATGTTACTCAAGTGAGCGCAATCAAGTGCAGTGCAGTCATTAACAAAATTAA
The DNA here is from genome assembly GCF_964261635.1 of Lissotriton helveticus. Taxonomy (NCBI): domain Eukaryota; kingdom Metazoa; phylum Chordata; class Amphibia; order Caudata; family Salamandridae; genus Lissotriton; species Lissotriton helveticus. The sequence continues at coordinate 621,172,244 of NC_136070.1, read as the reverse complement.
TACCCAAGTGGGTTGCCGAACAACCAGCCTTCATCTGCTGTCCATTAATTAGCTGCGGCCCGCTCGTTGCTCCCGATGTAAAGATGACGCCTCACTGGCTACATCACGGGCCCGCTTGGCGGTGGGCCCCTCTCGCGACCGGGCACGGCCGCTTTTATATCCAAACACAAAAGAGCACCCATTTGAGATAGGCCACAGGAACGTAGTGCAGCGGTTTATTGGCAACAGCTAGGGCATACAGAAGAGCAGGTAAGTTCGAGCTCCAGTCTTTGACTTGGCCAGACGCGTTTCGAGAATCTTGGTTCTCTTTCTCAATGGCAAACAAAGTCCCGCAATCACCATCTTGCTCATTAGATTCCAGTTATATTCCTGGGACCGCCCATGTGGGCGGAGCCAAAACATTCGGCATTCTGGTCCCAGTAGTATGTTACTCAAGTGAGCGCAATCAAGTGCAGTGCAGTCATTAACAAAATTAATACCCAAGTGGGTTGCCGAACAACCAGCCTTCATCTGCTGTCCATTAATTAGCTGCGGCCCGCTCGTTGCTCCCGATGTAAAGATGACGCCTCACTGGCTACATCACGGGCCCGCTTGGCGGTGGGCCCCTCTCGCGACCGGGCACGGCCGCTTTTATATCCAAACACAAAAGAGCACCCATTTGAGAGAGGCCACAGGAACGTAGTGCAGCGGTTTATTGGCAACAGCTAGGGCATACAGAAGAGCAGGTAAGTTCGAGCTCCAGTCTTTGACTTGGCCAGACGCGTTTCGAGAATCTTGGTTCTCTTTCTCAATGGCAAACAAAGTCCCGCAATCACCATCTTGCTCATTAGATTCCAGTTATATTCCTGGGACCGCCCATGTGGGCGGAGCCAAAACATTCGGCATTCTGGTCCCAGTAGTATGTTACTCAAGTGAGCGCAATCAAGTGCAGTGCAGTCATTAACAAAATTAATACCCAAGTGGGTTGCCGAACAACCAGCCTTCATCTGCTGTCCATTAATTAGCTGCGGCCCGCTCGTTGCTCCCGATGTAAAGATGACGCCTCACTGGCTACATCACGGGCCCGCTTGGCGGTGGGCCCCTCTCGCGACCGGGCACGGCCGCTTTTATATCCAAACACAAAAGAGCACCCATTTGAGAGAGGCCACAGGAACGTAGTGCAGCGGTTTATTGGCAACAGCTAGGGCATACAGAAGAGCAGGTAAGTTCGAGCTCCAGTCTTTGACTTGGCCAGACGCGTTTCGAGAATCTTGGTTCTCTTTCTCAATGGCAAACAAAGTCCCGCAATCACCATCTTGCTCATTAGATTCCAGTTATATTCCTGGGACCGCCCATGTGGGCGGAGCCAAAACATTCGGCATTCTGGTCCCAGTAGTATGTTACTCAAGTGAGCGCAATCAAGTGCAGTGCAGTCATTAACAAAATTAATACCCAAGTGGGTTGCCGAACAACCAGCCTTCATCTGCTGTCCATTAATTAGCTGCGGCCCGCTCGTTGCTCCTGATGTAAAGATGACGCCTCACTGGCTACATCAGGGGCCCGCTTGGCGGTGGGCCCCTCTCGCGACCGGGCACGGCCGCTTTTATATCCAAACACAAAAGAGCACCCATTTGAGAGAGGCCACAGGAACGTAGTGCAGCGGTTTATTGGCAACAGCTAGGGCATACAGAAGAGCAGGTAAGTTCGAGCTCCAGTCTTTGACTTGGCCAGACGCGTTTCGAGAATCTTGGTTCTCTTTCTCAATGGCAAACAAAGTCCCGCAATCACCATCTTGCTCATTAGATTCCAGTTATATTCCTGGGACCGCCCATGTGGGCGGAGCCAAAACATTCGGCATTCTGGTCCCAGTAGTATGTTACTCAAGTGAGCGCAATCAAGTGCAGTGCAGTCATTAACAAAATTAATACCCAAGTGGGTTGCCGAACAACCAGCCTTCATCTGCTGTCCATTAATTAGCTGCGGCCCGCTCGTTGCTCCCGATGTAAAGATGACGCCTCACTGGCTACATCACGGGCCCGCTTGGCGGTGGGCCCCTCTCGCGACCGGGCACGGCCGCTTTTATATCCAAACACAAAAGAGCACCCATTTGAGAGAGGCCACAGGAACGTAGTGCAGCGGTTTATTGGCAACAGCTAGGGCATACAGAAGAGCAGGTAAGTTCGAGCTCCAGTCTTTGACTTGGCCAGACGCGTTTCGAGAATCTTGGTTCTCTTTCTCAATGGCAAACAAAGTCCCGCAATCACCATCTTGCTCATTAGATTCCAGTTATATTCCTGGGACCGCCCATGTGGGCGGAGCCAAAACATTCGGCATTCTGGTCCCAGTAGTATGTTACTCAAGTGAGCGCAATCAAGTGCAGTGCAGTCAATAACAAAATTAATACCCAAGTGGGTTGCCGAACAACCAGCCTTCATCTGCTGTCCATTAATTAGCTGCGGCCCGCTCGTTGCTCCCGATGTAAAGATGACGCCTCACTGGCTACATCACGGGCCCGCTTGGCGGTGGGCCCCTCACGCGACCGGGCACGGCCGCTTTTATATCCAAACACAAAAGAGCACCCATTTGAGAGAGGCCACAGGAACGTAGTGCAGCGGTTTATTGGCAACAGCTAGGGCATACAGAAGAGCAGGTAAGTTCGAGCTCCAGTCTTTGACTTGGCCAGACGCGTTTCGAGAATCTTGGTTCTCTTTCTCAATGGCAAACAAAGTCCCGCAATCACCATCTTGCTCATTAGATTCCAGTTATATTCCTGGGACCGCCCATGTGGGCGGAGCCAAAACATTCGGCATTCTGGTCCCAGTAGTATGTTACTCAAGTGAGCGCAATCAAGTGCAGTGCAGTCATTAACAAAATTAATACCCAAGTGGGTTGCCGAACAACCAGCCTTCATCTGCTGTCCATTAATTAGCTGCGGCCCGCTCGTTGCTCCCGATGTAAAGATGACGCCTCACTGGCTACATCACGGGCCCGCTTGGCGGTGGGCCCCTCTCGCGACCGGGCACGGCCGCTTTTATATCCAAACACAAAAGAGCACCCATTTGAGAGAGGCCACAGGAACGTAGTGCAGCGGTTTATTGGCAACAGCTAGGGCATACAGAAGAGCAGGTAAGTTCGAGCTCCAGTCTTTGACTTGGCCAGACGCGTTTCGAGAATCTTGGTTCTCTTTCTCAATGGCAAACAAAGTCCCGCAATCACCATCTTGCTCATTAGATTCCAGTTATATTCCTGGGACCGCCCATGTGGGCGGAGCCAAAACATTCGGCATTCTGGTCCCAGTAGTATGTTACTCAAGTGAGCGCAATCAAGTGCAGTGCAGTCATTAACAAAATTAATACCCAAGTGGGTTGCCGAACAACCAGCCTTCATCTGCTGTCCATTAATTAGCTGCGGCCCGCTCGTTGCTCCCGATGTAAAGATGACGCCTCACTGGCTACATCACGGGCCCGCTTGGCGGTGGGCCCCTCTCGCGACCGGGCACGGCCGCTTTTATATCCAAACACAAAAGAGCACCCATTTGAGATAGGCCACAGGAACGTAGTGCAGCGGTTTATTGGCAACAGCTAGGGCATACAGAAGAGCAGGTAAGTTCGAGCTCCAGTCTTTGACTTGGCCAGACGCGTTTCGAGAATCTTGGTTCTCTTTCTCAATGGCAAACAAAGTCCCGCAATCACCATCTTGCTCATTAGATTCCAGTTATATTCCTGGGACCGCCCATGTGGGCGGAGCCAAAACATTCGGCATTCTGGTCCCAGTAGTATGTTACTCAAGTGAGCGCAATCAAGTGCAGTGCAGTCATTAACAAAATTAATACCCAAGTGGGTTGCCGAACAACCAGCCTTCATCTGCTGTCCATTAATTAGCTGCGGCCCGCTCGTTGCTCCCGATGTAAAGATGACGCCTCACTGGCTACATCACGGGCCCGCTTGGCGGTGGGCCCCTCTCGCGACCGGGCACGGCCGCTTTTATATCCAAACACAAAAGAGCACCCATTTGAGAGAGGCCACAGGAACGTAGTGCAGCGGTTTATTGGCAACAGCTAGGGCATACAGAAGAGCAGGTAAGTTCGAGCTCCAGTCTTTGACTTGGCCAGACGCGTTTCGAGAATCTTGGTTCTCTTTCTCAATGGCAAACAAAGTCCCGCAATCACCATCTTGCTCATTAGATTCCAGTTATATTCCTGGGACCGCCCATGTGGGCGGAGCCAAAACATTCGGCATTCTGGTCCCAGTAGTATGTTACTCAAGTGAGCGCAATCAAGTGCAGTGCAGTCATTAACAAAATTAATACCCAAGTGGGTTGCCGAACAACCAGCCTTCATCTGCTGTCCATTAATTAGCTGCGGCCCGCTCGTTGCTCCCGATGTAAAGATGACGCCTCACTGGCTACATCACGGGCCCGCTTGGCGGTGGGCCCCTCTCGCGACCGGGCACGGCCGCTTTTATATCCAAACACAAAAGAGCACCCATTTGAGAGAGGCCACAGGAACGTAGTGCAGCGGTTTATTGGCAACAGCTAGGGCATACAGCAGAGCAGGTAAGTTCGAGCTCCAGTCTTTGACTTGGCCAGACGCGTTTCGAGAATCTTGGTTCTCTTTCTCAATGGCAAACAAAGTCCCGCAATCACCATCTTGCTCATTAGATTCCAGTTATATTCCTGGGACCGCCCATGTGGGCGGAGCCAAAACATTCGGCATTCTGGTCCCAGTAGTATGTTACTCAAGTGAGCGCAATCAAGTGCAGTGCAGTCATTAACAAAATTAATACCCAAGTGGGTTGCCGAACAACCAGCCTTCATCTGCTGTCCATTAATTAGCTGCGGCCCGCTCGTTGCTCCCGATGTAAAGATGACGCCTCACTGGCTACATCACGGGCCCGCTTGGCGGTGGGCCCCTCTCGTGACCGGGCACGGCCGCTTTTATATCCAAACACAAGAGAGCACCCATTTGAGAGAGGCCACAGGAACGTAGTGCAGCGGTTTATTGGCAACAGCTAGGGCATACAGAAGAGCAGGTAAGTTCGAGCTCCAGTCTTTGACTTGGCCAGACGCGTTTCGAGAATCTTGGTTCTCTTTCTCAATGGCAAACAAAGTCCCGCAATCACCATCTTGCTCATTAGATTCCAGTTATATTCCTGGGACCGCCCATGTGGGCGGAGCCAAAACATTCGGCATTCTGGTCCCAGTAGTATGTTACTCAAGTGAGCGCAATCAAGTGTAGTGCAGTCATTAACAAAATTAATACCCAAGTGGGTTGCCGAACAACCAGCCTTCATCTGCTGTCCATTAATTAGCTGCGGCCCGCTCGTTGCTCCCGATGTAAAGATGACGCCTCACTGGCTACATCACGGGCCCGCTTGGCGGTGGGCCCCTCTCGCGACCGGGCACGGCCGCTTTTATATCCAAACACAAAAGAGCACCCATTTGAGAGAGGCCACAGGAACGTAGTGCAGCGGTTTATTGGCAACAGCTAGGGCATACAGAAGAGCAGGTAAGTTCGAGCTCCAGTCTTTGACTTGGCCAGACGCGTTTCGAGAATCTTGGTTCTCTTTCTCAATGGCAAACAAAGTCCCGCAATCACCATCTTGCTCATTAGATTCCAGTTATATTCCTGGGACCGCCCATGTGGGCGGAGCCAAAACATTCGGCATTCTGGTCCCAGTAGTATGTTACTCAAGTGAGCGCAATCAAGTGCAGTGCAGTCATTAACAAAATTAATACCCAAGTGGGTTGCCGAACAACCAGCCTTCATCTGCTGTCCATTAATTAGCTGCGGCCCGCTCGTTGCTCCCGATGTAAAGATGACGCCTCACTGGCTACATCAGGGGCCCGCTTGGCGGTGGGCCCCTCTCGCGACCGGGCACGGCCGCTTTTATATCCAAACACAAAAGAGCACCCATTTGAGAGAGGCCACAGGAACGTAGTGCAGCGGTTTATTGGCAACAGCTAGGGCATACAGAAGAGCAGGTAAGTTCGAGCTCCAGTCTTTGACTTGGCCAGACGCGTTTCGAGAATCTTGGTTCTCTTTCTCAATGGCAAACAAAGTCCCGCAATCACCATCTTGCTCATTAGATTCCAGTTATATTCCTGGGACCGCCCATGTGGGCGGAGCCAAAACATTCGGCATTCTGGTCCCAGTAGTATGTTACTCAAGTGAGCGCAATCAAGTGCAGTGCAGTCATTAACAAAATTAATACCCAAGTGGGTTGCCGAACAACCAGCCTTCATCTGCTGTCCATTAATTAGCTGCGGCCCGCTCGTTGCTCCCGATGTAAAGATGACGCCTCACTGGCTACATCACGGGCCCGCTTGGCGGTGGGCCCCTCTCGCGACCGGGCACGGCCGCTTTTATATCCAAACACAAAAGAGCACCCATTTGAGAGAGGCCACAGGAACGTAGTGCAGCGGTTTATTGGCAACAGCTAGGGCATACAGAAGAGCAGGTAAGTTCGAGCTCCAGTCTTTGACTTGGCCAGACGCGTTTCGAGAATCTTGGTTCTCTTTCTCAATGGCAAACAAAGTCCCGCAATCACCATCTTGCTCATTAGATTCCAGTTATATTCCTGGGACCGCCCATGTGGGCGGAGCCAAAACATTCGGCATTCTGGTCCCAGTAGTATGTTACTCAAGTGAGCGCAATCAAGTGCAGTGCAGTCAATAACAAAATTAATACCCAAGTGGGTTGCCGAACAACCAGCCTTCATCTGCTGTCCATTAATTAGCTGCGGCCCGCTCGTTGCTCCCGATGTAAAGATGACGCCTCACTGGCTACATCACGGGCCCGCTTGGCGGTGGGCCCCTCACGCGACCGGGCACGGCCGCTTTTATATCCGAACACAAAAGAGCACCCATTTGAGAGAGGCCACAGGAACGTAGTGCAGCGGTTTATTGGCAACAGCTAGGGCATACAGAAGAGCAGGTAAGTTCGAGCTCCAGTCTTTGACTTGGCCAGACGCGTTTCGAGAATCTTGGTTCTCTTTCTCAATGGCAAACAAAGTCCCGCAATCACCATCTTGCTCATTAGATTCCAGTTATATTCCTGGGACCGCCCATGTGGGCGGAGCCAAAACATTCGGCATTCTGGTCCCAGTAGTATGTTACTCAAGTGAGCGCAATCAAGTGCAGTGCAGTCATTAACAAAATTAATACCCAAGTGGGTTGCCGAACAACCAGCCTTCATCTGCTGTCCATTAATTAGCTGCGGCCCGCTCGTTGCTCCCGATGTAAAGATGACGCCTCACTGGCTACATCACGGGCCCGCTTGGCGGTGGGCCCCTCTCGCGACCGGGCACGGCCGCTTTTATATCCAAACACAAAAGAGCACCCATTTGAGAGAGGCCACAGGAACGTAGTGCAGCGGTTTATTGGCAACAGCTAGGGCATACAGAAGAGCAGGTAAGTTCGAGCTCCAGTCTTTGACTTGGCCAGACGCGTTTCGAGAATCTTGGTTCTCTTTCTCAATGGCAAACAAAGTCCCGCAATCACCATCTTGCTCATTAGATTCCAGTTATATTCCTGGGACCGCCCATGTGGGCGGAGCCAAAACATTCGGCATTCTGGTCCCAGTAGTATGTTACTCAAGTGAGCGCAATCAAGTGCAGTGCAGTCATTAACAAAATTAATACCCAAGTGGGTTGCCGAACAACCAGCCTTCATCTGCTGTCCATTAATTAGCTGCGGCCCGCTCGTTGCTCCCGATGTAAAGATGACGCCTCACTGGCTACATCACGGGCCCGCTTGGCGGTGGGCCCCTCTCGCGACCGGGCACGGCCGCTTTTATATCCAAACACAAAAGAGCACCCATTTGAGATAGGCCACAGGAACGTAGTGCAGCGGTTTATTGGCAACAGCTAGGGCATACAGAAGAGCAGGTAAGTTCGAGCTCCAGTCTTTGACTTGGCCAGACGCGTTTCGAGAATCTTGGTTCTCTTTCTCAATGGCAAACAAAGTCCCGCAATCACCATCTTGCTCATTAGATTCCAGTTATATTCCTGGGACCGCCCATGTGGGCGGAGCCAAAACATTCGGCATTCTGGTCCCAGTAGTATGTTACTCAAGTGAGCGCAATCAAGTGCAGTGCAGTCATTAACAAAATTAATACCCAAGTGGGTTGCCGAACAACCAGCCTTCATCTGCTGTCCATTAATTAGCTGCGGCCCGCTCGTTGCTCCCGATGTAAAGATGACGCCTCACTGGCTACATCACGGGCCCGCTTGGCGGTGGGCCCCTCTCGCGACCGGGCACGGCCGCTTTTATATCCAAACACAAAAGAGCACCCATTTGAGAGAGGCCACAGGAACGTAGTGCAGCGGTTTATTGGCAACAGCTAGGGCATACAGAAGAGCAGGTAAGTTCGAGCTCCAGTCTTTGACTTGGCCAGACGCGTTTCGAGAATCTTGGTTCTCTTTCTCAATGGCAAACAAAGTCCCGCAATCACCATCTTGCTCATTAGATTCCAGTTATATTCCTGGGACCGCCCATGTGGGCGGAGCCAAAACATTCGGCATTCTGGTCCCAGTAGTATGTTACTCAAGTGAGCGCAATCAAGTGCAGTGCAGTCATTAACAAAATTAATACCCAAGTGGGTTGCCGAACAACCAGCCTTCATCTGCTGTCCATTAATTAGCTGCGGCCCGCTCGTTGCTCCCGATGTAAAGATGACGCCTCACTGGCTACATCACGGGCCCGCTTGGCGGTGGGCCCCTCTCGCGACCGGGCACGGCCGCTTTTATATCCAAACACAAAAGAGCACCCATTTGAGAGAGGCCACAGGAACGTAGTGCAGCGGTTTATTGGCAACAGCTAGGGCATACAGAAGAGCAGGTAAGTTCGAGCTCCAGTCTTTGACTTGGCCAGACGCGTTTCGAGAATCTTGGTTCTCTTTCTCAATGGCAAACAAAGTCCCGCAATCACCATCTTGCTCATTAGATTCCAGTTATATTCCTGGGACCGCCCATGTGGGCGGAGCCAAAACATTCGGCATTCTGGTCCCAGTAGTATGTTACTCAAGTGAGCGCAATCAAGTGCAGTGCAGTCATTAACAAAATTAATACCCAAGTGGGTTGCCGAACAACCAGCCTTCATCTGCTGTCCATTAATTAGCTGCGGCCCGCTCGTTGCTCCCGATGTAAAGATGACGCCTCACTGGCTACATCACGGGCCCGCTTGGCGGTGGGCCCCTCTCGCGACCGGGCACGGCCGCTTTTATATCCAAACACAAGAGAGCACCCATTTGAGAGAGGCCACAGGAACGTAGTGCAGCGGTTTATTGGCAACAGCTAGGGCATACAGAAGAGCAGGTAAGTTCGAGCTCCAGTCTTTGACTTGGCCAGACGCGTTTCGAGAATCTTGGTTCTCTTTCTCAATGGCAAACAAAGTCCCGCAATCACCATCTTGCTCATTAGATTCCAGTTATATTCCTGGGACCGCCCATGTGGGCGGAGCCAAAACATTCGGCATTCTGGTGCCAGTAGTATGTTACTCAAGTGAGCGCAATCAAGTGCAGTGCAGTCATTAACAAAATTAATACCCAAGTGGGTTGCCGAACAACCAGCCTTCATCTGCTGTCCATTAATTAGCTGCGGCCCGCTCGTTGCTCCCGATGTAAAGATGACGCCTCACTGGCTACATCACGGGCCCGCTTGGTGGTGGGCCCCTCTCGCGACCGGGCACGGCCGCTTTTATATCCAAACACAAAAGAGCACCCATTTGAGAGAGGCCACAGGAACGTAGTGCAGCGGTTTATTGGCAACAGCTAGGGCATACAGAAGAGCAGGTAAGTTCGAGCTCCAGTCTTTGACTTGGCCAGACGCGTTTCGAGAATCTTGGTTCTCTTTCTCAATGGCAAACAAAGTCCCGCAATCACCATCTTGCTCATTAGATTCCAGTTATATTCCTGGGACCGCCCATGTGGGCGGAGCCAAAACATTCGGCATTCTGGTCCCAGTAGTATGTTACTCAAGTGAGCGCAATCAAGTGCAGTGCAGTCATTAACAAAATTAATACCCAAGTGGGTTGCCGAACAACCAGCCTTCATCTGCTGTCCATTAATTAGCTGCGGCCCGCTCGTTGCTCCCGATGTAAAGATGACGCCTCACTGGCTACATCACGGGCCCGCTTGGCGGTGGGCCCCTCTCGCGACCGGGCACGGCCGCTTTTATATCCAAACACAAAAGAGCACCCATTTGAGAGAGGCCACAGGAACGTAGTGCAGCGGTTTATTGGCAACAGCTAGGGCATACAGAAGAGCAGGTAAGTTCGAGCTCCAGTCTTTGACTTGGCCAGACGCGTTTCGAGAATCTTGGTTCTCTTTCTCAATGGCAAACAAAGTCCCGCAATCACCATCTTGCTCATTAGATTCCAGTTATATTCCTGGGACCGCCCATGTGGGCGGAGCCAAAACATTCGGCATTCTGGTCCCAGTAGTATGTTACTCAAGTGAGCGCAATCAAGTGCAGTGCAGTCATTAACAAAATTAATACCCAAGTGGGTTGCCGAACAACCAGCCTTCATCTGCTGTCCATTAATTAGCTGCGGCCCGCTCGTTGCTCCAGATGTAAAGATGACGCCTCACTGGCTACAATTTTGTTAATGACTGCACTGCACTTGATTGCGCTCACTTGAGTAACATACTACTAGGACCAGAATGCCGAATGTTTTGGCTCCGCCCACATGGGCGGTCCCAGGAATATAACTGGAATCTAATGAGCAAGATGGTGATTGCGGGACTTTGTTTGCCATTGAGAAAGAGAACGAGCGGGCCGCAGCTAATTAATGGACAGCAGATGAAGGCTGGTTTTTCGGCAACCCACTTGGGTATTAATTTTGTTAATGACTGCACTGCACTTGATTGCGCTCACTTGAGTAACATACTACTGGGACCAGAATGCCGAATGTTTTGGCTCCGCCCACATGGGCGGTCCCAGGAATATAACTGGAATCTAATGAGCAAGATGGTGATTGCGGGACTTTGTTTGCCATTGAGAAAGAGAACCAAGATTCTCGAAACGCGTCTGGCCAAGTCAAAGACTGGAGCTCGAACTTACCTGCTCTTCTGTATGCCCTAGCTGTTGCCAATAAACCGCTGCACTACGTTCCTGTGGCCTCTCTCAAATGGGTGCTCTTTTGTGTTTGGATATATATATATATATATATATGTTTCCAATGATTCCCTCATCCAATGAGGTGGAGTTTTGTGATTTAAAAGTGCATTGTTGGTGGTGTTTCAAATGCTATGCGAGCTGGAAGAAGGCTAAACGCCGAAACGCGTCCTCGCGGAATAAAGTCATTAAGAAACCTCGAGTGTGCATGGAATTTCCTTTGGAAGATGGGAGCGTAATTTTTAACACCACCGTGTATCTGTGCACCCTCCTCTAAGAGTGCCGTTGTGGCCTCATGGTGAAACAAGGAGCGGAATGTGTAAGAGGCTGTTGGCACCGCCATGACAGATGGAGAGCACAATCGTCGATAAAAGTCGGCAATTATGTATAATGCTGGAGCAGCGCCATATGACTGACACCTGCGATATGTGTTTCAAAACTGCCGTGGTATGGCGAGGGGAGATAATTTGAAACATGCAAGCAGCAATGATGCACCTTTGGAGTAAAGGGAGAACTGCTTGAAACTTACCCATTTTGGAAATATTCACGGCGAGTGCGCCGCAGTGGGAAGGTTCATTTTCATACAGATGGGGATTCTTTACAAGGTGATGCCCCTACTGAATGGCTGAGAGGTCCACATCTCGGATCTAAGGGAACTGGACATCTGTCTGGAAGCCTTGAACTGCAGTCCTCTCTTTGTTTCCAATGATTCCTTCATCCAATGAGGTGGAGTTTTGTGATTTAAAAGTGCATTGTTGGTGGTGTTTCAAATGCTATGCGAGCTGGAAGAAGGCTAAACGCGGAAACGCGATAGCCAGCAGGTATATATAGTTAGGATTGTTTTCCATAGGGAAATCGCAACATTCTGTTGGGAATAACTTTGGCGCCGGTTGAGGAATCTTCCTGAAATTTTCCTTAACTTTGTTTCGCGGCGCTCCGCTCCTTCTCTGAAAGTTTGGGGGGGATTCGTCAAGCGGGGGCCGAGATAAAAGGGGGGTCCCAAAACGTGTTTTCCCCATGTTAATTTCCATAGGCCGGTTGGACTCACTTTTAGCCAGAACGGCTGAATGGTTTTCCACCAAACTTGGCAAAATTGTAGGGACTGGTAGCCCGATGTGCCTTTGCTATGTCTCAAGATATGTGCTCCAGTGGTTTTTACGAAAATTAACTTTGAAAAAATATATATTGGGCTACATTGGGCTATATATATGTTAGAGCCCAAATGTAGCCCAATGTAGCCCAATGTAGCCCAAAGATGGCCACCAGAGACAAAAAAAACAAATGTAGCCCAAATATCAGCCAGATGTAGCCCAACTATAGCCCAATGACAGAATGTCCCAGAGTGTTCTAAAGAACAACTAGAGCGCTAACAGTCTTACTTATGACAAAAGTATGGCACACCTGAAGTCATCTTGATTGGAATAAAGTGTTAACACTTAAAACATTTAATTTGCAAAGGAACAAAATGAGGGGGTTCATTTTGCCATAGAAATTATGATTAGTGCTGCAGAAAGAAAAATTAGGGCACATTTTGAGTGACTTCTCAAATCCTCTTATATTTCATAAAAAAAATTCTGATATGCAGTCTCCCAAGATGGCCACCAGAGACAAAAGAGCCCAAATGTAGCCCAAATATCAGCCAGATGTAGCCCAACTATAGCCCAATGACAGAATGTCCCAGAGTGTTCTAAAGAACAACTAGAACGCTAACAGTCTTACTTATGACAAAAGTATGGCACACCTGAAGTCATCTTGATTGGAATAAAGTGGTAACACTTAATACATTTAATTTGAAAAGGAACAAAATGAGGGGTTTCATTTTGCCATAGAAATGTTATTACCTACTGGCAATAGCCAGTAGGTATATATAGTTAGGATTGTTTTCCATAGGGAAATCACAACATTCTATTGGGAATAACTTTGGCGCCGGTTGAGGAATCTTCCTGAAATTATCCTTAACTTTGCCTCGCGGCGCTCCGCTCCTTCCCTGAAAGTTTGGGGGGGATTCGTCAAGCGGGGGCCGAGATAAAGGGGGGGTCCCAAAACGTGTTTTCCCCATGTTAATTTCCATCGGGCGGTTGGACTCACTTTTAGCCCGAACGGCTGAATGGTTTTCCACCAAACTTGGCAAAATTGTAGGGACTGGTAGCCCGATGTGCCTTTGCTATGTCTCAAGATATGTGCTCCAGTGGTTTTTACGAAAATTACCTTTGAAAAAATATATATTGGGCTACATTGGGCTATATATATGTTAGAGCCCAAATGTAGCCCAATGTAGCCCAATGTAGCCCAAAGATGGCCACCAGAGACAAAAAAAACAAATGTAGCCCAAATATCAGCCAGATGTAGCCCAACTATAGCCCAATGACAGAATGTCCCAGAATGTTCTAAAGAACAACTAGAGCGCTAACAGTCTTACTTATGACAAAAGTATGGCACACCTGAAGTCATCTTGATTGGAATAAAGTGCTAACACTTAAAACATTTAATTTGCAAAGGAACAAAATGAGGGGGTTCATTTTGCCATAGAAATTATGATTAGTGCTGAAGAAAGAAAAATTAGGGCACATTTTGAGTGACTTCTCAAATCCTCTTATATTTCATGAAAAAAATTCTGATATGCAGTCTCCCAAGATGGGCACCAGAGACAAAAGAGCCCAAATGTAGGCCAAATATCAGCCAGATGTAGCCCAACTATAGCCCAATGACAGAATGTCCCAGAGTGTTCTAAAGAACAACTAGATCGCTAACAGTCTTACTTATGACAAAAGTATGGCACACCTGAAATCATCTTGATTAGAATAAAGTGGTAACACCTAATACATTTAATTTGAAAAGGAACAAAATGAGGGGTTTCATTTTGCCATAGAAATTTTATATATATATATATTCACTTAAAAAACCATAGGTCACACACGAGCTATAGTTAGGAATTAGCATTTAAAAAACCTTTGAAATTCACTGAAAAAACCATAGGTTTCACACCAGTTATAGTTAGCTGGAAATTTTACTCGCATAAAACCATTGAAATTCCCACGTTATAGTTAGTTGGACTCACTATAACTTGCACGTCTGCAATGCACTGCTGATGACGTCACATATTACATCACTCATGCATATATTTAAATATTTAAACATTACTCGCTAATATATGTATTCACTAAGATGCACTTAATAAGCCAGTTAACCAATCGATTTTTTTTTTAAAAATACTGAAAAAAACCATAGGTTTCAGGCCTTATATAGTTAGGAATTAGCATTTAAAAAACCTTTGAAATTTACTGAAAAAACCATAGGTTTCAGGCCTTATATAGTTAGGAATTAGCATTTAAAAAACCTTTGAAATTCACTGAAAAAACCATAGGTTTCAGGCCTTATATAGTTAGGAATCAGCATTTAAAAAACCTTTGAAATTCACTGAAAAAACCATAGGTTTCAGGCCTTATATAGTTAGGAATTAGCGTTTAAAAACACCTTTGAAATTCACTGAAAAAAACATAGGTTTCAGGAGTTATATAGTTAGGAATTAATTTTTAAAAAACCTTTGAAATTCACTCAAAAAACTATAAGTTTTAGTGGTGTTATAGTTAGCTGGACATTTTACTCATACAAAACCAATGAAATTGCTCCTATACAGTTAGTTGTACTAACTATATTTCGCGCACCCGCAATCCACTGCTGATGATGTCACATATTAGATCATTCATGACATGGTCTGTGACATCACTGATGACATCTCAAATGACATCACTGATGACATCACTGATGACATCATCCACGTGAAATCACATACACCTTTTCATACACTATTACAATTTTTCATCACTGTTTGTAAAATACAGAGTATCATATTTAAATCCATTGTCACAGCAATACAAGTATCTAAAAATCCACTCAGTGATTCATAGATGTATACACACATCTAATCACTTACCTATGGATTCACTCATACATGCTGTCAATGAACAATAGAACACTATCAAAAATACTTATACATCTATATCGACATTAAACAACAGCACGCATCCTATTCACATATGAAGTCATCCTACTCACTTATGCAAACAATGGATCATACTTACATATTTACTTAGTAAAACACTTATACAAACACCACTTCTTCTATTCATTTAGATAGTAAGTCATACTTGGTGAATTATAAAATCATTATTACAAGTATACAGTTATCCATACAGTCACTCACACAATCATTGTGTCTTATGTATACTTATTTATATACAACAACTGACACATACACTGCCTTTTATTTTTCTAGATTCCCTCACCCAAACTGTTAGAACATGTAGTTTTAACTTCATATATCTACTGAATCAACTATTCACACATCTTTGGACAGTCACACCCCCCCCACCGAACCACACACACTTTAACACTCCCATACAAATACTCAGTTAACTAATCAATAACTAATATAGACTTCAACTAACTATATAGGAGCAATTTCATTGGTTTTGTATGAGTAAAATGTCCAGCTAACTATAACACCACTAAAACTTATAGTTTTTTGAGTGAATTTCAAAGGTTTTTTAAAAACTAATTCCTAACTATATAACTCCTAAAACCTATGTTTTTTTCAGAGAATTTCAAAGGTTTTTTAAATGCTAATTCCTAACTATATAAGGCCTGAAACCTATGTTTTTTTCAGTGAATATATATACATATATATATATTCACTGAAAAAACCATAGGTTTCAGGCCTTATATAGTTAGGAATTAGCATTTAAAAAACCTTTGAAATTCTCTGAAAAAAACATAGGTTTTAGGAGTTATATAGTTAGGAATTAGTTTTTAAAAAACCTTTGAAATTCACTCAAAAAACTATAAGTTTTAGTGGTGTTATAGTTAGCTGGACATTTTACTCATACAAAACCAATGAAATTGCTCCTATATAGTTAGTTGTACTAACTATATTTCGCGCACCCGCAATCCACTGCTGATGATGTCACATATTAGATCAATCATGACATGGTCAGTGTCATCACTGATGACATCTCAAATGACATCACTGATGACATCACTGATGACATCATCCAGTGAATGTGGATTGCTTCGTTATTTAAATATGCATTATATATATAGCAATTTACATTGAAGAATGAGTGGATATATCTAAATAAATATTTGGATGGAGGATTTAGTAGCAGTGTAATTGACTGTTTACTTGACTGTCTCACTAAATATAGTGGATAGTGACTAAACTGTGTGAATATCTGTATCACTTTGTCAGTTGTTGTGTAAACTGATTCTACAGTTGGTTACTAGCTATGTGAAAGTCTATATTAGTTATTGATTAGTTAACTGAGTATTTGTATGGGAGTGTGAAAGTGTGTGTGGTTCGGTGGGGGGGTGTGACTGTCCAAAGATGTGTGAATAGTTGATTCAGTAGATATATGAAGTTAAAACTACATGTTCTAACAGTTTGGGTGAGGGAATCTCTTTATGGGTGTGGTGATGAGAAAATATATTTCTCAAAGGTACAGGTCCAACAAACTAGAAAAATAAAAGGCAGTGTATGTGTCAGTTGTTGTATATAAATAAGTATACATAAGACACAATGATTGTGTGAGTGACTGTATGGATAACTGTATACTTGTAATGATGATTTTATAATTCACTAAGTATGACTTACTATCTAAATGAATAGAAGAAGTGGTGTTTGTATAAGTGTTTTGCTAAGTAAATATGTAAGTATGATCCATTGTTTGCATAAGTGAGTAGGATGACTTCATATGTGAATAGGATCCGTGCTGTTGTTTAATGTCGATATAGATGTATAAGTATTTTTGATAGTGTTCTATTGTTCATTGAAAGCATGTATGAGTGAATCCATAGGTAAGTAATTAGATGTGTGTATACATCTATGAAACACTGGGTGGATTTTTAGATACTTGTGTTACTTGCTGTGACAATGGATTTAAATATGATACTCTGTATTTTACAAACAGTGATGAAAAATTGTAATAGTGTATGAAAAGGTGCATGTGATTGTCACGTGGATGATGTCATCAGTGATGTAATCAGTGATGTCATTTGAGATGTCATCAGTGATGTCACTGACCATGTCATGAATGATCTAATATGTGACATCATCAGCAGTGGATTGCGGGTGCGCGAAATATAATTAGTACAACTAACTATATAGGAGCAATTTCATTGGTTTTGTATGAGTAAAATGTCCAGCTAACTATAACACCACTAAAACGTATAGTTTTTTCAGTGAATTTCAAAGTTTTTTTAAAAACTAATTCCTAACTATATAACTCCTGAAACCTATGGTTTTTTCAGTGAATTTCAAAGGTTTTTTTACATGCTAATTCCTAACTATATAAGGCCTGAAACCTATGGTTTTTTCAGTGAATTTCAAAGGTTTTTTAAATGCTGATTCCTAACTATATTAGGCCTGAAACCTATGGTTTTTCAGTGAATTTCAAAGGTTTTTTAAATGCTGATTCCTAACTATAACTGGTGTGTAACCTATGGTTTTTTCAGTGAATATATATATATATATATAAAATTTCTATGGCAAAATGAAACCCCTCATTTTGTTCCTTTTCAAATTAAATGTATTAAGTGTTACCACTTTATTCCAATCAAGATGACTTCAGGTGTGCCATACTTTTGTCATAAGTAAGACTGTTAGCGTTCTAGTTGTTCTTTAGAACACTCTGGGACATTCTGTCATTGGGCTATAGTTGGGGTACATCTGGCTGATATTTGGGCTACATTTGGGCTCTTTTGTCTCTGGTGGCCATCTTGGGAGACTGCATATCAGAATTTTTTTAATGAAATATAAGAGGATTTGAGAAGTCACTCAAAATGTGCCCTAATTTTTCTTTCTTCAGCACTAATCATAATTCCTATGGCAAAATTAACCCCCTCATTTTGTTCCTTTGCAAATTAAATGTTTTAAGTGTTAACACTTTATTCCAATCTAGATGACTTCAGGTGTGCCATACTTTTGTCATAAGTAAGACTGTTAGCGCTCTAGTTGTTCTTTAGAACACTCTGGGACATTCTGTCATTGGGCTATAGTTGGGCTACATCTGGCTGATATTTGGGCTACATTTGTTTTTTTTTTATCTCTGGTGGCCATCTTTGGGCTACATTGGGCTACATTGGGCTACATTGGGCTACATTTGGGCTCTAACATATATATAGCCCAATGTAGCCAAATATATATTTTTTCAAAGTTAATTTTCGTAAAAACCACTGGAGCACATATCTTGAGACATAGCAAAGGCACATCGGGCTACCAGTCCCTACAATGTTGCCAAGTTTGGTGGAAAACCATTCAGCCGTTCGGGCTAAAAGTGAGTCCAACCGCCCTATGGAAATTAACATGGGGAAAACACGTTTTGGGACCCCCCCCTTTATCTCGGTCCCCCCTTGACGAATCCCCCCCAAACTTTTAGGGAAGGAGCCGAGCGCCGCAAGGCAAAGTTAAGGAAAATTTCAGGAAGATTCCTCAACCGGCGCCAAAGTTATTCCCAATAGAATGTTGCGATTTCCCTATGGAAAACAATCCTAACTATATATACCTACTGGCTATCGCCAGTAGGTAATATATATATATATATCTGCTCAAAAGGTCCCAAACCGCAATACTGCGGAAATAAGGTAGCAGCACTCGCAGGGTTGTATTCACAATATTTATTAAACAAGAACGCGCTTTCGGCACTCGGCCTTCTTCAGTAATGAATCAAAGTCGCGGCAAACAACCGCCATTTAAAACCATCACATGTCATATCAACATAGAGGTAGGACTCAATGACGAAAGTATAGTCGCCATGTTGGAGTGGGTCATTCAAACATTACATTGTGTGTACTCAATAGAAACGCCTTCAACATATAGTCTAAATCAAGGACCTTCTCACACAATAATGCAAACCACTGGTATGTCGCCCTGAATGGGCACACCCGCATCATAATGCAAACGTATCTGTTATATACATTACTGTCTGCACTCAGACTCGCACCTCCGGTGCTGTTATACTGCCCAGGATGGGCCATTATCCCCTCCCTACGGATATGTAAACAATACATTACATCAATCAATAAAAATCATGTCACAAATCAAATGCGTCATAAAAAGAGGCAAAGTTCTTAATTACCATTTAGAAATCATCCACCAAATGCATTCTTTCAATCATATTAAATGAACTCCCAAATCCTCATGCATGTTTAGACCCATAGGCATTTTGCTTTGCAGATCGATTATATATCGCGACTCAAGTCGTCTAAGTTTCTGTAGCCTGTATCCCCCTCTCTCACTTGAGGGGACAGAATCTAGACAAAAATATGACAACAGATCCCTGTTACGTGCCTGTTCCTTGTCAAAATGTCTAGCCACAGGGTAACTTACATCCGCATTCTGGATCGCTCTCTGGTGCTCTAGATTTCTTAATTTCACTGGATTAGTAGTACTGCCGACATACCTCCTGCCACAAGGAGATGTCAAGCAATACACAACATACGGCGTAGTACACGTGAGGAATTTTTGTATTCTTCTGGGTTTCTCAACCCCTGGAACTTTGTAATGTACAGTACGCTTGCTTCCTTTACACGCCTTGCAGCGACCGCAAGGAAAGAAGCCTTTCATGGGTTCTAACTTAGGTTTGGGTTTGAACTCTTCATGGTGACTGTGTACTAGGTAATCTTTAAGAGCCCTAGCTTTCCTGAAAGTCACCAACGGGTAAGAGGGTAAGTCTTTCTTTATAACACTGTCTGTCATAAGAATATTCCAATGCTTACGCATAATACGTTTGAGATCAGAAGCATTGCTAGAGTAGGTCGTTATGAGTCTAAACTCCCCACCTCCTGTTTTTACTTTTTTGTTTTCTAGCAGCGTTTATCTCTCTAGCTTGCTCACCTTGCTCCAAGCCTGTCTGAGTACCCCATCTTTGTACCCTCTTGCTTTGAACCTTTGTATGCTGCTGCCCGCAGCTTTGCGGAATTCCTGTTCGTTAGTATTGTTCCTCTTAATCCGGAGCAGTTCCCCGTAAGTTATACTGTTGACTAGACTAGTTGGGTGACTACTGGTCGCATATAGAGTGGAATTCCCAGCGGTCACCTTACCAAAAAGTCTAGTTTGCAAACTGTAGTTCTAAATTAACACTGTCAAATCTAAGTAATTCACTTCTGTTTGGCTTACTTCTCCTGAGAACCTAAGGTTGTTATAATTGGTATTTAATACTTCAATATATTCCTTGGCCAATTCGACTGACCCCTCCATGATTATAAAGAGGTCGTCGATATAACGGTACCAGCCCCTCACGAGGTCGTTCCATTTCTTGTTTGCGGGTGACCAGGCCACCTGCTCCTCCCACCACCCCACGAAAAGATTCGCGAAGCTGGGGGCGGAGCAGGTACCCATCGCCACTCCCGTCAGCTGTTTAAATAACTCCTTGCCAAAAAGAAAAATATTGTTATTCAGACAGAATTGCATAAATTCAAGCAGCATCTTATTATGCTGGAAATATTTTAGTGGTCTACTCTGAAGGAACCATGAAATAGCTAGCAGCCCATCCTCATGCCCTATGCAAGTATACAAGCCGGTGATATCAATGACCAACATAGTGTACCCTTCTCGCCATTCAATGTTGTTAATACAGTTCAAAAAGTGTTTGGTGTCTTTCAAATATGATTTCAGATTTACCACATGTGGGGAAAGAAAAGAGTCCATATATATATAGACAGATGTTCTGTGAGGCTGCCTTGCGAGGCTACAATAGGTCTACCCGGAGGATTCACCAGGTCCTTATGCACCTTGGGTAGGTAGTAAAATGTTGGAGTTACTGGATTAAGGCATCTCAAAAAAAGGTGTTCATCACAGTTCAACATATCTCTATTATACCATTTAAAGATCATATCATGGTATTCTTTGATACTGATGTTATAAGTAGATTCTGTTACTCTAGTATATGTGGTAGAGTCGTTAAGTTGTTGTAACGCTTCTTTTTCATAATGTGCTTTAGTGAGCAAAACAATGTTCCCTCCCTTGTCCGAGGGTTTGCATACCAAAGAAGAGTCCTCACATAACTTTTTGAGTGCCAAATGCTGTTTATTGGAGAAATTTTGATTCTCATGTTTAAATTTCATCGTACTCCTTAATTTCCGCAAGTCTTGGATCACAGCCTCCGAGAAAGTGTCTATAGCATCAGTTCCCATTACAGGCATGAAAGTAGAAGTAGGTTTGAAAGATGTAGCACCACCTTTTTGCTGCACTTCCATTTCTGTCACTAATTGTGTATTTCTCAAATTGGTTTCTTAGTCCTCGTTAACCTCAAGCCTCAGTTCTTCCAAAGATCTAATGTCAGCCAGATCTCTGCAGGCAAATATACCCTCCCCTGTACTACCAACAGCCGTTGGTTTCCCCAGTGGAGGTTTCAATTTAAAGTATTTATATAGTTTTAGTTTGCGGGTGAATTTAAAGAGGTCTATCCGTGTTTGAGTGAACTCTAAGTTTTTTTGTGGGCAAAACGTGAGTCCAAGCTTGAGGATGTTTTGCTCTTCATCAGTAAGCATTTTCGATGTCAGATTGATTATGGTTAAATTGTCCGTTGCTTCTACACCTTCTTCTTGTAGAAGTTCTTCCTGCTCCTGGTTAAGGGTGGCGAGCTTACGATGTTGGCGGCTCCAGCCCCCCCTCCTCGTCTTCCTCTTGCTCCTCTTTTTTCTGGGGGTTTGCCCCTCCCCCCCTGGAGTTGTTGTTTCCGCATAACATGATACTCCTCGTGAAAAGCCGACGGCTCAGGTGGACCATCTTGGCCGTCTTCGATTGACACTTCATCTCCCATGACGGAAGAATCTGAGGTTTCTGGAACTGTGGCAGTTACTTCAGGTTTCTTCTTTCTCAATTCCTTCCTGGGAATATCATATTTTTTGGAGAAGGTAAGCACCCTTCCCCTGCTATAATCCCTCTCGTTTCTTTCAAATTTTTCTTCTTTTCTTTGTTTAATCTTTTCTTCATAATTCTTTAAACGTTTTTTCATTGCCTCCCGTTTTTCCTCTAATTTTAATTGATCTTCTTCTTTAGATAGGTCATGTTCAATATCTTTAATTTGTGCAAGAGCCTTATCCCGGTCGCTCCAGGCAAAACGCACTAAAATCATCAGACTCCCCTTGCAAGATTGGGCAGTGTGTTCAGCCCATGCATCAAGTAGCAGAGGGTCTGGGTTCTCGTATGCCGGTATCATGTAGATCCTAAGTCCTCTGGGTACACAATCAACGTCAATGTAATTCTGGAGAGAGGTGGCCTCCCACCATTTTCTAATCTCTCTCTCGTACAGACGTTCCAGAGTCATCAATTTGGCATTCAAACCCGTTGCGTTATTACTCATAGCTCCCGGCGCTCCTTCTTGTATATCAGCAGTTTTGCTTTTGTTTTTGAACATGCCCTGCTCTGCTTTACGCCGCTCCATTTCGCAAAACATGACTTCAGTTCGTAGTTACAGCCGCAACTACGGTATCAGTATTGTGAACCCTGTCGCCAACAACAATATGACAGTTCGGTTATAGAAGGTGACATTCGGAGGATCCCTTATCCGTGTTGCCTTCAATCGCCAGTCAGTTTCAATCCATCCGGAGGGCGATAGGCACCATGTGGGGCTCCGCTGTTAAATCCAAAATTGCCAAAGTTGTGGTGCGGCTGGAATTTGTATTACTGCTCCAATTACACCTGCCTGCCGCACTCAGGGGCTGCTGCCTGCTTGTCGGGGGTGCACCCGACATCAATATCTGCTCAAAAGGTCCCAAACCGCAATCCTGCGGAAATAAGGTAGCAGCACTCGCAGGGTTGTAGTGTTACATTGTCTGTACTCAATAGAAACGCCTTCAACATATAGTCTAAATCAAGGACCTTCTCACACAATAATGCAAACCACTGGTATGTCGCCCTGAATGGGCACACCCGCATCATAATGCAAACGTATCTGTTATATACATTACTGTCTGCACTCAGACTCGCACCTCCGGTGCTGTTATACTGCCCAGGATGGGCCATTATCCCCTCCCTACGGATATGTAAACAATACATTACATCAATCAATAAAAATCATGTCACAAATCAAATGCGTCATAAAAAGAGGCAAAGTTCTTAATTACCATTTAGAAATCATCCACCAAATACATTCTTTCAATCATATTAAATGAACTCCCAAATCCTCATGCATGTTTAGACCCATAGGCATTTTGCTTTGCAGATCGATTATATATCGCGACTCAAGTCGTCTACGTTTCTGTAGCCTGTCTCCCCCTCTCTCACTTGAGGGGACAGAATCTAGACAAAAATATGACAACAGATCCCTGTTACGTGCATGTTCCTTGTCAAAATGTCTAGCCACAGGGTAACTTACATCCGCATTCTGGATCGCTCTCTGGTGCTCTAGAATTCTTAATTTCACTGGATTAGTGGTACTGCCGACATACCTCCTGCCACAAGGACATGTCAAGCAATACACAACATACGGCGTAGTACACGTGAGGAATTTTTGTATTCTTCTGGGTTTCTCAACCCCTGGAACTTTGTAATGTACAGTACGCTTGCTTCCTTTACACGCCTTGCAGCGACCGCAAGGAAAGAAGCCTTTCATGGGTTCTAACTTAGGTTTGGGTTTCAACTCTTCATGGTGACTGTGTACTAGGTAATCTTTAAGAGCCCTAGCTTTCCTGAAAGTCACCCGCGGGTAAGAGGGTAAGTCTTTCTTTATAACACTGTCTGTCATAAGAATATTCCAATGCTTACGCATAATACGTTTGAGATCAGAAGCATTGCTAGAGTAGGTCGTTATGTGTCTAAACTCCCCACCTCCTGTTTTTACTTTTTTGTTTTCTAGCAGCGTTTTTCTCTCTAGCTTGCTCACCTTGCTCCAAGCCTGTCTGAGTACCCCATCTTTGTACCCTCTTGCTTTGAACCTTTGTATGCTGCTGCCCGCAGCTTTGCGGAATTCCTGTTCGTTAGTATTGTTCCTCTTAATCCGGAGCAGTTCCCCGTAAGGTATACTGTTGACTAGACTAGTTGGGTGACTACTGGTCGCATATAGAGTGGAATTCCCAGCGGTCACCTTACGAAAAAGTCTAGTTTGCAAACTGTCGTTCTCAATGAACACTGTCAAATCTAAGTAATTCACTTCTGTTTGGCTTACTTCTCCTGAGAACCTAAGGTTGTTATAATTGGTATTTAATACTTCAATATGTTCCTTGGCCAATTCGACTGACCCCTCCATGATTATAAAGAGGTCGTCGATATAACGGTACCGCCCCTCACGAGGTCGTTCCATTTCTTGTTTGCGGGTGACCAGTCCACCTGCTCCTCCCACCACCCCACGAAAAGATTCGCAAAGCTGGGGGCGGAGCAGGTACCCATCGCCACTCCCGTCAGCTGTTTAAATAACTCCTTGCCAAAAAGAAAAATATTGTTATTCAGACAGAATTGCATAAATTCAAGCAGCATCTTATTATGCTCGAAATATTTTACTGGTCTACTCTCAAGGAACCATGAAATAGCTAGCAGCCCATCCTCATGCCCTATGCAAGTATACAAGCCGGTGATATCAATGACCAACATAGTGTACCCTTCTCGCCATTCAATGTTGTTAATACAGTTCAAAAAGTGTTTGGTGTCTTTCAAATATGATTTCAGATTTACCACATGTGGGGAAAGAAAAGAGTCTATATATATAGACAGATGTTCTGTGAGGCTGCCTTGCGAGGCTACAATAGGTCTACCCGGAGGGTTCACCAGGTCCTTATGCACCTTGGGTAGGTAGTAAAATGTTGGAGTTACTGGATTAAGGCATCTCAAAAAAAGGTGTTCATCACAGTTCAACATATCTCTATTATACCATTTAAAGATCATATCATGGTATTCTTTGATACTGATGTTATAAGTAGATTCTGTTACTCTAGTATATGTGGTAGAGTCGTTAAGTTGTCGTAACGCTTCTTTTTCATAATGTGCTTTAGTGAGCAAAACAATGTTCCCTCCCTTGTCCGAGGGTTTGCATACCAAAGAAGAGTCCTCACATAACTTTTTGAGTGCCAAATGCTGTTTATTGGAGAAATTTTGATTCTCATGTTTAAATTTCATCTTACTCCTTAATTTCCGCAAGTCTTGGATCACAGCCTCCGAGAAAGTGTCTATAGCATCAGGTACCATTACAGGCATGAAAGTAGAAGTAGGTTTGAAAGATGTAGCGCCACCTTTTTGCTGCACTTCCATTTCTGTCACTAATTGTGTATTTCTCAAATTGGTATCTTCGTCCTCGTTCACCTCAAGCCTCAGTTCTTCCAAAGATCTAATGTCAGCCAGATCTCTGCAGGTCAATATACCCTCCCCTGTACTACCAACAGCCGTTGGTTTCCCCGGTGGAGGTTTCAATTTAAAGTATTTATATAGTTTTAGTTTTCGGGTGAATTTAAAGAGGTCTATCCGTGTTTGAGTGAACTCTAAGTTTTTTTGTGGGCAAAACGTGAGTCCAAGCTTGAGGATGTTTTGCTCTTCATCAGTAAGAATTTTCGATGTCAGATTGATTATGGTTAAATTGTCCGTTGCTTCTACACCTTCTTCTTGTAGAAGTTCTTCCTGCTCCTGGTTAAGGGTGGCGAGCCTACGATGTTGGCGGCTCCAGCCCCCCCTCCTCGTCTTCCTCTTGCTCCTCTTTTTTCTGGGGGTTTGCCCCTCCCCCCCTGGAGTTGTTGTTTCCGCATAACATGATACTCCTCGTGAAAAGCCGACGGCTCAGGTGGACCATCTTGGCCGTCTTCGCTTGACACTTCATCTCCTGTGACGGAAGAATCTGAGGTTTCTGGAACTGTGGCAGTTACTTCAGGTTTCTTCTTTCTCAATTCCTTCCTGGGATTATCATATTTTTTGGAGAAGGTAAGCACCCTTCCCCTGCTATAATCCCTCTCGTCTCTTTCAAATTTTTCTTCTTTTCTTTGTTTAATCTTTTCTTCATAATTCTTTAAACGTTTTTTCATTGCCTCCCGTTTTTCCTCTAATTTTAATTGATCTTCTTCTTTAGATAGGTCATGTTCAATATCTTTAATTTGTGCAAGAGCCTTATCCCGGTCGCTCCAGGCAAAACGCACTAAAATCATCAGACTCCCCTTGCAAGATTGGGCAGTGTGTTCAGCCCATGCATCAAGTAGCAGAGGGTCTGGGTTCTCGTATGCCGGTATCGTGTAGATCCTAAGTCCTCTGGGTACACGATCAACGTCAATGTAATTACCAGTGGTTTGCATTATTGTGTGAGAAGGTCCTTGATTTAGACTATATGTTGAAGGTGTTTCTATTGAGTACACACAATGTAATGTTTGAATGACCCACTCCAACATGGCGACTATACTTTCGTCATTGAGTCCTACCTCTATGTTGATATGACATGTGATGGTTTTAAATGGCGGTTGTTTGCCGCGACTTTGATTCATTACTGAAGAAGGCTGAGTGCCGAAAGCGCGTTCTTGTTTAATAAATATTGTGAATACAACCCTGCGAGTGCTGCTACCTTATTTCCGCAGGATTGCGGTTTGAGACCTTTTGAGCAGATATTGATGTCGGGTACACCCCCGACAAGCAGGCACCAGCCTCTGAGTGCGGCAGGTGTCGTGTATTTCTATAGGTTCTGAATCAGTCCCCCTATTCCTGACCCTATTCTGGTTAAACTAACTATCAAGTTAACTAATAGTCAGCCCATGAGGCAAGAAAACCCCCATGATGCAGATACCGTTATCTGACGCAGTCACACTACGGCACAGGAACGTGTTATCTGATTAGGTCATAACGCTTGAGATCTAATTAGACAAGCGACATTCCTCCAGCCCCTGATAAGGCATACGACGTTCTCATAACAAATCAAACCTATGACAACCTGGATAATCCGTGCGGCCATTGTTTTGATTTCATAGAGAACTTTAGTAAAGAATGTGCTAACGAGCAAGTCGTATGACATCTTTATTGACGTATCTATGTCCATCCTTACGTCAATCTCGGCACCTTTAAGGTATAAATATTGCCGACCTTACCCTATGCAAACAGACGCGTGGTGACAAGACGGAGCAGCCATACTTGCCGAAGCCGAGAGCAGAAGCAGACCCCGCTGGCAGCAGCCCCGCCTTCCTGACGCGCTGAGAGACGCGCTGCTATCTCAAGCCGAGAGACCCAGCACCGGCGCTTTCGGGCAGCCCTCGCAGGCAGCCTGGAATATCGAGAGCAGAGAAAGAGATACCATTCCTCATCCATCTTAACTTCCAGGTACAGAACTGAATAACCCCTCTCAGAGAATTCTTTAGTTATTCACTTGGCAAAAACAAACTTAACTTAAACTGTAACTTTCTATTCCCGCCCACGCATTAGACTTAGGTCAGGTACACGGGGTAGGCGTATTTAGAAACACCAGTTGAGCACGTTTAGTCAAAATGTATATGTGTATGTAAATATATTTTAATCATTTTAAACATCATATGGCTCAGAAACCATATCAATGTTTTTACAGTATTATTTTATACTATTGCTTTTAATGTATGCACTTTACTTAACTATAAGTATTGCAATAATATCGATCCATTTCTCTTGTACGAGAAAAGAGACTGATCAATAAATAACACCTTTTTATTGAACACGCCCGTCTCTTCCTTTTCTCTACATTCTGATGAGACTAAGAATGCACGTACTGACTGAGTAAAATAATTGCCTTATGCTCACACGACTCTCGAGATTGACTCTTGATTAGGGGAGAGCAAAGTTGTCATGTTCTATGGTTGTCAGAAACTAAATCCCTTCTTGTCTAATCAGGGGAGTTAATTCCTTCCTTGAACATTCGAGAAAGTTTCTAGCGAACTCTGAGCTTAGCTGGCAAACCCAAAAATTAAGTCTAGTATCGACAGTAGTAGACCTAGTTAACGTCTGGCCTAGGTCTTTACTGCTGTAGGTACTATTCCAATGCGCAGAGCCTATTGGGAAAATAGGAGCTACACTACATGGCGCCCAACGCGTTTGGAAAGGGCGATAAAACTAACGTAAGACATTTAGAGTAACTCAGTCGTGCTTTCTCACTCAGACCCCTTTTCCCAAATACTCCAAAGACGTCTGGAGTGGGTGAAAGGTTATATCCTCCAAAACCTCGCAGGAGGGAACTCCTATGTATGGTTCTTGGTCAAGTCAACGTTGAAGGATAAACAGTTCCAAAATATTGTGCATCTAATCTTTGTTCCATAAAGAAACCTGATCTGCAAACAAACATAATACCATCCTGTCTGTAAAATGGCAGAGAGTGATGATGAAAGAGAGGCAGTTAGATTAGCAACTGAACTCGCAGATGCTGATGCTACCATGCAAGCAGCAGACCCGAATATAACACTCATTCCGGTCATTAAAAGGAGATCTATAACCTTAAAACTTATAGAAAATGGACTGACACCTAGAGGTGGCACAGTCATATTCGTAATTGAGGCACACGAATATCGGCAGACAGAGGTATACTATTCATGGATACATTTTCCGGCAGCAAATGCTGTAACAAAGTACTTCCACTATTACAAAGTAGAGGAACCTCCTGAAACATACACTCCTTTCGAGGAGGTGGAAGTACCACTCAAATTCCAAGAGCATTTGCTCTTATTTGATGGCGCCCTAATACATAACAATCACATTACAAGGCTCGGTCCTTTAGGAAGACCAGGAGCAACGTGGCCGGTCTTAGCCGGATACACACCACATCCAGACATCGAAAGAATGCCTGCAGCAGAGCTGTTAATACAGCTAAAACAACTACTAAAAATTCATAGACAATTAGTTCAGTATGTAATGCGGACTTCAACAATTCAGCCAGCGATTAAACTTCCACAGCTGACCCCTCACCAGGGGAACACAAATAAAATTACACCAAAGAACATCCAATCCTGCCTAGGTAAAGTTCCAGCTAAACGGGAACAGATACCATTCTGGTTGGCACAGAAAATTACCCAAATAGAGGCGGTGTTTCCTGACACCACCCCATTAGAAAAACACAGGATTCTGACTATATGTCTCCCAATGGGAATCGCACCACACATTGAGGACTGTGACACTTGGGGTACAGTCTTTGCTTCCATCTACACAAAAACGCACGGTGTTCCATCCATTTCGGTAATACCAGATGTGCTAAAACAAATTCAAGATGAATACGGTCCAGAACCTGCTTTAACTCTTGGTATGAAATTACTGAAAGACTTCAAGCAGGTCTCGGCTATATTACTAGCCAACATAAAAGGTGAAGCAGCAAACGTGGCGATCCGCCAGAGGTTAAAAGAGACAGATATAGCAGACCAACCAGCTGAAATTGCCAGAATCATAGAAAAATCCTATGAAGAACTAGGCAGAGATAGTCTAGGTGGAATACCAGTAAAACCGCAACTGACTACAAGTCCAGAAAAAATATTTTTTAATAATAATAATTCACCAAAAAAGAACTGGGATGGAAACAAACAATCCAATCCTAAAGAAAAGAAATTCCAGTCCCGAGGAAGGTCTCCTAGGCGAAGAGAGAAATCTCCAAACCAAAGACAGAGGTCACCGCAGAGTGACCCCTCGGGGAATAGATATAACCTTAGAAATAGGTATAATATTAAAAAACCTGATAGATATCAAGACATTGATACACGTCCCTCTCAATCTTTTCAGAATTCCTCGCAGAAATCGGAAAGAAGAGGACGATCAGAAGAGCACGCCAAGTCCAAAGACAAGGAACCTGCTCAACAAAAAAAGAAATTACAATTTCCCAAAAAGAAGGTAGCCAGTATCAAGGTAGTTAACAATGCCGAGAATACTGAGGACACAACTGAAAAACGGAGAGTGGGCTCAGACAATGCTAGACAGCGCAGCAGAGGTGAGCATAGCTCGCAAAGTCCTTATGAATCATCTGGAGACAGTGGACACGAATGAATACCTTCAAGTGGAAACTGCAGACACCAGAGTTAGCAAGCCCCACAAGATATACGAGATAACATTACGTATAGAGGGAGATAAGACTAGGAAAATAAGGGGACTATTTTGGGATAACCTCTCCAAAGGCTATGACATCCTTCTAGCTGAAAAAGACTGGCCACCAGAGTTTGTCAGGGAGTGCCCTCATGGCGAAGAAGTAATTATGCCTGCCTTCTCTAATCAAATCCCGATTCATAAAAAATACACACTTGCTAGAAAGTGGGCAGTGGCCTTAGCACCTGCTTTATATAAAAATCATGTAGGATGGGATGAGGATTCTCCTCCTCACAAAATCCAGTTAAAATCACAACCTACTGCACAAAGGCAGAACCCAATTAAGCAAGAAGCTAAAAAACAAGTAAATGAAATACTAGATCAGCTAGAATACCAGGGGGTGATTGAAACTTGCACCTCACAAATGAACAATCCTTTGTTTCCGGTCTCCAAACCAGACAATTCATATCGTCTAGTTTTGGATTACCGACACCTTAACACATGTTGCAAAACTTTTGCAGTGCAAAACTCACACAGTGCTGCACTAATGAATAACATAGTGCGCAAAAAATACAAAACAACCCTGGACATCTCCAATGGATTCTTTTGTCAAAACATAGCACCAGAGAGCAGATATTTAACTGCATTCTCAGTAAATGGCACTCAAAAACAATTCTGTCGGTTAGCCCAGGGGTACAAGAACAGCCCGGGGGTATTCTCAGCGAGAGTAACAGAATTACTACAACTATATGATGATGAAGCATTATCTTATGTCGATGACATTTACTTAACAGATGATGACTTGGATACTCACTTGAAAAGAGTGAACACCATAATACTTGGGTTCGCTGCAGAGGGTTACAAATTCAACTTTAAAAAATCCAGAATTGCCCATCTGACGGTCCTATTCTTAGGATATGAGTTATCAAGTGAAGGTAAAAGCCTGGCAGACAATTTCCTAGAGAAATGTGCCGTAATCCAAGCTCCTAAAACACTAAAAAACCTACAGTCAATTCTAGGCTTCCTAAATTTCGGAAGAACATACATTGCAAATTAATCAGAAAGGGTCAAACCCCTTTATGATCTAATTAAACCAGACTTTAAAAGATCCAATTGGACTCAAACACACACAGAAATTTTGAGATCCTTACAAACAGACATGCTTATTAAAACAAAGTTAGAAACACGTGATAACACACGCAACCTTGTGATCCGAGTCATCCCAGGGAGATGCGGATTCACATACCTGACCTCTAATGAGGGAGAAAAGGTACCAATTGCATTTAAATCACACTTGTACACTAAGGCTGAAATGAAATTTAGCCCAACGGAAAAAATTCTTACAGCAACACAGACAGCTATAGCAAAAGAACGAGCCCTGGCACAAGGTAAACGAATAGTAATCGTGACACCAATACCAGCCTTAGAGGCGGTAACAAAGGCAAGCATTCCAAATGCTAAAGCACTCCATCCGAGATGGATACAATGGGCTAACTCTCTTGCTGCAACAGACGTGGTGTACGAATTTGATCCTTACTTAAAAACACAAGAATTTCTCCAATATGAATTTGAATGTCCTCCGCCAACCGAAATTCTGCCTCTAGATCACTACGGCTGTATAATATATACAGACGGATCAGCACAACCCGCAGTAGGGGGTAAACAAGCTTACAGTGCTGCGTGCGCGATTGTTAAAGGTCGTTGGCACGAAGGGAAATTTAAACCAACCCTCACTAAAACACAATCCCTAGGAGATTGTACAGCTCAGCGAGCTGAACTACTAGCATTCAAGATGGCGCTTGAAAATACCGATCGAGAATTCCCCACACTCATAGTGTGCGATTCGTATTATTGCGTTCAATCTTATAATGAATACTTGCAGATCTGGCTTCAGAACGGATTCAGGGATGCGAAAGGTGGCACAATCAAGCATAAAATACTCTGGGAACAAGTAGCTCTTTTACAAAAAGAACTACCAAAGACTCACGTGATACATACACTGAGTCCTCAACGTGATGGCGTTCACGTTGCAGGGAATTCATTGACTGATGAGGCCGCGAAGGCAGCTGTGCAAACGGCTTCCGTAGCTGCCGTCACCCGGTCAAAAACAAAAATAGACAGCGAAATTTTACAAGCTGTCAGCGCTTCAGAAAAGGATTCGATAGAACCACTCCCTAAAGGCTTTCCAGTAAAATACTCATACATAACTGATGCAAACAATGTTCCTTTTGCTCGAATCCCTGGAGTGGGGGATAGGGCAATTCCAAACATGGAACATAGGTTAGGACTAATAATAGCGGCACACGAAGGGCTTGCTTCTATTCATGCTGGCGTCTCAGCCACAGTATCATTATTAAAACAGAGATACTGGTGGCCACAAATGAGAAGACAAACGAGGAACTATGTTCTAGCATGTGAAATATGTCAAAAAATGAAAGTATCAACGGTGAGACGTCCAGCACAGACGCCCCTTCTAATCTCGGATAAACCATTAGCCTGTGTTTATCTAGACCACTGCGGTCCCTTACAAAGGGATGGTAACTATAAATATATCTTGGTCGCAGTGGATTCATGCACGAGATTCATATGGATGTGGCCCCAGCGAACGGCTGACGCCAGAACTGTTATAAAAGATTTGCGAGTCTTTATCGGCACATACGCAATTGGCATGCTGCATTCGGACAATGGTCCTGCTTTTAGCTCTCGGGCTTATAAGGAGGCCATGGTCAGCATGGGCGTGCAATTGCAGTACTCTTGTCCATTTCACCCTGAGGGGAACGGAATTGTTGAAAGAAAAAACCGTGACATAAAGCAATCTATAACGGCAAAGGTATTAGGTTCGGGAGCTGGGTGGGTCAAACATCTAATAAGTGTCCAACGTAGTCTAAATAACTTGCCAAGAAATTCTCTGAAGGGATTCAGTCCGTACGAATTATTATTCGGAACTAGGATGTTGATCTCTGACCTTGATAGTCAGACTTCAGTGGTAATAGAAAAAACCTTTGATGTCAAAGACCGTTTGGCTATTTTGCAGGACTTAAACAAAACAAGAAAAGACCTGAGCAACATACAGTTGAAACAACAGCCAACAACCACTGAAGAATCACCACCTGTCCCGGCAAGACCTGTCTGGATTCCAAAAGTCGGGGATCTAGTCAGGGAGAA
This sequence comes from Lissotriton helveticus, assembly GCF_964261635.1. Taxonomy (NCBI): domain Eukaryota; kingdom Metazoa; phylum Chordata; class Amphibia; order Caudata; family Salamandridae; genus Lissotriton; species Lissotriton helveticus. The sequence goes on along the minus strand of NC_136070.1, from coordinate 621,139,010 downwards.
GATCGCGGTAAAGAAGGAATTTGGGCCTTCTTACAGAAAAGCAGTTCCTGTCTTGTCTGTCAACGGGACAAGATCAGTTGTACTACCGCCACTTGCTGGAAAAAAGGAGAACCGAGTTGTTTCCATCGACCTGGTAAAACCACAACATGTGGCCGATAACAAATAGTAGGCCAAGTGGACTCCCAATAAGTAGCAGAACACCAAGGTTTGCTACCAGTACAGAGGTCCTAACAAAAAGGCTCATCACATTCGAAACGCCTGCAGAAGAACAAGAAGGACTATGCAACAATGCAAAAGAACTCAGACCTCTGAAAACCCAAATAAAGACATTTAGCAGAGACACACCGATCTATACTGAAGTACCAAGTGAAAATGCAAAAAACAGAAATCCTGAACCAATTGGAACAATTGACAGAACTGCATCCGGTTACTTCATCAACTTCGATGATTCCTCTGAAAGCCTGAGTGAATCAAAGACACAGCCATCATCAAAATCCTTTAAAGACAAAGCGAAGGAACTTTTGAAACATCTGAAAGAAACATATCTGGTTTCTCCATGGATTGAATTTTGGGTGGGTTTTGGCGCATTTATCCTCATACTTTGGCTCATCATGGTATTTACTTTGGGACGCTTCATTGAGGGAAAATATGCTAAAATGGACACAGCAAGTCAGAACATCAACTTGATCCTCAAACCACACACATCTTCACACGTCGAGAAAAGAGAACTTTCTTCAGAACTTTCTTCAGCCAACTTCACAGCCAATCCTATACCTGGTGGGGTAGCCTGGGACAACACTGACTATGAAATTTATGGTCCGGTCGAGATCCTAAAATATCCACACCAAATCAAGATCTCCTTGAGTGACTTTGCAAAACCAAACTCATTTGCTGATGATTGGGACTTCGAAAGTATTAACAACATGATGTCTGAATTAGTAATGTCCGCTAAATTTACAAAACATGATTATTTGCAAGGTTCTACAAATTATGATAGTATGTATTGCTATAACCATTATGGTAACCATTTTTTACATAAATCTGCACAACCTAGAAATGTTTTAAGTTATAATCAATGGGAACATTGTGCTACACCTCCAAAAGGAAGCTCTAGAACCGTATATGACAAATATTCATATTTTTCAGGTTTTAACATAAGTAATGCTGAAACATTTTATTTTAAATTGTCAAACAAGACAGGGATGAAAACCATGATAACCAACACAAAATTGATATATTCAGATTCATTCTTTGAAAAAATGAATACATTTGGATTTGATTATTGGGACAAAAATGTTGATTTGAAAAGTGTTTGGGGTACAAAAGAATGGCAAGTACAGGGTTTAGAAGCTTTGTTTAGAGCCTGCATGATCCCAGAACAAATGATATTTTTAAATGACACTGTTCAACAAACCACCTGTCTTGGCTTAGCCAAAATCAAAGATTTAATTAAACCGTCTATTCCGAAGCCAACAATGTTTAGCAATAGCTCTGATACAGATGAAGAGATAGACGTAAACCATATATTAAACCAAAACAGAACACATCCTGATTGGAAACAATGGTTGATCTGGCCCACAGATACAAATTACTGTCAAGATAGATTCCTGAATAAAACACAGGGTTTCAGAATGACCAGGCCAGACCCTAGATATCCCCAAAGACATCACCCAGGGATAATAACAACCTACAGTGTGGGCAAATTATGCCTTCAATGGCTACAGACTTCCACACTGCCTGAAATTAAGCAACACCTAAATTTACTTACTGATGGTGCTGACTTGCGTGATTTCATACTGGGACCACGCAAACAGCGTCAAAAGCGTTTCATAGCAGCCTCTGTATATGCAGCATACAATGAGGCCTGGAAGGTTACTCAAATTGAGACAGCAGAAAGAATACGGGAAATTGACCGTATCAATTTGGAAAAATCACTTTCTGTAGTGGACAATGGGTTAATGACTCTGTCCTCCAGAATTTTTTCTTTGGACAGCATTGTGTCTTCAGCAATCGATATATTATCGCAAGACTTACTGTTATTACAACATGGTCAGTCACAATTGCGTTCCATTGTACAGCTTGGCTGGACGTTACAAAATCTGCGTTCAGGCTATGTGCCTTGGCGTTTAATCAACACAACGTCACTATTCCAAATCTTTAACCTTACTGATAGACAAATCAGTATGGCGCAAAAGGGTGCTGATTATACAATCTTGAGCATTGAAAAACTAGAAAGATTACCAATGACAATGTCAGAACGACCTGTCAGTGAATGGATAATCCACGGAATCATAAATATTCCAATCTCAACCTTCAGGTTTCAATACTGCCAAAAATATATACAGGCTGGCATGTACGAGAAATTGGGAAAGGGGTACCTTAAAACAACTTGGAACCTGCCCTATTCACATGCATGTGTCAGTAATAAAGGACAGAAAGTGTTTCTTAGTGGCAACAATTGTGCTATGTCACTAAGCGGCACGCTTCTGTGTAACGGAATTAGTTTGCATGGAGCCTGTGAAGGGAATCCATACAACCTTTCATGTCACCAGCAAGGCGCACCTGCAACTGAAATAGAACCATTCTTTCAAAGACTCTATAATGGGAGTTACATTCTTATTGTAGACCGCAGATGTTGCAGTCTTATGCCCGGGACTCCTTATCTAGTAACTACAACGGCGAAGGTCAAGTGCTGTGGACGTTCTTTATTCCCCAGCTCCTTTCCAGACAGGGAGGCAAGGGCATGGCCCAGTTTGAAAATTACTTCTATTCGAATAGATGCTTTAAGCAGAATGAAAACAGTGCTTCTTCAGACGCCTACAAGGCTCACGTCATCAAAAGAAACGTATGATTTACAAGTCGCAAGGACGACTGCAGAGATACATACATTATTATCAACTAATTCCCCCGTACATTTCGCGGAAATCCTAAGCGAAATCTTAAATATTTCTGATACCACTGGGGTCTCAAAGGTATTTAAGACTGTATTTTCGATGGCATTAACACCATTCAAAGCCATACTGGGTATTTTTCCAGATTTCGTCCATTCGATTTTTGGCGGACTTCCCCTGATCCTAGGACTAATTGCCGGAATCCTATTCCTAGTCCTTATTTTTCGTTATGGCAACCCATGTCACAGATCAAACTCTCGCGACAATGGAAGATACGATCCTAGCCATTGGATACCGGGACCGGATATCAAAAATCCTGGGACTCTCCCGGCTTAGAGACCTGAACATGACTTGGTTTCTATCATTTCGACCAATGTGGCAAAGGTGTGTTTTACCTGTACTAAGGTGTCTGCTATGCGGAGAAGAATGCGTGTTAGACACCTGTCTGACGCTACGATCGGATGCGCCAGTGGATGCAGATACACTGTTGGTTCCTACCAAGGTTCACGCTTTGTGCTGCCCTCAAAGGCTGCCAATCCTGATGACGGCATTCCTGGAATCTTCACCACTGCGATTGAAGAGTAGTGAAGTTCAAGATGAAAGCAGCATCGAACAGGTACGACCTTCTGTCAGCAATGCGAATCAGAATGTCAATGGAGACAATCATGCGCACGAATGCATGGTTACCCCTATTTCCGACTTAGTGGAACTTTCCCATAAAGCTGTTGACAGTTTTTCGAAAGCCTGAATGATATGATGTTCTCTCCAGAACAGAAATAGAGACTTTTGAGTAAACTCGCACACGGCGTTCCCTGAATTCGGCCTTCAACTTTAAAAATAAAGTCACATGAACAATTTCACTCCAGCTCACGGACAGCAATATTTTTCAGCAAGCCCCTTAAAATATTTTTCTACATATTTTTTCCCCGGGACACTGATCTTCTGCTTAAAGTAAGAAACTGTTCCTAGAGAACTAAAATTTCTATTTTTAGATACTTTATAGACTTTAGCTGCTCGCTGGGATGTTCACAAATCTTTTATTATGTGATGAAATGGTCTCGAACTTCCTTTCTGTATAGCCATATTAAGAGCCATTTCATGTGTATTTCTCATATACCAATAAGCAATAATGCATACAAATGCGTGTTTACTTTTGCATTTAATTCATAGCTTAAGTGCATACAATATATATGACTGCAATTTTTCAGTATATTTGAAAATTTCGAAATGCATTTATGTATTTTGGGGTGGTAAGGTATACACTATACTCTATAGTATGTTGTACTATGTTATACTATGCATAGATTAGTAGATATGACCATAGTTAGCGTGGAGTGGGTGTCGTGTATTTCTATAGGTTCTGAATCAGTCCCCCTATTCCTGACCCTATTCTGGTTAAACTAACTATCAAGTTAACTAACAGTCAGCCCATGAGGCAAGAAAACCCCCATGATGCAGATACCGTTATCTGACGCAGTCACACTACGGCACAGGAACGTGTTATCTGATTAGGTCATAACGCTTGAGATCTAATTAGACAAGCGACATTCCTCCAGCCCCTGATAAGGCATACGACGTTCTCATAACAAATCAAACCTATGACAACCTGGATAATCCGTGCGGCCATTGTTTTGATTTCATAGAGAACTTTAGTAAAGAATGTGCTAACGAGCAAGTCGTATGACATCTTTATTGACGTATCTATGTCCATCCTTACGTCAATCTCGGCACCTTTAAGGTATAAATATTGCCGACCTTGCCCTATGCAAACAGACGCGTGGTGACAAGACGGAGCAGCCATACTTGCCGAAGCCGAGAGCAGAAGCAGACCCCACTGGCAGCAGCCCCGCCTTCCTGACGCGCTGAGAGACGCGTTGCTATCTCAAGCCGAGAGACCCAGCACCGGCGCTTTCGGGCAGCCCTCGCAGGCAGCCTGGAATATCGAGAGCAGAGAAAGAGATACCATTCCTCATCCATCCTAACTTCCAGGTACAGAACTGAATAACCCCTCACAGAGAATTCTTTAGTTATTCACTTGGCAAAAACAAACTTAACTTAAACTGTAACTTTCTATTCCCGCCCACGCATTAGACTTAGGTCAGGTACACGGGGTAGGCGTATTTAGAAACACCAGTTGAGCACGTTTAGTCAAAATGTATATGTGTATGTAAATATATTTTAATCATTTTAAACATCATATGGCTCAGAAACCATATCAATGTTTTTACAGTATTATTTTATACTATTGCTTTTAATGTATGCACTTTACTTAACTATAAGTATTGCAATAATATCGATCCATTTCTCTTGTACGAGAAAAGAGACTGATCAATAAATAACACCTTTTTATTGAACACGCCCGTCTCTTCCTTTTCTCTACATTCTGATGAGACTAAGAATGCACGTACTGACTGAGTAAAATAATTGCCTTATGCTCACACGACTCTCGAGATTGACTCTTGATTAGGGGAGAGCAAAGTTGTCATGTTCTATGGTTGTCAGAAACTAAATCCCTTCTTGTCTAATCAGGGGAGTTAATTCCTTCCTTGAACATTCGAGAAAGTTTCTAGCGAACTCTGAGCTTAGCTGGCAAACCCAAAAATTAAGTCTAGTATCGACAGTAGTAGACCTAGTTAACGTCTGGCCTAGGTCTTTACTGCTGTAGGTACTATTCCAATGCGCAGAGCCTATTGGGAAAATAGGAGCTACACTACACAGGCAGGTGTAATTGGAGCAGTAATATATATATATATATCTATATATACATATATATATATATATATATATATATATATATATATATATATAGATAGATATATATATGTCATTATTGAGTGAATTTCTAAGGTTTTTTAAATGCTAATTCCTAACTATATAAGGCCTGAAACCTATGTTTTTTTCAGTGAATTTCAAAGGTTTTTTAAATGCTAATTCCTAACTATAACGTGTGTGAAATCTATGTTTTTTTCAGTGATTTTACAAAGTTTTTTTAAGTGCTAATTCCTAAATATAACGTGTGTGAAACAACCTATGGTTTTTTTCAGTGAATTTCCAAGGTTTTTAAAATGCTAATTTCTGTATCAATTTTTATATTTTTTATATATTTATTTTCCAACAAACTGCCTTTGTATATTGTAATACATTGACTGTATACTGTCATATGCAACGGCACAGCTAGTTTTTATGATTTGGATAAAGTTAAACAGTATAGTCTACATCTTCAATCAAAATATAAACAGTCAAATTTGTCAATGAATTTTTTTTTTCAACGTGCGCGCACCTCGAGATTTTAAAAAAAAGACTTTTTTTTGCCCTTCGGGGCTGTTCAGAGCCCCCCTGAGAAGGCCTAGGGGGTCAGGGAATCTCTACCCTGCCCCCTTTTCACGTTCTCCAGTATTGTTTTTGACTCAGTTCTGCCTCGAGGGTGCGAGCAACGTGCGCGCACCTCGTGATTTTTTTTTAAACAAAATGTTTTTTTTGCCCTTCGGGGTCCTTCAGGGACCCCATGAGAAGGCCTAGGGGGTCTGGGAGTCTCTTCCCTGCCTCCTTTTCACGTTTTTAAAAGCTTTCACGAAAATCGGGTAAAACGTCATTTATATGTGACGGTCGCGCAACGTGCACGCGTGCATGCGCACACGTTGCGCGCACATAAAGTCATGTGACATGAAAACAACACTTTTGATTGGTTTATAGTAGTTTCTTTTCCAGAATGTTGAAAAACCCCACCCAGTTCCCTCACTATCTCTTTTGGTTTCCTGAGAGAAGGATCTCTGCTTTGTTCCAGCTTTTTTCATATCAAAATGGCAGAACAGCAGCCACAGGATTCTTCTGAGTTCTTGTGTGAGTAACTCTATAGATGAGTGTCCGTGTGTAATAAGATGTATAGGTGTATGAGTACATATGATGAGTGAGTATATGTATGAGTGCCTATATAGAACTATTAGTGGATGACTGGATGTGTATGTAGATTTTGGAATTACTGAATAGGTTGTTCTAACTGGAATTGGTATCTCCATTTTTTTGAAAATTGTAGTTTCTATTTTTGAATGTGTGTATCAAGGGTTATATTACGCTGAGAGGAGGTCTGCCACTCTTTCACAAGGATGATGTCATCAGTGATATCACCAGTGATGTCATTTGAGATGTCATCAGTGATGTCATCAGTGATGTCACTGACCATGTCATGAATGATGTAATATGTGACATCATCAGCAGTGGATTTCGGGCGCGCGAGTTATAGTGAGTACAACTAACTAGCGCCAAGAAACAGCGTGGTGTATGTGCGCTTTATAAATATTTTAATTTCAATTTCAACTATAACGGGGGAATTTCAAAGGTTTTTTAAATGGTAATTCCTAACTATAATGTGGCTGAAACCTTTGGTTTTTTCAGTGAATTTCAATGGTTTTGTAAATGATAATCTTTAAATGTATTAATTGTTATATTTTTTATACTGATTTACTACATTATTTTAAATTATTTATTTTTAGATATTTTATTTTTTAAATTATATTACATATGTTTAATATAAATTGAAAAAAAAATGTTTTTACACCTCTCTGCAACGCAGCCCCCTGACGCATTTGCAGAGTGGAACTAATTCCCCTTGCATACTGGGGTCCCTGGGGGCCAACTAGCCCACCAGGAACCTCCAGTAAGCCCCAGGGGGCTGCATTGCAGAGAGGTGTATTGAGGCCACACCCTTTTTTACACCTCTCTGCAGCGCAGCCCCCGGGCGCGTTTGCAGAGGGGGAACTAATTCCCCTTGCATACTAGGGGTCCCTGGGGGTCAACTAGCCCACCTGGAACCTCCAATATGCGCCAGGGGGCTGCATTGTAGAGAGGTGTAATGAGGCTATGACCCTTTTTACACCTCTCTGCAACGCAGCCCCCTGGTGCGTTTGCAGAGGGGGAACTAATTCACCTTGCATACTGGGGGTCCCTGGGGGCCAACTAGCCCACCTGGAACTTCCAGTATGCGCGCGCCAGGGGGCTGCATTGCAGAGAGGTGTAATGAGGCCACACCCTTTTTTACACCTCTCTGCAACGCAGCCCTGGAGCGCGTTTGCAGAGGGGGAACTAATTCCCCTTGCATACTGGGATCATTGGGGGGCAACTAGCCCACCAGGAGCCTCCAGTATGCGCCAGGGGGCTGCATTGCTTTGCCGCGGGGGACGGTGTTGCCCGGAACAGTGTAGGGGGGATTGGGGCCCCCCCACACTTCTTTATCACTATACCCCTGCGATTTGGTCCCCCCGGAGGGTAATTTGAAAAAAAAACAGACCGGGTTTTTAAAAAACATTTTTGGGGCCTTGGGGGTCCTTGTGGGACCACCTGGGCAGGCCTAGGGGGTCAGGGTGTTTCTACCATGCCAGCTTTTTGTGTTCTACATGTTTGTTTTTCTGATTTCTTGTGCCTCGGTCTACCGAGCACAAGATGTCTGCCAACACTTCCTGGTTTGAAGTGTTGAAAGCCAATGAGCATGCATCTCGTGCTGATTGGCTGCCACTGTCTGTCAACACTCCAAAACAGAAATTGTTGGCATCCATCTTGTGCCTCGGTAGACTGAGGCACAAGAAAGCAGAAAAACAAACGTGTAGAACTAAAAAAGGGGGCAGGGTAGAAGCACCCTGACCCCCTAGGGCTGCTCAGGGGGTCCCACAAGGACCCCCAAGGCCCCCCCCAATTTTTTGGGGCAAAAATCGCGGGGTACGCGTACCGTACTCGTACGGTACGTGTACGGTGTGTACGGTGCGCACGGTGCCGCTTAAAGATATATATATTTTTTCTCTTTTGATTTTCTCAGGAACTACTGGAGGGATTTACACCATTTAAGCAAAAACGTGATCTGCGAATCAGACTCTACCATTTTGCCAAATTTCTTGTAATTCCGTTCAGCCGTTCGGGCTGTAGCCGTGTCTAAAGGTCCTATGGAAAATAACATGGAGAAAACACGTTTAGGAACCCCCTTTTTTCTCAGCCCCCACTTGACGAATCCCCCCAAAACTTTCAGGGAAGGAGTGGAGCAGAGCGGGTCATCTTCTTTGAAAAATTTGCGAAGATTCATCAACCGGCGCCAAAGAAATTCCAAATAGAATGTTGTGGATTTCTTATGGAAACTAGGTCCTAACTATATCTACCTACTGGCGACCGCCAGTAGGTAATATATATATATATATTCACTGAAAAAACCATAGGTTAGAGACCATATATAGTTAGCTGGACATTTTATTGACATAAAACCAATGAAATTCCATATATAGTTAGTTGCACTAACTATATATCGCGCACCCGCAATCCACTGCTGATGATGTCACATATTACATCATTCATGACATGGTCAGTGACATCACTGATGACATCACTGATGACATCTCAAATGACATCACTGATGACATCACTGATGACATCTCAAATGACATCACTGATGACATCATCTAGTGTCTGTGTGTTTTTGTAAAGTTTAAATATGTTTTACATATTGAAGAATGAGTGGATGTATGGAAGACTGAGTGTGTGTGTGGCTGGCTGGGAGGTGTGTGACTCTGTGCATATCAATGTGTACTTGTATCAGTGATTGTATAAGAGAGTAAGTATGTGTTAGTATATGTGTGAAAAAGTATGGTGTTCTGTGTTTAACTGTATAGATGAGGAAATCGAAGTGTGATTGATTCTTCACAGGACTGACTAGGTGTATGAGTGCATATGATAGTGTTGTAATAATGAGTGACTGTATGTATGAGTGATTGTATGGGTGAATGAGTGAATGTGTGTGTAGACGTAGGAATCAGTGAGTGCGTATGTAGTAACTGGTATTGGTGTGTCATGATGTCATCAGTGATGTCATTTGAGATGTCATCAGTGATGTCATTTGAGATGTCATCAGTGATGTCATCAGTGATGTCACTGAAGTATGGTGTTCTGTGTTTAACTGTATAGATGAGGAAATGGAAGTGTGATTGATTCTTTACAGGACTGACTAGGTGTGTGAGTAACTCCATGGATGAGTGGCAGTGTGTGAGTGTCTTCATAGGTGTATGAGTGCATATGATAGTGTTGTAATAATGAGTGACTGTATGTATGAGTGATTGTATGGGTGAATGAGTGAATGTGTGTGTAGACGTAGGAATCAGTGAGTGCGTATGTAGTAACTGGTATTGGTGTGTCATGATGTCATCAGTGATGTCATTTGAGATGTCATCAGTGATGTCATCAGTGATGTCATTTGAGATGTCATCAGTGATGTCATCAGTGATGTCACTGACCATGTCATGAATGATGTAATATGTGACATCATCAGCAGTGGATTGCGGGTGCGCGATATATAGTTAGTGCAACTAACTATATATGGAATTTCATTGGTTTTATGTCAATAAAATGTCCAGCTAACTATATATGGTCTCTAACCTATGGTTTTTTCAGTGAATTTTCAAGGTTTTGTAAATGCAAATTCCTAACTATATATGGTCTATAACCTATGGTTTTTTCAGTGAATTTCATTGGTTTTTTAAAAGCTAATATCTATAGCTGTAAAATATATTCTTTATTACGTGACGTATCACCTAGCCACGTGAGACGCCTCATGACGCGTTGCATAACCGTGACGTATCGGCTCTGCAGCGCAAACAAAACCCGTAACGTAAGCGTGCCGGAGCATGCTTACAGATATATATTTTTTTTTTAACCTTAATTAGACAAAATCCACACGTGCACATATCTTGAGGCCTTGCAAAGGCACATCAAACAAACAGTCCCTACAATTTTGCCAAGTTTGCTGGAAATCTATTCCCTTAATTTTTTTTTTACTGTTTCTCTTGGTTTTCCCCTTGTTACGCTTACCGGGACGCTACCCGGTACGTGAACCGGACGCTCCAAAAACACAAGATGGCGGACTCCCGTTACGCTGCCGGTTAGCTGCCCGGTTCGCGTACCGGGAAGCGCCTCTACCGCGAAAAATCGCAACAATTTTTTAATTTTTTTTGCCCCGCGGGGGACTTTAATATCCCCCTCATCAATCCTAGGGGGTCAGGAGGGGTTTACCTTGCCCCCTTTCCTTCATTTCCCCCTTCTTTTTTCACCACATCTTGTCTCTCGAACCTACCGAGAGACAAGATGGCGGCCGCTCCGGACTGTTTACAATGTTGACAGCTACGCTGCCGGTTAGCTGCCCGGTTAGCTGCCCGGTGAGCTGCCCGGTTCGCGTACCGGGACACGCCTCTACGGCGTAAAATCGCAAAAAAATATTTTTTATTTTTTTTTGCCCCGCGGGGCACTTTAATATCCCCCTCATCAATCCTAGGGGGTTAGGAGGGGTCTACCTTGCCCCCTTTCCTTCATTTCCCCCTTCGTTTTTCACCACATCTTGTCTCTCGATCCTACCGAGAGACAAGATGGCGGCCGCTCCGGACTGTTTAGAATGTTGACAGACACCGGAGAGCCAATCAGCTTCGCTTCGCGAAGTTCCGTTACGCGTCAGGTACGCGAACCGGGGCGCTAACCGGAGCGCTGTCACAGATATATATATTTTTTTAAACGTTAATTTCTCAAAATCCACTGGAGCACATATATTGAGACATAGCAAAGGCACGTAGGGCAAACCATATCTACAATTTTGCCAAGTTTCATGTAAATCCATTCAGCCATTCGAGCTAAAAGTGAGTCCAACCGCCCTATGGAAAAATGAATGGGAAAAACGTGTTTTGGGACCCCCCTTTTTTCTTGGCCCCCCCCTTGACGAAACCCCCCCAAATTTTCAGGAGCTGCTCATAAACAAAATGTGCCATTTTCCTGAAAATGTCAGCCAATTCCGTCCACAAACGCCAAAGTTATTAGACATAGAATTTTCAGAAATCCCATAGAGAAAAAATCCTAACTATATATACCCACTGGCTATCGCCAGTAGGTAATATACATATATAAACATATATAATCTGCATATCTATATAAATATAAATGCATGCATACATATACATATATGCATACATATGCATGTTATTTACATGAAAGTTTTAAAAACACTAATAAAAGCAAAGTTAAAAAGCCACCTCATTACAAACAGAATGGCTTTAACTTAAACGAGGGCGAGATCTATTGCATTTTCAATGCTTGTTTACTTTGGTTCTATCAAGAAGGCATTCAGATGTGTCACACATTTGCCATAAATTCTGAATGTTAGCACTCTAGTTGCTCATTAGATCACTGTAGTAAAGCTAGTGCTCACCAGGGAAGTCTGCTGCTAATCATGGTTTGCAGCCATTTTCCCGCATTTTTTATCCCGCGGACTTTCAGTCCGCATACCATTATCCCGCAAGGTCATTGACCTCGCATACCATTATCCCGCATTTTTTCAAAACGCATGTGCATTTATCACGCATGCCTTTACAAAGAATTACGTTTTAAAGGCATGTATGGTAGTTGCATTTGCGTTGTGAAAACCACGATGACGAGAGAGGTAAGTGGGTTTGTGTTAATTTTTTCGTGGGTTAGTTATTGTGTAGTGTAGTGTTGTGTAGGGTAGTGTTGTGTTAGTGTAGTGTAGAGTTGTGGTGGTTGTTTAGTGTAGGGTCATGCTGGGGGTAGTGTTTAGGGTTTAGGGTTGTGTTGTAGTGTTTGCGTAGTGTAGGGTCATGCTGGGGGTAGTGTTTTAGGGTTTAGGGTTGTGTTGTAGTGTTTGCGTAGTGTAGGGTCATGCTGGGGCTAGTGTTTTAGGGTTTTGGGTAGTGGTGTAGTGTTTGCGTAGTGTAGGGTCATGCTGGGGCTAGTGTTTTAGGGTTTAGGGTAGTGTTGTAGTGTTTGCGTAGCGTAGGGTCATGCTGGGGGTAGTGTTTTAGGGTTTAGGGTTGTGTTGTAGTGTTTGCGTAGTGTAGGGTCATGCTGGGGGTAGTGTTTTAGGGTTAAGGGTAGTGTTGTAGTGTTTGCATAGTGTAGGGTCATGCTGGGGTGTAGTGTTTTAGGGTTTAGGGTTGTGTTGTAGTGTTTGCGTAGTGTAGGGTCATGCTGGGGGTAGTGTTTTAGGGTTTTGGGTAGTGTTGTAGTGTTTGCGTAGTGTAGGGTCATGCTGGGGGGTAGTGTTTTAGGGTTTTGGGTAGTGTTGTAGTGTTTGCGTTGTGTAGGGTCATGCTGGGGGTAGTGTTTTAGGGTTTTGGGTAGTGTTGTAGTGTTTGCGTAGTGTAGGGTCATGCTGGGGGTAGTGTTTTAGGGTTTAGGGTAGTGTTGTAGTGTTTGCGTAGTGTAGGGTCATGCTGGGGTGTAGTGTTTTAGGGTTTAGGGTAGTGTTGTAGTGTTTGCGTAGTGTAGGGTCATGCTGGGGGTAGTGTTTTAGGGTTTAGGGTAGTGTTGTAGTGTTTGCGTAGTGTAGGGTCATGCTGGGGGTAGTGTTTTAGGGTTTAGGGTTGTGTTGTAGTGTTTGCGTAGTGTAGGGTCATGCTGGGGGTAGTGTTTTAGGGTTTAGGCTAGTGTTGTAGTGTTTGCGTAGTGTAGGGTCATGCTGGGGTGTAGTGTTTTAGGGTTTTGGGTAGTGTTGTAGTGTTTGCGTAGTGTAGGGTCATGCTGAGGGTAGTGTTTTAGGGTTTAGGGTAGTGTTGTAGTGTTTGCGTAGTGTAGGGTCATGCTGGGGGTAGTGTTTTAGGGTTTAGGGTAGTGTTGTAATGTTTGTGTAGTGTAGGGTCATGCTGGGGGTAGTGTTTTAGGGTTTAGGGTAGTTTAGTTGTTTAGTGTATGCTAAAGGCATATTCGTTCTAAAAGTTTTCGTTATTTTAATTTGCGGCCTAATAGTAAATGCTGGATTTTTTTTGCGGACTGATGGTATGCGGACTGATGGTATGCGGGATTTCGTCATATATTCGCTAATCATACTTTCTATGGCAAAATGAACCCCCTCATTTTGCTCCTTTTTAAATTAAATGTTTTAAGAGTTACCACTTTATTCCAATCAAGATGGCTTCAGGTGTGCCATACTTTTGTATTAAGTAGGACTGTTAGCACTCTAGTTGTTCTTTAGAACACTCTGGGACATTCTGTCATTGGGCTATAGTTGGGCTACATCTGGCTGATATTTGGGCTACATTTGTTTTTTTTTGTCTCTGGTGGCCATCTTTGGGCTACATTGGGCTACATTGGGCTACATTGGGCTACATTGGGCTACATTTGGGCTCCAACATATATATAGCCCAATGTAGCCCAATATATATTTTTCAAAGTTAATTTTCGTAAAAACCACTGGAGCATATATCTTGAGACATAGCAAAGGCACATCGGGCTACCAGTCCCTACAATTTTGCCAAGTTTGGTGTAAATCCATTCAGCCGTTCGGGCTAAAAGTGAGGCCAACCACCCTATGGAAAATTGCATGGGAAAAGCACGTTTTGGGACCCCCTTTTTTCTCGGCCCCCCCTTGACGAAACCCCCCCAAATTTTCAGGGGCTGCTCAGAAACAAAATGTTCCATTTTCCTGAAAATGTCAGCCAATTCTGTCCTCAAACGCCAAAGTTATTCGACATAGAATTTTCAAAAATCCCATAGGAAAAAAATCCTAACTATATATACCTACTGGCTATCGCCAGTAGGTAATATATATATATATTATATATATATATATATATATATATATATATATATAAATATATAGATATATATATATCTATATATATATATTACCTACTGGCGGTCGCCAGTAGGTATATATAGTTAGGATTTTTTCACTATGGGATTTTTGAAAATTCTATGTCTAATAACTTTGGCGTTTGTGGACGGAATTGGTTGAAATTTTCAGGAAAATGGAACATTTTGTTTCTGGGCAGGCCCTGAAAATTTGGGGGGGTTCGTCAAGGGGGGGCCGAGAAAAAAGGGGGGTCCCAAAACGCGTTTTTCCCATGTTAATTTCCATAGGGCGGTTGGCCTCACTTTTAGCCCGAACGGCTGAATGGATTTGCACGAAACTTGGCAAAATTGTAGGGACTGTTAGCCCGATGTGCCTTTGCTAGGTCTCAATATATGTGCTCCAGTGGATTTTGAGAAATTAACGTTCAAAAAAAGATATATATCTGTAAGCGCGCTCCGGGCAGCGCCCCGGTTCGCGTACTTGACGCGTAACGGAACTTCGCGAAGCGAAGCTGATTGGCTCTTCGGTGTCTGTCAACATTCTAAACAGTCCAGAGCGGCCGCCATCTTGTCTCTTGGTAGGATCGAGAGACAAGAGGAGGTCAAAACAAAGGCGAAAATTACCATAAGGGGGCATAGTAGATCCTCCCTGACCCCCTAGGTTTGATGTGGAGGCTTTAAAAGGGCCCCGTGGGGCAACAAAAAAAAAAAAAATTGTTTTTTTTGCGTGGATAGCGCCCGGTTCGCGAACCGGGAAGCGGCCCGGGGAGCGTACTATGAGGAAAAAAGAATGATAGACTTTTCAAATACTGTATGCTAATTGATTGTTGGTTTTGTTGATTATTTTATTTTTTTTTTTTAACAATTATTTATTGTGTTTCAAAATTTAATAAAATGTCTAACATTTCACTGTCTGAAATGTCGTTATTTTCATTGAACATAGCTTGTAATGTTTGAGTGTGTAAAATGTCCTCATTTTCAAGGAGGACATCTACTGCTTGCATACATTGCAGTAGTTCTTGGTCCCAAGTTTCATCCATAAATTCTATATAATTTGGATCAATTATTTCTTGGTTGGTCTCTTGCAGGACAATTTCAAATGAAACTTTGTGTTCGCCTTCCATTTTGTCTGAAATTTGGATAAAAAATATATTAGTAGAGATAGGGCACTGTTGGGATTAATTTTAGATAGGCAGTTTTTAACAGTGAATTTATCTTTGGGCAGTGTATAGTATCAGAGTGGAAGTAGGAATATAAAAAAGTGTATGTGATTTAACGTAAGTAAATTCATAATTATACAAGAGAAACCTAACTCCATCCATAACTATAACAGAGAAGTCTATCTAAATCTATAACTACTACAGAGGGATAGTATATAACTATCAGAAAAAGTTTACCATATTAACTTATAGTGCACAATATACTTCAGTTTTTAAAATAACAACTTACCTTTACAAAGAAGTTGAAGTAATTAGTGAAAATCCAATTGAAATGTACACCAGGAAGTAGTAGTCAAAATGGCTGTGTTTCCTTCTCTTCCTTTATATATATTCAGGTACATAACCAATCAAATGTCAGGTAAAAAAAAATAGAAAATGAAAGTAACATTTTAATTGGTTGTGAATTCCAACACTTCAGTTGTGTTTTGTGAAGTAATTTACCTCACGGTATTTAGAGAGGTCTACAGGCTAAATGGCTAAATGGAATTTCAACCAAATTTGTGAAAATGGTAGGGAATGGTATGTAGTATGAGCAAATCTATATTTGGTGAAAGTGTCTCAAGGGTTTCTTCTGTAAATTACTTTCACACCTTTTTTAATGGAGCGCTTCCCGGGGAGCGCCCCGGTACGCGAACTGGCGAGCGCCCCGGTACGCGAACCTTAAGCGTTACGGGAGTCCACCATTTTGTGTTTCGGTCGAATTAAGATACAAGATGGAGGGCACATAATGTTCAGAATGGGTAGAAGGGGACACGGTAGACGAATTTTGACCCCCTAGGTTTTCTGAGGATGGCTGAGGAGGCCCATATGTGCGAAAAAAAAACATTTTTTTAAAAAAATTTGCGCGGTTAGCTTCTGGTTCGCGTACCGGGTAGCGCTCCGGGGAGCGTACTTTGTTGAAAATTAGTAAAAAAAGTTAGAGTAAAATAATACTTGTGAGTGATCAGATGTAGGGTAGCTCTGAGAAGAGCTTTTGGGTTTATGGTAGATTTAGGTACTTATAAGTAGGTACCAATGCAGAGTCTTAAATTCAAAATGAAAACTCTATTGCCCTCATCTGAGAAGTGAACTCCATCTCCTCTGTAGATATCTTGCATGTAGTAACGCAAGTTATTGTTGTACATGGAGCCCATTCCATGGTCTCTCATGTAAGCTGAAACAGATTTGTTTACATGCTTCCTCGACTTCTCAATTTGTGGACAAAATTGGTTCAACCACCTCCATTTCTGTCTTTGGCATATATTTGAATATACCAAGGCAGTTTGAGGAAAAAGTGCCATCAATTGCTCAAAGGTGTCCTTTAAAAGTATTTCCAGACCTACCCCAGTCAAAGTGCCCAAATCATTTCCTCCACAGTGCACAATTAACAGGTCAGGTTTTGGCAAATGCATTAAGGCTTTCACCAATGGTATCAATTGGTGACATTTTAATCCTCTGTGGCCAAACCACTTAATTTCCACATCTTGTAAATTGAGGTTAGGTAAATTTCTGTTATCAGCATACCTCTGAGCCCAGTAGATGTAACTATGTCCAACAATCCAGACAGAAAACATGGTGAGAGAAGGTTCTGCTGCAGTCAGATGAAGTGTGGCAATGAAATGGCAGTTGAAAAAATAAGAGTTTAAAATGGAAAAAACTGTGTAGTTTCTGTGTTAATGAAGCAGTAACAGTGATTGGTGGATTTTGATTGCTGAAAACAGAAAGTTAGGGTGCATGGATGAGTTCTTTGAAAGATGTATTTTGAATGGTAAAAAAAAAATCATTAAATGAAAGATTGCACTGGATATGCAGGTGCACTGAGAGTTCAGAGTTCAATTGAAACATTGTTGTGTGAACTTGCAAACACCAGAGGTCTTTCAGGAGGTGGTTGCTATGCAAAAAAGGCAGACAGGGCAGAGGGGGGAAGGGTTTTGATTTGAAAAAAGTGAGGGAAGAGTTTTGATTGGGTGACATGAGAGATATGTGTGATGAATTACAGCATTTCTGTGCTTTCTATAGCTGCAGCCTCTGGAGTGCATACCTTTTGTTCTGCTGAAGACAAATTGGTGTATTTCTGAGACTGTTTTGAAACTCATAAAGTATTTGCTAAGGTGAGAAAAGATTTATTTTATTTAGATAGAGAATAGTGTGCTTTAAGGAGAAAATTATGAAGAAAGTTGTGTTTTTAAAATGTTGCTTTGTCTCAAGTGTTTTACAAATAGATTTTGTTTCTTTGAGAAATTGTAATTGGAGAAAATGTGAAGTATTAGTACTGACAGGGTGTTTTTGTGCATAGGAGCTGTGCAGTGTTTTCAAATTATGACTTGAAAATCGTTTTTTGTGGAAAAGGAATGCTTTTAAAATTTATGACAAGGAAATAATGGTGTCTGCTTCTTTATAAGGCATTTGAGTGTCTCTGATGTTATTTTTCCCATTTTAAATTAAAAGACCTTTATCTGTGGGGAAAGTTCCTTGTAAATATGCTCCCACCTGTGCTTGGCAAATTTAGATTTTGATTCTTTGAGTTACATAGCCATGTTAAAAGTGACCCAAAAATATTGCAAAGGCAATCAAAAAACGCTTTCATGTGTCTTAAGGACATTTTAAGTCATTTCCCCATGTGCAGTGTTTTCAAATTATGACTTGAAAATCGTTTTTGAGGAAAAGGAATGCTTTTAAAATTTATGACAAGGACATAATGGTGTCTGCTTCTTTATAAGGCATTTGAGTGTCTCTGATGTTATTTTTCCCATTTTAATTTAAGACCTTTCCCCGTGGTGCAAATTCCTTGTAAATATGCTCCCACCTGTGCTTGGCAAATTTAGATTTTGATTCTTTGAGTTACATAGCCATGTTAAAAATGACCCAAAATTGCTGCAAAGGCAATCAAAAAACGCTTTCATGTGTCTTAAGGACATTTTAAGTCATTTCCCCATGTGCTGTGTTTTCAAATTATGACTTGAAAATCGTTTTTGAGGAAAAGGAATGCTTTTAAAATTTATGACAAGGAAATAATGGTGTCTGCTTCTTTATAAGGCATTTGAGTGTCTCTGATGTTATTTTTCCCATTTTAAATTAAAAAACATTTATCTGTGGTGCAAATTCCTTTTAAATATGCTCCCACCTGTGCTTGGCACATTTAGATTTTGATTCTTTGAGTTACATAGCCATGTTAAAAGTGACCCAAAAATATTGCAAAGGCAATCAAAAAACGCTTTCATGTGTCTTAAGGACATTTTAAGTCATTTCCCCATGTGCAGTGTTTTCAAATTATGACTTGAAAATCGTTTTTGAGGAAAAGGAATGCTTTTAAAATTTATGACAAGGACATAATGGTGTCTGCTTCTTTATAAGGCATTTGAGTGTCTCTGATGTTATTTTTCCCATTTTAATTTAAGACCTTTCCCCGTGGTGCAAATTCCTTGTAAATATGCTCGCATCTGTGCTTGGCAAATTTAGATTTTGATTCTTTGAGTTACATAGCCATGTTAAAAATGACCCAAAATTGCTGCAAAGGCAATCAAAAAACGCTTTCATGTGTCTTAAGGACATTTTAAGTCATTTCCCCATGTGCAGTGTTTTCAAATTATGAATTGAAAATCGTTTTTGAGGAAAAGGAATGCTTTTAAAATTTATGACAAGGACATAATGGTGTGTGCTTCTTTATAAGGCATTTGAGTGTCTGTGATGTTATTTTTCCCATTTTAATTTAAGACCTTTCCCCGTGGTGCAAATTCCTTGTAAATATGCTCGCACCTGTGCTTGGCAAATTTAGATTTTGATTCTTTGAGTTACATAGCCATGTTAAAAGTGACCCAAAAACGCTGCAAAGGCTTTAAAAAAACACTTTCATCACCTGTGTTTCCTAAGTTTACGAACGACATTGTGCAGATGAAGTTTAGGTCTGTCCACGGACACAAAAGAGGTCTGGCCTTTGTTCAAGAGTGAAGTGGACATGACTTACTTCATTAGTAGGCCTTTACATGTATTATCTCGTCTGTATTCTTCAACAAGCGTAAATTTGATCTGCAACCCTGAGTAGGCCTCACCTTAAACAAACCTCTGGATAGGCCACACCTTATCATCATCCTGAATTAATCATTTAAAATGTTAGGGACAGATTTATGATAGGTGTGTGACTCTTTTGCGCCGCTGTGCGTCACTTTTGTGACGCAGCGGCGGTGCAAAAGATTTGCTATTTCTATTTGCTATTTCCTAAGTTTACGAATGACATTGTGCAGATGAACTTTAGGTCTGTCCACGGACACAGAAGAGGTCTTGGCGTTTGTTCAAGAGTGAAGTGGACATGATTTACTTCATTGGTAGACCTTCACATGTCCTCTGTTCTCTTCAACAACTCGAAATTTCATTTGGAACCCTGAGTAGGCCTCACCTCAAACAAACCTCTGGATAGGATACATCTTATTGGCATCTTGAAACAATCATTTAAAATGTTAGTGTCTTGCGACACTTTTGTGAGACAACAGCAGTGCAAAAAATGCACCATGTTCTAAGATAGGCCTCACTTCATCTGCATCAAGATACTGTTAGTTTAAAATGTATATCTTTAGGACTGTGTAGGGGGCCTGGAGAAGCAGAAGCTTCTGTAAGTGTCAAAGTTGTTGAAAAACTGTTTCTCCTTCAATCTTTTCCCTTGTCTTTTCTAATTTTTAAATACATGTTTTAATATTTTTCAAATGTTTGTTCTCTCTTTCACAGATTGAAAGTATAAAAATAAAAAGTGAGTAATTTAACGACAATTATAAGGTAAATGTTTTGTAGTCTTTTCTTTACATTTCTATCACATTCACCTACTATTAGTTCCACAGCTTCATTTCTTTAACCCTCAGTTTCCTGCCTTTGCCACTTCCCTCATTCCTTTCTCTATTACCTACTTACTCTACTCCTTCCACTCCTTTTCTCAGTCCCTCTCTTCTCATAGTTCCTCACTCTTGTTCACTCACTCCGTCTCTATTACTCTTAGTGTCTTTGACTGATCACTCTTTCACTACTTGTTCATTATGCTTTTTCTGTGTAGTTGAAGCACACTAAGGGGCATATTATGAACACAGCCAATAAAACTATTGCTGTTTTTATCGGCAGAAAACTGCTGCAAAAGTGGTTTTAGCGGCAGTTTTCTGCCGCAAAATCGGCTTAAGCGACACATTTCTGCCGATAAAAGCTGCAAAACTTTTATTGCCTATGTTGATAATATGGCCCTATGTTATTTACATTTCTTTGCTGTTTCAATTATTCTTTTTCTGTTACTTCTTCTTTTCTGCTTTCTGTTTTTTCTCTCTGTTATTCCACATGTTTTAATCTTATTTTGAACATTCACTCATATTCTCTAAGAAACTCTTCTTTGTTATTGTTCTACTCTCTTTTTTTTCTTTCACTTCCTTATCTATTTTGTTTTTCACAATTATATCCTCTTCCCTCTTTTCTTCGGTAAATAAATCTATTAAACAGTATCTCTGGTTTAGACCCTATAGCTGTCTTTGTTTTAACATTACTCTCTGTTTACTTCCCTTATACTTACTCTTCTTTTTTTTAAAAAAAATAATTTTGGTTCGCTCCCGGTTCGCGTACCGGTGAGCGAACCAGGAAGCGAACCAAAAGAAATACAGCTTGCCAGAGTGCTAAACATTCTAGCAATTTTTTTTGAAAGGGGAGGTAGTTCTGAAAAGAACTTTTTTTAAAATGTTTTTGTTGTTTTATATATTTTTTTATTTTTCTGAACATTTTTTGTTTTTTTTGTATTTTTTGAACAGTTTTATGTTTTTTTTTGTTTTTTTTGGAGGGGAAACAACAAAAAACAGGCATTGGAAAGGGCTCAACAGGAGCAAAAAAAAAATTTACTTTCTGGGGCGTTTAGAGCACTTGTTATTTTCAAATGCTCTGTTGATTAAGTTAATGCTCATATTGGCACATGACAGTAATGTACCGCAATACAAACAGGTAATCTTCATATGGACAAAGTTGTCCTGAAAGTTTGGCACGGTTTCCCGTGCCTCTGGTCCTGACAAAGATACCTGTGTTGATGTCGTGGCCACAGGAGTTGGTGGGTTGTCCTGCAGGTCACGCATCTCTGCCCGGCTGTAGTTTAGTGGATGCCACCTCAGCATGTGACGGTGCATGGTGTAGTTGCCGAAGCTATACTTTTTTAAGGTGCCTCTAGATAAGTCCTCTTTACATATGAGGCACGTCACATATCTAGCATTAACTTTTTTCTGCCCTTCAGGGATTGAAAAAAACTGCCAAATAAAACTAGTTTTACGATGAGAAACCCGGGGCTCCTCTTCTAAAAACTGTGGTCCCTATGTCTCCTCTTCCTCTTGTTCATCCTCTTCCTCCTCTGTGTTGCTGATGAACTGTGGAGGTGGTCCTCTTTTCCCATGAGGAGGTGGTGGTGGTGGGGGTCCACCAGCTGAAGCTACCAATGAAGCCATTGCTCAAATATCAAAAAAGTTCTTCCTCTCACAAAGATGAAAGTCAGAGTGAGGAAAGAAGGAGAGGTTTTCATCATTTGGGAAAAACAATAGTTCTAAACCAATGAAAAGTGTTATTTTTAGGTCACCTGACCTAGCCTTACATCATTAGGAAACCAAAAGTGAAATGAACCAATGAAAAGTTTTATTAACAAGTCACATGACCTGTTACGCTTAAGTTACGCGCTGCGGAACGCGCCCCGGATCGCTTCCGGGTCGCTGCGCTTCGCGCCTCGGTTCGCGCTCCGGAGCACTTCCGGGTGCGCTAACGCGGCGCGTCATAAGACGCATTACGCGGCAACGCGATACGTCGCGCTTTCGCGACGCGTCCCGGATCGCTTCCGGGGAGCTGCGCTTCACGTCTCAGTTCGCGTACCGGAGCACTTCCGGGTGCGCTAACGCGGCGCGTCATAAGACGCATTACGCGACAACGTGATACGTCACGCTTCCGCGACGCGTCACGATGTTGATTTCTAACGCGGCTGTTGCACTAACGGAACGTTTACCGGTTCGCGGACCGGGTCGCGGCATCAAATTGAGCTAACGGGAAGCTTCCCGGTTCGCGAAGGGAGCGAACAAAAAAAAATATTTAAAAAAAAATTATTAATAAACATATAAAATATATTTTTGGATTTAAAGAAGAATACATTTTACAGCTACAGATATTAGCTTTTAAAAAACCAATGAAATTCACTGAAAAAACCATAGGTTATAGACCATATATAGTTAGGAATTAGCATTTAAAAAACCTTATTTTACTCACACAAAACCATTGAAATTCCATATATAGTTAGTTGCACTAACTATATATCGCGCACCCCCAATCCACTGCTGATGATGTCACATATTACATCATTCATGACATGGTCAGTGACATCACTGATGACATCTCAAATGACATCACTGATGACATCACTGATGCCATCATCCAGTGACTGTGTGTTTCTGTAAAGTTTTAATATGTTTGATATATTGAAGAATGAGTGGATGTATAAGTGTCTGGATGAAGGATTTAGTAGGTGCGTGACTGACTGTATGAGTGAGTGAATAAATGTGTCGTACTAAATGCATGGGTTAGTGACTAAACTGTCTGAATGTGTGCATCAGTATGTCTGTTGTGATGTAAACTGCTGCATGTGTTGATCATTAGCTATACGAGAGGCTATATGTGTTATTGATTGGTTGCCCAAGTATTTGTATGGGAGATTGAGTTTGTGTGGGGGTGGCTGGGAGGTGTGTGACTCTGTGCATAGATGTGTGAGCAGTTGATTCACTAGGTGTATGAGTTCAAGAGTGCATGTGGAAAAAGCTACATGGGCGGTTGACTGTGTGCATGAGTGTATTGATGAGTGAATGGATATCTCAATGCTACATGTCATAGTAAGTACATATGTAAAACACAGTACATGAGAGAGTTGGCATATATAAATAACTGTGCATGAGAGCCACTGAATGTGTGAGTGACTGTATGGATCATTGTGAACTTGTATCAGGGATTGTATAAGAGAGTAAATATGTGTTAGTATATGTTTGAATAAGTAAGGTGTGTATAACTGTATAGTTGAGGAAATGGAGGTGAGATTGTTTCTTTGCATGACTGACTAGGTGTGTGAGTAACTCCATGGATGAGTGACAGTGTGTGAGTGTCTGTATACACTGAGTGTATCTAAGGTTATATTAGAGTCTGAAGAGGTTTATCGTATTAGCACAAGAATGATGTCAAATGAGATGTCATCAGTGATGTCATTTGAGATGTCATCAGTGATGTCATCAGTGATGTCACTGACCATGTCATGAATGATGTAATATGTGACATCATCAGCAGTGGATTGCGGGTGCGCGATATATAGTTAGTGCAACTAACTATATATGGAATTTCAATGGTTTTGTGTGAGTAAAATAAGGTTTTTTAAATGCTAATTCCTAACTATATATGGTCTATAACCTATGGTTTTTTCAGTGAATATATATATATATATATATTTATATAGATATTCAATTCCGTTCAATTCAAAAATCTGTATTCGGCTACAATGAATATCCATAAAAACACAGGTCCAAAAAATCGCAACATATAATAACAGTATATGGGTCAGATAAAAGGGAAGACAATTAAAAATTGTAACAGAATTCATGTAAATCGGCTTCAACAGACACGTCATACAATTCATAGTAGTTAAAAATGAAATATAAAAAAGATCTCAGCAAGATGTATCTATAATGTAAATAAATACATTTTACAAAGAATATATTACCTACTGTCTCAAGATATGTGCTCCAGTGGTTTTTACGAAAATGAACTTTGAAAAAATATATATTGGGCTACATTGGGCTATATATATGTTAGAGCCCAAATGTAGCCCAATGTAGCCCAATGTAGCCCAAAGATGGCCACCAGAGACAAAAAAAAACCAAATGTAGCCCAAATATCAGCCAGATGTAGCCCAACTATAGCCCAATGACAGAATGTCCCAGAGTGTTCTAAAGAACAACTAGAGCGCTAACAGTCCTACTTATGACAAAAGTATGGCACACCTGAAGTCATCTTGATTGGAATAAAGTGTTAACACCTAAAACATTTAATTTGCAAAGGAACAAAATGAGGGGGTTCATTTTGCCATAGAAATTATGATTAGTGCTGAAGAAAGAAAAATTAGGACACATTTTGAGTGACTTCTCAAATCCTCTTATATTTCATTAAAAACACTTCTGATATGCAGTCTCCCAAGATGGCCACCAGAGACAAAAGAGCCCAAATGTAGCCCAAATATCAGCCAGATGTAGCCCAACTATAGCCCAATAACAGAATGTCCCAGAGTGTTCTAAAGAACAACTAGAACGCTAACAGTCTTACTTATGACAAAAGTATGGCACACCTGAAGTCATCTTGATTGGAATAAAGTGGTAACACTTAATACATTTAATTTGAAAAGGAACAAAATGAGGGGTTTCATTTTGCCATAGAATTTTTATATATATATATTCACTGAAAAAACCATAGGTTACACACCAGTTATAGTTAGGAATTAGCATTTAAAAAACCTTTGAAATTCACAGAAAAAACCATAGGTTTCACACCAGTTATAGTTAGCTGGAAATTTTACTCGCATAAAACCATTGAAATTCCCACGTTATAGTTAGTTGGACTCACTATAACTTGCACGTCTGCAATGCACTGCTGATGACGTCACATATTACATCACTCATGCATATATTTAAATATTTAAACATTACTCGCTAATATATGTATTCCCTAAGATGCACTTAATAAGCCAGTTAACCAATCAATTTTATTTTTAAAAACACTGAAAAAACCATAGGTTTCAGGCCTTATATAGTTAGGACTTAGCATTTAAAAAACCTTTGAAATTCACTGAAAAAACCATAGGTTTCAGGCCTTATATAGTTAGGAATTAGCATTTAAAAAACCTTTGAAATTCACTTAAAAAAACATAGGTTTCAGGCCTTATACAGTTAGGAATCAGCATTTAAAAAACCTTTGAAATTCACTGAAAAAACCATAGGTTTCAGGCCTTATATAGTTAGGAATTAGCATTTAAAAAAACCTTTGAAATTCACTGAAAAAACCATAGGTTTCAGGAGTTATATAGTTAGGAATTCGTTTTTAAAAAACCTTTGAAATTCACTCAAAAAACTATAAGTTTTAGTGGTGTTATAGTTAGCTGGACATTACCTACTGGCGGTCGCCAGTCGGTATATATAGTTAGGATTTTTTCCTATGGGATTTTTCAAAATTCTATGTTGAATAACTTTGGCGTTGATAGACGGAATTGGCTGAAATTTTCCTGAAAATGGCACATTTACTCTCCGGTCCTTCCCTGAAAGTTTGGGGGGGATTCGTCAAGCGGGGGCCGAGAAAAAAGGGGGGTCCCAAAACGTGTTTTCCCCATGTTAATTTCCATAGGGCGGTTGGCCTCACTTTTAGCCCGAACGGCTGAATGGATTTTCACCAAACTTGGCAAAATTGTAGGGACTGGTAGCCCAATGTGCCTTTGCTATGTCTCAATATATGTGCTACAGTGGTTTTTACGAAAATTAACTTTGAAAAAATATATATTGGGCTACATTGGGCTATATATATGTTAGAGCCCAAATGTAGCCCAATGTAGCCCAATGTAGCCCAATGTAGCCCAAAGATGGCCACCAGAGACAAAAAAAACAAATGTAGCCTAAATATCAGCCAGATGTAGCCCAATTATAGCCCAATGACAGAATGTCCCAGAGTGTTCTAAAGAACAACTAGAGCGCTAACAGTCTTACTTATGACAAAAGTGTGGCACACCTGAAGTCATCTTGATTGGAATAAAGTGTTAACACTTAAAACATTTAATTTGCAAAGGAACAAAATGAGGGGGTTCATTTTGCCATAGAAATTATGATTAGTGCTGAAGAAAGAAAAATTAGGGCACATTTTGAGTGACTTCTCAAATCCTCTTATATTTCATTAAAAAAATTCTGATATGCAGTCTCTCAAGATGGCCACCAGAGACAAAAGAGCCCAAATGTAGCCCAAATGTAGCCCAATGTAGCCCAATGTAGCCCAAAGATGGCCACCAGAGACAAAAAAAAACCAAATGTAGCCCAAATATCAGCCAGATGTAGCCCAACTATAGCCCAATGACAGAATGTCCCAGAGTGTTCTAAAGAACAACTAGAGCGCTAACAGTCTTACTTATGACAAAAGTATGGCACACCTGAAGTCATCTTGATTGGAATAAAGTGTTAACACTTAATACATTTATTTTGAAAAGGAACAAAATGAGGGGTTTCATTTTGCCATAGAAATTTTATATATATATATATATATATATATATATATATATTCACAGAAAAAAACATAGGTTTGAGACCATATATAGTTAGGTATTTGCATTTACAAAACCTTGAAAATTCATTGAAAAAACCATAGGTTTGAGACCATATATAGTTAGGTGAATATTTTAATCCTACAAAACCAATGAAATTCCCATATATAGTTAGTTGCACTAACTATATATTTCGCGCACCCGCAATCCACTGCTGATGATGTCACATATTACACATTCATGACATGGTCAGTGACATTACTGATGACATCACTGATGACATCTCAAATGACATCAGTGATGACATCACTGATGACATCACTGATGACATCATCCAGTGACTGTGTGTTTCTGTAAAGTTTAAATATGTTTTACATATTGAAGAATGAGTGGATGTATAAGTATCTGGATGAAGGATTTAGTAGGTGCGTGACTGACTGTATGAGTGAGTGAATAAATGTGTCGTACTAAATGCATGGGTTAGTGACTAAACTGTCTGAATGTGTGCATCAGTACGTCTGTTGTAGTGTAAACTGCTGCATGTGTTGATCATTAGCTATACGAGAGGCTATATGTGTTATTGATTGGTTGCCCAAGTATTTGTATGGGAGATTGAGTGTGTGTGGGGGTGGCTGGGAGGTGTGTGACTCTGTGCATAGATGTGTGAGCAGTTGATTGACTAGGTGTATGAGTTCAAGAGTGCATGTGGAAACAGCTACATGGGCGGTTGACTGTGTGCATGAGTGTATTGATGAGTGAATGGATATCTCAATGCTACATGTCATAGTAAGTACATATGTAAAACACAGTACATGTGAGAGTTGGCATATATAAATAACTGTGCATGAGAGCCAGTGAATGTGTGAGTGGCTGTATGGATCATTGTGAACTTGTATCAGGGATTGTATAAGAGAGTACATATGTGTTAGTATATGTTTGAATAAGTAAGGTGTGTATTACTGTATCGTTGAGGAAATGGAGGTGAGATTGATTCTTTGCATGACTGACTAGGTGTGTGAGTAACTCCATGGGTGAGTGACAGTGTGTGAGTGTCTGTATACACTGAGTGTATCTAAGGTTATATTAGAGTCTGAAGAGGTTCATCGTATTAGCACATGAATGATGTCATCAGTGATGTGATCAATGATGTCAAATGAGATGTGATCAGTGATGTCATTTGAGATGTCATCAGTGATGTCATTTGAGATGTCATCAGTGATGTCATCAGTGATGTCATTTGAGATGTCATCAGTGATGTCATCAGTGATGTCACTGACCATGTCATGAATGATGTAATATGTGACATCATCAGCAGTGGATTGCGGGTGCGCGAAATATATAGTTAGTGCAACTAACTATATATGGGAATTTCATTGGTTTTGTATGATTAAAATATTCACCTAACTATATATGGTCTCAAACCTATGGTTTTTTCATTGATATATATATATATATATATATATATATATATATATATATATATATATATATATTCACTGAAAAAACCATAGGTTTCAGGAGTTATATAGTTAGGAATTAGTTTTTAAAAAACCTTTGAAATATATATATATATATATATATATACATACAAACATATACGTACATATATACATATATACATATATATATATATATATATATATATATATATATATATATATATATATATATATATATAACGAATCTTGTCGCAATGAACAGCACGCAGTTCAAAGAAAATCCTCAGCAACAAAGAGCCGACCCATGAAGTGCTGGTGAAAAGAGTCTTTATTCCGTGAAAGCCAGCGCTGCCGCCATGACGCGTTTCGCCTCCAAGGAGGCTTGATCACATGACAAACTGCGTACAACATGCTCGGGCATTTAAAGTGACAGTGCATTACCTCGTGTCATAGACATTAAAGAAATACTTTAAACTTCATTTGCTGCAAGTAAATACAAACGGAAAAAAGGGGAAAGGGAAAAATTACAGCCCAAGTGGGCTACCTTGATTCAAAATAAAGCAAAAAACATGTACACAATCAATTGTATATCTGAATAGAGAATACACAATAGTAACATGTCAAGAGTGCAGAATTTGATCAATACAAGAACACTAAATTCATTATGTGCATGATAAATTAATTCATCTATGTACAATCCGAAGTGTCCACACCTAAAACCATTTTTCCGTCATCTCTAAAAAAAATAATAGAGTATTTACAAAATAGTGCAAATAAGCAAATCTAATAGCAGCAAGAATAATGACACACATCATATGTTATTTAAGAGATAAAGCCCCAGTGGGCAAGTCACTGTAATAGTCATGAGCATGGTAGTGCATCGATAAAGTGCAAAGGTGAATAAAGTGCAATGAAATATTCATAAGTGATTCCAAGGTTAAAATCAGAAACAGTTGAATACTGAAGTTAAAAAGTCGAAAAATTTCATCATATGTACATCAAAAGATTAATTAATTTGCAGGGAACCATATAGAGAATGCTAAAAATATCCGGACAGGCATAGGCAGACATAAAGAATTGGGGATTAAAGACAAGTATAAAGGTCTTCCCTGTCATTAAGGCCATTGGGATTCTTGGTATTCAGCTCCAGAATGTATCGGGTCTCAAGAAGACGGAGCTTGGCCTCACGGTCCCCTCCTCTCCTTGACACCTCGACGCAATCAATTAGGAAAAATAGGAGTGAATCAGGGACCCCTGAGTGTTTGTCCTGAAAATGCCTGGCAACCGGATAATTTGGATCGTGACCAGAAATTGCCCGTATGTGTTGGAGTATTCTCTTGTGGGCGGGCAGCTTAGTGCTGCCCACATATTGTAGCCCACAAGGGCACTCCAACACATAAACGACAAACTCCGTTTTACATGTAAGCCACTTGGAAATGGCAGTCGGATGCTCAAAGAAAGGACTTTTGTAGTGTGTCCTGTTGCTGCCAAAACGACAAGCCTTGCAATGGGGGCAGGTCTTAAAGCCCTTCTTCAAAGCTGACCAGGTGGCTGAAACCTTAGGCTCCAGGGTATTGTTGACCAGAGCTTTAGACATTGAAGGGGATCTTCTAAAGGTCAAATTTGGCCTGGTGTCCACTATGTGACCAATCAAAGGGTCACTGAGAACCAAGTTCCAGTTTCTGTTAATGATCTTACGGAGTGCCCCATGTTGTCTGTTGAATGTAAGAATAGCCCTGGTTGAACCTATTTGAGCATCCTTGGTCACATCAATATTCAATTGGGCATTCTTAGTTCTAGGTATTAATGCCTCCTGCCTACTCATAGAATTGGAACGAATGATAGCTTTTGCCAATATTTCGGTGGAGTAGCCCCTAGCCAGGAAGCGTAATCTGCAAGCCTCTTGCGCAGCCGCGCATTCGGCATCTGTGCTGCAGATTCTCCTTATTCGAAGCATTTCCCCAAAAGGAATACTTCGAATTAGGTGTGCTGGATGTTGGCTATTGGAGTGCAGGATAGTATTTCCTGCACTCTGCTTCCTGTAAAGTCTAGTATTCAAGTTGGTACCCTCCACCATTACCTCAACATCTAAGAAACAGATTGATTCAGTGCTGAAGTTCGCTGTAAAATTAAGATTGATGGTATTCAAATTAATCAAATCAACAAACTTCTTGGCCTCTTCTACGTCCCCCCTCCAAATCAAAAAAAAATCATCAATGTAACGCAAATAAAGGGCAATTTTGTGAGAAAATAAATCACGGTGTTGCCCGACTAGGACCTGTTCCTCCCACAGCCCAACGTGAAGACACGCGTAGCTGGGTGAGAAACAGGCCCCCATCGCCACACCCCTAACCTGATGGTAAATTGCGCCATTGAAGATGAAGAAGTTTTCTCCCAGGCACATTCTGGTCATGTCCACCAGCATTTTGTTATGTGCCGATGGGAGGGGTAAGTCTTTGTTCAAGTAGTGGGCCAAGGCCTTGAGTCCATCTTCATGTCTAATGGAGGTGTAAAGAGACGAAACATCCAAAGTTACAAGAACCATATTCTCCTCCCAAATGAAATTGTCAATCCTGGCAAGGAAATCAAAGAAGTCCCTGACATAGGAAGGAAGGGCTTTAACATGGCTTTGTAAAAAAAAAGTCAATATATTTAGACACTTTTTCCAGAGAACTGTCTATAGCCGAGATGATTGGACGGCCAGGTGGTACATGATTATCCTTGTGGATCTTAGGAAGTAAATACCAGGAAGGGATGACAGGATAATCCTTTTTAAGGTATTTAAATTCATCATGGGTGAGCAAACCCGCACTTCTCCAAATATGTAGTTTTTGGTGTTGAGAGCTCCACGCATTTTTGACAATCTGTATATTGCTTTTGCGATAACAGGATGGATCGTTCAACTGTGATTCCGCCTCTTGCAAATACATGTCCCTAGGCCACAGGACCACATTACCGCCTTTATCGGCCTGTTTAACGATGACATTGTTATTTTCTCGTAGTTTCACAATCAGTTGTTTATAGCATTGATTTTGCTTGGAAATGTGAAACTTTTTTTTGTTGGTGGCAGTATAGAGATGTTTGATATCGCGGACCACACTTTCCTGGAATGTGTCCAGATTGTCATGAACCATAATCGGTAAAAAGGTGGATTTCGGCTTGAAGGGGGTTGCTCGTTGTCCCATTTGTTCCAAAGGAACATCACTTAGATTTTCAATAGATGGTTGATTTTGTAGATCCCAGATTGTATCAAAGGTGGCCTGACTTTGGCTGCTGGAGAAAGTGGGACTTGATGGAAGAACAGGTTCAATAATCTTTTTCGGATGTAATTTAAAGAATTTTTTAAGTTTGAGCTTACGAGTGAACCTGTATATGTCCATGCGGGTATCAGCATAGTTCATATTGCTCGGAGGGCAATATGAAAGTCCCAAATTAAGAACCGCTGTCTCAGCTGAAGTAAGTTTGATGTTCGAGAGATTGATTACTGACTTTGTTTCTGCTTCCGCGTCTTTCGCTTGTTGCGGTTCCAACGTCCCGACTTGCCCGGGTCGTTGTCGTTTGAGCTTCCGGGCACCGCATTTCCGACGCTGCCAGCGTTTGCTGTTTGCCCGCTGTTTTTTTGTTGTTGCTGTTGTGCACGAGGCTTGTGCGACCTCAGGGTTTCGCGTCGATCCTGGCACAAACAATCGACCTCTTGTGCCAGGGTAAGCTTGGTAAACCCCAATGATGTTACACGGTTAGAATCCGGTTCCGGATCACTTTCAATGGCTGAGCTCAAACTAGAAAATGAGGTAGCAGGTAACAAAGTATTGTCGTTTTGTTGTCCTGCAGCTATATTTAAACGTGCTTTGGTTTTAACAGCGTCATACCTCCTTGCGAAAGTAAAAACTTGTCCATTGATGTAATCAATCCTATCCCTCTCGAATTTAAAAGCTTTTCTTTTCTTAATTGTCTCTTCTTCCTTGGCCAAACGGGTCATCATGTCTGTCCTCATTTTGTTAATTGCGTCAGTAACTTCTATCTTTGAAATTTCATCTTCCAAAGCATCGATTTCAGTCTGCAATTTGAGACGGTCGCTTTCAGCATACTTGACTAGTATGCGCAAGTAGACACTAGAGCAGTTAAGGTTGGCCTCCGCCCACTCCGCTAGCATAGCCGGATCCGGGTTTTCGTAGCTGGGGGCAATGGTACTTCTGAGCCCCCTAGGCACTCGACCAACCTCCAAGTAGCGGGTGAGAGACCGATGCTCCCACCACTTGGATTGCTCTGCCCTCATTACTCGTTCCAATTTTTTAAATAGATCACGTGTGGTGTTGGTTCCAGTTTCCTGCGTGATAGATGTAACATTAATGGACCCCCCGGCCGGGGAATCCAAGAACATGGAATCAGCTGCCTGAGCCCGATTCCGCAGTCTGTCGGCGGCCATGATTTGTAAGCGCTATAGTTATGGCTATTTTCTTTGGAATCACACAAACGACACACCGGTAATTGGAGATGAATGTCCTACCAGTGGTCGCGCACACTTCTCTCTGCCGTGTCCAAGGTGTTCTCTGGGGTTCAAACTCGGATTCAGTCTCCGTGGCAATGGAGATAGAAAAACTCCGGCTGCTATCCCACCGGAACACAACGACGGTAGGGCAGGGGCGTTGCGGCGTTCTCCTCGCCGGAGACAATAACACTCCCAGGAAAAACCCGGAAACAGCTTCCTGCCGCGTTGCCCTTAGGAGAAGGGGTCTTGCTCGTACCTGGAAAGCGTAGGTACCATATATAACGAATCTTGTCGCAATGAACAGCACGCAGTTCAAAGAAAATCCTCAGCAACAAAGAGCCGACCCATGAAGTGCTGGTGCAAAGAGTCTTTATTCCGTGAAAGCCAGCGCTGCCGCCATGACGCGTTTCGCCTCCAAGGAGGCTTGATCACATGACAAACTGCGTACAACATGCTCGGGCATTTAAAGTGACAGTGCATTACCTCGTGTCATAGACATTAAAGAAATACTTTAAACTTCATTTGCTGCAAGTAAATACAAACGGAAAAAAGGGGAAAGGGAAAAATTACAGCCCAAGTGGGCTACCTTGATTCAAAATAAAGCAAAAAACATGTACACAATCAATTGTATATCTGAATAGAGAATACACAATAGTAACATGTCAAGAGTGCAGAATTTGATCAATACAAGAACACTAAATTCATTATGTGCATGATAAATTAATTCATCTATGTACAATCCGAAGTGTCCACACCTAAAACCATTTTTCCGTCATCTCTAAAAAAAATAATAGAGTATTTACAAAATAGTGCAAATAAGCAAATCTAATAGCAGCAAGAATAATGACACACATCATATGTTATTTAAGAGATAAAGCCCCAGTGGGCAAGTCACTGTAATAGTCATGAGCATGGTAGTGCATCGATAAAGTGCAAAGGTGAATAAAGTGCAATGAAATATTCATAAGTGATTCCAAGGTTAAAATCAGAAACAGTTGAATACTGAAGTTAAAAAGTCGAAAAATTTCATCATATGTACATCAAAAGATTAATTAATTTGCAGGGAACCATATAGAGAATGCTAAAAATATCCGGACAGGCATAGGCAGACATAAAGAATTGGGGATTAAAGACAAGTATAAAGGTCTTCCCTGTCATTAAGGCCATTGGGATTGTTGGTATTCAGCTCCAGAATGTATCGGGTCTCAAGAAGACGGAGCTTGGCCTCACGGTCCCCTCCTCTCCTTGACACCTCGACGCAATCAATTAGGAAAAATAGGAGTGAATCAGGGACCCCTGAGTGTTTGTCCTGAAAATGCCTGGCAACCGGATAATTTGGATCGTGACCAGAAATTGCCCGTATGTGTTGGAGTATTTTCTTGTGGGCGGGCAGCTTAGTGCTGCCCACATATTGTAGCCCACAAGGGCACTCCAACACATAAACGACAAACTCCGTTTTACATGTAAGCCACTTGGAAATGGCAGTCGGATGCTCAAAGAAAGGACTTTTGTAGTGTGTCCTGTTGCTGCCAAAACGACAAGCCTTGCAATGGGGGCAGGTCTTAAAGCCCTTCTTCAAAGCTGACCAGGTGGCTGAAACCTTAGGCTCCAGGGTATTGTTGACCAGAGCTTTAGACATTGAAGGGGATCTTCTAAAGGTCAAATTTGGCCTGGTGTCCACTATGTGACCAATCAAAGGGTCACTGAGAACCAAGTTCCAGTTTCTGTTAATGATCTTACGGAGTGCCCCATGTTGTCTGTTGAATGTAAGAATAGCCCTGGTTGAACCTATTTGAGCATCCTTGGTCACATCAATATTCAATTGGGCATTCTTAGTTCTAGGTATTAATGCCTCCTGCCTACTCATAGAATTGGAACGAATGATAGCTTTTGCCAATATTTCGGTGGAGTAGCCCCTAGCCAGGAAGCGTAATCTGCAAGCCTCTTGCGCAGCCGCGCATTCGGCATCTGTGCTGCAGATTCTCCTTATTCGAAGCATTTCCCCAAAAGGAATACTTCGAATTAGGTGTGCTGGATGTTGGCTATTGGAGTGCAGGATAGTATTTCCTGCACTCTGCTTCCTGTAAAGTCTAGTATTCAAGTTGGTACCCTCCACCATTACCTCAACATCTAAGAAACAGATTGATTCAGTGCTGAAGTTCGCTGTAAAATTAAGATTGATGGTATTCAAATTAATCAAATCAACAAACTTCTTGGCCTCTTCTACGTCCCCCCTCCAAATCAAAAAAACATCATCAATGTAACGCAAATAAAGGGCAATTTTGTGAGAAAATAAATCACGGTGTTGTCCGACTAGGACCTGTTCCTCCCACAGCCCAACGTGAAGACACGCGTCATCTGTGTCTCCCCCGTTGTGAAGAGAAAATGAGCCGCACACTGGTACACCTTATGCTTCAGCATTTATTATGAGTGAATATGGGGCAGGAGCCTGGCGCGTTTCGTTACAATCTCTGAACTTCTTCAAAGGCACCCCAGGCGAGCAGAAGCAGAAATCGGGACACAGGTGAGATTAGTTTTTTTGTCTCGTTGCCGGCCCTCTAGTGGTCTTTATAGTAAAGTTCGCCAGGCATGATGGTCACTGTGGTCCCGGGTTCTGCATTTGTTGATTAAAGCCCTTCCATCGGGTACTGTCCATATTTCAATTAGTCTCACTGCAAGAGGGTTTGTAGAGGTGTTCCTCCAAGTGCAGTCAATCGTTAAAGACCGCTTGGAACCATTCCGGACTCTGGTGTCTGGTGGCAGCCAAGTTACCCTGGGGTTCATATTAACGAGTCATCTAGGGTGGTCCAAGGTCGGGTAAACTTCGGCGCTCTGGCTGGCGGTGCGTTCCTCTGCGACGGGACCACGTCGCTAAAATGTCATCTGTGTCTCCCCCGTTGTGAAGGGAAAATGAGCCGCACACTGGTACACCTTATGCTTCAGCATTTATTATGAGTGAATATGGGGCAGGAGCCTGGCGCGTTTCGTTACAATCTCTGAACTTCTTCAAAGGCACCCCAGGCGAGCAAAAGCAGAAATCGGGACACAGGTGAGATTAGTTTTTATGTCTCGTTGCCGGCCATCTTTATAGTAAAGTTCGCCAGGCATGATGGTCACTGTGGTCCCGGGTTCTGCATTTGTTGATTAAAGCCCTTCCATCGGGTACTGTCCATATTTCAATTAGTCTCACTGCAAGAGGGTTTGCAGAGGTGTGCCTCCAAGTGCAGTCAACCGTTAAAGACCGCTTGGAACCATTCCTGACTCTGGTGTCTGGTGGCAGCCAAGTTACCCTGGGGTTCGTGTTAACGAGTCATCTAGGGTGGTCCAAGGTCGGGTAAACTTCGGTGCTCTGGCTGGCGGTGCGTTCCTCTGTGACGGGACCACATCGCTTAAAATGTCATCTGTGTCTCCCCCGTTGTGAAGAGAAAATGAGCCGCACACTGGTGCACCTAATGCTTCAGCATTTATTATGAGTGAATATGGGGCAGGAGCCTGACGCGTTTCGTTACAATCTCTGAACATCTTTAAAGGCACCCCAGGCGAGCAGAAGCAGAAATCGGGACGCCGGTGAGATTAGTTTTTTTGTCTCGTTGCCGGCACTCTAGTGGTCTTTAGAGTAAAGTTCGCCAGGCATGATGGTCACTGTGGTCCCGGGTACTGCATTTGTTGATTAAAGCCCTTCCATTGGGTACTGTCCATATTTCAATTAGTCTCACTGCAAGAGTGTTTGCAGAGGTGTGCCTCCAAGTGCAGTCATTGGTTAAAGACCGCTTGGAACCATTCCGGACTCTGGTGTCTGGTGGCAGCCAAGTTACCCTGGGGTTCGTGTTAACGAGTCATCTAGGGTGGTCCAAGGTCGGGTAAACTTCGGCGCTCTGGCTGGAGGTGCGTTCCTCTGCGACGGGACCACGTCGCTTAAAATGTCATCTGTGTCTCCCCCGTTGTGAAGAGAAAATGAGCCGCACACTGGTACCTCTTATGCTTCAGCATTTATTATGAGTGAATATGGGGCAGGAGCCTGACGCGTTTCGTTACAATCTCTGAACTTCTTCAAAGGCACCCCAGGCGAGCAGAAGCAGAAATAGGGACACAGGTGAGATTAGTTTTTTTGTCTCGTTGCCGGCCCTCTAGTGGTCTTTATAGGAAAGTTCGCCAGGCATGATGGTCACTGTGGTCCCGGGTTCTGCATTTTTTGATTAAAGCTCTTCCATCGGGTACATTCCATATTTCAATTAGTCTCACTGCAAGAGGGTTTGCAGAGGTGTGCCTCCAAGTGCAGTCAATCGTTAAAGACCGCTTGGAACCATTCCGGACTCTGGTGTCTGGTGGCAGCCAAGTTACCATGGGGTTCGTGTTAACGAGTCATCTAGGGCGGTCCAAGGTCGGGTAAACTTCGGTGCTCTGGCTGGCGGTGCCTTCCTCTGCGACGGGACCACGTCGCTTAAAATGTCATCTGTGTCTCCCCCGTTGTGAAGAGAAAATGAGTCGCACACTGGTACACCTCATGCTTCAGCATTTATTATGAGTGAATATG
The DNA here is from genome assembly GCF_964261635.1 of Lissotriton helveticus. NCBI lineage: Eukaryota > Metazoa > Chordata > Amphibia > Caudata > Salamandridae > Lissotriton > Lissotriton helveticus. Next base: position 621,101,546 of record NC_136070.1, on the reverse strand, counting down.
GGGCAGGAGCCTGACGCGTTTCGTTACAATCTCTGAACTTCTTCAAAGGCACCCCAGGCGAGCAGAATCAGAAATCGGGACACAGGTGAGATTAGTTTTTTTGTCTCATTGCCGGCCCTCTAGTGGTCTTTATAGTAAAGTTCGCCAGGCATGATGGTCACTGTGGTCCCGGGTTCTGCATTTGTTGATTAAAGCCCTTCCATTGGGTACTGTCCATATTTCAATTAGTCTCACTGCAAGAGGGTTTGCAGAGGTGTGCCTCCAAGTGCAGTCAATCGTTAAAGACCGCTTGGAACCATTCCGGACTCTGGTGTCTGGTGGCAGCCAAGTTACCCTGGGGTTCGTGTTAACGAGTCATCTAGGGTGGTCCAAGGTCGGGTAAACTTCGGCGCTCTGGCTGGCGGTGCGTTCCTCAGCGACGGGACCACGTCGCTTAAAATGTCATCTGTGTCTCCCCCGTTGTGAAGAGAAAATGAGCCGCACACTGGTACACCTTATGCTTCAGCATTTATTATGAGTGAATATGGGGCAGGAGCCTGACGCGTTTCGTTACAATCTCTGAACTTCTTCAAAGGCACCCCAGGCGAGCAGAAATCGGGACACAGGTGAGATTAGTTTTTTTGTCTCGTTGCCGGCCCTCTAGTGGTCTTTATAGTAAAGTTCGCCAGGCATGATGATCACTGTGGTCCCGGGTTCTGCATTTGTTGATTAAAGCCCTTCCATCGGGTACTGTCCATATTTCAATTAGTCTCACTGCAAGAGGGTTTGCAGAGGTGTGCCTCCAAGTACAGTCAATCGTTAAAGACCGCTTGGAACCATTCCGGACTCTGGTGTCTGGTGGCAGCCAAGTTACCCTGGGGTTCGTGTTAACGAGTCATCTAGGGTGGTCCAAGGTCGGGTAAACTTCGGCGCTCTGGCTGGCGGTGCGTTCCTCTGTGACGGGACCACGTCGCTTAAAATGTCATCTGTGTCTCCCCCATTGTGAAGAGAAAATGAGCCGCACACTGGTACACCTTATGCTTCAGCATTTATTATGAGTGAATATGGGGCAAGAGCCTGACGCGTTTCGTTACAATCTCTGAACTTCTTTAAAGGCACCCCAGGCGAGCAGAAGCAGAAATTGGGACGCAGGTGAGATGAGTTTTTTTGTCTCGTTGCCAGCCCTCAAGTGGTCTTTATAGTAAAGTTCGACAGGCATGATGGTCACTGTGGTCCCGGGTACTGCATTTGTTGATTAAAGCCCTTCCATCGGGTACTGTCCATATTTCATTTAGTCTCACTGCAAGAGGGTTTGCAGAGGTGTGCCTCCAAGTGCAGTCAATCGTTAAAGACCGCTTGGAACCATTCCGGACTCTGGTGTCTGGTGGCAGCCAAGTTACCCTGGGGTTCGTGTTAACGAGTCATCTAGGGCGGTCCAAGGTCGGGTAAATTCGGCGCTCTGGCTGGAGGTGCGTTCCTCTGCGACGGGACCACGTCGCTTAAAATGTCATCTGTGTCTCCCCCGTTGTGAAGAGAAAATGAGCCGTACACTGGTACACCTTATGCTTCAGCATTTATTATGAGTGAATATGGGGCAGGAGCCTGACGCGTTTCGTTACAATCTCTGAACTTCTTCAAAGGCACCCCAGGCGAGCAGAAGCAGAAATCGGGACACAGGTGAGATTAGTTTTTTTTTCTCGTTGCCGGCCCTCTAGTGGTCTTTATAGTAAAGTTCGCCAGGCATGATGGTCACTGTGGTCCTGGGTTCTGCATTTGTTGATTAAAGCCCTTCCATCGGGTACTGTCCATATTTCAATTAGTCTCACTGCAAGAGGGTTTGCAGAGGTGTGCCTCCAAGTGCAGTCAATCATTAAAGACCGCTTGGAACCATTCCGGACTCTGGTGTCTGGTGGCAGCCAAGTTACCCTGGGGTTCGTGTTAACGAGTCATCTAGGGCGGTCCAAGGTCGGGTAAATTCGGCGCTCTGGCTGGAGGTGCGTTCCTCTGCGACGGGACCACGTCGCTTAAAATGTCATCTGTGTCTCCCCCGTTGTGAAGAGAAAATGAGCCGTACACTGGTACACCTTATGCTTCAGCATTTATTATGAGTGAATATGGGGCAGGAGCCTGACGCGTTTCGTTACAATCTCTGAACTTCTTCAAAGGCACCCCAGGCGAGCAGAAGCAGAAATCGGGACACAGGTGAGATTAGTTTTTTTTTCTCGTTGCCGGCCCTCTAGTGGTCTTTATAGTAAAGTTCGCCAGGCATGATGGTCACTGTGGTCCTGGGTTCTGCATTTGTTGATTAAAGCCCTTCCATCGGGTACTGTCCATATTTCAATTAGTCTCACTGCAAGAGGGTTTGCAGAGGTGTGCCTCCAAGTGCAGTCAATCATTAAAGACCGCTTGGAACCATTCCGGACTCTGGTGTCTGGTGGCAGCCAAGTTACCCTGGGGTTCGTGTTAACGAGTCATCTAGGGCGGTCCAAGGTCGGGTAAACTTCGACGCTCTGGCTGGCGGTGCGTTCCTCTGCGACGGGACCACGTTGATTAAAATGTCATCTGTGTCTCCCCCGTTGTGAAGAGAAAATTAGCCGCACACTGCTACACCTTATGCTTCAGCATTTATTATGAGTGAATATGGGGCAGGAGCCTGACGCGTTTCGTTACAATCTCTGAACTTCTTCAAAGGCACCCCAGGCGAGCAGAAGCAGAAATCGGGACACAGGTGAGATTAGTTTTTTTGTCTCGTTGCCGGCCCTCTAGTGGTCTTTATAGTAAAGTTCGCCAGGTATGATGGTCACTGTGGGCCCGGGTTCTGCATTTGTTGATTAAAGCCCTTCCATCGGGTACTGTCCATATTTCAATTAGTCTCACTGCAAGAGGATTTGCAGAGGTGTGCCTCCAAGTGCAGTCAATCATTAAAGACCACTTGGAACCATTCCGGACTCTGGTGTCTAGTGGCAGCCAAGATACCATGGGGTTCGTGTTAACGAGTCATGTAGGGCGGTCCAAGGTCGGGTAAACTTCGGCGCTGTGGCTGGCAGTGCGTTCCTCTGCGACGGGATCACGTCGCTTAAAATGTCATCTGTGTCTCCCACGTTTCGTTACAATCTCTGAACTTCTTCAAAGGCACCCCAGGCGAGCAGAAGCAGAAATCGGGACACAGGTGAGAATATATATATATATATATATATCTATATATATATATATATATATATAGATATATATATATATAGCCACACACTTCAACCCATCCGGTCGAAAGAACGGCAAGCACTCTGATGTTCAGATGTCAAAATCAATTTATTTTCAAACCCCCTTCACCCCCGACAGACGCGTTTCACTAAAAAGCTTCCTCAGTGTCAGTTTGTGCAAACATACGACTGCCATTTTAAACCCACCGCCGCGCTACTCCATTTCATCAACATAAAAGATGGTTAATTACAGTGAAGATGGCGGCCATCTTGTAGTGTAGTATTACATCAATTCCACGTTGGTTAAAATGGCGAAAATAAAGTGCTTCAGTGCTAAATTAAAATCAAAGGATTAGATGGGGCACCCAGGGGCAACTGACAGACAGGGTGCCCGTGAGGAGTGGAGTCTGCCAGGGTTGCGTCATGGCGCCGACCCTCTTCTCTCTCTTTGTGAACGGAGTGGTGGACCATCTGAGAGAGGAGGAGGCAGACGCGCCAACCCTGGCGGGGGAAAAAACGCCCACTCTACTCTTCGCGGATGATACCATACTGATCTCTAAAACCCCCGTGGGCCTCCAAAAGCTCTTGCTCCGTTTTAGCACCTTTTGTACTGATAGAGGACTTACCATTAACACCTCTAAAACTAAGCTTATGGCCCTCTCACCCTCCAAAAGATTCAGGAATAATTTCACGCTCAACGGGGCACCTCTGGAGCTGGTAGATTCCTTCGACTATCTGGGGGTTCGGGTAAATAGTCGGATGAATTGGAAGGATCACCTGGCCAAAATGTTACTCAGCCACAAAAGAGTGTCAGGGGTGACCTTGAGAGAACATCGGGAGTCGGCGAGTAAACCTGTGGCACCGGCTCTGGCAATCTATGAGGGACAGATTCTACCGGCCGCCCAATATGGCTCCGAGCTGTGGGGGTTCGAGAATGTCTCGGAGTTAGTCTTAGCCAAAAATAAGTTTTTGAGGGATCTGGTGGCTCTCCCAGTCTCTACCCCCCTAATCCCCTTACGGCTAGATTTGGGCAGACGCTCCTTTAAATACTTAGTGCGGTTGCGCCCATTACTATTTTGGGTCCGGCTGAGAAGGACTAGTGAGCTCACTAACTATGCTGCTGTCTTAGACAAACTTATTTTGCTCAATACCAGTAATAAGATCAGGTGGTTGAGCAACTTGAGGCAGTTGGTTGTGCAACTGGGACTGAGCGATGCATGGGCGAGCCAAATGCCACCCCCTAAACTAGTGATCAAGAAATTGTACTGGGATTGGGTTCAGGCAGAGGCAATACGTAGTGGCGCAGGGGGCTTCCTTACGGAGCGGTTCTTAGAGTTTAAATGGTCAAGAAAATTGGAACCTTTCCTTGACCTTATATCAAAGCCTCTGGATAGTGCACTTTATTTAAAACTCAGGTTTGGGACCCTCCCGGTGCATGATTTCACCTCAGGGTGGACCAACGCTGGTGGTCCACCGAACCCCTGCCCCGGCTGCGCTGCCCCGAATGAGTCTGTGGCGCACTTCCTCTTTGCTTGCCCCGCATATAAAGTTGCCAGGAAGGTTTGGTTAAAACCATTATGTATGGGGCTGGGTCTCAGATGCCACAAAATGGCCCTACGAGTTCTTTGTACTGACACGTCCTCCACTGCTATGGTATGCGGGTTAGCTAAATATTTGAGTAGTGCATGGCTGACACGTATGAGGAGGATGAAGCCCCGCCCCACCCCGCCTGACAGCCAGCCGGTTCTCGGGTAGGATGTTCTGATGGGCTTTGGTATTGGTTTTAAATTGTATTCTATCATATATAATAGTGCAGTCATGTGAGGTTACATGCATATACGGTTGTTGGGCCTTAGCCTTTTTATGTGTACTGTATATAATGCACACTTTTATGATGACATTTTATTGACCATGGTATTTACTTAATGTATCTCCAATTTTAAATGGTATTGTATAACTTGTATACTTTTATGGTGAAATTTTTACCGAATAAAGTTATTTCATTCACTTAAATCGTTGACAACAACAAACATTTCATTATTATTTTGCACACTCAGTTAATCATGTATTACACAATATACAGTTCCATTTCATCTATATCTGTATGAAAGTCAATTCATTTGGATCCCAAAGCTATTATCCTGGGATATATCCCCTGATACTCGAAAGTATATACAAACTCAAGTACTTCACAGTTTGTTTTCATTTGCGTTGTGTGGCCCTGTATGGGCTAGAATCCTAAATGTGTATGATACAGATATTTACATATTTACAAATTTCTTCCTGGGAGTTTTGCAAGTATAGAAGATAGGACAATATTTCCATTAACAATCAGTGAGTTCAGGGTGACGAAACCATATTGTCTCAGAGATGCACCCACATTTCTGCGTCATTGTTAAGACCCCATGGTGTCATTGTTTTGAGGTCCATGATGTATCTAGACTCTGTGACGCGGAGTGCTTTTTCCCTGTCCCCACCACGTTCTGACAATGTGACTTGATCTATGCAGTAGTAACGGAGTAAATCCCTATTGCTTCGATGGAATTCGGCAAAGTGACGGGCTACCGGATAGGACTTATCATTGTTCGCGATAGCCCTCATATGTTCCAGGATTCTCAGTTTTGTGGGTTTGATGGTGCTGCCTATGTAACGCTTCTTACATGGGCACTCTAGACAATATACTGTGTATTCTGAATTACAATTAAGATGTTTCATAATCACCCTGTTAGGTTTGTCCTCTCCAGATCTACCTGGATATGCTTTCACTTTTTTACTATACTTGCAGGCTTTGCAGCGCAAGCACGGGAAAAAGCCTTTGATGACTGTGGATTAGGTGGTCTGATAGGGACTGGCATCTACGATAGGTGATCATTGGTCTATCAGATAGATGTTTTTTTTAAATGTTATCTGTCTGTAATATGTGCCAGTTTCTCTTGAAAGCGTGGACAAGATCACCTCATTTGATGTTGAACGTGGTGATCATTCTAACCTGATTGTACTCATTATGTGCCTCCTTCACCAATAGGAGATCCCTCCTATTGATGGTTTCTGCTTTTCCGGTTGCCTGTTGTAATAGGTTTTTCGAGTATCCCCTAGCCTGAAACCTGTTGCTAGCATCTTTTTGGGCATCTCGAAAATCTGTTTCCGCTGAGCAGTTCCTTTTGAGGCGCAGATATTAACCATATGGTACGTTCTTGATCAAACTCCTAGGATGGTGGCTGGCGGCATGTAACACGGCATTTCCTGCTGTAGGCTTCCTATAGAGTTTAGTGTGGAGATTGTCATTTTCCACAAATACTTCTAAGTCAAGATAACATACACTTTCATCACTGATTGTACTGGTGAATTTTAGGTTCAGCTCATTATTGTTTAACGTGGCGATATATTCCTCAGCCGAGGTTCTATCTCCACGCCAAACAATAAAGAGATTGTCAATATATCTTGTCCACATTAAAATTCTTTCATTCCACACTTCATTGTTGCCTTCCCACGCCTCGTTCTTCTCCCACCAGCCGACGAATACATTTGTGTAGCTGGGAGAGAAGCACGAGCCCATCGAGGTGCCCCTAATCTGCTTATACAGCTGGCCAGAGAAAAGGAAAAAGTTATTATACAGACAAAATCTCATCATACACAAAAGCATTTCACTGTGTGCCCGAAATTTTTCTTGTTTCCTGTCCAGGAACCACTTCGTGGCATTCAATCCTTTTTCATGATCATGTGTATAAATTAACAACATCTAGTGTTATTAATAACATATCCTTTTCCCATGAGATACCGTCCATAATGCGAAGGAAGTCCTGCGTATCCCTCACATAGGAGGGTAAGTCCTTCACAATCGGGGCGAGGTATGTATCAATGAAGCGAGAAGTGTTCTCAAGAAGACTGCCGATTGCCGAAACAATCGGCCTCCCTGGTGGTCTCTTGGCATTTTTATGGATTTTTGGCAAGTGATAGAAAGTGGGAAGAACCGGGGAATCGCAATGTAGAAAAGAGTACTCCTCTGAGCTGATCATACCATCGAGTTTCCACTGGTTCAGTAGTGTATCATATTCCATGGTACTCTTCACATATTGTTCTTTCTTTGCCTTGACATAGCACTCTGTGTCTCTTAGTTGTCTTAGTGCCTCCTGTTCATAGCTCTCCTTGCCAAAAATAACAATGTTCCCACCCTTGTCCGAGGGCTTAATCTCAATCGTTTTGTCATTCCGAAGAGATTTGATTGCTTCCCACTCCCTTCTTGAGATATTTGATGTTCTTATATCCATTTTGTTATTAGCCATTTTTTCCAAATCAGCCGATATTGCTTCACTGAAAACATCAATTGCATCATGAGACGCATTGGCAGTTTTCTTGATTTACTTTTTAAATTGCTTGGATCTCTGACTTGTTTTATAGATATTTCATTGGTAATCTCCGAGTCTTGCTCCAGATTTTGTAAAAAAAAAAATATATATATATATATATATATTACCTACTGGCGGTCGCCAGTAGGTATATATAGTTAGGATTTTTTCTCTATGGGTTTTTTGAAAATTCTATGTCTAATAACTTTGGCGTTTGTGGACGGAATTGGCTGAAATTTTCAGGAAAATGGCACATTTTGTTTCTGAGCAGCCCTTGAAAATTTGGGGGGGGTTCGTCCAGTGGGGGCCGAGAAAAAAGGGGGGTCCCAAAACGTGTTTTTAACATTGAGTTTTCCATAGGGCGGTTGGCCTCACTTTTAGCCCGAACGGCTGAATGGATTTGCACGAAACTTGGCAAAATTGTAGGGACTGGTAGCCCGATGTGCCTTTTGTAGGTCTCAATATATGTGCTCCAGTGGATTTTGAGAAATTAACGTTTAAAAAAAGATATATATCTGTAACAGCGGACCGGGCAGCGGCCCAGGACGCGTACTTTTCGCGCAACGGAGCTTTGTGAAGCGAAGCTGATTGGTTCTCTGGCGTCTGTCAACATTCCAAACAGTCCGTAGCGGCCGCCATCTTGTCTCTCGGTAGGATCGAGAGACAAGAGGAGGCCAAAGCGAAGGGGCAAATGACCATAAGGGGGAATAGTAGATCCTCGCTGACCCCCTAGGTTTGATGTGGAGGTTTTAAAAGGGCCCCGCGGGGCAAAAAAAAATAATAATAATAATAATCGAACGGCTGAATGGATTTGCACGAAACTTGGCAAAATTGTAGGGACTGGTAGCCCGATGTGCCTTTGCTAGGTCTCAATATATGTGCTTCAGTGGATTTTGAGAAATTAACGTTCAAAAAAAGATATATATCTGTAACAGCGCACCGCTTCGCGTACTTTTCGCGTTACGGAGCTTTGCGAAGCGAAGCTGATTGGCTCTCCGGTGTCTGTAAACATTCCAAACAGTACGTAGCGGCCGCCATCTTGTCTCTCGGTAGGATCGAGAGACAAGAGGAGGCCAAAGCGAAGGGGCAAATGACCATAAGGGGGCATAGTAGATCCTCGCTGACCCCCTAGGTTTGATGTGGAGGTTTTAAAAGGGCCCCGCGGGGCAAAAAAAAAAATAATAATAATAATCGAACGGCTGAATGGATTTGCACGAAACTTGGTAAAATATTAGGGACTGGTAGCCCGATGTGCCTTTGCTATGTCTCAATATATGTGCTTCAGTGCATTTTGAGAAATTAACGTTCAAAAACAAGATATATATCTGTAACAGCGCTCCGCTTCGCGGAGATAAAATTATATCTGTATTACCTAGCTGTTGCTAACACCAGTTAGCGACGGCTAGTAGGAGATAGCGACCATCTTGGGTCCCACTTTGCATGTGAGTGATATTTATCACTAATGACATGCAAAGTGGGCATGCCAAGATGTTAGCGACTGGAAACAGTCGCTAACATCGCTATCTCCTAGGGACTGGTAGCCCGATGTGCCTTTGCTATGTCTCAATATATGTGCTTCAGTGCATTTTGAGAAATTAACGTTCAAAAACAAGATATATATCTGTAACAGCGCTCCGCTTCGCGGAGATAAAATTATATCTGTATTACCTAGCTGTTGCTAACACCAGTTAGCGACGGCTAGTAGGAGATAGCGACCATCTTGGGTCCCACTTTGCATGTGAGTGATATTTATCACTAATGACATGCAAAGTGGGCATGCCAAGATGTTAGCGACTGGAAACAGTCGCTAACATCGCTATCTCCTATTATCAACTTTTGGAAATATTCGAGATAAGCGCGAATATCTCCAAAAAGTAACAGCTGCCCTGAGCAGTTCTTAGCCATGTTATCCAATGGGAGGTGGATAACATGGCTAAGAGCATTAGCTCGGTAATGCATGAATATCGCTGAGTTTTCAGCGATATTAATGCATTGCGGTCGTTTTTTATCGTATTTGCGATAAACCTTGATAATAGCAAGGTTTATCTGCGATAATTTCTGACGGTAAAAAAATCTTTGCAATGCATCGTTAGGGATAAATATCGCTTAACTTTGGTAATATGCCCCAACGTCTGTTAACGTTCGATTCGAAGGAAATCAGGAATTGTTGAAAAACATTGTGTGCGCCATCTTGTCTTTTTTCAAATGCCACACTTTTGTCGTGCACGGCAGCCATTTTAGATGCCTTGACCAGACCCACTCTGTGCACGCTGTCGATCCTTAGCATGGCTCCCCACCCTCGCAAGCATCTCACCCAGGCAGTGGTCACCCCCGCTCTCTGTCTTATGCATGGGTAATAAACCTCCCCCCATCTGCGCTGCTCTTCCCTGAGAATCACACCCTGTGCCCGCCCGACACCTCCCTTTCGCCCTATTCACTACCGCACCCTCTGACACTCCTTTTCCTCTGTGTCCGATTGTCCAGGCCGGTCCTAGGCTATCAGCTAGCCCTGCAGATGTAGTTTATGGCCACAGCTGTAAAGAATCACCCCTCTTCAAAGGAGTTATAGTAGATCAAGGCCCACACTCGATGAGATCCGTCACAGCAGAAGCGTTGCTATTATCTGAAAACCATCCTGTATTGTGATTGGGGAGGGGACCGAGCGTGAAGCGGAAGATTCCAGGGATGACTCTTTGTACATCAAAGTTTTTACAATTATGTGTCACATTAAAAATATATAGCACTCCGACAAAGTAGTAAGATTATAAAACTTTAATAATTTATAAATATATACAAGAAAACAAAAATAGTAATAACATATAAACATTTTTAGGGAAAAACAACGAAGTAGCGGTCGGCTGTGCGAATAGTCCCAACGCAGCACAACGTCCAGATTTCCGGCGTGGGGCGTCGCGGGGGGTGGGTCATCAGTAGCAAACTGTTGTGCGAATAGTTCCAAGGCAGCAGAACGCGCCGAAATCTAGATGACACGAAAGTGATGTCTAGTAAGTTGCCACCCAGCAAATAACGGCGTGGGGCGTCGCGGGGGGTGGGTCATCAGTAGCAAACTGTTGTGCGAATAGTTCCAAGGCAGCAGAACGATGGCACCAAGGTGATGTCCAGTAAGTTGCCGCACTGGTTTTGGTATCCTACAATGCTGCTCCGAATAACGGCGTGGGGCGCCCCGGGGGAGGCGGCGTGAACGGGCCTCTCCAGGTGGAGTCTCATCTGTTTTAGTGGGGCGCCCCTTTACCGTTTCAGTTGCCATTCCGTCCGCTTTTGGTCCACTGTGTCAAAATCCGCCATTCAGCTGAGTTGCGCCCACTCTTGCGGTGCAGCGATAGGCGGCTGCCACAGGACTCTCAAAATGGCGGCAGGCTCTTTCCTTTTTGGGCGTGGTCCACTGAAATGGCCCTGGGACACCTTGGAAATCGGACGCTTGTCTGCTAGGTCTTGGACCCCATTCTCGAAAGCGTCCCCTCCGCCTTGAGAATTCATCAAAAGTTTTGGGGGCCCCGACTCCTGCAGGCTTCTGGTGGGGAGCGGCTGCCATGATTGCTCGCGGAATGACCACGACGGAGCTACGAGATGGTGGTGCTCTCATGCTGACGCCAGTTTAGTCTGAAACATCCAGAAACAAGGTGGGGCTTTCATCGTTTGGGGGAAAAAAAAAGTTTTCATCCAATGAAAAGTGTTGTTTTTAGGTCATATGATCAAGCCTTCCATCATTAGGAAACCAAAAGTAAAATGAACCAATGAAAAGTTTTATAAACAAGTCACATGACCTGTTATGCGGCATAGGGTATAAAATGCGGAGAAAATACGTTGGCACGTGAGGCGGCGTCAGTAGCGGACCGATGTGCGAATAGGCCGAAGGCAATACAACGCGCCAAGATCCGGATGGCACCGAGGTGGTGTCCAGCAAGTTGCAGCACTGGTGTGGCCATCCTACAATGCTGAAAGTCGGCGTGGGGCGCCCCGTTGGCCTGTGAGTTTGCGTCAGTAGCGGACCGATGTGCGAATAGGCCGAAGGCAGCACAACGCGCCAAGATCGGGATGGCACCGAGGTGGTGTCTAGTAAGTTGTCGCACTTCTGTGGCCATCCTACAATGTTGAAAGTCGGCGTGGGGCGCCCCGTTGGCCTGTGAGATGGCGTCAGTAGCGGACCGATGTGCGAATGGGGCCAAAGGCAGCGCAACAATATTTTCTGACTGACACCACAAGGCGCTGAGATGCCAAGATCCGGATGGCACCGAGGTGATGTCTAAGTTGCGGACTGATGTGCGAATGGGGCCAAAGGCAGCGTAACAATATTTTTTGTATGGAAGATACCACTAGGCGTTGAGATGCCAAGATTCGGATGGCACTGAGGTGATGTCTAGCAAGTTGCTGTACTGGTGTGGTCATCCTACAATGCTGAAACTCGGCGTGGGTCGCCCCATTAGCCTGTGAGATGGCGTCAGTAGCGGACCGATGTGCGAATAGGCCGAAGGCAGCACAACGCGCCAAGATCCGGATGTCACCGTGGTGGTTTCATAGTTGAGAGGCACTTCATCTGCAGTGGGGCGCCGAGATCCGGATGGCACCGAGGTGATGTCTAGCAAGTTGCTGTACTGGTGTGGTCATCCTACAATGCTGAAACTCGGCGTGGGTCGCCCCATTAGCCTGTGAGATGGCGTCAGTAGCGGACCGATGTGCGAATAGGCCGAAGGCAGCACAACGCGCCAAGATCCGGATGTCACCGTGGTGGTTTCATAGTTGAGAGGCACTTCATCTGCAGTGGGGCGCCGAGATCCGGATGGCACCGAGGTGATGTCTAGCAAGTTGCTGTACTGGTGTGGTTATTCTACAATGCTGAAACTCGGCGTGGGGCGCCCCATTAGCCTGTGAGATGGCGTCAGTAGCGGACCGATGTGCGAATGGGGCCAAAGGCAGCGCAACAATATTTTCTGAAGAGAAGACACCAAAAGGTGCTGACATTCCAAGATCCGGATGGTACCGAGGTGGTGTCTAGCAAGCTATGCAGTTGAGTTGTGTGCGCACTTGCGGCGAATAGGTCGAAGGCAGCATAACAATGTTTTCTGAATAGGAGACACCACAAGGCGTTGAGATTCGGTTACCACCGAGGTGATGTCTAGCAAGTTGCCGCACTGGTGTGGCCATCCTACAATACTGCTCCGAATAACGGCGTGGGGTGCCCGAAGGGGGGGGGAGCCGGCGTGAATGGGCCTTCCTAGGTGGAGGCTCGTCTGCTGTAGTGGGGCGCCCCTTTACCGTTTCAGTTGCCATTCAGCTGAGTTTCGGCTGCTCTTGATGCTACAGCGACAGGCGGCTGCAAGAGGACTCTCAAAATGGCGGCCTGTTCTTTGGATTTGGGCCTGGTCCACTAAAATGGCCCTGGGACACCTTAGAACTCGGACGCTTGATTTTTTTTTCCTTTCCTGTACATGCAAAAAAAGGTAAATGCCCGGTACGTTACACGCTTCATCTGCCACGATGAACTCTCCAGAGGAACCGAAAAAAAATATAGTTGTGGTAACTATACCATGCATCGTCATATGGAGAGGTGGCACCAATTAATTATAGTGCTGCATAAAAGAGAGATTTGGAGGAGAACCCCTGACCTGCTAGTACATTCATCAAAGAAGTGGCACTGAGAGCTTCAGAGGCAAGGGAAACGGTCCCAAATATTTAGAAGAACTTTGGAAAGATTAAAATGACATGTTTAGATTGTGGCAAATTAATTTCATGTGGACAGATGAGTGTTACTCTAATAAATACAGCATATGAACATCATCATAGTCGATGGTTGGTAGAGACATTTTGACTATATCCTGGACCTGCCCGTCCTCGCCCAAAATGGCGCCGGAATAAATGGGACTCGTAACTCCTTGTTGTGTACTGGTTGCAGAACCTTGAAATCACGAGATACGTATGCAGTTTTGAAGCACATGGCGGGCGGGGACGAGAATTGATTGAATATTTCGACATCCCTATTGATATTAAGTTCTGATGTGTTATTGATTACTGTACTGTTGAAAGTTCGAATTAACGTCACCCATGGTACTTGCCCGCAAATGTATATCTAGATAATTTTATTGTAACTGGCCCTGTCGTATTTTAATTATAAAATGTACGTCCACCGATTCCGTAACTGTTAGACACCTTAGTTCTTGCAACCTAATGGCCCGCCCGTTACGTTCCTCTACAGTGTAAATGTCTATTCATCATATACGATTACAGTTTGCTCTGTGGCAGGCCCACGTGGTTATAGGCTCGTATTTGTATAATGAAATTTTCACAATAAAGGTTTTTAAAAGAAAACATGGTAGTAGTATATACATTGGTAAAGTTTTTAATAATAGTGACTGTTTTAGAATCATTAAAAGGCAAGTGAAATAAAGCAGACCAATTACATGAAGGGTAAAAGGTATAATACGAAGGAACGCAGTAAAGATAAATGGTCAAGGGCTGTTGTGTTTTCTATTCCTGCAACATAAAGTGATCGATAAGAATCTCATATTCAGGCGTATCGGCGACTAAGACAGCAGGTCGACCCTCTTTTGCTCAACGGCTCCGTCATGGGACGAAGAAACGCTCTTTTTCTCGAAAAAAGAATATATTTTACTTGCAGGACAGTTGTAAAATTTCCGGGAAAGTACATTAGCCTGGAACATTATAACATATATTTAAGAAAAAATAATGTTCGGAAGTAATGAAAAGCGTAATTTTTAGGTCATATGACCAAGCCTTTCATCATTACAATAAGAAAAGTAAAATGAACCAATGAAAAGTTTTATTAACAAGTCACAAGACTTGTTATGCTTACGTTACGCGCTGCGCGCCCCGGATGACTTCCGGATGCGCTAACGCGGCGCGTCATATGACGCATTACGCGACAACGCAGGTACAGAATATAGTCAAAATGTCTCCACCAACCAGCGGTCGGAACACAACCCCTTTCAGCAGGCTAAATAGTTCTGTTAAATGACAACAGAAGGGACAGGCAACAAGAACCATCAGTCAAAGAGGGGAGGGCTAGTTCTTCTCTACCGGGTTACATTGGGGCGCTACCGGAACTGATCGAATTGGTAGTCTACAGTGTTTCTGGATGTTTCAGACTGAAGCTGGGGTTAGCATGAGAGCAGCACCATTTCGTAGCTCCGTCGTGGTCATTCCGCAACCAATCATGGCAGCCGTTCTTTATCGTTATTTTGGGCGGGGTGGGTGGCGGAGCCGAGCTGTTTTGCAGCCATCATTGTGTGGAGTTCAGTTCATCTCACTAGTTTTGTATTTGTCATGAGGGGTTGTTCCTAATGTTTCTATTTTAGCGAGGTCAAAAAGAGATCCCATTAGTGGCCTACTGATTTTGCTCGATTCCTTTTCTTTTTTTTTACACGATTTTTCGTTATCTGCAAAGACTAAACAGAGTATTGCGACTCTGTGTTTGTTTGTAAATAGAGAATGAACCAAAGAGAACTAATTCTAAAACAGTAAATACTTGGATAACAATCAATCAAATGGAGAGAGAAGCAGGCACGACGGATTACAATGGGGGCAAAGGCCTGCGTTAACTACCTTTCACTATCTGCAAAGAGAGAGTACTCCTAATAGAAATGAGGGGGGGGGGCACCATTCAAAGCAGATCAGTGTGCATAAACACGAAAATGTTTTCACTTACCACGTACTTGACATTCGACAGCTTATGATATTTGCTATTAAAAAACCATTGAAATTCACTGAAAAAACCATAGGTTATAGACCATATATAGTTAGGAATTAGCATTTACAAAACCTTGAAAATTCACTGAAAAAACCATAGGTTATAGACCATATATAGTTAGGAATTAGCATTTAAAAAACCTTATTTTACTCACACAAAACCATTGAAATTCCATATATAGTTAGTTGCACTAACTATATATCGCGCACCCGCAATCCACTGCTGATCATGTCACATATTACATCATTCATGACATGGTCAGTGACATCACTGATGACATCACTGATGACATCTCAAATGACATCACTGATGACATCACTGATGACATCTCATTTGACATCATTCTTGTGCTAATACGATAAACCTCTTCAGACTCTAATATAACCTTAGATACACTCAGTGTATACAGACACTCACACACTGCCACTCATCCATGGAGTTACTCACACACCCAGTCAGTCATGCAAAGAAACAATCTCACCTCCATTTCTTCAACTATACAGTTAAACACACCTTACTTATTGAAACATATACTAACACATATTTACTCTCTTATACAATCCCTGATACAAGTTCACAATGATCGATACAACTACTCACTCATTCAGTGGCTCTCATGCACAGTTATTTATATATGCCAACTCTCACATGTACTGTGTTTTACATATGTACTTACTATGACATGTAGCATTGAGATATCCATTCACTCATCAATACACTCATGCACACAGTCAACTGCCCATGTAGCTGTTTCCACATGCACTCTTGAACTCATACACCTAGTGAATAAACTGCTCACACATCTATGCATAGAGTCACACACCTTCCAGCCACCCCTACACAAACTCAATCTCCCATAGAAATACTTGGGCAACCAATTAATAACACATATAGCCTCTCGTATAGCTAATGATCAACACATGCAGCAGTTTACAGAACAACAGACATAATGATGCACAAATTAAGACAGTTTAGTCACTAACCCATGCATTCAGTGAGACACATTTAATCACTCACTCATACAGTCAGTCACGCACCTACTAAATCCTTCATCCAGACACTTATACATCCACTCATTCTTCAATATGTAAAACATATTTAAACTTTACAAAAACACACAGACACTAGATGATGTCATCAGTGATGTCATTTGAGATGTCATCAGTGATGTCATTTGAGATGTCATCAGTGATGTCATCAGTGATGTCACTGACCATGTCATGAATGATGTAATATGTGACATGATCAGCAGTGGATTGCGGGTGCGCGATATATAGTTAGTGCAACTAACTATATATGGAATTTCAATGGTTTTGTGTGAGTAAAATAAGGTTTTTTAAATGCTAATTCCTAACTATATATGGTCTATAACCTATGGTTTTTTCAGTGAATATATATATATATATATCACCTACTGACAGTCGCCAGTAGGTAGTTATAGTTATAGTTAGGACCTACTTTCCATAGGAAATCCACAACATTCTATTTGGATTAACTTTGGCGCTGGTGGACGAATCTTTGCGAATTTTTCCAAGAACATGGCCTACTCTGCTCCGCTCCTTCCCTGAAAGATTGGCGGTGATTCGTCAAGTGGGGGCCGAGAAAAAAGAGGATCCCAAAACATGTTTTCCCCATGCAATTTTCCATAGGGACATTTAACCAGGGCTACAGCCCGAACGGCTGAACGGAATTACAACAAATTTGGCAGAGAGGTAGAGTTCGGTTTGCAGATTGTGCTTTTTGTTAAACGGTGTAAATCCGGTCAGTACTTCCTGAGAAAATCAAACATAGTGATATCTATAGACAAAGTACTGCTTGTGTACGGAAATCCGTTCAATTACAAGCACGAGCTGCATGCTGATTGGATGTCAACTGTCTGTCAACACTCCAAACCAGGAAGTGTTGGCAGCCATTTTGTGCCTCGGTAGAACCATGTCACAAGAAAACAGTAAAACAAAGTTGAAAAATAAGGAAAGGGGGCAGGGTAGAAAAAAAAGAAATTGCGGCGTACGTGTATCGTACGCGGAGGAAAAGGGAAAAAAAACTAGAAGTCCGTTTTATTCTTAATTAGCCCCCGGGGGCCAAATCCCAGAAGCAATTTTTTTACAAAATGGGGGGCTTGTAAGGCCTCCCGAAACCCGGGGAAAGCCATCCCCCGGGGTTTTATTTTGAAGTATGTGGGGGGGCTCACGGCCCCCCTCCCCGCAGCCTTTTTTTAAAAAAGAATGTTTTCAGCTCCCCCTCCGTCTCCCCCCGTACATGTCCCGGGGACCGCCACCTTCCTGGGGCATTAATATGTAAAATGACCTTCCAGCCCCTGGGACCTGCACTCCCCAGGGCTTTTTAATGTTGGGAGGGGGTCGCGCGGCCCCCCTCCTGGAGCTCTTGATGGCCCTGGGGACCACCCACCTCCCAGGGCCGGCTCTTGCAGTGCCTCGGGGTGCCTATATTTCTATGATAGTATGTAAACCTTTCCGGGTTTTTTGTGTGCACCAGTTGCACTCGCTACGCATGCGCAGCCTCGTTTCCAAGCCCACGTTTCTTTCTTTTTCTTCAAGTTTGCCAAGCAAAACCTCTCCTTGTTTCAGGTATTACATTTGCCGCTTTCTTTTCCAGGGCCATGTGTGTCACCCGCTGCTATACTTTTGTAATCTATTATAAATATATTCTATCTATATTTATTTGAAACCAATTGCCGAGGCGCCAAACGTTGATTACTTACTCGGTCCACCGCCATTTTAGTAGTTTTCCTCCGTTATTTTTATTATACCTGTTACTTTCATTTTACCCTCCGCCTATCTTCTCTGTGATCGATGAGATTTCCTGCCACAGACACCTCGGTGTTTGTCCTTGGCCTCTGATGTTATCAGACTTGGTCACACGCATATCTAAAAACTAATTTGAAGCATGTAAGCCACAGCCATTACAACGCGTGTCCGTCTCCACAAAGCCATTATCATGCTTCTGGCTTTATCATGCGTGGTAAATGTGTACTAGTAGTAAAAGCATGCATGGTAAAGGCATGCGTGGTAAAGCATTATGCGTGCTAATGAAATTGTGGTGGCGATCACGCGTGGTAATGGCTGTTTTTCCCCAGGACACTGCAGGAACCGGGTCTGGGTGTGGCGTACTCCAGGGCATCAGGCGGTGAGCCACGTAGCCTCCCTCACACTATATAGAAATCTCCGGGGGGTGGTCGTTTTCGTGGTTTGAGGGGCGTCATTGAGGCCCACATAGTTAATTTTGTATGGGGTTAGGTTTGCACGTGAAAATGTCGCAAGAGGTTTGTAAATGTGGTACACATTGTTTTACTTTGATTTCCTTTCTATGTTGTAGTCCATCCAGAGAAAAAATAACTATTGTACACCCAGTACTTTTCAACCCTACTGTCAAACATCTCACTATAGTATTTCAAATTATAAATATTTTTGTTGTGGACCGTCCCCCCTCCCCCCCCAAAAAAAACAAGTATATAGTTTTTTTAATTAACTTTTATTAAAACAACAATAACTGTAAACGTAACTTAAGGATAATGTAATGAACAGTTAGAAAAATAACTTTAATAAAACAGTATTATAAACAAATTGTGATGTGGACTCCAAAAGACGTTGGGTAGGTAATCTGCAAAACAAAAAAGAAAAAAAGAGTTTAAAGTTATGTAGATGTGACTAAATAAGGTGAAGCATTACAAGTGAAGGTAATACTACGATTTTACGTGTACAGTGTGCCTAGTACATTTCACTTCTGTTATAGTCCCGCGTTCAAGTGGTGTCTATGTGGAAGTGCCTACTGCGTTACTGACACAAAAGTGGCACAACGGGATTGTAATTACGCCAACTTATTTCTAATGCATTGCAATGGAGGCATTGTATATCTAGGGCACTGTACTTACCTTGTATAAACACTGCGGCCAAACACTGCGGCCACCGGAGTTCACAACTTCAATACAACTCTGCATCTACATGTCAAAGTTGACAGCAGTGTCTATAACTTTAAAAGAGAAAGAGAAATGATGTCACAGAGAGTAAGAGAGAGAAAGAGAAAGAAAACAACATTAAAACTGTCTCGCAGAGTCTGGAGTTGAGATTATTTCTTGAAAAGTCAGACGCAGATTTACAAGCTGCTTGTGCCACTTTTCCCATGTTAAAAGTGACACAAAAGTGGCGCAATAAGCTTGTAGATCTGTTTCTCAGACTGTATTAACCTATCTGTTGTCACTGCTCGGAGGTAATTATAAATTTCTACACTGTGAAGCTGCTGCACAGTACCCAGTCTCTCTTTTCACAAATAATTTGTTGTTGTTTCGGAAACAAAATTCTTTGCTCACCTAGTGCTATTGGCGTGATTGAAAGAGGGTGCTCTACGTGTCGAAGAAGCCTTCAGTGTAATCAAGAGAGTTCACCACTTCAACTCAGATAAGGTTGTATATAGCAGACTGGAGATGGCAGCGTCCAAAACTTTGAAAAAGAAAGAGAAACGATGTGAGAGAGTAAGAAAGAGAAAGAGAGAAAAAAGGACATTAAAACGTGGGAGAGACACACACGACAGGGGGGGGGCTGAAGCCAGAGGCGCACCCACAGTCAAAAATATCGGGGGGGGGGACATCAAAGCCTCATTAACAAGCAAAATGTCTTTAAAAGACCTGTGAAGTACTCGGGTGCGACTGTGTGTGAGCCCAGGAAGCTATCTCATCCTAGCTGAAGCCCCATTAGCCCAATGTGTGTTTTGCGCGCCTGCTACATACTACACATTCTCTCCTTTCACAGATAACTTGTCGTTCTTTCGGAAACAAGCTTCTTTCCTCATCTTGTGCCATTGCCGTTGTCCTTGTTACACAATCCATCGTGAAGCTCTACATCTAAAAGATATTAAAAGAAAGATGCCATGATTGGTAATTGTTACCATATTAATTTGGAGTTAGATAACATTGCGCTTTTATACACGTTCCTTTTCACAATTCTACGAACTGTTTGTATTGGTAATATTCCAGACATTTCAGCGATTATAAAAACGTTCCTGCTGTTGGCAAAAAAATGTATACTTGTAAATTAAGTCGCGTTTTTGTATCTAGTCTGCTACAACCCTGACTCCCTCCCATGCGTACTCAAGCCTCACTGCTCACCTTTTCGTGGATAAGACACCTTATGCATGATGTAGTCCCGATCTACAACAAAGAAGTCTCATACGTGGTGCAGAGTCTTGATATCTGTATGGCTAACGACATACTTCTGCTCCCATCATCATCATCGCAGGTTCTTCATCCGCTCAGTGCTTTGGGCACCACTAACTTAGTGACCAAAGAGGCCACGCATGTAGTAGTAATGGAAATCTGGGCCTTATACTGTTGTTGTGTTTTCCTGGTAGCGTAAGAGTGGCGTGTAGTAACGTATTCAGTATTAATTTACCATCTCCCCCTGGGGCTTTTAAATGTTGGGAGAGGGGCCGTGCCCAAAGTGATGGGAGATGATTTGTGACGTGTTTAAGTTGAGAGCCTGGATAATCATTAAATGGGGTCTGGCAGTGAAGTGCGTTCTTTCTTTGGGACAAGCCTTTTGGGGTCTTGCGAAAGCAAGTCATCTTTAATAACTCGTATGTTAAAAACAAAAACTTTTTACACCTGTTTTTGATTGGTTGTGAAGGATTATAAGAAAACGTATTAGCGACCAATCACTTTCCTTCCGCAGATTTTGAAAAAAATGTGATTGGCTGTTGTCTATTTACGTCTATGTTCTATTTTGTGACGCGTTTGCCTACCACACGCTGCCCTAGTCATTGGCGGTAACCAGCTCCTCCCATGGTCCCCAACGTTATATTTGAGTATTTAATCTCTGCACTTGACCGTGGTCCTCCAACAGTACGTGGCCCAGATTTCCATTGTAGTGATTTCTTAGTTCCAGGTTTAGTTGTCAGATTGGCACACACACTCCCTCATGGCTGGTATACACCCACACCACAGCCATCCAGTACATACGTCACTACACACGTGACTCTATCTACAAAAATGACGGAGCGTACAATGCCCTCACGGTCCCGCCGACTCCTCCTGACCGTTATGTTCCAATAGAGCATGCGCAAATGAAATGAAAAACATTAGGGGTACACAGACTGATGGTGGGCGTGGTGCGGCGTATTGTGCGCTTGCGCACCATTAATACACATGCGCTGAGTGAAAAGGGTACACAGGTCAATGGGGTACACTCCTCCATAGAACACCGGCATTGCTTTTACACATGGGGAGATGCTAAGTTGCATGTTTGGATTTTGAAAGTGAGAACAGATTTCACTGTTGTGTCTTTCAAAGTTCAAACTAAGTTTGCTATAGGAGGGCGGGAGCCGCAAGACTTTTCATAGCAAACAGGAGTATCCCGGGGGTAGGCACCCAGGACACTGCAGGAACCGGCTCTGGGCATGGAGGTCTCCAGGGCTCTCGAGGGCACCAGGCGGAGGGCCACCAAGCCCGTGTCACACAATACAGAAATCTTCGGGGGGTGGTTGTTCCCGGACTTTGAGGTGCACACACTTTTAATTTTTTAGGATGGGGGCCGTGGACGCGCAAGTGGCGCAAGGGGGTTGTAAATGTGGTACATTGTTTTGTTTTACTTTGCTTTCCTGATCCAGGGTAAATATAACAGTTTTTGTACAGCCAGTACCTTTCTGCCTGTTACCATAGTAACAGATTATGGAACACTTGCGTGAGCACAGAGGTTAGAAGTTCACCACAATATGTTGCTAATTGAAATAGTTACTGTGCTGGAGAATTATATTTTTTCATAGGAACCGTTAGTCGTACAAGAAGTCAGTGGAAAAGTTTTGTTAGGGATTCCTTCCTGTTCGGGGAGTATTAGGGTAACGTGCTCCAAGCGGGACTTTACGAAGCTTAATGTTCATTGGCTGTGAAGTATTAAAAGTAGAAGGTTTGACAGTCATTCCTTGCTCGACTGTGGAACAACATGGACATTTTATTGGTTAAAGTGTTCCGAGCACAAGTTTGCTCCTTATTGGGTGGGAACGGTACACTGTTGCCAGTGATATCATGATGCATTTTCCAAAAGAATATGGGGAAAGAAAGTAGTAGAGGACAGGTTAGGAACACTATTAACTCTGTTCAGTGCCCATAAGGTGGTGGAGAGGGATTATGAGGGAAACATTTTTTTTATATGTTTCAAGGGCCATTTATATCATTTTCGTGTGGTGTATAAATTACGGAATTACGGCGGAAAAATGACAGTGTCTTGCGCTGTTTTTTTTATCAAGTTTATAGGTGACATACTTCTTAGGAGTACTATTTACTTATAATGTGGTGTTTACTTTACTGATGTGGAGGTGTGGTTGCGCAGCAAAAAATTCAGTCTAGGTATGAAACAGTTTTTGTTAAGCAAATACAAATAAACTTTCTTCAGAAACTGTTGCTGTATATCAGTTTTTGTTAAGCAAATACAAATAAACTTTCTTCAGAAACTGTTGCTGTATATATGAAAGAGGTGACAATTAAAAATGGAATTTCATAAATATCAGTTAAGCGTGGCTATATACATCTCTTTTGTGCTACAGTTTGTAAAAGTGTTGCCCCACATTCTTGATGATGTAAGAGGGCATCAGTTACTTTTAGATAAAGTAGAATAGAAGTGCTACAACAAACACTCCCGCACTACATTATCTCAGATCAAGAGAACAAGTAAAAAACAGTTAAATACAATTATTTCATATTACATAGAAATGCATACATTATTATTTTTCAAATTTGTATTCTGTACAATTCAAGAACGTGCTGTTGTGGTGCTTAGAAGTTGCAGACTGTTCCGCTAATAAATCACATACTCACTAAAGAATATATAGGATGGTACTCTTATAATATAAAGTACAGGTCCTATATATTCTTTAGGGAGAAGGTGAATAGGAACCGCAAATAAGATTAGAAATTAGAAAATAACATTCAGAAATGTAGGGTTTATTAAATATTTAAAGTAACAAAGTATGCATGATAGCTATATTTTTGTGTTCTGCTGTATCGTAAAATATCTGATCAAGTACTTTTTAATATTTTAAAGATATATTATAGATGGCGCTAAAAAATCTCCCATTCCTCTTCTGTAGCAATAGGACAACCTATTATAATATTACGATTGATACCATTGTTACAGTAAAAAGAAAAGGAAAATAAAGTTATGTATTTAACAGAACATCCATAATGAAATACTGTTGAGCGGTAATTATTTACTGAACTTCTTTTCTGCGGTAGGTGAAAATGTTTGACCTTCGTGGTGACGGGTCATAAACTCCTCTGAGATCATGACGGTGAGAATAATAATATGTATATATTCTCACAGCACATGATCAGAAGGGGAAAATAGATTGAAAACCGCAAGCCGGTAACATTGCTTACTTATCGTTACTCTTTGTGACGACGGATCGTGAACTCCACTAAGATCACCAAGACTGTTAGAGTTATAATATACATATTAACAGTATGTGATCTCTAGGGGAAAACACATAATCAAGTGGAAGATGGTGACGTTGATTGTAAATGTTTAAGGTTTGCGTCAACGGGTAACCAACACCTCTCAAGCGAAGTACAATGTCAAAATTATAATATAAAAAGTCACTATATATAAGGTGAAAGGAGCCAGAAAAGGAGCAATGTTTATTATAATCTATCTGTTTCTGAAAACAAGCTGCTGACGTTACAGAGAAAAAGCGAAAAACATGAAATAACATTTTTTTCTAGATATAAATATTTAAATATTGACAAATAGCCGCAAATTATAACTAAGTACTATGACTATGCCATATTTAAACAACTTACAACTCCGGAATATGTTTGTTGACGCAAAAAGAGGATCCGATGCTAGAATACGGAACCTGCAACATAGATTGGCGACTCAGAAATAACTCACGAAACAAAACTAATTGCACAGTAGGTGTGGTTTATATAGTTTTTGGTTGTTTAGTAGTATGTGGAAGGAAGCTGTGGTTCCGCCTATTTAGATGTCATGTTTTGCAGTTTACACGTGCTCACGTTTTAACTGTTTTTCTTCTGCACGTGTTCGGAAAAGTTACAAACTGCGATGCTGTAAAGGTTTCGATTTCGATCGTAACACGTATAAGGTATTATTATCTACATACGTTGGAGAGTTTAAAAAGTGTTACTCGGTAAACTGTGTTCTTTGCATTTTCATGATTAAAAACATGTAAATAGAAGACATAAAAAAATATCGTTATCATTAGAAGAAAAAAAAGTATTAATATTTGTTATTATTATGCTTCTTAATTTAAAAAATGCTAGCATTTGTAAATTGTAAACCTATCCTTGGAAAGGTGTGCTGGCGCTTGGGGCGTTGGGAAGATTAATAAATAATAAATGCCCTGTAAACTTGGCTTTTAAACTTTCAATTGCCCAGTCTGTATCTTTACACTTCCACCAAACACTCTGTCACTGCTGTTTTAGTTTTGTAGTGACTCATTCATCGGTATGTAGTTATCCATTCACTACATTAAAACACTAATGGGCACATATACAATAACTGGCATATCCCCAGGAATATGCCAGTTATTGTGCACTGTGACACCACCACTATGGATGCGTCATATTTACAATGCGGTGCACCATGGGCCAAAAACAGCACATTGTTTGCGAACCCTTACGGTGCTCTTACGTATGACGTCCCGACGCGATTTGCGTAATTGCTTTTAAAAGTAATATACGCTTATTAAAAGTTAAAAAAACTATTTTCATAATTATCTAGATAATGTCTTCTCTTAGTATGTACAATAAATACTTAAACAATTAAAAACTTTCACGCTTTTCGCGTACGGGGCGCCGAACATGACGTCACACGGAAGTGTTGATGCGACGCGTAACGTCAAAGCGTATTTGTAACGTATGTGTGGGTACGCACAAGGTACGATTTGCCGTACAAAGTATGGTGCAATCACCATACGCGTACTGTGAAAAAGTGGCTCCGTAAATACTGGACAATAATGAAGTACAGTGTGTACAGAGTCCACAATCCCCAAAGGTATAACAGAGGTTAAAGTCAGAACTGACCTTACTCTCCAAAGTGGTAGCTTGTACGAGCAGTAAGGCAGTACCAGAGGACAGTGTAAAGCATTTGTTGTACACACTCAGTCAGCAAAAGGTTTCACGCACTCAAAAACTGAACTCCAGGCCGATTGCTATTATATCCTCAGATATAGTTGTTTTATTTTTAGAACCAACAGTTATAAAAATATACTTTTCAAGTTATGAGTACTCTAATGTAAATACTTTGCAGAGGAGCAATAAACTTTGTGCACTCAATAATTACAGGATAGCTAGTAAGCAACACAGTTCTGAAACACACTCTAGCTTGAGCTCAATGGGTTTTTCACACGTAAGTACAGTTGAATACTTTATGGATTACTTTGGTAGTTCCAGGACTAGATCTTAGATTCAGTCCTGGGGTCTAAGCTGAAACCAGATTAGCAAAAACGTTTTAGTTATTGTGATGAATTTTCATGAATATAAAGCTGTTTTAAAAGTTCACACTTAGAAACTTTTCAATGTACTTCTGACAATGTTATTCAATGAGAGGAAATTCAGGTTGCAGGTATAGTACGATCACTTTACTTTTGTAAACCAGCACTAGTCTCCTAGGGCCAGCACTGGGGTTTAACTCAAAACAGGTAGGTAAATGCAGTACAGTATTTCGTACGATTTTTAAAGAATATTTGCAGTTTTCAAAAGTAGACACTTAGAAGAAATTTCATAGAAAAGCAGACAATGGGTTCCTATTGAGAAAATACAGGTTACTAGTAAACCCGCTAGGGATTACTTTTGCGGTTCAGTACTGGGCTGAAAGGTACAGCCCTGGCTTCTCTCCTGCTCACAGGTGAGTACTTTTGAATTCGGACTTTGGCTGATTTTATAGGAATATTTTCAGTTTTCGTAACTTCACACAACCTTTTTGAGTCAAAATGGGTCAATGTTATCCAATGGCAGGTAAGTGAATTACCAGTTTCCAGGTGAGTACTTGGTTGGTGAAGTTAGGGTTCTGGGCATAGACTCAGGGGTCCCCCAGGGTCAGGTGAGTAAAGTTAGTTCAGTCCCAGCGGCACTGGGGCGGCCGGGTGAAGAGGTAGGTAGGCCCAATGTTATCCAAAGAGGGGAAGGGGCCTTCGGTTGGGAGCTGGGCTCCTGGTCACTTGCTCAGGGCAAAGGGGGAAGGAGGATAGGGCCAAGGGGTCACAGCCAGCGGCACACTGGCGGCTGGGTACAGGGTGCTTTTGAGCCATCGGGCGCTCAATGTTATCCAATGAGGATCTTGAAAAAGGAACAAAGGCTGCAGGCTCGGGGACGGTGACTCTCCAGGTGCGACCGGCACTTCGAGAGGTAAGTTGGGATGATGGAACACAGGTAGGTAACCCAAAGAGAGGCACAGGGGGCTGCGGGCTCCGTGTGTAGGGGTGTCCTTGGGGTTCAGAAAAGCTTACCCTCGGCTGGTTGCGGTTGGGGTGGCCCCTGGTTCTGAGTCTGCAGGCGTCGGCGGGTTCGTCGAGGAGGGTCTTTGGGCACTGGACTTCGGAACCCAGTCGCCGAGGGGACGTCCTCGTGGTCTTGGTACGGGTTGGGCCGGCCCGGGCACGGCTAGTGCAGAGTGGGCTGGTCCGGAGCTTCCTGGTGAGCACCAGGTGGGTTGTTGCAGCAGAGCCTCTGCTGATGGGAGTCCCAATCTTCGAGAGGGTCAAGGCAGGCAGGTCCTCTGGGTGTCTCGAGGTTGCTGTCCGTGGAGGTCACCGGGATTAGGCAGGAGCAGGTTCCAGGATCAACAGGCCGGTAGGGCTGGGACTGGGGGCCAAGTCAGTTGTTGTTATCCTGTTGTTGGCAGCTGCTTGATCATCTTTCTTCTTTTCGTATCGGGATCTGAGGAAGGTTCAGGGAGCCCCTACATACTGAATTTAGGGGTGTTACAGGTAGGGCAAGGACTGGGACCAATGGGTCCCTGTCCTGGGGTGAGTACACCGCCTATTCTGCTCCTCTCCTGTGGGAGGGGGGCAGGAGCCTAGCTGGGATTGGGCAGGGCTCCCCTTCTACACGATGGCCAGAGCCTGGGGTCGTGCTTCACCTCACCTCCTCCACCTGAGGGGTGGAGTTGGCAAATGTTGGCACACCCCCCTCCTGATGTAGTTTTTCCAGCCAGTCTTCCCGCCAGAGTGGGGGTAGAACAGGTGAGGGGCCAGTTGCTGGGTACAGCAAATGGTCTGGAGAAGCTCTCAGAGGAGGTATGCCTTTGAAGCTTCCCCCTGTCCATCCTGGGGGAGGAGACATAGCACCTCGCCCAGGATGTGCATTGTTGCAGGCCCAGGAGAGCGGGGGGCTCTCCACCCAGGGGTCCAGCAACATGTCTGCTGTGTGGCAGCCTCTGCAGCCACTCAGCCCAGACGTGGATTGTAGGTTCGTGTTTAATGTGCTGAGAAGTTTGGTACCAAACTTGTCAGTCTTCAGTGTAGCCATTATGGTGCTGTGGAGTTCGTAATGACAACCTCCCAGCTCCATTTCTTTGAAAATGTTAGTTTCTATTTTTGAATGTGTGTATCAAAGGTAATATTAGGGTGGGAGGCGGTCTACCACTCTTTCACAAGGATGATGTCATCAGTGATGTCATTTGAGATGTCATCAGTGATGTCATGAGTGATGTCACTGGCCATGTCATGATTGATGTAATATGTGACGTCATCAGCAGTGCATTGCGGGCGCCCGAGCTATAGTTAGCTAAACTAAATATAACGGGGGAATTTCAATGGTTTTGCATGAGTGAAATGTCCACATAACTATAACATGTATGAAACCTATGGTTTTTTCAGTGAATATATATATATATATATAGATATATTCACTGAAAAACTTGATTGAAAAAAACAGCGCAAGACACTGTAATGTTTTCCGCCGTGATTTATACACCACACGGCAATTATATAAAGGCCCTTGAAACATATATATAAAAAAAAAATTCCCTCTTAATCCCTCTCCACCACAATATAGTGTTCCTAACCTGCCCTCTACTACTTTCTTTTCCCATACTCCTTTGGAAAATGCATCACAATATCACCCAATAAGGAGCAAACTTGTGCTCGGAACACTTTAGCCAATAAAATGTCCAAGTTGTTCCACAGACGAGCAAGGAATGACTGCCAAACCCTCTACTTTTAATACTTCACAGCCAATGAACATTATGCTTTGTAAAGTCCCGCTTGGAGCAGGTTACTCTAATACTCCCCGTACAGGAAGGAATCCCTAACAAAACGTTTTCACTGACTTCTTGTACGACTAACGGTTCCTATGAAAAAAATATAAATCTCCAGCACAATAACTATCTCAATTAGCAACATATTGTGGTGAACTTCTAACCTCTGTGCTCACGCAAGTGTTACATGAACTTTTAATATGGTAAGAAAGGTACTGGCTGTACAAAAAACGTTATATTTACCCTAGATCCTCTACAAGACGGAAAGGAAAGCAAAGTAAACAAAACACTGTACCACATTTACAACCCCCTTGCGCCACTTCCGCGACCATGCCCCCCCCTAAAAAATTAAAAGTGTGTGCACCTCAAACCCCGGGAACAACCACCCCCCGGAGATTTCTGTATTGTGTGACACGGGCTCGGTGGCCCTCCGCCTGGTGTTTGCTATGAGAAGGAGGAAGTCTTGCGGCTCCCGCCCTCCCATAGCAAACTTAGTTTGAACTTTGAAAGGCACAACAGTGAAATCTGTTCTCACTTTCAAAATCCAAACAAGATTGCATTTCCACATGCAACTTAGCATCTCTCCATGTATAAAACCAATGCAGATGTTCTATAGAGGAGTGGACCCCATCGAGCTGTGTACCCCTTTCACTCAGCGCATGTGTAATAATGGTGCGCATGCGCACAATACGCCCCACCACGCCCACCATCAGTCTGTGTACACCTAATGTTTCTCATTTCATTTGCGCATGCTCTATTCGAACATGACGGTCACGAGGAGTCGGCGGGACCGTGGGGGCATTGTTCGCTCCGTCTTTTTTGTAGATAGGGTCACGTGTGTAGTGACGTATGTACTGGATGGGTGTGGTGTGGGTGTATACCAGCCATGAGGGATTTCTTAGTTCCAGGTCTAGTTGTCAGATCGGCACACACACTCCCTCATGGCTCGTAAACACCCACACCACACCCATCCAGCGCATTCATCACTACACACACACGACCCTATGTAAAAAAAAGACGAAAAGCACGTGTTGTACGCCATTTTAGAGTTGTTCCCAAAGTACCGAACAAGGGGTCCACTATTACATGCGTGGCCTCTTTGGTCACTGAGTTAGTGGTGCTCGAAGCACTGAGCGGGTGAAGAACCTGCGATGATGATGATGGGAGCACGAGTATGTCGTTAGCCATAGAGATATCAAGACTCGGCACCATATATGAGACTTCTTTGTTGGAGATCGGGACTACATCATGTAGAAGGTGTCTTTTCCACGAAAAGGTGAGCAGTGAGTCTTGACTACGCATCGAAGGGAGTCAGGGTTGTAGCAGACTAGATACAAAAACGCAACTTGGGGTTTTGACGAACACACTCCTATATAGTGTATTAATTTACATGTATACATTTTTTTCCCAATAGCAGGAACGTTTTTATAATAGCTGAAATGTCCGGAATATTACCAATACAAACAGTTTGTAGAAATGTGAGAATGAACGTGCATAAAAGCGCGATGTTATCTAACTCCAAATTAATATAGTAACAATTACCAATCATAACATCTTTCTTTTATTATCTTTTAGATGTAGAGGTTCAGGATGGAGTATGTCCGGCACGTGGTGAAAAACACATGTGACAAAAAGGTGAGATGCGAGTATTGTTTTCAATCACTCTCTTATTTCCTCTCTCGTTTCATAAAAAAATTACACACAATGTTAACTTCCTTTTTTTCTTTCAGGTTGTGTTTTACAAATTGACGACACCCCTCCAAAAGAAACTTACAAGGCTCTACGTTTGTGTATTCTGCGATGATGCGTGGCCATTGTAACAAGGACTGAGAAGCCTGCTTCGACATGTAGTGCTCCCTGTTTGAATGACGGCAATGGCACAAGGTGAGCAAAGAAGCTTGTTTCCGAAAGAACGACAAGTCATCTGTGAAAGGAGAGAATGTGTAGTATGCAGCAGGCGCGCAACACCCATTGGGCTAACGGGGCTTCAGCTAGGATGAGATAGCTTCCTGGGCCCACACACAGTCGCACCGAGTACTTCACAGGTCGATTAAAGACCTTTTGCTTGTAATGAGGCTTTGATGGCCCCCCGCTTACAGCCCCTGCAGCTCCACTCTGCTTTTTCCTTGAAGTTAGGCCCCCCCGAAAAAAAATTCTAGCCTCCCCCGATATTTTTGACTGTGGTTGCGCCTCTGGCGTCAGACACCCCCCCTCCCTGTCGTGTGTGTCTCTCCCACGTTTTAATGTCCTTTTTTCTCTCTTTCTCTTTCTTACTCTCTCACATCGTTTCTCTTTCTTTTTTTAAGATTTGGATGCTGGTGTCTCCAGTCTGCTGTATAGAACCTTATCTGAGTTGAAGTGGTGAACTCTCTTGCTTACAGTGAAGGCTGCTTCGACACATAGAGCACCCTCTTTGAATCACGCCAATGGCACTAGGTGAGCAAAGAATTTTGTTTCCGAAACAACAACAAATTACTTGTGAAAAGAGCGAGTGGGTAGTGTGCAGCAGCTAGACTGTGTAGAAATATATAATTACCTCCGAGCAGTGACAACAGATAGGTTACAACAGTCTGAGAAACAGAACTACAAGCTTATTGCGCCACTTTTGTTTCACTTTTAACATAGGAAAAGTGGCGCAATGAGCTTGTAAATCTGCATCTGACTTTTCAAGAAAAACTCTCAACTCCAGTCGCTGCGAGTTAATGGGGTGCAATAGTCTAGGTACGCAAATTTAAGAACTTACATTAAAATTCACTTTTGTCAGGAGTTTCGCAACTCAGTTTACGGTGATTAATCAAATGTCCTTTTCTATGCTTCACCAAACATCCTTCAGAACCAATCACGGCATATATACCATTATTGTTGTTTTCTGCAATATTCCGTTTAAAAATATAGTTTTGCAGCACTTCATAGAGACAAATGTTCTTAAGATGATGACTTCTATTTGCATAATATGTATCCAACATATTTGTTTTCACAATATCTGTACTTTCTGGCTCTTTTTCAGGTAAGTATTCATTTTTGTGTACAGATTTAAGTACTCGATTATATGTTGCAGCAAGACCTAGACTCACCCACATGATTCTTCTAGATTTGGAGTATAGACTTGCATATGATAAGCGATCCGAGCATTCATACGCTCCAATTTCTCAATGAGATAGCATCTTCAAACTGTTAGTATATAATTTCTTAGTCAGACTCTTCTGGTGGGAAATTCTCTTCCCACATATCTTTCAAATCCGTCTTTTCTGATTTTATTATGTAGGATGTTACATATCGAGCAAGTTGAGGGTGTACTCTAAAGCAGCACATCTGTGGACACACAACGGAGGCAAAAGGAGAGCTATGAGTATTTTCTCCTGTATTAACTGCTACATCTATAACTTTCTCTCACAGTTTTAATGTTGTTTTCTCTCTCTCACTCTCTGTGACATCATTTCTCTTTTAAAGTTATAGACACTGCTGTCTACTTTTGACGTGTAGAAGCAGAGTTGAATTCAAGTTGTGAATTCTGGTGGCCGCTGTATTTATACAAGGTAAGCACAGCGGCCTAGATATATAATGCCTCCATTGCAATGCATTATAAATAAATATGCATATTTACTATCCCGTTGTGCCACATTTGTGTCAGTAATGCAGTAGACACTTCCATAAAGACACGACTTGAACGCGGCACTATAACAAAAGGCACACTGCACACGTAAAATCGTAGTGTTACCTTCACTTGTAATGCTTCACCTTATTTAGTCACATCTACATAAATTTAAACTCTAATTTTCTTTTTTGTTTTGCAGATTACCTATCCTACGTCTTTTGGAGTCCACATCACAATTTGTTATAATACTGTTTTACTAAAGTTATTTTTCTAGTTGTTTATTATATTATCTTTAAGTTACGTTTACAGTTATTGTTGTTTTAATAAAAGTTAATTAAAAAAACGATATACTTGGTTTTGTTTTTGGGGGGTGGCAATCCACAACAAAAATAATATTTATAATTCGAAGTACTATAGTAAGATGTTTGACAGTACGTTTGAAAAGTACTGGCTGTAAAATAAGTTATATTTTCTCTTGATGGACTACAACATAGAAAGGAAATCAAATTAAAACAAAACAATCTGTACCACATTTACAAACCTCTTGCGATATTTTCGCTTGCAAACCTACCCCCTGCAAAATTAACTGTGTGGGCCTCAAAGACGCCCCTCAAACCACGAAAACGACCACCCCCTGGAGATTTCTATATTGTGTGAGGGAGGCTGCGTGGCTCACCGTCTGATGCCCTGGCGTCCGCCACGCTCAGACCCAGTTCCTGCAGTGTCCTGGGGAAACAGCCATTACAACGCGGTCATAACCACGCGTGACCGTCAACACAAATTCATTAGCAAGCATATGGCTTTACCACGCATGCCTTCACCACGCATGCTTTTACAACGAGTATACATTTACCACACATGATAAAGGCATAAGCACGGTAATGGCTTTGTGGTGACGATCACGCGTTGTAATGGCTGTGCCTTACGTGCTTCAAATTAGTTTTTAGGTATGCGTGTGACCAAGTCTGATAAGATCGGAGGCCAAGGACAAACACCGTGGTGTCTGCGGCAGCAAATCTCATGGATCACAGAAAAGATAGGCGGGGGTAAAATGAAAGTAGCAGGTATAATAAAAATAACGGAGGAAAACTACTAAAATGGCAGAGGACGAAGTATGTAATTAACGTTTGGCGCCTCGGCAATACGTTTCAAATAAATATAGATAGAATATAATTATTAATATATTACAAAAGTATAGCAGCAGATGAGGCACACGACCCGGCAGAAGAAAGCGGCACATTTAATACCTGAAATGAAGAGAGGTTTGCTTGGCGAACTTAAAGAAAAACAAAGAAGCGTGGCTTTGGAAATGAGGCTGCGCATGCGTAGAGAGTACAACTGGTGCAGAAAAAAAAATGGAACGTTTTACATAGTATCATAGAAATATAGCTCTTTTTTTGACCAGTAAAGTTAGTTCTGAAGAGAACTGTTTTTTATGAGCCCCAAAGCCCCAACGGTCCGAGCCGGCTCCCCGTGTCCTTCAGGAGCCGGCATTACTTTTCGTCACCCCGGGCACTGCAGAAGGTGACACTGTGGGCACCCCGGGACACTGCAGAATCCGGCCCTGAAAGGTGGTGGTCCCCAGGGCCATCAAAGGCTCCAGGAAGGGGACCACGTGACCCCCCTCCCAATATTCAAAAGCCCCGAGGGGTGGTAGTCCCCGGGGCTGGGTGGTCCATCCCACCTATTTTGTATATTAGAGCCCCGGGGAGGTGGCTGTCCCCGGGGTGGGTGTGGGGGGCTTGAAACCCCCCCACACAGTTTAAAAAGAAAAAGAGGCCCCAGGGACTGGCAGTTCCCAGGGCTCAGGGGGGCCATGAGCCTCCCGGCATACAAATAGTTAAAGCCCCGGGGGATGGTGATCCCCGGGGCAGAGGGACCCCTCTGGGCCCCATATTATTAAAAAAAATTGCCCCTGATATTTGACCCCCCGGGTGCTAATTAACAATAAAGCAGTCTTTTTTCCCCCCAAAATGCGTACCATAAGCGTACCACGCGATTTAAAAATAAATAAATTTTGGGGCCTAACGATAGGTTCTACCGAGGCACAAGATGGCTGCCAACACTTCCTGGTTTGGAGTGTTGACAGACAGTTTACATTCAATCAGCATGCAGCTCGTTCTCGTAATTGTACAGATTTCCATACGCGTACAGTGCTTTGTCTCTAGATATCACTATGATTTTACTTTTGATTTTCTCAGGAACTGCTGAACGGATTTACACCATTTCACAAAAAGCACAATCTGCGAACCAAACTCTACCTCTCTGCCAAATTTGGTGTAATTCCGTTCAGCCCTTCGGGCTGTAGCCCTGGCTAAAAGTCCCTATGGAAAATTGCTTGGGCAAAACACGTTTTGGGACCCCCCTTTTTTCTCGCCCCCACTTGACAAATCACCCCCAAACTTTCAGGGAATGAGCGGAGCGGAGCAGGCCATTTTCTTGGAGAAATTCGTGAAGATTTGTCCACCGGCGCCAAAGTTATTCCAAATAGAATGTTGTGGATTTCCTATGGAAACTAGGTCCTAACTATAACTACCTACTGGCGACCGCCAGTAGGTAATATATATACAGCACCAGAAAACGCCAAAGTGAAGAAACAACACAATAACATCAACACACCAAATGGTCTAAATTGGATTAAAGGAACTGGAGATATGATTTTCCAAATGTTTTGAGTCAAAAAGTGTTACAATAAAACAATGCACCAATAGAAATCAGCGAGTGTCGTCGATCAAGATCTAGGCGTTATTTAAGGGCAGCATGATGGAGTAGGGGTCAGATCGATAGATTGCTTACCATCATACAATCGTTCTATCAGTTACAATTTTTAAAACATGTCAGACATTATAAATAAGACTTTTAAAAGATAATATTGATTACAGGTTTAAAAGAAGCAGTTCTCCATTTTCATTTAAATCGGACTAGACTTCCAAGACAGATGGCTAGGAAAAAAACACTGGGTTAATTACACACAGTGCTGGAACTGAAATTTTTTTTGTCCAAGAACCCAGAAATTGGCGGTCAATGTGTGGCAGAGGAAAGGGGTGGAGTCTTGAGGAATAGAGCTTGAAAAGAGGGGACTGACAGTCAATTTATACATTTATTAAAACGAAATATGCTACAAAGGAATTGGCAACAAGGACATTTGTGACATTAATTTTGTTCTAGCTTTCTTAATTGGCCACGAAGAGGCTGCATTTTAAAATACCTCACAGGGTTAAGACACCTGCTGCAGAGATCTTTGTTTGCAAAAAGAACAATTGATGGACAGAATGCAGAACAATGTCATACATTCAGTACAGAGATCTGGGCCTAAATCCATAGTTATTTTGCTCACCATGCCATTCCAGTTTGGACCAAGCCATATTTAAATCAGTCTTGACCCTGTGCCCCATGGGAACAATCCAGCCCGAACTGCCAGGCCAGGTCCTCCCTGGACTGGAAACAAGCACCCTAGGACCGGTTTCAGATTTTCAGCCCTAATCAGAGCGGATAGTTTGACTCCAGTGTCATAAAGAGCACAGGGCCCACTTCTGGGCATACCTGTCCCACTCGCGGTGACAAATGCAAAAAGAACAATTGATGGACAGAATGCAGAAAAATGTCATACATTCACCCCAGTACAGAGATCTGGGCCTAAATCCATCGCTTATTTGCTCACCATGCCATTCCATTTTGGAGCTAGCCATGTGCAAATCATCTTGACCCTGTGCGCCATGGGAACAGTCCAGCCCGAACTGCCAGACCAGGTCCTCCCTGGACTGGAAACAAGCATCCTAGGACCGGTTTCGGGCTTTCCGCCCTCATCAGTCAGAATAGCTTGACTCCAGTGGCATGGAGAGCACGGGACCCACATCTGGGCATACCCGTCCCACTCAAGGTGAGAAATGCAAAAATATGGCGGCCGGATAGTCAGCCCGGTCGGGAGCTCCGTGTTTGCTCTATCTAAAAATGCGTTTAAATGCGTTTGAACTGAGGAGAAAGAACTAAAAAAGTTCCAGGAGATGCTAACGCTAGTCTACCACAGGTTCCCTGATGAAGGTAGTAAAAAATTCATTGAAACTTAATCGAAAAAATCCTGCTGCCAAGACCCAGGACCCTCTCGGCAACAAGGAAGTTCGGTAATTCCATCAAAACTCGTCAGAGTTGGGAAACCTCCCTCACCGGTAAAAAAGGATAGCGCTCGCACCCGCACAACCCAATAACAAAGCCTTGAATAATAAAGCTATAAAAGGATACGAAATTATGAGCAGGCGATGCAACAAGTCACGAAGATTCACTTACCGGAGAAAGTCACCGCACCCGGGAAAGGGAAGCATCCACTGAACAGCGCGCTCCGGGCTTACGCAGGACTGTGGGAGGCGGCGTCTACTGCTCAGAAGAATTTCCGGAGGGCAGTGGGAAAGATCTCATTCCTCTTCCGGGGCAGGGAGGACGGCACAAGCACAAGCAGAGGTAAAACAAAACCTCGATTATGCGGAGCTAGATTTGACCCGAGTGAAGGAAGTAGATCCTCTAAACTATACACAGATGGTGTGGAACCTACAAACCCTACTAAGCGATTTACTGACCAGCACATGAGTAGGGTAAGCTGGGTGAGCAGGGGCGACGGAGGGAAAGGTGTGGAGGGGGTCAAGGGTAAAAGAGTATCAGAAAAGTCAGAAGGGGCTCAAAATACCAAGGTGAAACAATCATTAGATCTCTCAGAAGTAGTTCCACACACAAGCAGTAAGGAAGGGGAGGGAGGGCTCTCAAAAGCCATAGACCCTACTAGCCTAATAACATTGGAAGGAAAAAATCTGAGCACAGAATAGGGGGGGTGATCATCCTATTGCCTGAGGAACAGGCAGTTCTTTAAGTTAAATCAACCCTCATCAGTAAAACAAAGCGTCACTCCACGTAGTACAAAAAGAAAGCCCAGGAAAGCGACAAAAATAGAAACTAAGTTGAATAAATAGCAAACAGCGGAGAAAGAGGAGGTTGGAGGGGGAGCAATAGTCTCTAAAGTAGTTTCTAAAGTCAGGGTCACCTCTTCTCTCAGGTCATTTTTTTAAATACAACAAGTGCAGCAACAAGCTCAAAAGCAACAGCAGGAACAAGGACAGAAGCAACAGAAGCAACAGGAAAATCCTCAACACCTTGTACAGACAAGAATGGAGAACTCTATAGGTCCAAATCCTTCAGTCAGTACATTATCGACAGGATTGCCAGGAAACTCCACAGATAGCCCAGCAGATAACCCAAGCCAGAGCACAACCGATCTGTTCCTAGAAAAAATTCTGGAAGAAATTAGGTCAAAGTTCGCAATCCCAGAAGGTAATCAAAATAAGATTCAGGATGCCTGCGAAATACTAGATACCAAACTTAATGCTCTAGGAGTCAGAATAACAGCAGTAGAAGCCGCGGTAGATGCATTAAGTAAAAAAGTGGACTCAAACCAAAAAGGCACAGACATTAAGAAGTTTACTGTCTCACTCCTCGAAGAGTATTTTCCTTGGTGCAAGGCACTCGGGTTAGAGGAAGACATCCAGAGGGTTCATCGAGACCCGTTTGGAAGAAATAAAGAAAGGAAAACTCCAAGGAAAATATTAATCAACTTCAGAACATATACTCTCAAAGAGAGGATTCTAAGTGAAGCCTTGAAAACAGGGTCATACAACAAAGATGATTGGTCCTTTAGAATTCGCTCCGACATGGCCAAAGTAACTCAAGACAGGCAGTGAGAGCTGGGGCAGCTGATGTCGGAGTTAAAATCCCTTGGGGGTTCAGTTCAGATGAAATTTCCAGCCTCCCTCAGGATTATGTGGCGGAATAAGATGCACAACATCAGTGATCCGAGGGAAGTCAAACAGTTCCTGGAACAAATGCGCGAGCAAATGCGTGATCAAGCACAAGAGTAGGTAAAGGTATAATGTTTAATTAATGATGGAGAGACAAACACGAAGCTCAAAGTGGGCTATAAATACAGCCCAAAGAAGAAAAAGGGAGGCTTCTCCAAGGAGGGGTATTTTTTTTTAACTTACACAAAATAAAAAAGAAAAGGTAAACAAAAAATATGCACGGGGTTGGAAGCAAGTTAGGGAAAAAACAAAAAAATACGACCTCAATATGATATAAGAAAGAGGGGGAAGTCGGTGGCTGGTACATTGGACTGGGAAGGTCCGACAAAGACCAAAAGAAAATGAAGAAAGATCCGAAGCCCGTGATTATTACTTTGTGGAATGTTAATGGCCTACGAACCAAGAGTAGAAGAAGAAGAATACTTGAGTATCTGAAAACAATTCACAGCGAAATTATAATAATACAAGAAACTCATCTTCTAAAAAGGGAGTGGGAGGAAATTATAAAGAAATTACATTGGGTGGACACCTATGTTTGTACAGACCGGGATTGTGTTATCAAGGGGGTTGCCATCTTATTTAGAAAAATCACTCAAAGCAAGAGTGGAATCGACAGAATCGGATCCAAAGGGTAGATGGGTAGTGACAAAAGTAAGAATACATAGTAATCGACTCATGATTGCGGGATATTATGGCCCAAATACGGACGATCCATCTCTCCCCCAAAGTCTGTACACACAATTGCTTTCGACCTCTTCGCCGATAATCGTAGGAGACGATTTTAATATCATCCTCGACCCTAAGATAGATCGACTCCCTCGAAAAAAACAAACAAGCTTGCCAAAAATGAGGGAATGGTTGGGGCTTTCCATAAAAGATCTGAGCCTAGCGGGTATCTGGAAGAAGAAAGGTGATAAGACATATAATTTTACATTTCAGAACAAAAAACTTGGCTCACAATCCAGAATTGACTACTTTCTGGTGGACCAACGTTTAGTAGAAAGAACACAGAAGGTAGAGCATATTCCAGCACACCTTTCGGATCATTCTTCTGTCCTAATTACAATACAACTGAATGATAATACCCTAGGATCAAGGTGGACAATTGACCGCACCATCTTTTCAGACCCTCAAATTATTGAGCAGCTTAAACAAGAGACTGAGCTGTACTTTGAAAACAATAAAGCTGGCGTCTCAATACAAATTGCATGGGAGGCGTATAAAGCAATAATCCGGGGCAAGATTTTTAGCCTGGCAGTGCATAAATCTAAGAAGACGAAACACGAGATCTACCAATTAGAAAGCAATATTAAATCACTCGACTTACAGATACAAACAGAAATAATATCTTCTAGAAAAGAGCTATTGGAGGCTGACAGATTAAAACAAAGAAGATAGGGTAAGAGAAAAATGGGAAGCTAGCAAGCTGGCCCATTATGAATAGGGGGAAGGATGTGGAAAGATGCTAGCATGGAAAACCAAGACAGACCAGTCTAGAAATAAAATAGCCAGTATAGATCCCCATAATTCCACAAGTCCCAGCTCAGACAATGCTGTAATAAGACAAGAGTTTACAGCTTTCTTCACAGATCTCTATACGGAAGATGGTAATCCAACAAAAGAAGAAATAAAGCTTTTTCTGGACACTCAGGATCTCCCAACTTTATCCATTGAGGGGAGAGAAGAACTAAATACAGAAATTACAAACAAAGAAGTGGAAGAAGCTATAAAAAGCCTTAAGAGAGGAAAAGCAGCAGGCCCAGACTCTCTTTGGAATGAGTTCTTTATAAAGATGGGAGATTCTCTGGTTCCTTTATTAATAGCTCTTTTAAATACAATCTTCATAGAAAAAGGTGACCTTCCAGACTCCTGGAACAACGCTACCATATCCATCCTCCTAAAACCAGGTAAAAACCCCAGAAAATGCAAATCCTATCACCCAATTTCCGTCTTGAATTGTGATTATAAAATTTATACGCAAATTATGACAAAAAGATTGGGGCGACTAGCAGGTTCATTGATTAACATTGACAAAAAAGGCTTTACGGCAGGAAGACACTTACAAGATCTATCACATTAACTTATCGGGGCAATTGACCTAGCTATTAATGAAAATCTTCCCCTATCCATAATCACTATCGACGCAGCCAAAGCATTTGATAGGGTCAATTGGGCATACCTAAACGAAGTTTTAGAAAAATTTAATCTGGGTGAAAATTTCCAGAGCATGATCAAACGGATTTACAGCTCTCCTAGAGCCAAAATCCTAATCAATGGTAACCTAAGGGAAAATATGCAAATAAAAAGAGGAACAAGACGGGGTGCCCCCTCTCCCCCCTACTTTTCAATTTTTATATTGAACCAGTGGCAGACAGAATTAGAAACCATCCCTCTATATCTCCTTTCTCATACCGAGGTTGGCACAAAAAGGTTGCTTCATACGCAGACGACCTTATGATTTTTACTAGGGACCTAAATGGATCCTTTAGTGCAATAGAAGACACTTTGCACAATTTTGGGACAATTTCCGGATATCAAATCAACCAGTCTAAAACGGACACCATGAGCTGGAACGAGCAGACTAACAGTCCCTATAATAAGGAGAAAATTAGATAGCTGGGTATCAATTTTGTCAAAGATCTAGATAAAGTGGCACAAATAAATATCCACAGGATTGAAGGGGAGGTTAGAAAGTTGCTAAAGGTATGGGGGGGATTACCACTGACGCTGCTGGGAAAACCTAATATAGTTAAAATGTCAATCATTCCAAAATGTACTTTTGTCTTCGGCGCCATTCCGTTAGAATGTAAGAGAGAAACAATAAAGAAAATTCAGGGGGAACTCACAAGCTTTATCTGGTCTGCAAAAGGATCCAGAATCGTGTGGAGCAAACTAAGGAGAAAAGAGCAGGGGGGGATTGCCAGTCCCGATCTCCTAGAGTACGTTAGAGCTTTCCAATTTAAATTCAGTAGGTCACTTTTGAATACATTTGATAATTTCCCACCATATCTCCAAAAAATGACTAGAGGAACCAGTCACTTCCTTTATAAATTTGATCATCCGAAATATTTAAAAAAAGTGAAGCTAAAGATTTTAAAATCCGCAGCAAAATTATGATATCATATAAGAAGTACTTTGGACATACCATATTTCAGCGAACTTGCCCCAATATGGGAGTCACCAGGCACACCAGACTGCCTTAAAGACAGTCTTGCACGCCCTTTGAAAACAGCTGGGATAGAGGAGTGGGGTCAACTAATGTCATAAAACAAAATAATAGACTGGGAACAGTTATCATTAACAACAAATGCATCTCTAGCAAAATTTAAATTTTACCAACTTTCAAGCTGGGCAAAATCATTGAAAGAAAACAGAAAGGGAAATCTAACTCTAGAGACTGAGGTGAGGAAGAAGGAACCCTTCCATAAAGAAATCTCCTATTGGTACTGGGCCCTTATTTCGGCGGGGGAGGAGGAATTCCAGATTCCGGAGAGAACCTGAGGAAAGGAACTGCCGACGCTGGATATAACAAAAATTTGGCAAGTATCTATGGAGAAATGTTGGTCTATTATAACATCGGCTGCCCTAAAGAGGAATCATTTATTCACCACTCTCAGAGCCTATTGGATGCCGAAGAGGCTTTCCAAATTTGACGGGGAAAAAGTGAAGAACTGTCCAAAGTGTGGACTGGAAAATTCAAATGATCTTCACATGTTTAGGCAGTGCCCTCAGCTTGATGGTTTCTGGAATGAAGTGGGTAAGACACTAAATGAGGCTCTAGGAAGACAACTGATTGTAAGTATTGATTTAGTTATTTTTGGGGTAATGGGTTCTAATGTCTCAGAAAATCTATCAAGAAAGCAAGAGAATCTGCTCTTCATATTGGTCTTACTGGCTAGAAGAGAGATTTGTATTAAGTGGGTAAGTCCGGTACCACCTCTTCATGGAGAATGACTGGCTTCGAAATTAAGAATATACAAATTGGATAGAAAAAGGGTACCTAGTAAAAAGTATAATTTCTGGGAGATTTGGGAAGTTTACCAAACTCGATAACGCTGCTAAGTCATTTGAATGTTATAATTCTAATTGTCATGGGTTGTTCACCACTTCAATGTCCAATGATTATGCGATGGCAATAATAGACCAGGCGAAAAGCCTGTTAGAGTAGCCAAGATCGCTAGCTCAACCCCCCCCTCCAGAGAAAACTATTGAAATAGTAATGGAAATAAGGGGATCCCATCTTCTCTTAATTACATAGGGGAACTGTCCAGATAAAGTACGCGATTTAGAGGCAGTGAAGGACCAGGACAAAGAGAGAAGGGGCCCAACAACTCCTTACTAATACTATTGCACAATGAGGATAAAAAAAAGACCAAAAAAAAAAAGACAAATGCAAAAAGAACAATTGATGGACAGAATGCAGAACAATTTCATACATTCACACTAGTATAGAGATCTGGGCCTAAATCCATCGTTTTTTGCTCACCATGCCATTCCAGTTTGGACCCAGCGATATGCAAATCAGTCTTCACCCTGTGCCCCATGGGAACAGTCCAGCCGGAATGGCCGGCCAATCCCTGTACTGGAAACAAGCATCCTAGGACCAGTTTCGGGCTTTCAGCCCTCATAAGCCAGGATAGCTTGACTCCAGTGGTATGGAGAGCACAGGACCCACGTCTGGGCATACCCGCCCACTCTGGGTGACAAATGCAAAAAGAGCAATTGATCGACAAAATGCAGAACAATGTCATACATTCACCCCAGTACAGAGATCTGGGCCTAAATCCATAATTGTGTTGCTCACCATACCATTCCAGTTTGGACACAGCCATATGCAAATCAGTCTAGACCCTGTGCCCCATGGGAACAGTCCAGCCCGAACTGCAAGGCCAGGTCCTCCCTGGACTGGAAACAAGCATCTTAGCATCCTTGCTCACTGTGCCACTGGATTCAAGCTAGCCTGGCTGATGAAGGGTAATACACTGAAACAAGTCCTAGGATGCTTGTTTCCGGTCCAGGGAGGACCTCGCTTGGCAGTTCGGTCTGGACTGTTCCCATGAGGCACAGGGTCAAGGCTGATTTGCATATGGCTGGGTCTAAACTGGTGTGGCATAGTGAGCAAAAGAACAATGGATTTAACCCAGATCTCTTGACTGGGGGTGAATGTATGAATCATTCAGCATTCCGTCCATGATTTGTTTGCGTAGCAGAGATCTTTGTGTGGACAGCAATTTTCGAGGGGGATTATAATACCAGTCTGATAACCCTGGTGGTTTAACGCAGTTCTTGAAGCTTGACAGATAGTAGCTCTGAATGGGTTTTCTTAGCGGTTCCCCATTGCATAACTGCAAGCTAAAACGTGGGATATTAGTTGGTGGAGTTTAAATTCAAGCATGATCTGTGATTAGATGATAGAATTAGGCAGCTGGAGATGGAAAACGGACTTAAATAATGTTGATGGCAAAAGTTTATTTCTTAGTACCGAGAAAAGAGGCTTGATCAAGGCCGCTTGGAGGTTGTAGACTACTACAACTGGCACATGCCAGAGACACAGGTTTAAATTTCAGGTAGGACCAATGATTCATTGGTGCCTCGATCATTAGGCCAAATGCCAAAATCAGTGGCATAACAAAACCTTAGGGGGACCCCTGCAAGGTGAGATAAAGGGGCCCTGCTCAACTACATGCAATCTATGTCCCTCACCTATCACCTTTGCAAGGATTTTCAGAACCTCACAACCTATACACACTTTTCAGCAGAACTATTCCCAGACTACACAAATCTTCAGGCTGTGGATTGAGACTGTGATGTACCTCAAGTGAAAAAAAGGCCAGTAGGCTGCACACACTAAGGGCCAGATGTAGGAAGGCAAATACCGGTCGGTAACGGCCGATTTTGGCCCTTACCGACCAGTATTTGGAGTTTGGGATGTAGGGGCATGTTAAAATACAGATTTGGTAATTTTACCGAATCAGTAAAATACCGAATCGGTATAATTACCGAATCTGTATTTGGACATGTCGGTAGCACTGTAATCAGTGCTACAGGGGTTTAAGGATTCTTAATTTACCTTCCAACTAGAAGTTTGGTGGTAAATAATGAAAACCCTTTAAAAAGCATTTCTTTTGCTTTTTAAACTGTGCCATGTTGCAGACATACATGCCCTAAGGGCATGTATGTCTGCAACATGTGCACTCATGCACAATTGAGGGGTGCAACAGGGTGTCAAAGTGACACCCTGCCACCCTTCAATTTTTCCCCCAATTACCGAATCGGTATTTACCGATTCGGTAATTGACATTCATCCCTATGGGCCTCCAGGCCCATAGGAATGAATGATTCAGAAAAGGGGGTGGTGATGGACAGAGCATCTGAGTTAAACAGAACACTCATACCCAGTCAAAAGATCAGGGCTTGATCCATCACCGTTTTTTAGCTCACTGCACCATCCCAGCTCAGAACCTGGCTATATGCAAATTATCCATCACCTTTTCTGAATCGTTTTGGCCACTATAGGAGTGGCAGGGTATGCTCAGATGTGAGTCCCTTGCTCACTGCACCATTAGGATTCAAGCAAGCCGGGCCGAAGACGGCTGCAATGCCTGA
This sequence comes from Lissotriton helveticus, assembly GCF_964261635.1. Taxonomy (NCBI): domain Eukaryota; kingdom Metazoa; phylum Chordata; class Amphibia; order Caudata; family Salamandridae; genus Lissotriton; species Lissotriton helveticus. The sequence goes on along the minus strand of NC_136070.1, from coordinate 621,057,040 downwards.
AACCGGTCCCCGGAAGCTTGTTTCCTTTCCAGTAAAGAATTGGCTTGGTAGTTTGGTCTGCCCTGTTCCCATGATGCACTGGGCCAGGGACAGACTAATTTGCATGTAGCCAGGTTCTGAACTGGGATGGTGCAGTGAGCTAAAAAACGGTGATGGATCAAGCCCTGATCTTTTGACTGGGTATGAGTGTTCTGTTTAACTCAGATGCTCTGTCCATCACCACCCCCTTTTCTGAATCGTTTTGGCCACTATAGGAGTGGCAGGGTATGCTCAGATGTGAGTCCCTTGCTCACTGCACCATTAGGATTCAAGCAAGCCGGGCCGAAGACGGCTGCAATGCCAGAAACCGGTCCCCGGAAGCTTGTTTCCTTTCCAGTAAAGAATTGGCTTGGTAGTTTGGTCTGCCCTGTTCCCATGATGCACTGGGCCAGGGACAGACTAATTTGCATGTAGCCAGGCTCTGAACTGGGATGGTGCAGTGAGCTAAAAAATGGTGATGGATCAAGCCCTGATCTTGTGACTGGGTATGAGTGTTCTGTTTAACTCAGATGCTCTGTCCATCACCACCCCCTTTTCTGAATCGTTTTGGCCACTATAGGAGTGGCAGGGTATGCTCAGATGTGAGTCCCTTGCTCACTGCACAACTAGGATTCAAGCAAGCGGGGCCGAAGACGGCTGCAATGCCAGAAACCGGTCCCCGGAAGCTTGTTTCCTTTCCAGTAAAGAATTGGCTTGGTAGTTTGGTCTGCCCTGTTCCCATGATGCACTGGGCCAGGGACAGACTAATTTGCATGTAGCCAGGTTCTGAACTGGGATGGTGCAGTGAGCTAAAAAACGGTATTGGATCAAGCCCTGATCTTTTGACTGGGTATGAGTGTTCTGTTTAACTCAGATGCTCTGTCCATCACCACCCCCTTTTCTGAATCGTTTTGGCCACTATAGGAGTGGCAGGGTATGCTCAGATGTGAGTCCCTTGCTCACTGCACCATTAGGATTCAAGCAAGCCGGGCCGAAGACGGCTGCAATGCCAGAAACCGGTCCCCGGAAGCTTGTTTCCTTTCCAGTAAAGAATTGGCTTGGTAGTTTGGTCTGCCCTGTTCCCATGATGCACTGGGCCAGGGACAGACTAATTTGCATGTAGCCAGGTTGTGAACTGGGATGGTGCAGTGAGCTAAAAAACGGTAATGGATCAAGCCCTGATCTTTTGACTGGGTATGAGTGTTCTGTTTAACTCAGATGCTCTGTCCATCACCACCCCCTTTTCTGAATCGTTTTGGCCACTATAGGAGTGGCAGGGTATGCTCAGATATGAGTTCCTTGCTCACTGCACCATTAGGATTCAAGCAAGCCGGGCCGAAGACGGCTGCAATGCCAGAAACCGGTCCCCGGAAGCTTGTTTCCTTTCCAGTAAAGAATTGGCTTGGTAGTTTGGTCTGCCATGTTGCCATGATGCACTGGGCCAGGGACAGACTAATTTGCATGTAGCCAGGTTCTGAACTGGGATGGTGCAGTGAGCTAAAAAACGGTGATGGATCAAGCCCTGATCTTTTGACTGGGTATGAGTGTTCTGTTTAACTCAGATGCTCTGTCCATCACCACCCCTTTTTCTGAATCGTTTTGGCCACTATAGGAGTGGCAGGGTATGCTCAGATGTGAGTCCCTTGCTCACTGCACCATTAGGATTCAAGCAAGCCGGGCCGAAGATGGCTGCAATGCCAGAAACCGGTCCCCGGAAGCTTGTTTCCTTTCCAGTAAAGAATTGGCTTGGTAGTTTGGTCTGCCCTGTTCCCATGATGCACTGAGGCAGGGACAGACTAATTTGAATGTAGCCAGGTTCTGAACTGGGATGGTGCAGTGAGCTAAAAAACGGTGATGGATCAAGCCCTGATCTTTTGACTGGGTATGAGTGTTCTGTTTAACTCAGATGCTCTGTCCATCACCACCCCCTTTTCTGAATCGTTTTGGCCACTATAGGAGTGGCACGGTATGCTCAGATGTGAGTCCCTTGCTCACTGCACCATTAGGATTCAAGCAAGCCGGGCCGAAGACGGCTGCAATGCCAGAAACCGGTCCCCGGAAGCTTGTTTCCTTTCCAGTAAAGAATTGGCTTGGTAGTTTGGTCTGCCATGTTCCCATGATGCACTGGGCCAGGGACAGACTAATTTGCATGTAGCCAGGTTCTGAACTGGGATGGTGCAGTGAGCTAAAAAACGGTGATGGATCAAGCCCTGATCTTTTGACTGGGTATGAGTGTTCTGTTTAACTCAGATGCTCTGTCCATCACCACCCCCTTTTCTGAATCGTTTTGGCCACTATAGGAGTGGCAGGGTATGCTCAGATGTGAGTCCCTTGCTCACTGCACCATTAGGATTCAAGCAAGCCGGGCCGAAGACGGCTGCAATGCCAGAAACCGGTCCTCGGAAGCTTGTTTCCTTTCCAGTAAAGAATTGGCTTGGTAGTTTGGTCTGCCCTGTTACCATGATGCACTGGGCCAGGGACAGACTAATTTGCATGTAGCCAGGTTCTGAACTGGGATGGTGCAGTGAGCTAAAAAACGGTGATGGATCAAGCCCTGATTTTTTGACTGGGTATGAGTGTTCTGTTTAACTCAGATGCTCTGTCCATCACCACCCCCTTTTCTGAATCGTTTTGGCCACTATAGGAGTGGCAGGGTATGCTCAGATGTGAGTCCCTTGCTCACTGCACCATTAGGATTCAAGCAAGCGGGGCCGAAGACGGCTGCAATGCCAGAAACCGGTCCCCGGAAGCTTGTTTCCTTTCCAGTAAAGAATTGGCTTGGTAGTTTGGTCTGCCCTGTTCGCATGATGCACTGGGCCAGGGACAGACTAATTTGCATGTAGCCAGGTTCTGAACTGGGATGGTGCAGTGAGCTAAAAAACAGTGATGGATCAAGCCCTGATCTTTTGACTGGGTATGAGTGTTCTGTTTAACTCAGATGCTCTGTTCATCACCACCCCCTTTTCTGAACCATAGGAATGAATGGCAATTACCGAATCGGTAAATACTGATCCAGTAATTACCGATTCATACTAATTCGGTAAATAAATCGGTAAAATTACCTACATCCCGATTGCCAGTTCTTAAATGCTGAATTGGTATGATTCGGTATTTAAGAATCGGTAATCTGGGATTACCTACATCTGACCCTAAATGGCATCAACCAGATGGGTGGTAAACTGGAGAGTAGGTATGTTATCGATACAAGACAGAGAGGCATCTTAGACAAAATACTAATGTTCTTAGTGTATGCAATGCTGGTGCTGGCAGAGAGGAAATCAGAAGATCTAAAAAGATCTTTTGTTTAAGTGAGGAAATGGCAGAGCCAGAATGCAAATAACTTTATACAAGAACGAAAATCATTCAATCAGGAGGCTCATGTAGTGCACACACAAAAACACTGAACACTGACAAGCTCACTACTTTGTTCCAGGATTTGGGGACATGGTAGGCAGAAAAGAAACCTGAGGCATTTAATTAAACCACAAACACCTGTTTGATGATGTTGGTGCTGCTCTCTGAGGCAGCTTGGCTATCTAATAGCCATAAATCTAAACCCTGGTTTAGTTTGTACATTTATCACCAAAGGCCGATGTGTAGAACTGCAGAAAAAATGTGGAGGAAGAGAGAATTTGAGGAGAACAGGGCTTGCTGTTGGAAGCATCTGCAGCTCCATTAGAAACAGTAACAGGCAAAAGCTGTATTATACTACTACTATAATGGAAGCCATAACATCGTGCTGCTATGGGGTTCAGTTAGCTTACTCATCCATCAGGCCTCTTCCTTGTGGTATTGCATTCACAGAGTTTGGAAGCCAACTGGGACTCTTGCCTTTCAACACAAGACCATTATAAGCCAGCACAAAATATGAATAATCTCTAGTCAGTAACTCACATTTTTTCTCCTTATCTCACAGGGTGAGGTATTTTTGGGTCCCTGCTCAGCAGCATGTTGCTGTATGTGTCCTTAATATGTCAAGAATGTGTGGTCTCAAAATAGATTAACCCCTTCGATGCTCATGATGGAATGGTTCCGTCATGAGCATCGGTGCCCCTGTGCTGATGACGGAACCATTCCGTTATGAGGCCAGGGGCACGAAATCCCTCTGCTGTAGACAGCAGAGGGATTTCCTTTTCCCCCCTGTGACCTTGGGAGCTGGGGAAGAGCTTCCCCAGCTCCCGAGGCCCCCTCCCTGGTTTCTGTTCAATGACGATCAGTGCGCACGTCGCGCTGTCATCATTGAACAGAAACTGAAACTGAAATGAGCCTTTAGGCTCATTTCAGTTTCACTTTCTACATGCTCAGGGGGCTATCTGAGCCCCCTGAGCACGTAGAAAGACGGGAGAGGCATCATTGGAAAGGGGAGAATCTCCTGAGTGGATCCCTGCTTGGGGATTGCCCCAGGAGGGCGATCCCAGAGCAGGGATCCACCCACTAGACACCAGGGAGGGGGAAGCGGCCCCTTGGGCCAGGGCCTTCACTCCCCATAAATAAATTATTAGTATTCAGTCTTTCTGCCCCCCCTAGGGGGCAGATGGGGCAGTAGCCCCCAATCTGCCCCCCGGGGGGCAGAAAGCCCACTATACACCAGGGATTTCTTTGGGGACACTTTTTTAGGGTGGGGGCTGCCCGAAATGGGCGTGCCAATGCCCCCCCGGCACCATTACAGCCTTTCTGCCCCCCCTGGGGGGCAAATGGGAGCAGTAGTCCCCAATTTGCCCCCCGGGGGGGCAGAAATCCCACTATGCACCAGGGATTTTTTGTGTGCACTTTTTTTAGGCTGGGGGCTGCCTGAATCGGGCACACCAATGCCCCCACCCCCACCAGCATTACAGACTTTCTGCCCCCCCTCGGGGCAAAAATCCCACTAGACGCCAGGGATTTTTTGGGGGGCAAATTTGAAATAGTGTGTGGCTGCCCAAATCGGGCATGCCCATGCCCCCACCTCCTCCCCGCAACAATTACAGCCTTCCTACCCCCCCTCGGGGGCAGATGGGGCAGTAGCCCCCAATCTGCCCCCCCAGGGGGGCAAAAAGCCCACTAGACACCAGGGATTTTTTTGGGCACATTTTTATTAAGTTGGGGGTATTGGCACGCCCGTTTTGGGCAGACTCCACCCTAATTAAAATTTGCCCAAAAAACTCCCTGGCATCTAGTGGACTTTCTGACCCCCCTGGGGGGCAGATGGGGGCATTACCCCCCAATCAGCCCCGCCGGGGGGGCAAAAAGCCCACTAGATGCCAGGGATTTTTTGGGGGGCAAATTTGAATTTGGATGGGCTGCCCAAAACGGGCATGCCTTCCTGCCCCCCCCCCAGGGGCTGATGGGGCAGTAGCCTCCAATCTGCCCCCCCCCACCGGGGGGGCAAAAAGCCCACTAGACACCAGGGATTTTTTTAGGCAAATTTTTATTACGGTGTGGCATTGGCATGCCCGTTTTGGGCAGACCCCACCCTAATTAAAATTTGCACAAAAAAACTCCCTGGCGTCTATTGGACTTTCTGCCCCACCTGGGGGGCAGATGGGGGCATTACCCCCAATCTGCCCCGCCGGGGGGGCAAAAAGCCCACTAGACACCAGGCATTTATTGGGGGGACAAATTTGAAATAGGGTGGTGCTGCCCAAAACGGGCATGCCCATACCCCCACCCCCTCAACAATTACAGCCTTCCTGCCCCCCCTGGGGGGCAGATGGGGCAGTAGTCTCCAATCTGCCCCCCGAGGGAACAAAAAGCCCACTAGACACCAGGGATTTTTTGGGGCAAATTTTTATTAGGGTGGGGGCACTGGCATGCCCGTTTTGGGCAGACCCCACCCTAATCAAAATTTGCCCAAAAAACTCCCTGGTGTCCAGTGAACTTTTTGACCCCCCTGGGGGCAGATGGGGGCATTACCCCCCAATCTGCCCCGCCGGGGGGGCAAAAAGCCCACTAGATGCCAGGGATTTTTTGGGGGGCGAATTTGAAATAGGGAGGGGCTGCCCAAAACTGGCATGCCCATGCCCCACCCCCTGCCCTGCTAAAATTACAGCCTTCCTGCCCCTCCCGAGGACAGATGAGGCAGTAGCCCCAATCTGCCCCCCCTGGGGGGGCAAAAAACCCACCAGACACACAGGATTTTTGGGCATATTTTTCTTAGGTTGGGAGCTGCCCAAAACGGGCATGTCAATACTCCCACCCCCCACCCGCAACAATGACAGCCTTTCTACCCCCCCTGGAGGGAGGATAGGGGCAGGAGCCCCCAATCTGCCCCCCCGGGGGGGCAAAAAGCCCACTTGATGCCAACGATTACGCTGGCCTTTTTATGTGTGGGGGTGGGGGCTGCCCAGAATGGGCATACCAATGCCCCCAACCCCCCAAAAATATAGCCACAATGTTTCTGCCCCCCTTGGGGGCATATCGGGGCAACCCCATCCCTGAAATCTCCCCCCCCAGGGTGCCAGAAAGCCGACTAGGCACAGATTTGTTTTTAGCAATATGCCTCCCTGTGGATTTTGGGCCCTAGCGCAGCTGCCACATAGGGAAACAAACGCAAACCTGTACATTTTTAAAAACTAGACACACAGGAAAATCCAGAATGGGGTGACTTGACTGGCTCTCACCAGGTTCTGTTACCCAGAATCCCTTGCAAACTGAAAATGTATCCAAAAAAACAAATGTTCCTCACATTTCTGTGTTGGAAATTTCTGGAATCTGCGTGGATCCACAAAATTCCACCCACTCCATAGTTCCCAAAGCCTTCCGAGAAAAATGGTACCTCACTTGTGTGGGTAGGCCCAGTGCCCACGACAGGCAAGGGCCAAAAACCTATTGCGGCGACATCAAAATTACCTAACACAAAACAACCTGGTTTTGCAAGGGGGGTCCCATGAGTTTTTGGCCCCAGGCTTGGTGACCATCCAGGGAAACCTACCAAACCCACACATTTCTTAAAACTAGACACCCGGGGGAGTCCAGCGAGGTATGACTTGCGTGGGTCCCCTAACGTTTTCCTACCCAGAATCCCATGCAAACTCAAATGTAGCTGAAAACACTTTTTTTCTCAAATTTCTGTGTGGGAAAGTTCCGGAATCCACGTGGATCCACAAATGTCTTCCCACCCAGCATTCCCCCACGTCTTCTGATAAAAATGATACCTCACTCGCGTGGGTAGGTCAAGTACCCATGACATGCAAGGGCCCAAAACCTATTGAGGCAACATCAAAATGACCTATCACAAAACAACCTGGTTTTGCAAGGGGGGTCACCTGAGTTTTTGTCCCCGGGCTCGGCGGCCATCTTGGTAACCTACCAAACCCAAACATTTCTGTATACAAGACACCCCGGGGGAATCCAGCGAGGTATGGCATGCGTGGGTCCCCCAACGTTTTCCTACCCAGAATCCCCTGCAAACCTCAAATTTAGCTGAAGAAATCACTTTTTTCTCAAATTTCCGTGTGGGAAAGTTCTGGAATCTACATGGATCCACAAATTTCATCCCACCCAGTGTTTCCCCTTGCTTTCCCGAGTAAAATGATACCTCACTTTTGTGGGTGTCCAAAGCAAAACAGGCTAAAAATGTATTTTTTAAAAATTGTAGCGTTTAGAATTCTCTGTGCTTTCTTGTAAATATCACTGTTTTGGGGTCATCCTAGTCACAGGCCTTTGGCCCACCCACACAAGTGAGGTATTTGCGCCGGCAAGGAGATCCCACGCAAAAATGTATGGAAAAGTGTTTTTTTTAACCTAATTTTAAGGTTTGCAGGGAATTCTGGGTAGGAAAACATTGGGGGACCCACGCATGCCATACCTCGCTGGACTCCCCCGGGTGTCTAGTTTTCAGAACTGTTTGGGTTTGGTAGTTTCCCAAGATGGCCACCGAGCCCGGGGCAAAAAACTCAGTTGCCCCCCCAAAAATAAGGTAGTTTTGCTATAGGTAATTTTTAAGTCTCCACCGTACGATTTGGGCCTTTTCCAGTTGCAGCCACTATGCCTACCCACGCAAGTGAGGTACCATTTTTATCGGGAGACCTGGGGGAATGCTGGGTGGGAGGAAATTTGAGGATCCACGCAGATTCCACAACTTTACCACACAGAAATGTGGGGAAAAAGCAAATTATTTTGCAAAATTTGAGGTTTGCAGTGGATTCTGGGTAGGAGAATGATGAGGGACCCACGCAAGCCATACCTCGCTGGACTCCCCCATGTGTCTAGTTTCCAGAAATGTATGGGTTAGGTAGGTTTCCCTACATGGCCGCCGAGCCCCAGGCCAAAAACTCATGGGAACCCCCTTGCAAAACCAGGTTGGTTTGTGATAGGTAATTTTGATGTCGCCTCATTAGGTTTTGGGCCCTTGCCTGTTGCGGGTCCTTGAGCCACCCACGCAAGTGAGGTACCATTTTTATTGAAAGACCTGGGGGACCGCTGGGTGGGTGGAAATTCGTTGATCCACGTAGATTCCAGAACTTTCCACCACAGAAATGTGAGGAAAATGCATTTTTTTGTCAATTTTTTAGATTTGCAAGGGATTCTGGGTAACAGAACCTGGTGGGAGGCAGTCGAGTCACCCCATCCTGAATTTGCCTGGGTGTCTAGTTTTAAAAAATGTATAGGTTTGCTAGGTTTCCCTAGGTGCCGGGAGAGCTAGGGTTCAAAACGACAGGTAGGCACTTTACCAAAAAGGGCCCATTTTTCACTGCGAAATTGAGGTGCGACCACGTTGCGTTTTGCGCCGTTTCCTGACGCAGGCACTAGGCAGACCCACGCAAGTTTAGCGCCATGAAGCCCACGGGCGTACGAGCGCTTTACAAATTGATTTTAACATAACATAACAAGTGAGGTACCATTTTTATCGGAAGACCTGGGGGTACGCTGGGTGGGAGGAAATTTGAGGATCCACGCAGATTCCACAACTTTCCACACAGAAATGTGGGAAGAAAGCAAATATTTTTGCGAAATTTGAGGTTTGCAGTGGATTCTGGGTAGGAGATTGATGAGGGACCCACACAAGCCATACCTCGCTGGACTCCCCCAGGTGTCTAGTTTCCAGAAATGTATGGGTTAAGTAGTTTTCCCTACATGGCCGCCGAGCCCTGGGCCAAAAACTCATGGGGACCCCCTTGCAAAACCAGGTTGGTTTGTGATAGGTAATTTTGATGTCGCCTCATTAGGTTTTGGGCCCTTGCCTGTTGCGGGTCCTTGAGCCACCCACGCAAGTTAGGTACCATTTTTATCGGGAGACCTGGGGGAACGCTGGGTGGGTGGAAATTTGTTGATCCACGCAGATTCCAGAACTTCCCACCACAGAAATGTGAGGAAAATGCGTTTTTTCCCCAATTTTTTAGGTTTGCGAAGGGATTCTGGGTAACAGACCGTGGTGGGAGGCAGTCGAGTTACCCCATCCTGAATTTCCCTGGGTGTCTAGTTTTCAGAAATGGATAGGTTTGCTAGGTTTCCCTAGGTGCCGGCAGAGCTAGCGTTCAAAAACGACAGGAAGGCACTTTGCCAAAAAAGGCCCATTTTTCACTGCGAAATTGAGGTGCGACCACATTGCGTTTTGCGCCGTTTCCTGTCACAGGCACTAGGCAGACCCACGCAAGTGAGGTACCATTTTTCTCAGGAGACTTTGGGGAACGCAGGGTGGGTGGAAATTTGTTGATCCACGCAGATTCCAGAACTTTCCACCACAGAAATTTGAGGAAAATTTCTTTTTTTGTCAATTTTTTAACTTTGCAAGGGATTCTATGTGCTGGCAGAGCTAGGGTTCAAAAACTACAGCTAGTCACTTTGCCAAAACATGGTCATTTTTCACTGCGAAATTGAGGTGTGACCAAGTTGCGTTTTGCGCCGTCTCCTGTCGCAGGCACTAGGCCGACCTACACAAGTAGGGTACCATTTTTCTCAGAAGACTTTGGGGAACGCAGGATGGAAGGATATTTGTGGAGCCACGCAGATTCCAGAACTTTCCACCACAGAAATGTGGGAAAAATGTGTGTTTTGTACACTTCTTTAGGTTTGCAAGGAATTCTGGGTAACAGAACCTGGTGGGAGGCAGTCAAGTCACCCCATCATGGATTCCCCAGGGTGTCTACTTTTGAAAAATGTATAGGTTTGCTAGGTTTCCTTAGGTGCCGGCAGAGCTAGGGTGCAAAACTTTGCCAAAAAGGGGTCAATTTTTAACTGCGAAATTGAGGTATGACCACGTTGCATTTTGCCCCATTTCCTGTCGCAGGCACAAGGCCGACCCACACAAGTCAGGTACCGTTTTTATCGGGAGACTTAGGGTAATTTAGATTTGTAAATCAACTGTTATTACCCATTGAGTTTTCACGCATTTCTCCCTTCAAAATGAAAGACATTGTGTAAAAAATAAATCATTTTGAAAAATGACCAATAATTCTCATGCTAGTTATGAGTATTCCCCATTTTGAAAATGTGGAAATATATACTGTTTCTAAACTCTATAATTTGTACCCAATTCAGAAATACATAGATGTCTTTCATACCAATGTTTCCATATATACATTTTCCCAGAATAATTGCTCTATACCCGGTACATAATAAAATACCATTGCAAGTTGCTGCTCATTTTTTGACTCTGGGTTCATCGGGTTCTTGGCAAAACTATAAGTCCTGTATTTCCCCACAACCAGGAACGTCTAACGGATGTACCGGTATATTGCTTTCAAAGAGCTGTCAAAATTACAAGAAGTTACAGGCAAAAACGTTGAGACAAAAGGCTTATTTTTCAACTAATTTTCAATTTTTCCAATATTTAACTGTTAGTTTCTAAAAAGAAAGATTGACAAATGACCCCTTTCCGAATTCAGAATTTTGTCTACTTTTTTTTAAATGTATAGTTTTCCAGGATCCATTATTGCTTTCAAACTCATTTCTCCCATTAACTGGAAGGAGGTTGAAAGCACTAAAAAAAGCAAAAATAGGCTATGTCCCAGAAAAATGCCAAAACTATGTGAAAAATGTTGGTTCTCTGACAAAAGACTGCCATTCCCTAAAAGCTGGGAAAATGCTGATTTCAGCCACACAAACCCTTTTTTGATAACATTTGCAGGGAAAAACCCAGAGGCTTTCATTTGCAACCTGTTTTCCCATTTTTATGAAAAAAACAAAAATGTTACTGTATTTTGCTTAATTTCTGGGACACCTCCAAGGGAATCCACAGACCCTGGGCACCTTTAGAATCCACATGATGTTGGAAGAAAAGGACGCAAATTTGGCGTGGATACCTTATGTGGTCAAAATGTTACAGGGGCCTAAGCGCGCACTACCACAAATCGCCAAAAAAAGGCTTAGCACAGGAGGGGAAAAGGCCTAGCAGCGAAGGGGTTAAAACAGCTGCTGTGACTCCCCACATTAAAAAAAGAACGTCTTTCCATGGTTGACTGTCAATTTTTGACCAAGTCCATATTTGCCGGTATTGACCAGGTGTTGGAGGGAGCAGTACATGAAATGATCCAGCAGCATGTTCGTAAATTTTACTTACTCAGTAAATGTTAATTAGGGTTTCAACTGGGCCATGGTACAGAGACAGTCATTTGTATTTACTGAACCTGTCCGTGTCCTATGATATAATAAATCACTTTGTTCTTCTGGAAGGGGAGAACTGTCCCCCATGAATTTTGAGGTACAAAGCTTGGCTGTAATCAGCTTTAAAACAAAAGGAGCTTAGAGGGTAAAGCTGGTCATAGGTCGCCCTCCACTCACAATACACCAAATACTAAATAGACCTAGACCATGTAGGCACTTCCACTTTTATTTCTTTTTAAGATATACTAAGTGTTGCATAATCATTGCCAAACGTTACTCCCCCTCTGTTAACTGTCAGGGTAGTCAGTATATCCTAAGAATGTGCCTCCTTTAACAATCGCCCACTCCCTAAAAATATCCAGTTGCAGGACAACACATATACCCACACTTAGTGTCTGATAGTGGTACAAGGAGACCGAAAAAGTGTGTAAGAGCAAGATGGCACCTCACGGGCGCACCACCAACGGGAACCTGGCAGGTACTCACCAGGGTTGCCCTGTTCTCATCATTGGTACCATCAAGCTCATAAAAGAAAGGAAATGTGTCCAGAAAGCACAAAAAGAATATTTTTGTGAAAATATGCAGTGAAGGAAGAACACAAAACAACCAAAAAGTGTCAAAACAACATATAAACCAACACGACAACACAGATATGTAATTTTTATTCTGTCTCTTGTGTTGGGTGTGGAATCTAAAAAAGTGAGTGTGGTTACTAACTATCCAACCAACACCACTTTACTTGCCGACATGTTTCATTGCCAATATGATTTTTGGCAATTTCTTCAGGGCGTCATATATATTAAAGCCACTGCATAAGGACAACCTAGTCTCTGCAACCTCACTCGGCCATCAGAGCTCGTACCAGCCGGGAGGACAATATCATCGTATATCTGCAACCCTTAATATGGGTCGTTGAACCTTCCCTTCCTAGTTTGCGCTGTTACCGGAGGTGTCTGGCGTGAAATCACGGGCACATTCTTAGGATATACTGACTACCCTGACAGTTAACAGAGGGGGAGTAACGTTTCACAATGATTATGCAACACTTAGTATATCTTAAAAAGAAATAAAAGTGGAAGTGCCTACATGGTCTAGGTCTATTTAGTATTTGGTGTAATCAGCTTTAGACAGGTTTTAGTGATTAAGATAATTATTCCATGGTGAAGGAGCTTTGTTTTCGCACTGTCACAAGATTCTGCAGTTCATTCATTGCTTTTTAAAGGCTATATGACTGGACTGTCAGCATTAAATAGATGACACCCAAATAAGGGTTCATCTGGAGGAAGGTTGTTGCCAGGCTCTGTACCCGCATTCTTACAGGCTCACAGAGATTGTGACCTCTCGGTGGCAACATTTAATCATGGAATCATTGCCTTCATCCAAGAGCCTTCATTAGCAACCACACCAATCACAGAATTAGCTGTTGTCTTTCACATGCCTTCTTGTCAGTAAACTGTCAGAGTTCCACAGTGTTTCGTTGCAGTACAGAACCTCTCCAGCTCATCTGAGCATACTCAATTGTGCTCCTGCTCACCACTGCTCCACATTTTTCTCCTTGCCTACCCCTTAGCGTGTACTCTCCCACTCTTCTAGATTTCCTACAGTGTTTCAGTTCCAAATGGTACTCTTTGCCTTTTCAGTTCCATTATGCTACTTTTCAGCTCGCCCACTATATTTAACCCGCATCAGATACCTTTGTTATAGGCCAATCTCCCTTATAGATGCGACATGCAAGATAATGGGGAGGGTCATTTTAGCACGCCTGGAATCGTGGTCTAATACTACGGAGTTATTATCTTGTACCCAATATGGTTTTCGCAAAGGCATGGGAACAGAAGAGCAGTGCCTCAACCTCGCGATGATTATGGGCAAGTACATGAAGGCAAAGGGAACGGCGATTCACCTGGCATTCATGGACTTGTCCAGCGCCTTTGATACGGTTTGTAGGAGTAAGCTGTGGTCTATGATGAAAGACCTAGGCTTTGAAGAACCTTTAGTCACAATGCTCCGTAGACTTCACGACTCTACCTCGGTATTCATTCGCTATGGCCCAGGGGGAGAGAAGACTGAAGCTATTGCCTCGACTGAGGGGGTTTGCCAGGGCTGTATTCTGGCCCCATTTTTATTCCTGGTTTATACGAATGGGCTGGAGCAGTTCCTGCTAAGTAAAAATCTTGACTCCCCTAAAATAGATGGCGTTAGAATACCCCTGTTGTCGTACGCGGACGACACTGTCCTGATGGCCCTAACAGCCAATGGCCTTCAGGGCACATTGGATGCCTTTATGGATCACATGTCCGCATTAGACCTGAGGGTAAACTATAAAAAATCCTTCATGATGGTCTGTGGCACTAAGGCAACAAAATCCCGAAAATTCATGCTGAATGGCCAAGAAATTGTGAAAGTGAGGGAGTTTAACTATTTGGGCAATACTTTTGATTGTAGACTGAACTGGGATCATCTGTTGGTGAGTCAAACCCAACAGACTAGCAAATCAATAGAGGGACTCTTTCGCTTTGCACCGAAACTGGGACATAAACCAGTCGCTCAAATGCTAACCTTGTATAAATCAAAGTGTTTGCCAGGAGCCATCTATAGAGCCGGTGTGTGGGGATATGTGTGAGGATATCAAAAGGGACCCCAGCTCCAAATTTTGGAGGACAAATTCTTAAAGAGACTTCTATGCCTCTCAATCTGTTCCCCAACATCTTTTAGTCACACGGAGGTGGGCATGGATTATCTCATAGACAAAATCCATCTGGCCCCGCTGCTCCTTTGGGTAAAAATTTGGACCACAGGGGATCTTTCCCTTTCGCAAAGGGTTCCAAGGGATTGTATGAACCTGGACAACGCTATGGCAATCCCCTGGCTCCGCTATGTCAAGCAAACCTTTAATAAATTAGGAATGATTGCCCTGTTTAATAACCCAGAAAGTATTGAACCAAACTTGAAAAAGAGTATAAAAGAAGCTTTTGAAACCAAGCTGAGCACAGCCGATGGTCAAATAGGCCTATCGGAACATCCCGTCTTAAAACAGCAACAATTTTATCTTTCTTTTAGTAAACAAAGTCATGCACGCTTTTTACTAACTAGATTACGCCTAGGCACTTGCACTTTATTGTGGCTTTTCCGAAACAGATGGGATGATGTGAGTGGCTACCCCCCTGTATGTGTGATAATATGTCAAAACAGTGCACACTGCACTTAATGCTCTTTTGCACACTATATAAAGATCCGAGGGCACGCTTTTTAAAACCCATACTAAAGGAAAATTTGATTCGTTCGCACATAGTGGGTTTTAATTTTCTATGTTCATTGTCGACTGCTCAAATATGTATATATGTTCTTAGCTTCTTAAAATCTGTTTTAACTATAAGGAAAAGATACGCAATGTAGTACTAAATGATTTCTTTTTCATGTATTGCTGTGCTGTGGTGGTTGTCTCAAAGCTGTTATCACTTTTAATGTATGTCTATCTGTACTTTTATGGTTCAAATTTGAAATCGAATAAAGAAATCTGACTGACTGACCTTTGTTACCAGGCATTTTCAGATCAGAATTTCAATTAGCAGTGCCTCACTCCAGGCTTCTGGTTTCTTTGCTATTTCTGCCTAGTCTACAGCTGTTCAACTTTACTGCTGATTACCATTTCACTCCCGAACCATTCTAACTGGCAAGTTCGAAGACGCAATCTTGAAAGGCAGAAATTAGACTGCCACCATCCTGAGGCTTGGTGCTGCCTCTTTTTGTAAATCAGGAGGTATGCACCATTTTAGAGTGAGGGTTGTTGAATTACAACCCCTCATGTCTGAAAATAGAGAGAGCAAATAACAGCTTCTTGTGGGGATGAGAGTAAGTAAACCAACTTTCAAGTGGCGTAAAAAAAGAAATATCACAAAATGGAGTGTCTATCTCTGTTTCCTTGGCCGTAGTTCCTTATTGCAGCATTATGAACTATCTCTACCGTTAGGATCCTGAGAGTCTATATATTGACCATCAACTCTATTTAGTTCCCAAAATTAGAATAGAAGTGAAACGTTTAGTCCAGACTGGCCCGAAATCTTCGTCCATTCTTGTGCTCAATGAAAAGGGCTGCATTTATGAGGGTTAATATTTTATTTTGTATGACCTTTGATAATGTCCTTTATGTCAAGATAACTGCTAGACAGATTTGCATGTTCCAGATGGCTCAAGACCAAGCTATGTGATTGATTTACAGAGTGAAGAAACCACATTATATTGTGCTCCATAGAATTAAAGGTACTATGTCTGGCCCATAGAGCTACTTATTGTAAAGGCAATTTGTGCCTTAAAAAGTATTGGAAGATGCTGCCCCAGAAGACATTTGAGATATTCATCTCCAATTAGACCTATCTTGTTGACATACCGTAAACGTCATTCCAGTGGAGCCTTCTTTGCCACCTTTGTTGTTTCCCTATGTTACATATTGCCTTCGGAAAACTAGGCAACTGAGAAACTGTTAAAAAAAAAGTCATTTCTAGAAAATGTATAACTAAGGATGAGTTACTGCTCTACCGGTTTATGTTGTTCTTTGTACATTGGCCACCACTCTACATACATACACATTCTCCATATTAGAACACAAGAATGTTAATCTTTATTTGTAATCGGACATGCTTACCTTTCTCCTTTGTGTTGTACTCCTCTGCAAGTGTCCCCTTCCTGCAGCTATTCTACTCATCTGTATCTTCTCCTACTAATATTCTACCTCATGTGGCATTCTCTTTTTACTCTCTCTTCACATCTACCCTGTCCTATGGTTCTCCACTTCCTTTCTCTGTCTTTTATTTCACCCCTCTCCTCTGCCCTCTTTTCCATGCTTTTTTTGTCATCTCTCCTCCACTGGGTTGTTTGTCTTTTCCCCCTTCCATATTACTCATCTCTGTGCCAACTGTTTTCCTCTCTCACCTCTCCTTCTCGTTCTCATATCTCTTTATCATCACTGCTACCTTTCCCAAACATTGGTTCTTGATTACATATATGTCTCTTTATTACATCATTCACTGTTGCTCAGCTATCTCTCGCTCACATAAATATCATTTAATTACCTCTTTTCTACCTCTTCTCCATACCTTTCTCTTTAATTCATGCCTGTCCCTCTATCAATTTGCTATCTCTCCCGACCTCGGCTCTCTTTCTAACCTATCTCAGTATCGCCATGCTCTCTCCTATCTCCCCACCCTCTTTCAGTTCTTTCTCATCTGTATCTGTCTCTTAATTTACCCTACTCTCGCCCCCACTGTCTCTTTGTCACCTGTCTCTTGATCATGCCCACCATCACTTTGCCACTCTTTCTCGCTCTCTGCTGCCCCATTCTCACCTGTCTGTCGCTTAATCACGTCTTTTAGCTTGTCCATTTCTCACCTCTCTATCTCTAACCTGTACGTCTCTTTCTCATCCCTCTCTTTTGTGACTACTAATTCTCTCTCAAGGCTATTACCTTCTTAGCTGTCTCTTTATAACCTCTCTCATCTACCACCCTTTTTACCTCTCTCAGTTGACCTTCACCTCTCTTCATCTCTATTGAATGTCTGTCTCCTCCCTATCCCTGTCTGTCTCTTCTACTCTGCAGTCCTTTTTTACTTCTCTCTCTTAATCACTCACTCTATCTCGATCACCTGTCTTTCCCTCCCAGCCCAGCCCATCTCCCTCTCCCATGCCCCCCTTTGTGTGTCCTTTAAGCTGTCTCTTTCTCATATGCCTCTGTCTTTCATACTTCTCACACAAATCTCTCCTTCAATTTCTCTAATATGTGTTTAACTTATCTCCCTCCCAACAACTGGATTTCGCTTTCTCAACTCTCTTTATTTCTTACTATTCTTGCTCTATCACTTCTCTCCCCTTCTCTCAATAACTGTCTCTTGCTTGTCTGCTATCTCTCTCACATCTGTCTCCTCCACACATGTATCCTTACTTATACTTTATAACATGTCCGTCTGGGGTTACATACCCCATCTCACTCACTCCGTCTCTCAGCTACTTCTTTTCTTCCCGCAGTCTCATTTGTGCCTTTTTAACTGGCCTCCCGTCTATCGCTCGCCATGGTGTTTCATCTGCCTATCGCTCACACACTTGTGCCTTCTCTGTTCCTTTCTCACCTGCCTGCGTCTTTATCACCCCTCCACTCTAATTCTCTGGCAGCTGTATCGTGTGTATTTCTGTCTCACACCTGTCTCCTGTCTCATCTTCCTTTTTCTCCCTCTCTCACCTTTCCACCTCTCTCTGTAACCTGTTCTTTAGTACCTCACACTAATTTTCGCACTTCTCGCTCTCTCTTTCTCCCTCTCACCTGTGCCTTTTAAGTGTCCGCCTTTTCCCTTTTGCCATTCTCCTTCCCTGTGTTGTCTTTCCCCTCTCTCACCCTGGGCTCTGCTGGTGTTCCCTTCTTCTCTGGCATAAAGAGACATGGAGTACACCTCAGCCAACATTGATTGATTTTGAACGTCTGTTAAGTGTTCCACTGTGCTGGGACATCCCATACCGTACAGCAGGCTTCAGCCAGGCAGCAGCTGCCGTGTTTTTTCCTGAAGCCTTTGTGAGAAGGCTTCAGAAGTGGATGGGGCTCCTCCCTCCACAGTAGGTGTACCTGCCGACCCGCCCGCACCGCCGGGGCTGCGTGGGCCTATGTTACGCCCCTGTTCAAAAAAGTAGTATTTCTAAACTTGGTATCACCAATGAGTTAATATTTTACTTTGCTTTGCTTGTAGCTGAAAACCGGGACTGTTAGACCTGTCAGCCCTAGGGGGATCTTACCCGTTTTTTTGCCCTTTGCCTTGTTTTTTCCACCATCTTTTTTGTTGGACCTAGGTCTCTGGGCGCCTCACCACTACCAAACAGTGCTGAGGTGCAGGTGCTCTCTCCCAACAACATGGCTGCCACAGGCCCCTGCTACTGCGGAGTGGCCTTTTTAAACACGTTCTAGTAGTCAGGAGCAGGCTGGGATATTAGGATACAGTAGCACTGTCATCCCACCTTTTCTGCCCATAGCCTAGAATGGGGAAGCTCCTGGAACCTTCCAGAATAGGGGAGGGGTTACACTTTGCCGCCTTCAGAGAGTGGTCACCTGACCTAGGGGTATAAGGGTAAAGGAGGGAAACCTGCCTGTCAGTTGGGGCATCACTGGACCTGGGGGAACCTCTGCAGGAGTTTAGGCGGTTGGGCCTAAGGGAGGAACCTACACCACTGGAATTGATTAGGTGAGGGACTCTGCAAACCCACTGATCTAGCCCAGCATTGGGGAACCCAGGGAACCACCCCCAGTGAGCCAAGGGAACCATCCTACCTCTGAGCCACCAACTCAACCCCCCTTCTTCCCCCCCAAGAAATTACACCAGAAGGGCGCTGAAACCACCAGGCGCCGCAAGGAAACACTTAACTGCTGTGAGGACTGCTGGGGGATCAACCAGGTAACATGCTGCACCATCCAAGCGCTTCCCTGCCAGAACTGTGCCCCCATGTGCTGTCCTGCCTCAGCTGTGCCCTGAACTGCCAAAACTGCTTGCTGTTGGGACTGTCTGCCCCCCTGAGCGCTATAATCCTAAGCACTGCCCTGCTAAGAACTGTGCCCAACCTGAACCTAAGAACTGTGCCTTCCAAGCGCTGTGCTGTTAAAAGCGCTATTCTGCCCATAATAATCTCCCTGCGCTCGGCTACAAGAACTGCCTCGTGTCTCCAGAGCACTGTGCCCGAGAACACACTGCTGCCCCTAGAAGCACTGTGTCTTAAAAGTGCTATTTTGGGGCTGAACTCACCGCCGCGGGCCCCTGCCCGGTTGCCAAGGAAGTCTGGAAGCCCGCTTGTTCCCAGCCGCAGCCCGGAGTTGTCCGCACCACCCGGCAGTACCTGGGGGCCTGTCATCACCGCCGCGGCCCCGGTGCCCCATTTGCGTAGACCCCGCATCTGCCTTCATCCTTGCGGCGGCCCCCGGAGCAAGGAGAGGGCCGCTGCAGTGACGAGGAAGGCAGCGCTAGGCCTGCGAAGCTCCGGTCCCACCATCACATGATGGGGGCGTCAGCCGCGTCACAGGCCACGCCCCCACAAACACCACACAGCCATTGGGCCAGGCTGCCGTGCCCCCGCGAGCCGTGCTGCCATTGGCGGCTGCGGGTGCACCCACCAGCAACAAGCACCCTGAATGGTTCCCAGGCCCAGAAAGGAACGGCAGGCCCGGGACCAGCTCTCAGCATCGGAGAGGGGGCTCCCAGGCCAGGGAGAGCCCAGATCGGCCCCAGACCCACCAGGGTCCCATGGAAATCGGCGCAAGAGCGTCGGGGAGCCCGCTTAGCCGGCGCAGGCTCCCACAATAAGAAAGAGGACTGGAACTTAAGGTAAACACTCCCGGGGGAGGACCAGAGACCACGGAGGCGGCGGGGCTGCGGAGGAGCCTGTGTAGGTAGTGAGGCAGCCCTGTGACCACCCCCTCCTGCTGGAGACTGTAGTTGGGCCCTGTTGGCCCGGATTAACCCCGTGGTGGCCCTAACTGTACTGCCAGGGCCAGTGTGGTACTGAAAATTCTGCACCCATGTTATATAAGTCATCGAATCATGACGATTTTGGTATCAGCAGACCGAAAATGACGAGAGTAAGGTGTGCAAGCATTTTCGTCATATTTGAGTGGCGAGGTCACCATTAAATCAGGGATTCCGTCCTGAACCCTCGGGTTCCATTTTGTGCATGGAAGCCATTTTGTAGTTGCCCTCACATAGGCTGATGACTTAAGGCCAAGCGAGTCTTAAGGACACGTACACCTTCAGCTGACTTCCCTGTGACCTGGGCAAGCTGACTCCACTGCCCGAAGCCAAACCTGTTCGACCAGTTCCTTTCCCAGTAGCTGATCAAGATTAAGCATCAAGGCACAGGAGATCATAAACCTTTATTGCCACAACTATGTCTTATCTTACTCACACCTGTCTCTGCTCCTTTCTTTATGGCCTGTTTACGATGGGGATGTGCCCGTTTTTTATTATGGGTTTGTGCAGCTTGTGTAAGAAGGAATGTTGGGTTTTGCATGCTTGCAAAAGCTGGGACTGCCCCTTACTTTTCTACTGAGTCATGTAATGCTAAAAACATATAAAAGGCCTTTGTCCTCTGTGTTCCTCAGACTACCTCATTCACTTGCTACGGCTTCTGGGTGACGTGGCCTCACTATGTTAAATTTAATAAAGATGTCTTTTCATATTACAGCTTCTGTGCCAAGTTCTTTGTCATATTAGTAAGTATTCCCTGAGAACGAAAATCTCAGTACTTCAAATGGCGCCCAACGTGAGGCCTCATCAGAGAAGTGACTTTCTGTGTGATCGTTTCAGGAGACTGAAATCTACTGAGGAGGACAGAACAGGATTCTACTAAGAAGGTACTCTGTGCACGGGGATTCTGGAGATTCTTTGTTTCTGCAGCCCAGTATATTTCTGATCTTCCCGATTTTGATCCTCCACATGATGTCACTCCTGACTGAGAACCTTTTTGGCCGTGAGTATTCTTATAAGACCATTAGGTCATGTAGAACTTGACAGTTAGAATCTGGATAACATTTTTGATTAGTAAAAGTAAGAGTTAAGTATAAGTGGGTCGCTCCCAGTCCTTTGTTCTTTAATTCTTTGATTTTGATTGGTTCTTAGTTTGTTTGGTCCTTAGTTTTATTTGAATATTGCAATTTTCAAAAACCGAGGGTCTTGTATATTTTCAAGTGTATCGATAGAGATAGCCCCTTGAAGTTTGAAGCTAGATTAGTGAGCTATAAGATGCCTGATCTTAGCAAATTTGGAGATTTGTGTTGGCCAACTTTGTATACGTTTGGATTAGACGGCTTCCCCTAAAGGGAATATCTAAATAGGTTTAGATTTAAAAACATATTTCTTCCTTGGTGATTTTGTATCCCCAGGGAATTAAAATATGACATAATACAAAACAAGGATCCTTTGTTCTGCGCAATGTTATTAATGGAGATATGCAGAACGATTTTTGGTGTTCTGCCAGCCAAAGCTAGTGAATTAAGTGTATTGTGGCTTCGTGCACATACAGCAGTCTGTTGGGCTGTGTTTTTTGCAGTCTTTTGGAACCCTATTGAGATGTGTTTCTTGTAAATATGACTTACAGCTAGTATTTAAAAATGGCTTCGTTTTCGTCCTGAGTGTCGATTTGTGGGTTCAATGTGTGTTTCAATGTCTATGTGGTTTTTCTCATTAGTGTAACTTCAGTAATAGCTACAGCGCTGTATTGTGTGTCCTGAGTGTTTGAATCCTTTCTCTTTATGTCTGCAATGAGCTCAATATGTGTTTGTAGGTTTCTTGATGTTTTCAGTCTGTTAAGTAAAATGTCAGATTAATTAAAATTAAGTAGAAATTAAATAACACTCCAGCAATTTACTATGTCACATGCTAAAATGGCTATATGTTACTATTTAATTTACAGACTAAGCAAAAATGCATATGTGCAAACTGTTAAATGCTTAAAATAGATAAAGTTAAAATTCACATTCACTAGGAATATGAAGGGCCTCAAAAATAATTGTGTGTTTTGTAGCAAAACGAATGTATAGCATTTTTTTTTACTTACATGCATTGTAGTACATGTAAAAGGCAAACACTTCAGCTAAAGTGAATTTTTGCTAGATTTAAATGCATCTTATTGCACGCGCATTTTAAAACTTGAAATGTCTGTTTTCAGTAAGACTGAAAGCGTGCTCAGGTTTCAGCACTGTGCAGGGCCTTTCCTGCCGTTAAGGCAGCAGATGTTGTTTTTCGAAGGCCATGAATAGCGTTGGAATGTTTATTTAGCCCGGACTTAGCCGTTAGTTAATCACAGTTGGCCTTTTCATTTCAGAATAGTGTTTTAGAGGGTTACAAAAATAAGGTTCATCACTTTGTATCACTGAAAGCTCTCTTTAAGCATTCAGGTATATTTTTGGCTCTTTTGCTAAATACTGATTGTCCTTTAAGAAATGGCGCGAAAAATGTCATGTTTTAAGTTAGGCTTTTGTGCTTAAGGCGCATAAATGAATGCATCTAAAAATGATAGGCAAGGGATGCAGCTTACCTTTATATGTGGAATTATCATAAAAACAGATAATTGGTTTCATTGAACGAAAACGTATTAATTATGGAAAAATTATATTTTTTTAAAATGTGTTTTTTGTAAATCGTTTTTTGATATTTATAAAGCTTAATACTCATACTATGACCTCCCAGTATTAAAATTTGATTAAAGTTATGCGTTACTGTATAATTAGGTAATTTGCATGTTGGTTTTCACTTGGCGCAGGCGTAAAAACTCATTTTTCAAAGGAATTAGATGTGATATGCTTAATGTCCAATCTTTGCAATGTGTAAAGCACATTCTGAGGATGATTAATAAGTAATATAATTGTAGGATTTTTATTTTTAAGTGCCCCAAAGATAAAAGTCGAAATTGAGTTAAATGGATTTTTAACACAGCATTCTTGTCATTTACCATAGCTAGGAAGTGTCCCTGGCTTCAGTAAATGCATACATTTGTGTATAATAGAAATTGCGAGTTCTTATTAAGGTTGTTTTTCATAGCACAGTGAGCCAATGTGCTCGGTGCAGAGGTTTATGTTTAATACCAGGGTTGAAGGTTCTAACTTTAGCAGGCCCCATTTAGGCGTTCATCCATGTTAGGTTACTAAAATGAGTACCATTGTATAGGGTGGTAGCAAACATTTGTTCTAAAAACTGGTATGTGTGAATCATTCACAGTAAATGTAGTAGACCTTCTGTCTTTGTCAGCCTCGGAATGACCAGAAACTGTGGGCTAGGAGAACAGGCTGCTCACGTTGCGCTAAGATGCTATCTTTAGTTTTCCTGTAAACAATGGAGGAGGCTGTCATGTTGACATTTGTGACCTTTCAAACTCGAGCCTTGTCTCTGTGAAATACAGAATAATCTTGCTAAACAGGCCTCTGAAAGGTGGAATTTCTGGTTTCTCCATAAGAACATCAATACAATTACAGAACTTAATTCCAAAAGGGAAATATAAAAAAGGTTTCTTTAAAAGTCCCAACATCATGACATTTGTATTTCTGCTCTAAAAAAAAATAATGTCTGCTAGTCACTTTTATTTGACAGAAAACGAAGTGTTTTAGACAAAAAAATAAGATGCAGCCTTTTACTAAAATTTTGAAGCCTACATGAATAAGTAAGAACGATTTGCCAATTGAGAAGTATTTTTTTTCAAAGTGAAAGGGCTTCATGTTGCAAAGTGACTGACAAGATGGTAACCGTTAAGTAATGGAAATTATTTTTGTGTTTGTTAATGTGTATCATGTTTTGTCTTCTGCTTAAAAGTTCTAATTGATGTCAGTTTAGTATGAGAAATGTCTCTCTTTTGTGTGCTGTGTATTTTTTATTTTTTTTCGCTTCTGCTCACAGATCATTCCATGGATTGCTCTGGGGGAGTTTAAGCCTAACAAGACACGTGAGTTTGGTGGGTTGAAATGAGATGGGGGTTTTTTGCGCAACTCCTTTGGAAAGAAATGTCCATGCGTTTTTCATGTTTGTGTATTTGGTTCTATCATGAATTGTTCTTGCTGGTTCTGTGTGTCTCTCAGTTGTATTTGACAGCAGATACCCACTAATATTGGTGATCTACTGTCAAAGACGAGGGTAAGAACCTGACATGGTATTATGCGTCACCGCTCATTTATATATGCTATTGTTTTACAGCAAGTATATCTGATGGCTTGACGTCCGTTTTGTGCGTTTTTGCATGTTTTATGTTTTATGTTGCTGCTTAAAAAATTATTACAAGTTCACCTGTGTTGTTGTGAGGGGACATGTATGACGATACATGTCGCTTCGCTGATACTAAAATTCGCAGATATGATTTTTTTTTTTTCATATTGTGAACCAGACAGACAACACTTCACCAGTGTATGTCAAATTTGGCTATAAGTATTGAAGAAAAATAAACAGCAAATTGTGTCATTTGTAGTCACAATACTGCCCTTTCCTGTAAGGAACAGGCAGCCCTAAAATTATATATCCTGATTGGACGTAAGGATAAATTATAGATTTGTGACTCTTGCATGGTGACCTAAATTCTATATTACATTAGTCAGTTTTAGTCTGCTTCCTAAGTAGTATATGGCTTGTACCATAAAAGAAACCAGGCTTCATTTTTCCCTGAAGAAGGAACTGGAACATTAGCTGAGATTACCGTATATGGTGCAGAGGGCTTGGTATTTTGTCACATGCCTTACTATCACCCAAGCACATCATGCCTAGTTATTGGGGATTTTAGCTGTGTCCTAGTCCCATTCCTCTTTTCCGTATTCCTTTCACCAGTCAGCTTTTATTATTATTAGTGTATTGTTCAGGTTCACACTTTCAGATTGCAGTAATGTACCATGGAGCCCCATTTTATGTGTAATTCCCTGTTGCATAACTAGACTGGTTTCTAAGAATTTTCTTTAGGCCTATTCTGATGTTTTTCCAGTCTGACTGTTAGGACTGTTAGGACTGATTAACTGACTCAATACTATAGTAAGATAAGCTTTCCACCTCAATAGGAGACACCTTACGTTTTTTTAATATGACAAATTCAATGCCTATTCTAATTTGGTTTTTAGTTCCTTTTTTTTACTGCTTTAATTTTTGATGGACCAGATGTATTATAAATAATGGAAATACCAGGACTCTCTAGTTCTTGTCTTTTGTTTCCACATCTTGATGATTAGCTTTTGTATTGCATAGTCCACCTGATGCACAATTAGTAAAAGAAGGTATCTACATGTCCCTGATAATATGTATGTGATCTCTCTTTTGAGATGTTCTAGATGAGGAATCTAGGAACACCTATATGAAATCATTGAGATAAAATGTGTTTACCCAATTAGACAATGCCACTATGTGTGAGGACGTCCATTCAGATAGAATTCCCATGTCGCTATGATGATGAAGGATATGCTCTCACATGGAAACCCAATTGAAGAGCCTAGAGGCACTGTTTTGCCTATTGTCTTTGTTTTTGTATTGCCATTGAGAATGACAGTGTATTTCAACGCAGAATTGTCCCATGGCGTGTGGCCACTCCTTTGAAGATCGCAGGCCACCTGTTTGCAGTCCCCTTGTTGTACAATGAACTGTTTAAAGCATCGCACTTGCTTCATCAGAAGGCGTTCAACATCAGAAAAGAAGGAGGAGCTGGTTTTGCCACAGAACCAGAATTTCAGTGCAAAAGAGCGCCTGTCATGTGCTGGTTAACCTCTGACAGTGTGCAGTCCCTTGAGATTTCAGTGCAAAAGAGCGCCTGTCATGTGCTGGTTAACCTCTGACAGTGTGCAGTCCCTTGAGCCCCTTGGCCTGAGTTTTGGCCACGCACCCCTTTTTCCCTTGCTTCAACGGAAGTGCAGTGTACCGGAGGATCCAAGAGTGGCAAAAGGCACTCCATTCTGGTGCCCATGAAACAGCGGCCTGAGCGTCCTCTGACACTGAATGATGAGTGTTGGAGTCTGAGAATGGTCCCGGGTCTGCACGAGATGATCTGTGCCCATGAACAATGAAGAGCACAATATCTGTAGTGTCTGCCGCAGAGGAGAGATACGGTGCACTGCCTTGAGACATTGAGACTTTTTTGAATGAGCTATGAGTGTTTGCCAGGAGGGCACTCCAACAGATACTGAGCATCATGGGAGGCCTGAATCCAAAGGGCCATGCAACAACGGGACCAGACTTGATGGACAATAGAAGCCTGCCAGAGAGGCTTTTTGAACGGACTCTGGGCATAGTTGGTTTCACAAGAGGTTTCCGTGTGATTGTATAGACTAAGTGTTAGGAGAATGATTCTTATTGTTCTGCTGGCAGTATTTTAAAGTAGTATTCTGTTTAGTAAAAGCAGAATAAAGTCCATTTCCTGTGGAAGAGTATCCCCTTTTCACCTCAGAGCATTAATGAGGGTCACCACTGTTTCACTTGAACATATAATAAATTACAGAAAATGCATAGGAAGACCTAAAATGTTACTAGATAATTTTAGGATTTACTTTTTGCTTAGGGTTGTGAAAAATTGTGATTTCATTTGTAATAGCGGTCACTACTTTGTCTATATGTTCTTAACAACGTGTTTTCTAGTGTTTTTAAACATGACATTGTCTTTTATGGGTGGGATTGTTTTTGCTGCCAAATTCACATCTGTACCCACCTCCCAACCTATGTCTCTTCCTACTACTACTTCTTTGCATTCTTTCCATATTTTACCTGAACATGGACTAGTTAGGGGGTCAGAGTTTACTGATAATTCCTTTTGTATAGTTTCTGCATCAACACCAGTTAGTAGTGAACATCACTAATTGTTGGGTGTGTGGTCTTATACCACATACTACAGATAGAGGTATTCCCTATTTGGTCCTGCCATATATGGCCTTTGTGCTACTACGTGTGTAAGGAGACCTGTCCCGAGAGAGATGCTAAGCAGTAGGATTATGCTTCAGCAACATCTTGATGATTTGATGAATGTAGACCTGGACTCACATTAGCGTGAGTGTAGGTTATTGCCTATGTAAGGGCAAAAGGATGGTCTGTGGTACTGAAAATTCTGCACCCATGTTATATAAGTCATCGAATCATGACGATTTTGGTATCAGCAGACCGAAAATGACGAGAGTAAGGTGTGCAAGCGTTTTCGTCATATTTGAGTGGCGATTCAGAAAAGGGGATGGTGATGAACAGAGTGCCTGAATTAAGCAGACCACTCTTACCCAGTCCAAAGATCAGGGCTTGATCCATCACCGTTTTTTAGCTCACTGCACCATCCTAGCTCAGAACTTGGCTATGTGCAAATTAGTCTGTTCCTGTCCCAGTGCATGATGGGAACAGGGCAAACCAAACTACCAAGCCAATTCTTATACTGGGAAGGAAACAAGCTTCCGGGGACCGGTTTCTGCCATTTCAGGCGTCGTCGGCCCGGCTTGCTTGAATCCTGATGGTGCAATGAGCAAGGGACTCACATCTGAGTATACCCTTCCACGCTTATGGTGGACAAAATGATTCAGAAAAGGGGGTGGTGATGAACAGAGTGCCTGAATTAAGCAGACCACTCTTACCCAGTCCAAAGATCAGGGCTTGATCCATCACCGTTTTTTAGCTCACTGCACCATCCCAGCTCAGAACTTGGCTATATGCAAATTAGTCTGTTCCTGTCCCAGTGCATGATGGGAACAGGGCAAACCAAACTACCAAGCCAATTCTTATACTGGGAAGGAAACAAGCTTCCGGGGACCGGTTTCTGCCATTTCAGGCGTCGTCGGCCCGGCTTGCTTGAATCCTGATGGTGCAATGAGCAAGGGACTCACATCTGAGTATACCCTTCCACGCTTATGGTGGACAAAATGATTCAGAAAAGGGGGTGGTGATGAACAGAGTGCCTGAATTAAGCAGACCACTCTTACCCAGTCCAAAGATCAGGGCTTGATCCATCACCGTTTTTTAGCTCACTGCACCATCCCAGCTCAGAACTTGGCTATATGCAATTAGTCTGTTCCTGTCCCAGTGCATGATGGGAACAGGGCAAACCAAACTACCAAGCCAATTCTTATACTAGGAAGGAAACAAGCTTCCGGGGACCGGTTTCTGCCATTTCAGGCGTCGTCGGCCCGGCTTGCTTGAATCCTGATGGTGCAATGAGCAAGGGACTCACATCTGAGTATACCCTTCCACGCTTATGGTGGACAAAATGATTCAGAAAAGGGGGTGGTGATGAACAGAGTGCCTGAATTAAGCAGACCACTCTTACCCAGTCCAAAGATCAGGGCTTGATCCATCACCGTTTTTTAGCTCACTGCACCATCCCAGCTCAGAACTTGGCTATATGTAAATTAGTCTGTTCCTGTCCCAGTGCATGATGGGAACAGGGCAAACCAAACTACCAAGCCAATTCTTATACTGGGAAGGAAACAAGCTTCCGGGGACCGGTTTCTGCCATTTCAGGCGTCCATCAGGATTCAAGCAAGCCGGGCCGACGACGCCTGAAATGGCAGAAACCGGTCCCCGGAAGCTTGTCTCCTTTCTGGTGAAGAATTAGCTTGGTAGTTTGGTCTGCCCTGTTCCCATGATGCACTGGGCCAGGGACAAGCTAATTTGCATATGGCCAGGTTCTGAGCTGGGATGGGGCAGTGAGCTAAATAACGGTGATGGATCAAGCCCTGATCTTTGGACTGGGTAAGAGTGGTCTGCTTAATTCAGACACTCTGTTCATCACCACCCCCTTTTCTGAATCTGTTTGTCCACCCTAAGCGTGGAAGGGTATACTCAGACATGAGTCCCTTGCTCACTGCTCCATCAGGATTCAAGCAAGCCGGGCCGACGACGCCTGAAATGGCAGAAACCGGTCCCCGGAAGCTTGTCTCCTTTCTGGTGAAGAATTGGCTTGGTAGTTTGGTCTGCCCTGTTCCCATGATGCACTGGGCGAGGGACAGACTAATTTGCATATAGCCAGGTTCTGAGCTGGGATGGGGCAGTGAGCTAAATAACGGTGATGGATCAAGCCCTGATCTTTGGACTGGGTAAGAGTGGTCTGCTTAATTCAGACACTCTGTTCATCACCACCCCCTTTTCTGAATCATTTTGTCCACCATAAGCGTGGAAGGGTATACTCAGACATGAGTCCCTTGCTCACTGCTCCATCAGGATTCAAGCAAGCCGGGCCGACGACGCCTGAAATGGCAGAAACCGGTCCCCGGAAGCTTGTCTCCTTTCTGGTGAAGAATTGGCTTGGTAGTTTGGTCTGCCCTGTTCCCATGATGCACTGGGCCAGGGACAGACTAATTTGCATATAGCCAGGTTCTGAGCTGGGATGGGGCAGTGAGCTAAATAACGGTGATGGATCAAGCCCTGATCTTTGGACTGGGTAAGAGTGGTCTGCTTAATTCAGACACTCTGTTCATCACCACCCCCTTTTCTGAATCATTTTGTCCACCATAAGCGTGGAAGGGTATACTCAGACATGAGTCCCTTGCTCACTGCTCCATCAGGATTCAAGCAAGCCGGGCCGACGACGCCTGAAATGGCAGAAACCTGTCCCCGGAAGCTTGTCTCCTTTCTGGTGAAGAATTGGCTTGGTAGTTTGGTCTGCCCTGTTCCCATGATGCACTGGGCCAGGGACAGACTAATTTGCATATAGCCAGGTTCTGAGCTGGGATGGGGCAGTGAGCTAAATAACGGTGATGGATCAAGCCCTGATCTTTGGACTGGGTAAGAGTGGTCTGCTTAATTCAGACACTCTGTTCATCACCACCCCCTTTTCTGAATCATTTTGTACACCTTAAGCGTGGAAGGGTATACTCAGACATGAGTCCCTTGCTCACTGCTCCATCAGGATTCAAGCAAGCCGGGCCGACGACGCCTGAAATGGCAGAAACCGGTCCCCGGAAGCTTGTCTCCTTTCTGGTGAAGAAACGGCTTGGTAGTTTGGTCTGCCCTGTTCCCATGATGCACTGGGCCAGGGACAGACTAATTTGCATATAGCCAGGTTCTGAGCTGGGATGGGGCAGTGAGCTAAATAACGGTGATGGATCAAGCCCTGATCTTTGGACTGGGTAAGAGTGGTCTGCTTAATTCAGACACTCTGTTCATCACCACCCCCTTTTCTGAATCATTTTGTCCACCATAAGCGTGGAAGGGTATACTCAGACATGAGTCCCTTGCTCACTGCTCCATCAGGATTCAAGCAAGCCGGGCCGACGACGCCTGAAATGGCAGAAACCGGTCCCCGGAAGCTTGTCTCCTTTCTGGTGAAGAAACGGCTTGGTAGTTTGGTCTGCCCTGTTCCCATGATGCACTGGGCCAGGGACAGACTAATTTGCATATAGCCAGGTTCTGAGCTGGGATGGGGCAGTGAGCTAAATAACGGTGATGGATCAAGCCCTGATCTTTGGACTGGGTAAGAGTGGTCTGCTTAATTCAGACACTCTGTTCATCACCACCCCCTTTTCTGAATCATTTTGTCCACCATAAGCGTGGAAGGGTATACTCAGACATGAGTCCCTTGCTCACTGCTCCATCAGGATTCAAGCAAGCCGGGCCGACGACGCCTGAAATGGCAGAAACCAGTCCCCGGAAGCTTGTCTCCTTTCTGGTGAAGAATTGGCTTGGTAGTTTGGTCTGCCCTGTTCCCATGATGCACTGGGCCAGGGACAGACTAATTTGCATATAGCCAGGTTCTGAGCTGGGGTGGGGCAGTGAGCTAAATAACGGTGATGGATCAAGCCCTGATCTTTGGACTGGGTAAGAGTGGTCTGCTTAATTCAGACACTCTGTTCATCACCCCCCCCTTTTCTGAATCATTTTGTCCACCATAAGCGTGGAAGGGTATACTCAGACATGAGTCCCTTGCTCACTGCTCCATCAGGATTCAAGCAAGCCGGGCCGACGACGCCTGAAATGGCAGAAACCGGTCCCCGGAAGCTTGTCTCCTTTCTGGTGAAGAATTGGCTTGGTAGTTTGGTCTGCCCTGTTCCCATGATGCACTGGGCCAGGGACAGACTAATTTGCATATATCCAGGTTCTGAGCTGGGATGGGGCAGTGAGCTAAATAACGGTGATGGATCAAGCCCTGATCTTTGGACTGGGTAAGAGTGGTCTGCTTAATTCAGACACTCTGTTCATCACCACCCCCTTTTCTGAATCATATTTGAGTGGCGAGGTCACCATTAAATCAGGGATTCCGTCCTGAACCCTCGGGTTCCATTTTGTGCATGGCAGCCATTTTGTAGTTGCCCTCACATAGGCTGATGACTTAAGGCCAAGCGAGTCTTAAGGACACGTACACCTTCAGCTGACTTCCCTGTGACCTGGGCAAGCTGACTACACTGCCCGAAGCCAAACCTGTTCGACCAGTTCCTTTCCCAGTAGCTGATCAAGATTAAGCATCAAGGCACAGGAGATCATAAACCTTTATTGCCACAACTATGTCTTATCTTACTCACACCTGTCTCTGCTCCTTTCTTTATGGCCTGTTTACGATGGGGATGTGCCCGGTTTTTATTGTGGGTTTGTGCAGCTTGTGTAAGAAGGAATGTTGGGTTTTGCATGCTTGCAAAAGCTGGGACTGCCCCTTACTTTTCTACTGAGTCATGTAACGCTAAAAACATATAAAATGCCTCTGTCCTCTGTGTTCCTCAGACTACCTCATTCACTTGCTACGGCTTCTGGGTGACGTGGCCTCACTATGTTAAATTTAATAAAGATGTCTTTTCATATTACAGCTTCTGTGCCAAGTTCTTTGTCATATTAGTAAGTATTCCCTGAGAACGAAAATCTCAGTACTTCACCAGGAATAGGGGGAGAAGTGACTGAGGGCCCCTGAACTGGGCGATCAGTACCGATTGACTGTGTTTGGTGCCTAAAGTTAACCCCTTGTTAGGGGAATGTTCTTGTAGCTGCCCTGGGCCTGAAACCCTGCTTAGGTAGCGGGTACACCATTTAGGCCCCGTTTGAACTGCTTACAGGAACCCCTTTTTTTCAGAAATGTTCCATAGGAGAACTGTGAAATGTTCTAAATTGCAACTAGGAAATGTTCTATCTTGAAGTGTCCTATGAGATGTTGCTCTACTGAACCTGCTTTGGACCAATGTTGTTACCTATGCCTATACAATGAAATGTTGCCTGATGAATTGATGCTTAGTTGATGATAATGAATTACTTACCTGCAATGAGACAAACCTAGATAAAAGAATCTTGTTTTAAAGGACTAGCCGGTGTGGTGTCCTTTTATTGCGAGTGCTTCCCTGTCTCAGTGTGAGTGTGTGCTGCACTTCTGCTTTACACCTAGCTTTTGGGTGCCTTCCCGCTCGGGCCAAGCTACCGCAGTGGAATTGGTGACCCCAGTTCTTACAGGTACTACCGACTTTTTTGTGTTTATTGTCAGCTTGTCGTCAATATTATATTTATTCAACACAGCCAGCGTTTTCTGTAAGCCCCTTGCTACATGATCTAAAATGATCATACCAACTGCATATTGCAGTGCTTGAACACCCAAAGGTGTCCAATCTTAGAGAGTGACTGCCCTTCACGCTGATGGCAGATAGAAATATCGTTTGTGTA
Source organism: Lissotriton helveticus (assembly GCF_964261635.1). Taxonomy (NCBI): domain Eukaryota; kingdom Metazoa; phylum Chordata; class Amphibia; order Caudata; family Salamandridae; genus Lissotriton; species Lissotriton helveticus. Next base: position 621,024,425 of record NC_136070.1, on the reverse strand, counting down.
CACATTAAATAGCAGTGAAGCTAGCACGCAGCCTTGTTTAATCCTCTACTGTCGGCCAAGATCTTTCTTGACACAAAGCCATGCACACCAGTTTGACCTGTTCCCAATATTTCCAGAAGAGGAAGTGGATGGCCGAGGAGGGATTCCCCATCTAGTTAATTTTGACCATCGAATGCCCCGCTCTACTCCAATAAAGGCCATCCGGTAAACTATGAAGCAAGCAAACAAGCTGCACTTTTTAACTTTTGAAGCATCGTGATCATTGCTGGGGCAAGAATGTTATCGGAAGTGTTATTGTTAGCTTTAAAACTAATCTGTGTCAGTACAATAAGGGTTTTTGTTTCAGCCCAAGTTTCCAGTTTTTTTTAATGAACTGCTTTGCATGCTACTTGGTTTCCCCATCAAGCAAAGCAGTCAATCTATGGTTTGTTGCTTGAGTTTAGTTGCCTTTTTTAGGTCTTACCTATGCAGCGTGCATGCGCTGCATAGGAAAGAGACCTTTAGCCATCAGTTCCCTTTTTTGGCAAAAAACGTGCATGCGTTCCATTGCCTTCAATGGCAAAAAGTGCACGTTTGGCAAATCCCTTGCGGAAACGAGCAGCTGGCACAATCTGTTACCAATTATCGTGCCTTGCTGCTCGCTCCTGGAAGGGAATCGTGCAGGCCCCCTCCTCTTTCCCTGCTGCCGCACCATGCGCGCACGCTTGTTTGATTTTCACTTTGAGGCAGGGAATAGTAGGAGGTGGCGCTTATGCTCGAGGTACCTTGAAATGTGTCACAGAACTATATTTTTATTTTGGACGAGGGGCCCGCATGACATTTGCCCCCCTGCACCCTAAACCCTTCTGACAGTCCTCTTCTTCACATGCAGACAAGCTGAGCAGTAGTACTAGAGTCGAAAAAAGCGCCACGTTACCAGATTCTCAGTGTAAAGACCCGAACTCATCTCCGCTGCCCTGGAAATAAACAAATATCCATGAATTTCATGAGGCAGACGGCCATTCCCAAACAGACTGCCCTTGCATCACCTCTGCCTCGGCAATTGTTTCTCTTATTTGGCAAAGTCTTAGACACCAATGGGTCTTGCATGCGGAGAGCATCTTTGGAGATTTGCATCAGCCCCGATGCCTTCCACTTGGGCAGAGAATAGATTAAACACCCTTGTAAGTGCACAGAGAAGTGCATTGATACTGAGTAACCAGCCTGTCCCCTGGCTACGCCACCATCGCCCGGATCACCCTGCCGTCCTCCTGCTCCTGTGTGGACACCAAGGCCCTGACAGTTCCCATCCACGCGCTGCTCTCTGTACAAAGGCCTTTTATGCTCACTCTCACACTTCCGGTGGCTCTGTCTTTGTTGTAAGAGCCAGTACTGATTATACGGAGCCTGCCCTGGAGCCCCCCTGCTATCCTGGAGTGCAGCCAGGCTCGGCTCTTAGTGTACACTATGCAGAGTAGAGAGGAACGCAAGCCTATGAATGGAACTAAAGGCTGCAATAACACAAGGAGGGCGAACACCAGGGGGCGCTCTCTCGCAACCAGCTCCACAGCGAGCATCTTCTGTGCGCCAGAATGTGACCCATGAGGAAATTGTAACAGTGGCTCGCCATGTAATATAGCATGCCCAGAACAGAGAGGGCAGCCCGAGCTGTGCAGTTCTTGGGATCATTCACAGCACGTACACGACTGGACAATATCTCAGTGTAGAGCATTGCAAGAAAGAACCTGTCTTGGTATCTGTAAGTACGACTTTTCTTTACTAAAAAAACAAGCATTGGCATAGCCAATAGGTCTCGCTTTTGGGACCTTATAAGTATTTAGTTATGCAGCACAATATCCTTGGTGCAATAAAATCAACTGTTGCATGGGTAAACACTTATAAGGTCCCAAAGGCAAGACCTATTGGCTATTCCAATGCTTGTTGTATATTGGGTGTAATATGAATCATTACCAAGAATGAGTTTCAATGGTGCTACAATATAGAGTGGCATGGATTGGGACCAAAAGGTCAGTATTAGATGTAAAAAGAACTTTAGGAATGCTAGTAGGGCCCAGTGCTGGGACGGCTGTTAGGGCTGCTTGTACGAATCAAAAGTTTTACTTGGGACATAGACTTAATGTGAATGTCACAAACCTCCACTGAGACACATCAGAATTCTCTAGCTGACTAGATACTCTTGAAGTCAATAAGTAAAGCCCAGGCATCTGCTCAAGCCTTCACATTTGGTGCTAAAACATCCAGATAGGACTAAGGTGGGTTTTGTAGGCCCTGAGATTGCCTCGCCACTGGGGTAATTTTGCTGACTTGTTTTGGTCCCTAGTTTTACCTTCAGCCTCCATCACTTTTTTGGAGCACAAAATATTCCAGCTGAAAGGGCTGAGCACTGTAGCCAGGAATGTTTCCACAAATGTAGACAAATTCACCAAAAGGTCAGTATGAAGCCCTTTTCTTTGTGGCAAAAACACTGAGGAAGGACAAACCTGAAAACCTTCACTGAAATAATGCTTTTCACGGCTACTTGGTCCCTTGATCTGGTCTTCCAGAAACCCCAAAATGACCAAGTGCCATTTTCTTTCAGGCACTGGTAATCCTCCTCATGGTAAGTATGAGTTCCCAGTGTTTCAGGTGAAGCTTTTTAGCAAGAGGTTCCAGCAGCCTTCTTCCAATGGGCAGATGGTTGTTCCATCCAGGGTGAGACACTCTTCAGTCTGCCCTGTCATTGAGTCTAATAGGAAGCCAGCAACCAGAGCATTATAACGCACCTCCCGTCCCAGATTACATGTGGATAGCTAGCAGCACTTTAGTCCTCTTGACTGACAGATCAAGACCAAAACGTCCCTCTTCTCCTGGTCCAGGTATCGTGCTGCAGGGTTACTGGAGGCTATATACAGTCACAGGGAGACTGCATGCATCAGGCTCTTAGGGATATGTTGCTGGATGCCATGGCCGCTGCATTGCTGGGTATCCTCACAGCCTTTACTGTGTTGTTGTCTCTTTGATCACTCTGATCAGTTTGAGACAATAGTCAGGATGGGTAGAAGAGGATTTGGGGTGTCCCACTGCCGATCTTCTTCTTCTTGTGTTTTGCACATGATGTGATTGTGAGGAAAGTGATTTAATCAAGCCTATAAACCTTCTTAGCAAAGATGTCCAGTGAACACTAGTGGGGGTTCCCAATGCAAGATGAAGTCTCATCCTTTCCTGTGAGGTCAGTTCCACGTTGATTCATATATAATGGATAAGGAGAAGACATGGTGTCTCAGGGTACGTGGGCCTATTATATGCCTTATATTGGGATATCTTGTAACATACCCTTGCATCCTCTAGTGGGTATGGCTCCAACCTCACAGGTTAACTAGCAATAGATTTATTTGAGATTGGGGATGCTAGCACTCCTTAATTTTCAAGTTTAGTGTATTATGCTTGTCAGGTGAGAAGAGCATTTAATCAAGAGAGTGTATCATGACACAGTAAATAAAGTAATTTGACAGCCAAATTCTTTGCTGGAATTCTTTAAATCGTCTTTCTTTTCGTATGGGGGAGGCTCAACCAACATGTGTTTAGCCCTTTCTTGTTGTGCAGGCCTGGCTGGGGATTTGTCAACGCAACGGTATTATTCCAATTCACAGGTGTTGTTCTATGGTTACTATTCAATTGTTCTCAATATCCAAATCAGTTGATTCCTGAATTTCTATAATTCTATAGCACCTAGGGTACAGCGTTTTGCCCTTCTTGAAAGAGGGTACTATTATTGACTCCGACGGAAAATCCTCCTCCGTATTGGACACTAATGCATTAGTTAGAATGGATGCCCATAAATCAATATCTTCCTTAGAGATGTTGACAAGGACGAGGGCGACTCCTTTTCAATGCAGACAATACTTCATTAAGGCTGGCCGAGATATGTCTACCCTGTCAATTCCTAGTTGTATCTTGAAAAGCTATTTCAGGAGAATCAGGATCTTGATTAAAACTCTTACTGAAATGATTTACCCAACCAGAAGGCACACCACTGAATCAATTGAGGGTGCTGAGGCATCTATAAAGAATGGTGAATTAAAAATGTGCCAAAATAAATTATTATCATTTGTATGGTGTTACTTAATCAATTTTTCCCTTGCTTCTTCCCTAATGTTCTTTGTCCTTTCTAGCAGGGTCTGTTTATACCATTACCTACAGGATGAGATCAATGATCTATCTCTTTTAGTTGATTTAAGGGAGTCTCTAAATGTTTACGAGCCTCTCTTGATGCTTGGTCAAACCATCCTCTGTACTGACATTTATTTGTGACGTAATCTTTTTGAGCCACTCTCATGTTGAGGCACAGATTGTTTCAAAAGAAGTGTTGATCTTGTGAACATTTATTTCTTCCTCTAGGCAAGCCAGAACATCTGAGAGATTAGAGGAGACCAACTTGTGTAGGAACTTAACAAGACTGACCCCAGACCATTCATTATATGATCAATTAAATGATAGGGCCCTCTTCTAGTAAATATTGGTATTAGATTTATTGTACAAAAGCAAAATTCTGATGCAAAATTAAATCTAGTGATTAGTGTGATCAATTCATCCCCATATGTGTTTATGGATGAAATGAGACGGACCCTAACTACAGGTATCCTCAAATTCATATACCTTTTTGGGTGGGACTGTACAGAGACGAGCATTACAGTTCACCCCCCAAAAAGCAGAGCTATCTTTGCTGCTTGTCATTGCATGATGTTCCAAATCACATGCCAGAGCTTGGAATACATTCATCCATTGCTAATTAAACAATTATTATATAAATAATCAACACATCTGTCGTGGAGTTGGCGCTCAAGCACCGATGCTGGTAAAGATGAAAATCCAGTTTAGCCCAGAGTATGTCAGAGGAACAGAATAGAAAAAGAATTGCTAGCCCTCCTTTAGCTCTACCTGATGCTGAGGTTGTTGCTGGAATATCAAATTTTCTGAGTCAATTGACGAGAACGTTATTGTCTGCCCACGTTTACTGGAGGCAAATCATATAGAACCCAGCTTTGTGTGTTAACCAATCATAATAAGACAACTTATTCGCTACATCCACCACATTTCATGTCGCGATAATAACATTACCCAGTTCCTTATTCCTTTAACATGCTTTTTTGGTGAGACTGGCAAAGTCATCCAACCCACTAGACCTTCCTGGAGACAGCAAACAAAAGGCAGGCTACAGGGCAAAGGCATAGAATGAGCTAGAATACAGCAGCCTGGAGTCTGAACTTTGGTTCTACTCCCAAGGCAAAATGGCCACCTTGTCTGCATTGTGTAACATGCCGATTTCACTAGATTTTGCATAGTATGACCACAACCATTTTTGGCTCATGGCACCAGCAGCAGACTTAATGCAATTACAAATAATATTGTGTATTTTCTGAGAAACTGCACAAAATTGACCCTACAAAAAAAATTGAAATTATATGGAGGTCTAGTGCCTACAAAAGTTGAGGGCTGCAACTCTGAGCCTTTTAACATCGTGAATTCGGTATGGTAGCCATGGGGTTAACACATACATTGCACAAGCATCAGCCAAGTGTGGAGATACACCCTGGTTATATAGTAGGTATGCATTCCAGTAGCAAACATTTGTGCTGCACTCTGCTATTTTTAAAACCGAGGTCACGAAAAAAGCCTCCAGTTTCTACTATTAATGGATCCCTCTTCTTTTTTTTACTATTTGTCTTCTCTATCTTTGTTTCAGACCCTTTCTTTCCCCCCTCAGTTTCTCCCTTCAGCCCCTCTCCTTCTTCTTCTGCTACATTGTTCTCCCTTACCTTTCTCTTTTTTTCACTTTCTCGCTAATATCAAATCCATTTTTCTCTCTATCCTTTTTTCTCTACCCTTTTCTCTCTTCCTCACTTTTTCTCATCACTTCTATCTTCCTCTCTTCCTCCAGTGCTCTCTGGTTCCCACTTTCATCCACTCTTCTATTCTCTGGTCTTCTATTGTTATCTCTCTTTCTCTCCTTTCTTTTTATGTCAAACATTCACCCCAGTACATAGATCTGGGCCAAAATCCATTGTTGTTTTGCTCCCCATGCCGTTCCAATTTAAACCCAGCCATATACAAATCATGATTGACCCTGTTTCCCATGGGAACAGTCCAGCCTGAACTGCCAAGCCAGGTCCTCCCTGGACTGGAAACAAGCATCCTGGGACCAGTTACAGGTCATTACCCCTCATCAGCCAGGCTAGATTGACTTAATGGCATGGAGAGCACTGGACCCGGGGGGGCATGGCCTGACGCCAATGGGGACGGGAGCCTGAATCGGAGCTCCCGTCGGTGAACCCCTCTCTGGCACCATCCTGACCGCTGTAGAGGAGCCCCGGCAGTGGAGAATTGGCCCCGTGGGTGCCCGAAGTATAGGGGCGGTGGCAGCCACGGATGCAGAGGGTGGATAGCCTCTGTAGGACAAGGGAGAGCGGAGGACCTGGTGAGGCCGCGGGCCGCACAAGATGGCGGCAGCGCGGCAGTGGCGGCTCCGGGTGCACTGCGGAGCTGGATGAGGCCCCGGGGGTCGCCCTGAATTGCCAGCTTGGGGCTGGCACGGTGACCGGAGCAGTGGAGGAGGCCTGAGCTATTCCTGGAGTGGAGGCAGCACACGGAGGAGCCTCGGTGGGCTGGGGGTCCTGCGGCGGTGGCCTGGACAAAATGCCGGCTGAGCAGTCCTAGTGACCCCGGGTACGCTGTGGGGCTGGAGAACGGAGGTGTGGCTGCCCTGCACGGTCTCCCAGGAAACGGGCCGCAGAGAGTTGGCGGTGGCTGGAGCCCGGACTGTGGCTGAGGGGGTGAAGGCACGAGGTGGAGCTGTGGCGGACCCCGGGCCCTGCTGAGTGGCCAGCGGCGAGAAGTGCAGGCCCGAGGACGCAGCGAGGACCCGACACCACCGGTGCAGGCTGCGCTGCACATTGACAGGTACCCCCAGCATGGTGGAGGGATCGGGGAGGGCGGGCTCCAGGACTGAGCGCGGTGGGTTGGAGCAGCTCTTGGGCCCTGCAGCGATAAGCGAGGAGGAGGCGCCGGGTGCATCTGGTGCTGGGTGAGGCCTGGGACCAGGCTGAAGAGCAGGCAATGGTGCCAGCCTGGAAGAGACTTTGAGGGGGCAGAGGGGCAGCTGTAAGACGTAGTGAGAGGCCCCAACAGCTGAATTGCGCTAGACACACCGGATGAGGTAGACCCACAGTGAGGGGGGCAGGCTTCTGTGTGCTGATCCTGGTCGCTGACTGTGGGAGCAGTTAGCCCTCCCCTACAGGTGCTGGAGGACTTGGCTGGCGCACAATGGCGGCTGTGAGGTAGCAAGTGGAGCCCGGACTGTATGGGGTGAAAGCAGAGGCAGTGTGGCGGGGAGAAGGTCACGGGGTCCCGCAGTGAGTGTGAGAAGGGTGCGAGGAGCAAGGCCCAGGAGCTCAGGGTGAGGAAGAGGCAAGGTGAGGCCTGCGGGTGGACTGGTAAGGCGGCAGCGGTGCCTGGAGACGGAGGCGCGCACAAGACGGGGGGCCTGACAGGGGTCTGCCTTGTGTGGTCCTTGGACGGCCTGCGGAGCGGGCGAAGCTGAGAGAGCAGCGCGGCGGGGGATGCCTGTGCCGGCCATCGAGGTGGAGCAGTGACGGTGGGCGGTGGAGAGAGGCACCTGTGGAGCGGAGCGGTGGGCATACTATACTGGAGAGGTAGCAACGAGGTGCCCAGGGTGTTGTCATTACAAGCTCGAACACTGCATGCAGGCAAGGGGTGCCTGCAATCACCTTTGCCCCGTCCTAGCGCGTGTGGGGAGCACAAATTACTGGACCAGCGGTCACCATGGGCCGGATCACCAAGAGGCGGGAAAATGAGCACCAGGAGAGAGCGGGCGAGGACTGCCGAGACCCTACTTCATGCCCGGGGACCAGGACACCCCAGGGCGACCTCTCCTTTCAGGACATCCTGCAGGCCATAGAACGCTCCCGGCAGGTGGTTGAAACTAAAATTGACACTCTCAGGGAAGATTTGGGCCTCCTTCACGCGGATCATAGGAAACTGGCGGATCGTGTCACAGCCATGGAGGCAGTGATGGAGAGCCTGGGACCGCCGGTCGTGGCGACGGCCAGCAAACTCACGGCCATAGAGAAAAGGGTGCAGGTTCTAGGGCAATGGGTGGAAGATGCGGAAAATAGGGCCCGCCGGAATAACATTTGAGTCACGGGCCTTCCGAAGAAGGTTGAAGGGAACAATATGGTGGAGTACCTCGAGTGATGGCTGTGAACGGAGGTGGCGGGGAAAGGGTTGTCCCCATTCTTTGCACTGGAACGGGCGCACAGGGTGCCGGCCCGGGCCCGCAGCCTGGTAGACCGCCGAGACCGGTGGTGGCCCGCCTCTTGTTCTACAAGGACAGGGACCATGTGCTTGGCCAGGCGTGGCTTAAAGGGCAGCTTAAAATGGAGAACAGTGTGGTACGGATCTTCCCCGACTCCTCCCGAGAGGTTCAGAAGCAAAGAGCATCCTTTACGGCTGTTAAACGGAAACTGCGCCAGATGGGGGTGTCCTACTCTATGGTTTTTCCGGCCAAGCTGCGCATTGTGCATAATGGAGGAACCACCTTCTTTACCACCCCCCAGGACATATGGGGCTGGATTGAGGACCAAGATCCTCGAGGGCAAAGCGTGGAGAGGAGAGTCCTGCGAATAAAAGCTTACCGACATCCCCTGGCAGAGGGGCTTCTTCAAAGAACCATTCGACGGCGGAGGAGGCAAATTGAGCTAAGGCCAGTGAGATTGCAGCAGTGGCCTCATTGAGTGCAGCGGGAGTCTGGGAACCAGCACCGCTCGCTGGGGAAGACCAGAGGGACTAGGACTCAGAGACCAGCTTGAGTTCGGTGGTGGATGCCAGCAAGACCCTGCTACACGTAACTCCCCGATCAGCAGACGACCTGATGTGAGGTGGGCTGCACATGAACATGTGCACTCATGCAGCAGACACAGGCCACATATAGCATAATGGGTTGGAATGTTAGGGGCATGCATTCTATGAGTAAAAGATATAAAATATTTTCACAACTAAATAGGAGAGGGGTGCAAATAGCGATGCTCCAAGAAACCCACATACTAAATAAGGAAGGTGAGGCTCTGCGCAGGCGCTGGAGAGGGCCGGCGTTCTACACATCATATTCAGCATTTGCTCGGGGGGTGCTGATCTGGGTGCGGGCGGGAGTCCCCTTTCACCCATTAGAGCACAAAATAGATCCGGAGGGTAGGTATGTGATTGTCTCTGGAAGGTTGGAGGGGCAGGATGTTACCCTAGTCAATGTATACGGCCCAAATGTGGACCATGTTAGATTCCTGGAGCAACTGTCGGGGATGATGGCGTCGTACATGACAGGGGCGGTCCTAATAGGGGGAGATTTTAATTGGATTGCAGATGCTGACATGGACCGATCGCACCCGCCTCTTCGAGACTCCCCAGTACATGTGGTGGCTAGAGCTTTCAGGGACTGGCAGACTCGTTGGGGACTGGTGGATGTGTGGCACAGGGCGCACCCGACAGATAGGGACTACTCACATTTATCCCACACTCACGATTTACACGTCCGTTTGGACACCTTCCTGAGCACACGAGCCTCTACACCCAGCTGTGGAGGACAGAGTACCTCACTAGGATGGTCTCGGACCATAATCCATTAATGTTGTGATACAGGGGAGGTAGGATTTTGCATGCCCATCCCTACATGGCGCCTTAAACCGGACGCTCTTGAGGATCAGGTATTCCAGCAAGAGACATGGGAACACATCATACAATATTTTACTGACAATGCGGGCACCACGGACTCCAGAATCGCGGAATGGGAGGCCTTCAAGACTGTGATAAGGGGGAACTGCATGGCTGCATCTATAGGGGTTCGTAGGACGCTCACAGCTGACCTGGAGAGCACGGATGGGGTACTCAGGGCAGTAGAGAGGAGAAGGCCGGAGCACCCAGAATTGAGGCAGGAACTCCTTGAAGCTAAGGAGGAGGTGGCAGTGCAAGTAGAGCGTCTAAGATGCTTTGATTTCCAGAAGTACATGGACAGAACACACGATGAGCAGGACAAAGCTGGGCGACTGTTGGCATGGCTCGCTGACCCATCCAGACGGGGCAGTCCTATACTGACGATCCACGACCAGGGAGGACGTCCTTTATATACGCAGGAGGAGATTAGTGGGCGCTTTAGGGAGTACTACGCCCACCTGTATAAAAGCACTGGCAACCGTGACATGGGCAGGATACTTGACACCCCTTCCGCTACATTCCTTAGCGGTGGAAGAGGCAGAGGGGATAGGAGTGACGATTACGGTGCGGGAAATCAGGGGGGCAGTCAAAGCGATGGCGCAGGGGAAGACTCCGGGCACATACGGCCTGCCCCAGGAGTTCTATGCCACATACCTGGTAGAGCTGGCTCCCAGGCTAGTGGAATTATACGCGGCTGCATGGGAGAGTAGGAGGTTGCCGCCCACAACGAGGGAGGCGGTAATGGTTCCCCTGCTTAAACCGGGCAAGGACCCAACTGAGTGCTCAGCCTACTGACCGCTGTCGATGCTTAACCTCGATTTTAAAATTCTCAGTAAGATATTGGCCAACAGGTTGCTGCCACACATGACATCTTTGGTTTATTCCGATCAAGCGGGTTTCATCCCTAGCAGAAATACCACCCTGAACATCAGGAGGCTGTTTGCAGTGCTACAGCAGGGGGCGGCAGAGGCGCAGGAGGGGGCGATCTTTGCTATTGATATCGAGAAACCATTCGATAGCCTTGAGTGGGAATACTTGTATGCAGTTCTAGCACGGATGGGGCTGGGGCAGGACTTTTTTTCAATGGGTTTAAATACTATATACGGACCCAGTGGCGCGGGTACAGACAGGCTGCACCATCTCCATACAATATGGGGTGGAGAGGGGTACACGGCAGGGGTGCCCCCTTTGCCCCCTGTTGTTCGTGCTGGCAGTAGAACCGCTAGCGTGTATGGCATGATCAGGGGCGCCATATGAGGGCATTCGACTAGCAGAGCAAACACACCATATCGCATTATATGCGGATGATTTGCTCCTTTTTCTAAAGGACACAGGTGGGGCGTTGGAGGGAGCCCGGCATATGATGGACGAATTTGGAGCTCTTTCTGGGCTCTGTGTCAACTGGCAGAAGTCATGACTCGTTCCGATAGTGGGAGAGGCCCTGCCGCCTGTGGGTCTGGGGAACCTCCAGTGGGAACCCCGCTGTTTTAGATACCTGGGGGTTAAAGTGTACCATGATCTCTCTGATGTTCAGTAGGGAAACGTGGGGGGGCTCTCCGATCACTCAAGGGCAGTATGGCGTTTTGGGGGACGTTGCCCATGTCAGTGGCGGGGTGAATATCCTTGCTGAAAATGGTGGCATTGCCTCGTCCGTTATATTTCTTTACAGCGCTCCCAGTGTGGATCCGTAAGGCGTGGTTCAGATCCCTCAACTCTCTTCTGACTGCTTTTATATGGGGTCCCAGCAGGCACAGAGTGGCGTTGGCCACATTGCGCAGGGCGCGAGAGGAGGGGTGTCTAGCGGTGCCTGATATGGAGAATTATTATTTGGCGGGTCAGCTCCTACATTTCACACAGTGGGTGGCAGGAAGCTTAGATCCGGACAGGAGGACGCCCCCATTCACCCCGAGTAGAACAGCTGTCCTGAGAACACTCATGGGTACCATCAAACAGCGCGCACTGACCACTTCAGAGCATAAGGTGATAAGAAGCTGCTGGATCAGGTGTCTTCAGAAAACCAAAACCAAGTGACCTTACTCCCCAGAGATGCCTGTGGCTTTGTTGGAGGCACTCCCGCATGGGGGTCAGTGAAGGGGATTGGAGGAGTGGACACGCGCGGGAGTCACTAAGGTAGGAGATTTACATGGTGATGGGGAGCTGTTCACATTTGAGGCCTTCCAAGCTAGTTGGGATATCCCACAGGGACATTTTCTGCTGTATGGGGTGGTCACTGGGGCCATGAGGAGACATTGGGGTCGGGGGACATTAGAACCACTCACACATTCTACATGTGAATACACAAGTCTAGCGGGCGGGGTCATTAAGGCGGTCTCATGTCTCTATAGCGCCATTAGACGGGATTCCACAGGGTCGCTGGAGAGTCTGAAATATAAATGGGAAGTGGACATGGGGAGCCCCACAGCGGAGAAAGATTGGGACAATACACTGTTCCGAGCCACCAAGGTCTCCCGCAATGCACGATTCCAATTAATTAGTTTTTATACTCTGCATAGGGCGTACATTACCCCTGACAGGATTAACCGATATTTTGGTCGGGAGGATGCGTGTTGCCCCAGATGCTAGGAGATAGGGGCTAGCTATCTTCACATGATGTGGAGTTACCCGAAGATAGAGGGGTATTGGCAGGAGGTGGTTCGAGAGACAGCGCAAGTCACAGAGAAGGAGATCCCATGCACCCCTGGTCATGTACTGCTCAATTTATTTCCCCACTCCACTAAAACCAAGGTCACAGCCAGGTTCCAAGACTGGCATACATCCTGGCGAAACGTGAACTCACCAGCAAGTGGAAGGCTCCGGCTGGTCCGGGGGTCGGCAACTGGAAAAGGTAGCTAGTGAAATGGGCAAGCTGTGAACATAGAATCTTGCTTAGGAACGCGAAAAGAGGTATAGGGAGATTGAAATCAATCAAAGCTTTATTTCGATATAAAAAATATCTTAAACGCACATAACGATTAAAATACAGTACATTTTTGATTAAAAAAACACTTCATAAATAATTAAAAGACAGGAATAAAAAGACATTAAACCATTTAAAGCTTTGAACATGATTTTAAAAGTAAAAAATCACCTAGTGAAATTTGTCATAAGCCTTTAAGTCTAATCACCCATGCCCAGCTGAGAAATGTAGGGAGATTGGAGCAGGCACAGGTCTGGGGGGTGTTGGTACATGGTCTGCAGAATGAGGACCAAGAGTCGACCGCTACCTCGCCACGGGCGGGATCCCAGCTGGTGGGCCCTGGTGAGTACGGCTGGGTCCCAGACCATATCCGCAGCAAGAATTGAAGTGGCAAGGAGGTCGGCAGCAGCAGGGGAGGGGGGAGGGGGGATACTGTTAGACTGTCAACGTTGACGAGAAACCAGTATAACAACCATTGCTGAATGTGGTAGGCAGGCGTAGGATAAGTGGAAGCTGGGAAGGGAGGCACACATACTCATTGCGACTAATCCTACATGGGGAGATGTGGGTGTTTCCTGACCAGATGATAATGCAATTGTATTTTGCTGAATGAGAAATGGCAATAAATTCTGTTTTAAAAAAAAAATGGGGAGCACGGAACCCACATCTGGGCATCCCCATCCCACGAGCGGTGACAAATGCAAAATGAACAATTGACGGACAGAATGCTGATCAAAGTCAAACATTCACCCCAGAGATCTTGGCCTAAATCCATTGTTTTTTTCTCCCCTTGCCATTCCAGTTTAAACCCAGCCATATGCAAACCAGCCTTGACCCTGTTCCCCATGGGAACAGTCCAGCCTGAACTGCCAGGCCAAGTAGTCCCTGGACTGGAAAAAAAGCATCCTGGGACCAGTTTCGGGGCAACAACCCTCATCAGCCAGGTTAGCTTGACTCTAGTGGCATGGAGAGCATGGGACCCAGGTCTGGGCATACCCGTCCCACTCGCGGTGACAAATGCAAAAAGAACAATTGATGGACAGAACGCTGATCAATTTCAAACACTCACCTAAATACAGAAATCTGGGCCTAAATCCATTGTTTTTTGATCCCATGCCATTCCAGTTTATACCAAGCCATATGCAAATCCGTTTTGACCCTGTTCCCCATGGGAACAGTCCAGCCTGAACTGCCAGGCCAGGTCCTTTCTGGACTGGAAACAAGCATCTTGGGACTGGTTTCGGGGCATCACCCCCTCATCAGCCAGGCTAGCTTGACTCCAGTGGCATGGAGAGCATGAGACCCATATCTGGGCATACCCGACCACTCTGGGTGACAAATGCAAAAAGAACAATTGATGGACAGAATGCTGATGAATGTCAAACATTCACCCCAGTACAGAGATTTGCGTCTGCAAATATGTGCCATTTACTGTCCTATACACTCCCTAACCACAGGGAAAATATCAAAGTGTGCAACCTCTACAAAACCACTCTTCAGGCTGCTTCAAGCGTGGGCAAAGTCAATAGGTCTGGCTTTCCAGTGCTAGTACAAGTAAAGCTATACATGCACCAAGTGTGTGCCCTGTTAAATCTGTATCCTGTTTTGCATTTCCCAAACATAAGATCTTTGGCATCCGGACCACAAACCTAGGGAGTGAAAACAGGGCACATACACAGGAAATGAAGAAAGAGGCTGGCTGCAAAGTGTCAGGTCATGGAGACATATATGAGTTGGCTTGTTTTGTGGAACATTCTATGACTAGAGAGAAACTTGGGCAGCTGCAAAGACATGGAGGAAGAAGCAGCCTTAAGATGTATCCAGTGGTAGAATATCCACAGGAAGACCACTGAAGATAAATCTGATCTGCCAGATGGAAGGTCAGCAGGAAGGCACTTGTCTTTGAGCAGGCTGCTTGATATGTGATGGCTGAAGGAACTGACATAGTTCAGGCATTAACTAAAGAGAATCACCAGTGAGAAGTGAAAAGAAAACTGACCCAACAAGGAGGAGGATGAAGGAAAGAAGCAGGAAATAAAAACTGTAATTGACAGGGTGAAGAGATAGAAGCTTCTTCTGGATAGTGAGAATACTCAGTTGTGAAGGACTACTTATATTGTCAGGGATTTCACCTGTGTCCAAGATACAGTTACTAAATTAGGAACATCTGTTCCTAATGAAGATGGGCATGCACTCAGCACTATATGTGAGCAAAGAATCGCTGCATCCTTGGGCATGCGCTGTGTGATCTTCAGCCATTTTGGTAAAAACGCTGGCATGGAGCACCATCACCCTTTCAGGAAAAAGAATGGCATCACGCAAAAAGGATGATGTTTTCTTTATGTGGTCTCCATTGTGAATGTGGGTAAAGTCAGCTCCATTTAATTTTTCCATATGCTTCTTTGCTCTCTACCCAGCACAGGTACCAATGGAACAGAGGTAAATGTAAGTGAGTGCATGTTTCTTCTAAATGCTGAATCTCTACCTTTCCTCATTACACATAGAGACAGGGCACATTTGTGCATGTCTGCATTCCTATATATGAGCCCACTTTTTGTCTGTGGCTATGTGTCCTATGTCTACCAAAGGAAGAACCAAGCTAAGTTGCATCTCTTGTTTAGAGTGACTAGCACTGAATACTTGAAATCTGCAACCCAATATCCATATATAGAATTGAAGCATCTTATATATTATTTAAACGCAAATATTTAATGAATGTTTTTTAGGAGAAAACATAACAAAAATGTCAAATAAAAATTGAGAACAGTTTTACTTTAATAAACTGAAGTTTTCAAAGAGTGCACATAGAAAATGATTGTATCTTAATAATCAGGTGTACAGTATTGCAGTAGTGATAACGAAAATGGGTTGTATGGGGGAATGCATATTGGGTCTAGCACTGCCAGGCACACTGAAATGATGTGGCAATGGACAACCAAACCAGGGTGGACTAAATTGTTCAACACGAAAAGTATGCATTCTCAAAGTCCCAAAGTAGAGATGAATGGTCGTGAAGGGAAGTGAGGCTTATTTCCATAAGATGCTTCAGTGGTAAGCTTGTGACTCTAAGCAAATGCCTCTTTTTGCAAGATCGCCCCCAAGGTTTTGGAATGACGTTGCTGGTTTTTTGACACTGCTACCCAGGGTTGTGCAAGAGGTTTTACAAACGAGCCTGACTGGACCCAAGATGGATTTGTGAGGTCGCACAACCACACCATATAATACACCAGAATCCTGACATTGGTGCCTAGCGGTTGCATCCAGATCTTGTGTTTAGTTGTACCAGACAATTAATAATATGGTAACCAACATCCACCAAGTCAACACCAAGGAAAAGTTTCAAAAGTCTGTTCCAAGTTCTGAGAACCCAAGGCACTATTTTACAGGAGTTTTCCAACTAAAAGTAGGAGTCTGACAAAGTTAAAAAAAGTTTTTGCTGAGTCTCCAAAGGATAAAAGACATGGAATTCGGTTTGGCCACCCTGCCCACACTCAAGATCAATGACCTGGAAATTCTGTGGAGGGACAAAAAAATCAGTTTGGTGTTCACTGCCATAAAGGAGGTCCTGGAACAGGCCCTCAGAGCCAGGGAGGAAGCCAGGAGAGCACATGCCCAACTTACAGAGGAAATTAGCCCTGACAGTGGGGATTATGCAAGTGGGAGAGACCTCTTTGATGATGAAGGAGAGGGGGACAACAAGAGTGTGGCCCCATAGTTCCTTCAAGGAATGCGTCCACATCTGGGAGTGAGAAGCTACACTTCAGGGAGAAAGTCTAAGGATCTAGAAGCCCAACTTAGTCTACTGGAGTTCCAAGAAAGGAGACTGCCCGACAAGAAAGAAGACTGGCACTAGAAGAGAAAAGGGTCAAGCTGGGACTGAAGTCCCAATGACATGGACATGGTGGAAGCAACAGAGATGCAGAGGTATTTAAAGGTGATGCCTATGATCCTAGGTTGCCCAATAGTATTGTGCCAAAGTATGTAGAGGGGATGATATAAAGAAATGACTAGCATCTTATATGGGGCTCTCGGGTGAGAAGGGTGGATGCCTACCATTAGGGATCCTTATTGTGAGAGTTAGTTCCAACGGTGGCAAGGGATAGGCTGCTGACACTGGAAGAAGATGTGGCAGGTCATATCCACATATGAAGGAGGCATAGATCGAGCTATTTGGGTTAACCCCCTGAAGAATACAGGCAGAGGTTTAAAAATACTCACAAGAGTAAACTCAGATATGGGTACACTTTGTGGATGCTTCTGTGAAGTCACTGGAAGGCTGGAGAAAATGTAACCCGGTAGATACCTTTGAGGGCCTCCCCAATTTAGAGGTAAAATCACACACACTTATAAATTTTACCACAGCGAAGTTACACCAGCATCTGTTAGATTCTGTCTTATTTAGCCCAAGAGAGCTGGGGAAGATAGCTGATAAATGGGTACGCACTACGGTGCCCAAAAAGTCCCAAGGTGGTGATCACAAGAAGGGGGAACAATCCCCCCTCAGGGAAAAGATGAGGGCAAGCATAAAAATACAGAAACTCCCAAAGAGTCCCCAGAAGGTGCCCAATGGGGGGACCCAGAGGCACTTCCCATTCACAGGGTAGAGGGGTACCAGGGAAAGAACTTTGACGCTTCAAAGGCTGAGGTGTGCTATGTCTTTATCCAGCCAGGGCACAAACGGGGAGATACTGTGTACACCAAGAAGTCACCCACTGGTGACCATCCCAAAAGAATTGCACGTGCAGGGATGGGGTGGAAGTTGTCCCTGGGAATTGCCTGGGTTACATTGAAGTTGCTTTAGTCTTCATGGCTGAGGAGGAAATTGAACTCTTGGCCCACTGGCCTGCCAGCATGGAAAAATACAGACAATGGCCAAGAATCAAAGTCCAGGCCATACGAGATGCAGGTACCAGCAATGCTATGGTTCTGGCCAAGCTGGTTTCCCCAGGACAGATCATACCAGATGTGGTGCACCAGATAGTAGACACTGAAAATGTTAGTCACATCCCATAGGTGTGGTAGAGTTTGCACGGGGTGGGATTGCTGGCCCGAATAACATACCTGTATCCTCTGCCATCCCAGTGGAGTGTTTGCTGGACAATGACCTCAAAACATCTGCCTGGGCAGATGTGGAGAGGACTCATACAACAATGCTGGGTCTCGATGAATGGGTGTTTGTCACCACTAGAACACAAATGCCCTTAATGAAAAGTCACAGGTTCTTGAAGTCTGCAAAAATGACCCAAGGCTCTAGTAACAAAATAAAGGGCAGGACCTCTGTCAATACCATGTCCCAAAGTCCACAGGCCCAGAAGGAGCATAACCCTCAAGTGTTTAGTGCCTAAAGAGGAGGCTAGTTCCATGAGAGACTTGCCTGACCTGGCAGAACTCCATGCAGCAGGTGGGTCCTTCAGAGAGGATTTGAGCCAGGGTCAAAAGACGTGTCCTACTCTTGAAGGCCTGACACAGCTGGCTGTCAAAAGAGGAGGAAGGAGATATCAGTGAAACCCATAAGGTGTACTGGGAGGAGGGAACCCTGTAGAGTAAGGCAAGGCACCCAAACCACGGACAACAAGGACAAAGATAGTCCTTTAAAAGGACAGATAGTTCCTCCTTAACTGGCCCATAACATCCCCTTAGCTGGAAATCTGGGGCAGACCAAGACCTGGAAAAGGCAGGTCAAGTATTTCTAAGGGGATCAGATCTCACAAAAGGTGAATAGGTTTTGTTGCCCCTGTGTCACCTTATATATATGACACAAGGGTACCCAAAGGAGCAGTAAGCTAGGGACCTTGGGTGATTATGTATTAACAGAAACAATGTCCCTAGACCAAAGAACAACAATGAATTCCAATAAATATAGACTGAATAGTTCTATATCAAATGTCCAGCCGGTCCAGTTTAATTTCCAATGCATAAAGTACATATAAGTTAGGTGTGATACAAGTGGGACACCAGCCGGTGCCCAACTAACACACTCAGGGGAAGACAAACAGGAGAATTTTTAGGCAAATTGTGGCAGTCTGAATATCATAAATCATACACAGACAATCCAAAATATACACATATGCAAATGAAAAATTACAAGATAATTATGCATTTAGTGTATTACGGTCGACGACGTTTCGAACCCGATTACAATACAGGGTTCATCCTCAGGACAACAAAAGATTGCCTAACAATTATATATATACAGAATGCCCACGCCGGGAGCGCCGGAGTAGGCTCAGTGGTGCGCAATGTGATTTCACAATATCCACTCCCGGTAACCGCTGTTGCAGTGTCAAAATAACGGGCAATTCAATTATAGTGGGGATACAGGTCCTCAATGGGGGTCCTTGTAACTCATGGAAAACCTCACCTGTCAAGTCAGGGGCAAGACAGGAGACAAGCCGAAGGCTCCCCTTATGCTACTGCCTGTGTTGGGGACTCTCTTTGAGAGGGTACAGATTGACATTGTTCATCCCCTAGGACTTTCTCCTGCCTCTGGCAATAGATTTATCCTAGTGGTAGTGGCCCATGACACCAGACACTTGAAGCCTTTCCCCTATGACCATTACCGCCATTGCAGTAGCTAGAGTAGTGCTTGGCATTTGCTCCAAGGTTGAGTTCCCTAAGGAGGCCATTTCAGATACGGGCACAAATTCATGCCCGCTTATTTGAAAGCCATGTAGAATTAGTGTTGAGTGATTTATACATTCACAGCCGGTTACCATCTCCAAGGAAATGGTCTTTGTGAAAGGCGTTGGACTTGGCCTTTTTTGGAGGGTCATCCCTAAATTTTCTGCCTTCCTCCTATATTTTGTCAGGCCTGTTTTTGTTGGTTTTATGACCCTGGGCACTTTACCACTGCTGATCAGTGCTAAAGTGCAGATGCTCTCCCTATGTTACTTGTCAGACCGCTCGCAGCCGTACTTTGTTGCCGGTTGTTTCTCTGCCACAAGGACGCTCAGGGGACTACAGAGACCAGGAGCCCCTTAACGCCACTCACCTGGGCTCCAGCGCAATCCCGCCCACAGCGCTACTTCACAGCTTGTGGCCCCTGCTTCACGGGACGCAAGCGGGCGCGTGCCTAGCGAAGCCCGGGCCAAGGGCGGGCCCGTTTGAGCCCGTTAGAGCCAGGTAGAAGCTGGGCTGGACCACCTCCCTAAGAACTTGGATTTTAACGGTGGAAGTATTCCCCCGGTAAGTGGGCTTTATAACTAGTATAGAATTAATTGCTAGAAGCCCTCGTTAACAATATCAATATTTGCACTGATCCAATATGACAACAAGTGTTGGAAGAGGGACGAAAGGCACGGGAGTAGGGTATGTGGCCGGAACTCTTGATCAGTTCATAACTAGGGCCTCATCTGTGCTAGCCATGAAATTGCCATCACTGAACGACGTCTTTCTATGGACCCGGCATTCTCAAAACGTTCATCTTTGGGAACTATAATTAATGCGCGCTCCCCAGAAGTGCTGTCCCAGCCTGTCTCTATGATAGAACCACCGAGGGAGAGCGCAGCCCCACAGCAACCCCTGATCCCCCCCACTCAATACGGAAGGAGACTCTCTGAATGTCCGCGATCAGCCAGTAAGGACTTTGCCAGCCCAAACAAAGAGCACAGTAGTTTGTGTGGCCGAAGTCACCACAATCTACGGACTCAATTCAGGGGGAGTGGGGAAGAGAAAAAGAGCGGGCACACGAGGAGGAACGCAGCACAAGGGAAAGAAACCCAAGATCTCTAAACCGTGCAAACAGTCTACTTTACCCCTCATGGACACATCGATTATTGAAGTTCCACCGGATATTGTACCGACTGTAACTACCCCCAGAGGAGGACAATATAATTGACTTGGTGGACCCAGATGAAGTGCACTTGCAGAAACTAGGTGCCCTTGTCTCGTCATTATTGCAGCCTCTAATGGACAACTTGTCGTCAATCAAAGTCAGATTGGAGAAATTGGAAGGAATGTTAATGCTTGCTGCAGGAGGTACAGAGAAGGAAGCAGTAATTGGGGGTCGCATAGATGGCCTAGCGGGGGAGGGAAGGGACCCTGTTGCCTGCCCCAGCCAGGGAATAGCACCAGAAATGGGCCCGACTATCCATCTCTTGGGCCTAGATAACTCAATTGGAGGTTTAGCGAGTGAAGGGCTCATAGCCAAGTCAAACGTACAAGGCACATCGCAGGGCAATGACAGTGTTAGGGATCAGCATGTGATGAAGAATCCGTATCCCCACTTAGATTTACACCGGACGGTCGGCTGGGCTTTCTTCAGGACCAGGGCTGATGTGTATTTAAACGTGAGGTATACTCCTAAGAATTACTTAGTGTATCTATAAAGAGGAACATTGTTTGATATGGTTCCTAAAGGTGCTAAGGTACCTTCGAGCGGTTCTATTCAAACCTCATCGGGATCCGAGTGGGTCAGCGGGGCCTGCTGCGGTTGCTCCGTAAACCAACTAGTTCTGACTCTGCCACTCACGGACCCGGATCCGTGACCCACTCGGATCCTCACGTTTAAATACACATCACCCCTGGTCCTGAAGAAAGCCCACCCGACCGTCCGGCGACTGAGGGCTGAAACATGTTGACCTACACGATTAGACTAGTGTGAACGAGTCATAATAACTCCAAATCGCCTATAACAATTTTATTGCCTCACGAAACCAGAATGAATAAATTGCCAACGTCTGGAATCTAGAGACTTTTAATACACCTTCACTGTATCACGAGCACCATCACTGGTCACTACTGTTTTAACAAAGGGTATTTCCTCCTGGTGGAGGTTGCATAACCACTAAACCCTATGATTATGCAAACACGTGTAAGGGAAAGCGGAGAACAAAGATATACCGCTCAACGTTACCAACATCCAACACGTGAATGAGGGTTTTTTATTGGGACTTGAAAGAACCGTTCCCGCATACCCAATGTTATGCAGGACAAGTGATCCTTCTCTTTTGATTAGATGATATTGAGTTTAGGGAACTGAACGGATCACGAATTCCTTCCCTCCCTCGGATTGATTTTGAACAAAATTTCAGAACCAGGAGTGTCTGGAATATATCAGAAAGTTCCAAATAATGTGTTTCCAGGAAACCTAGGAGGTAGACTGTACGAATTTCCATTTAATGGGGTATACATCCTTCTGGATACCGGCAAGTAAATCGATGGCCGGAAGAGCGAAGGGAGGTCTTGTGATATTTGTAGATGTATCATTGGGGGGGAGCTGGGTTAACTTAAAATGGAACTCAGAAGATCTGTTAGGGCTTGAGTTTAAGAATAGGGATTGTAATAAAAATTTGGTGAATTTTTATAATTCAAAAGGCTCCAGAGCAAAGAGCTTGAGGAGAGATTAAGCCAGCTGAAGGAGCAAAAGCAGGGCTCAACGGTACCGATGTTACTAGTTGTGGGGGATTTTAACTGCTATTTGTGCCCAAATCTGCTACCCATTAAAGAAGAGTGGACCTCCTGTAATTCTGAAGACGGCCCACACTTTGAGCATACATTGGAGGGTAGGGGACTGAGAAGGCTGATGAGCAAATATATGCTCGAACACACAATGGATCAACTGGTTGTAGATCCCAATAGGCGGGTAACCCCCACTTTTAAAGGAAGGGGCTCTAGCCCCTTCATTGATTTTATTTTAGTATCACATTTGCTAAAAACAAGGGTACAGGCTTTTACTATAGAAGGGAGTAGCTTCAGTGATCATAACCCCCTCGTACTGTCCTTATTGGCACCAAATGCAAGTAGGAAAACCAAGAGGGATGGGGGCTTAAACAGAGAAAAGATCACCGACCAGGGGAGGCGTTTGAAATGGGCGAGAATTAACGGGGAAGAATGTTATAGATCTTTCATAAATAAGGGCGGATTCCTTATAGAGAGATGTTTAGACCTATTAGTGGAAGGGTCACATTTAGTGGTCGCGTTTGAAGAAATGGGCCAAATAATAGATGCCCTCTTAAAAACAACAGGACAGGGAAAGTCTGAAAGGGACCCGAGATGGTTTGACAAAGCCTGCTCTCTCGCCCAAAGAAAGTTGGGGGCTGACCTGATGCGTGACCCAAGGGACAAACTAAGGGTTACGCAATGTAGGCAACACTATAAAAAGGAACTAAATGGACGGAAAAGGACACTCCAAACTCAAACTTGGGAGGACTTAAGAGGAGCCGCGGGAAGTAAGGACCTAACCTCCTTCTGGAGTATAATCAACAATACTTGTTTCCAAGAGGCTAATAGCCCACAAATTGGCTCCAATGTCCTCCCGGAGCAGTGGATGGCGCACTTTTCTGGGGTTTATAATCGTAGGGACAAGGGGCATTTAGATAAGGGTGAGGGAGCTGGGCAATGGAATGTAACATTGGAATTTTCTTTAGAGGAGGTCACTGTGGGTATCCAGGGCCTTGCTAAAAACAAGGCACCAGGCCCGGACGGGATCCCGCTGGACCTCTACCTAAGTAAAGTGGATTTGTGGGTTCCAATTTTAACAAGAATACTTAATGCCACCATATCTACAGGGCTCCCCCGTTCGTGGTCCTCAGCCACTATAGTGCCCATTTTCAAAAAGGGCAACAAAGATAATCCCCAATGTTACCGCCCAATTTCCCTCACAGACGTCACTGCCAAAATCCTGGGACGTGTAGTCCTTAACCGTCTGATGGTTTGGGCCGAGGACCAGTGTATTATCTACGACGTGCAGTATGGTTTTAGGGCCAACAGATCAACCACAGACCAATGTTTAAACCTTGATCTACTGGTGGCCAAATAAACAATTGCTGGTACTGAAGCGGTCTATCTGGCCTTTATGAATCTCACCGCAGCATTTGACTGTGTCAATAGGGAGAAGTTGTGGGATCTATTGAACAGTTTATGGGCAGACCAGGATCTTATAAAGATCCTAAAAGCCCTACATTGGAATACAACAGCTAATGTGAGATATAACATGGAGGGTGGTTGTACAGACCCTTTTGCTTGCACGAGTGGTGTACGACAAGGATGCATCCTGGCCCCATTCCTGTTCTTGGTGTACATAAATAGCCTAGAGGAAGCCTTATTAAGCCTTAATGTAGATTCACCAAGAATGGGTAGAAGAGCAATCCCAGTTTTACTTTACGCGGATGACGCGGTATTGTTGACTCATACTCCACGGGGATTACACACATTAATAGATGGCTTTGTGGCATTCATGAAGAACTTAGATTTATCAGCCAACCTAACTAAGTCATACGTCATGGAAGCAGGGCAAAAATCAAGGAAAAGTTTTAATTATAAGATAGGAGAACACAAATTGGAGAAGATGCAATCCTTTTCTTATTTGGGCATTTTATTGAATGGGCGTTCAAATTTTAAACCGTTACTTGAGGAGCGTTGCAATAGGTTATTGTCAAGCACAGGGGCGATAATGAATTTTGGCCGCAGATTAGGCCGGTGGTCCCCGGAGCAAATGATGAACTTATATAACTCCATCTGCTACTCTAAGGTAGCTTATGGAGCGGAGCTCTGGGGATTCACCAACCTAGATAAATTACAGGTCGAGGAGAACAAGTATATGAAAAGGCTCCTCAGGGTCCCTAAGGGTGTTCCCGCCTATATTGCGCACGAGGAGCTGGGGGGGCCTTCATAGAGGATAGGAACCAAGTTAGACCCCTGTTAGCATGGCTCAAGATTTGGAACAACCCAGAGTCTGAACTGACCAGACAAATTATTATGGACTGTCTAGGAAGAGACAAGGGAATGGACATCCCCTGGCTGAAGTCGCTCAAGGCTGTCTTTGAAACAATTGCGTAACCCTTAGTTTGTCCCTTGGGTCACGCCTCAGGGCAGCCCTCAAACCTGGCCAGAGGTGTAGACTGGGATAAGGCCAGTGTGAAGAAGAGGTTCTGCACTTATAAGATAGCCTCTAGAGAGGAGACGGAATGGGGTAAACAATCAGTCAGAGCCTACAGCTTAGTGAGGTCTAGCGAAGGAATGGAACCATACCTCACCATCAAATATAACGCTCAGGATAGATTTTTAATAACACGTTTTAGGCTCAACATTTTACATTATTTATTAGCCGAACCAGCAGGTTTTATTAACTATGGAGAGTCAAAGGGTCCTTGCTGCTGCGATCATCAATCTCCGCAGGATACCCTTCATTTTGTATTACTTTGCCCTTTTTATTTATTGCCCAGGCGCCTTTATTTAATAAACTGGCTGAAAAATATGAAATTCAGACATGCCAAGGTTGCCCTTCTACATCTACAAATGGTGCAAGACTCCTTTACCCTGCTTGCCATTACAAGTTTCTTAAGGTTAGCACTGAAACTAAGAGAGACAAGAGGATCAGTGGAAAGGAGTGGGGGTTAGATAGGGGATCAATGAATTTTTATGAACTGTAATGAATACTGCTGTACCCATTTTAAACTATCTTTCTGTATAGATGTTAAGATTGTCTGTATTGTTAGTATTTTTAACTGAACTTTTATGGTGTTTTGTATAATGCCGAATAAAGGAATTTATCTATCTATCTGGGAAACACCCATTACATCGATGTAAACACATCGCGACTTTTACATCGCATGGTCGTTCACATCGCAACCTATTAGTCCGCATGCAACAACGGCGCGATGGCATTAACATCCCATGCAATTACAACGCATGCGATGGTAAAATGCCATCACAACGCAAGAGAAGCGGCTACTTTAAAGAATGACGAGCTGAGAAAAATGACGGGCTGACAAAGAAGTTTACAAAAATGACAAACAGAAACGGGCGTCACAACTTTAAAAATTGCAGAACATGTGGCGCATGCAACAATGAAAGACCCAACTTTAAAAAATGCTGAACATGCGACAGATGCTGACACAATTGCAACAGAAACGTTGTTATTCTTTTTATATATTACAATTAACGCATCGATGACAGTGAGAGGATGTGGTCTGACAGATAGCTCTGCCGACTTTGGTGCTGTCAACCAGGTTTCGAGCCTCCAATCAAGTCACCACACTTACAAGTGCAGCGCCACCTTAACTTTTTATTTATTCACAGCCTAGATATGTTATAATGGCGCATATATCAATATTGATGGTTGGCTGGGTGGATGGATGTGTGTGTGGTGAGTCGGTTGATGGATGAATGGATGGCGGATGGATGATTGGATGGCTGATGGACGGATGCATGGATGGGTGGATGAATGGATGGCTGGATGCATGGATGGGTGGATGCATGGATGGGTGGGTGCATGGCTGGATGGATGCATGGATGGGGAAAAGTGTGGGTGGGTGCACGGAGGCGGATGGATGAATGGGTGCATGATGGCGGAACGTATAATGAGTGTGTGGAATATATTGAGATTGAGCAAAAGTAAGCAAATAGGATCAATTCTACAGAGGCAATGACACGGTATGAAACCATTCTACCGGAGAGCGGTGCGTGGCAAGGTTTCAGATATGCAGGTCCTCAAAGTAGTTTTGTGTCCGTTCACTGAGTGCGAACAGAAACGGGCGATCTACAGAGGCAATGACACGGTATGAAACCATTCCAGCGGAGAGCGGTGCGTAGCAAGGTTTCGGAAAGTAGTTTTGTGTTCGTTCACTGAGTGCTATTGCATCATAAGAGAGCATGTCTGAAATTCATAATGCAGTGTAGCAGTGGGTCATTGCAGCACTGCCAAGTAAATCAGTGGGTAGAATGTTTCTGGTTATTTAGAGCCATTCAGAGTTCTAGAGCTAACTGATATGTGCATTGTTAAAAGGCAGTGCACATTTGTATTTGTTTACAAGCAAATAATGGAAATCTATTTAAAGGTAAAACTTTGTGTATCAAATCAATCTCTGCTTAACTCAAATGTGCTACGTCAATCTCAAACTTTGCGGCAGTTTTGAACTGGTGCTTGTGTTGCCGGTTTCAGCAGCGCCTACAGCTCTTCCGCTGCTTTGAATCCCTCTGCGCTAATTGCCATCGAGCTTTTCTGAAAAAGCGGGCTTTGATCTCGGAAGAATGAAGCGTAAGGTTTGGCTGCGGTCGCTTCAACGTGTGGGCTCAAACATCGCGTTGTCATGTCGCGCGATGTAAAGTGCCGATGTGACACGCTGTCCAATTAAATCACCGCATTTGCGTCGCAACAACGTGCGATGAGAAAACTGCCGGTGTGACCGCCTTTGCGATGTAATTGCCGCGATGCGAACTCCCGCGACGAGAATGTGGACGATGGATCGTCATACAACCATCTAGCTATCTACTTGTCAGACCCTAGTAGAGTGCACTGAGTGTGCGCATGGTTTGTAAATCCAAATGTTGCTAGTGGGCTTGCAGCACTGGTTGTGCCACCCACAGAAGCAGCCTTGTAAAAGTGTGTCTAAGGTCTGCCATTGCAACAACTGTGTGCAGTCTGGTACTGCCATGTTGACTGGGTATTTAAAATACCATTTTATGTTTTTGCCGCCCATGGTGGTGCCTCATAAAAATGGGCTTTATAAGATTAACAAAGGTCCAAAGCTCATTTTTAATAACATGCAAAATAATAAACACAGGCTTTAAATAAGAACTGCGTCTTTGTTTACTCCAATATCCAGCCGGACAAGGAGATGTTTATTTCAAAAGATTTTTGAATTGTATGCAAATTTTGGAAGTGGAACAACCCACAGATGACTAGGCACAAGCCTGTACCGAGACCAAGGGGAAAGAACAGTAAAAAGGAAAAATAACAGGCAAACAGTTTGGAGAAAAAGGTGGCTCACAATACATTCAAATATTATGTAAGCTCTAAACAACAGTAACTGCCACACGTATCATAAACATAAGAGGAAACAGTTCTGTGAGAACAGTCCATGTAACGTTTCGATCCCTATCTCCAAAATAAAATTGGGATCATCTTCAGGACTACAATATATAATTTTGCCTGTTTGAGGTTATATCAGCCTGTAGGAATTAAACAGGGGGACAAAACATAAGGGGGACAATTTAGCAGAAAAATATATACAGCATGTCAATAACAATTCACTTTTAGTGCAGATTCAGTGTAATAAAAAGTGATGAAAAAGTGCAAGGGCTATGTACAATATGATCTTGTGTATTTACAAAATAACAGAGATTGAGGGGGCCATTTGGAAAATCATGCCAGTGAGGGACGAGCAATTAAGGGCGTGCTCGAGTCGGTGGTACATGCATTTATCGTGCGGGTACATGCATATTTCGTGCTGGTCAGAGAACACCCTTGTGAGTCAAAAAAACTGTAGCCAAGTGGCGCATGGACGATACACAAGGTCGATTTTTAATGCGTCAAGGAGAATTAAGTGCGAGAAAGATACATGTACTGACCCTAGCAGTCCGCAAGAGTACGGTCACAATGTGCAGGGTTCAGACTGGGAGGCTTCGGGGAATCTAAAATGGAAATTAATTTTTTATGAACGCGTGACCGTGATAGATAGACCTCTTAGTAGAGTGGAATTGGGTAAAATTAAGGTTACCTGGGGCGCCAGGCTAGAAGCGTGGGGCCGCCTCCCAATGTACCTGAAGAATAACGGGTGGGTCCAGATCGAAGATCAAAATGTGACCTTGAAAGAACGGAATAAATTAGCTTAACTAATGGAAAAGGTTACACGTAATTGTTATGTGTTCTGACAGCCCTTTTACCTGCGCACAGATGCAATTATTGCTTTGTTTGGATAATGGTAGGACACGCCAGATGAAGCGAGCCTGAGCCGTGCGCTCCTAAAGGGAAAGGAAAAGGGAAAAATTTGGTAATCGTGAGCATCAACGAAGTTTGGGTAATTACATTCTTCTGCGGGGCCAGTCCACCTGATGTCATCTTCAGAATGTTTCAGTGCTGTAAAGTGTTCCACCAATGGGGCGTTCGGAGTACCGCAACGTATGCGGCTTCGATGCTGACCAATTCGGATCTTAACTTTCTGGGTGGTTTGCCCTATATAAACTTTTAGGCAAGGGCATTGAATCAAATATATAACGTTGGCAGTGTTACAATTTGAAAAAGAAAAACTCTGTACGGTGATATTGTTAAAAGTAAAACTTTTACCTTCAATCGTAAAGTTACAACTAGTACAACCCCCACATTTTGAGTGGCCGACAATGGGGGACAGACCCCATACAGTAGGAAGCAGGTGGTGCGCTAGGAAGAGCTGCCCTGACGAGGTGGTCTCTTAGGTTTTTATTTTTCTTAAAGGCAAACACTGGCCTGTCCATGGTAAGACTACCAGAGTTAATGATAGGCCAATGTTTGAGTATGGTTTTCCTCAACTGGTGAGAGACAGGAGAAAATGTAGAGACACATGCAATACGTTTGGAATCAGTCTTAGATCTAGGGGTAAGCAAAGTCTCGCGAGGACAATACCAAGCCCGTTTGCGGGCATTTTTGATTATTTTCTTGGGATAGCCTCGTTCTTTTAGTTTGGTCGATAAAGTGGCTGCCTCTTTGAAGTAATCCTCCTTACAGGAGCAATTGCGCCTAATCCGCAAAAATTGGGAATAGGGAAGAGAGTCACGCAAAGCTCTTGGATGGTTGCTATTATAAGCTAGGAGGGTGTTCTTTTCAGTGGGTTTACGGAAAAGTCGTGTGAGCAGGGACCCCTCTTTATGAAAAATTGTGAGATCCAGAAACGAGACTGACTCATTACTGGTAGTGATGGTAAATCTCAGTCCCATGCAGTATTATTCAGCCAATGAAGGAATTGGCGTAGGCAATCGACGTCCTGTCTCCAGATCATAAAATATCGTCGATATACCTACGCCAAAACTGTAACCCTCTAAAGAATGGATTAGAGGGATTAAGGATCACATTAGACTCTAATTGGTCCATGAAAAGAATTGCCAAATTTGGGGCAAAAATGGCGCCCATTGAGGTCCCCTTGATTTGTTCGTAAAAAATGTTGTCGAACACAAAGAAGTTTCTCGTAAGACAAATCTCTAGCAACTGAAGAATGAACACAGTAGGCACGGAGTAAGGACGTGGGCGTAGGTCTAAGACCTTTTGAATCACCAATAATGCTGCTGTCTGAGGGATATTGGTATAAAGGGACTCTAGGTCCATAGTCACTAGAGTCTCCGTTGTAGGGTCAAATGGATGGTGCTCGATCATATTGATCATATGCATAGAATCTTTTATAAAACATTGGGTCGCAGGTACAAACTCCTTAATAAAATAGTCCACATAAGAACCTAAGGGTTCGAGAATAGAACCCCATGCAGAGACGATGGGACGCCCAGGAGGAATGTCTACATTTTTATGCACTTTAGGAAGTGTATAAATCACTGGCGTTCTAGGGCACTTTACATTTAGGAAATTGAATTCTTTTTTAGTTAAGAAGCCAGCATTGAGGCCGTCTTTAGTAACTGTTTGAATTAGTGCCTGTATTTCTTTGGTGGGATTGTGAGGCAATCTCTTGTAATGTTCTTTATTTTCTAGTTGTTGTTGAATTTCTAAAATATATGCAGTTTTTTCTTGAAGCACAATTCCCCCACCCTTATCGGCACTTTTGATTATCAGACTCTCATTATTTTTAAGTTGGACAATCGCATTTTTTTCTTTTATTGAGATGTTGTAAGGGATACATTTTTTCTTAATCTGAAGGTTATGCAGTTCTTTCGGTAAAGACCTTCACTAGTCCCCTCTTTATTTCAACATTTTGGGCGTCTTAAGTCCGGTTCCATCGCAGCTCGGCACATCAGCTATTATGCTCTCCAGACGGGACCCATTTGTCGCCTGAAAGCATTTATATTACGGTAAGCTTGTTTTTGCTTTCGCGTCCCTGAGGCCCCGCAGAAGAATGTAATTACCCAAACTTCGTCGATGCTCACGATTACCAAATTTTTCCCTTTTCCTTTCCCTTTAGGAGCGCACGGCTCAGGCTCGCTTCATCTGGCGTGTCCTACCATTATCCAAACGAAGCATTAATTGCATCTGTGCGCATGTAAAAGGGCTGTCAGAACACATAACAATTACGTGTCACCTTTTCCATTAGTTAAGCTAATTTATTCCGTTCTTTCAAGGTCACATTTTGATCTTCGAACTGGACCCACCCGTTATTCTTCGGGTACATTGGGAGGCGGCCCCACGCTTCTAGCCTGGCGCCCCAGGTAACCTTAATTTTACCCAATTCCACTCTACTAAGAGGTCTATCTATCACGGTCACGCGTTCATAAAAAATTAATTTCCATTTTAGATTCCCCCGAAGCCTCCCAGTCTGAACCCTGCACATTGTGACCGTACTCTTGCGGACTGCTAGGGTCAGTACATGTATCTTTCTCGCACTTAATTCTCCTTGACGCATTAAAAATTGACCTTGTGTATCGTCCATGCGCCACTTGGCTACAGTTTTTTTGACTCACAAGGGTGTTCTCTGACCAGCACGAAATATGCATGTACCAGCACGATAAATGCATGTACCACCGACTCGAGCACGCCCTTAATTGCTCGTCCCTCACTGGCATGATTTTCCAAATGGCCCCCTCAATCTCTGTTATTTTGTAAATACACAAGATCATATTGTACATAGCCCTTGCACTTTTTCATCACTTTTTATTACACTGAATCTGCACTAAAAGTGAATTGTTATTGACATGCTGTATATATTTTTCTGCTAAATTGTCCCCCTTATGTTTTGTCCCCCTGTTTAATTCCTACAGGCTGATATAACCTCAAACAGGCAAAATTATATATTGTAGTCCTGAAGATGATCCCAATTTTATTTTGGAGATAGGGATCGAAATGTTACGTCGACTGTTCTCACAGAACTGTTTGCTCTTATGTTTATGATATGTGTGGCAGTTACTGTTGGTTAGAGCTTACATAATATTTGAATGTATTGTGAGCCACCTTTTTCTCCAAACTGTTTGCCTGTTATTTTTCCTTTTTACTGTTCTTTCCCCTTGGTCTCGGTACAGGCTTGTGCCTAGTCATCTGTGGGTTATTCCACTTCCAAAATTTGCATACAATTAAAAAATCTTTTGAAATAAACATCTCCTTGTCCGGCTGGATATTGGAGTCAAAAAAGACGCAGTTCTTATTTAAAGCCTGTGTTTATTATTTTGCATGTTATTAAAAATGAGCTTTGGACCTTTGTTAATCTTATAATTCTAATTACCCGAGGTCCTTCGCTACCTATACGGGTTCCCTTGTTCTATATACCAGTTCATAAAAATGGGCACCGCAATGGGAATGCCAAAAACATTTCCTGCACAGCATGTGCTGTAAAGTCCATGCTGTGCAGGACCTTGTGTGCATGCACACCGGGGGGGCACATGTTGTGCCCCCGTGTGCATCCTCATTGCGTGAGGCACCAGCGGGCCCTGTAGGGTCCCCTTTGTTTATCCACCACAGTTTTCATTGAGGAGGAACTGCCATGAAAACCGTGGCACAGACGAAACTTGCAATATTTTGGGCGGGACAGCGGAGATCCTACCAAGCATATTACTGCCTCTACATCACTGCACCACTGCCACCACTGTGGCCTGCAAGTCTGCCCGTCCGTGGACCACCGCACTCATAATCAAGACCGTAGTGATTTAGTGTAGAGAATTGAAAAAGCACAGAGGGATAGGAACGTGCACTGTGGAGTACAGGAATCAATCACTCTTCCAAAAAACATCAGAGAGATAAGCGATGAGCTTGCTAGTTATCTGGAAGGAATTTTACGTAAGAAATGGGTGGCCAGTAAGCTAGCCCACCATGAGATTGCAGAAGGATGTGGGAGGTTAATAGCCTGAAAAATAAAGGTAGACAAAGTAAGGACTTTTGTTAGATCTGGCACCATTGGCGTGGGTCTCCCTTCCATGTTTACTGTTGCCTCATGTATTTTTGCTGGTGTTAGATGCTTTGGGCACTGTGCCACTGCTATCCAGTGCCACAGTGCATGTGCTCCCTATTGTAACTTGATGTATTAATCAGTGGTTCCATGTTTGGTTATTTGGTTTACTTGTCAGACCCTCGTCTAGTGCACTGAGTGTGCCCATGGCATGTAAATCCAAATGCTGCTGGTGGGCCTGCAGCACTGGTTGTGCCACTCACAGAAGCAGCCTGGTAAAATGTGTCTAAGGTCTGCCATTGCAGAGCCTGCGCGCAGTCTGGTACTGCCATGCTGACTGGGCAAGTGCGCCCACTTGCCAGTCCCTAAACCTTCCCTTTTCTGCATATCAGTCACCCCTATGGTAGGCCAAAGGGCAGGGTGCATTGTAAGTATAAGGTAGGACAAGCCCTGATGTGTGTGGCATGTCCTAATAGTAAATTACAGCCATTTTCGTTTTTCACTATTGCAAGGCTACCTGTTCTCCATAGGCCAGAATGGGCTGTTAGAGTTATTACATTTTATAATCCTAACTGTTTCAGAGAACATGGTAGAAATGTGAGTTTAGTATGCCTGAACTAGATGGGAGGGAGGAGTTGCACCTGAACCTTGAATAGAGCTGTGCCTGCCTTCCACAATGCTGGCTCCACCCCCTGGGGAGGGGCTGATGTCTCTGCCCTGCACACTGAGAGAAGAGAAGGAGTCCTGTAAACAAAGTGCTCCAGGACTGTATTTGCCTTCCACCATGTTGGTTCCACCTCCTGTGGGGCGTCTGATGTGCATGCCCTGCACTGTGAAAGGAAAGGATAAGTCTGGTAAACAGAGTGCTTCAGAACTGGTTTGGACTGGGCAAAAGCCCCTATCCCCTTAGTGAACAAAGGATTTTGGGGTATAAATATTGGGACCCTGGTCCTATGAAATTAAACCACTTTGGACTACAGGAAGAAACCTTTATTGAGGAGAGGAACCTGAAGACACTGAGGAGAGACTATTTCCAAGCTGAAGTTCTGCTTGGGGGATTGGCCTGCAGTGGTTGCCTTACTGCCAAAGGAAGGAGAAAGGAACTTTGTGTACTTTGCTTCCAACTTGTGAAGGATCTCCAAGGGCTTGGAAAAGAGCTTGCCTCCTGCTGAAGTCTCAGGAACAACAGACTTCACCCCCCAGCTCCCTAGATTTCTTTGGAAGGGCCTGCTGCTGCTTTTGGCCTTCTGAGGGACTGCGTGTCGCAAGGAGCTGGAAGCGCGACTCAATGAGAAGAAGGGTGTTGCCGTCGCTGTGCCTGCCGTCGCAACTCCGAAGGACGGTGTCGCCGCTGGAACTGTCGCACTGCACCGCATCGGAGAGAAGCGTGCTGCAACGAAGAGGAAGTGTGTCGCTGCTGCTGCCGTCGCAACTCCGAAGGAGGGTGTCGCCGCTGTAGTTGTCGAACTGCACCGCATCAGGAGAAGAGTCTTGCAACGAGGTCGGAGCATGGCCCAGTCGCTATGCCTGCCGTCACAACTCCCAAGGAGGGTGTTACCACTGGAACTGTAGCACTGCACCGCATCGACCAAGAGCACCTCGCATCCCCGAGAAGCGCACCACCGTCGGAGCCGCATCTTGGATGTCGCCGCTGTAGTTGTCGCATCGAGTGGAAGCTTCACGCATCGTGGAAGAAGAGTGTCGCTGCTTGAGCTGCTGCCATCACATCGTAAGGGTGTCGCCGCTGCATTCCACTCATTGAACCGAGAACTTCTCGCATCCCCGAGAAGCGTGCCGCATCTGGAAGATCTTCACGTCTTTATTTCTTTGTACCTGAACTTTGCCGCATTTCCCATCACTGGGACATTGCTTATCGTGGAAGCGCAACGCAACCTAAGGTACATTGACGCAGAGTGTCGCATCTAAGAACTGAACTGAACTAAGCTTAAATCTATCATCCTAAAGTAACCACAGTGTGTATTTTTGTTGTTTATGGTCTCTGGTAACTCTATATAAAGTCTACACATTTTTTATATAAAACCTGTGTGGTGTCCATTTGTAGTGTTGTCACTGGGTTACTGAATGTGGTCACAACTGCTTAACTAACTACGCCTCTGAAGTAAAGCCCTTCCGCTCGTGCCAAGGGACCAAGGGGGTGAGCAGGGGTTATTTTAGGAGTGTAATCCCCTTATCCTGACCAGAGGAGAGGGTCCCTATTTGTCACAAGTACCTACCTGTGCCAACTAGAGACCCCCAAATCTAACATTGGTGGTCAGCGGTGAGGATTCTGGATTTGCATTTGTGACTCATGTACAGTGACTGGTGAACACTACTTAGTGAGTGCAGACCATAACGATACCACATACTTTTTGGTAGATTCCTTTTTGGATTTTTGGTTCTATTTTTGAAAAATGCCTGATTCAGTTGTAGTAGAGAGAGCAGAATCCATAGCCTCTATTGATCTTGAATGGGAAAAATTGGAAAGCTACAAAGTAAAGCATCTGAAGTACTTCTGCAAGAAATTCAAGGTTGCCACTGTTGGGTGCACCAAGAAAGAAGAATTCTACAAGGTAAGAAAACCCCCTAAAATTGAGGAGGGGTATGACCAGGCAGTTGTGCAACAGGAAGGGCCATTGGGCCCAGGAGGAAGGAAGGCACATTCCCCCGCAGGTAGTATTGGTTCTAACAAGAGTCTGTCCCCAGAGGAGTTGGAGAACAGAGAGAGATCAAGAAGGCATTAGATGGAGATGACCAAGTTCAAGGTGAATAGGCAACTGGAATTAGAAAATAGAAAATTAGATATTGAGGAAAAGAAAATGCAGTTTGAGCATGAAAACGTTTTGAGGGAGTTGGAGTTTAAAACCAAAAGCTTAGAAGTTACTCCCTCTGGTGGCAGCATACCGTCAGTACATACAGAAAGTAGAGTGTATATTCCCAAGGATGTAGTGAAGGAGTTTTACAAAAATGAGGATATTGGTCAGTGGTTCAGAGCCTATGAGGTAGCCATGTCTTCCCACCGGGTCCCTGAGAAAGATTGGGGAGAGGGGTTGTGGGAAAGGTTTCTTAGTGAAGGGCGGGACACATTGTTAGACTTGCCTTCTGAAGTCCATAATTCATACAGCCACATGAAAGATGCATTGATGTCTAGTTATGGTTTGACATCTGAGCTCTATAGGCAGAGGTTCAGGAAATGCAAAAGGTTAGAAAACAGTACTTGGGTTCAATATGTCACTTTCTTTTGCAGAGCATTGGATGGTTGGGTAAAGGGCAGCAAGGTTAATGATTTTCAAGGTCTCTTTGATTTGATTGTATGGGAGCACTTGTCTGATAATTGTTTTCCAGAGCTGCACCAACATTTGATAGATAGCAAGCTGACTATCCCTAGGAAGCTTGCTAAGGAGGCAGACCGCTGGGTGAGCACCCGGGTCCCAAAGGTTCATGTGGGAGACTCAGCCAAAGGTGGGCAGGGTCCCCAGGAGAAGAATGGGGGGGGCAAGGGTAAACAGAAGGAGTTCAGCAAAGGGCCCCAAAGTAGTCCCCAAGGGAACCCCGTGAAAGGTTCCCAGCATCCCCCTGAGAGAATGCAAGGGGCCCGACAGGTAGTCCTGTTCCCCAGGGGCCCGGAAATGTTACAAGTGTGGTGACCTGGGTCATAAGGCGAATGATACCAGGTGCCGCCTGTTTGGTAAACAAGCACCCACTGGTGCTCCGCCCTGGCAGATGGCTAATGTAGGGGGTCCGTAGGTCGCACGCTACTCCACCATTCCAGCGTGTATACCCCAAGAGCATCATGGTTAATGCAGTTTTGTTGAAAGCGGGTGCGCTTTTCAAAAGAATCGAAGTGTTATTGCAAGGTTGCAGGCCAACTCTGGACACCGGTGTTTCAGGATTATTGTCCTTCATCAGCAGAGTGTAGGGCGGTTTTCAGGGGTTGCCGTGCAGGCTGCCAAAGTGTTCTCAGGTATGGTACCTCTCCAGGCGCGTAGGGCGTTACCTCAGCTCGTCAGCTGAAAGGCTCAAGGGAGCCGTGTTAAATAAGGGGTCCGTAGGTCGCACGCTACTCCACCATTTCAGCGTGTATACCCCAAGAGCATCATGGTTAATGCAGTTTTGTTGAAAGCGGGTGCGCTTTTCAAAAGAATCGAAGTGTTATTGCAAGGTTGCAGGCCAACTCTGGACACCGGTGTTTCAGGATTATTGTCCTTCATCAGCAGAGTGTAGGGCGGTTTTCAGGGGTTGCTGTGCAGGCTGCCAAAGTGTTCTCAGGTATGGTACCTCTCCAGGCGCGTAGGGCGTTACCTCAGCTCGTCAGCTGAAAGGCTCAAGGGAGCCGTGTTAAATAAGGGGTCCGTAGGTCGCACGCTACTCCACCATTCCAGCGTGTATACCCCAAGAGCATCATGGTTAATGCAGTTTTGTTGAAAGCGGGTGCGCTTTTCAAAAGAATTGAAGTGTTATTGCAAGGTTGCAGGCCAACTCTGGACACCGGTGTTTCAGGATTATTGTCCTTCATCAGCAGAGTGTAGGGCGGTTTTCAGGGGTTGCTGTGCAGGCTGCCAAAGTGTTCTCAGGTATGGTACCTCTCCAGGCACGTAGGGCGTTACCTCAGCTCGTCAGCTGAAAGGCTCAAGGGAGCCGTGTTAAATAAGGGGTCCGTAGGTCGCACGCTACTCCACCCTTCCAGCGTGTATACCCCAAGGGCATCATGGTTAATGCAGTTTTGTTGAAAGCGGGTGCGCTTTTCAAAAGAATCGAAGTGTTATTGCAAGGTTGCAGGCCAACTCTGGACACCGGTGTTTCAGGATTATTGTCCTTCATCAGCAGAGTGTAGGGCGGTTTTCAGGGGTTGCTGTGCAGGCTGCCAAAGTGTTCTCAGGTATGGTACCTCTCCAGGCGCGTAGGGCGTTACCTCAGCTCCTCAGCTGAAAGGCTCAAGGGAGCCGTGTTAAATAAGGGGTCCGTAGGGCGCACGCTACTCCACCCGCTGGAATGGTGGAGTAGCGTGCGACCTATGGACCTTTTACTTTATTATGGCTCCCTCGAGCCTTTGAGCTGACGAGCTCAGGTAACGCCCTACGCGCCCGGAGAGGTACCAGACCTGAGAACACTTTGGCAGCCTGCACAGCAACCCCTGAATATCCTACACTCTGCTGATGAAGGACAATAATCCTGAAACACCGGTGTCCAGAGATGGCCTGCAACTTTGCATTTACACTTCGGAACTTTTGAAAAGCACACCCGCTTTGAGAATACTGCATTTACCATGATGCTCTTGGGGTATACCCGCTGGAATGGTGGAGTAGCGTGCGACTTATGGACCTTTTACTTTATTACGGCTCCCTCGAGCCTTTGAGCTGACGAGCTCAGGTAACGCCCTACGCGCCCGGAGAGGTACCAGACCTGAGAACACTTTGGCAGCCTGCACAGCAACCCCTGAATATCCTACACTCTGCTGATGAAGGACAATAATCCTGAAACACCGGTGTCCAGAGTTGGCCTGCAACTTTGCATTTACACTTCGGAACTTTTGAAAAGCACACCCGCTTTGAGAATACTGCATTTACCATGATGCTC
This sequence comes from Lissotriton helveticus, assembly GCF_964261635.1. Taxonomy (NCBI): domain Eukaryota; kingdom Metazoa; phylum Chordata; class Amphibia; order Caudata; family Salamandridae; genus Lissotriton; species Lissotriton helveticus. The sequence continues at coordinate 620,986,445 of NC_136070.1, read as the reverse complement.
TTGGGGTATACCCGCTGGAATGGTGGAGTAGCGTGCGACCTATGGACCTTTTACTTTATTACGGCTCCCTCGAGCCTTTGAGCTGACGAGCTCAGGTAACGCCCTACGCGCCCGGAGAGGTACCAGACCTGAGAACACTTTGGCAGCCTGCACAGCAACCCCTGAATATCCTACACTCTGCTGATGAAGGACAATAATCCTGAAACACCGGTGTCCAGAGTTGGCCTGCAACTTTGCATTTACACTTCGGAACTTTTGAAAAGCACACCCGCTTTGAGAATACTGCATTTACCATGATGCTCTTGGGGTATACCCGCTGGAATGGTGGAGTAGCGTGCAACCTATGGACCTTTTACTTTATTACGGCTCCCTCGAGCCTTTGAGCTGACGAGCTCAGGTAACGCCCTACGCGCCCGGAGAGGTACCAGACCTGAGAACACTTTGGCAGCCTGCACAGCAACCCCTGAATATCCTACACTCTGCTGATGAAGGACAAAAATCCTGAAACACCGGTGTCCAGAGTTGGCCTGCAACTTTGCATTTACACTTCGGAACTTTTGAAAAGCACACCCGCTTTGAGAATACTGCATTTACCATGATGCTCTTGGGGTATACCCGCTGGAATGGTGGAGTAGCGTGCGACCTATGGACCTTTTAGATGGCTAATGTAGCCTTGGGGGAGGAGATTGATGTCCAAGGTGGGTGGGGTCCTGCATAGATGACCTTAGTCTCTTTAGGAGATTGTGAGATGGTCTCAGAAGCTCAGCTGCCCAGGAACATTAAGAAATATGGGCAGTGAGTGATCATCAATGGCCAAAAGGTGGAGGCTCTTAGAGATACAGTAGCCAGTGTGACAGCTGTCAAGTGTCACCTGGTGTCTCAAGAGCAGATTGTCCCATCATGCATTTTGCCAAGTTGTTAACGCCAACAACACAGAGAGTCATTGTCCAATGGCTCAGGTTCCCTTTGAGTGGGGGGGTCACTGGTACTCTTCAGGTAGCAGTGAGGCCTGCCATGCCTGTTGACTGTTTGTTGGGAAATTATTTGGAGAGCTCCCCTTGGGAAAAGGTGGAGAAAATAACTCACTTGAAGATGGTTGGACTGCCTGACTGGGTGCGCGTGACCACCCGGTCAATGTTAGCCAGTAGGGGTTCTCAAGAGGACCTGGAGCCTGAGAGGGAGGCCCATGAACCTGCCAAAGAGAGAAATGGCGGGGAACGCGGGAAACCGGCCCCTGAAGTTCCCACGGCCCAGGAGGAGATAGACCCTGAGGGGGATGCCCTTGAGCCTACCGTGGAGAAAGTAGCTGAACTGGGGCCCCTGCCTGAGCTGACCCATTGGCAGCAAGAAGGAGGCCCCTCCAGGGAAGACTTCTGCAAGAAGCAGAGAGAGTGCCCTTCTCCAGGCCCGGACTGGCCGTTGCGGGCACCGGGCAATCCCCCGGTCGGCCGCAAGGGTGGGGGCCGTTTTTGGGCCCTGGGGGCCGTTTTTGTTACAGAGCCGTTTTTGCAGCATAGCTGCAAAATCGGCCCTGTAACAAAATCGGCCGAAAAGCGGCCTTGGCAAAGCGCTCGGCCCCCCGAGGGGGGGCCGGCCGAGCACTTTGCCAGGGCCGGTTTTGGTTCCCAGTCCGGCCCTGCCCTTCTCTTGTGAGCTTGCAGCAACAGGCTGCAAGCCAGGCCGCATGTGATCAGTCAGGGTCACACTTGATTTACTGGGAGAATGGTATCCTGTATAGTGAGCATAAGGTTGCTGAACCTGGGTTAGCCCATGTGCTGTTGGTACCCCAGAAGTTCAGAGCCTTCCTACTGAGACTGGCTCATGATGTGCCGTTAGCAGGACATTTGGGGCAGGACAAGACCTTTGAAAGGCTTGTCACCCACTTTCATTGGCCTTAAATGTGCAAGAGTTCTGATGCTCATTGCAGGACTTGTCAGACTTGCCAGGCATGTGGAAAGAGTGGGAGGAAGCAGAAGGCTCCTCTCCAGCCATTCCCTGTGGTCAGTACCCCCTTTGAGCGGGTGGGGATTGACATTGTGGGGCCACTGGACCCCAAGACAGCCATGGGCAACAGGTTCATCCTGGTCTTGGTGGACCATGCCACCCGGTACCTGGAAGCCATACCTCTGAGGACAGTGACGGCCCCCGTGGTGGGACGAACACTGATGGGAATTTTCTCCCGTGTGGTATTCCCTCGCAAGGTAGTGTCTGACCGGGGGACCAACTTAATTTCCAAGTATATGAAGTCCCTGTGGCAAGAGTGTGGTGTGACTTATAAGTTTAACACTCCTTTCCACCCCCAAGGAAATGGGCTGGTTGAAAGGTTCAACCGGACCCTGAAGGGCATGCTAATGGGTCTTGAGGAACCCATGAGGCATAAGTGGGACGTCCTCTTACCGCCTACTGTTTGCATACCGTGAGGTGCCACAGAAATCTCTAGGGTTCAGTCCCTTTGAGCTTCTCTATGGGCACCTAATCAGAGGACCTCTGAGTCTGGTCTGGTTAAAGAAGGCTGGGAGCAATCTCCCAGGAAACCTCCCCAGGATGTATATGGCTACACGCTGGCCTTCAGGCACCAGTCTAGGCGTTTCAGGCAACTCGCTGATGCGACTCTGGAAGCCAGCCAGGAGGAGATGAAGAACTGGTATGACCAGAATGCCACTCTGGTAGAGCTTCAACCTGGCCAGAATGTGTGGGTCATGTCCCCCATGGAGTCCTGTGCGCCCCAGGATAAGTGGACCAGATTATTAGAGGTTGTGGAGCGCAAGAGTCCAGTTACCTACTTGGTGGACTTGCGGTATCCTACGAACCCCTTGAGGGCTGTACATGTCAACCGCCTTAAGCCCCACTTGGAGAGGTCTGAAGTGGGCATGCTCTTGGCAACAGATGCTGGGATGGAGGAGGAGACTGAGCCTCTTCCTGACCTCCTGTCAGCCTCAGAGCAAGATGGGTCAGTGCAGTGGCGTGACTAGGGTTGGTGTCACCCAGTGCGGGTAACTCATGGTGTCACCCCCTGACAACTTACATCATGAATCCATGATGCCCCCCAGATACCCTTACACAGCTTTACACAGGGACTAAAATGCGCATGGCACCCGCGTGTCATGTGCAGCTACACACATGTCCTGGACAGTACAGGACACACACACTACGCATGGCACCAGTCTACCCATGCCCAGTTAGACACAGGTTTACTGGCAGCACAAGAACCCTACATGCCTGTTCAGGGCTACACTGTTTCCGGGCATAGCGTGTTACGTCTGCACGGACTCAGAAAGATGCGCACAGTAACTTATGGAAACATGTCACCCAAGTGCAACTCATAGTCAGTGGGCAGTACGTTACACTTGCACACAATAGCGCAACTACAGACTAAAGCAGTTTACTGGGTATATCGCACGTTCAGACACAAGGAGCACAGGTTGTAATCGCCAAAGGGCATACTTTCAAACACAGCGAAGGGAAGAATGGGAGTGCCACTTACCAGCTGTAGAGGAAGACAAGCGTGCACCTGGCGCTGCAAAACCCTGGTTCACTTCCCCAGGTCGGTTAGCCAGAGTTCAGCCTGCAGGGACTTCTTTTTCCTTTGGTTTTCCTGAAATGATTCCTCTTGCCCGTATCGCATGAATCTCAGGGGTGGAATCTATCCTCCCCTTTCTTGGTGTTGGGTCGGGTAAGATTTTTGAGGCCTTGGAGTGTTTAGTACGCCACTTTTCTCTTGTAACACATTGTTTGCTACCTCTCACATTTTGTTTGCTTTAGATACTTCCACAAGTGCCACCATTGCCTATGTAACGTTTGTTCTTGTGCTTGAGTGTCTGCCATATTGTACAGTATTATACCTCTAATTGTACTTTGTTTTCTCTTGTAACCTGCACACATCACTTTTTCTCCTGTATTGCACCGTTTGCTACCTCATGTATTTTGTTTGCTCACAATTGCCACTTTTGCCACATGTAACTTAACGTTTGCTTTTGTAATTTGTTCACTTGTTATTTTCTCCTCATGTATCATTACAGTTTCTATTGTGAAGCGCTCTGACGCCTTCGGCTAAAGTCTGCGCTATATAAAAACGCATAAATAAACTGTTGGGGCTCGAGGACCGGCTACTGCAGGAAGGGCTGGGGGAGGGGCCCTCTGAATGTCTCCCCCTGGAGCGTTAGGAGAGGCAGGAGAAAGCCATCCATCACTGTGGAGACAGGCATGGGCAGACTCCAGCACTAGTGGGGAGCAGCATTCAGACTCCTGCACTAGCCCCGACGGTGCTTCTAGGGCCTGTGTTACATCCCTAAATATTCTCTATCGCTTCAACCAAGATTCAATCCTGTGGCCCTCCGGTTACAGACTCGGACTTCTAATAGAGGTTTCAAAAATAAATTATGGAATATTTGGGGGTTTATTTACAAGCCCGTTGCGCCGCCAGTGCCTCACTTGGGATAGAGTGACGTACCGGCGGCGCAAGCGACTTGTAAAGAAGCCCCCTTTTTTTACCCACGCCTTTGACCATGATCCACGCTTACTCGCCCCATCCCATTGTGCAAGACCCTCAGGAAGGCCCTGCAGACAAGCTCATACCAAAAGTGGTTCACATTGTTAATTTTATCTGATGGATTAGGAGGGTGAGTCCAACAGTCCAGGGACAGTATCATAAGAGGCTCAATCTTTTACACTCTTTCTTTCCATCCATTTTCTCTCTTTTCTCAGTCTCTTCAGGCCCCCCACTGTGCTTACTTCCATACCTCTCGTGTAGCTGGAGACAGGCAGCGGACCTCAACCTTCAGAATCAGCCTCCTTCAGCTCCCTGTTGAAATGTCTAACCAGATAAAATGCCAGTCAGGCCCTAGGATACTGGCTTGGAGTGCAGATGTTCACCTGCTTTTAAGATGTCACAGTGTAATTGCGCGTACACTAAACTCATACAGTCTCACTTTTAGTGCATGACCTATAGACAGCACTATTTGGAAATGGAGCGATGGTTGCCTTTCCCTATTTTCCAGATTTGCTATCTGTAACAAATATAATGAATGGGAGATTTTTCAAGTTAAGTGTCTGTGCTCGATACAGTGTAGACTGTAGAGTCTGAAAAACAGGCTTACAGTTCTGCTCAGGCACACCATTCCTCTGCTTCCGCATTCCGTTTCCCTGAACAATATTCTGCTGTGTGCTCCGACTGCCAAGGGCAGGAAACAGGAGCCCTTGTTGCCTGGCACGATGAGGCTTCTGGAGAGCATTAGCAGCCCGCGCTGTTTACACTTGTAAAGAAGCAGATGGATTTTTAAAACGTCAGGTCCGGGAGCCACGTTACGACGTGAGTGACGTTTCAAACGTCATTGACGTCCGGATGCCGAAGTCGTAGCCTAATTGGGACAATAATCTTGGCCGGCGGCCGGGTAAGAATCGACAGACAGAAATATTATTTTGCATTTTGGTGTCACGGAGTCCGTGACACCAAAATGCAAAACAATATTACTGTCTGTCGAACCTGCCGGCCAAGATTATTGTTGACACGGACCATGGTGACACCCCTTTTGATGGTGTCACCCGGTGCGGTCCGCACCCCCCGCACCCTCCTAGTGACGCCACTGGGTCAGTGGATGGTGTTAACCTCTCTTCCACCCTGACCCATGAGCAACAGAATGACTGCGGCCAGTTGCTGGGGCAGTTTTCTGATATGTTCTCCCTGGTTCCTGGTGTCACAGATTGGTGCGTCCTTGATGTGGACACAGGAGACAGCTTACCTGTGAAGCACAAGTCTTATAGGGTAACTGGTGAGGGCTTGCATGAAGGAGGAGGTCTCAAAGATGCCTGTGCTAGGGGTGATTGAGCCCTCCAGCAGTTCTTGGGCCAGCCCAGTTGTCTTGGTCCCGAAGGCTGCGGCGCCGGGTGCCACACTCGAACTCCGGTTCTGTGTGGAGTACAGAGGGCTCAATTCAGTCACGAAGACTGATGCGCACTCCATCCCCAGAGCTGATGATCTCATTGATCGGCTAGGGGCTGCATGGTACCTCAGCACGTCTGACTTACCGTCTGGGTACTAGTAGATCGCCTTGACTGATGGGGCAAAGGAGAGGTCAGCATTCTCCACAACCGATGGGCATTTCCAGTTCCATGTTATGCCCTTTCGGATGAAGAATGCCCCTGCAACCTTTCAGAGGTTGGTCAACCAGGTGTTGGTTGGACTGGATGATTTCAGTGCCGCCTGACATCGCAGTGTTCAGTGCCAGTTGGGAGGAACATCTGCGCCGCCTCTGGGAAGTGTTGATGGCGCTGCGAACAGCAGGCCTCACGATCGAGGCGGGTAAGTGCCAGATCGTGCAGGGTTCTGCGGTGTACTTGGGACACCAACAGGCACATGCATCAATATTGCTTTTTGCAATTCTTTAATTGTGAAAAATAAGGAATCGCAATGCATCAAGAAATCGCTAAATAAATTGCAAATTCTTAATATTCCTTAATTGCGACTCGCAAATTGTGAGTCGCAATTAAGGAATACCTCCCCATTCCTTCTTATGGGCCTAGAGTCCCATAGGAATGAATGGGAAGACATTCTCAATTTGCGATTAGCAATTAGCGAATCGCAAATTGAGAATGCGATTTTAAGGGTACAGGGGTGTCCAAAGGACACCCTGTTGCACCCTTGAAATCAATCTGTGCACATATGTTGTGCACACACATGCCCTAAGGGCATGTGTTTGCACAACATGAAACTTTGAAAAATGCACAAACGTGCATTTTTCAAAGTTTTCGCAAATTACCATGAGGTTCAACCTCATGGTAATTTGCTCCCCCTAATTGCGAAATCGTTTCATGCATTGCATTTAAGGAATCGCAAAATGCGATTCCTTAAATGCAATTGCAATTTGAGAACTCGCAAATATTTGCGATTTCTCAAATTGCAAGGGCCTTCACCCTTCATGCATTCCAAAAGCAGATTTTGCGATCGCAAACGGACGATTTTTGCGATTCGCACCGTTTGCGATCGCAAAATCCTTTGATGCATGTGCCTGCAAGTTCGTAGCGGCCAGGTGGCACCCCTACAACCCAAGATTGAAACCATCCTGGCTTGGGAGCCACCCAAAACTCAGACAGAGGTGAGAGCCTTCTTAGGTCTCACAGGGTTTTACAAGAGGTTTACAGGAGGTTACGGAAACCTTGTTGCACCCTTGACAGAGCTGACTTCCAGGAAGCAGCCCAAGAAGGTGATCTGAACTGACACCGGTGAGAAAGCTTTTGAGGCCCTGAAAGCTGCCATGTGCATGGCGCCCATGCTCAGGGCACCCAACTTTTCAAGTGAGTTCATCGTCCAGACAGACGCTTCAGAGCATGATGTGGGGACTGTCCTGTCACAGATGAATGAGGAGGGCCTATATCAACCTGTAGCCTTTATCAGTAGAAGGTTACTTCCACGGGAACAGAGGTATAGTGCTATTGAACGTGAGGCATTTGCTGTGGTCTGGGCTCCAAAGAAGTTGAGACCATACCTGTTTGGGACTCACTTCCGGGTTCAGACAGAACACAGGATCCTCAGATGGTTGATGCAGATGAGGGGGGAGAATCCAAAGCTGTTGAGATGGTCCATCTCCCTACAGGGTATAGACTTTACGGTGGAACACCGCCCTGGTACAGAACAAGCCAAAGCTGATGGTATGTCCAGATTTTTCCGCCTTAGTGAAGAAAACTCCCAGGAGTTAGAGTAGTTCTCCCCACTTTTCAGCTGGAGGGGACATGTGTTAGACCTGGCACCATTGGCGTAGATCTCCCTTCCATTTTTACTGTTGCCTCATGAATTTTTTCTGGTGTTAGATGCTTTGGGCATTGTGCCACTGCTATCCAGTGCCACAGTGCAAGTGCTCCCTATTGTAACATGATGTATTAATCAGTGGTGCCATGTTTGGCTATTTGGTTTACTTGTCAGACCCTAGTCTAGTGCACTGAGTGTGCCCAGGGCGTGTAAATCCAAATGCTGCTGGTGGGCCTGCAGCACTGGTTGTGCCACCCACAGAAGCAACCTTGTCAAATGTGTCTAAGGTCTGCCATTGCAGAGCCTGCATGCAGTCTGGTACTGTTATGCTGACTGGGCAAGTGCACCCACTTGCCAGTCCCTAAACCTTCCCTTTTCTGCTTATCAGTCAGGCCCAAGGGCAGGGTGCATTGTAAGTATAAGGTAGGACAATCCCTGATGTGTGTGGCATGTCCTAATTGTGAATTACAGCCATTTTCGTTTTTCACTATTGCAAGGCTACCTGTTCTCCATAGGCCATAATGGGCAGTTAGAGTTATTACATTTTATAATCCTAACTGTCTCAGAGAACATGGTAGAAATTCGAGTTTAGTATGCCTGAACTCAGAATAATAAAATACATCTTATAGTGAAGTTGTTTTTAATATTCTGTGTTTGCAAATACCACTTTTAGAAAGTAGGTATTTGCTTGTCTAACCATTCAAACCTGCCTCTTCTAGGTTGTGAATTCATATGTCTGGTTTTGTGAGTGACTGGGCTGGGGAATTCCAGGAGACAGGCTAAGTCACCCGGTGGTGAATAGAGAGATCTGCATGCCCTGCACTGTGAAAGGAAAGGAGAAGTCTGGTAAACAGAGTGCTTCAGAACTGGTTTGGACTGGGCAAAGGCCCCTCTCCCCTCTCTCCTCAGTGAACAAAGGATTTTGGGGTATAAATATTGGGACCCTGGTCCCATGAAATTAGATCACTTTGGACTACAAGAAGAAACCTTTACTGAGGAGAGGAACCTGAAGAAACTGAGGAGAGACTATTTCCAAGCTGAAGCGCTGTTTGGGGGATTGGCCTGCAGTGGTTGCCTTACTGCCAAAGGAAGGAGAAAGGAACTTTGTGTACTTTGCTTTCAACTTGTGAAGGATCTCCAAGGGCTTGGAAAAGAGCTTGCCTCCTGCTGAAGTCACAGGGACAACAGACTTCACCCCCCAGCTCCCCAGAGTTCTTTGGAAGTACCTGCTGCTACTTTGCACCTTCTGAGGGACTGCGTTTCTCAAGGAGCTGGAAGTGCGACTCAACGAGAAGAAGCGTGTCGCAGTCATTGTGCCTGCCATCGCAACTCCAAAGGAGGGTGTCGCCTCTGTAACTGTCGCACTGCACCGCATCGGAGAGAAGCGTGCTGCAACGAAGATGAAGCGTGTCGCCGTCGCTGCTTCTGAGGTCGCAACTCTGAAGGAGGGTGTCGCCGCTGTAGTTGTTGCACTGCACCGCATCAGGAGAAGAGTCTTGCAACAAGGTCGGAGCGTGTCACCGTGCCTGCCGTCGCAACTCCGAAGGAGGGTGTCGCCGCTGGAACTATTGCACTGCACCGCATGGGAAATAACCTTTACAACGCAACTTTTACAACGCACTACCATTACAACGAAACCTTTACAACGCAACATCCATTACATAGCATGCTATTACAATGCAACCATTACAACGCATGACACTACAACGCATACCATTACCATCCAACCCTTACCCTACTATTGCACCCCCTGGAGTTAGATTAGTAATTTTTATCCCAACACTAACCAAACACTTACCCTACTGTTGCCCCCCCTGGAGTTAGAATAGTAATTTTTAACCCTACACTATCCAATATTTGCCATACATGCAATATAATGTTATGCGTTGTAATGGTATGCGTTGTAAAGGTAGTGTGCGTTGTAATGGAATGCGTTGCAAAGGTAGTTTTTAAAAATTCGTTGTAATGGTATGCGTTGTAATGAAATGAGTTGTAATGGATGTTGCGTTGTAAAAAATGCGTTGTAAAGGTGTGCGTTGTAAAAGTATGCGTTGTAACGTCATACAACCACACCGCATCGACCAAGAGCACCTCGCATCCCCGAGAAGCACACCGCCAACGAAGCTGCTGCGGTCCCATCTTGGATGTCGCCACTGTAGTTGTCGCATCGAGCGGAAGCTTCACGCATCGTGGGAGAAGAGTGTCGCCGCTGGACTTGCTGTCGTCGCATCGTAAGGGTGTCGCCGCTGCAGTCCACGCATTGAACCGAGAACTTCTCACATCCCTGAGAAGCGTGCCGCATCTGGAAGATCTTCACGTCTCTATTTCTTTGCACCTGAACTTTGCCGTGTAATCCCCTATCCAGACTAGAGGAGAGGGTCCCTATTTCTCACAAGTACCTACCTGTGCCAACTAGAGACCCCCAAATCTAACAACTATCATCAGCAGGATTGAAGATAGAGAGACAGGTAAATTGTGTACAGATGATAGAGATAGAGAACAGGCTTTTACTAGTTTATTTCGCAAGTTATTTACTGACAATTGAGAGGTAACAGAAGACCAAATAGAAAATTGGCTTGAGAAGTTTCCACTCCTGAAGCTTGGTTTCGATCTGAAATTGGTTCTAAATCAGGAGGTAAGTCAGGAGGATGTGAGAGGGGCAATGAAGGAGCTAAAAAAGGGGAAAGCGTCAGGTCCCAATACCCAATAGCTTACCAAATTAGTTGTTTATAGTATTGGCGGATGAGCTAATCCCTGTATTAGGTAGATAGCTGGAAGATATTTTCTCAAAAAGAAGTCCTTAACCGTGATCATGGGATGAGGCCACAATTAGTTTGATACTAAAACCTAACAAGAACCCTACATTTTGTGAATCTTACAGACCAATATCTTTGATGAACTGCGATTATAAGATTTATATGCATATTTCTGCAAAGAGATTGGATAGGGTAATTAGGGCTGTAGTTCATGAAGACCAAAAAGGCCCCATTAGGGGATAGCAGTCACATGAGCTCACACACAATATGGTGGGAGCAGTGGATATGGCAACAGAAAAGAAAATGGCATTAACAATTTTAACATTTGATGCCGCCAAGGCATTTGATAGTGTGAGTTAGCCTTTTCCACACCGGATGATTAAATATAATGACTTGGGTGAGGAATTTTCAAGAGCAATCCAGATAATCTACAAAGCCGATGACAAGATTGCAGTGAACAGGAGGGGAGGCTGACTGAACAGGTTATAATAAAAAGAGGGGCCCGGCAGGGGTGCTAATTGTCTCCCTTGTTCTTCAATCTGTATATTGAACCTCTAGCGATAAGGATGAGTGGGAACCCCGGTATTTTCTCATTCGAATGTAACGGATGGGAAAGGAAAGTTGCATTGTACACAAATAATTTGATTGTTTATACCTCGGACCTAGCATGTTCATATCTTATCTGAAAAACTTAGAAGAAGTCTCAGGTTATCTGGTGAACACACAAAAAACAGATAATGGCGTGGAATACTCCATGTTATAGCCCCATTGTAAAGAAATTCATTAGGTATCTTGGGGTTTTAGTAGTACAGGATCTCGATAGGATGCCAAAAATGAATTACAACAAAGTCATGACGGATACCAGAAGATGGTTATGGTGATGGATATGTCTCCCGTTTATCATCTTTGTGTGAACAAATATTATAAAGATGTCGATTCTACCAAAGTTCACTGTCATTTTTAATGCAATCCCACTGACATTCAGACCAGAGTGGTTCAGGAAATTGCTGAGGGAAGTAAATAGTTTTATTTGGGCCTCTGGGGGGGGTGTGAGAATCACTTGGCAAAAAATCAGCAGGAAAGTGACTGAAGGCGTTAAAGCAGTCCCAGAATTCTAATTTTACTGTTGAGCTTTCAATTGAAGAATTTCAGGACACTGCTAAGGGGAGAGGACCAATTGCGGGTAGGTTGTATGTTTCAAGCCATGCTGAATAATCTGACAATCTGAAGACTCGTCTACAGACCCGTCGGAACACGAGCCCAGTTCAGCGACTCCATCGCCGACCTCGCCAGCACCCACGCACTCGCCTCCATGGACTACATCATCCTCGGGGACTTGAACTTCCACCTCGAGAACAACAACGACGCTAACTCCGCCACCCTGATCGAAAACCTCGCCAACCTCGGCCTCAGACAGCTCATCACCGAACCCACCCACGCCACCGGCCACACGCTCAACCCCGTCTTCTCCACAAGCATCCACGTCACCTTCAACCCCACCACCGAACTCCACTGGACAGACCACCGCTGCATCCACTTCACCTTCAAGAAACCAACCACGCTCCACCGCACCCAACAGCTGCCCCACCGCTGCTGGAGCAAAATCACCAAAGACCAACTGACCTCCACCCTCGCCCAGAACCCACCCACCGACCCAGACGCTGCTGCCCATAACCTCAGACAGTGGATCGACGACTGCGCCAACACTCTCGCCCCACTCAAGAAACCCTCCATCAACCACCACAGCAAGAAAACCGCCTGGTTCACCGAAGAACTCCAGACCTCCAAATGGACATGCCAGAAGCTGGAGAAGAAGTGGCTCCACGACCGCACACCAGACAGCCACACAGCCCTCAAGGACGCCATCCGCAGACATCACCACCTCATCAGAACAGCCAAGAGATCCTCCTTCAAAACCCGCCTGGATAACAACCCACACGACAGCAAAGAGCTCTTCAACATAGTGAAGGAACTCTCCAACCCCAGCGCCAACACCAACGACATCCCGCCCTCGCAAGATCTGTGCGACTCACTGGCTGCCTTCTTCCATCGCAAGATCGCCAACATCCACGACAGTCTCAACACCCCGTCCGCCCTGACCACGATAGACCCCACCCCGAACGCCACCTGCACCAACCAGCTAACCTCCTGGGCCCACATCAACGACGACGAGACACGCAAGGTCATGAACTCCATCCACTCATGATCCCTGTCTGACCCCTGCCCGCACCATGTCTTCAACAAACCAGACGCAACCATCGCCCCCCAACTACGGAAGATCATCAACCTCTCCTTCGACACAGCAACATTCCCCTAAAGCGTGAAGCACGCCGAAATCAATGCCCTCCTCAAGAAGCCCAAGGCGGACCACAAGGACCTCAAGAACTTCCGGCCCATCTCCCTGCTCCCCTTCCCGGCGAAGGTCATCAAGAAAATCGCCAACATACAGCTGACCCCCCACTTCGAGGACAACAACATCTTAGACCCATCCCAGTCCGGATTCAGACGAAACCACAGCACCGAGACAGCCCTCACCGCCGCCACAGATGACATAAGGTGCCAACTTGACAACGGCGAAACTTCAGCCCTCATCCTCCTGGACCTGTCAGTCGCCTTCGACGCGGTCTGCCACCGCACACTAAGAACACGCCTCCAAGAAGCCTAAATCCAGAAGAAGGCCCTGGACTGGACAACGTCCTTCCTCTCCGGCAGAACCCAGAGAGTCCACCTCCCACCCTTCCGATCCAAAGCCACCGACATCATCTGCAGCGGATCCCAGGGCTCATCCCTCAGCCCGACCCTGTTCAACGTCTACATGGCCCCCCTCGCACAAGTGGCCCGCCAACACGACTTCAACATCATCTGCTACGCTGACGACACCCAGCTCATCCTCTCCCTCACACTGCCAAAACCAACCTCCACGAGGGAATGAAGGCCGTCTCCGAGTGATTGAGGAGCAGCCGCCTGAAACTGAACTCGGACAAGACGGAAGTCCTCATCCTCGGCCCCACCCCTTCTGCCTGGTGGCCGACCACACTGAGAACAGCACCGACACCCACGGACCACACACGCAACCTAGGATTCATCCTCGACTCCACCCTCTTCATGTCAAAGCAGGTCAACGCCGTCTCCTCCTCATGTTACAACACCCTCCGCATGCTTCGTAGGATCCCGACCGAAACCAGAAGAACGGTGACCCAAGCCCTCGTCAGCAGCAGGCTGGACTACGGCAACGCACTCTATGCAAGAATCCCGACCAAACACCTACTACGGCTGCAACGCATCAGTAGCAGTACTCCTCCCCTCAGCGCCTTGAGACCCTCACGGGTAAGTAGTGCGCTTTATAAATGCCCTGATTGATTGATTGATTAATTGATTGATTGATTGATATTTGTTATTTTTTCAAAAAGGCTATGTATGTTGGTTTAGAGTTTGTCATAGTTTTTGAGGACTTTGGTAGGTTACTTTGTATTTTATAATATGCGTTTGGCTATAATTTCTAAGTAATCTACTCCTTTATTATTTATGAATTAAATTGGGTTATTTCGTACATTCTTTTGGTTTTTTTGATAGGTTTAGGGGCAATTTGGCTAACAGATTGCTCCATTCGTAGTTCTTGGGTAGCTTTGTAATACTTCTATAAACTTGTAGAGTGTAGGTTGAGTTCTGCCTAATGTGAAATGGAAGGCGTTGTGCCATCCTTCCACTGCTTTGTTTGTTTTGGTTTCCTGCACCAATGTGCTGTCATAGACATTCCACCATGGTATTTGGAATTTTGGTTGGCGTCTGTGTCTGGAGTAATGCAATCTGCCACCCCAAGTGACTTCGAATTAGTCAATTAGGGGACTACATTTGTCTACATTTTGTTGGTAGAAAGGGCTTTCTATTAGTAAATTGTGGTGGTTTGCGACTTCCGTGACAGGGACATAGGCTAATGATATCATTTGTTAAATGAAGGCAAATTGGCTGTTTGTAGACTATACAGATGTTTGGAGGTGCCTACATATACTTTGAATACAATTATAGTAACAGCCTTGTATGGCTGTATGGGGGTACATTTTTAGAATGGTTTGACTCATTCCTTGCTCAAAGTCTATGATTATTTTTTGGTGCTGTAGTTTGTTCTATGTTGTATATGGTTTAAGAAGTCGTAGTAAGTGCTGCTTTGTTTATTTGGTAGTAGGGCATATATAAAAGAGATATTTGTATTTTGATATTCAGCATGCATAGTTTATATCTGAGTAAATGGTTTGGGACACATTTTGAAGGTTCCATTCATCATCCAGGTTTGAGATTTACTAAGTTTTATTACGTTGTCTGCTGTAGAGAATATTAGGATTAATTTCTCATTATTTAGGTTGTCATATAAAAGCAAAGGTTCCTCAGTATGTGTTATTGTTAAATGTTCAGGTATGTACTTGTCTTGGTATCTTTTAGGGGTATTTGGGGTATCACTGGTGGCTTTTTAAGTTCATGCAATTAAATGTTTTAAAGTGGGGATAGGGGATAGTTCCCCTGTTATATGGTTGGAGACTTTCGGTAGTATATCTTTAAGAATTGTGCTTGCCTCTCTTATATCCTGCAATATCTTCCTTACTTCTATTTCTGTCACATATGGCGGTGGTTACGCACTCTTACATACATTACAACAACATCTTTTGTACTTACCCTCCCATAGAATGCATTACAATAATATTTAGTACATTTCCAGTTTATATTTTCTGATGATGCACTTTCTTGGCTGTAGGTGTAGCCCATCGTGATTTAATAACTGCATTCCTTTCTGTGCAGTCATACACTTAACAGCCTCTGTCATTGTATCTGACAGTAACATGATAGTATAAATATACATATTATATTTTAATTTTTGCACGTTTGTTATTAAAATGTAAAAAATGTAAACTACTAAAACTGACTCGCAGCTCAACAGGAGACTTCAATCCTCAGGAAACCATGCGCCAGGAGGAGTGCCTACAGGGGGCAGGACTAGCTCTGCCTAGCGCTATAAAGCCCATTGCAGTCTCCCACTGCGCTGGAGGCAAAGACCGACCAGCAGCTCAACAGGGGACTTCAAGCCTCAGGAAACCATGCGAGGGCACGTGCGATTAATAACACTGAGGGTCTGGATAACCAATTAACCATACTAAGGAACGAAATTAAATCCCTAAAAGAGAGTATGGAAAGGATGGCTAAATCATTATCAGACAAGCTGGACACTCTTACTGTTTTAGTCAACGGGTCACAGAGAAGTCAGTGATACTGGGCACGTTGCACCTTATGCGACAAAGAGTGGACTTACAAACTAAATGGAGTACAATGTAATTACGTGAACTTTAATCCCCATGGTCACACTATTAAGGAAAGGTCGCCGGTCCATTCTTTCCCTAAGCTTGATCACCTTCTTCTGCAAGATCAGACCCATGCAAAATCTAGATTGGTGGATTGGAGCTGACTGAAGGAATATAAAATCGATATTATATAATGTTGGCTTAATGTATCCAATATATTAATGCTACCTTTAGGAAACCCCTTGTAAATACACTCAACCCATGCATATCTTAAGAATCGGCCAAGACTGAACAAACACCATTTTGGTTTCATTTCCCAGGGTCTAATTCGTTAGTTAGGAAAGCACGTGACATGCTACTGTGCGGAGAGCCTGAAAGGTCGGCCTGGGCTATGAACAGACCCTTGATTCTAACTTAGGAAACTCAAGGTCGCATCTGCCTTTCTTGTGGGATGAGCACATTCTTGTAGGCGCCATGCCTGTACTCCCGTGCACCAGAATGAAAGGGAGGCACCTTTACTGACCTACCCCCGGAATAACTAGAGCTAAGTTTCGAATCAATCAGTTGTGCCTTATATCGGTTTTCCTCCGGCTTCACGAGAAATTGTACTTTTCCATGTACGGGATTCATGAGGTATGCTGAAAGTATATATGCACTGTCTTGTATGTAATCCACCAGTCTCCTCTGCACACCTTTGAGAGCTGTGACGAGAGGGAGGCTCCCCTATATAGGGCGCATTTGCAAAATAAAACGCTTGAACCTTTTCCATTGCCGACTGACTTATTCTTGGTAAATAAGGTATATGGGCTATTGGTAAGTGTAGCTCTATGGTATATTTTTTTAGTACTACAAGACATCATGCAAAAAACAATGGGACTCATCAACCATATGTAGGACAATGCAACTTTGGGTATTCTAAGGGTTATAATATGAAGGAAAGGCAGCTGGCCCCTACCTTCCCTAGGTTCGATCATCCCACTGTGAGATCAGATGTACGTAAAACCTAGAATGGTGGATAGAAGCTCCAGACTTAGTGTTACAAATAATGGAAATGCAAAAAATAAGGTAACCCTTGTCAACAGTTAAGGTAAACCCTTCCAACTCTTCATGATTAACACCCCTAAACTCCAATGGCCCCACCAGGAGATATACAAGGGATTGGTAAACAAGGTGATTCATTGGATACGCTATAAAAAGTGTTATTGATCTATAATAAGGGAGGACATACTTAATGTTAAATGATTAACAGTTGAAAATCAACAGTGGGATTATATAGGAGTGCCTTTTAATGAAAAGGCCCTAGCAGAAGGCTTAATTGCACTTGATCCACAATTTAGACCATGCAACAACACCCACATAAGACTAAAACTAAAGCCCCCAGTCACTACATCAGACTTGCCAGTTGAAAGAACCAAAATCCATCCCGAAGCAGTAGGCAACCTAATTGAAAGGAAATCTGTAGCCTCATGAACACCTCAGACATTGATTGACTCTGAAATGGTAGTTTTGATTGCCACGTAAATCTAGGACATCCACACATAGTTTCAGGGATACTACCTATTTACATCTTCTAGTGTAAGCCCCATGATAGGGGCTAGGGGCACCGATATTCGTAAAAATAGAGAATGGAGAATTTTTTTTGGGGGGAGAGGATGTAGCCTTTTAGCTAGAGCGGTCGGCGACACAGCTTGGGAACCGGGTTTGAGTCTTTCCGAAGACGCTCAACATCCTGTGATTCTGGGCAAATCACTTAATCTCCCCCGCCTAAGAAAAATGAATGTGGTGTCCTTGTGTAACGAAACTGGCGCTTTGTAATGCGATCTGAGACTCAATATCTCGGGTCTAGTTTGCGCTTTATAAAACTCCGACCGCCCAAAGAAAGGGAAGGTCACCGGCCACCGCAGGGAGAAACCATCCGCTGTATCTTGAGGACCCAAAAAATGATAAAGACAGATAGTCTAAATAGGCTTTCATGGAATGTTGCGGATATCAAGTCCAAACTTCAAGACCCTGAGTGGAGAACATTTGTTGACTTGCATAATATTATACTTCTCCAGGAAACGTGGGCAATTAACTCAACATCTCAACCACATTTCTTGACCTTTAGCGAAAACGGAATCCCCTCCCCAACTGGGTGCCCTTCAAGAGGGTTGTCAATCTGGCTGCGTTTGGACTTGTTCCACGTAGCAAGACTAGTTCCAACCAACTGCAAAGATCTACTTGCTATTGAAATTTAAATTTCAACCCAAACAGGCCCAACATACATAGCCTTGGTGAGCATTTAGAGCATTTACAGCGGTCAGCGTTCTAGATGACTCACGCTGCTCGCCAGCTCCAGCCACACCTTCTTAAGACGAGGCCTGCCCGTAAGCGCAGCGGGCGCGCCGAAGGCACGCCTAAGGCAAGCCCGTCTGCGCCCATCCGCGCTGAGTCAGCGCTCAGGGCCAGTCACTCTGTCCGGATTGCCGGTGATTTGGACGCTGACAGTACCATCAACTTTACCAGTGAGGGGTTCAAACTTTTAAACCCCCCCCCCTGTCCTTCCCAGAGTGTTTGGTCCACGGGGCCTTCCAAGGACTTTTCCTGTACAGACTGTGGCTTCATATTTGTTTCTGAGCCCCAGGCAACGCCTTTACCTGCTAATGGTCCCAAGGCGCGGGACATCAGCGCCTGCCTTATTAATGTCGGATCGGTGAATAAGCACTATGTGGATATTGCTGATTTGATTATGGGTAATGGCCTGGACATTCTGTTTGTCACTGAGACATGGTTTGACGCCCACTCTAACCCCATAGTTGCTCTGGCCACTCCTGCTGGTTTCAAAATCCATCGGGTGGATCGCCAGGTGGGCAGAGGTGGTGGCCTCGCCATTTGGCTCAGGGACGACTGGGTCCTTCGTAGCGAACCATCCTCCCTTTTTGGGGACTGTGAGGTTCTTCACTTTAGCATACAATTCTCCGCCCATTTCACGCTTGGGGGGTCCCTGGTCTATCGTCCACCAGGACAGTCTAAGAAGTTTTTGGACTCATGTGGGGACGCTCTGGCAGAGCGTGCTTTGTGTTTCTCCAAGTATGTGTTTCTCGGTGATGTTAATATCCACCTTGATCACGCGGAGGAGCCTGACTCCTTAATCCTTCTGGACGCTTTCCAATTGGCGAACTTCTCTCAAAGAGTCCTGTTTCCCAACCATCTTTGAGGTCACACCCTAGATACCATCGGGGCAAATTTCCCTCTATTGGTGAAAAGACCGAGGCCGGTTGCTTGGTCCGACCATTTTCCTATCTTCTTTTCTTGGGCCACAAATAATCTCTCTTGACAGGTCCATTGCCATCGCCCCCCAGCCTTTGGGAGATTGGACCTAGAGACGCTTGGTGCGTCGCTGGCCGCCTCTCGCCCCTCCCTTACAGGGGACTTGGAAGATAACATAGTCCAGTTTGATAATTGGATTACTTGCTCACTTGTGTCTTTATCTGCTCCCTGCAAGTCCAAATTTAGGAGAGAGTTCCCCTCCAAGCCTTGGTTTTCCTCTAAACTGGCTACTATGAAACATGAGTGCAAAACAGCTGAGAGAGCTTGGCGGGTCGGGGGCTATCGCCCAATTGATAAAAACTCTCTCAGAGCTAAACAAAGACTCTATTACGCAGCCATTGGCAAAGCCAAGGGCCAGTATTTTGCTAAGCGCATTGATCGAGCTAAAAATAACTCTAAAGAGATCTTCTCTATTGTTCAAAGCTTTTTGGCTCCCAGCGCTCAGGCGGCTGCTACTCCGGTTTCTGATACTTGGTGCAACTCCTTGGCGTCCTTTTTTAAGGATAAAATAACTAGCATCCAAGAATCGCTACACATCTCTCCTGAGATTCCCGATGCGGCGTTCTCTTTACCGGGGAGCAGGGCTGAGCCACTCTCTACCTTCTCGGAGTTTAGGCCAATTGATCTGGCCATCTCCCTTAAGATTGTGAAGGCCCTCAAGTATGACTCTCCCAATGATCCCTGTGCTGCCAGGCTTTTGTCGGATCAGGCTGACACTTTAAACACTGAAGTGAATTTTATGATCAATAAACCACTCTGCCTGGCTTGTGTGCCTATGGCTTGGAAACATGCCTTGATTCTTCCCTTAATAAAGAAACCCTCTCTGGACCCTTCATTGCCAGGAAATTACCGCCCTATTTCATTGCTTCCTAGTCTGGCGAAAGTCTGCGAAAAGGCTGTTACTTTCCAACTCACCAATTTTGTTGAGGATGAAAATAGGCTTCATCAGTCGGGCTTCCGTGCTGCGCATAGCACGGAATCAGCGCTACTGGAGGTGACTGAGGCTATTAGGGCGTGTTTGGATGCCGGTGGGAGAGCAGCATTGGTTATGCTTGATCTCTCGGTGGCATTCAACACTGTCCCTCATGCCTTGCTTCTTAATTGCCTATCTTAATTGACTCCGTTGGTGGCTCTGGCGGAGTCACTGGGGCTAAGGTTATGGCATACGCTGATGATACACAGCTGCTGTTTACTTGGCCCAAGGGGGAAGCTTCTGTGGAGATGGCCCAATACTGCCTTTCTTCAGTCTTCCACTGGTTGGCCATGGCCCAGCTGAAATATAATGAGGGAAAGTCCGAGGTTCTGTTGTTTGGTTCCTTTCCCTCGGATTTCAGAGAAAGGTTTTGGCCTCCAGGCTTCCCTCGTCTCTCTGAAAGAACTGGAGCCATTAAAAATCTTGGCATCTGGTTTGACGAAAACTTCATCTTCACAATACATGTGAAGAAACTATCCGGAACCTGCTTTGGCATGCTCAAGAGTCTGAGGAAGCTTCTTCCTGTCTTGCCTAGCACTTCCAGAGAAACAGTGGTCCGTGCGTTAATTCTTTCCCGTCTGGACTACGCCAATGCCCTTTTGGTCGGTTGTCCGGGGTCCCTGGTAAAGAAATCACAACTGGTCCAAAAGTCTGCGGTCAGACTTCTCGTGGGCCTGTCTCCAAGGGACAGTGTCAGGCTACATCTGCGCGCCCTACACTGGCTACCGGTGGAATCGCGCCTGAAATTTAAAATGTTTACATTAGCGCATTGGGCCCTGTATGGCACAGGACCTGTTTACCTGCCGATGAGATTCTCCTTTTACGTGCCAGGAAGACAGCTTCGGTCCTCTGCTCTATTGCTGATGCAGACCCCGAAGTTTAAGCGCCAGCGCCTGGGAGGTAATTGCTTTGTGCGCAGGGCTGGTCTGGACTGGAACTTGCTGCCGCTAACCTTACGAAGCATCCAAGACCCACTGGTGTTCAGGAAGAAACTTAAAACTCTGCGTTTTTAATCAGTTTTGCGGGCATCTCTCTATTTTGAATGCTAGCGCTGGGACACTCCCTAGTAGCTGTGCGCTCTACAAATTAAATATAACATAACATAACATAACATTAGGTCAGTTCCTCCAAACACTCAATCCACTACAGTAGTCAAGTTAGATGAACTGATGGGGCAGTTTAACTGGAAAGCCCTAAAAATTGTAGCGGGAGATATCAACACCCAATCCCACTAAATGATGGGTGTAACCCTTTGGTAATTAACTACGCAATAGTCACAAGAACTTCCTTGACACCCTTGTATAATCTAGCGAAAATAATAAAAACAACAAAAGTAGGTGCACAAATTGTAGATTTATTCCTTGATCATGGCCTGAGAACCGCAAATGGGAACACGAAATCTGATTGCCCGCAACACTCTACCTTTAAAAGAGGTTTGAGCACTTCACAAATTGACTACATCTTAGTGGACAGCGATCTCTGGTTAGATTTATATGACATGAAGGTTGTACCCAGACCGGATAGTGATCACCAGGCGTTAAGTGCAATTTTCTCTATGATCTCTTTAACAGATGCAAAATTAAAATCTGCAGTGACCACATCTTCAATAGTTACAACAAATAACATAAAAAGGGCAGCCTTGGTGACGGATACTAAGATTATTGCACGTTTAAACAATCTCTTCGTGTACAAACTCTCCCAGGTAGACCTTACAAACATTGGCTCTATCAATTTTGTCTCTAATTCTTGCAAACTCATGGATATATTAAGATCATGCAGCGTGACGAAGCACAGAAGAGGTCCCCCTCAAAAGAAAGTCCCCTCCTGGTATACAAAAACCTGCCAACTGAAAAAATGCCTCCTGTTGAGAGCTATTAAAAAGGGCTTAAGACCTGAAATCATAAAGGCTATAAGTAGGTATAGAATCACATTATATAGAGCCAAAAGGGAGTGGGAAGAGGACCAAAGGTCATTAATTGCTGAAGCCCTAGAAAAGGGAGACCATAAGACTTTTTGGAAATTGCTATCCGTTAACCCTTCCAATGCTAACCATCTAGAAATAGCAACATAACCTGAAACATGGGTCTCACACTTCAGTGGCTCGTATAACAGCAACCAGAAGCAAAACAACCTAGCAAGTCCTTCCTTAGGGGGAAATAGTGCCTTTGTGGGAATCATAACCCACATAGAGAGCAGTGATTCTGCATCAACAAAAGTTCATTTCCGTGTTACCCTGGCTAAAACCTACCGAGCAGTAAAACAAATGAAAAAAGAAAAGGCGCCAGAAGTGTATGGCATACCGGGTGACCTTTATGAGTCTCAACCAGATATATGCACCCCATATCTGAATGCTGTATTTAACAGCATCCTAAAAGGTAGCTCAATACCCCTAAAATGGCATGAAGCGATTATCATACCAATTTACAAAAAGGGAGAAAAACCAATCCCTGTAATTATAGACCCATAATCTTGCTAGATAACACACTAAAAATCTTCTGCAGGCAGGTGCTGTCCAAACTTGATGAATGGATAGATCAGGATAATATCCTACAAGAGGCACAAGCAGGGTTCAGATCAAAGTTTAGCACACTGGACCAGGTCCTCCACTTTGATAACTTTGAAATATGTCATTTTAACGCCTCACCATCTGTATGTCATTTAAATCGATCTGAGATCTGCTTTTGACCTGTCTCAAGGGAAACTCTATGGGACGTTCTGGATGGGTATGGTATCCCCCCAGATCTGCTAAGATTACTGGAAGTTCTACATGCAAACTTGTGTGCAAAGGTCAGGTGGAATAACGCAGGGGACTTGACAGATAGGATCGAGATCAAGCAAGGGGTAAGACAAGGGTGCGACCTTGCCCCCATTCTCTTTAGCCTATACATTAAAGGAGCAGTAAGCAAATTGATGGATTGTAAACATGATGGCCCCAAATATAGCAGGTGTGTCAACTCCCATTCTGATGTTTGCAGACGACACCCTGCTAATGTGAACAACAATGGGGCTGCAAGCAGAATTAAATGTTTTAGTTACCTTCTGTGAGGAAAGAGGCTTAGAATAAAATTCCATTGAGTCCAAAGTTATGACCATAAATCCTCACAGAATGTATAGAGGAAATGTGACCATAGAAGGGGTCCCTTTTGAAAAAGTCCCATACTTTGATTTACCTGGGTGTCAGGCTAAGCGGGAATCAGACATGGGGCCCTCTGCTTAAAATAGTAAAGCCATCCTCCGAATGAAAACCTGCTTTAGGGAGAAAATATAGGGCTGCCTTGGGAGGTGCTTTGTCCGCAGTCATCACTGTATACAGAGCCTCAGCTGTAACATCTGCGACATATGGAGCCGAGATATAAGGCTACGCTATAGCAGAGACTCTGACAAAGATTGAAAACAAGTTTATAAGGGGTCTCTTTAAACTCCCCCAAGTTCCCCTATCACCCCACTGAGACTTGATTTAGCCCTCAACCCAACAACACATCTACCAATTTTAGTCAACCCCTTGCTACAGTGGATCAGACTTTGGTCCACCAAAGAACTAGTAACTTACACCACCTGGTTGAAGACTGTGAAAGATATATCTCACAGAATAGGAATGGGTAAATTATGGACCTCTCCGGAGCTGATTACCAAAAGTGATGCACAGAAAGCAAAACAACGGTTCTGGGAGGCAACTTTGTTGCAAACATGGAAAGTATATCAGGACTGTAGTTTAACTGGACAGTTCCTGAACCAAAAGTGTGTACCCATCTTCGAGCCATACATGGACGGGTGCACCCCTTTCGCTCTAAATGCTTATATGTGCAATTTAGGTGTTGCATACTTCCCCTGAGAATCCACACCTTGAAATGGGATAAGACACCCTCAAAATCTACAATTTGCTTAAATTGCCCCACCATTGTGGAATTGGTAGAGCACTTTATGCTCTTCTGTCCCTAAACAGAAATGCACGTGAGAAATGGTTGATAGCAGCACTTAAATCTATGGGAGTAAAACGCTGCTGGGAAGCAGTAAGGATTCTCAAGAGTGATATCAGGGAATTACTAGCCTTTATAGTATCGTGCTACCTATTCTGGGCCTGGAATCAGAAAAAGAAGGCTCTAGATAACTGCTAACATTGATAGACAACTTGCAGAAAAAGTCCCAGTATGCCCACTTAGTGTCTTCTCTCCTTCCCTTTGTTTATCCTCTTTTAATATAAACATTGGGTATTATGTATTCGGTATGTTTTTTTTCTGTTTGTACTAAATGACTATGAAGTCTTTTATTCACTTGTGAACTTTTTTATGATGGTTACTTGTATAAGAGAAAAATTCAGTTCATTTTATGGAAAATATATACTGCATAAAGTAATGATAAGAACTGTAATCAATTAACTAACATCCATTTAAATTGTTTTTTTTAAATATATTGCCAAAATGAAGTCTGTATGATGTTTATTGATATTGAATTTTCGGTTTGTAAGCTTTTTATGGTTTGATAGCTAAAATAAAAGATTTACTACTACTAAATTGCAACTACTTCTATTTTGTATGCGTATATGTATTTTCTTTTAGATGTTTCACACTGTTTTGTAGCTTTTCCAGGGGAGTGTTATAAAGTGAAGGAGGTGCTTTCTTGTCTGTTGGATAAAACAATTTATTTTTCATTCTAAATTTTAATTTGATGCTAGTTTTAGAGGTTGAGGTTGTTAGGTCAACTGTTCCTGGCTATTTGGGGGAGTTTATACTTTTTAAATAATGTATGTATACTTACTTTATTATATAGTTTTCCTGGTTTGTTATAGTTGTTATTTCTTTGGGCAGGTTGTTGGTTTTCAAGTTGTAGATTTTCTCTTTTAGGAAGTTTATGTAAAGAGATAGAAGCTGGAGAGTGTTAAAATGTATTTGCTATTTTACTTTTTTAAGTTTAATAACAGTTACATTTTAGTTTAAACATAGATTTTACTTAATTGGTTAGGTAGGTGTTGAGATGTATATATTTCATCTTTAATGGTCTGGTGAGAGAATCCAGCAGGGTTTCCTCACCTTGCAGAGTTTGTCATTTTTGCAGTATTTAGTTATTCAAATTAGTGTGCCTTTTATATTGTTGTTTCAATTGCTTGTTTGATTTTATTAGTGAAAGTTGTTTATAGACATTTGATTGGCTGCTTTAATTAGAATTTTTGTATCTGTTGAGTCATTCTATGGTAAACGCAAAATTAGGTTTTATATTTGATGTATGACATAGTTATATATTTTTGGACATAAATTTATTTATACATATGGTTATTAATATTTATTTTGGTGTTTACATGTTTTTAGTTATTGCACATTGCTTTGGGGTTGTATTGTTAATATTTTAGATATATAGTTTTTTGGGGTAGATGGTAAATATTTTGTTGATTGATGATATATATTTATAACAAGTATGGGGTTTATTTGAAGTACTTGTCTTATGTAAAAAGTGTTTTTCTATTTATTTGTTGATGTTTATTTAACTATTTTGGCAAAAATATTGTTATTGATATTGTGTGAATTGATATTTTCGATACATTGTGTTTATTTAAAGGTAACAATATCTTGGTTTCTGATATTTTTGTTGGCTATATAGGTAAAAATCGATATTTTTAACAATGGTATTTGTGTCTCAATATTTGTGTTTTTTTAAACAATGATATTTGTGTCTCAATATTTGTGGTTTTTATAGTTAAGTATAAGAAGCAATCTTTTTGCTATCGATAGTTAATTCCCGAATATTTTTGTGTTTTAATATTGTATGCATTGATATTATGTCAGTGATCCCATATGCAAAGCTCTGATTACATAGGCACTAAGAGCGGATTTTGTGTGCATTGATCTATGGTTCTGTGTAGTCAATCTTTATCATTTACATGATCGATGTATCACAGGTTTATTTGTTAATGAATCCTTTGTTACATTAAGATTCTTAATATATAAAAAATCTTTTTTCACATTATACGCATGTTCTATCTCATGATTTATGCTTATGATAACATAACTTGATTTGATTTATTTCTTTTTTGGTTAATTCATATTGTCACTCCATAGGGGGCCACCAATTCATTTTACTCACTGTATGTACACAATTCCCTTATTAGCAAAGTACCTTTATTGCGGTTAATACCCAAACTCACAAGGGTTTAGAATGTTGCCAATTTGAATTTGGCCCATAGAA
The DNA here is from genome assembly GCF_964261635.1 of Lissotriton helveticus. NCBI lineage: Eukaryota > Metazoa > Chordata > Amphibia > Caudata > Salamandridae > Lissotriton > Lissotriton helveticus. The sequence continues at coordinate 620,960,201 of NC_136070.1, read as the reverse complement.
AAGTATCTCTCAAGCCCCGGACGGAAGTAGTGACTCCTAAAATCTGGTTGCTCTCTGTTCCAGCACCAGGCCCATAAAAGCTGAAGTAGCCCATCCTGGCTAGTCTGTAGCCACCCGCAAGGAATCGCTGCTGAACGCCGATGTGCAGCCAAGAAGACCTCCACTCCGGATTCAAAGATTGCACCTGTCTGACGGACTGAAATTAGCCCCCACCAAAGCAAACCACTGTACCCACTGTGTCCGGAAATTGGTATCTCAGCTGCCGCTGGACTTCTACTGGCATAAAGAGAACCTCAAGGGACACCCACTACTGGGGCCAAAGTCGTTGCACCTTACCCATGGACTGAGGAATAACCTCAAGGGGACCGCTGTCGACAGCACAGCATCTTTCAGCATCCTGAGTGTTGGACTTGACCCTATCTGCAGGGTCACACCCAAAGTTTTTGCCTTCACTCTACTATTTTCTGAGCCTGTTTTTGTTGGCTCTTTTGACTCTGCGCACTTTACCACTGCTAACCAGTGGTAAAGTGCTTATGCCCTCTCCTTAAAACATGATAGAATTGGCTTATACCCAATTGGCATAATTAATTGACTTGCAGTCCCTAGTAATTTGGTATTATGTGTACCAGGGGCCTGTAAATTATATGCTACCAGTGGGCCTGAGGCTCTAGTTGTGCCATCCACTTAAAAAGCACTTTAAAACAAGGTTCAGACCTGCCATTACAGCCTGTGTGTGCAGGTATTAAACAGCCAGTTGGACCTGACAAAATAAACCTTTTACAAGGCCCAAACCTTCCTTTTTGGGGCATGCAGTTTTTAGTTTTACATGACCTGGTAGTGAAAAACACCTACATTAGTTTTTCCCTAAGGCACGGCCTACCTCTTCTATAGGGTAACATTGGAGTTGTCTTATTACTTTAAATAAGCAGCTTTAATTTCCAAATGGAAACAGGTAACTAGTTAATCTTTGCTGTCTTTGGAATTGTAATGAAAATTCCTAACTTATGATGAAGTCAGATTTTAAATTACAATTTTGAAAATGCCACTTTTAGAAAGTTGGCATTTTCCTATCTTAGCGCCTGTAGCCTGTTTTTGGGTCATGAGACTAGGTGTAGCTGAGAGTTGGGTTTTGTGTAATCCTCTTAGACAGTCACACATAATAGAGAGCTTAGATGTGCCTGGGTGGGCCATCACTGGCAGGCTGGGAGGGAGGTGCTGGGTAAAGCCCTACTTATACTTCAATATGCTGTGCCCTGCCTGCCAGCATATGAAAGGCTGCATAACCCCTGTAGTTAGTCTGGAGCTAGGACAAGAAAGGCAGAATGGCAGCAGACTTCAAACGTAGTTTCTAGAAGCTATGCTCACCTTCCAGGGGAAAAGCATGAGGTATAAATACTGGGACTCAAATATCAACTCTTCAGTACTCTTCGGGACCTGTGGATGCTCTGCCAGGAAGAAGGACTGCTGTGCTTCTGAAATGACTGCCACTGTGCTGTACTGCTGCTCTGAAGGACTACTGCCCAGCTGTTCTGACCTGATGCCTGCTGTCTTCTTGCTTGGTTGAGAAGGACTGGACCTGTAGCTCTGAGCCCAGGATCCCAGAGTCACTCTGAGGAATAGTTGGCTGGACTATACTGTTTATGAGTCCTGCCCTCACAAGTGGTGCAACCCCAGTCCTGGACCCTTGGAAGTGAGCCTGAACATGCTCTGCCAAGCCCAGCTGCAGTCCTCTTTGGAACTGACACAAAGCCACAAGAAACCTTGCAAAGCCTCACTTCACAGCTGCCAGCCGCATAAGAACCAACGCAAAGCAATGCGAAGCCTCGCCACACAGCTGCCAGCTCATCTGCACCAATGCAAAGCGATGCAAAGCCCTGCCAAGCTATGCCACACAGCTCCCAGGAACTGATGCAAAGTGAAGCAAAGCCCTATAAAGTCTTGCCGCACTGCTTCACTAGAACCAATGCCAGACAACAGAAAGTCTTGCAAATCAACGCCACCTATGTCATGCACTAGGATTAAGGTACCTTGCTCAGCAGACCTAAGTGGGTCCCTATAGTGGGCCAGCGCTTCATCGAGGTAGACCAGAACATGTGGCCTAGTCCCGGTCCGGCGCAACCAGATAACCACAGTTGGCAATTTGTGCATTTTGGTGCTATTTTCACTAAAGCCTTTAAAATTGCCTCCCTCCGGCTCTACTGATTGTATGTTTTATTCATATAATTTTGTTCTATTTTTCTCAAGGCCAACAAGACAGAACTTCAGTTTTCAAGTAAGAACCCAGAAAGACGGGCAAAATAGTTTGGGCCATCAGGGATATGTCAAGCACCACCACCTGCTAGTTCAGTAAACTCTCTAGGATTATACCTTGATCCTCAAACTTCCATAATCCCTCAGATAAAATCAGTGGTCTTGCACTGCTTTTTTTACTGCAAGTTCTAAAAAGAGCCCACCATTTTTTTAAATCTAATCTTCACAGACAAGTGACTGTTTCCTGCAGTCTATCAACATTTGATTAGTGAAATCTTCCATACATGGGACTAGGGACTTCCAGGTGTAGCTCTCTCCCAATTTCAAGAGATTCAGAACTATGCAGTAAGAGAGATTCCTGGTTTAAAGCAAAGTTATCACATCAAAATGTTCACATTCGGGGGTGTGGCTTGGCAAGCCAACATATCGGACGTGTGCTGAGTGAGCTCCGTCCAGCCCGCCGAATATCCATCGATTATCCTGACTCCCCCGTCTTCTGAGAGCTCATCAAGACGGCCTGCAGCGCTGGACTGCTCACATACTCGCCATGTGTGGTTTTGGGGAGCCCACGGCGGTTTTTGGCGGTGAGATCAGACTGCGCCTCGGGTGATGCCTAGCTGCCGGTGGTGAAGCTGGGGAGTTGCGCTTGAAGTCACCGGAGGCGGCTGGAGGGCGTGCAGCGATCTCGGCCCATCTACCGGCGTAGCGAGCAGATCAGAGAGCCCCAGCTTCGGCAGAGGGCTGCGATAGCTGGCAGGGGCATGAAGCGCTGCTCCGCCTCTCCACAGCGCAGCCCATGAAGACATCGGAGGAGGAGGCCCGGCGGCCGGATTGGGCCGCGCAGGTGAGGCGAAGGCTGAGGCCCGTGACTGGGCACCCTTGACAGTGTGGGCTATCGGTGGAGGTGGAGGTCAGTGACAGAGGCAGCGGGCTTGCTATCCACGGTGCCCCCCTCTTCCCGGCATTGCAGTGGGGATTGTAATGTTTGGAGAGGTCTAGTTGTTGTGCACGCAGCCGTGCGCTAGCGCGACCGTGACACGTCACGGTCGCGCGTTGTATAAATAAAAGAAGGCGTGGTCACGGAACTAGTCCGGACCACGCGGAAAGTTAGAGTGTGTCCCGAGTCCCTTATTATGCGCAGTGACTGGGGCGCTGCGCAACACACCGAGGGACTCGACAATGGCGACGAGGGCCTAACGAGCCCGCGATGTGCCCTGAAGCACTCCCTGCCCCGCCCCTCGACTGATCGGCGGTGATCCTTACCCGGTGGGGCCCCCGCTGGTGGTACCGCGTGGTGTGCGGTACCCCAGGTCACGTGGCTGGCGGCGCGCGCCTGTGATACCAGCTGCCAGAAGGTCAGAGGTGAGCTCTGCCCTCTCCACAGCCCCGAGGCGCCCGAGCTCGAGCAGAGTATCCTGGCACTGCAGACCTGCGTGCTCCCCGCGCTCCCAGTGGTACGGTGGGACAGCAGACGTGCACTCCTGAACATTGTCCTGAAGTGGCCCTGGTGGTGGCTGCCCATTACAGTGCTCCCTAGAGAAGCATCCCGGCAGCCCGAACGGTGAGGAGCATCGGCCCTGCGGCTAATTACCCTGTGTGCCCGAAGCAGTGAGAGGCGGCACCTCCTTCCGCCATGGCGTCCATTCCGCCCATTGAACCCTTCTCCGTCGACGGCGTGCCAGCGGCCCTAGCCCCAAGATGGAAGGACTGGGTTTAAAGACTGCAATTCTACTTCGAAGGTGCAGGTACGGCGAGGGAGAGGCGCAGGGCGCTCCTCCTACACCTTGGTGGGAAGGACATTTATCAGATCTACAAGACCCTGACGGAAGCTACTCCTCACACATATGTCACGCTCCTTAACGCGCTCAACGCCCATTTTGAGCCGATGCAAAGTAAGGACTACGAGCGGTTCATTTTCCGGCAAGCGCGACAGGAAGCGGAAGAATTCCTCGACGCTTTCCACGGCCGCCTGAAAGAGCTTGCGAGCACGTGCGGATTCCGCGACGAGCAAGAAGAAATTTGCGGATAAATCATCCAAGGCTGTTACTCCTCCGACCTGAGGGTGAAAATTCTCCAAGAGGATGGCAAACCATTAGTGGAAATCCTAAAGCTGGGCCGCTCTAAAGAATTATCCCAGGCGAGGGCGTCTCATATGGAAGCTGCTCTCCACAGACCGATTAAAACGGAGCAGGTGCACGTAGCGGAACACGTCAATGTGGTACGGCCCAAACAACGCCCGGCAGGGAGAGGGAGACCGCTAGAACGCCGAAAAGAATGTGGATACTGCAGAGGTGCGCCACACAGAGCACAAGATTGCCCAGCCCGAGGAAGAAAGTGTGGGTCCTGCGGGCGCATGAATCACTTCGCATCTGTATGCAGGTCGTCCAGGCCCAAACCCGAAGCTGCTCACGTCATACGGGAAGACCCGGAGAGCGAGGACATGGACGACGACGCACACAGCTACCCGGTACACTACGTGTTTGCCATAGACCAGCCGCTGAGGAAAAAACGGCGACTCCCGAAGTGCAGGATAATGATACAGAATCAAGAGGTGAGAGCAACCATCGACACAGGTGCATCCATCGAACTTATGGCGGCAAACCTTTATGCTCAACTGCGGGACAAGCCGAGTCTGAAACCTGCCAAAATCAGAGTTTTTGCATACGGACAAAAGACACCCATACCGCTAATTGGGTGCTTCCAAACGGAAGTACAACACCAGGACAAGAGAGCACCATCTACCATCTACGTCACCAAAGAGGGTAGTGGAATGCTACTCAGCGGCCAAACAGCCGAGGACCTTCACCTAATATCCTTCGCAATGGCAGTACTGGAGGAAGAACTCGAAACGATCATTGAAGAATTCAAAGACGTTTTCAAAGGCATCGGATGTCTCCGTGGGAAGGAAGTATCCTTACACATCGACCGGTCCATTCAGCCTGTGGCCCTGCGTCATCGACGGATAGCATTCCACCTGAGAAAGAAAGTGGAACAAGAGCTGGAGACCCTCGAAAATCAGGGAATAATCGAGAAAGTCAGCGGGCCCACCCCCTGGGTATCGCCAATCGTGGTGGCGCGAAAACCCAAGCAGCCAGGGCAGGTACGCATCTGTGTCGACATGCGCCTGCCCAACGCCGCAGTCAAAAGAGAAAGACATCTGACGCCCACGATAGACGACATCCCGGGAGAGTTAAATGGAGCGAAGTGGTTTTCCAAAATGGACCTGAGGTCAGGATATCACCAACTACCCCTGCACCCGGACTCCAGATATATCACCACCTTCTCCACTCATGTCGGACTCCGGCGCTATCGAAGGCTCAACTTTGGGATATCAAGTGCAGCGGAAGTATTCCAAAATACAATTCGAGAGGTACTAAGTGGAATAACAGGAGTCCTCAATGTCAGCGACGACCTGCTGATATACGCCGACACCGTGGAAGAACACCACCGGAGGCTCAGGAGCGTGCTGCAAAGGATCAAAGACTCAGGCCTTACGCTACACAGAGAAAAGTGTCAATTCCTACAGAACACCATCAGCTTCTTCGGATACACTTTCTCCGACAAGGGAGTAGCGCCAGACCCTGAAAAGGTGAGAGACGTGCAAGCAGCGCCCGCCCTGACCACACGTCAGAAGTGCGGAGTTTCCTCGGAATGGTGAATTTCTGCGGGCGGTTCATCCCAGACCTCTCTAATCTCACGAGACCACTAAGGGAAGTTACGAAATCTACCACCCCGTGGCATTGGGGAAAAGAGCAAGAGCTGGCATTTCAGAACACTAAAGCCGCCCTGTCCGCCAACACCACTCTGTCGTACTTCGACCCCACCAAAGCAACCAACATCGCGGTCGACGCCAGCCCGTACGGACTAGGGGCGGTACTGACACAGAGCCAAAATGGAGAGGACTGGGTGCCAATAGCCTATGCGAGCCGCTCCCTAACGGAGACAGAACAGCGCTACTCTCAAATTGAAAGGGAGGCCATCGCAAGCCACTGGGCCTGCAGGCACTTCCATGTGTACGTCTATGGACATCCCTTCACTGTATCCACCGATCATAAGCCTCTACTTCCCCTATTCCGTGGATCAGTCTCCAAACCTCCCCCCAGAATCGAAAAGTGGATCTTACAGCTCCAAGAGTATGACTACAAACTGGAATTCAAGCCCGGGGCAAACAACCCGGCCGACTACCTCTCCCGGCATCCCCGAGCGGCAACCACGCAGGAAAAGGAAGATGCGGAAGAAACGGAGGAGTATGTAAAGATCATCCTGGAGCGCTCACGACCCCTACCTATGGGCATTGACCTGATCGTGGAAGCGACCCGCTGTGACAAAGTCCTCCAGCTGGCAATAGAGGCGTCACGAAACAGCGACTGGAAGTCACTCCAGAATTCTCTGGGTCAGAGAACCCCCGAGGCAAAGAAGGCTCTAGAAGCGATCCTCAGAGTGAAAGATGAACTATCGGTGGACACTCAAGGATGCCTTCTCAGAGGACCCCGAATTGTAATGCCTGCTAGTCTAACACAACAGGCAGTCGAGCTGGCTCATCGCGGCCACCAAGGAATCGTGAAAACAAAAAGCAGGCTCAGGGCAAAGGTTTGGTTCCCGGAGATGGACGACAAGGTCGAACAGCTGGTCAGAGGATGCCGTTGGTGCCAAGTGGCAGGTCCACCCGAGCCTCCAGCCCCGGTAATCACTGAGGATGATCCGGCGAGGCCATGGGAACGAGTAAGTGCCGACTTCGGGCACCTTCCGGACGGCCGCTACATGCTCGTCGTTATCGACGATCTGACGAAATATCCCGAAGTAGAGATAATACCATCTTTGACCGCCAAGGAAGTGACTGCAAAACTGGAAAAGATAATCGCCACCCATGGCATCTTTGAACAGATGAAGACGGACAATGGACCACCGTTTCAAAGCCAAGAGTTTGCTGACTACCTCCAAGAATGGGGGATTCAACACAGGAAGATCACCCCCAGATGGCCCCAAGCCAACGGGGAGGTTGAGCGGTTCATGAGGACCCTCAACAAAGTCATCAGGATCGCTCAGGCGGAAGGGACACCAGTCGAGAGGGCCCTGTACACATTCCTGAGGGAATACAGGCTAACGCCCCATCGTACAACTACAGCCGCCCCAGGACCCTCCGCAATGGGCAGAATTGTCCGAGACACCATTCCTCATCATCGCACCTGGACCCCAAATGAGGCGGACCCCCAGCAAACCATGCGCAACAGAAGACGCTCGAATGACTATGCCAGTTTCAGACGTCGAGCCAGAGAATCGCCCATAGAGGAAAGAGACTGGGTCTACGTGAGAGACCGTTTCCCAGGGAGCAAGTTCAGGCTCCCGTTTGAGCCCCGTCCGTGGACTGTCACTCGCCGGGCGGGCACGATGGTAACTGCCCAGCGCGACGGCGAGAGCGTCACATGAAACGTATCATTCTTCAAGCGAGCGGTCACCCCATCTGGAGAACAACCGGATCAAGACAAGGACAGAGCCACCTCAAGCCCCACGACATCCAGCACCAATTCCCCAGTGAGTGTGCAAGGGAGCCCCGAGGAAAGAGCGGCGGCGAACCCTCCGGATTCCGGGAGGTCAGATGCAGGTAGCCTCCACTCCTCCGGCGACGGGCTGTCACCAATCCCAGCCCGACAAGACACTCCTCGGAGGGTCCTGTTCCGAGGGGATGCTGCAGGCTATGGGTTGAGAAGAAACCCCGCGCCCTCTACACAGCTGGCGGACTTCGCTGTGGGCTGAGACTGTGGTACCTGCTCATCAAACTGGTAACAGGCCTGCACGTCACGGTCGCGCGTTGTATAAATAAAAGAAGGCGTGGTCACGGAACTAGTCCGGACCAAGCGGAGAGTGAGAGCGTGTCCCGAGTCCCTTATTATGCGCAGCGACTGGGGCGCTGCGCAACACACCGAGGGACTCGACAGGGATCGGCAGCATAATCGGGTCGCGAGGGAGGTGGCTGGGAGACCTGCCATCTCCCCCCCCTCTTGGAGTTAACCTGGGCCCTTGGGGGCTCCCACACCAGCAGTTGGTCGGACCGCATGGGGCTGCCCTGCTATCCACAGTGCTCCCTCCTTGTCTCAATACTCCAGTGGGGGTCAGCTGCATAATCGAGCCGCTGGGGCAGTGATTCAGTGCCTCACAGCTTGTCTTCATCTTCCCCCTCCTCCCGGAGCCATTTCAGGTCATCGGGGGTGCCCACATTGGTTGATTTGTGGAAAGCTGAATCGTTTCCCTTGGGGTTTCCCCCTTCTTTGGCATTGTAGTGGGGGACCTGTGGTGCAGCCGAGCCATGTGGGAGGGGGTTGAGAGGCCCGCCATCTGGTACCCTGCCCCCCCCGGAGTTGGCCCGGGCACTCAGGGGCGCCCACATCGGCGGTCGGATCGCGTGGGCCCACTTCGGGCCCCTGGGACTAGTGGTTGCTACTGCTCGTGGCGGGGCAGCACAGCGGTGCTGCACGGCGGGGGGTGCATGCAGGCCTTTCCTGACGACCTACGGTGCCATCGCTTCGGCAGTTGGACGGACAGTGCACACGTGACCGGGAGCCCCTGGCGGATTGGGCCCCTGAAGTATCTCACCGGCCCTGGTTTTGAGACGACCGTTTAACGGTGCCCATTCGGCGGTCTGTTTGGGCCGCGGGAGCTGGTGGTATCCATGCCTGTGCCCTGCCCGGCTCATCCTGGGCCTCCGTGGGGTATTCAAGGGGCAGCCATGGCGAGAGATAAAGGCGACAGCGGTTCGACCAAGCAGGGCCCCATTGATAAGTTCACTGGCCCAGGAGTGGCGGCAGGGGCCTCCGGGGGCCAGTCAGGAGCAATACCGGATAATGTGGCCCTCATGGCTGCTATCACCCAATCCAAAGACATGTTGGAATGCAAAAATTGGGGCAGTTGGTTCGGACGTCATGCTGTTGCGATACTATCTGTGCAATGCGGTGCCCTGTATTACTGAGGCCGAGACCCGGATCTCTGGGGTGGAGGATGATGTCACCTTGCTGAAGCAGAAGGTTGCTACGACGGAGACCGTTCAGAGGGCCCTTGTGCTCCGTGTGGAGGATGCAGAGGGACGGGCCCGACGCAACGGCTGGAGAGCTGGCTTCCCTCTGAGGCCATGTCCTGGTGTTTTATCGTGGAGGGGGCCCACAGAGCGCTCGTACAGAAACCCCTGGTGGGGGCTCGCCCACGGCCAGTTATAGCAAAACTGTTAAACTACCTCGATCGGGATGCTATCCTGAAGCAAGCTCAGGCCAAAGAACCTCTGCAGTACAACAATGTACGCATCCTTATTTTTCCCAATTACACGAGGCAAGTCCAGCAATAGCGCCAATTGTTCACAGCTGCAAAGGCCCACCTGAGAGACCTTAAGCTTCCATATAACCTATTGTTTCTGGCGTGCTTACATTTGATATTTCATTCTCGCACCCACTTCTTCGCCACCCCAGAGGAGGTGTTCGAATAGACAGATGAGACGGTGCGGGTGAGGCCACACACGCCACCTGGAAGGGAGTCAGACTCCTCATCTAGCGAGGTGGCCCAGAGGGGGCCCAGGGGTCAACAGCAGAAGAGTAACAGAGGACCTCGATCCTGGCGGCGCTCCCAGTCCTTCAGCACCTCCTCTCGGGGGGGGGGGGCTCTACTTCAGGGCGACAAACACTTGAACCCGAATGTATGGAGACAGTGGGGTGCTTCAGAGTCGTATTAGGCATTACACAGGGGAGTACTGATGTGGGCTGGTCTCTCCGCCAGGACCGAGCTGGTCAGAGACATGTCAAGAGGACATGGGCTGTGAGTTGGGGTGGTTTCCATTCCCCCGTCGGGGATTGGGAACTAGCCCTACCGTGACAGATACTTCAGTGTTTTTGAGGTATGGGGTGGTGGGTTTGTTGAGTGGGGTTTGTTTCTGTTTTCAAATCGCACTTCTGCTAGAAGCCCACTGCACTTTACACATGTATCACCACAGCTCACTATCCATTTTGCAGGAGGATGCGCCTCCTCATAGCTAGTGTACCCGATGGTGGGCAGGTGACCCTTTGCCTGCAGCACTATGGGTTCCAAAAGGTCTTTCACGCTGGGTTTACACGGGGTTCACGAGAAGTGGTGATCCTGGTACACCGTAGGGTTCCTTATACGCATCTACTACAGTGGACTGACACGCAGGGGCGCTATCTGTTTATACAGGGCAGGATTGGGGAGGACCCCTTGGTACTGGGCAGTGTCTATGCTCCCCCCTACAATGGAACCTTGTAGACAAACTGCATTCCCTGTGGGCCGACATACCAGATGTACTGGTGGGCGGGGACTGGAATGATGTTATGGACCTGGCCAAGGATAGGACCAGAGTTGGGAGTGGCCCCGGGGGTTGTCTTCCTACAAAACTACATTTGTTAGTGACGGGGCTGGACTGGATCGATGTGTGGCGGCGTATTCATGGTGATTGCCATGAGTTCACCTATCTCTCAGCGGTTCATAAATCACTGTCCAGAATTGACTATCTCTTTGTTCCTCGGGCGGCGGTCGATAGGGTGGCGTTGGCGGAGATTTTGCCTCACAGTCTCTCGGAACACCCTCCAGTGTCCCTTGAGCTCCATATAGACAGGGGGAAACAACCGTTTCGTTGGTGTCTCTCAGTGTGGCACTTGCAGAATGAAGAGTATGGGACACATATGACTGAAGCAATTGCCCAGTACCTGACGGCTAATGAGGGATCCGTTCCTGGCGCCGTGATGCACTGAACCCTACACTACGGGGGGTAGACATTTCTTGGTGCGCGGCGGCCCGCATGAAGCATAGGGAGGAACTGACTCGTGCAGAAGCGGACGTGGAGCTACTTGAGTGCCAGAGTCAGGAGCCAGGTAGAGCCAACTGCTCTTTCCCAACTGATTTGTGCCGCCCTATTGATGGACGAAGCACGCCAGGTCGGGCTGGCGACGTGCAGCAGAATATACCAATGGGGGACAAGTCCAGCAAGATGCTGCATCGACTTTGTCAGGGCACCTTCTACTCCCAGGCCCTCCCGGGGAATTCTGGACTTGGCAGGAACGCCGATTACAGACCCCTCTGCCATAGTGGAGAGCTTCCAAGCATACTATGCGGATCTCTATGCTCCCCAGGAATGTTTGTCAGCGTCCACCATTGATAAGTTCATAACAGATCTACCTACCAAAACGGTGCCGGATGAGGTGCGATATCAGCTGGAGGTTCCCTTGACAGACTAGGAACTAGGCGCGGTCTTGGGAGAGCTCAATCCCAGAAAGGCACCTGGCCCCAATGGGTTTCCACGTGACTTCTTCCGACATTATAACGTACAGCTGTCCCCTTATTATTGGGCGGTGGTGGAAGAGGCCCGGGAAAAGGGCTTGCTCCCCCCAGATTGGAGGCATGCGGAGGTAGTGGTGTTCCATAAGCCCGGCTGACCCCCAGAGCACCATGCCTCTTATCGCCCAATCTTCCTCTTAAACGTGGAGGCCAACAACCTGGCAAAGGAGCTGGCCAATCGCCTCCTGTCCCACATCACTGCTCTTGTACACCCTGATCAGGTGGGGTTTATGCCCCAGAGGGCGACCAGGCACAACATTAGGAGGGCGCATGTGGCAATGACAGCTATACGGCAGACGGGGAAAGCGCCGGCGCTTCTCTTGGAGGATATGGATAGGGCGATCGATTCCCAGAGCTGGGTATACCTATTCGCATTGCTGCAAAGACTCAATCTTGGCTCACGCTTCCTTTCATATATAATGCTCCTATACACTGATCTAGCAGCATCGGTACAGGTAGCAGGCGTGACCTCCTCCACCTTCTCTAAAGGGTGGGGCACAAGGCAGGGATGTCCTCTGTCTCCCTATATATTCGCCCTAGCCATGGAGCCATTGGCAGCGTGGGTGCGCATCGATGCACAGGTCCAGGCTTTTGAATGTGCCCCGGGTCTGTCCGACAGGATCGCGCTATACACGGATGATGTCCTCTTTTTTCTTACAGCAGTTGACAGGACGGGGCCGCGGCTTCTGCGCATCATGCAGATATTTGAGAAGACATCAGGTTTGTATATGAATCCCCGCAAGTCCACACTATGGGCTCTGGGGGATCGAATGAAAGTGGGCACGTGGGCATCATCGGTCCAGTCGGCGGTGGGGGGCTTGAAATATCTGGGGGTGTTCCTCTTGGATGTACCGGCAATCTCCTGGGAACATAATTTAGCTCCTGTTTTGGAGCGAGTTCGTGCAGATTTTAAGTCTTGGTCCCGTATGCCCCTGACTTTGTTTGGCAGATCAGCATTATTCAAGATGGTGGCTCTTCCCCGGCTCCTCTACCAGCTACAGAATCACCCATACCCGATCCCGCCCAGATGGTTCCGGCTAGTGAATTCTGTGCTCGGGCAATTTTTGTGGGAAGGGGGTAATGTGCACATAGCACTGCGTACATGCTTCCTGTCCACCTACTGTGGAGGTCTCGCGTCCTCAGACATTCTCTCGTACTACCAGGCCTCGCACCTACTGGTCTTTAATGAGGTATGGTGATAGGGGAGACCTGGCGTATGCGCTGGAATGACAACTCATGGGGCCCCACTCATTACACACACTCTTGTACTCCGTGCCATTGTGGGGGGCGATGCCATCGGCCACGCGGGTGGTGTTCCAGATCTGGAAGCAGGTGCTGCGGTGTATGGGATGGTGGAATACCCTAACTTGGGAGACCCCACTGTGGAATATTGGGCACCTGGCCCAATTGGCGGTACTGCAAGGCTTCCGTGGATGGGATGACATCGGTGTCTCAACCCTGGGAGATGTCATGAGGGGTACGACACTCAAGTCCTTCCAGGACCTCCAGAGAGAATTCCATATGCCACAGTCACAATTTTATCGGTACCTCCAGTTTGGTCACGCCCTGACCCCCAGCCTAGAGGGACTGGAGTCTCTCCCTGAATTTAGTCCACTGGAAGCGAAAGTCTTCATGGGGGACCTGCAGGAAAAGAAGATCTCCTGGATCTACCAATTCCTAGTTACTCATTGCTCCCCCACACTACAGAAGCTTCGGGGATACTGGGTGGCTGAACGGAGGCCTTGGCAGCTCCGCGGGTGCGGCCATAGTGATCCGACTCTGCCAGGTCCAGTTCAAGTATCTCCACAGAGTCTATTTTACTAGAGCATGACTGTGGCGGGCAGGGCTGATCACTTCCCCGGAGTGTCTTCACTGTTGTCAGGAGGAGGGCACTTTCATACACACTGTTTGGCGATGTACGTCCTTAGATCACTTTTGGAGGGGGAGTCTTTGCATGCCTTTCGGGGGTCCTGGGGTGTGGCTCCCTCGTATGCCGCAGTTGGCCCTGCTTCATATCAAGGAGGGGATAGGGGATAATGTCTACATACGACACCTCATGCTACTGGGCTTTTCACTGGCGAAGCGAGACATTGCTAAAGCGTGGAAGGCGACGTGGGCCCCCTCGGTGGCTGCATGGAAGAATGGATTGGATTTTTGCATGGGGTTGGAGCAACCTATTTTTGTGGCTAGGGGATGCCCACGCAAGCACTATAAAATTTGGAAAAGATGGGCGGACTAATGGGGCCTATGGTTAGAGCCGCCAGCGGTAGCGGAGGCTCCTTCACTGGGGTAGTTGCTTGTTCTGTAAAGGCGCAGGGAGGGGGGCAAGGGGGGTGCATGGGGGTGCATGCTATTATGCTATTATGCTAGGATTTTTTTGATTATATTTCTAGGCTGTGGACAGGACATGACTATGCGTGCCATTTCAGGGGGGTGGGGCGTGGGAGGGTGGGAGTTGGGGAGGGTCTTCTATATTGTTTAGTATGTTTGTGTATGCATTTTGATTTTACTCACAAAAGTCGATTGCTTTCATGGTTACATATGGTCTGATTCGGCAGATGAATCTGGTGTGCAGAGCCCTGCGATGTACATGCAAATTGACGAATAAAATTTGTTTTAAAAAAAAATGAGCACATTCATTTGTATTGATTTCCTGTGAAACACAGGATTTCTTTTTAAATTGTATGCCTAAAAATCAGGGTCTTTATGGCCTTCAAATGTTCCCCCTTGCATGGGGCTTTTCATTGAACAACTCACTAAAAGCCTACACTCTTCGAGCACTAAACTCTTCTCTGTTGTTTAAGAGATCAAAGGTGGGAGGATAGTTGGTTTCTGTCACTGCCTGCAGTTGTGGAATGCACTGCGAATGAGCCTGAAGTCCATAACTTCCCGCTTGAGCTTCAGGAAGGGACTAAATGCCTTCCTTTTTTGCTAAGGGTTTAGTATTTGCTCTACTAACCTCAGCTCTTTTTGAGGGGGTCCAAGATGGCGGAGTGAGGACTCTGCTACGCGGCAGACCGAGAGCTCTCCCCTCCACACTGGAGTCAGCAGGCTGTTAGAGTCTCCAACACGCAGCCTAAACCGACCTCCCAGCTGAGCCCATAAGAGTGAAATCAGGAAAAATACAATTCAGCAATTGCGCGTGTGGCGAGTAAAGAGAGGAGAAAGGAAAAACGAAGCGAACCGGCATAGCGGCTATTCTCTCCTACCTGCAGTTTCCCCGAGCAGATGCTTCGGCGCCCTCATGTGGTAACGGATGATTTGGCTGTCCACGGCTGTCTGGCGAGTGGTTGGGAACTGGCTCGGGAACCGGCTCGCCAGATCTAGAATAGATTTGTTTGGACTGTCTGCAACACCCAGGATGGGGAAAACAGCTACTTCATCGCGTGTAGGTCATCACAGGGCTATGTCACCCAAACATCCTCTGCGCATTACGCGGAATACCAAAAACTCCGCAATGGCTGCAGCAGCGGCGGTGGCCGCTCCGCCTACTTCTACAGCCCCTGCTCCTTTGGTTACATCGGCCTCGCCGATAGCAGAACCTACAACGTCGGCGGGAGTGGAGACAGCGTCAGTGGCAGCGCCAGCCCAGGTAGACGTTAATGTACCTCAAAGCGCTGTGACTTTGAAGGGGAGTGATAGGAAGGCGACAGGTAAGACGATCCTGCGTCCTCCTGTATTAACGAACTGTGGGACAGTACCTAAAGTGGTTACACAGAAGGGCGTTTGTGCAGACACTGGTGATCTTGCTAAGTCTGGGGTGGCTTCGGGGAAGGTGTCTGCCCCCCCGCTTAATGTCAGGACACAAGACATTTCTATTTCATCAAATATTGAAACTGAAATACAGGCTTTTTCACACCCATCATCAGGGTTGTGTATGGATAGAGCCTCCCCCTTCGAAGGAATCGGGCCAGTAGCACCTACCTTGCCAATCGCGCCAATATTGGATAATATTAACAGCGATGATTTTGCTATTTCTGCTATCTCTCCCACCTCTACCAGGGGCAATGAGACTCAGGAGATCTTAGAAGGCCTCGAGGTATTAGAAGGAGGTAATGTGGTAGATGGGGGGCTCCCCTCAGCAAATATTCCCACGACACTACTGGGGGCTTCAGGCCACCCTAGAGAGAGTTCGCTCATTAATCCCAAGGTTATTGCCACAGCTTCAGCGCTGGGGGACCCAACAGACATAGGCACTGGCACAATAGAAGAAAATAGCGGTCCTGTGATGTGCCTAATGGGCAACTCCTCCTCGGAACTAGCTTTGGAATTGGCCGAGGAGCAACCCTCCTTTGAGGATTGTGAGGATGAAACTGAGGAGGAACTGGATAAGCCTACAGATAAAGCTTTGAGTAGGCTATCCTCACAGAGACGCAGAGGCAAAACCAAGACAAGCTACAAGAGGAGAGGGAGAATTTTGTCTAACCTGGCTCGCCCTGCAGGAGTAGCCCCCCTGGCTACCAAAAAACTGGTTATCGACAAGAGTCCGCTTAGGAAGTGGATTGAGGCTAAGGGGCTAGTCAAGAGCATGGCTTTAAGGCTTTCAGGGGGTAGCCCTACAGATAATGAGACGCTTCATGTCCCCGTAACGGGGCCATCCCTGACACAGACCCCCAGGAACACCCCCTCTGAGTCAACCATAGGAGGGAAAGATTTCCTGTCAACAGCTGCAGGCTCTAATCAGCCGATATCTACAAATATAAATACTTACTCAAACGAACCATCTGTTGAAACAGCGAACCCAATAGAAGGAGTCGGGCTGAGGAATACTGATCACTCCCAGCTGGATACAATATTAAAACTTTTGATTAGCCAAAGGGTAGAATCGGAAGAGCATTATCAGCAACTGAAAAGCGACAACGTAAGATTGCAAACTTCCATATCAGATCTAACCCGTGTGTGCTTTCAAACGGACCGACTGCCTGCTGCCTGTGGGTGAATTTGCTTTTCTGCCTGTTTCACGCCCCACGCCTCGCGGCCCCCGCTTCGCGGGCGCCGCTCGAGGCACATACTTTGCCGGATTGCTGGATTGAGAGGTGACCGTCGAGGGAGACCGACAGCTTCAGGGACTGCGAGGACCAGCGGGCGCAGCGTTTCCTAACTCGCCGCAGCTGGTCCTCTTCCCGCCCCCTCCCGCTATTTAGAATCAGCTACTGACGCGCTAGCGGGACGCGCACGGAGCGAAGCCCGGGCAAAGGGCGGGCCCTATTAGGCCCTCAGAGGCCTGAGGAGACTGGACTGGGCCGGACCCCCTGGTCGAGTGTCCCCCATTGTCGGAGACTTGGAGTAAGTTGATCCGCGCTTATCTTCATTTCATTACTGTGCTCTGCATTGCATTATGAACTCAAATACGTCAATGTCGACCGTAGTGCTGAGTCCGGAAATTGTCGTGAGTAAAAGAACTGGGGGCTTGACCAATGGAACTTTGGACAATTATATAATTAAAACTCCCGCAGAAAGTTCTAAAGAACAATTCCTAGCAGAGCGGCGAGCCGAGCGCCGCCGTTCGATTGGCAATCTTAAGAATAGGTCTGTGACTGAGCCAATACAAGCTTTAGACTCTAACATCATGCATAGTTCAGACTCTATTAATGAAATGTTATCTATGGACAATGTACCCTTACTGCTTAGAGAATGTTTAGCGCCCTCCATCTGTCCTACCCAAATCTGTATCAGCACTTCAGTTCCTAATTCTAATAGCACATCCAGTCTATCTGAGGCGATTATTGTATCAACATCCACGCCCCCCAAGCCAGCTAGAGGTAACGGTAAGATTAAGAGAACCATCTCACACAAAACTTACGGTCCACCACCTACAAAAAAAAGACGCAAAAAAGCGGCCTCAACTAAACAGAAGCTGAGTCATACTGAATTTGGCAAGAACTTAAAATCTGCTACTTCTAATGTTATGGGTACTACCGTTGCTATGGACATTGTTGAAATTGTAGCTATTCCTCCATCATTGCCATCTTCTTTACCATCAGATAGTGAGGTTTATACTGATTCTGCTCAAGCGGGGGATGGGTCACAATCAATTCCAAATACAGACCTACTTGATAGCATTGAATTAATTATGAGAAGCTACACCCTAGCAGTCGTAGAAAGGCTCAAAAACATGGAGGTTAGACTAGGAAAAATTGAGTCTGCTTTAAGTAATAAGGAAAATTCATCTAGGATAGGTGAAAATAAAGAATTAGCTAATGTACCAACACCAACTCAAAGTACAACATTTGCCCAACCCCCCCCAATTGTACAAAACAAAAATACATCCTCTACAACCACTTCGTCCACCATTGCGTTGCCGGTTTTGCCACCAGCACCTAACCTTATGCCTATCAGTATAACACCTGTACCGAACAACCCCGATATAACACATAGAAATCAGCCTAAAGCACCCCCTACTAGATCAACAATGAAATCTAATTCTATTCCAACCATTCCCGCTATTAAATCATCAAGGGATTTGGGTTTAACATTGAATGGAAAACTAGGGTTGGATGAGGGAAGCAATAGGTATACTAGGGGGGCACACGTTAGGAGACCTCCAATTGAACTTCCGCCGGAAGCTGCACCTTTTGTGGTGGTTCTCACTGGGGTACCTGAGTTGTCTGAGAACAAGCGGGAAGGCTTCTTCCAACTGAAAAATAAGGTAATGCATTGGCTGACTACATATAGGCCAATTGCTAGTCACATTAATGGTGACATAGTTCATGTACGTCGCCTTCAATGGTTAGGAGGAAGACCAAAAGACATTGGGGGAGATGTGGTTGTGGTTAATTTTAGGGACCAGAACGCAGTTCGTTACATTTTAAACTGGCGACAGGGTAGTGCCACTAATAACATCATCCCCCGCCCACTAACATACTTCTATCCTAGAACCGCAGTCTTCCAACCACAAATTTCACAAAGTAATGCCATCTCCACTAACCAACTTCCAAATATGGAGTATATCAGCAATGCACCTACTGTGCATTTTCCAATCTCAGCTCCTATTACACCAGGGTGGGACATCATACCCCCCAGGCATAATCAAGCAGCACACAGTAGGTTTAACTACCTATTACCTCTCACACCACTGGAGATATCTAATAGGTATGATATATTTAGCGGTTTGGAAGATTGCGATTGAAGATTAATGAAAAGAGGGGAGGGGGGAGGAGATGCAAATATCCCCATTACTGAAGGATTTAAGGTGGTTGATGGACTAGGAGTTCTCAAGGTAGATACTTTAAATATTGCAATTAGTCCAGTAGCAGAATTGCTAAATCCAGCCTATCTTCCCCGGTGTGATTCCGGAATTCAGGGCTGGAACAATGACAATGATATAGTGAGAGCGGAGGAAGTAGTGAACGCATCTCCTAATTATTACATTGGAAATGTCCATCAATCAAACTATTTATCTGAGAATAAACTGCTTGAATCAATCAATATTGCTGTCAGTAAAAGGGTAACTTGGATTGCTCCAACCAATATGTGTGCAAATAATGATAATTCTATATGTTGTGTGATCAAGGATAGGGAATCACCGATTGAAGGAGTGCAGGTTAGAAGCCAGATTGAGCTGGGGTATTCTTTGACCGGGGAAGGTCGTATATGCAACAACTGGGTTCAAAATCAAACGCAGTCACATAAGGGAGGTCAATATGTGGCATCCTGGAACGTGGCAGGACTAAAGAGTAAGCTGGCATCCAGGGATTGGGCCACTTTTATAGACAATTATATGATCATAGCCATGCAGGAAACATGGGCCACCGAACCACAATATAGACCCGGGTATCTCCACTTTGCGATAGCGGCAACACACACAAATAAAGGCAGACCAATGGGGGGCCTGACCACTTGGATCAAACAGGATGATAGATATTCAACTACTCAACTTGAAACCAACTCCAGAGATATACTGGTGGTTAAGTTGAAATCCCCTTTATTTGGTGACCTTATAGTTTTCAATGTATATGCTAGGGGGAAACCAGGGGGGAAGACGTCAGAGGTAGTTGAGGCATTGGGTCAATATGTTAGAACCTGGAGAGGAGGCGCTAATCTACTTATATGTGGAGATTTTAATTGTACCTTCGAACCTCTGGATCTCAGTGACCTAGAGCTCTCTGAGGAGGAAGATACTTGTTGGCAAATTCCCCCATTAGATCTACCGCCAATAAAAAAGTGGACCCAAGCAGCACTCCAACTTAAGTCCTTTACCCTTGAACATGGGTTACGAGCAGTTAATGGGAGAACAGCAGGGGACAAGCAGGGTGAACCAACATTTAACAACGGTATGAGTTCAAGCAGAATAGACTATATAATAGTGAATCTTGAACTCTGGTCCTTTGTCTGTGAAATGTGTATAATTCCACGACCTGAGAGTGACCACAATCCGCTTAGTCTCGAGTTATTGCTATTTAAAGGACAAGAAACAGTGAAAGTTGACTTAACAGATGATATTGTTATGACCAACGACACAAGGCGACTAAGATGGGCTGAGTGCTTGGGTGACCCAAATACTATTAACGAAATGGAGGTTCTGGTAAAGGAAGCAACTGCTGAAATACAGGGACAGTCATCCCAAGTAGATTATGATACCAGGGTAGTTCAGATTCATTCGACCCTTTTTTTTAAATTAAGTAAATTTTTTAGCATTCAAATGAAGAAATATTCTGGCAAAGGAAGACGGAAACCCGAGTCTTGGTATGACAAAAATTGTAGGGCAGCGTATAAATCCTTAGCCTCAGCAGTACGATCGACTGACAGAGAGATCATACAAGAAGCGAGGAAACATTATAAAAGGACGCAACTCGTAGCAAAGAAAATTTGGGATAACAAATATTGGGAGGAATTATTGGAAGCTAGCAAATCGAAAGATATGACGGCATTCTGGCATTTGGTAAGGTGGGGTAAAGGGAACCAAAAACCAGTGCCTGAAAATCTTGTCTCTCCAGAACGATGGGTAAAGTACTTCAGGACTCAGTTTGCCAATGATAATTGCTTCCCACCAACTGCTTTGGACCCAATTACTCGTCCAGTATCTACTAGTATACTTTTGTTTACTACGAAAGAAGTTGACAATGCCCTCAATTTAATCCCCAAAGGTAGAGCCCCGGGCCTTGACAAAATTCCAGCTGATCTGTTTTTACACAACAGAGAAGTCTGGGTCCCGTATATTAAACTGTTGGCAAATGCCATCGTAAAAGGCACTGCTTTGCCGGACACGTGGCGGGGAGCAGAAATCATACCGATCTATAAAAAGGGGGACCGTACTGATCCAGCTAATTTTAGGCCAATAAGCCTCATAGCTTGTATCCAGAAAGTTGTGGCCAGAATGTTACTTCTCAGGATCCAGAACTGGATGGAGGAATCGGGGGTCATGTCCAAGCTTCAGGCTGGCTTCCGACCAGCCACCAGTACAGTGGATCAAGTTTTTAGGTTTTCCACAATTTATTGGAAATGGGTGATTTTGGGGGGCGGTACACTTTATGCAGCCTTTGTTGATTTGAAGGCTGCTTTTGACCTCGTCCCATGAGATAGGCTGTGGCGTGCCCTTTACGATCAAGGAATGCCACCAGAACTGCTCACAGTTCTGATCAAATTACATGACGATAATTATGCGCAGGTGAGATGGGGTAGCCAGAGTCAGGTGACTGATAGATTTCCAACGGCAAGAGGTGTCCGGCAAGGATGTGTTTTGGCACCCACATTATTTACCTTATACATTAACCGGGTAATTGAATATTACAAAGACTCCCATACAGATGCTCCTAAACAGAATGGTATCACGGTCCCTTTGTTAATGTTCGCCGATGATACTCTTCTAGTATCAAAAACCCAGGAAGGGCTACAGAAATCAATCGGCTGTTTTGAAAAATTCTGCACTGACCATGGGTTATTCGTAAATGTATCTAAGACTAAATTCATGGTCATGCATAAGAGTAAGAACATAAGGGGTAGAGTTTTTATGAATGGGGAACCCCTAGAACAGACGAACAGTTTCAGCTATCTGGGCATAATACTAGGTTCTAGGCTTCAGTGGAAACCACACATGTCATATCTAACCACTAAGCATGCTCAGCTGACTGGTGTTTTAATAAGAGAATTTAAGTCCTCAGCCACCAAACCACTGGCCCCAGTACTTAAAATCTACGACACAAAAGTCAGGTCATCTATGTTATATGGAGCTGAACTTTGGGGGGTCTCTGACATCACGAACTTGCAAATGTCACACAACAAATTTCTTTGCTGTATAACAGGGCTCCCACACTCCACACCTCTTGTACCATTACGTTTGGATTTGGGGTGCAATAGTATACAGGACATTTGCAGGTACAGACCACTCGCATATTGGAGGAGATTGTGGGTGACACCTGAACTTTCTCACTATGCGTTAGCTCTGCTGGAAACACGAAACATGGATACAGGGGGTAAACTTTTATGGTTTAGGAAGGTCAAATCTTTACTCAAGGCCATAGGTATGAGGGAGCTATGGGATAATCCCCAGGAGAGTACATTCCCTTCAAAAATTAAGCTAAGAGAAGCGTATTGGGCGATGGTACTACAGGAGGTGTTTCAGTCACACATTGATCCTACGCTTACCAGGGCTTTCCTGGAGCTGAAACATTCTCCCTTGTATGAGAGATATTGGGATCTAATCACATCGCCTCATGATAGGAAATTGTTCCATCAATTTAGGGTTGGGACCCTCCCTCTCAACCAAGTTACCAGCAAATGGTCAACAAGTAAAAATGATCACTTGTGCCCCTTCTGTATATCACACACTGAAAGTATAGCTCATGTCCTGTTTGAATGCCCAGAGTATAAAGCTCCTCGCCATAAATGGATTAGGTCGATCTGTATCCAAAAGGGGATTCAGACTGGGACAGTAGCTCTGAGGATTTTCCAGACTGATTGTTCTGATGTTTTTGTGATTGCACTAGCAAAATTCCTAAAGTGGATGTGGTTAATCCGCAGTACCAAAATGAAAGCATTGCAGCCCTTACAAATCTATTATGGTACGAATTGTGGAATATCTTTTAACTTTTTTTAATGCTTTTTATCTAAACACATTATTTATGTTTTTATTGGTCAAGATGAAATACCCTGTTTGTGGAAATAATAATTTGTAATCCCCAAAGATGTACTTCCCTGTAAATATTAATGCCTTGAAATGTATTTTTAAATGTTTGTGTCTTTTGTGACTCAAAAGTCGAAATAAAGACTAATTGAATGAATGAATGAATGATCTAACCTCCATATTAAAGGGCGTTACACAGGAGATAATAGAGCTTCAGCAACGTACAGTCGTGGTAGAAGAAGAAACCGTATGGATAGGTGCCACTGTGGGGCGCCATGATGTAGAGCTAACTCAACTTCAGGGGAAAGTCGAGGACTTGGAAAATCGGCAAAGGAGATCCAACCTTAAAGTTTACGGAGTTCCGGAAGGGCTAGAGGGGTCTGACGCAAGGGCATTTCTGGTGTAACTGCTACCTCGTGCCTTTCCGGATCTCTCCGACTGGGATTGGGACTCCCAAATTCAAAGAGCACACCGACTCCCACTTGGTCTAAAACGACAGAATAACAAATTCCCACGCCCGTTCCTAATATACTTTGGCAACTTCCTGCTCCGACAAGCTGTGTGGCAAAAAGCCAAACCTAACACCCCAATAACTATTGACAATCTTTCCATCTTCACTCGTTCAGATCTTAGTAAAACTACGATGGACAAAAGATGGGAAATGCGTAAACTAATTGATCCAGTCAATAAATTGGGAGGCCTAGCATACCTACAGGAACCTGCTAGACTTAAAGTGATTATGAATGGGCGTACAAACTTCTTTAGTGATGTACAGGAGGCACAGGCATTTCTAGCTAGCGTCAATAGGAGTAAAGACTGAAGGAAAGAGGGGGGATCACACTCTTAATCTCCACACGCGATATAGTATAGTATAGTATGTTAGACAGATAGAAATGGGATTTTGAAGGGGCACGGGAAACTCCAGGTTGAGGCGGGGCACTGAACCGTAAATCACTTAATCACTTAATCATTAGTTATTACTAAGTATCACTAGATAGTAGTGGACCTACAATCCACTCAGTTAAATATAGCACCATAACATCAGGGTTGATGCTGCACTACTAATAGCTGTAACTCCAGCGGGAGGGCGGAGGGGAACTCGGACCCACTGCCGCAGGCGCTGCCTCACCAACGGCAGCAGTTGGTAAAAGGGGGTGGGGGGTGGGTCTTCGCAGACAGGGGAGGGTGTGGAAGGAGAGGGTAGGTGGGGGGAGGGTTGGGGGAAAAATGAAAAATGTTTTCAACCTGGTAGTGGGACACAATTTGAGATTTGAGTCTGTAAAATATATTTTCTGTTTGGAAATGTATATAAAAAACAAATTATATGGACTAATAGAAATGATGGAATGGACGCTGCTTATCGTCATTACGCTCTACATTAGTGATGCATAATATTAAATGTTTGGCATGGAATGTCTCAGGGCTGAATAACAAACGTAAAAGACGTTTAGTTGCAGAAGAACTAAGACTTTACAACCCTCACTTAGTATTCTTGTCAGAAACACATATTACAGATAAAGACAAGAAATTGTTAAGCCAACTGGGATTGGAGATGATAATAAGCTCGGCTGTTGCTTCTTCTACAAGAGGGGTCGCAATATTGAAAGACAAAAGATTTAAAGTAGAAATAATTAAAACAGCGCACGACAAATGGGGAAGGTGGGCAATCACTCAACTCTGCTTTAATAATGTGAAATTTGTAGCCTGTGTTGTTTACGGGCCTAACAAAGAAGATCCCAGAATATTTGATCAGTTAAATATAGCACTATTAGACTGGGAGGAAGAACTAATAGTTATGGGAGACTTCAATTGCATTTTGAATTGTCAAACAGACACTACACGGCCGGGTAACCACAAACGTATGGCCAAAACCAGAGCATCTATTTTAGATCTATGCAAGGTACACAATGTTAGAGATGGGTGGAGATTTTTATATCCAAACTCTCCTGGCTACACTTACTATTCGGCACCTCACAAGTTATGCTCTCGTCTAGATATGGCTTTTGCTTCAGATCTTCTGATGAAATCTGCATCAATGGCAATCTATCCCCGTATAACATCTGATCATAACCCCATCATGGTCGAATTCTCCACTTCTCTGAACCGTAAACCTCCGAGACCTTTTACATTTCCTAGGAATTTAATATCAAATGCGTCTTATACTTTGCAGTTAAAACAACATATAACAGAATTTTTGGCTATTAACAGGAACACTGCTTCATGTTTAACAGTATGGGATACGTGTAAAGCCAGTATCCGAGGGTTTACGCAATCATTTGTCCTGAAACAGAATTATGAAAGACATAAGAATAAAATAGCCCTGACATTTGATATTGCTGCTGAAGAGACACGGTTAGCACAAGCTCTAAGAGATAATTTATCTACTCTGGAAATTTGCGCAAATCTTAGTCAGTTAAAATGCAAGACTAAAGAAATACTTTAAAAAAAAAAAGCACTCAGATACATAAATATAAAGTTTCAAACTATGAGGGTGGAGACAAAATTGGCAAAATTCTAGCATTTAAAGTGGCAGAAGATAGAGTGGAGTCTACGATTGTTCAAATTACAGGGCTCGACAATAAGAGATATAATCAGCCAAATGATATTATTCAACAGTTTGCTAAATATTATGAAGCTTTGTATACTCCGGAAAACACGCCTAATGGCTCTGTAATTGAGAATTACTTAAAAGAAAATTTAACAAACCAGATAACGGCGACTGAAGCAGATGATCTGGCTATAGAAATAACAAGAGAAGAACTAAAAGAGGCTATACTATCACTGCCTATAGGAAAAGCTATAGGTGAAGATTCCATTCCATTGGAAATTTATAAATTATGTCTAGATGAGCTAATACCTTCTCTTTTAGAAGTGATAATCCATATTGGCAGAACTGGGTTGGCCCCCCGCTTCTGGAATAAAGCTAAAAAAATATTTTTTCACAAAAAGGGTAAACCTAAAGAGGAGATGGGCTCATATAGACCGATATCTTTGATTAATGCAGACGCAAAGATCTTCGCAAAATGTTTGGCTAAAAGACTTGCACCACTAATGGCCAGAATTGTAAATACACAACAGCACGGGTTTATAATAGGGAGGGACACTTCAGCCCATATCAACACGGCAATAACAGCATTCGACATAGCAGAGGTAGAGGCCACCCCTCTTGCTATGATAATGCTTGATGCCGAAAAGGCATTTGATCGGGTGGGATGGGACTATTTATGGCACACACTGGGATCAATGGGGTTTGAAGGAGAATTTTTAAACGGGATCCGAGCACTCTATGACAAACCAACGGCATATACTAGCTATGGAGGGCTTACCTCGCCGTGCTTCTCAATCTTGAGGGGCACTCGTCAAGGGTACCCCCTGTCACGTTTATTATTTGCCCTCTCATTGGAACCGTTCTTAAAGGCTCTGGATACCCAGCCAGGAATAACACCATTCAAGACTGGCACGCAAAGTCTAAAAATTACTGCGTATGCCGGTGATATTGCTATCTACTCGTCTGAAGCAAACGAGTCTTTAAGAGCTATTAATATCGAAGCACTTAAATTCGGCATAGTGTCAGGCTATAAACTGAACGTACATAAAACTCAAATAATAGCCAACTTCGCCCCCCCGCTACCGGTGCCAGAAATCTGTAAGGTTGCAACCTATCTCGGAGTTAAAATTACCTCAAACATTAAAGAACTTAATGCTATCAATTATAATGATTTAACGAAAACCACCATCTTGACTTTGAAAAAATGGCATCGACTTCCACTAAGTCTAATTGGTAGAATAAATTTGATTAAAATGAAAATTATACCCAAATACCTATATTTATTTAGATCAATCCCTTTGACACAGAGTAGGCTTTTCTTTAAACAACTAGATGGGATTTTTGGTAACTTTATTTGGGGGTACAAGAAGGCGAGGAGATCGTTAAAGTTACTGAAAAACCAGATTGGATCAGGCGGTCTTAATTTTCCTGACATGAAATTATACTTTTGGGCATCATTTGTAAGACGCATACGGTCATTATTAAACATAGAGGACCTGCTTTTTTACCATCATCTATTACTTAAAGGCGACTCTAATCAATTTTTACTCCACATAACAGACCCCAACTACTACAAACGGGTCAAGTTTAAGACTGCACGCGATATTATAAGAGTATGGAAGGATATTCTTGATTATTGTAAAACTACTATATATCATTCTCAGCTGATTCTGTGGAACAATCCTGGTCTACCGAGTATATTTAGCGATGGGGAATTTCGAAGATGGCAGCAGAAAGGCGTAACAGTTTTGGGCGATCTTTACAATTCTCAAGGCATACTAGATTTTCTTACTTTAAAACACTTATTTGGTTTATCTGAAATACATTGGTTCAAATATATACAAATTTACGACTTTCTAGTGCGTAAGAACAGAATCAATACCGTGTCGAGCGGTGGTATCTGGGACTTCAAAAATTCTAGGAAAGAGAAATCTATTATTAGCTCGACATATACATTTTTTATAGGCCTAAGACCTGATGACAGTGATGTACTTGCCAACAAGTGGAACTTAAAATTTGGGCCAAATTTTACAGGAAAACAAATAAGTCAATCTTATACTAATATCCATAACTCCGTACGGTCATCTAGCTTACGACTTCAACAATATAGAACTACCTATATGCTCTATTATACACCAGAAAAATTCTCAAAATGGTCCTCAAATAATGCCTTGGGAGATAAAACCAAATGCCCGAAATGTGCTGAATACGCAGCAGACCTTGTACATATGCTGTTTTCATGTTCAATGCTAGGGAAATTTTGGGAAGAAGTGGAAAAAACTTTAGTAGCTAAAAACATTCTTAGCTCCCCTATAACGGCACCTATGGTAATACTCGGTCTACATCTGACTAACCAAACACACCATACATTGGTATCAATACTAATCTCATGTGCTAAATTAATCTTAGCCAGGGCCTGGATTAGCCCTAATACACCTAATGCTATGGAATGGTGGTACTTGGTCAATGAAATTAAAATTATGGAGTGTACTTTAGCAGAATTAAGAGGTATTCGGTCGTTAAAGAAATTTGAGAAAATTTGGGGGGACTTAGAATGAATTGAACGACCTAAAGACTACTTCTAATTGCCTATCTGATGTTGCTGATATATCCTAGCAT
Source organism: Lissotriton helveticus (assembly GCF_964261635.1). Classification (NCBI taxonomy): domain Eukaryota; kingdom Metazoa; phylum Chordata; class Amphibia; order Caudata; family Salamandridae; genus Lissotriton; species Lissotriton helveticus. The sequence goes on along the minus strand of NC_136070.1, from coordinate 620,932,395 downwards.
CTTTATTTAGAAAATTGTAAGGTTGTTTTAAATATTTTTGTTTATGAATATGATATATCTGATGAAGTGAAACTATATATTTTTTTTTAATGTATCATTGTCTCGTACCAGGTGAAAATAAAAAAAAAATTAACAAAAAAAAAAAACTAACCTCAGCTCTTTTTAATTAAGCAGCACCAATTTTCTTGCTGGGTGAACTTTGCACTCTATCCGTTTTTACGTTCACACTCACTCACTCATTCCCCGACTCGCAAATGCGCTTACTGACTCATATTTCTGAACCAGAAGAGGCTCAAACATTGGAAATAAAATTCTATCATTGACCGCACAAATTTATATTGCCCCTAATGCATTCTGATCCTCACTGTGAGAAGGGCCAATTTTCCCTATGTTAGAATGTGAGAATGAACAGAAAATGTAAATCCAATTTTGGAGGAGGCTATGAATCATCCTATGTTCCCTCACTTTCCCTGCTAGAAACGGCACCCTTTATTTCTTCACCTAAGATGTAAAACATAGAGAAGTCAGAATCTAGTTAAGGAGGCGGTATATCCAGGACTGCCCCTGATAATTGCTACTTAGTTTCATGACTCGCAATACAGAGCAGCAACACTGTCATGATTCCAGATTCTGCTGACAAATCTCCCACCCACAACTGACTCGCTCTATCTTCCTGTTCTCCTTTGATCTGTCAGCAAAAAGTAGCCAACACAATAATAGATTTTTGTTCCATAGCTTGTTGCTTTGAAGAGTTAATACATAGGACCGTTTAACCCCTTCGACGCTGATGACGAGCTGGGCTCGTCATGGCGTAGCCTCCTCGCACGCTCATGACGAGCCCAGCTCGTCACGTAAAGTGCGATTTAGAAAATCTCAGCGTACGAGCGGAATTCCGCCCGCACGCATGCGGTTAAGGAGTAATGTGGCACTAAACATTCTTTTAAATGAAAGTCCTGAGGTATAAACAGGGAAGTCATTAATTTTCCTTATAGGAATTTGTTTCTTTAGTGACACTGAAACCAGCCTTCTGCTCAGCATGATTCAATTTTTCACTGAGGATCTCTGTTCAGAGTATCTAAGAGGAAACTACCAGTGGAGAGGTACATTAAATAAATCTTTTAATGGACACTTCAATCACATCAGGAAGAAATGTCTTTTGAAATTTCTTTTTTCATACTTCAATAATATTATTATTAGATGTGCCAACACCACTCATGAGGAGCCACTAGATATTATGCATGTATGAATACATGTATATGGTATTTCTAGGATGTATGACAGTACAACACATACTTTTACAACGCCTACCTTTACCACACAATTTTTACAACGCAGGATCCATTACTACGAAGTACCATTACAACACATGTATTTACAACGCAGGTACCTTTACAACGCATACCATTACAACGTAAGTATTGGTAAGTATATAATATTTTTTTTAATGTAAATTAATTAAAATTAATATAATTTAATTTAATTTAATTTGATTTAATACATTTTATTTAATTTAATTTAATTAATTTAATTTAATTTAATTTAATCAATTTAATTTAATGTAATTTAAATGTTATTGTATTTAATTTTTACCTTGTACCCCTTTACCCAAAAACTCAAAACTGACCCTGAACCCTAAAAATACCCCTTTACCCAAAAACCCAAAACTGACTTTGAACCCTAAAAATACCCCTTTACCCAAAAACCCCAAACTGACCCTGAACCCTAAAAATACCCCTTTACCCTAAAACCCAAAACTGACCCTGAACCCTAAAAATACCCCTTTACCCAAAAACCCCAAAAACTGACCTGAACCCTAAAAATACCCCTTTACCCAAAAAACCCACAACTGACCCTGAACCCTAAAAATACCCCTTTACCCAAAAACCCAAAACTGACCCTGAACCCTAAAAATACCCCTTTCTCCAAAAACCCAAAACTGACCCTGAACCCTAAAAATATCCCTTTACCCAAAAACCCAAAACTGACCCTGAACCCTAAAAATACCCCTTTACCCAAAAAAAACAAAACTGACCCTGAACCCTAAAAATACCCCTTTACCCAAAAAACTCAAAACTGACCCTGAACCCTAAAAATACCCCTTTACCCAAAAACCCAAAACTGACCCTGAACCCTAAAAATACCCCTTTACCCAAAAACCCAAAACTGACCCTGAACCCTAAAAATACCCCTTTACCCAAAAACCCAAAACTGACCCTGAACCCTAAAAATACCCCTTTACCCAAAAAAAACAAAACTTACCCTGAACCCTAAAAATACCCCTTTACCCAAAAACTCAAACTTATAATATTTTTGATAAAATTATATACTTACCAATACTTACGTTGTAATGGTATGCGTTGTAAAGGTACCTGCGTTGTAAATACATGCGTTGTAATGGTACTTCGTTGTAATGGATCCTGCGTTGTAAAAATTGCGTGGTAAAGGTAGGTCGTTGTAAAAGTTGCGTGGTAAAGGTTGTATACCGTATTTCTATATCCCAAACCTAGCCAAAAGGCAGCGGAACAGTGTAAATGTTCAAGAAGAAGCCTAAAGAGAATAAGTAGTTAGAAGGGGAGCTGGGTTGTGGATGGTTAATGCATTGTGATCTAGTGTTCTGTAGTGTGGGATACGCTTGGTTTGCACACATTGCTATGTTAGCATGACTTATTAGAAATCTAAAAGCCATATTACACTTGTATTTGTAAGTTAGGCTGCGGGTATGTCTTCACATGAGAAAGGCTTGTTTTCGACATACCTAGACTTACATTGTGACCCTAGTCTGCACAGTGAGTGCCCGAGCCTCCAAGGTTATCATAACAAAGGTAGCTGTTGTTCGAACTGATCGGCTCACGTCTTTAGACACACCACATGGCAGCTGCGATCCAACTGAAATTCTAGCGCCTTTATTATTGCACTGTTGCTATGATTTCACACACTTGGAAGATTTCTGTTTCCAGTGATGCAGAGATCTTTTGCTGATTCTGATGTGATTCACTACTGCTGATCTTAGAGGTATGGGGGTCCCCCAAACATGCCTAAGAGACCTTCTTTAGTTTATAAAAGATAGTTCCTAGATAGGGAGGGTGTTATAACTAGGCGTTATACGACCTGTTTTCACCATCATTGTAATATGATTTCTCCCTTTCTGTTTTATGGAATTTGTAACAATGCTGACCATATTATTTCTAATCATATGTCTGCTTATGTTGGCAAAGGTACTGCACCTGAGAGCATGTCGTTAAAATAAATATTTTAACCTTTCCCATATCTCTTTTTTACTCCTTTTGTGGACTGGCATGAGAGTATAACGAAAGAGTGTTCTCACTTCCCACCATTCCTGAGTTTATCCTAAGTCGCATGTTCTAGGTTGTCTAAACATTGGTTACTTTGCTATAGGACGAAGAGCTAATGTGACACTGATGGTAGCTGGTTGGGTTTTTCTAGGCACTAAGGTGAGTTTTTTGGTTCACCACAATTCACTGAGGTCCTGGGACTCTGTGCACAGTTCTGTGCAGGAGCAGAAAACTTGCAACAGTTCTTTCTAGAGGTAAGTCTTCAACTCTAGTAAATTGGAACAGTGTAGAGGCAGTCTTGATGGATACTGGGATGTTGTTCCTTATCATAACTGCATAGATAGGAAAGGCCTGCTGTCTTTTTGTTTTTTTCAACTTCAATGTAAAGCTGAAGAATGCAGACTGGTGGTGTTCTGGCCTCGGAAGTGCTGAGAATCATCAGAGATGAGCAGGCACTGATAAGCAGGTTCGCTGGTTGTGATGGCTGTGTAAATGATGTAACTCATTTTGAAGATGGTGGGGCTGGCCAGGGAATCCAAAGGATTTTCATCAGGATGTGAGCTTACTTCTACAGGCCCTGGATGAGACATGATGTGGCTTATAGGATGTCCCTTAAGGGCTGCCAGTGTGGAACCTGTCAGGTTCTGGAGTAGGGCATTACCACCATTCAGATATAAGAGTACAAGGACTTCAACAGCAGTTCTGAAGTCAGTTTATGAAAGAAATGGTTTGACTTTCCCTAGAAGAGAGAGCTGGTACCAGGCCATCCTTGTTTTGTGGGTGATAGAGCGTGATTGTGCTCTTTTATTTGTAGGGGTGCATCATAATCATAAGTAGCTTGCACCTGCATTTATTCTTTTGTCTTATTAACATGGGACAGTGGAATGTGTACTGTAATATTGTGAAAGGTGATGAGCTATGTGTACTTTTCATGTAGAGATGTGACGAAATTAATGTTGCAATACATACGTGTTTAGCTGAAAACATTAACGTGTAGAATTTGTGTATGAGGCTTATAATTATTCATGTACTTGATGTGCTAATGAAACGTGTTGATTTAGAAATCGTTGTAAAATGTTCATGTATATGTGGTTCATAAGGCCTATATGACTTATTCTTATGTTGGCCGATTTCTGTTGGCCTGAAATGCATTCTCCCTGAAAGCTCTCGTACTAGCGATCTAATAGTTGAATTTCATGTGCATATCAAATTTGTCTTTCTCACTTTTCTGCTGCAGGTGGAGAAATTCATCTTTGTTAGTTAGAATAATGCTGTTGTTTTAGGGGTTAGGGGGTTAGGCTCAGGGAAGAAAGGATACATTTGTACAAGGAGTGCTGATAACGTGAGACTATGTTCTTTCATACAGGAGAAGGCCTGAGAATCAAGGTCATTGAGCCAGGAGCAGGGAACATTGAAACTGAGTGGACAATCACCTACGAAGAGGTGTCCAGCTAGATGAGGTGATCGGCTGATGTGAAATGGGTGTGTTCTATGATTTGGTGTTTTGAATTAGGGACAGTGCCCCGGGGGTTGATTTAGGAGAAGAGAGGAGATTGATGGAGGGAGAAGGATCATCTTAGAATGTGCTCCATAGCCTTAAGCTACTTAACCCATACAATGTGAGTGTTCTTCTTAGGAAGTCTTCACGCGCTGACACCTTTTCCTAACTTGACAGGGGAATGCCAAGTAGGGATGTCATGTTAGTAGTAGAGTAGGGACAGACAAATGCTTTACACTTACGAACCTTCAATGAAGTCCGATCTTGATGTAGGGGCACTTATTGCCCGCGTTCTGGTATTGGAATTTGTCATTCTTTTTCAAGATCCAGCAAATGAATGTTGCACACAGATTCCGCTTTGTATTAGTTCCAATGTATTTTTACAACCTCGTCTTGAGGTGATTGTATGTCCAATTATTTTTGGCTTTGTAATAAATCCCCTAACCGAGAACCGAGTCTCTGATTCTTCTGAGCTATGAATCAATGTGTTTTGCAAAATAGATGTGATAAATTATTTCTCTCCTCTACACTTCTAAGCAGGCGCCAACGGTCCATTGACCAGGGGTTCCAGAGTAAATTGGCAACAGGGATCCCGGCTCCATCATGGTCAATTCGTTCCCTTGGTGTTCAGGGGGATTCTAAGCGACTTGCAATTTAATGAAAGCTGGGGCACAGGGCCATCAAGATTCATGCCATTGAGCCAGATTTCTTGTCAAGTAACAGCAATTCAGTCTTTGTTGGGTTAAGTTTCAAGTAGGTGCTGGACATCCAGGTCTCAATGACGTCCAAGCATGTTTAAGGTTTTAGATCGCAGAAGCATAGGACACTTGTGTGTCATTAGTTTTTTGGGTGAATCTTGATGCTGTTGAGTAGAGCACCAAGTGGCTTCATGAAACGGCTGGAGATGAAAGGAGACAGCATAGAACCCTCGTGGACTCCACAGGTGATATGGATCCTTTCTGATTTGAAGGAGCTACTGTGAACAAACTAGTGCTGGTGGAAGAGTTCCAATGAAAGCCCTACTAGGAGCAAAATTGACTATATATTGGCCAGTGTTAACATGTGGAATAGCATAATAGATTTAAAGGTTGAAACAAGTGAAGATAGCAATCACAACCCACTATGCTTAACACTGGGAGGAACCTTTTTTGAAGACTAGGAACAGGGGATGGACCCCGATAGTGGGAATACACTACAACCGGTTGTCAGTAATAATCGCAGAACTTTAAAATGGACAGCTATAACAGACAACTGCGAAACTATGACTAAGATTTATAACATATTTTCTGCCATTCTCCTCCCATGGACAAAAAACATTTCAGGTAAGATACCAATTACCCAGATCCATCACACCATGGAGGAAAAACTTAAGCCACTCTTGAGTAAAAACTGGCAAAAGAAAGAGTGGTCAAATTGTACAAAAAATAACTTTTATAACCCATGGTTCACTAAGGCTCGTCAAGAAGCAAAAACCCAATTACTAGGGGCAATCAGATCAGGGAATACACAGAAAATAAGAGACAACAGGGCAAAGTACAAGAAAACAGTAGCACAAGCTAAGAAAGATTGGGAAGATGGTAACTGGAATGATCTAATCATAGCATCAAAAAAGAAGGATCATGCTGGTTTCTGGAACATACTTGCTCTGGGAAATAGAACTGGCAACCATGGCCTAGATCATTATCTGGATCTGGGTACTTGGAGTAGTCATTATTCATCCTTATAGTCTGAAGCTGTAGAACCAGTAACAAATGACATTCCTATTATGGAAAAGAATTACCAGGAAATCGATTGGCAGGACTCAAACAGCATCACTTTTTTAACATTAGAAGACAAAGAGGCTGCAATAGAAAGTATTTAGCCAGGGAATGCACCAGGGCCTGATAAAATCCCTGGGGATCTCTTAAGTCATGATAAAGCAGTTTGGGTACCATATGTGAATTTACTCTGCAATTCTTTGGCTATGGGGGCGCCAATACCCAATTCTTGGAAGGGGGCCGAAATAGTACCTACTTTCAATTAAGGAAACCGTCAAGATCCCGCAAATTATAGGCCAATGAGCCTAATAGGCTCCCTACAAAAGGTCTATGCAAAGCAAATTTTGGCAAAGCTTAATAATTGGTTAGAGGAAAATAGTATCCTATCTCAATATCAAGCTGGATTTAGAACAAAAACCAGCACAATAGTTCAGACTTTCAGATTGCTATGTATAGCTTGGAAATACACTATTTTAAAAAGAGGACATTTGTATATAGCTTTTATAGATTTGAAAGCGCTTTTGATTTAATTCCTAGGAAATTGCTATGGAATTGCCTAAAAAGCCAAGGAGTTCCGGATGACCTTTTGATGCAGATTGTTAGCCTATACAAGGATAATTATGCAAAAGTCAGATGGGGACCTGGAGGCGGGGGGGGGGGACTGACGGATGCAATACCAACAAATAGAGGGTAAGGCAGGGTTGTCTGTTGGCACCAACCCTATTTTCTTTATATGTGAACAATGTTGTGCAATATCTTCAGGGTTGTAACCATGACTCACCAAAATTAGGAGGTGTGCCAGCGGCAGCACTACTCTTTGCTGATGACACAATCTTGATATCCCAAACACCTAAGGGTTTGCAAGCCATTTTAGACACCTTAAATGATTGTTGTATTTCAAAGGGCCTTCAAGTAAATGCAAGTAAAACCAAATATATGGTGGTCAACCCTCACAAATCTTTTAAGAAAAACATTGTATTACAGAAACATAAATTGGATTATGTAGTAAATTTAAATTATCTGAGCATTACACTCTACACAAAGTTATCATGGAAAGCTCATATTAAAAAATCCAAGCTAGTCCACCATACCAATAGTAAAAAAAACAGCAAAGTAACTTATGAAAGGCAGTGTCACCAGCACCAGAAATCTATAAGTACAGGGCACAATCTGCGATCCTTTATGGTGCAGAGCTTTGGGGGGTTGATGGTGAGGAAGTGTTGACCAGGGAGGAAAACACATTTCTGAGAATGCTGCTAAAATTACAGACACACACACCACTGATTCCCATTATATTTGACACAAACATTAGGAGCATTGATCATCAAGCTGCACTAAGACCAATGCTGTTCTGGGTCCGCTTATGGACCACACCGGAACTTATAAACTACATAGATGGGTTAATCTAGATATTGCAACTCAATCAAAGTATTGTGCTTTGCTGGGTCCGATACATTTGAACCTGGTTTTACAAACTAGGTTTGAACAGTTATTGGGATGCTCCAGAGTCTCTTTCACGTCTATCAAAACCAGTATTAAAAAGCACATATTGCATGCATATAGGAAACAGCATACATCACTCCTCAAAGCTAGGGATGTTGACTTCACAGTTTATATCCATCAAATCTCTGCCTGCTTTTGAGGAATATTTAGACGAAATTCAACCTCTGATGGCCAAAACCCTATATATGAAGTTCTGCTTCAATATTCTGAGAACAAAACACAATACATCAAAGTGGACGGGTAGTAAAACACATGATAGGGATGGTTTCTGTTCCCTCTGCCCTCAAAATGTCATTGAAAACGACTCCCATATACTTTTCTTTTGCCCAATTTACGCTACTTCTAGGGAAAAGTGGATCAAACCATTATGTCGGAATATGGGATTTGGAACACATTTGGAAGCTCTGAGAATTTTTAAAAGTAGATACATCCCAGAAAATAGTTTTTAGTTTAAGCAGATATTTATCTGCAGTAAACCTCACTCGTAAGAGAAAGGGTTTGGAATTCTGATGGTTGTTCTTCTCTTTTGGGATGTATTCTCCTCCTGGACATATGTTGCTGTATTTGTACTCTAATATCGCCAATAGTCATTACCTTCACGTTATACCTCTTATTACGACTTGATAGCACAGGACTAGTCATTACCTGCACCTTATACATCTTATTATGACTTGATACTTTAGGACTACCCCTGGTTGTCCAATTTTTTTCATTTTTAAAAAAATAAATGTAATCCTCATTCGCCGACTCGCCACCCGTTTCTACTAACTATTCTACCACTGGGCTTTTTTTATCTCATAAGCTGTTAAGAGGAAGAGGCATAAACCTCACCTGTTCTTGAGTCTGGCCACCGAAATAGCCCACCATTCCAAGCCAACTCACTAAACCGGTGTGTCCACCTCCTCCTCTATTTTCGACCTGGGATAACGCATAGTGACTACCAGCGAGATAGGCGGAGGCTTAATCATCGGACAACATCATTATTTACATTATATCTCATCCTCCCCTAGTCTATCTTATCCAAAACATAAAAGAAAGGGTACCAAAAACCCACGTTTTTTCTTAGTGTGATCTAAAATATCAAGCTTGGCTGTATATCTCATAGCCAAAATCCAATCAATTATTTGAGGGGTAAGTGGAGAGACCCACTTCTTACATATCTCTCTATGAGCTAATAAAATAGCATAAAAAATAAGTTTCACATTGTCATTCATGCTTTTTTTCTCTAAATCATATCTCCCCGTTATTACTAATTCGGGGCTTACCTCAATCTGCAGATTCAGGATTTGAGATAAGCAATTACTTACATCCTGCCAGAATTGTCTTATATTCGGGCAAAACACAAACATATGTAAGTCGTCCATATTGGGGGTCTTGCATTTCGGACACTCCACTACGCCACCAACTTTAAATTTTGACAGTCTGCGAGGAGACCAGTACGCCCTGTGGATCTTAAACAAAAGGTTTCGCCTTAAGTTTGCAGGTTTAACAATACTGTAAAGCATAGCCATTGTTACTTGCCATTGGTTCTCCGTTGCGATCTTCGGCAAGCATTCTTTCCACAGAACCTCCGGAAACAAGAAAGGGCCATCTTCCATATCCATTATCATCCAATACCACATGGCCACCTCCTTCTTCAAGACCCCCTCTGTTCCAAGCTTTAACTCAAAGTCATTTTGTGTCCCAATTATACTTTCTGGATCATTTACCCAGCTCTGAATCTGCAGATATTTGTATCTTGAAAAAACTTGTCCCCACATTTGCTGACATTGACCCCAAGTAACCAACTTGCCCTCCTGGAACAAATCCTTCCATCGCTAAAGTAAATCCGCTCTCTTTAGCGGGAGTGACAAAGCATCCTTTGTCCAAGACGGAGATCCAGGAGAATCCCATAGTGGAGCCATATAACTAAAATACGATAACTTTAATAATCTCCTTATCTTATACCAAATCTCCGCCAGATCCCGAAGGACCTTAAGCCTGACCTTCTTGAAAAACTTAGGGTCTGCAAACTTATACAAAAAAACAAAATCTTTATAGTCGCAACTTTTCAACATCACACTAAATATTCCTCCGATCGTTGATGTATTCGGGGTACCCAACAGCATCCTACAGTTTTTTAAGCAAAAAGCCCACGCATACATTTGCAGGTCCGGGGCCGCCAAACCTCCTTTACTAAGTCTCCTCCTTAGTTTTTTCCAGGCGAGACGTGACCCCTTTGATGCCCAAATAAATGAAACTATCTCACTCTGCAATTTGGCCAGCCATTCCTTTCTGAACCCAAGCGGGATAGTCTCAAACAAAAACGTAACCTTCGGCAAGATCACGATCTTCACTAGATTGGTCCGGCCATATAGCGACAATGGTAAATTCATCCATCCCTTAAGAGTGGCCGAAACTTCTTTCTTTACCTTATAAAAGTTTACTTTAGCAAGGTCCCCAATGCTTTGGGTAATCCTAACCCCCAAGTATCTCATTTCTGTCTTGCTAACTAGCCCTTCTGTATTTAGATTCCAATCTATAATCTCAGTTTTGTCCTGATTTATCTCGTAGCCTGAAACAGCTCCAAATTCCTTAGTTATTTTTACTAGGTCCTCCAAAGACTGATGCAGATTAGAAGAGTAAATAATAATATCATCTGCATATAGGCCCATTTTTTTCGACCAATCGCCAACCACAAAGGGGGGTATCCTCTCAGAACTCCTAATTCTACAAGCTAGTGGTTCTATGTATAAATTGAATAACAAGGGTGACAGGGGACACCCTTGTCTTGTCCCACGCATTATTTTAACGGATTGGGTTAGTATGCCATTGACCAAAACACGTGATGTCGGGGAACAGTACAAAGAAAGGAGGGACTCAGTAAAATTCTTTCCTAACTTAAGATGTTGCAAAAGTGCTTTTAAAAAAACCTAATTAACCCGATCAAAAGCCTTGGCGGCGTCCAAAGCAATCACCGCCAAGGGGAGTTTATGAGCAGAAGCCATATCTATAATTTAGAAGTTACTCAAGAAGAGTGCTGCGGTGGAAAACATGGCGGCCGGCTAGGTTGCGGGTCGCGGATGTCGGGAGACGTGGCGGTGCAAGGAGGAGTGCTAGGATAGAAACTGGCCATATCAAGAGCGTAGGCGAAAACGGCTTACCTTCAAACAGAGTTTCGAAGGAGATATCGGGTTTGAAAACTTGTGACAACGGCTTTCTGCTGGCGGCGCTCGATAGCGTATGGCGGAAGCTGAGGGATTCGGACGGCTTTGGACGGAGGCAGCGGCAGAGGAGGAGGGACTACGTCTAACGGCAGAGCCGCGGAGCGGGAGTTGGGGAAGGGCAGCGTTGGAACTAGGCAGAGGGCGCCGTGCGGCAGCTAGGATTCCGTTGAGAGGTGCTGGGGGTCGCGGGAGAGGAGAGGAACCTCTGGCTGTGACGGCGTTCGAGGTAAAGGGTACGAGGGGAGTTGTGGCAGGACATCGCACATTAACCCCAGCTGACAGAGGATTGATTGCAGAACAGGCAGAACAGGCAGGGAATAACGGAGGAAACAACAAGGTAGACTGCAGAAAGTTGCTAGTAGACACAGAGCACCCCAGGTATGCATTAAGAAGTACAAAGAAGGGTATAAGCGAGGCATCTCTGGGTAAGCCGAAAACCCTGTCAAAGAATTTTCGAAAGTGTACAATTAAAGAAGCCAAAAGCTGTAAGGGAGCGGGAGCGGAGCTAGATAAAAAAAAAGGGAAAGCAAAAGGGGCTTGAGTATAAGGTAGTTACGACTCCGTCACTCAACTCATACATTAAACCGATCCCAAAAATATTAATCTTGAAAGCACGCCCTACACAGTTGAACCAGGGTCCAGATTTTGAAAAAGAGGAAAACTTAGCTTTAAAGAATGAAGAAGAGCAGGATTGGTCCCGGCATTCAACTACTAATCCATTTCAGGTTCTTGCGATAGGGATGGAGGAGGAGGGGGAGACTGTGCAAGACACTACTGCTGAAAAAGTTTCTGCAGATACCCCACCGCAGTTGAATATGGTGCTAGCAGCTGAAGGTGTGTTGGATGACAGCGGGGGGAGAGGCCCTGATGATAACAGAGAGCCCTCTGACAAACTTTAAATGCCCAGAAAAAGCTCGGACGGACTCTGAGCTGGATAGTTCAGACTCTGCAGTCGTGGCGCTTCTTAGAAAATTAGAGAGGGATATCCATCAGGGTTTTGAGGCTTCTAATAAAAATCAGGAGAGCATAAGAGCTTCATGTAGTTTATTGGAAGCCAATTAAGCGCCAGTACAGAAGTGCTTGAGTCAGAGGTGAAAGTGATGCGGGAGAGGGTCTTAGATAATCACAAGGGGATTGAGGCTATTAAACTTAAAGAGCGAGAGAATGACGAGAGAGTCGAGAGACTTGAAAATATGCAAAGACGAAATAACCTTACAATTTTGAAGTTACCAGAAGGAAAGGAGGGGTCAGATATAGAGAACTATGTAGTGCAACTGCTTAAGACTGACTTACAGATAGAGGAAACGGAAGAGGTACTGTTGCGTGATATTCAGAGGATCACCCGCTACAGCAAGCAGACAATGGGAGTTAGGGAAACGTATGGAGCCGCTTAGAGCATTGGGTGCTACGGTCCAATTAAAATGTCCAGCTTTTCTAAAGATAATGTGGCGGAATAAAATGTATACGTTTCGCGGAGTTGAAGAGGTGGATGCCTTTTTGGAACAATGTCAAGGGGAGTAGCAAGTAAGCAAGGTGAAGGTGAGCAGGTTAAGGAAGGTCAGATTACTGCCTGGCACTGATATTGGTGTATAATGAGATATAGGTAAAATGTGGTGCACCGCCACTAGGGACATCGACAAGGCCAAGGCCATGGGTGTTTTGGTTGGGTTTTCCAGGGTTGGGGGAGAGGGGGGAGAGGGGTGTGGGGTAGGGAGGGGGGAACGGAGGGGGGAAGGGGAGTGGGAGAAAAGAAAAATATCCTCAGGAGCATCCTTGCCACCAAAAAGTGGGAGAAATAGGTAAGTTGTTATGAGTGGGGTTAATTCTATGGAACTAAGGTTCCTTACATGGAATGTTAATGGTTTAAGAGTGAAGTCCAGGAGACAGCTGATATTGAAGTATTTAGAGGATTCCCTTGCGCATGTGATTATCTTGCAGGAGACGTACTTGTCTGAAAAAGAAAGCAAGGAGATTTTTTCTGCGCAACGTTGGATTACTAGTGCTTTTTTTACACCCCAAGAAATAGTTACAAAGGGAGTAGCAATTTTGATTAGCAAAGGGGTTAACATTGTTACGGAAGATAAGGTAGCAGATAAAAGAGGCAGGTGGGCGATCGTGAAATTAAGAGTGGCAGGGGAAGTGTTGGTAGCCGCTGGATATTATGGGCCAAACTTAGACGATGAAACCCCTTTAGATGAGCTGGCTGGGGAATTGTTAGACTTTTCAGGCAAAATAATTATGGCTGGAGATTTTAATGCGGTTTTGGATTGTAAGTTAGATAGGTCGGGAAATAGTAGAGCTGTGGTAAATGGAAAGATGTCGTCTAGAATAAAGTTGATTATGGCACAACAAGGCTTATGCGATATCTGGAGAATAAAAGCAGGTCAGCAGTTAGGATTTACTTTCTATAATAAAAAATATAATCATAGGTCTCGTATAGACTACTTTCTGATTGATGTGAGGTTGAAGGATTGGGTTACGAAGGTGGAACATTTAGGGGCCCGTATTTCAGACCATTCGGCTGTGGGAATGAATTTAGAGTTGGGGGCGGAAGGTTTGATTTCAATCTGGAGACTAGATCGTACAATCCTCCTAGATAGGGACTATTTAGAAGTTCTCAGAGATGAGATACAAGTATTTTTAGATAAAAATGAAGGATCAGCTAAATTAGAAGTTGTATGGGACACTTGTAAAGCATTTTTGAGAGGGAGACTGGGAGCTCAGGGTGCTAAGAAGAGAAGATTGTATTACAGGAAGGTGTTGGATTTAGAGAAGGAAATCCGTTCATGTGAAGTTATTGGAGCAAGCTTAGGGGGCCATACAATGAACGAGGAGGTAAAAAATAAGTTGTTTGAATTAAAGCTAGAGTTAACAACAGTACTGTCACAAAGAGTTAAGGAAAAATGGGAAGCTAGTCAGTTGGCCCACTTTTCTTACGGGGACGGGTGTGGCAAACTGTTAGTGTGGAAAGCTAAAAAAGATCTGGTAAGGAATCAAATAAAGGAAATTATAAAGACAGACTCAGGAGTTGTTATAACGGACAGCAAAGGTATTGCAGAAGCTTTTCATGAGTTTTTTGTAGGAGTATATAGGTAAGATCTGTGCCCAAGGCAATCCGAGATGGAGGGGTGGCTACAGCATATGGAACCTCTCTCTGGCGATCTGGTGGGGTGTTAAATAGGGAAATATCTCGAGCAGAGGTCGCCAGGGTTATTAAAGAGAGTAAAAGGGGGAAGGCACCAGGGCCGGACGGTCTTCCGACCGAAGTATACAAAGTGTTGGTAGATATGTTTGCTCCTACACTGTGTCAATTGTTTAATCAGATCTTTAATGGTAGAGCAGCCATACCAAGCTCCTGGAATGAGGCAACAATCTATCTGATAACTAAACCAGAAAAGTCACACAGGTGTATGGATTTGTACGAACCTATATCACTTCTAAATTGTGATTATAAGTTTTTTTCAAAACTTTTGGCAGATAGATTGAGCAGGGTTATCCCCAAGTTGATACATGAAGATCAAAACGGCTTTATTAAGGGGCGGTATTTGAAAGAACTTACTTTTACCCTGGTTGTCCAATTGGTTGACAAACATAAAAATATTTGTGTGCCCTATTCGCTAAACTAAAAGCTGACTACTGCACCAATTGTATTGTAATTTCTTCTGTGAATATATCATGATTTGTATTTTATAACATTTGGCAAAACATTTTTTTCTAATGAATAATTAGTTATAAAATGTCAAATTGTTTGCTGTGCAATTGCATTTTAAATCCGAAATCTAATAACCCTTTTAATTATTTATTCATTATGTGTTTAAATTCGCAAAATGTATCTGTGTATCTTTATGCTTTCTTTTTAAACGGAATAAAGATTATTGAAAAGAGTGCCATTGAAGGACATTTCCAGTGAACCTTATTTGAGGCTCCCGAAATATGAGGGAGGGATGGTCGACTGTGTCAAAAGCAGCTGAGAGGTCCAGCAGCATCAGGAGGAAAGAATAATTTGTATCTGTGGTCAAGAAGGCATTGACTGCAATGTGCAAGGTAGTGGTCTCCATTTTACAGCATGATCTGAAGCCAAGCTGGTGGTCATGCAGAAGATGGTTAGCATTAATGTGATCTTGGAGTTGAACAAACATAGGCTGATTTTTTAATGATCCGGCTAGTGGATAGTGAGTGAGCGATCGTCAGGGTCCAGTATTGTTCTTTATAAGTGGTAGGGTGAGGCCTAGCTTGAGAGTTTATGGGAAGATGCCTTGAGTGAAGGAAGCATTGACAGTGGTAAGTATGGGTAAGAGAGCAACCCCAGAGAGAATATCTTTGAAGGACAATACTACGGCATCATCTTCATAAGAAGTGGCTGGAGGGACATGATTATATCAGAGAGATATGGGTGGGAAAGGGCTTTGAAGACTGACCATTGTGGTGTTCTGCTGGAAGGGGTGAGAGTAAGAGAGGAAGCTGGATTCAATGTGCTGTTGGATCTTCTGAGTTTTATGGCATTGCACTTTTCTGTGGAGTGAGGAAAAGGTGGGTCCAGCAGGGCGTTGATTCAGTATTTGATTATACTGATCAGCATCCAGCTTCTGTTGGTGACTTCATGGATAATGTTGATACAATACTTTGCTTGATGTGTTGAGCTATCTGAATGTTGCAAGGGGAGACATCAAAATCAAGAGGTCATCAGGAATTGTTTTACTTCCATTTTCTTTCCTGTCTGCAGATGGATCATTTACTGTCAGCAAGGTAATTTGAGTACCAGGGGGCTGAAGACCTTGACATGCACTTGTGTGTTGTAATTGGGGTGTGAAAGTTCAAATATCTTTCCAAAAATGTGTTTAAGTTGTTGAAAAGTGTGGTGGCATCTGACGTGGAGTTGATAGGGTAAACATATGAGTTCCATTATTAGGTTATCTTTGGAAAAGTGATCTGGTCTTCTCCTTTGTATTCACATTGGTTTACTGGCAGGATCCTGAACGTGGATATAGGAATGGCAAAGTCGTTAGCCCAACCCTGGAATATGGGTGGTTTGCCCTAGTCCAGAGGTCTTCAAACCTGTTTAGGCCAAGACCCCCTGACAATATTTTTTAGGAGTCGGCCCCCCATCACTAAAATTTCAGTCAGATGGAATTTTGCATCTTTGACAACCATTTTATCCCAGTCAGTTATCTGACAACTCATTTCCACAATAGCGAAACAACATTAACAGTGTTATGTAAATGTAAGATTTTTGATTTGTAGATTTAGCACAAAATTACAGAACTCATGCAACACCCATTGAAGGGAAACACTTTTTTGAGTTAAAACTGCCACAAGGTCAATGCAACCACCCCCGCCTTTCAGGACCCCATCTGGTACTGTGCAACCCAATCTAGCAAACAAGCAGAATGTTGGAAGACTTGGTAACCACATAATTCTCTGGGCAAGGTCTTTGCTCTGAAGATAAGACTCAATCAAATGGAATTCCCATTATGGTTATTTTGTATTATCCTGTGAAAGCAGTATAGATGCCATGGGCCTTAGTGTAAGCAATCAAAATGGCTGCCTTCACTGAGAGCTGGGATTGGAATGCACACTAACTATCAGGGTTTAACTACTTACATGCGTCGGATGGCTGGGAGCTGTCCGACGTCACGGCGGGCGTGTGCGTCGGACGGCTCCCAGCCGTCCTAGCACCCACACATGGGGGAAGCGCTGGCACTAACTTTGTGGGTAGCCCTTTAAGCATCCCCCACCAGGGAAGGCAGGAGAACCCCTTCCCCTGTCCCCCCTGTTATGTATCATTTTAGGACCCTATTGTAATTTTCTCGATTCATGCCCTCATATATGTATAAATCACCATATCCTTATATAGGCATGGAAATCATAACCATATTTAGGCATAGCTCATGCATTCCAAATACGGCAGGGCTACTTCCACTAGTTCCGAAAATCTACAACAATTTCTTGGAAAACGCGGCCTCAGCAGCTAGGGACTTTCCCTTGCTCGAGAACTGACTTGTCCAAGAACCCATGGAGTTTTCAAAGAACTGAGACTCTTTGATAACGTTATTATTTCCACCTTTGCGTCAAACTCGGCAACTTCAAGGTATAAATATGCCCACACTTGCCTTAGCAAACACACAGTGGTTTGGAGCAGTTCGACTATCTACTTGCCCGATGCATCCTGCTTCAGCAAGTGCCGAAGGAAGCCGACCTTCCAGCAGACGCACTGGGAGAGACGCTGTCTTTTCTCCTGCCGAGAAATCTAGCTCCAGTGTTTCCAAGCTACCCTTGCGGGTTGTTGGGAAATCGAGTCCCGAGACTGACCTTCTCCATTCTAAACTAAGGTCCGGCGCTGATTAGACCCTAAGAGAAATCTTGGACAGATTCTTGGCAAAAGAATACTACATTTATGCTACACCTCACTTACTTCTTCCCTCGTACTAAGCTTAGGTTAGGTGCACCGGGGTAGGCGTATTTTAGAAGCACCAGTTGAGTACTTTTAGCCTCTGTTATTTATGTATGTATTTATCTATGGTTTAGGAACCATACAATACTCTTACAGTATTATTTTATTCTACTTTTTATACTGTATGCGTTATATTTTACAACCAGCTTCACGATTGTAGCAGTTCATTTCTTATGCTTGAGAAAGAAGACTGTTCAAGAAATCCTTTTATTGAAAACGCCCGTCTACGTCTATATATTTCTTTGCACTTCTGGTGAAATGAAGCATGCACGATTGACTGAGTGAAATATCTATCTATTGTTTCCACGTCTCTGAAGATACATTTTATTTTGGGGAAACAAAGTTGTCATGTTTATGCGGTTGTCAGAAACAAATCCCTTCTTGTGAATTCGAGAAAGTTTCTAGTGACCTCTGAGCTAGCTGGCACTCACAATTAAGTCTAGTATATTTGATAGAGACCTAGTAGACCTCAGTCCTACGTCTAATCTATAGGATATATTATTCCAATGCGCAGAGCCTATTGGGAATATAGAAACTATATTCATCTAATGACATCAGCGCGTGAGGTGCGCTGTCGTCATTAGAGGATACCAGATGCACTGGAAGCTATTTGCTTTCAGTGCATCCGGAGAAGAGGAGGTGATTTTCTCCTCGGGGAGGGTCAGGAGGTTCTTTTCAAAGGCATCAGAGGAAAGGAAAGGGTTTTCCTTTCCTCTGATGCCTTTTTAAGCATTCCTGCTGCACGATCTCGCCTGAGGCGCGATCGTGCAGCAGGAGTGCCCTTTTTTTTTTTTAAAGGCCCTTTTGTGTTGGAGAGTGGACCTTTGGGCAAGGTCTGTTTAGCTGGGGGGGGGGGGGTGGGCAGATCAGATTAAAAAAATAATAATAAAAAAGTAGCAGCACGACCATATGTTTTCAGGCCCATCTATCCCCAAGGTTGGTTTTGGGGAGTGACCCCTTGGGCAAGGGTCATTCCCCCTTTATGAGGGTGAATTTTTGGGCCGTTTCTGCTCCCAGTTGGGGCAGATCTGCCTTATGCTTTTAGACCCACCTACCATCTTCCCTTCGCTGGTGGATAGTGTGTGGACTATTGCATTATTTGCATATGTGATTGTAAGGTATTAGTTCTCCTTTTTATTCTAGTGCAAAGCTTTTGATGCTTGTTTGCGGTTTTGGCTGTGGTTGATCTGCAGTTTTGCGTAGTTTAATTGCGTACTGCCTGGTCTGTATGGTTTTATATAGTTTTTGTTCAGTTTAACGTTTGGCAATAGAATGATGTCCTTAGTTACTGCTATTGTTTTTGAAGTTTGAGTTTTGTATCTAGTTGCTATTGGTTTGGGTTTTTGTTCTTGTTAAAAACAATTAATGACGGTGTGCATGGACTGGAACTTGGCTGGCGGTGTGCATGGACTGGCGTTTGGCTGGCGGTGTGCGTGGACTGGTGCTTGGCTGGTGGTGTGCATAGACTGCCACTTGCCTGGCGCTCTGCATGGGCTGGCGCTTGGCTGGCAGTGTGCGTGGACTGGCGCTTGGCTGGTGGTGTGCGTGGACTGGCGCTTAGCTGGTGGAGTGCGTAGACTGGCACTTGGCTGGCAGTGTGCATGGGCTGGCGGTTGGCTGTCAGTGTGCGTGGACTGGCGGTTGGCTGGCAGTGTGCGTGGGCTGGTATTTGGCTGGCAGTGTGTGAGTAGTGACTTGCTGCTGGTCACTAAACACTCTGCTACTCATACGCCACTGCAGACACTATGTCAACCACCACCCGGTGTGATTGCTGTGTCAGTCATGTGGGCGAATGAAAGTATGGGCCCTTGAATGGCGCTGTCTGTTGATGTAAATGTTGTAATGTACTGGGCCCGCAGCTGGCGGTGTGAATGGTCGTGTGTCACGTATGAAAGGTGTGTGAATGTACTGTAAAGAGTTAGCTGCCTTGCCGTGGTTTTACAGCTCACGAGCTGCAAGTCATTGGTTCAGGTTTTTAACCTTTTAAATATTAACAGTGCATTTCCTTTTTGTGAAATCTCTTGTTAATAGAATTTTACGCTCTGAACCTTTTCTCACCCTCGTGCCAAATCCAACCAGTATGTGTGAGTACTTAAGGAATTTGTTCATTTTTAAGGAATATTTGTCTTTTCTGTCTCTCTCTGCCAGGGTGTACATTTTCTCCACATTGTCTGTGGATGTGAGTGTTTTAATATGCTGGTGCCACAGCTGCTGGTGTGAAATTGTGTATCAAGTAAGAAAGGTGTGTGAATGGTCTGTAAAGAGGTTGGTGCCTTGTCGTGGCTTCACAGCTCACGAGCTGTGAGTCATTGGTTCAGGTTTTTAACCTTTTAATTATTAACAGTGCATTTCCTTTTTGTGAAATCTCTTGTTTATAAAATATACATTTTGAACCTTTCACTACCCTTGTGCCAAATCCAACCAGTTTGTGTGTGTGTACTTGAGGAACAGATGCATAGACAGTCATATTTGTCTCATCTGTCTTTCTGTGCTACGGTGTAATCTGTCTCTAGGGGAAATTTACCAACTGTAGATATTTCTGTAAAGTAAACCCAGGGGACCCCCCTTGCAAAACCAGGTTGTTTTGAGATAGGTAATTTTGATGTTGCCTCAATAGGTTTTGAGCCCTTGTCTGTCACGGGTACTTGACCCACCCACGCGAGTGAGGTACCATTTGTATCAGGAGATCTGAGGAAATGCTGGGTGGTAGGAAATTTGTGGATCCACGCAGATTTCAGAACTTTCCCACACAGAAATTTGAGAAAAAAGTGATTTTGTCAGCTAAATGTGAGGTTTGTAGAGGATTCTGGGTAAGAAAACGTTGGGGGGCCCACACAAGCCATACCTTGCTGGACTTCCCCGGGTGTCTAGTTTTAAAAAATGTATAGGTTTGCAAGGTTTCCTTAAGTGCCGGCAGGGCTAGGGTTTAAAATCTACAGCTAGGAACTTAGCGAAAAAAAGGGTCAGTTTTCACTGTGAAAATGTGGTGTGTCCACGTTGCATTTTTTGGCCGTCTCCTATCGCGGGTCCTAAGCCTACCCACACAAGTGAGGTACCATTATTCTCTGAAGACTTTGGGGAATGTGGGGTGGGTGGAATTCTATAGATCCACACAGATTCCAAAACTTTCCAAAACACAAATGTGAGGAAAATTTGTTTTGTTTGGACAAATTTTGAGGTTTGCAAGGGATGCTGGGTAACAGAACCTGGTGAAAGCCAGCAAAGTCACCCCATACTGAATTCCCCTGGGTATCGACTTTTCAAAAATGTATAGGTTTGCTAGGTTTCCCTAGGTGCCGGCAGAGCAAGTGTTCAAAATCTCCAGCGAGGCACTTTGCAAAAAAAGGGTCCGTTTTCACTGTGAAAATGTGGTGTGTCCACGTTGCGTTTTGTGCTGTTTCCTGTTGCGGGCCCTAGGCCTACCCACACAAGGGAGGTACCATTTTTCTAGGAATACTTTGGGGAATGTGGGGTGGGTATAATTGTGTGGATCCATGCAGTTTCCAGAACTTTCCACCACAGAAATGTGGGATAAATGTTTTTTGACAGATTTTGAGGTTTGCAAGAGATTCTGGGTAACAGAACCTGTTGAGAGCCAGAAAAGTCACTTCATCCTGGATTCCTCTGTGTGTCTAGTTTCTAAAAATGTATAGGTTTGCTAGGTTTCCCCACGTTCTGTTAGAGCTAGGGTTCAAAATCTACAGCTAGGCACTTTGCAAAAAAAGGGTCCGTTTTCACTGTAAAAATGTTGTGTGTCCACGTTGTGTTTTTGGCCGTTTCCTGTCGCGGGCCCTAGGCCTACCCACACGAGTTAGGTACCACTTGTCTTGGAAGACCTTGGGTAATGCAGAGTGGGTGGTATTCTGTGGAACCACGCAGATTCCAGAACTTTCCACCACAGAAATGTGAGGAAAATGTGTTTTTTGTCAATTTTTGGGGTTTGCAAGGGATTCTGGGTAACAGAACCTGGTAAGAGCCAGACAAGTCCCACCAACCTGGATTCCCCTGAGTGTCTAATTTTTACAAATGTATAGGTGTGGTAGGATTTCCTAGGTGCAGGCAGAGCTAGGGTTCTAAATCTACAGCTAGGAACTTTGCTAAAATAGGGTCCGTTTTCATTTCAAAATGTGGTGTGTCCACGTTGCGTTTTGGGCCGTTTCCTGTTGCAGGCACTAGACCTACCCACAAAATTGAGGTAATATTTTTCTCGGAAGACTTTGTAAAATGCAGGGTAGGTGGAATTTTGTGGATCCAAGCAGATTGCAGAACTTACCACCACAGAAATGTGAGGAAAATGTGGGTTTTTTAACACATTTGGAGGTTTGCAAGGGATTCTGGGTAATAGAATCTCATGAGAGCTAGTCAAATCACCCTATCTTGGATTCACCTGAGTGTCTAGTTTTTAAAAATATATAGGTTTGGTAGGTTTCCCTAGTTGCTGGCAGACCTAGAGTTCAAAACCTACAGTGAAAAGGGTCAATTTCCACGGTAAAAATAAAGTGTGTCCACGTTGCGTTTTGAGCCGTTTCCTGTCGCGGGCACTAGGTCTACCCACACAAGTGAGGTACCATTTTTATTGGGAGACTTAGGGTAACATAGAATTGTAGAGAAACTGTTATTACCTATAGACTTTCGATGCATTTCTATCTTCCAAATGAAAGACAATGTGTAAAAAAGAAGTCACTTTGAAAAATGTCCTCTAATTTTCATGCTAGTATGGATACTCATAATTTCGGAAATGTGCAAATATCTACTGTTTCTAAAGTCTCTATTTTGTTCTCATTTTAGAAATACATAGGTGTCTTTCATACCGATTTTTCCATGTATATATTTTCCCAAATGAATTGCTATATACTCAGTACATAATTCAAAAACATTTCAAGACGCTGCTCAGGTATTGGCTCTGGGTTCGTCGGTCTCTTGGTGAACCTACAAGTCCCATATATCCCCACAACCAGAAAGGTCCAGCGGATGTAACTGTATATTGCTTTTAAACAGCTGTCATAATTAGAAGAAGTTACAGGTGAAAACGTTGGTACAAATGGCTGTTTTTTTCAACTAATTTTCAATTTTTCCTATATTCAACTGTTACTTTCTATAAAGAAACCTTAAAGGATCTACACAAATGACCCTTTGCTTAATTCAAAATGTTGCCTTCTTTTCTAAAATGTATAGCTTTCCAGGATCCATCATTGCTTTCATACCCATTTCTACCATTAACTGGAAGAAGGTTGAAAGCACAAAAAACAGCAAAAATAGGCTATATCCCAGTAAAATGCCAAAACTGTGTAAAAAATGCTGGTTTTCTGACAAATGTCTGTCAGTCCCTAAAAGCTGGTAAAATGTTGAATTCAGGCCCACCAATCTTTTGTTGATACCATTTGCAGGGAAAAACCAGACGCTTTCATTTGCAGCACTTTTTTCCCATTCCCCCCCCCCCCCAAAAAAAAATTAGCTGTATTTTGGCTAATGTCTGGGTCCTCTCCAGGGAAATCCACAAACCCTGGGCCTCTTTAGAATCCCCATAATGTTGGAAGAAAAGGAGGCAAATTTGGTATGGATACCTTATGTGGTCAAAAAGTTACAGGGGCATGAGCGCAAACTACCCCAAATAGCCAAAAAAGGCTTAGCACAGGGAGGGGGAGGGGAGGCCTAGCAGCAAAGGGGTTAATGGGCCAGATCTTCATTAACCCCTTGCATGCTTATGACGAGCTCAGCTCTTCATGAGGCACAGTGGAGCTGTGCTCATGGCGAGCTGAGCTCGTCATAACTGCCGCGGCCCACCCACGCGCGGCTAATTCCCCACCTGTGCGGGCGTTCTACAGGAGTGGGTGGAGTCATGACGTGCCCAGCATGATGAGCTGGGCTTGTCACGAGTACCACAGCACCGCGCGCACCCACCCCCGCACTGCGGGGGAATAGCCCCGCGTAGAAGGGGTTAAGGCTGACTGCATAATCACAAATGAACAGGAGGGAGTGCAAAACTACAACAAATGGCCTAAAAACACATTGTTATTATGGTAAATACCATGACAAACAGTAAAATGTAAGTTTGCGTAAGGCCTTGAAAGTGCCTGCATCACAGTAGATTTGCAGAATACAAACTGCTGTTGGATAAATCGTCAGGAATCACAGAGATAAGAGTCCCAACTGGGGCCTTGAAGCAGCAAAGTGCAAGGACACTAGATAAGCAGCATTTGCACAGTGCAGTTATAACGTGTATAAGACCTCATAGCGCACTTTTTTTTTAGCTTTATTGCATTTAATGGTTTCTTTTTGTCTAGTTATCAGGGTGGTCCTCTGCCTTCTAGAAAGATTCTCAGCAAAGACAGCGTCAACTGGCCTTTTTGCATGTATGTTCTACATTTGTGTGTGTTTATGTGTGAAAAAAATGTCTGCCTGTCTGATAGTGTGAACGCCTGTGAATGAGAATGTGTGTATGAACGTCATGCTGTGAGGCAAAACTCGATTTGTGTGTGACGTTGGTAAAGAAAAAAAATATAGAGAGGATGGGAGAGTAGGGAATTTATTTTTGTCCTGCAGAAATTGGTTTGAAGTTACCTGCGAGTAGCTTCAGAGGTCTAGCCAGAAGTGCGATGAACGGATGTAAAAGGCATCAGTAAGGAAGGTGAAAGGCAGGGAAGAAGCAACGCTCTCTCTGCAAAGCTGTATATGTTTTCAAGCTTCATTTTAATGGAAGTATAATCCACTGACAATTCCTGCCTCTATCATCTCTATGCTGCTGTGTCTCTGATTGGAGGAATGTCAGAGTTGATGCTTCCGCACAGTGATTAGGTACTCTCACTGCTGCCT
Source organism: Lissotriton helveticus (assembly GCF_964261635.1). Classification (NCBI taxonomy): domain Eukaryota; kingdom Metazoa; phylum Chordata; class Amphibia; order Caudata; family Salamandridae; genus Lissotriton; species Lissotriton helveticus. Next base: position 620,907,874 of record NC_136070.1, on the reverse strand, counting down.
CCAATCAGAAAGAGTCCTTTGTGCGATGGCTACGATTCTGTAGAAGAAACTGAAGTTAACATCCTTCAGACGTCGGAATGAACAATGTGAAGGGGAAAACTTTCTGTGGAGCATGTGCCCCCCAGAGGAGTTTCTACCCCCCCAGGAGGCGCGCCCCACTATTTGAAGGCCTCTGCCCTAGACTATTGGTGATGTTGAGAAGACAAGCTCAAGTATGTTGTCTTTAGAGTGTGCTGGTTATGAGACATACATTCCATACCACGTTGAGTGTATCAGTGAAGTTGAAGAGATGACTGTTGGTTTTTCTTTTTTTTTTAAACTTGTGTTGTCTGGGAGGCTATCAATCATAAAGTTCAACTGAAACCTTATGTCACTGTTATGCAACAGATACCCATTTACTGAACAGGTCATACCCGGGCAAGAGTGCAGATTCCTGAGAAAAGATTCAAGTTATATGGAACTTTGCCTTATCATTTATCTCTGCAGGGATAGCATTCCAAATACGAGTGCCTCGAACTCTAAAAGAACTAGCTGTCCATGTCTTGAATCTGAGAGCCATTTGTGCAAAAGCATTTTTGCAGTCGGACACAGCCCTAATCCTAGAATCGGGCCATTTCCAACTGAAAAAATCGTCTTTCATACATACAATACAAATTGTGATTCTGTAACATGTTACCAAATCGCAATTTGAGTTTAGCAGTTCGGTATTTGGAAGGTGCATGTTTCGGGCGTCCCTTCCAAATACTGAATTGCAGTGCTATTTGTGTTTGTCTTGCGAAAGAATTATGGATGCAAAACATTACTATTTTACTGACACCCCAGGGTGGTGGTAACAATTCGTAAATCGGAAGCAGCCCCCTCCAAACCCCTTCCCCTTCGTTAATGTTGAAGCAAATATATGTTATGAGCAGGCAGTGGCCCATGAGACCATAACCTACTCTTAAAAAATTAAAGTTAAACAGTTATTTTTTATTTTCTTAACGCACCCCATTTACCTTTGAGGAAAATTAGGTGTATTTAAAAAAAAAAATTGCTTTATTAAAAAGGGATCAGAGATGTTGACCACATGAGGCCACCATTCCTGTGATGGCTGCAATTCCTAATGGGTCACAAATTGTGACATACCTCATAAATATTCAAGAGGTAGGTATATTTACGACCTGAAACGGAATGGCTTTCTGAAGTTTGTAAGTTTTCTTACATTAGGAATCATGATTTCTTAATTGTGATTTGGTAAAAATCGTAATTAGGAAATCACAATTCCTATTATTTGTACATATGGCCCCAACTTTTGAGATTTTAAACAAATGGACTGTATCGTAATCAAATTTGTCAAGTATATTTCACAATTTTTCTAGAGTCTCCTTGATTGTAGCTTTTATGCATTATGCAAACTGACTTCTATGCACAGACAGCCAGTATAATTTCCAATTTTGATAATAATTTAATCAAGGAAAAGGGTGTGATGTTGTTTTGTTACACAAGTATTATTTAGGGGAAGCATAAGTATTTTGTAAAGATGTTGTATCATATAAACATCGAAAGTCACATTCACCACATCAAAAAACACACTTACCACCATAGTTTCTGAAAGGCTTTTTGAATGTATAAACTACTAATGCAGCATCTCTGTATTACCTGTCAGTCAGCCCAGAAAATCGATGACATTCAAAGAATCCATTGGTATTCTAATACTCAGGCAACATAGTGCGCCTATTTTGAATGTGGAATTGTAGAAACCCACTTGTTGAAAACAATTGACTCTAGCCTGTAGTCGCCATGTCTGTGGAGACTCCTTTTCCTGCATCCTCTATAACCACTTTCTAATCTGTGGCAAAAGACTACTTCCCTTTGTTGGATTCTAGGTTGTGTCCTGAGTGAGTGAGTGAATGAGTGAGTGTGTGTATGTGGGGGTGTTTGTGTGGGTGTGTGTGTGTGAAAGAGAGAGTGAAAGAGAGAGAGAGAGAGAGAGAGAACGAGAGAGAGACAGACATACAGACAGAATGGTCAAATTAGGAAAACTATTACTTAGTGTGACAGCTAGAGTACCTTTCATTTTTCTGAACTCTTCCAGCAAGACCTGGACCTCCTCTTGGATTCGTTCCTCAATGCTCCTCTTTCCCATTCCAAAATTTCTTAAGGCCATGAGAGAGAATTTTCGAAGTTGCTTCCAGCGCTCTCCATTGCTCACTGCCACACCTGAAGAGAAGACAGGAAAACATAAGAACATGACAATTGTGAATAATGCAGCAACAAAACATTTTGCCTGTTGTGTTGCGTATACTTCAAGTCTTATTGTTTGTATATTGTACCAGGTTAGTTGTACATCTGACAACCTGGACCAGGAAATGCAATCATAGCACAGACTAGGCTACATCCTTGACCAATCACCATTAGGAAAATGTCCAATCCTCTCTCTAGACCTCTTTTGATCATGATTTATTTAATTGATGCCACCATTTAATTGGAGTCAATCATTAGCCCTTGAAGAGGCCATAACAGTTTAATGATATCACTCAATGATATTTAACTCTATAGAATTCTGAAAACTATGACTTGTCAAGTTTTCTTCCCATTAGTGCGAGGCTCCCCTCCACATGATGCATGCTCTTTCACTTGCTCCATTCAACATCAAACTGTGTCTATCTTAAATATTCTGACTTGTGGTTTAAATGAATGAGTTTAAACATGCTGCCTGGAACAACCGTCTGACTTCATGATATCAACTAATGAACACTCAAATCAACTGTTCCTGCCAGTATCAAATTCTCATATGCACTAAAGACCTTTTGTTTTACCTGATATAAAACCAACATAATCATTGCTATTCAAAGTTAAACATGACCCCTGCATGCTGCAGTTTCCATGCATTATTCCACCATTCAAATATACCACAACATGTCCAGGCAAGTCTCCCGCTACCAACTATTTGGGGCCCACCAGGAGGGGAGGGGGGAAGCACGACCACAGACAAGAATTAAGGTGTGACAAAAGCCGCTTTATTGGAAGCAGGTGCATCAACAAATTTATCCAAACCTTGGCCTGTGCCGAACAAAATTAAACCTCATTAAATACAACTATACCTGACAAACCTCACCCCCACCCCTAAATGGATCCCCGCAAATTGCAACCTAAACATAACATCCCCTGCAACATGCCTCACTACCTAACTAATCATAACTTGCCGTCTGTATTCCCCACCCCCTGCCAAACTCACCAGGCCTCCTACAGTTACCCCCCCTTTTGCCTAGGAAAAAGCATCAAACTCTGAATTGCACACCAGCACCTTTTCCAGCGACACGTGACCCCTGTCCCTACTGTCCCCTGATGCACCAACTCCCAAGAAAACCCCTCCGACCAAAAAACCCCCCGGCCCTTATAAAAAAACCCTAAGGCCCTGAACAAACTCAACAAAACCCCCCAACAATGCAGCAAAAACTGCCAGAAAGACCCCACTAAAAGCCAAAAAACAGGGTGGGTGGGAGGGGAAAAAACACAAGCCCACCACGACCCGGTCACTGTTTCACTGCCACCAAAATGGTGGGCAGCGACACAAAATGGCCGGTGATATAGGGACCCCAGCCCAACCAGCCCAAAAGGAGCCCAGGAAAAGCCCAAAATCACGCAAGCAGCCAAACCAGCCCAAACCAGGAGTCTGACCTCACTTACTGGCTTTCGACCCCCTCCCCCATAGGCCTCCTGACCCCTTGGATACCTGCGGACCCCCAGTGATATGTCCAGTGTCTCCTTCAATTGTACAATGTACAGCTCCATCCCATACCGCGACAGGTGAACCCCGTCCTCCCTGAAAAAATACACCACTCCATACTGTAGCTCAGGATGCACCATCCTACCTAACCCTTCCCTGGTACAGAACTCCTTCATCTCCCTGTTGATTTTGCGCCTTGTCCTGTCTATTGCCCCAGGCCGCTCTGCCCCCCGCCAGACACTCCTAGGGATGAACTCAGACCAAATGAGATGACAACCCGCCCAGCCCCATCTAATCTCCAACAAGTCCCTCTTCATTTGCTTCACCAGAGCCAAACCCTTGCACTGCACCAGGTCGTTCTCACCCAAATGTATGACTACCACATCCGGACAATCCCCCCCCCTGACCACATTATTCAAGACCGGCATTAACTTGTGCCAACGCATTCCCCCTTTTCCCCACCAATGACATCTAAACAGTCGTTCATCCAATTCCAAATTCAGTTTCCGATGCTTGTCCCACTCAGCCCGCTCCGCTCTCTTGACAAAGGAATGCCCCACAATGTAAATGTCCAACAACGCCGAAGTCGGCCCGGCCACAGCACCTGCAAAGACACACATGTAAGAGGGCGAAACCACTGTCATGTCACTGCGCCCCCACTACTCCCCTCATCCTGACGTAAGTCTTGTAGCAATCGGACTTCCACCTTCCCAAGCGCTTGATCTCTTCCTTCCCCCATCCCCTCCGAGCCGCTTCTGTCGCCGCCCCGATCCTAAATGAATGTGTCCCGAACATCTTCGGATCCTCACCCATGTACCGCAGGGTGTGCCGCAGGACCCACAACACCTGCGCCGCCGTAACCCTACCGCCATCCACCTGACCGAAAACCTCCCCCTCCACAGCACTCCGCCCTGCTGCCAAACACCTCCACCACTCCGCGGGGCACACCCCCTTCGAGCTCCCCGGCCCCAGCACTACCCATGTCCCCTGCCCTCGCTGATCCGTCTTAGAATGTCGTAAACGCACCGCCACCTCCAGTGCCTGCACCTCCACTTCCCCCCACAGAACCCCCTCACCCCCTATCAAGCCCACCAACTTCGAAACCCAAAAAGCTCCAAAATACAACCAGGACATGATGGTGGAAAACAAAACCGTCTCCCTGCCATCCCGACAAACCGCCGGCAACGTCGTCAACAGGCACCCCAGCATAACCTCCGTGATAGGCCGCCGCTGCCATACCGTCGCCCCCCGCTCCCTCGCCCACCCTTCCAGCAAACGTCCCCCCAACTCGTCCCCCACCACAGCTTACCCATGAACGCCACCGCCGACAACTTGCCCGCGATCGTCACCCGTGACAAACCCTTGTCCATCCATGACAACATGAAATGCACTACCTGCTCCTCCCGCTGCCACCGGTCCCCATGCCTTACCGCACCAATCTGCCAAAAGTCCTCCCATGCCTGCACGTACGCCTTCCAAGTAGACGCTGCCACCGATGCTCTCACCAGCTGAACGACCCACCGTCTCCCACCGACCAAAGCTCCATCGGAACCGGCGTCTTTCTCTCCTCCGCCTCCGTGGCTAGCCCATGTAACCTCTGCCACTGTGAACGAGACAAAGCATCCGCAATGTCATTGTCCACCCCAGGGACGTGTCTGGCCTGAAACAATATGTCATGCTCCAAGCAGCGCAGCACGAAAACCCTCATCAGCTTCAGCACTTGTGGGTCCCTGGCCGACTGTCTGTTGACCACCTGTACCACGGACATATTGTCCACCCTGAACAATACCCGCTTGTGCGCCAGCTCCTTTGCCCAAACCTACACAGCAACAACCAACGGAAACAACTCCAGGAACGCAATACTGCGGCCCTCCGCCTGCCAACTCGACGGCCACTGCTCCGCACACCACCGGCCCGCCCAATACAGCCCGAAACCTCTGACTCCCGCCGCATCCGAGTACATCGTCACGTCCCAAATCTAGTCCTCCGGGGCGCCATGGGCACGCCATTGAAACGGTCCAAAAACACCCGCCACATCTGCAAATCCTCCTTCGTGCCCGCCGACAAGCGCAGGTGGTGGTGAGGCAGAGACAGACCCGACAGCGCCAAACCCAGCCGCCGGCAGAATGTTCGCCACGCCCGCACCACTCGGCATGTAAAATTCAGGTGACCCAACAGCACTTGCACCTGCCGCACCGTCACCTTTCGCTTGTCCAACATCTCACCCACCAACGCCATCATCGCCAACCTCTTGTCCTCCGGTAGGCGCGCTTCCATGGCCGCCGAGTCGAGCTCTATGCCGAGAAAGGACAGCACCATGCTGGGACCGTGCGTCTTCTCTGGCGCCAGGGGAACACCAAAATGGGCCATCAGGTCGGTGAAACTGTCCAGCTGCCGCTGGCAATCCGTCAAACCAGGCCGCCACACCAGAAAGAAGTCATCCAGATAGTGAGTCACCGTCTCAGAGCCTGTGCGCCAGGAAAAAGCCCACTGCAGAAAGGAACTGAAACGCTCAAACAACGCACAAGAGATAGAGCACCCCATGGGGAGCGCCTTGTCAACAAAAATGCCCCTGTCAAACTGAATCCCCAACAACTGGTGGTCCACCGGGTGCACCGGGAGCAACCGAAAAGCCGACTTAATGTCACACTTCGCAATCATGGCGCCCGCCCCGACCGTCGCCACGATCCTCCATGCCATGTCCACCCACGAGTATGACACCGACGCCAACTCCTCTGAGATTAAGTCATTCACTGACTTCCCCTCCGGACACGACAAATGCTGTATCAACCGAAACTGCCCCGGCTCCTTCTTAGGCACCACCCTGATCTGGGAGATAATCAGATTAGACAAAGGCGGCGTCACAAAGGGGCCCACCATGCGGCCCTCCTTCACCTCTTTCAACAATTTCTCCCGCACAATTCCCTTGTGAGCATTGACCGACTTCAGGTTATCCGCCCATCGTGCAATCCGTGGACCCTCGTAACCTAGTCGAAAGCCCTCCTGGAAGACCCGCCGCAACACGGCCGCATCGTCCGCCCGCGGATACACCTCCAAGAAGGGCACCAACCGGTAAAGCCTAACCGGTGTACAAGTCTTTTCCCATCGCGCCCAAACCCCCTCGCCCCATTCCCCGCCCCCCGCTGGGAGCCCCTGCTGCGGTGGGCTGCTGTCCTGGAGGTCCTCCGACTCCCCAGCATCGCACCACTGGGTACCTCCTCCCGCACTTGGAACACTCGTGTCGAAAACGGCACACCTACCTACCGCACTCGCCCTTATTGAAGCCCCAGCAGGCCCCCACCTGTGTCTGACCGGTACTGTCACCCTGCCCCACCCCCCCACGGGTGGGGCGAGAAGAAAAGGGCGTAGGCGCGAGCGGCAGGCCGCTGGCCGTGTAGATGGTGCGGCCAAACTTCGCCCCTCCCATCGTCTGTTGCTACAAGTCTGAGTCCAGCTCGCACCACTGCGCGTCCGGGTCCGACACCATCCTTGCCCTAAACTCCTCATTGTAATGTGACCAGGCGAAACCGGCGTACGTCACCTGAGCCCTCCAGACCACATCCATATACTTGAACAACGCGATGGACCTGTCCGGATATTTCTATCAGTATACGCTCGCGTATATTAAAAATGCCACCGACCAATTATCAATCGTCAGCGGCACCTTGGGGTGCCTTGCTAACTCCTGTTCCTCCTCTTTGGACCCTTCCTTGGAAGTCAGCTCCCTGTGCAGGAGCTTCAGAATCTCTACGTATTCCCCCTTCCATATCTTTTCCTTCGTGGCCAATGACAAGTGCGCCCCTAACGGCTTAGTCATCCCCATGTAAGGTAGCTTACGCACTGGGACCACGCAACTCTCCTTCGCACCGGTTGCCGTCTCGACCGTTTTTACCGTATCCGTCGCTGCACCGTCACCGGCCTCTGCCCCCGAACTCCCCGCCTCTAACCCCTCCAGCGCTCCCGCCCCATCTGGGCCCACCCCCGTGTCCGTCACATAGCATCCCCTCACCAGCTGCACCAAGTCTCCCCCCCTGTATCAGTACCCACTGACACCAGCACGCTGCGCGGCTTGCCCGAACCACACCCGACCTTACCTGGCGTCAAGGTCGGCGTCCGGACCGGCTCCCGCTGCCTAACCAGTGGAGCTGAGGGGGCCGTCACTCTGGGCGTGTCCTGCTGTGGGTGTACCTTCAATACACAGCCAACAACATTACTCCTTCCACCTCCCCATCCCGAATCTCCCCCTCCTCTTCAGACTCCAATCCACCGTCCACTCGCATGTCCTGCATCCCGCTACCATCCTCCAGCGATTCCAGCCTACTCAAACCCGCTCTCTCCCTACACACTCTCATCAACGTACTAAGATCCACACCGTCTCTCCGCCCTTCACCAGCCTGAGACTCATAAAATTGATCTCCAGCGTCGAATCACACTCCCCGACCCCCGGCGGCCGTCTCTACCCTTCGGGGTGGGGCTGGTGGTGACCCTGCGTCCCGCCGTCCAGCACGCTCCCATGAGTGGTCCCTCATTGGAGTACGACCGCCCGTACAAGGCTGAGCCGACCTATCCCCTCGGTGGATCGGAGCTGCATGCTGCTCACCCGAGCTCCTCGCCCACAGCTCCTGCCAAGGAAAAAAGGTGGAGTCCAGCAAGCCAGGGAAAAAACGGCCCCCATTGCCCCCCTCTTCGCCCCACGCCCCCCAGCCCCTCAGCGTGCCCCTCCCCCAGCCCACAGAGTGTCCTCCCCTTTGCGCCGGACACTCAAAAACCACCCCCAAACCCACCCCCCTCCCACTCCAAATGCCACTGACCCCTCCCCCCACCGCACCCCACACTGCACTCCCCCCTCCACCACAAGCCCCCCACCCCCCCGCCCCGCCCTTCTAGATCCGCCCCCCACACTCACCCCCCCACACTACACCCCACCCCCCCCAGCGCACTCCCCGTCCCCCTCAGGTGCACCCCCCCTGCTCCCCATCCCCCCTCTCCCCGTGCCCCCGCCGGCGATGGCAACCTACTCGGCCCCACCACATTCCCCCCTCCCCAGACGATGACCCCCAGTGCAGCTCGCTCCCCTACCCCCCTTGCCCCCCTCCCCCTTCTCCTCCATGTCTGATTCCTCTATCAGTACTGGGGACCCCACCCCCCCATCACCCCTCCCCTCAGCCTGACCCCCATCCGCCCCCCGTGTTCCAAATGCAAGCCCCCTCTTACCACCACCTCTTGCTCCCCTTCCCGAGGCATCTGTCCCACCCCTCCCACATCGTCCAGCCTCCCCCCTTCCTCCCCCCGCTCCCCCGCCCCACCCACACACTCCAAAGCCAGCCTGCCCCCAACTCCCTCCCCTCCCTGCTCCTTCCTCGGCCCAAACAAGCCGCGCTTCCTCCTCTGTGCCGTCCGGCCCCTCCGCCCTCTCTCCGCCTCCCTCCCGGCCCTCCCGCTCCTCCCACCCACACCACGTGCCTTCCGGGGTCGGGACCGCGGAGGCTCACAGGCCCACACAGCCGCCGCGGCGCCGCTCGCAGCTCGGCGCAGGGGCCTCACCTGAACGTCGGGCCGCAGGAGATCCATGCGGCCCGCCTTGCCCAGTAATCAAACAGCCTCCAGGACCCGGAGATCCGATACCGCCACCATGCCGATAACACCGCCGACCAGCACCGCTCAACAATACAGCCCGCAAAAGCTCCGCACTAGAAACCAGGTACAGCTGCAACCGCGTCGCTACACGCCAGACAACCACAGGCCCCACAGAAAAAACACGAGCCCACCACGACCCGGTCACTGTGTCACTGCCACCAAAATGGTAGGCAGCGACACAAGATGGCCGGTGATATAGGGACCCCAGCCCAACCAGCCCAAAAGGAGCCCAGGAAAAGCCCAAAATTGCGCAAGCAGCCCAACCAACCCAAACCAGGAGTCTGACCTCACTGGCTTCCCCCCCCCTCCAGGCCCCAAAACCCCCAGGGGAGCAGGCCTCCCTATGGTCGGCCGCCCCCCCCCCCCAAAAGCCCCATTTTAACAATTCTATTTAAGTCCATTGACCCACATATTTCAGATTTGCGGCCTTTAATGATTAAAGTCAACTGACTATCATTTACACATATCAAACTAGGACCTTGCAGACCTGAATATGTAGGGCTATAACTGTCATGTATACTGGATCTACCAATTCCACAAACCAGGCTGCAACAGGTTGTACATTCCAGAATTTTTTAGACAACGTGTCTTGTTTCTTTACTCTATCTGCTTTATTTATAACCCTTATTTATGATCCAGAACCGATTGATCCTTTTTAAGATACATTGTGTAATCACATTCTCCAAAATTACATATTTTTTAAAATGTGCTACAGAAAATAACTACATAAGTAAGAGAATACATAAGCAAAAAATACATTATAAGGTACCCGGAATAGCTTGTAATCCAGAACATAAGACATTTGAGCGGTGGACCAAGACCTCAAAAAATTTTAAAGCTTCGTTGTGGGGTGCAGAGCAGCATGATCCTATATTTTCTGCTCGGATGATAATAAAGTAGAATTATTTACCATATCCTTTGGTGACCATACGGATTAATGGAAAGTATCCTCGTTCACTGAAGTCGCCTCCTTGATCCACAAGCGCTTCTTTCACCGCCTCATACCCGCATAGCACGAGCACTGGCTGAGAGCCAAAGTACAGCGTAAAGACTTGCCCGTACGTTTTACTGAGCTGTGGAGATAAGGAAAAATGGAAGAGAAAAAAATCATCAGGGCCAATATTGGAACCTCCATATTTACTTGGGAAATTGTTTTTGCAAAGTAAGGTGCTCAGAAAACAAGCAACAGGCGTCTTGTGATATATTTAATAACACATGTAATTTTACAAGGCACGCAGTTTAATTTGTATGTCACCTATAGGTGACAAAGTGAGCTTGTATCATTTTAAAAAGACAAATATCTGTATCGCTTATGTGTTGCATTCAGATTGGTAATGATTTTGCTTTGTATTCAAAGGTGAGGTCTTTGGTTCGTCAGTTCTTTGAAAACTTCCCAACACATGATTTCTTCCTGAGGTTCATAGATAAGTTGGTCAATTTAAACTGCTTTGTCTCCAGTGCTTTATCATAAGCATCAACAAAAGATTAGCAATGCCAATCTTCCTGGCTAGTGTGGTGAAGGAAAGCCCTTAAGTTGATAAAGACAAGGAGTAGAATATCATATTATGCATTCTCTAATCTTGCTTTTTTATCTACCGCAACCACTTTAAAAGCATATGAAAACGTAATTTCCAGTAACTCCTGATATTGTACACAAAACTAGGTAACCATTCGATTGCATTAACTTTCACTTTTCCTGATGCAGAAGCAAACTAAAGTCCATACACAAAACAGAAAAATAATAATAGCAGAAAACCCAACAGGAGAAAAACAATCTTTAGGAGGCAATCTTGAGGAACTTCGGTTCCGACTCCATCTTCTGTTTCATCGCCATTTTGTCTTGCCCTCACACAGGCAGCTTGGCGAGCCGACAACCCTTGCCCTTCGTACCATTGCGCAATAGATAACATCTCTATCCTTGCAGTAAAGTCAATTCCGGGAACCAATACGGTTAAGAAATCCCACCTAAAACCTTATTTAAAGTCTGTTAGCCTTCAGTTTTCTTCTCCCCGACTCACTAATCCTTATCCAAAGGTGTCTGGTGGCCTTTAGTATACTTTTTCCGACTCACTAATCCTTGTGTCAAACCATCTGTTGGTTTTCATTGTCCTTCTCAACGCCTTGCGCGGCCTAGCAATGTGGCCTTCTGCAATACACAAACACGTCTACCACTGTTCATTAACTTTGAGTCCATATAATCAAATCTCCTTGTGGAGTTTGTCAAAACATGACGTAGGGGGTAGATTTTGTAATTGTGTGACATCTTGTTTGTTAGAAAATTGTAAACTTGTCATTGGTTAGAATTTTGCGCATAGGGAGTGTTCTCCGACCAATGTAAAATGATATAAAAGTGTGTGAGCGACGGATTGAAGGAGCAGTCTCCTGAGAACATACCATTGGTGTACTTCTTGGATAACTGTGCATAGCTGCAGCTAAATAAATCCTGTTGTCTACGCTTAACAGAGTGTCCCGTGTCTCTGTACAAAAAGGAAAGTGAACTCTGAGATTTAGGCATGCCCAGCACCGCTGGACCTTTAAAGGTCCGGGTCTTCAACTGGTGCCCAACGTGGGGCGATCTCAGAGGTCGTGGTCAAACCCGAGGGTCGTGAGGAGTCACGTGAGGAAATTCCGGAGGAAGCGCACCACACCAGTGACTCCTACATGTCGAAAGTGGACCGAAGGTCTTTGCAACGCGGCTTCTCCTTTCCGACGGCTGTTGAAGACTGCTGCCCTGACGGTCGCCCTGCCTAGGTTCGCCTTTGTGATGACTGGCATCTCGAGACGATAGACGGGCCTCTGTTGGCGTGATATATGAAGTTTATTCCAAACATGGAACCGGTCCTGTTATCTTCTTCGACCTTTGGGGAAAATACACTAAGAATGACGGTATTTTACAATGGCCGAAGGATGGAAGTTTCGAGCCATGTGTGTTAGACAATTTAGAAGAGAAACTATTTAAGAGAAAAGTCCGGCCGGCAACGTTTGATTCATTTCGCATTCGGCAAAAAGAGTCAAAACAGAAAGAAATAAATCAAGCAAAGAAAGATAGAAAGGAAAAAGAAATGACTATTATACAGGCTGCTCAACAATTTAAAGATAATGAAATGGATCAAGTGATGGAAATCTCAGACAGACAACATCGCATGATGATTGACAAATGTTATCCAGTGTTGCCAACTACTTCTTCAAATTCAGATGCTGATCCTGATAAGGATCCATTAATGTCTTACTTGTTACGATCGCCACCAACTTATGTACGAGGTGCTAATGCACCTCCGCTTTTGTTACCTGTCCAACAACCCGTTATTCTTCCACCGGCTCCAGCTCCTGCACCTCCACCACAGCCTTTTGTGGCACTACCACCTCCGCCATTACCTTTACCTTCAGCTCCCTTGCTTCCAATTTCTTTGCCTCTGACTTCTTTGCCTCAGTCTCCTTTGCTTTCAACCTCCACTCCACTTGTTGCTTCTTCTTCTGCTTCGTCTCATACCTTACCTTCTGTTTTTCTGTCAGCCTCCCCTTCTGTTCGTCAGCGGATGGTTGACACTGTTTCTGGTTTCTTTTCTCCTCTCTTTGGATCAGCTAGTCAGACTCCTCTTCATCCCCGTAGGCAGACACGTAGTTTACTTTCTACTTTTCGGGAACGAGATGTGGTAGAACTTCAGGCTCGCAAATGGATTATGCAGGATTCTGAGTATACGGTGCAAGACATAATGAGTACGTTTGAGCAGTGGGATGCCCCTATACAGAGATTTGTTTTTGACACCATGTGTGGTATTTTCTTTCAGGAATGGGAGGCCATGGGATTGGGCTTAACTCCCAAGGGTTTGCTGGATATTAGGACTGATTTTGATAAAGGAGTTATTGTGGGTTCTGAGGTTGAGAAAGCCATGCGGACACTGATCATGTTTAGATCAATGTTCTATTCACAGTCTTTGCCTGAACCCGATCCTTCTGTTAAGCACAAACTGAAACAATACCCTATGCGAGAGGTTCCCCCGGTATGGAGGGAAGAGGTTCCAGCCGTTGGTGGTAATCAGCCTATACCAGCACACTTCCAACGTATATGGGTACATGTACCTTGGAAGAGGTCTGAAGTGTTGGCCCTTAAACAGTCTTTACCTGACCTCGTAAAAATCCTGCTGGTTACTACAAAGAATTATCCCAGACTGTTGAGGCTTGATTCATGATTTTGGCTGACATAGATATGTTGATGGGAAATGTGGTTCCACAACCATTATGGGCTAGAATTCGGAAAGAGGATCATGCTCAAGAATTAGGAGGTGATTGGGCTGCTATATTGGCTGCTGATAGACTCCAAGTGGGTGGTGCTAAACCCGATAATTTAATCGCGGAACTTCTTCGGAGAATAATAAACTTAATGAAGACTATGATGCCCGCTCTACGAGTTAATTGGGATAAGTTAGCTGCCTGTAAGCAGAAAAAGGATGTGAGTGTTTCTGATTTCTTCACTCGTTTTGAGGAAACGTTTCTTGATCACAGTGGTCAGGATATGAGCAGAGAGGGGGGACAGCGACTGTTCGTAGATAAATTTGTATTTAATTTGCTTCCTGAACTCTCTAATAAATTAAAGAATTCCGAAAGTTCATGGGCTGTTTCTTCTTTAGCCCAGATATTGGCTATTGCCCAATATTATGAAAATAGGCATAAGGAGGAGAAAGATAAATTGGATAAAAAGACTAAAGAGTTAAAGACGAGGCTTCTTTTGCAACGGGCTTATATTCCTCGTCCTGCACAGCGTCAGTTTCAGCCGACCTCCCAGTTTCAAAACCTGTTACAGAAAACTGAACCCTTTGTTCCAAGGGCTTCACTAGGTCCAAATCAATGTGCCTATTGCTAAGAGGAAGGTCACTTTAAAAATAGTTGTCCAGTTTTGCTATACCGTAATGGTAATACGTCTGGACAACGTGGCCGAGGTGGCTATCAGTCAGCACTTAGAGGAAGGGGACGAGGTAAATCAGTTTACGATCAGAACAGCGTTCTTCCTCCCCTCAAACTTCGATGAATTATTTTGATCAACAAAATACCCGATCTGCTCAATATTACAGTGACGATTATTATAACGAGAATGAGAGTCAAGATTTTCATACTAGTTAGGACAGCCACAGACAAAGTGAGGGAGTCATATCAGTTCCAGTGGATCAGAACGGACCTTATGTTGAGGTTGTTACATTAGGTGTCACAGAGCCATTTCTATTACACACTGGTGCAACCAAGAGTTCTATTATCCACTCTAAACTCCCTGGGGCACCTTTGTCTGGCTTAACAAATATTTCTGTAGGATTTTCTGGCACCCCAGTCAAAAACCCAATTTCTCAGCCTTTGCCCATCTCAATAATTCCTTATGATTTAGAAGCTCCACTTATTTTAACAACCGGTTGTGTTGAAAATGTGTTGGGTCTAGATTTGTTGAAAAGATTGTATGCAACCCTACATTGTTTTCCTTCTGGTGTACACCTCACTTTAGGTAGGGAAATAATTTCCCCAATGTATTTGTTCAAAGATAAACTTCCACCTGAATTACGTTCTCTTCCTACTACACTCGGGCTACAGGTCCAAATGATGTTGGTCTTTTTACAAATTCCGCCTTATGTTGTCACCCTCAAGCCAGATATTAAGTTACCACGTATTCCTCAATACAAGGTTTCCAGCGATGGTGAAAAAGCTCTTATGGCTATCATTTATGATCTGATACAGAAAGGTGTGGTCGAAGAAACAAGAGGAAACATATGTAACAGTCCTGTCATTCCTATTCTTAAACAAACTAATTCTTCCCAGCCACCCGTATATCGTTTTGTTATAGATCTCCGAGAAGTCAACAAAATTGTTGTACCCCAATTTCCAGTTGTCCCAGATATCACAGCTCTATTGACAACAGTACCCGCTACTGCTACTTGGTTTTCTGTTGTTGATTTGAAGAACGCTTTCTTCAGTATTCCCATTGCCGAAGAAAGTAGGGATATTTTTGGCTTCTCTTTAGGAGGCCGAAGCTTTCGATTTACACGAGCTCCTCAAGGCTATTGTGAGAGTCCCTCCATTTATAGTCAGGCACTAAAAACACAGCTTGATACTCTCACATTGCCTCAAGGCGCTACCCTTATTCAATACGTAGATGATTTGTTAATTTCTGCTGATTCTGAGGACATTTGTAAACAAGCTACCCTTAAAATGTTACAACATTTGGCTAGACTAGACCACAAAGTGTCACCCTCTAAGATGCAATATTGTCGTCAGAAAGTTACCTATTTAGGTCATCTCTTGTCAAAGGAGGGAAGACAATTAACTCCAGAACGTGTCCAAGCAATTGCCCAAATGTCTGTACTAAGCACACAAAAGGAGGTACGTGCGTTCCTAGGCATTACCTCTTATTGTAGACAGTGGATTCCGAATTTCTCCCTGCTAGAGAAACCTCTATTGGCACTCACTCTCAAAGATACACCCCAACCTCTCCTTTGGACTGCAGAATGTCAGAAAAGTTTTAATGATTTACGTACTGCCTTATGTTCTGCTCCAGTGTTAGGTACCCCTGATTACAGTAAACCCTTTACACTTTATGTCCACGAGAATGAAGGTTGTGCATTGTCAGTTTTAACGCAACAATTTGGAGACAAACAACGTCCGTGTGCCTACTTTTCAGCCACGCTAGATCCAATAGCGAAAGCGTTACCTAGTTGTTTAAGAGCCACAGCAGCAACAGCAGTTTCTATTCGCCAATCTGATGGATTGGTGTTAGATAATGCTCTTATTGTCATGGTACCACATGCAGTAGATATTCTTTTAAATTGGACAAAGACTCAACACATTACTAGTACTCGTTTATCAGGAAATGAATTGACACTTTTAGCTAGTCATGTACATATTAAACGATGTAATTCCCTAAACCCAGCTACCCTATTGCCAATTTCAGAAGAAACGAATACTCTAGAACAGCATGATTGTTTCTTCCGTACAGAAGAAGAGACAAAGGGTAGAGTCGATCTAAAGGATACTCCACTCTTAAACCCAGATGGAACTTTATGGGTTGATAGCTCTTGCTTTAAGCTTCCCAATGGTGAAACGACTTCAGCCTATGCAGTTACTACATTGCATACAATTGTGGAAACCACACGCATTAGACAAAACTCAGCCCAGGCAGCTGAATTAATAGCTCTAACAAAAGCTTGTGTATTGGCTAAAGGTAAAAAAGTGAATGTGTTCACTGACAGCCAATATGCGTTTGGAGTGGCCCATAGTTTTGGCCGCTTATGGAGAGAAAGAGGATTTCTCACTTCCCATGGTGCTAAGATACAACATGGTGAGTTAGTAAATAACCTTCTCGAATCACTTACCTTGCCTACGCAGATGGCAATTATAAAATGTAGCGCGAACAGAAAGATTATTGATGAAGTGGGTCAAGGAAATGCGTTTGCAGACCAGACAGCGAAAGAAACAGCTAGAAACATTAAGAACCCCATATATGTTGCAGGCCCTGCTAGATGGATTGAACAAGGAGGAATGTGTGAGGACACAATAGAAAGTGTGAAAATGATTCAGGAAGAGGCCACAGAGAAAGAATTGAGTAAATGGAGAGAGACTACAGGAATGTTAGACGCAACAGGATGTTGGATAGAATTATCGGAGCATCAACGTTGGCTGCTACCAGATGCTTATGTGCTTCCAGTAGTTACTATGGCACATGGCCCAGCTCACATCAGTGCTAAAGGAATATGCAAACTTCTAGCTCCTGTATGGCAGAACGAAGGTATTAGAGAAAAGTCGGAGCATCAACGTTGGCTGCTACCAGATGCTTATGTGCTTCCAGTAGTTACTATGGCACATGGCCCAGCTCATATCAGTGCTAAAGGAATATGCAAACTTCTAGCTCCTGTATGGCAGAACGAAGGTATTAGAGAAAAGTGGAATTCCCTTGAACAACACTATATGGAATTTGGCAAGAACAATCAAAACCTAAATAACAAGGATTCATAAACAAGTTCACAAATTGAATTAAAAAAGAGATCACAATTCATTATGTATACATACAATAAAAATACAATAAAATACAGTAGATAAATGGACTTTACACTTATTGGAGATTTAAGTAAAAAGACATATCAACACAAATCATAAAATTCATAACATTCAATTATGACCCGCATAATTGGTGCAAGAAGACAGAAACAGTAAGACATAAAAATTGTACAATACTACTAGTATATTCGGACTCCTAGTTTATAGCACCGATGACGTATATTTAAATCAGTATATCTACAACGATGATAGAGTCTTGAATTATACAGAACTAGACAGCGTTGACGCGTTTCGGTGGATTTTCTTGATTTTTGCCACCTTCCTCAAGACTAAACACAATGGGCCGTATTTATGAAGGCCTTGCGCCGCCGGTGCGTCACTTTTTCCCATTTTAAAAGTGACGCACCGGCGGCGCAAGGCCTTCATAAATACGGCCCAATGTCTGTCGTAACCATGGGGTCATAGAGTTTCCCTAAAATAAATATACATACAACACATTAGGAGAAATTGTCAAGATCTATTTAACATGTCACATTTTATTAATGGTTAATAACATGTATTTAAAACAACCTCCTACATATAATCTGTACAATATAGTAACACATTGGGATTACAGGAATAATATTATCCTTCCATGTCCTCAAAGGAAAACTAATGAGAATTTATATAAAAGTGAAATGTCCTATTCGAACCCAATGAGCCTATGTGTAATTTGCTACCATTAGCTGTGAGCAAAAAGCCATATTGGCATACTAAAGGTAGATATGCCGGACATATAAGTCATACTTCTGCGATATTATAACCTATTTAAAACTAGTCTCTAATAGCGTTCTCGGATCTATTGTTTAAATAGCTAACCTTTATAATGAGTAGCACATGTCTTGTCCTATTCATACCCAGTGAGCCTATGTATAATTGGGTGCCATAGGCTGTGAGCAGAAAGCCATATGGGCCTACTATACGTAGTTGTGAAGGACATTTAAGTCGTACTACTGCGATATTACAACCTTTCTTAGGTTAGTCTCTATTAGCGTTCTAAGTTCTATCGTATAAAGAACTAACCTCTGTAATGAAGGGAACATGTCTTACCCAGGTATGTACAACAAGAGAACTGTTCCCAGAATCGGGTTTCTTTATTTGTTGAAATGTGGCACGATACACGGGATAAAGGCCTCTGACCTAAAGTACCGGGCATAAGGAGCAGAAAGATGAACTAAATGTATGGTATGGACATCTAACCACCATCAGCCAGATTCATCAAGCATAATTGCGCTCGCAAAGGGCCAGATTCTGAGAATCTGGCCCTTTGCGAGTGCAATTTTTGCATTTGGGATTCATCATCCCAAATGCAAAAATCGCTAATAAAGAATTCGCATATTTGTGAGGAATTGCATTTAAGGAATCTCTATTTGAGATTCCTTAAATGCAATTCATTAACCAATTTTAATTAGCGAATTCGCAATATTTGGTCGCTATTCATCACGAAGTCAGACTTCGTGGTAAATAGCGGAAAAAAAGAAAAAAAGCACTTTAGTGCATTTTTCTCAGTTGCATGTTACACACACATGTCCTTTGGACATGTGTGTGCGCAACACCTGTGTAAATTAGCATTTATGGGGTGCTACAGGGTGTCCTTTGGACACCCCTGGCACCCTTGAAATCGCATCCTTATTTGCGATTAGCAAATTGCTAATCGCAAATAAGGATTAACTCCCCATTCATTCCTATGGGCCTGTAGGCCCATAGGAATGAATGGGAAGTTATTCCTTATTTGCGATTAGCAATTAGCTAATCGCAAATGAGGAAGATGTAGGAATCGCAATATTTTTTGCAATTCCTACATGAATCCCGTTTTGCAAGTCCTTAATAGCGATTCCTTATGAATCGCTATTAAAGACTCGCAAAATGGGTCTTTGATGAATCTAGCTGCATGTCTGTTGTTAAATTCGATCATAAAGGTATACCTTTAGTGTGTTTCGGGGGATTTATTATTTCTTCTGATAAGATATAAAAGCCGCACCATGCACAAGATGATTGGAGCCCTCCCGTTGTTTTAAATAAAACCTGGAGAGATATAGTAGGAAGTATCAGGTATACATTGTTGCTATTATCGTGTAACTAGACGTATTGTCTTTAATATCTAAAAGAGTTTGCAAACAGGCATACCTGTATCGTTGTGGGCGGGTAATAGGCGATGTGGAAGTGAACGGTAGCGAATGCTCCTCTTAACCACCGTCGTAGGCACAGCCCTATTTAGTCTGTGGGTATTCCCAAATGTGCAGACAATTTAGTTAAACATTGTATTGTTTGCTTGATGCATAATCCAGGGAAGGGAACTCCAACCCCTGCAGGTCATTTTGCTCCTCCCACATATCCTTTTGAAGTGTTGCAAATAGACTATATTCACATGGAGCGCTGCAACAACCTAAAGTACGTCCTTGTGGTGGTATGCGCCTTTTCCAGATGGATAGAGGCCTTTCCCCTAAAGGATATTACTGCTCTATCCACAGCTAAAATCCTTCTGAGAGAGTTCTTCCCGAGGTTCGGCTTGCCCCGAATCCTCTGGAGCGATAACGGAAGTGAATTCGTAGGACAGATAATGCATAAAGTGTGTGCAGGTCTTGGAATAAGACAAAAATTCCACGCAGCAAACCATCCACAGTCAGCAGGTTTAGTAGAATGTTACAATGGCACTCTGAAACTCAAACTAGCGAAAATACAAGCCAGCACGGGTCTTGCCCGGCCCGATGCTTTACCCTTAGCACTATTGTCCACCCGAACAACTGTTCATTCCCGTATGGGACTCAGTCCCTACGAGGTTGTGTTCGGACGACCAGCAAATGTTTGGGGTGTCCCGAGACCAAAAAGGTATTCTGAAATTGAATACCCTCTGTTAGTTGATTATTTGCATGACCTCACCACTAAATTGCGTGTCCTTCATCAACAGGTACAAGACGCCTTGCCACGAGCTTCTACTGATCTTGGACACGGCATACAACCAGGGGATTGGGTGTGTGTGAAGAATTTCCAGAGATCAAGAAATTTGGAACCTCGCTGGAGAAGGCCGACCCAAGTCCTTCTAACTACCCGAACGGCAGTGAAAGTCGTCGGCAAAAATAATTGTGTGCATGGTGTGCACTGCAAGAAGGTACCCTTGCCATTACCCTATGATCAGTGGGTTCGTGAAGGGCATGGTGATTTCGAGGGCGAGAAAACTCCTCGGTTTGTACCTTTTACCGATGCACACCTGTACTGGACTCAGTCTGAAAAGGAAGATGATGACGTCTTGCAAGAAGCGGTTCCATCACATTTAAGACTGAGTACAACTGATCCAGAGATCCAGAAACTCTTTTCCAAAATCAGACTTTGCCTAACAAAAATTAAGTACAATTTAAGGCCTAGAAAGGCAAAGGACAATTAAAGAAATCTTTTTTTGTGTTTCTTTTATATGTAAATATTATCTGTATGATATTATCCATCTAATTAGGTTGCAGGGTTATGGGAAGAGTCTTAGTTAGTGACCCGAGTAGTGACATTAGGTCTGCGGGACTTGCAGTGTCATAGGACGGCTGATAATCACGGCTAAGTGAAGAAGAAAAACTGCCACGAGCAACACCTAGAAGATGGATTCTGTAATGTTAAAGAAAAGTAATGATAACAGGAATTTTAAACTATCGTATACCAAATGTCGCATAACATTGTGTATATTGATATTTTGTTGCATTATGTTAGCTTGTGTGGGTTGGATTGTTTATGCCATACAACACAAACGTATATCTACCTCCCAACCCATACCTTTCCGCACTACTGTTTCCCCACACCAATTTCATACACTGCCAGCACATGAACAAATTAGAAGATTGGAATACCTCAATCATTCATTTATTAAGTTATTACACCAACATCAATTAGTAATCAGTTCAAAAGCTTTATTCGATTTGTAAAACAAACCATACAAGCAGAACAAAATTACCTGTGTAACATACATTGCTAAAAATACATCAAGGTCACTAAATTTAAAAACAATCTAAAAACCATCGTAGGCATAGTAATAAAAAATGTTCTAAAAACAGGATTTGACCGGGAGAAATGGCTTTGGACAATACATATTCTGTTGCCTAATAAAACTAAATTCATTTATAACATTATACATACACAAACAAATATACAGACAGGAAGCCAAAGTTAAGATAAACACAGTCAGATGTATCAAATGACTATGGCTTTCCTGGCAGCTGTACATTTTAATATATATGATGCTACGAAAAAGCAAGTATCCATATCCTTTAAGGAGCATAGTAGCTGTAAAGCATTCTTCGTAGAACCAACATTGTTTTTTAAAAAGACGGGTTTTAAATATATTACCCTAAAATAATGATAGAATTTGCAAAACAATAAAAAGCGACAGCAACTCTGACGTGAAGTGTTATCACAGGGGCATACGGTATCAGATCTGGCTTTCATTACGGGGAATGCAACAAGGTGGTGTACGATTCCCAACCGTAAGCGTGTTAAAACGAACCGGTGGGAATTACGAGTAACACCAGAAAGGTAAGGTTGGAAACCAGTAATTAGATTGCAATCCCGATAAGTCATCACAGATTGTAGCTTTCCAGACACCCTGGCATGACATTCTTTTTTATGATTTAAAAACCTTTGTTTAATGTCTTTTTTGGGGATTGAAACAACAGATTTGGGGTCAAGAAAAATGTCAAACTGAAATAGGAGATAAAACCAGTAATGTATATACTTAAGCCACATGATACGTGAGGAGTGGTCCAACCTGAGACAGTCAAGGATTATCTCCTGGGTAAATTGGGTTTCAGTCTTGGCCCAGATTGAGCGCCAAAGCAGCAGGGGGCGTAGTGCTGCTAGATCCGAGATAAATTCAATTCCTACTTCTTCGTGGATCAGTTCTACTGATGCTGAGGGTGGTACACATAGCAACTTTCTGAGGAACTTGTTTTCATCTCTCTGCACGTTTGGGCCAACACAATGTCCCCACACCCCCGCACCATACAGCGCTGAAGAAACACATCTTACATTATAAATGTTCATCATGTCTTTGATACTCCTCACCACAAGTTTAGATGAAAATTTGAAAATACTGTTGGTAGTCCTCATCATTTTTAAACTAATGTTGTCAAACTCGGGTTGCCATGTCCCATTGTTTGCATAGGTGATTCCTAAGTAGCAGAAGGTTTTAACTTGTGACATCCTGACCTTTTCAATAAAAAAGCGGGAATGAGTTTTCTTAGCTTTCATCCCACAAGACATTACAAAGGTTTTAGATTTGTTTACTAATAGTTTCCTACTTTCAATGAACAACATGAAACTGTCAATAAGGCGCTGTAGACCAATCTGTGTGCGGGACAATAGCACAGCGTCGTCCGCATACAATAAAATTGGGACAGGTTTCCCACCTATCAAAGGTGCATCTGCGGGAATCTGGCACAGGATAGAATCTATTTGGTTGATAAAAAGGGAGAATAAAAGGGGGGCCAATACGCAGCCCTGGCGGATGCCTCTTGAGACTTTAAAGAAAGAGGTACATTCGCCTAGGGACCCATAGCGCACCTTACATGACAATCTCTCGTAGAGCCTGGCCAAAAAATTTACGATCTCCTTAGGTGCTCCCGACTCTATCAGGACCTGCCATAATATAGAGTGGTTAACCAAGTCAAATGCGCTGCTCAGGTCCGCGAAACAGAGAAACAGGCTCCCTTTTTTAACTTCCGTACATTTGTTGATTAAAAGATCTAAGTTAACGCACTGTTCTAGTGTCCCTATGCCTTTCCTGAAGCCATATTGAACCTTGGTTAAAATGTCATTTTCATTTGCCCAGGTTTCCAGCCTCTTCAGCATGATTCGACTCATACCCTTAACTGAAGCATCCAGCAAGGAAATGGGGCGATAATTACCCGCCTCCGATTTACTGCCTTTCTTGAATATTGGTATAATGACCGACTGGCCCCAAGATGGTGGGGTGCATCCCTCTGCTGCTGCATTGAAGACCCTCACTAGAATGGGCGCCCACAAATTCATTTCGGTTTTGAGTAGGTCTATAGGTACTCCGTCAGGGCCCGGAGCCTTTCCTCCTTTACTGTTGGACAGGCCTTCAAAGACCTCATCCAAATTTATTCCCAGTGGTAAAGGCGACCAAACTGAAGCCTCGTGGGCCAGAATTTCTAGGGACTTCCCTTCCGGATTAAAAATATTTGAAAAGTGCTCTACCCATGCGTTGCATGCTACATAAGATGTAAGTTCCGGAATACCCTCTGTGTTTAAAAAGGGGCTGTTGACAGTCTCCCAATAAAGTTTACTGTTTTGTGTTTCCGCTGCTAGATTTAGATTATCCCAAGCTTCTTCTTGCAGGACCTTTTTCCTATTGGAGAGGGCCACCTTATAGTTGACACGCAGGATTTTGATGTTATTGTAATTGCGTGGTTTATGATTTAGTGCCTTTTTAAGTTCGCGTAGGGACAAGGTGCAGTGTTTATCAAACCATCCCAACCTGGCCACTCTGATTTTAGATTGCTTCTTTGTAAACATATCTTCAATAGTTGTGTTTATCCTGATAAAGCTTGACAGCAGGGTTTCAGAATAGGTGACATCTCCAAGACAGTAGGAAATCTCATTACTACATTTTTCCACTATCTCCTTATGTTTTTTCGCTGGATCGATTCCGGCCCATTTAATCCTTGGACCGTTCGGTCTCGTGGGGGCTATATCCGTAGAGCAGAATTCCTTATTGGATGACTTTATTCCCCAGCCCAATAGAGTCAAAGAGATGCTGTTATGGTCACTAAGGGTTTCTTCCCTGACCCACAGGTTGGAATATTCGCTAGTGTTAGACATCAAAATATGATCTATATTAGTGTTGGCATTCCTACCTGTGAATGTAGGGCAAGTAATATTGGACTTATTTCTATTACAACTAAGCAAATCTAGATCAAATTTAACTAACAGGTTGTTTAATAACGTGCCATAGTTGCAGTGTGAAAAGTGTAGGCAATCCGCACTATCTGCCACGCCACTATTGCCCAACTCTTTTCTGAAGCCGCATGGGTTACCCATTGCTAATGGGCATGGCTGGATGTTAAAATCGCCAGCCCACAGGATGGTTGCCATTCTGCGGGAAGATGCCAATACACTTTTGATTTCGGTTTCCAGGGGAAATAAGATGTTTCCCCTAGAAGCATCAAAAATGTTGTTGTAAAAGTTTACAAGAATTAGGTCTTTACATGTATTGGTTTCCATCCGTAACACCTGGCTATGAGTTCCAACAATGGAGTATCTTTTGGTTTTAAAGTTAATCAATTTGTTGGAGATTAGTAGCAATAAGCCTCCCTTGGCTCTACCTGAGGTGGAGTTAGAGGCGTTTAGGCAATGGGATGAGTAACCTTCTACATAAATAGGTTCTTGGCACCATGTTTCCTGAAGACAAATGATGTCATGGCCAGCCCCAATAAACTCCTTCCAAAACGGGGTATTCAGTTTGCCTGAGATACCAGCTATATTCCAGGTAATAATTGTAAGCCCCACCATTACGGCTGTAGTTAAAATAACACAGTCTCGTTGGGGGGCAGGCGTTATATCAGGGGCAACCAGCTTGACATCTGTAGACACTCCAAATGACTCCTATTGAACCACTGATATATCTACTTCACTATCAGAAATCCTACATGGGGTGGGAATACCTACTGTCTGTATGGTAAAGTTTGGGTCATTAAATAAATCTGAAACTATAGGGGTTTCAGAGTGTGTAACTAAGGCGCTACCTGACTTCTCATCTGACCCTGGGGCCCCCTGTATCAGGTTGCTACTATATGGAATGGCCGATGGTCAATCGACCATTTCCAGACAGTCATATCTATTACTGACGGGAATGCCTCGCCATCCCCCCTTTATATGATGATCACTACTGGAATACCACGGCCGATATTCCCACTCTCTACTCCTATTCCTCTGTGTATACCAGGGACCTATGTGGTTCCAAGGGCGCTCGGGTGGTTGCACCCAATTTGGGACTATCGGGTGCTGGCGCTCAGATGGTTGCACCCAATTTGGGGCTATCGGGTGCTGGCGTTCAGACGGTTGCACCCAATTTGGGGCTATCGGGTGCTGGCGCTCGGGTGGTTGCACCCAGTTTGGAACTATCGGGTGCGGGCGCTCCGGTGGTTGCACCCAATTTAGGGCTATCGGGTACTGGCGCTCAGAAGGTTGCACCCAGTTGGAAACTGTCGGGTGCTGTCGCTCAGGTGGTTGCACCCAGTTTGGGGCTATCGGGTTCTGATGACTACGCACATAGGGGTAAAAGGAGGAGAGGCGATGGGCATCAATCCCCCCTTTCTTGGCCAAGGCAGGCCAGGAGAAAATGTGATCCACCATGTCTGGGTCATCACAGGTTACTATGATGCAGTCTCCCGGTATGTTTTTGGGTTCATCCCCAATCCAGGGAACTCTAAGCACCGCTGAAATCCGACTTGTGTGGGGGGATTGTAGGGACCTATTCATACTGAGCCACTGTGAGACCTTGTTCCAAAGGGACCAGGACGGCTCCTTTACTTATAGACAGTTCAGGGACCCCAGTAAGGATGATGGTATAGGGGGACACTTCTGGTGATAAATGAACAGGACGTTTAGACCTGAGTCCCCTCTTTCCCTCGTCTGGTCGATTCGCTGGTGGATGTTGGGGCATAAGTGGGAGGGTGGGCCTTTTATTCGATGGTTGAGACGGTCCCTTGTTGGGGATAGACTGGGTGGAGTGGGTGGGGGTGGGTGGGGGTGGGCTGGGAAGACATAGTAGCCAAAGTTGCGGCCATACGCCCACTCCCAAGAGGGGTTGAGGAGGGGGTTTCTGGCTTTTTAGGCTTGGTTGGGTTGGGCTGGGCTTTTGTCATGGTAGAGGGCTTAGCTCCACTATCCAGGTAGGCCCCTTGGGTTCCTGTTCTAGAAGGAAGCGTTATGCCCGCCCCAGGGTTTGCTTGCCCCAAGCTAAGCTGGGTCGATGGCTTTTGGGTAAGTATTGCAAGTTGTTTTTCTATTGACATTATGCTCTGTTCTAGGGGTTGCAAAAGGTGTTTTAATAGTTCCCTGAAGTTCGCTAAGAGCTGGGAATTAGCATTACATGAGCTACAGATACCCCCCTCCTTGCCCGTGATCGCTAAATTTACTGTAGGTTCTGATAAGTTAGTAAATGCGATACTGGGATCACTTGAAGCACCCTGCGGTGGGGGAAAGGTTGCCCCCTTCTTGTTGGTAGTAACAACTTGGGGTTTCTTTGGATTGCCCTTCTTTTGATCTTTTCCCTGTTTTGGAACAGCGCCCTCCTTTGCCCCCTTGAGCTGATTCTCGAGGCCTTGATCTTGGGTTAAAAGCAGCTGAAGGTCTGGGGTATTCTCAAGGTTCCCCGTAGAGTCAAAATCAGAGGTAAGATTGGTAGCTGACAAATCGACTATTTTCGGGATGGAATGAACCTCTGCTAAGACGTTTGATTGCAGTAGGACCGGGATAGACGTAGTTAGTTGGAGTGGGGATTGCGCTGAAGCTAAGGGGCCCAGGGAGGACCTCCTGGCAATAGCCAGATCCTGTGACACCCTTCGCTCCAGTAAGGAAATACTTAAATTGATGGCCTCATTGGTTCTAGTAATAAATTGGTCAAGTGGACCAGTGATCAAAGCAGTTTTCATTGCCGTCTTACTTCTGGACCCCTGGTCATGATGGAAAGACAGATTTCTTTGACTCAGAGAATATGGGATTTTTAGGGAGTAACGAAAAAGTACCTTACATAGGCAGCATGCAGGCCGGATTGCAAGGCCAAGGGGGATGGCCCAGCCCAGCCTAGCTCGGTCTAGAACGGGCTAAAACGGGCTCGCCCTTGGCCCGGGCTTCGCCCGGCGTCCCGCAAGACGGGTCTAACGCTGATTTTATGCGCCTCCTGGCGCTTCCCGATGCCGCGGACCACCGCAAGGGCTGCTGGGAGTTGAGGTCCGCCCCTCGCCGGTCTCCTCTCGGCGGCCCCCGCTCTGGATGGCAGGTGAGCGGTCGGGCGGCGGGAGACAGGCGGGCGGGTCCGCGGGAACTCTGCAGTCAGTAAAGGGATTCAGGGCAGAGAACAGCTGCAGGCAACAACAACACGGGCAGAGCAGAGAATAATTTTGAGCACTTCTGGGAGTTGTTTATTCTCAGAATGTGACTAAATAGGTTGGTGCGCCTCATATTGTCGCTATTATTTGAGGATATTCTTCATGTTACTTCAGTAATAAAGACCCGGAGAACGGAACTCCTTGACATTGTTCGTTTGCAGCACTTCTCCTGGCGCTTCATGAGGAGATTAATCTAACTGCGGACGATATGGGTCATGAAGTGAGGTGAATTCTTTCAAGTCACATTTTGATATCATTCTTAAGAGTCTTTGAGGTGTAATGTAAAGACAAAAAAAACCTGTGACGCACTACAAGCCTAGGGTCTCGTATATCCTGTCAGCCTTGCATTGAGACCACACAAGGGTTTTCTGATTATCATGTACAGCGCAACAAAGGAGAAAATATTTCCCTCAATGCTGATAATTACAACAGGATAGAATACTATAACGAATCACATAAATTAATTAATTAACAATAACCTGTTTGTATTTCCATAATACCTCTCTGTCCAGCTACTGGCAAACTATATTCTGAGGGGGGAATACATTTCTACACTAATTTTCACAATACACTCATAA
Organism: Lissotriton helveticus; assembly: GCF_964261635.1. Classification (NCBI taxonomy): domain Eukaryota; kingdom Metazoa; phylum Chordata; class Amphibia; order Caudata; family Salamandridae; genus Lissotriton; species Lissotriton helveticus. Next base: position 620,879,771 of record NC_136070.1, on the reverse strand, counting down.
ATAGAATGTGACAAATTCAGATCATAATCTTCAACTTACCGACGTCAATATTGTGAAAGCTGCCCATACTATAATTAAGGAGAGTGACAAAACCTCAAACGCTGCAATTTTAATTATACTTGATTTAAGAAACTCTGAATAACACTTTGTGAAGGATAGTGATGATAGAAGTGACCTTGAACCAAAGAGTAAATGCTGTGATTAGGCGCACTTGGGAGGCAATAGTCCTTACCTGTGCCTGCATTCCCACCATATTATTGGAAACTCAGTTCTAGTTACTTTTTTGGTTCTGTGAACAAGAAAAAAGTTCACTGTTTTATCGCCAACTGCTAGCCAGTGCACATAACCAATATATCAAGCATTATCACTGTTATAACTCAGACAAATAGGCTTGTGTTACCACTGTTAGTATGTGGGATTACATCACTCATATTGGTGTGTGGTGATTAATTATAAATATCGGATTAGACCAGAAGGTATGTGTTGAAACATTTTCTGTGTTGTGTTGTGTACATTGTATGTAATATCTGTTAAGAATTTCACTTTATTTGGGTGATATTTGGTGATTTGGCTGTTGTTGAGAACTCACCTTTTCCTCTTTCATTTGGATTAGATTAACTCTCCTCCTCTGTTCTTACCTCGAGACCTTTATGGAGGGCCTCAAAACTTTTGGATTTACAGATGATGACTTCACTGCACTAATAGGAAGGGCCTTGACAAGTGACAATGCATCTTCCTTACAGCCTAGTCATAATGGAGAATGGAATAATCAGTTAAATCTGAAAAAGAAACGTAAGCACATGGAATCGCATGCACATTATATGCTTGAATATTTGCGAGCAGGGGTTATACCATCTGGCCTTAGGGTAAGTAATATACCGGCACTATTTGTGGAAGTCCGTAAGTTCCTGGAGCGGTGGTCACTTATTGCTAACTCCTGCTCCAGGGACTGGATGATTCTTATAATAGAAACAGCTAGAGAGATGATGGAGGTACTGAACCAGGAAATTACATCACTGGAGGACAAATTGAATACCTCCACGGCTTTGGAGGAAGCCAAGGCTAGATAAGAAAGAATCAATACAGACATGAAGGACTTTGAGATTTACCTAAATAATAACAAAAACTGACAAGTTAAGGAAGGACACTAGGTGGTATACCCAAGAGAAGGCCTATCCATATCTTAGCTCTATTTACGATCAGGACTAGAGTTACAATCAGGACCGTCAGGGAAACACAAATAACTATTGTAGGAAAATTATTAACTTCTCCGATACGTATTCATCCAACTCTGATAATGACATTGCTCAGGACATGGGGGAGGCACAGTATGATACTCGTCCCTACAGGGGTAGACAGATGGGACAGCAACCATTTCGTGGCCAATCTCCTTTTTTATGGAGTGGGCAATATTGAGGGAGGAACAAGAGATGGGTACCAGACAGAGGGGAACCACAACAGATGGCCCCTCAACATCAGCAGCCATACTTGAAAACCCGGAACCAACAGTATTGGCGATAGAATCGTCTAAGGTAGGGGACCAGAAAAGAGCAGATGAGTTGCCCATTTTTAACCTGTTGCCTGTAAATCTAGACCTAGAAGAACGTTCTGTTCTTAGGGGCCGATTATGATTGCTGATAATCCGCATCCTCCGGGCCGGCGGAATCCACCGCCGGCCCGGAGGATACAGATTATCCGCTGCGGACTGGAAAAAGACCCCCCGCCAGATTAGGATGGCTGGGGGATCTTTTTTCCGTCTACCGCTTTTCCGCCGCGGTCACCTTCCAACCGCAGCGGAAAAGCACTAACATGGCTGGCGGTATCTATCAGACACCGCCAGCCATATTAGGATAGCTGCGGTCATATGCCTTTCCACGGCGGCATTTCAGCCGTGGAAAGGCATATGGTGTTGTCTTCGGGGGCCCGTTGCGGGCCCCCAGGGGTGAAGGGGGGGTGGGGGGTGCACATGGCCTTTGCGTGCAGGAAGCGGCAGGCACCACGCGGTGCCTGCAGCTTCGTGCATGCAAAGGTAAACATGCATCTTTTTTAACATTGCGGCGTGTGCTGCTTCAAGCAGCACCTGCCGCAATGTTAAGAATACAGGATGTGACCGCCAGGGTGGCGGTCACATCCTAATTGGCACAGAGGGACCGCCGCTGCCCCTGCGGACGGTCCCTCCTCCTCTGGGGTGGCGGACGGACGCAGGTCCGTCCGCCATCCTAATAGGCCCCTTAGTCGGGGTCTGTCATTTGTCCCTAGCACACAGCCTAATTTGTTCAAGTTGCTAGAGGACCTGTTCTCCTTTTTCAGAAAAGTGAGACAAAATTCTTTTTTTTCAGGATCGACCAATGGAATGTGAGGATGAGAACCAGTCGAAATGTAAGCCCCATCTCAATTTACACCAACTTTAGAGATGGTGGGACCAGAAGTGAACGTCTTTGAACAGAATGTGATCAAAGAGATTGCCCGGGTTATCAAACATCTCCCTTCGATGCGGAGCAACCTATCACCCACAGAGAATATGGCATTGCAAAATATTAAGCTAAACAAAGATATGATTATAAAGCCCTGTGATAAGGGTGGCGGTATAGTCGTTATGAACAAAATCGACTATGATTACAAGATTTCCAAAATGCTGGTTGTTCCTCAACACTATAAAAAATCTCACCCTAGAGAATTATGTAAGTTGAGAAGTACCATCCAGGAAATGAGGGGCAGAGCACTAAAGCGTGGCGATATTTGCCAGGAGGAATTTAATTTCCTCAATAAATCTTGTCCTAAAACCCCAGCATTATATGGTCTTCTTAAGACGCACAAAGATGTATTAGATCCACCTATGCGTCCTATTATATTGACCATTGGCTCGAGTACCGAGCCACTCTCTAAATACATTGATTCTTATCTGTGTCCTCTAACACAGACATATGCTTCTTACATTCGTGATACTGGAAATATCATCAGTAAACTTGAGGGGATGCCGTTTAATCCTATCATGGAAATATTAGTAACGCTTGACATTGAGGCGTTATATTCTAACATTCCTCAATGTCAGGCGTTACAGGCGGTAGCTTCTCTTTTGCAGAGATCCCCTGGAAATAGACCTGATGGCTTTGTGCTTGAATGCCTTTGAAATAGGTCTTATGAATAACTTTTTCGAATTCAATGGATCGCTGCATCAAACAGTAAAAGGCACCAGCTTGGGAGCTTCCTGTGCTCCCAGTATTACGAACACCTACATGGGAGAATTGGAAATCAAGAATGTCTTCAATGAAGCAGCTCCATTTTTTGACAGTGTCAGAACATGGAGACACTTCATTGATGACATTTTCTTTATTTGGAAAGAAGATAGAGACTCTTTCAATGAGTATATCTTATAGTTGAATGCAAGCGACAGCAATTTGAATTTTACAGCTAAAAGTAGCTCCCATCATGTAGAGATTCTAGACATCCTGATCTCTGGGTCTAATAATATCCTGGAGGTTAGTTTGTTCAGAAAACCAACAACAAAACATACCATCTTACAGTATCAACGTTACCATCCTACCATTCAGAAGGACTCAATCCAGTTTGGTGAGTTCTTACGGGTGAGGAGAAATTGTACCAACATACCTGAATTCCATAGACATGGGGATGCTCTCAGAAAAGATTGCTAGGCAGGGGCTACCCCAATAGATTAGTTCGACATGCATACAAAAGGGCTAAGTATTACAACTGTGATGCCCTATTGGAGGGAACACATTGTACCTCTAAGAACTCAGGTCGTTTGTGTCATTAATCATTCTTCTTTTAATTTCAAGATAAAAAACATTATCCAGAAGAATTGGAAATTTTTGAATACCAACAACGACGAAACCCAGTTAGAACAACCACTGGTGGCCTACCGCAGAAATCGCAATTTATGCGACATCCTGGTACATACTAGACCTTGCACACAGAACAACATGCGTCATACTACCATAACAGGTCTTCCGATTGTGATGGGTAACCACAAATGTGGATCCTGTCATGCCTGTGACACTGCTATGGTTACGGACTCCATTGTGTATCAAGGAGTTATCGTTAAGTTAAAAGATCTCACGAATTGTAGGAGTCCGAACATTATTTACATGCTGACCTGTCCGTGCAAATTAGCTTATATATGTGAGACCTCGCATGAATTTAGAGTAAGATATAGTGAGCATAAATCGGCGATGCGCACTAGTAAGACCATAGCTCCGCTTGCCCAAAACTTTCTTGAAAAAGTCAGGCTGAAGGGGATATCAGGTGGTGTATTTTGGAAGTTAAAGGTCAGGTAGGAACACCCATGGAGATAATTCGTAAAAGAAGGGAAACCTTCTGGATTTTCACTCTGGACAGCATAAAACATGGGCTGATCGAAGAGATTAAGTGGAACATCACAAAACCGTGGTAAAACTCAGGTGCTGATAATGGAAATGAGATTTGATTAATGCATATCAGTAATAGCAATGACGAAGTCTCATTGTGGCCAGGGATAACAGGGTTTGGTGGCTGTATTTTGGAGAGAGATTTGTGTAGTAAATACGTATGTTGAAAGTGGTATTTTCCATCTAGCACATATAGTTCTATTGGAATGATTGGAGTAGGTGGCTGTCTACTTCCGGTATTGATCTTGGTCCGCACAGAATTGTGAAGGCTGTCCGTTGATGAAGTCAGAATTTGCTATTTTCAGATTGTAGCATTTAGAGTTTTGTAGTAGGGATTAGGGTATTGTGACTTGGTTCTTTAGGCAGCTGTCTATTTTACTAATAAACTGGATTGGAAAAGATCGATGATAGCCCGACATATTGTGGGCTTTGGCTTAGATTACTGGTGTACTGTTACAGATATAGGATTCATGGTGAGCAACGTGGATTCTTGTACTACAAATATCAGGAAGTGAATTAACATCTTTAATGGGGACAATAACGGTGAATTTGAATGAACTTTTTAATAGTCTTTGTCTGCATCTTTGGATGAAGTACTCTGACAAAGGTTTGTATTGTTAAATACCGACCCAGTTGCATTTCGATATTGTTTACTGGGTGGAATAAACGTTCTACCCGTGTTTAACATGGCGCAACCTTTTTTCGGCGGTTCATGATCTACGACGCACACGCCGACTAGACCTTTTGACGCTTTGAGAGCTACTACCCCAACCAAGATGGCATCCTCCATGTCGCGTTTGGTGAGTCCGATGTTAGTGTCTAGAACTCACCAGGTGAGTGTGATTGCGATTTTGGTACGCGTTTTTTATAAAGACTCGTTGGGTATAAATGGCTGAGTTTGAATTTACCGACCTTCTGTGGAGGAGACCGTATTATTGTTTGAGCGATTTTTGGGGACGTATACGCTAATTGTAAAAGGTGGGATAATATGCTGTCGAGACTGCATGTAGGAGTAATTTTTCCTTTGTCGGCCAATATAGAGTACAGTACAGTCTCCTTTTAATGTGAGTCAGGGGAGTGGCTGTGTTATCGCACCTGGTATTTGCTGGGAAGATTATTCAAGTATGTAGCTGATACTTGAAACAGTGGAGATTTTGGGATCTTTTAGAGTAGCGCAAGTGGTAAATAGAAGCACATAATTTGTCGCATTTTGTAAACGGGTATGGTGAATAATACTTTTTCTAGTAAGCCCAACTTTGAAGTGTGCGATGGTTAGCAAACGTTGTTCTCCTTTTAACAGCTGCTTTGCGGACATACGGAATGACTATGCTTTGATTTGACTTTGTGTTGAAACGATGACGGCCGTCTAAACTAAAGAGAGGAAGTCAACATTTTGAAAATGTTTAAAGTACACAGGAAAGGTACTTTGTTTTAGTTTTCTGAGGCAGTAGCAATAAGGGTATTTTCCAACTTGGGTCAAAATCTGATTTATCTTTTCTTATGCAGGTTCACTTGATTGACAGCAGGCCGATAGTGACTTTCTTCCAAACTAATCAGCAGTACAAACAACTGTGCTCTTCGGTAAGATGATTGGGTTAAGTAGGGGCCTGCGTGTGACAGAGAATTGAGAGGATATTTGTATTTAATGATATATCATGGCCTTCCCCCTTTCTTCCTTGATAGGAAATGGGCTTTCTCCTGCAAGTTGTATTGTTCTGGGTACCTTATATACCTCAGTAGTGGACATTTCTTCTCAGTAAGTACCTATTTATGGACCATTGCAGGGGATGATAGAGTGGTCTATGTTGGTGATATAAATCTATGATGATATAGAATTGCTGTATTGCCTTGTGCAATTATGGAGGATTAAGTGCTTGTATAGTGTATATAAATGCGGTGGAAGTGTATTAATATGATAAACAAGGGAATTCAGTTTTTCATTTTACCCTTAGTAAGTAGGTGTGAGATAATTGCGGAAAATTCACTATCATTGGGACACATCTTTTCAGTGTATACACTGTTTTTTGGGATAAGGTGACACTGTTGTATTAAATCACGTATCAGGAACACTTAAAAATGTTGGACAATTGGTCCAATTGGTGTCATTGAATTGTTAGATCATGGGCGGTTAATTTATATATTTTTAATATATTTTTCCAGGAAATCCCAGGGTGTAGAGAACCAGTGGTTTGATATCTGGCGGGTCCTGATGAAGGTGGCTCCTACCTTTTCTGTATGCTACTGAAATGCGTTGACCAAGTCCATTTAAAATCCTGCTATAAGCAGTAGCCCTGAAGAGGGTTACAGAGACTGAAACCAACTAAGCGTGTTAACTTGTACAGATATATATAGTTGTGAATGGGATATGGATGTAGTATAAGAGATGTGAATGCATGAGTAATTGGTATGTTTGTGTTAGTTCTCTACCTGAGAGTGAATATATTGTAATATGGAAAAACAATCTTGTATTGTAGACTGTTGAGCATATTGTAAATATGTATTTTTGAAAAGGTTATAAGTTGAAAACAATGATGATAAAATAAGAGTATTAATGAAAAATAGTAAAATAAAATAAAGTCAAACTAAAAAGTAAGGTGTACAGGTTTTAGAATTTTGTTTTTTGTAGAGCCCATGTTTGAATTCATATTTGAATCATAGGAAAGAATATATAGGTCATGAGGGAGCAATTTAATAGTAGTTTGTTGTTTTCCCCTCTTCTCTCTGCCCTCAAAAAGAATTCCCTTGAGAGGGGGTCCCATAATTTTTTGCACGGAATACTAGAGGATTCTTATGTAATGTTCTTCCCAAATGGGTTGGTATTACCTTTGATCTATTGCTTGAAATTCAACGTGCACATTGTATTGGCCCTCCACGTAAAGACTCAGATTCTCGCCTAAGACCCCTCATTGCTTGCTTCTTGAGATATGAACAGGTGAGACAACTATTAATGGTGGTGGACACACAAGGTTCATACATATAGGAGGGTCATGAAATCCGCATGGCAGCTGACATCTCAAGAGAAACTAATGAAAGAAGAAAGGCATTCCTATCTATGAGACTTCAACTGCGGAAAATGGACATCAAATATGGCTTGTTTGACCCAGCTCATTTCCGCATCACCAAAAATGGCGGCTCAATAGATTTTTATAACCCTGAAGATTTGCAAAACTTCCTGGATGGCATGAAAATTTAGGATATGGCCATACAACTTACTCCTATAGACCAGTCTTCCCAAGGTTCTAAATATTCTCAACAACTGTCAGATAGTAGACATAGAACGAACAATCCGTACCCATGAAGACAAAGCCTCTGCCTTACAGACAGTATCTACCTTCACACAAGACCAGCATAGAGATAAATCTCGCTCTCCCTTAAAATATGCTTCAGATGGAGAGTAGGCCTTGACGATATCTACTTTTTATTACAGAAATAGTTATAGCTAGTATCCTTTTCATAACTATTTTCAAGTCCCTCACATCAGAGGCTGACTAGTATATGGTTCTTATGCTTTAAAGAAACATATCTTCTACACTTTGACAGATCAGTATTACTTACATTGTTTATTTATTCATTGTTATTATTATATATTAGAACGTATTTATATTTATAATTGTATCTACGCCTATATTATTCAGAGTTAACCTATGATCGGAAATATTGTGTTATATTTAAGGCTTATTAATGAGAAATATTTATGATATGCTATTTCAAGTTGTGCACCATAAGATTTTAAAACCATATTTCCTCTTCTATATTTGAAGCAAAATGTTTAAGCTTATTGTTTAATTCTCAGCATGTCATATGGTCAAATTCTCTCAACACTTTTTGAATTACAGATGTTTTAGTATATAAACGAAGAAGACTCCACACAGCCTCCAGCAAGCTACAAAGCAACGCCAGCGATGAAGGAGACGGACCACCAGGCTCAGGTACGATATTTTATTTCACCACAACAAGGAACAGCTAGGCGTTTCGGGCTTAGAAGCCCTTGTTCACACTGTAATTGCCAATAAAATGTGTCACTTTTTTATATGCTTTAGTGAAACACACCCTTATCCATTACATCATCAATCACATGATCATAGAAAGTGAAAACATACATGTCGGTTTTTTGTTGTTGTTATTTGTTTCATGTTTTCTTTCAGAATAATTTCTATTAATCCACTTTTTTGTCTTAGAAACAAATATTATTCATGAGTATTTATAGAATATTCATTCACTATTTACAAATCCTTTAGTTTTAACTTCTAAAAAGGGTCTGTTGTACGGATCAACTCTATCTGTATAAATACATTTTTTTTAAAAACCACAACACATTCTTAGGTACATTACTATTTCTCCTTTTATACTCTGCATATTCAAAATTTTCAATACTCTATCAATAATTCACCTTGATTATATGTTATGATGATGATACAAAAATGGCAAAGAGGAAGCATATTATAAGTGCAAACTGAATGATTCAAGAAGCGTACCAATATTTATAACAATAATAATATCCCAGATCCCCGAGATAAAATTAGTGAAAATCATACAAATAACTTTCTTCTAAAATTCATCATAACAGTATAAATAGTGTACAAAAGTATTATAAATAGATATAAATATATACAAGAAGATAAATACTAAAATGATAAATAAATATAGACAGATATAAATACAGTATCACAAAATGGCACGATATTAAGTATTTTCACACAATTTAATTTTTAGAATTATTTACAGTCAATAATATTTTGCTTAATATTAGGGATCCTATATATTAAGTTATTATTCCCAGACAATAAATCATCTAATTAATAAAGTCTGAGAATAAATATAATAAGAAATGAATAAAGCCAACAATACTAAAGAAAATTATGCATTTCTTCCGTATTATTTAATCCATTGGGTCACTTACTATCAAATTCCAGAATCATTTTAGTTTCTAATTGTCTTAAAGATCGTTCTCAATTTCCCCCTCTCCTCAACTTTGGATTGGCACCTACCACATAGTATTTTAAGCAGGCCACGTCATTAGTATGTGTGCTTTTAAAATGTCGGACCACAGGATAAGCCGGGTCACTATGTAGGATAGCCCTTAGATGTTGTAATATTCTGAGATGCATCTGTAGCTTAGTGCTACCAACGTAGTTCAAGCCACAGGTGCATGTCAAAACGTACACGGCAAATTCAGTCTTACAATTAAAACTACCTCTGATGGGTATTTCTCGTGTACAAAATGGAGTGGAGTAATGAGTCACATTAAGACCAAACCTACAAGCTCTGCAACTAGTGCATTTACGGAATCCATTGATAGGTTGGAGCCAGGATATGTTTTGTTTCATTTCAGGAGCTGCCTTGTCCAAGACAGTGCCCATATTTCTGGCTCGTCTAAATGTGATTGTAGGAGTCAATACAATAGGCCAATTTTTCTTTATAATGGCTTTCAATTTTCTCTCTTCACTGCTAAAAGTAGTTATCAAGCGTGGACATTCATTAGTAGTGATAGACTCGACTATTCCGTCCTGTGCTTCTGCCAAAGTGACTACAGGATTAGTTGATTTTAAAAGGCTTTCTCTAGATCTAGAGTTGGCTTTCTCAATGGCTTGTTGTAAAACTTTATCGGTATACCCTCGTGCCTTGAATCGTATAACCATTTCATTAAGGCAAAAGTGAAAGTCATCAGAGGACCTACAAATTCTTTTTAATCTTAAAATCTCTCCATACGGAATGCTAGATATTAAGTGCTTCGGATGCATACTTGTTGCATGAAGCATTGCATTTCCGGCGGTGGATTTTCTGTGTAATGTAGATTCAATAGTTGCATTTTTAATGTAGATTTCCACATCCAAAAACTCCATACGCATTTTGTTTATATGGGAAGTGAAATGCAAATTGAGAGAATTTTAATTTATATCCTGTACAAACTTGAGTGCTTGTTCCTCACTCCCCTGCCATAGGACAAAAATGTCATCAATATATCTTAGATAACAACATATATTCTCATCTACCCATGTTTTGTGTTCAGTAGTCAGGACCTGTTCCTCCCACCAGCCAACGTGTAAACACGCATAACTGGGGGAGAAACAGGACCCTAGTATAGATGTATGTGTCTTATTAGATTAAGTCTCCTCCTTTCTAATAGTCAATGTTCTACATAAATAGGTCCTCGGACCATATATTTTTTCTTATATAGTCCTAGTTATGGTTATATCCTCCTTTACACAAGATCAACTTGGAGATAAATTACTGTTGGACTTGGGCCTTAGGGCAGGTTCACCCCTAATCTTTTTGCTTTTATTTTTGACCCTGTGTAGTGATTTTTGGGTCTCTGCGCACTTTTTCCCTGTGTCCCAGAGTGAAAGTGCGTGCGTGTAGTATGGCTGGCCTGCCCTCCCATAGGAATGCATGGGGAATGTGTGTGTCCCTGGTAGTTCCTGATGTGTGGGGAGTGCAGGCTCGAGTTTGGTATGTATGAACTCGTGAGAATGAATGCTGTGCAATGGTATGTGCGGCTTGTGTGTGTCTAGAAGGGAAGTGCCACTTCTGGACATTGATGTATGTGTGCAGTGAGGATACTGGAGCGTGATTGGCTGGAGCTGGCTGGCATGCCAGGCTCCAGGAAGTCTGGATGGGTCTGCCCGGTGGTGAGTGTGAGATCAGCATGAGTGATGTGTGGGAGGAGTGCACCTGGGTCCTGGATGGGCTGGGGTTTTCCCCACACAATGCTGGCTCCGCCCCCCTGTGGTTTGTCTAACGACCCAAGTCTCCCCAGTGAATGAAAGGGGTGGTTGGGCCATCAAGGGTACTCCCAAGCCAGCTGCAACTGGTTTCCCCCACCCTGCACCCTGAAACAAAGGATTTCACAGTATAAGAAGGGGCTGTGTCCCCTTACAATTCGTTCTACTTTTGGATCCTTGCCAGAGGGGGCTGTTGCTGCTGCTGGGGCCAGGAGGACCGCCACTTGGCTTGTCTCCCTGCCTGGAGACCCAGTGTGCTGGCTCTGGCCCTGCCTTGCCCCCCTGCCTGCCTCCAGACCCTTGCTGGAGCTGTACTTTGCCAGAGCGCCTGGAAGCGCTTTGTATTTGCCTTATAGCGCTCAATAGCGCTTTGCTTCTGCCCTCCAGCGCTTGGGAGCGCTGTAATTGTTCTAGCGCTTGATTTTGCCTTTAGAGCGCTTTGGAGCGCTCTAGTTGTCCAGCCGGTGCCCACCCGGCGTTTGCCCGATTTTGCGGCCGAGCGAGTGCCTACCTCGCTTTATATTTAATTTAAAGGCCGGTGCCTACCCGGCATTGCCCCGTGGTGTTTTGATATTTACGAGCCGGTGCCCACCCGGCATTGCCCCGTGATCACCGCCGCAAGCCCCGGAGCCGTGAAAACTGTTGCCGGGCCGCTGTCTACAGCGACCGGGAAGTCCCGCCTCCTGACCCCCATGGCCGCGCTGCCATTGGCGGCCCCAGCGGAAGTCAGGCGGAGGGCAGCGAGACGAAGTCAGGCGGGAGACGCAGGAAGCGGCCTTCAGCGTCTCTGCGAGGCTCCCGAGTGAAGGGGAGCCCCGCCCGCGGTCCCTGCAGCGCCACCCAGAGAGGAGCAGCGCGAGAGGAGCCGTCCTCAGCCCCAAGCAGCCGGTGAGTGCCGAAAGGGGGGAGGAAGCTCCCTGTGTGCTTCGGTGCCTGCGAGAGGCACTGCGGTGATTGAAGCCCCCAAGGGCTCCGGGGGAATAGTGGTTTCTTTGTGCCCCAAGAGGCTCCCGGCGTCCTAGATGACAGAGCGGCCCCGAAAGGCAGCGGGCCGCTCCAACGTGCCCAAGTGTATTCCGAGTCCATGAAGGACTCCAACGACGCCCGCATTTCTGTAGTCGGAGCCCCGAGGCTCCTGGGGGCAAGTCGTGTATTTCGAGCCCTGAAAGGCTCTTGGGCCCCATTGTTCTTTAGAGCCCCGAGAGGCTCCGTGTGCCATTTAGCTTTACGAGCCCAGAGAGGCTCGAGGTGCCCTTTTATTTGTTTTAGAGCCCAGCAGTGCTCTTGGGGGGACACAGGCAGTTCGTCAGAGCCCCGTGGCTCCCACACTGTTTTCGCCCCATTGGGTTTTGAGCCCACGAGGCTCCAACGTTGCCCAGCCCTATTTACAACTGTCCAGCACTTAGTGGACAGTTGCTACGTTTAGGCTTGTGTCCTGTGCTGCCTGCGCAGCATACCCCTGACATTGAGACTCAGGGCATTTCAGCCCTTGCGAGGCCAGTTGGCCTGGGGGACAATTCTAGTGTGTGCTACATGCACCCTGCGCAATTTATGAGTTACTGCTTATGTGATTCCTGCGCAAATGTTCTACCTGCACCTCTGAATGTGTTTTAATGTTTCATGTGCAATTGTTTGTTATTACCTTTGCTAAAAGTGACCTGCTTAGAGGAATGTTTGTTATTACCTTTGCTAAAAGTGACCTGCTTAGGTGATTCTTTATGTTTTATTCCCCTTTGCTAAAAGTGACCTGCTTAGAGGATTGTTTATGTTATTACCTTTGCTAAAAGTGACCTGCTTAGGTGATTCTTTATGGTTTATTTCCCTTTGCTAAAAGTGACCTGCTTAGAGGAATGTTGATGTTTTATTGCCTTTGCTAAATGTGACTTGCTTAGGTGATTATTTTAGGTTTCCTTCCCTTTGCTAAATGTGACTTGCTTAGGGTATAGGTTTTCCTTCCATAGGTCCTGATGATAAGGTCTTAGTTCCCTGCGTGATTTCCCTACAGTATTTAGGGTGGCGTAGGAGGTATTTACCCTTTACCAGTAGTTACTGGTTGTATGCTACATTAACTATTTTCTGTGTTACAGTCATTATATGTTTATGTGCTAAGTGTTATACCTACAAGTATTATTCCTAAAAAGTGCATACCCCTGACAGTGATCCAGGTGGCCCTGTCTTGTACATAATCCCTTGTAAATATTGCCCGTGCCTGTTGGCACATTGTAAAGTGTGTGTGTTATCTAATGTGTTTTTACTATAATACAAAGGCTATTTTTATATAACCTTGTGTGGAGTTTCCTTTGTGGTGGGCCTAGGGTGTTGTCGCTGGGGTGCGCGCGCAAACGCTTTAGACATCGCCTCTGAGATTAGCCTTGCTGCTCGCGTCACGTTACCTAGAGGGTGAGCAGGGGTTATCTTGGTGTGTGAGTCCCTTGCCCTGACTTAGAAATGGTGATCCCTGACTGACTTGGCGTGAGCCGTGGCCGGCCGGGGGTCCCGTTTCTAACATTGGTGGCTAGCGGTGCGGATTGGACTTGCGTTTGCGCTGTACCACAGTGGCGACAGGCCACACTACAAAACTCTGCAATTTTAGATAACCACATTTTGGGGATTATTGTTTTTTAGGGAAGTTCAGTTTTGCTTCTCCTGAAAGGTGTCATTTTGTATTTTGTCCAGTACCCTGTTCCCCGCCCTGCTCCCAGAGTTTGGTACCTGTGTCACTTGTGGTCAGGTTGAGAAAATCAGGGGTGGTAGAAACTGCCTTACCGGTCCGAGGGGAGGGTTGTGTGTGAATGAGTGTTGTGTTACACTGGACAGTGGAGTGCAAGTTCTCTGAGATAGGAATCTTGCTGATTTTTGTAATTGTGTACTCCTGTGTAAGCTCAGACCCCCAGGTTCCCTGTGTCAAACTCTTCTTGAGAACGTCCGCCAAAATGGAGCATACTTTTGATTTCTGTGATCTGTTTAGATACAATATGTTGGAGTTGGTCAGATTCTGTGAAGAGAGAGACATAGGGGTGGATGAGTCAGATACTCAGTCAGAACTTAGAAGCAGCCTGATCCTATGGCAAAAGGGTCAGTGGGATCTTGAGCGCAGTGAGAGAGATAGGGCCCGGGCCGCACGCCATGAGGGTGGTGAGTCTGTGGAGAGCCTTGAAGAATGTGAGTTGTATGATGATCGCTATAATGTGAACCTAGAGGATCTCTAGGGTCATCCCTTTGTTGGGCACACTTTGAGATTATCTTTCTAGAAAGAAAAGATTTCCATTCTGTTGGTTTGTTATTTGTCAACAAAAGCTTTTTTAATTGATTATTGTCATGTTTAGTTATTTTTTCTTCATCTTTTCACCTCTTGGCATATTCGAAATACAGGCAATGTCATTCAACAATATCATATCCAATGCATTTCGGGCATTATGAGGTCATGCCCTTCATCAGGGAAATGGACACTGTGAAAACGAAAATAAGGTAACATTTACTAATTTCAAAAAACATAAGCGAGTTACATCTCCATTATAAAGGTGCAACACAAAATAGTGCATACAAGTCAAACATGCAGTGTGATCATGTGAAGTTGGTGTACGGGCAAGGGGTTTTGTATGCGTGCAAGGGTAAAAAAACGCGGTTACTTACATGCCTTTCTTCATGTAAGTGTCGAATCTAAAAGAATAGGGAGGGTGCTTGTTAGGTTATGGCATGAAGATAAAACAATTGCGGAGCGTGTTCTCGCGAGTCAGAGAGACCGCGTCTATTTCTCATCAAAACTAACCTGGTGCAAGTGTAAATCCAGTTTACTGTTCGTTGTTCGTCTCGCCGTAGCGGTTCAACATAGCGACGGCTGCCAATGGGTCAGTCCGCGCTTTCCTTATTTTGAAAAACAAGGCGGTCATGTGGGGTATCACGTGCTGCTGGCCAGTGAAAAAAGACTATCGCGTGTAACTCTCAGGTCGGGCAATTGTTTGTCCAATTTGTGCCAATCGAGTTTGGCATACCTCGGGGAAAAATCGTTGCCGTGATGTTTATAATGCATAGTCAAAAGGAAAAATAAAAACTGATAAAAAATATAAAAAATGAAAAACTATCGAGTAAACGTTCATAGGAGCCCCGAACTTATGGGGTCCTGGTTCCAAGGTCGACATATTAATTATTTGTGCTAAAGGGGATGGCTGGGAATGGTGATATCGAAAGGGGTATGTGTGTACATGTGTCAGATGTAATGGAACTTACAACAGTATACACAAGCAGCAATCTGCAGAGCAAATGTTTTAAAGGTAACACGCAAATTCGATTCGTTCATTAAGGCCCATTGGTTTCTGGGTAAACAATTTATAAATCCAGTAATTCTCTCTTCTGAGTAGAAATTTTGTATTGTCTCTGCCTTCTATTTTTTGGACAATCTCAAGAATAGTGTATTTGATTTGGGAAGCATTGTGTTGCGCTTCTACAAAATGTGCTGATAGCGCTGATTTAGTGTTCTTCAAACGGATGTTAGATTTGTGCTCAATTAAGCGTGTCTTGATGCGTCGCTCCGTTTTGCCCACGTACATTTTCCCACATGGGCATCTGATTCCATATATCAGGTTGGACGATTCACAGGTACCATTTACTTTTAATTTGATGGGGTAACCCTGTGTGGGATGACATATTTCGTTGCCTCTGATAATGCTGTTACAGCTACCACAATTATAACACGGTTTAGTTCCAGAGTATGTGGTGATGTTCGGAAGTTTATTCCGGAGGATTTCCCCCAAATTCTTAGCTCTAGTAAATGCGAAGATAGGTGTGGAGCTGAAAGATTGTTTAAAGTCCGGTTCCATGTTCAGGATTGACCAATGTTTCAGAATGGATTGTTTGTATTTTTTGCTTGCAGTCGAGTATTTAGAGACAGCTACAATCCGTGTTTGCTCAGATTTTTCTTTCGGAGTTAGAAGTTTGGATCTGTCCATATTCTCAATTCTGTTTCTGCTTTCTTCCACTAGAGTTGGTGGGTATCCTCTCGAGGTAAATTTTTTGGTCATTTGTTCAAGTCTGATTTTCAGTGTTTGTTCGTCCGAACTGATTCGTTTGACCCTGGCCATTTGTGAGAATGGTAAATTCTTGATTAGGTTTGGCTCATGGAAACTTGTGTATAGGAGCATGTTGTTTCTGTCGGTTGGTTTTGTGTATAGATCTGTTTTGAATCCTTCCGGGGAAATTGTGATATTGACATCTAGAAAATTAACCTCAGTGTCCGATATGTCCCATGTTAATTGAATCCTTTCGTCGATGTCATTGAATACCTTCAATTGAGTGTTTAGAGCTTCCTTGGTGTTGGTCCAAATGAGAAAGAGGTCATCTATGTACCTTACTATCATTTTGAGATTATCTGTCCATTCGGGTTTAGACAAAATATGTTGTTGTTCATACCATTGCATGAATATATTTGCATATACGGGTGCCGCCGAATTGCCCATTGCCATGCCCGTTAACTGCTGGTACCACGTTTGATCAACTTTGAAGTAGCTATGGTAGAGAATGAATTGCATCAATTCCATGAGAAATGTTTGAAGATCTATGTCAAGATCAGAGTTCAAGAGGGCATTCTCCAAGGCCTCTATGCCCATATCATGAGGTATGCTCGTATACAAGCTACGTACATCAGCTGTGCATAAGATTAGTTTGTCCGTTTCATTCACTGGTATTCTTTGCAATTTGTGTAAAAATTGCGTAGTATCCTTGATATACGTTTGCATGGATTGTACTGATTTTTGCAGGTATTTATCAATGAGTTGGCCAATGGGTTCATGGAGGCTACCTATAGTAGATACTATTGGTCGCATCGGAGGATCATAGGTGTTTTTGTGGATTTTGGGAACCATCCTTAATGTTGGACTTTTAGGGTTCAATGTTGTTAAGAACTGTTTTGTTCTGTCCGTGATTATGCCTTTTCTGTAAGCTTCATCAATGATGTTTTTGAGTGTTATTGAATATTCCAACGTCGGGTTTTGATTCAGAATTATATAAGTTTGGGTGTCTGAAATATGTTCCATAACTTTTGAATTGTACATCTCTGTGTTCATAATAACGATGGCTCCCCCTTTGTCAGCTTTGGTGAAAATTATGCTGTCGTCGTTAGCCATTCTGTGTAATGTATCCAAGTCTTTCTGTGTTATATTTCTTTGTTTGGGTTTAGTATGTTTCAACTTCTGTAAGTCTTGTCGTACTAGATTTTCAAATAAATCTAATGTTTTATGGCTCGTGGGAGCTTGAAAAGAGCTTTGAGGTCGTAAGCCTAATAGTTGGTCTTGTTCAGTATGTGGTCGTTCAGGTACTACATTATCGAAAAAGTGTCTCAACCTAAGTTTCCTCATGAATTTGAATAAGCTCACCTCTAGTTCCAGGTTATCTGTGCTGGTGGTGGGAACAAAGGACATCCCCCTTTGTAGTATTTGTAATTCGTGTGGATTGAAATTTTTGCCACTGATGTTAATCACTAATTGCTCTGAGGTTGGTTCTTTTTCTTCGTTTTCTCTTTCTCCTTGATGTTGGCCGATGTGCTTCGTGTTGTCGGTGGGTCTCTTTCTTTGTCCCTTTCTGATACTTCTCCTGGGTCTCCTTTTTGGGCTTGGCCCTGTTCTAAAA
The DNA here is from genome assembly GCF_964261635.1 of Lissotriton helveticus. Lineage (NCBI taxonomy): Eukaryota > Metazoa > Chordata > Amphibia > Caudata > Salamandridae > Lissotriton > Lissotriton helveticus. Next base: position 620,862,043 of record NC_136070.1, on the reverse strand, counting down.
AAGGATTCGGTTCACTGGGCTTGCTTGTGGTGGGTTCTTCCATGGTCGTTTTTTCTTGAGTGGTTCGACTTGGTGGTGGTCTACGTGGTTTTTGTGTGGTGTCACTCTCCGTCGATGATGTATCTGTATTCGAGTTATACGGCTTATTTCTTCGTTTCTGTGCATAGATGTCTGCCCATGTGTAAACTTCCCCTAGGCGGTAGTCCAAAGTGTCCCTTTTGAATTTACGAATTTTTCTTTCATTAATCTCTTTTGTGTGGCGGTCTATTTGACTTTTGATGTCCTCTAAAGTCGTCTTTAATTCGTCTTCCGACATCATTTTAGAAAGTTCTGTTGAGGTTTCTTCAATCTCAGTGCTCAGTTCCTCCAAGATTGTGGACAGTTCTTGTATGATCAGAAGGATCAGGTCTTTCTCATTTGGACCAACACCAAGGAAGCTCTAAACACTCAATTGAAGGTATTCAATGACATCGACGAAAGGATTCAATTAACATGGGACATATCGGACACTGAGGTTAATTTTCTAGATGTCAATATCACAATTTCCCCGGAAGGATTCAAAACAGATCTATACACAAAACCAACCGACAGAAACAACATGCTCCTATACACAAGTTTCCATGAGCCAAACCTAATCAAGAATTTACCATTCTCACAAATGGCCAGGGTCAAACGAATCAGTTCGGACGAACAAACACTGAAAATCAGACTTGAACAAATGACCAAAAAATTTACCTCGAGAGGATACCCACCAACTCTAGTGGAAGAAAGCAGAAACAGAATTGAGAATATGGACAGATCCAAACTTCTAACTCCGAAAGAAAAATCTGAGCAAACACGGATTGTAGCTGTCTCTAAATACTCGACTGCAAGCAAAAAATACAAACAATCCATTCTGAAACATTGGTCAATCCTGAACATGGAACCGGACTTTAAACAATCTTTCAGCTCCACACCTATCTTCGCATTTACTAGAGCTAAGAATTTGGGGGAAATCCTCCGGAATAAACTTCCGAACATCACCACATACTCTGGAACTAAACCGTGTTATAATTGTGGTAGCTGTAACAGCATTATCAGAGGCAACGAAATATGTCATCCCACACAGGGTTACCCCATCAAATTAAAAGTAAATGGTACCTGTGAATCGTCCAACCTGATATATGGAATCAGATGCCCATGTGGGAAAATGTACGTGGGCAAAACGGAGCGACGCATCAAGACACGCTTAATTGAGCACAAATCTAACATCCGTTTGAAGAACACTAAATCAGCGCTATCAGCACATTTTGTAGAAGCGCAACACAATGCTTCCCAAATCAAATACACTATTCTTGAGATTGTCCAAAAAATAGAAGGCAGAGACAATACAAAATTTCTACTCAGAAGAGAGAATTACTGGATTTATAAATTGTTTACCCAGAAACCAATGGGCCTTAATGAACGAATCGAATTTGCGTGTTACCTTTAAAACATTTGCTCTGCAGATTGCTGCTTGTGTATACTGTTGTAAGTTCCATTACATCTGACACATGTACACACATACCCCTTTCGATATCACCATTCCCAGCCATCCCCTTTAGCACAAATACTTAATATGTCGACCTTGGAACCAGGACCCCATAAGTTCGGGGCTCCTATGAACGTTTACTCGATAGTTTTTCATTTTTTATATTTTTTATCAGTTTTTATTTTTCCTTTTGACTATGCATTATAAACATCACGGCAACGATTTTTCCCCGAGGTATGCCAAACTCGATTGGCACAAATTGGACAAACAATTGCCCGACCTGAGAGTTACACGCGATAGTCTTTTTTCACTGGCCAGCAGCACGTGATACCCCACATGACCGCCTTGTTTTTCAAAATAAGGAAAGCGCGGACTGACCCATTGGCAGCCGTCGCTATGTTGAACCGCTACGGCGAGACGAACAACGAACAGTAAACTGGATTTACACTTGCACCAGGTTAGTTTTGATGAGAAATAGACGCGGTCTCTCTGACTCGCGAGAACACGCTCCGCAATTGTTTTATCTTCATGCCATAACCTAACAAGCACCCTCCCTATTCTTTTAGATTCGACACTTACATGAAGAAAGGCATGTAAGTAACCGCGTTTTTTTACCCTTGCACGCATACAAAACCCCTTGCCCGTACACCAACTTCACATGATCACACTGCATGTTTGACTTGTATGCACTATTTTGTGTTGCACCTTTATAATGGAGATGTAACTCGCTTATGTTTTTTGAAATTAGTAAATGTTACCTTATTTTCGTTTTCACAGTGTCCATTTCCCTGATGAAGGGCATGACCTCATAATGCCCGAAATGCATTGGATATGATATTGTTGAATGACATTGCCTGTATTTCGAATATGCCAAGAGGTGAAAAGATGAAGAAAAAATAACTAAACATGACAATAATCAATTAAAAAAGCTTTTGTTGACAAATAACAAACCAACAGAATGGAAATCTTTTCTTTCTAGAAAGATAATCTCAAAGTGTGCCCAACAAAGGGATGACCCTAGAGATCCTCTAGGTTCACATTATAGCGTTTACTTACTCGACGCCATTGGACTCCTGGCGCCACCTTGTGGAGCACCTACAAAAACTAACCAATAACCGTGCAATTTAAAAGGAACTTTTATCACATTCAACTAGCTGTGCATCCGTCCAATCCTTAATTGTAGTTGTATGATGATGACAGTGGATGGATATCAGCAGATAGTGAGGACCCCATAGGTAGGGAGTCCCTTGCTGAGCCCAGTGTCAGTACCAGCGCCCCATCCCTTGTCCTGTCCCCAGAGGAGTGGTTAGATAGGAGGGAAGAGCGGGAGCATCAGCTAGCGATGGAACAGCTCAGGTTGGAGCACGCCAAGCTAGAGGCTGAAAGGGCCTTGTTCAGGGAGAAGGTAACCCTAGAGGATAGGTTATCCCCTGAGTGCAATTTTGATTTTCTGGATTCCCCAGGGAGGGTTGAGTCCAGTGGTGGCAGCTATTTAAGTGTTAGTGTAGACAGTCCCACTCCCAGTTCCCCGAGTATGGTGCCTGTTTCCCGAGAAGAGGAGTGTAGGTTGAAGTTCCGGAACCTTAGGAAACCACCTCACCAGTCTTGGGAAGATTTTCAGGATGACTGTTGTGTAGCACAGTGTGATTGGTTACGGGGTCCCACAAAATGTGATTGGGACATCTTGTTTGATGTGATTGCCAAAGAGCAGTTGCTCAGTGTTGTTTATCCAGAATTGCGCCAACACCTGTTAGGGTGTGGATTGTCTGAACCATATGAGCTGGCAGAGGAAGCCGACCGATGGGAAAGTGCGAGAGGTTCTTTAGAGTCACTAGTGAGTGATTCCAACAGTAGTGGGTCAGGTGTCCTCCAGCCCAGTGTGGTGGAGGAGGGTGAGAGTAGCCCAGCTAGGTCCCAGGTTAGTGAGGAGGGTGTAGGGGCTGACTGCCTGTCTCAGTGGAGCAGGAGTGAGTGTGTGACCGAGAGTCCCCAGACGCCCGAAGCCCTGTCACAGAGCCTGGATGGTTTCTTTAGGGAACACCAGGATGGGAACCTAGACTTGCCTGTTAGTTCACTTGAGGGAGATCTCCTAGTGTGTAGAGGACCTGGAGCATCTGTAAGCGGAGCTTCTATGGTTCTAGAGTCTGACAGTACCGCTCCAGTGGGGAGGGTACAAGAGTCCAGCGAAAGGAGTGATTGGGGAATAGTATGCGAGTCCCCAGAAGTCCTGGAGTGCCAGGCATTGGTTCCACCAAAGGTTCTAGACCGGAGGTTGGAAGGCCAGGTTCAGGATCCGCCTGACCTGAAGGGTGGGAATACTGTAATCAGTGTCCTGACCAGTTCTTTTTCCAGAGGTACCGCCCCGGTTGGGAGGGAGCAGGACTCTGGAAGGGGGTGCAGAGGGTGGGTGAGCCCACCTCTGACCCCGGTGCAACCTTAGGGGTTAAACCCTAGGTTGGGAGAATGGTGTTCTGAGGGGACCCCTTGCAGGAGGAGGAGGAACCCTAGGAGAAGAGGTAAGGGGAGGAGAGCCTTCCCTGCGACTCCTGGTCCGCCTGAGGTTGTAGACCCTAGGCTGGAGAACCAGTGGCAGTCTAGCCCTGTCTTACAGACAGGAAGAGTGGAGCATGGCTATTATGTGCCAGGGGTTACTACCCCCCACTTTGTGAGTAGGCAGGATCCAGTGGTACCTGGGTGGCCTAGGGCCTGGTCCTGGCCCAGGGCAGCTGGAGAGTACCAGTGGGGTACCCCAGTTAGTCCCTACAGTAGTTTTAGAAGGAACCCTAGGGGTTCACCGTGGCGTAAAACAGGAGGGTGTCCCTGCAGTTGTGGGTCCGCGTCCGTGTTTTATCGCCACAAGCAGGGAAGTCCATCACAGTGGTGATTGGTCTGCCCTGCGTTTTGGCTGGAAGGGGGTCGTGTTGGACTTGGGCCTTAGGGCAGGTTCACCCCTAATCTTTTTGCTTTTATTTTTGACCCTGTGTAGTGATTTTTGGGTCTCTGCGCACTTTTTCCCTGTGTCCCAGAGTGAAAGTGCGTGCGTGTAGTATGGCTGGCCTGCCCTCCCATAGGAATGCATGGGGAATGTGTGTGTCCCTGGTAGTTCCTGATGTGTGGGGAGTGCAGGCTCGAGTTTGGTATGTATGAACTCGTGAGAATGAATGCTGCGCAATGGTATGTGCGGCTTGTATGTGTCTAGAAGGGAAGTGCCACTTCTGGACATTGATGTATGTGTGCAGTGAGGATACTGGAGCGTGATTGGCTGGAGCTGGCTGGCATGCCAGGCTCCAGGAAGTCTGGATGGGTCTGCCCGGTGGTGAGTGTGAGATCAGCATGAGTGATGTGTGGGAGGAGTGCACCTGGGTCCTGGATGGGCTGGGGTTTTCCCCACACAATGCTGGCTCCGCCCCCCTGTGGTTTGTCTAACGACCCAAGTCTCCCCAGTGAATGAAAGGGGTGGTTGGGCCATCAAGGGTACTCCCAAGCCAGCTGCAACTGTTTTCCCCCACCCTGCACCCTGAAACAAAGGATTTCACAGTATAAGAAGGGGCTGTGTCCCCTTACAATTTGTTCTACTTTTGGATCCTTGCCAGAGGGGGCTGTTGCTGCTGCTGGGGCCAGGAGGACCGCCACTTGGCTTGTCTCCCTGCCTGGAGACCCAGTGTGCTGGCTCTGGCCCTGCCTTGCCCCCCTGCCTGCCTCCAGACCCTTGCTGGAGCTGTACTTTGCCAGAGCGCCTGGAAGCGCTTTGTATTTGCCCTATAGCGCTCAATAGCGCTTTGCTTCTGCCCTCCAGCGCTTGGGAGCGCTGTAATTGTTCTAGCGCTTGATTTTGCCTTTAGAGCGCTTTGGAGCGCTCTAGTTGTCCAGCCGGTGCCCACCCGGCGTTTGCCCGATTTTGCGGCCGAGCGAGTGCCTACCTCGCTTTATATTTAATTTAAAGGCCGGTGCCTACCCGGCATTGCCCCGTGGTGTTTTGATATTTACGAGCCGGTGCCCACCCGGCATTGCCCCGTGATCACCGCCGCAAGCCCCGGAGCCGTGAAAACTGTTGCCGGGCCGCTGTCTACAGCGACCCGGAAGTCCCGCCTCCTGACCCCCAGGGCCGCGCTGCCATTGGCGGCCCCAGCGGAAGTCAGGCGGAGGGCAGCGAGACGAAGTCAGGCGGGAGACGCAGGAAGCGGCCTTCAGCGTCTCTGCGAGGCTCCCGAGTGAAGGGGAGCCCCGCCCGCGGTCCCTGCAGAGCCGCCCAGAGAGGAGCAGCGCGAGAGGAGCCGTCCTCAGCCCCAAGCAGCCGGTGAGTGCCGAAAGGGGGGGAGGAAGCTCCCTGTGTGCTTCGGTGCCTGCGAGAGGCACTGCGGTGATTGAAGCCCCCAAGGGCTCCGGGGGAATAGTGGTTTCTTTGTGCCCCAAGAGGCTCCCGGCGTCCTAGGTGACAGAGCGGCCCCGAAAGGCAGCGGGCCGCTCCAACGTGCCCAAGTGTATTCCGAGTCCACGAAGGACTCCAACGATGTCCGCATTTCTGTAGTCGGAGCCCCGAGGCTCCTGGGGGCAAGTCGTGTATTTCGAGCCCTGAAAGGCTCTTGGGCCCCATTGTTCTTTAGAGCCCCGAGAGGCTCCGTGTGCCATTTAGCTTTACGAGCCCAGAGAGGCTCGAGGTGCCCTTTTATTTGTTTTAGAGCCCAGCAGTGCTCTTGGGGGGACACAGGCAGTTCGTCAGAGCCCCGTGACTCCCACACTGTGTTTTGCCCCATTGTGTTCTTGAGCCCACGAGGCTCCAACGTTGCCCAGCCCTATTTACAACTGTCCAGCACTTAGTGGACAGTTGCTACGTTTAGGCTTGTGTCCTGTGCTGCCTGCGCAGCATACCCCTGACATTGAGACTCAGGGCATTTCAGCCCTTGCGAGGCCAGTTGGCCTGGGGGACAATTCTAGTGTGTGCTACATGCACCCTGCGCAATTTATGAGTTACTGCTTATGTGATTCCTGCGCAAATGTTCTACCTGCACCTCTGAATGTGTTTTAATGTTTCATGTGCAATTGATTGTTATTACCTTTGCTAAAAGTGACCTGCTTAGAGGAATGTTTGTTATTACCTTTGCTAAAAGTGACCTGCTTAGGTGATTCTTTATGTTTTATTCCCCTTTGCTAAAAGTGACCTGCTTAGAGGAATGTTTGTTGTTACCTTTGCTAAAAGTGACCTGCTTAGGTGATTCTTTATGGTTTATTTCCCTTTGCTAAAAGTGACCTGCTTAGAGGAATGTTGCTGTTTTATTGCCTTTGCTAAATGTGACTTGCTTTGGTGATTATTTTAGGTTTCCTTCCCTTTGCTAAATGTGACTTGCTTAGGTGATAGGTTTTCCTTCCATAGGTCCTGATGATAAGGTCCTAGTTCCCTGCGTGATTTCCCTACAGTGTTTAGGGTGGCGTAGGAGGTATTTACCCTTTACCAGTAGTTACTGGTTGTGTGCTACATTAACTATTTTCTGTGTTACAGTCATTATATGTTTATGTGCTAAGTGTTATACCTACAAGTATTATTCCTAAAAAGGGCATACCCCTGACAGTGATCCAGGTGGCCCTGTCTTGTACATAATCCCTTGTAAATCTTGCCCGTGCCTGTTGGCATATTGTAAAGTGTGTGTGTTATCTAATGTGTTTTTACTATAATACAAAGGCTATTTTTATATAACCTTGTGTGGAGTTTCCTTTGTGGTGGGCCTAGGGTGTTGTCGCTGGGGTGCGCGCGCAAATGCTTTAGACATCGCCTCTGAGATTAGCCTTGCTGCTCGCGTCACGTTACCTAGACGGTGAGCAGGGGTTATCTTGGTGTGTCACTCCCTTGCCCTGACTTAGAAATGGTGATCCCTGACTGACTTGGCGTGAGCCGTGGCCGGCCGGGGGTCCCGTTTCTAACAATTACATTCTCCCTTAAACCCTGCTTCAGATTGAGAATAGTCTTTAACGCCTTCCGTGCTCAAGACGGCTCCCGGCTGTCATGAGTCACAGTAGGCATGTGCTCATGTCAGAGCTCACTTTCTTACCATAAGGTGATTCTTGTATACTTGCACAGGAACAGACGATGCTTGCTTCCCGACTCCCACTTCCAATCACTCAGAGCCAGACTGTATCTTGGCGCTAACTGATCAGAAAGGGGGAAAATGGATAAAATAATAAAGAACAAAGAAGAGACTGGTCCTTAACCCTCTGGTTTTCTGTCTGGTACTCCTGTCAGCTTTTTGATCAGCCTACCGAAGATACCTATGGAAAACTAAAAACATACAACCATTATAAGTCTACCTTCTCTACTCTACTCTTTCTTTCTTTTCTTTTCCTATGTATTTCTTATGGATTTCTACCTACCCTAGGTCCTTTAGAAGCCTGCCTCTCTTCTTGACTCCTGACGCTGCTTCCTAATTGTAAAAAGGAAGTCTGTCGCATCTGCAAGACATTTTTACTAGATCAATCTTAATCTGTTTTTCTATAACTCTAATTATAATTTTCTCTTATTAAATGTAACCTACCAGGCTTTTACATGAGTTAATCCTTGTATCTTTCTGCTATTTGTAAATTGCCTTCTTGTAATGAAGCTTTAAAGTCTTTTGTTTATGCTGTTTTCTTCTTCTCTCTTTTTAGGTTTTTTCCTTTATTCTGGTTATGCAGGTAAGTTTCCCTCAAGAAGTATTTTTTGTCTTGTATTCCAATATTGTTTACTGCCTTCAATGACGTTCTGCAACCTTTCTTTCCTGCACCAGGCTCCAGAACAGACTATGCTCTAAGGTTAATTCTCTGACATTTACTCTCAATATAGATTTAATTGCACAAGCGTTTCTTTTACTGAAGTTAAACTAAACACAATGTTCCGTTTTAAAACACTTAGCTCTGGTTTTTTCAGCTCCCGTTATTGTTCGCGCTGGACACGAACTTCAGGGATGACGAGACTCTCTTTTCTGTTCTCTGCTCACGTTACGCCGGTAACAGCTGTTGGAGGCTAGTCAACTTGGCAGCACTGACCTCCGTTCTCCTTTTGTAACAAGATATTGCTTTTTCCTGTGGAAATTACCTTTTAACTAAGGGCGCTCTGAAATGTCGGACTTCTCGGAATCTTGCCTCGGTGAAGTGCTCACTTTCACAGGTGTGCGCACGTCACCTAAGCTCCGCTCTAGAAACTGCATGAACACTAGAACGCTGACCCCAGCTCCCTGGCAGCCGTTTTTGTACTGCGCACATGCCACAAGTAGGACCAAAGGTGCGCTACTTTAAGCCCCTTACTCCGCTTGAAACCACAGGGATTCTTTAGACTACATACAGATCTGAGGTCACGATCTAGGACAATAATGCTCCTGACAGCTCATGATGACCAGGAGCCGCCCTAGCATTGCCGCTTTGCCCACGTGGTGTTAATTCCCCGCCTGTGCGAGACAATTAATCAGTGGGCGGAGTTCGGACGGCTCCCGGCCGTCATGAGCACACGCCCACCGTGATTTATGACGGCCTGGAGCAGTCATGAGTACGGGAGTGCCACGCCCAACCCCCCCCCCTCGCAACGCAGCAGAACTTGACCCGCGGCGAAGGGGTTAATGAGGTATACTTTCATGACAGGTATAGTTATAGCCAATACCCTTTACGTAACCATTTTCAAGTTCCACACATTGGAGGCTGATCAATATATTGTTTGTATGCTTTAAAGAGAACTAAACAGATAAATATAGCCTACATTGCTTATCTATTTACTTATTACTAATATTAGTTATTAGATAATATTTATATTTATAAATGCGTCTAAGCCTATATTATCAGGAGTTACCTTATGATCTGAAATGTGCTAATTGTATTTAAGGATTTTTAATAGAAACATATTTATTGTATATTATTTACAGTTGTAAATCCTTAGCAAAATGTTTTAACTTTTTGAAGTTATATTTATGCACTTTTAAATTTACTCATGTTTTAGTGTATATTTATGCGTTCTATTGGATTTAGTCTTTTTCATTCCAATGCCTAATACTGTACACACTTGGGTCTTCAGATCTTAAGTTTCCACCTAAATTGTCCTGGTTAAGGTTATATCATCCTGCCGAGGTTCCTACCAGTGGCGGTGCTCTAGTGAGCCCAGACCCGCGGCTAAAAGTTAAAGGTAGAATAACTTTGTAGATATATTGAAATTTGTGTTTTTCTTTTTTCTATTTGCTTCCCTTTTCACTGATATCCTTTTCGCTATGAATTTTCTTCTATTAAGCCCTATAATCCTCCAGGTGATCTTAACAGTGCTCTTTTGTTTCTTCTCTCCTCTTCCCTCTCACATCTTTGACTAATCAGACAATAAATTCTGCATTGGATATTAACCCTATTACTTTCAATGAATGTACTAATCCTTCTATATTTGTCCACTACTCGTCAAAACCTCACAAAATCACTGGTATACATATAGGGATGGCTAACATTCATCCTTTGCGAGCCGTAACATAGAATGTTCATGGTCTAACGCATTATATCAAAAGAAAAAAAGTACTCTCTTATTTACAATCAAAAAAGGTAGATGTGGCTTTACTCCAAGAAATACATCTTGATGAGCTGGAATCTGAAAAGTTGCGCAGAGAATGGGTAGGAAAGGTGTTTCACAGCAGTATACATGAAGGAAGACACTCAGACACAGGTCCTATTCGTAAATGTGGTATGGCTATCCTTATCCGTAAATCTCTACCAGCTGCGATTTCAAAAACATGGGAAGACCCAGATGGAATTTATGTGTTTATAAAACTGCGCATAGGAGAACCCGAAATTTGTGTGGGATTAGTTTATGCCCCGTCAGGTGCGAAAAAATCATTTCTTCTTCATTTGAACCGTTTATTATCAGAGATAGGTGCTTCAGAGTATCTCGTAGAAGGAGACTGGAATCTGATCAGAGATCAGTTTTGGATAAAACAGGTCCTTTTGATAAGAATAATGCAGCGGATAGAGCTCTTAGTGCTGACAGAATTGAGGATAATGGCCTGATAGATCATTGGCATCTTTCCCATCTGGTCGATACTGAATACATATTTACTTCCCCTACTCATGAAACTCTTTCTCGACTAGATTATATTTTAATCTCTCAAAAAGTGGCTCAACTAGTTCAGGAGTCTCATGTCTTAGAAGGGTCAATATATGATCACTCCCCGGTTTTCTTATCTTTACAAACAGGATTGACCAAGCCGGGTGTAAACTTTGGTGGATGAATATTCAACTTCATAAAACCCCTAAGGGCAAGTCCCAGTTACAAACTCATCTCCAAAATTACCTTTCCATTAATCAAGGTTCTGTGGACTCAGATAGAATTTTATGGGCTGCCCCCAAATTTTCCCTCCGGGGTCAGTTTATGATTGATTCTGCACAGGCCAAAAGTCAAAATGCTGCTCGGCAGAAAGAGCTGGAATAGGATGTTGAGACATGTACCCAATTATATACTAAAAAACCTACTTTGCAACATCACAAATCATTGGAGAAAGCCCGTATGGCGTTAAACATATATCAAACAAAGAAATAATGCCCTGTGATAAATACATCAAACATGGGTCGGAAAGATACTCAAATTACCTTTCCCAAATATTTAATCTAAAGAACTAATCTTGCAATTTTAATAAGAATCACTAACCACCAGTTGACCCAAAACAAATATCAAATATTTTTGATTTATAAAGAAAATATTTATTTATCAGTTTTTTCTTTTTTCTCTTCTGAATGTTCCTTAGAAAAATCTACATTAGTATGACATTTATATACATATGTATACACATTAATCACAATAGACATATATACACTCAAGATTTAAACAATCAACATAAATAGAAGCACAACATTGTACACTTCACTTGTAGTTTCTCTTAGCCCTTATCATTCAATATTGGATGCTCTACCTAAGGTTTCCCTGAGCATTCCTTATATGCAAGATCACCCTATTGAGCATTAAAGATTTTCAACTTTAATCCTGAATTTATATCAATGCTCATGAATATATATCCGAAATTTTTTTATTTCTTTTGAATGTCTTCCTCTATATGTGTCGACGTGTTTCAGCCCATCAACTTGCGGGCCTCATCAGGACTAGGACTCCAGAGTAACACTTTTTCAACAAAACTGGTAGATAATGGCAGCTCGTCACCTCTTTAGTGGTCCACCGTGTACTGCACTCACACTCTCGGTAAATTATCTCGCCTTCTTTTTACTCTCCTCGTAGCCATCCAACTTTCACTATCGTCGATAACATCCCGTACACCCGGTCACGTTAAACAGCCTTTTCACAATCAAAGCTGAATATGCTTTACAAAAAATTAAAGGGAGACATTATGAACAGGGGGAAAAGGCAGGGAGGCTTCTGGTGGTGCAGATGTGACAATGGGATGCCGCCATGGCTATACCAGCCATAAGATCATCTGGAGAACTCATGATGACTCTTCCTCAAGATATGATTAATGAATTTGCCTCTTGCTGCAAATCTTTATATACCCCAGGAGTCCAGATAGATCAAAACAAAATGATCTCTTTTCTTTCAGCAGTGGAATTATCTTGCCTCTCTGAGGAAGGCAGGACACTTCTTGAAAGAGCGATTAGTAAGGAAGAGATCTCACAAGCTATAGCCAAACTCCCATATCATAAAGCCCCTGGGGAAGATGGTTTCCCAGCAGAGTTTTACCGCTGGTCAGGTGAAAAAATACTAGATAGCCTACATGCCGCTTTTCAGGTAGCAGATCACAAAGCTTCTTTAGGGTGTATTTCTAATAAAGAGGCAATATTAGTACTACCCAAACCAGGAAAATATCCATTACTTTGTAGTAGCTATCGTCCCATATCACTTCACAGCTGTGATATTAAAATTGTAGCCAGTGTCCTGGCCTCTTGTCTTCGCAAAATTCTGCCCTCCCTGATTCATCACACACAGGTGGGATTTGTGCATGGACGCTCGTCTAGGAATCACCTGCGTACTTTGGCACACACACTCCACTCTGCCAGGTCCCTTTGGGACAATACTTTGGCATTATCACTTGATGCCGAAAAGGCATTTGATCGTGTGGAGTGGCAGTATCTCTTCAAAGTCTTAGAGCGATTTGTTCTGGGAAACCAATTTATAGACAAAATAAAGCTACTATACGAACATCCTACTGCTCAAGTTAACTGTGGCGGTTTCATCTCAGATCCATTTTCAATTTGCAGAGGAACTTGTCAGGGTTGTCCCATTTCTTCTCTCTTATTCCTCTTAGCTTTCGAACCTCTAGCAGCAGCAATTTGTCAATCAGACAATGTTGTAGGCATTCCTCTTCTAGTGGGAGACTCTAAACTTTACCTTTATGCTGATGACATACTACTCACTATTTCTAATTTATCTAGATCTCTACCATCATTGCTTAAAATCATAGAAGAATTTTCCTCCTTTTCTGGATACAAAATTAACTGGGATAAGAGTGAAGCACTTCCCTTATCAGATGGAAAGACAAAAACAGCTATACAAGGTTATCCCTTTCACTGGCAACATTCGCATTTAAAATACCTGGATACTCTTGTAAATAAAGGAACAGAGGGATGGTTGCAGACAATTTATGTCTTTTAATTACCCAGATGCAGCATGATTTTGAGAAGTGGAAGATATTGGGATTCTCTATGTGGGGTAGAGTTCAAGCTGTGAAAATGGTCACACTTCCACGTTTCACTTACACCCTTGGAATGCTCCTTCTTCAGATTCCTTTATCCAGGTTGCGCCTTATAGATTCTAAGATCAAATCTTTTATGTGGGGATCGACAAAACCTAATTTAGCTGTGAATAAATTGAAAGCACACCACCTTAATGGAGGTCTGAGTCTCCCATCAATAGAGCACTATACTTTGGCATCACAACTATCTCAAATAACACACATGTTAACAGAAAATTTCAAAACACCACAATGGGTTCATGTAGAAAGGCACCTGTTGTCTGCAGAACTGGATCTTGGGCCTATGCGACAGGCACAAGTAGCCTTGATTCTCATAATCCACTGTTTTCTGAAATGTGCAAAACATGGTAGAGGGTGCATCATTTTTTGGGGTTTAATCCGCGTATACATGAGAAAGCCCAATATGGAACAACACAGGTATACATATTAAAGGGAAAACTTTATCCTGGCCCCAATGGAAAGCAGCAGGTATTCTCACTTAATACCTGCCTTAATAAAGTTCTAGGACCACATCCATGGTTGCTGCAAACTTCACCAGTAGTGTCCTACCTGCATACTTGGGGGAATCATAAGAGAGTTACGCCTGGCTTGCACAAAACATTTACATTACATTTATTCTCACAACCCTTATCACATAATCTTTGTATCAAATGGCAAACATGTCTATCAGTCTTTTATAAAGACAAGGAATGGATGGATGTGTTGGAAAATTTAGATAGAGGGGCTCGAGAGGCTAGAATAAAATGTTGCCTGTTTAAAATTCTACATTACTGGCATTGGTCACCGGTAAAATTAAATAAAGCAGGATTACTTCCACATACCAATTGCTGGAGATGTGATGCACCCAGTTGCCACCTAGTTCACATTATTTGCAACTGCCCTATGGTTCAATCCTATTGGTCTTATATAGGTCAGGTTTTACATAATACTATACCTTTACGCTTACCGTTAACACCTGCTACCATTCTTCTGCATGATTTACTAAACTTCCAGAATCTTTCAAAGCCACAATGCCGACTTTTGCATACTCCATTGGCCACAGCTAAAATATGTACACTAAGACAGTGGGAATCTCAGACTCCACCATCTCAAGAGTCTTGGTTGGTAGCCATGATTCAGACTGCCTCATATGAGAGAGTCATTTATAATTTAGATGATCAGACAGATCTATTTAAACAAGTTTGGGCTCCTTTTTTGCAAACAGACGATGATTCTTTTATAAACAGCATTGCTCACCCTGTATTGGATATTCCAACAAATTAGTCTATTCATGATATCTATTCTTCTGTATTCATTGCCTTCTTTTCTTTTGATACTGTTTCTATACTTCATTTACCATTTCAAATATGTTGTAGGCAAGATTAATATAGCTAGGAGGGTTTGGTGGATATAATTCATATATTGTAGTTGCACAATTATTTATAGGGGACAATATATATTATAATATATTATTATTATTATCTATATATTTAATCCTTTTTACTTGTTTTCTTAATATGTAATGAATGTAATGTAATAATTTAATAATGTAATGATTCAACATCTCGACTCAACAATATATCAACCTTTCTAGACCTTATTGTTTAATCTTATACTTTAATCTTCATTATTGAATATTTAGGATTAATCAATTATAATATCCCGCATTTTTTATCACATTTAGATTTATATATTTCACTCATATTCCCTATTAATATATTACTTAATTTATATTAAAATGAATTTGTTTGTTCATTTATCAAACATATATCAGATATAATGCTATGTATGCTTTACTGAAACTAGTTAATTTATTTATCTGCACATTTACTAATATCTAGCTTTGGCAATTGTTTTAGAGAATATTGTATTGTATTTTGTAAAATGCTAATAGAAAATTTAGCACATAATGCCGCTCCGATATGTATGCCGTCCAATCAGCTGCTTGTATTACATTTGAAGCATATTTACCATCAGAATGATAAAAATTGAATATGAAATTCCCAAATCCCTTGGAGTCATGAGTTTTTGAACACATGATTAAGTCATCCCACCATTTTCCTCTGTCCCAACATTTTACCTTTTCTTTTTTCGTTTTATTAGACTCCCCACACCTATTACATTTTCTAGTTCTCCTGTGGCTTTGTAGGGTTATTTTTGTTTTATTTCCATTTAAATAGGGTAATTTGAGGGTGTTATATCCTCTCCTTTAATTCAGTAATACAATCTTCCTGTAGCAGTGGAGGTGTAATTAAAGTATAATCTATGTCTGAGGTTATATTTGGCTGCTACAAAGGCGTTGGAATTGCTGAGAATTGAGAGAATTCCTCCATTCAAATTCATTAGTGAAGCTAGAAATTGTTTTGAGTGGCACAGGGTAGATTCAGGACTTAATTGAAGTTGCCTGGTGCTATTAAATGTCGCTTGGAATTAATCAGCCTCTCCTTAAAAAGCAGTTATTTTAGAGCTCACATGAAAGGAATGAAGTGAATTGGACTTATCTGACACAACCACAGCATCAAGAAAGGATGTGAATGTATTCGTAATATACGATATGAATTAAAGTTAAATGTGATTGGTTACCTCTTTCTTTGTACAATAATAGGAATGGTAGGAAAGTAAGTGTTCATTTCTTAGTCATATGGCTACTGAGAATAAACAAGTAGAATAAGAGAATGCAAAATGGAGCTTCCGGTTAAGTCATTATATTAATCAATTTCTCATGTTGAGTGAAGCAGCCTTATAATGCAACTTAAGGGGGCACACAAGCAAGGTACAGTGATGATGCACCTAACACCCACACCCTATACCTTTCATTATGGTAGTGGTTTACCCCATCTCCTGCCCGACATCAGCGAGAGCTTCGACATTCCAATTAGCCACAATTGGAAAATACATGACATTTTAGATCAACACGTGCAGTGGTCATAATGACAGCAAGGCAAGTAAAAACAAGCTTTGTATTGTTGACTTACAAAATGGAGGCTTTAGGTCCAATCCTGTACAGCCCAAACCACACAGAGACCTACATCAATGCAGCATTCATGAAGATAATGTATGTGGGGGTCACGTTGTTAGGAATTTGAAAATCCAAACGAAATACACATACCAAGAAATAAAGACGAAAAGGTATTTGTTCCTAACTGCTGCCATTCATTAATAATGGGTTTCCTACTGTCTTGTGTGAAGTTCACCTTATCGGGTCTAATACACAAATAGGAGAGAACAAGTATGTGTGGAGTTCTACAACTCCACTGGAATATGCCATCCCCAAAACAGGTGGTACAGGACACCTGGAAGGCCACACCTCACACAGCTTTCCAGGCATACTACTGCACCTGTTATGTGAGGTTTTAAAGGCCGCCCTTTCCCTCTGTGTAGAATTATAAGCAAAATTCAATTCAGACCTGCAGTACAAACTTCCAAACCAGTATTTAACTTGTAAATAAGTGCCAGGGCCCTTGTAAGGAGTACACTGCAGCTTGCAGCACCCATTGCTCCTACCAGTGCTGCCAGTATCAGTACCAACACAACTATTACCATCATACACCTACATGTGTGACATTTTAGACTACTCCGGGCCCCCAAAGGTATAAGAATGGCTTGGACAGCAGGTATTAGTCATTGTTCATGTGTACTGAATTAATAAACTACTGTTGCTGTTCTGCTCTCTAAATTAGACAAACATCTCCACCATGTGAAACACTGTAATAAGTGCAAGAGGAAACTACCAGCTCATGTGTGTGATTTACTAATATGGATTTTTCCCTTCTCATAGCAGAGTAATGTGAAATAGTAAGGCCATTTACGCCAATAGTAAGGCCATTTATACCTTACAGGATTCCTATTGTGAATTCCTGGCAGCCATAAAGGAAGGCAACATAATTTCACCACCAAAACTTCCTTTGTGAATTGAGTTCTGTTTCACTTCATATTGGACACAAGTACAGTTGCTTAAGATATGTGGTATGATCCAGGGCTGGTGTTACTGCAGTGTGACCAATGCGGCTGCACTAGGCGCTGACCTGGAGGGGTGCGTTGGGGGGAGGTGTCACCGCTTTTAGCAATAACTTATGATTCAAAAGCACCTGCTGCAGAGTTACTTGTGTGCCCAGCTATCAGGCAGCAAAAGAATGACTAGATAACTCTTGTGATTAACATTCCTGTTAAGAGAGAGAGAGAGTTTTTTCAATTGGCAGTTTTGATTCGCCATAAAATAGCACAGAGGGTTAATGTGCCTGCTGCAAAGAACAGATCTGTATTTTATGTGGATAGCTGAGTGGATTAGTAAAACCAGCCTTTACCAGTGCTTTCAAACAAATTTAATGTATGTGAGAGAGGGTCTGTGGAGAGATATGGGGCACTTTTGCCAGATGGTAGTGAGGAAATTCGAGTAGGAGATCAAGGGGCGTGGGGGTGACAAAAAAGATTGTCGCACCAGGTGCCACCAGCGCAAAACATGGCTCTGGTATGATCTTTTAGAGATATGGCCCAATAGTTAAAAGCTGGATGATCTGATTTCTAATTCTGCCTCCCACAAGGCCAAATTGTGTGAAGCTGACACTCCTTTCACTCCCTTGTTTGACAAAATCAGGAGCACCTAGAACTGATTCAATTTGAAGTTCAGGCAGGGAGAGCACCATTACAGACCTCATATTGTAATGAGTTATCAAGAAAGACTCTTTCAATGCAGTGTGGAGAAAAATTTGACCAAGTCCCCGATTTTACTAGTTAATGGCTATATTCCAATCCCTGTGCAAACAGGTGTTTACACAAGGATCAGAATTACACTTTGTGTGCTTATTATAACCCCCCGAAGGCCCTAAAAAAGGCAACACCTGATCAATGTAATGTGTTAAATACCAATTGTGCATGTTATGATCATGTGCAAATCAAGACACCGATTAGGAGGTATTTACCACATGTGGTAACCGCTTCACTCCAAGGTAATTGTATTCACCACGTGTGGTAAGTACCTCACCTATTCTGCCGACGTTGTAATGAGGGATCGAATGTTACCTTAATAGCATTGATTTTTACAACACAATTTCCCCCAAAAATAAGCCAGAAATTCTTAGGTTTTGGATGGATGTATGGATAGCTCAGAAAAACATCCCAGATTAATCCAATACTTCAGAGTCTGCTCTAGTATCCAGAAGCATTATTGTGCAGCTCAAAGCATGGATGCACTAAAGTCACACATTTGTCCCACAAGAGAAGCAGTTCTGTATACTGCGTACTGAGTGCTGTTCATGTGCTAATCATGAGCCCATAAAATGCTTGTGGCTGAAAAGAAAACAATTTGCGACAATAAATATAATGGAGGCTCATCTGTTGTTGTTTCCTGGCTGAAAAGGTTACATGTAAATGTACAGTCATCATATAACAGAGTATGACAAGCTGGGCTAGATTCCTTGAGACAAAAGCACATTTGGACATGAGGCATGGAAACATAAACTTGTTAGGCTTGTTCCATTAACTTAAAATTAAATTTTTGATGTGTCTGTGTAATAGAAACCCAGTAACTTCAGATTTCATAAACTGTTTCAAAATAGGTTCAGATGAACTTCCAGGAATGCCTTATTCGTGCAACCTCTTGGTAGACGTTTAGGCATATCTGACCCTTCTTGTCAGATGGGGGCGCTACTCCTTCCTCTAACCCAGGCGAAATATGAACATTTCTCCTAGAGTGATTATTAGCAGCACCTGTATACCAGTGCTTCACACAGTACACCTGAGATTTTGTCTTCAAAAGAGTCATCCTCATTTGCCCTAGTCTTCTTTTCATTTTTCTTTGAGGAGACTAGAATTTGATCCTGGATAGAGAAGAACTAGAACTGGAGTCTTTAACATGCCTGGTCTTTCTGGTGTTCTTGCCCATAATGATACCAAAATAGGACAGAAATCACTTTCCGTGCAAAACAAGCACTGCCCCTACATGCTTTCAGCGTACTCCTTAAATAGAGGAAAAAGAGCACTCTGCACAACTGAATACCATGCAAACATAGGACATTTGTGAAGAAACAGAAAGAATTATGTTTATGAGCACTGGAAACCATATAAAGAACATGTCTTGTAACCAGCAACAGAGTAAATTGTGAGACTACATCAAAAATAAAGAATATTAGTATGTTTCTAAGAAATTAGAAAGTGCTAAAGTTCCCTTTGTCTGACACACTTTTTAGAGATAAGTAACTCTTTGGGGAAGACCTACACCAAGCCTCTGATCCACATCCCACCAAACATATATTTCATTTAATAAACTTTATTTTGGCTATTACAGCCATAAAAGTGCATAAAAACAAAGAAAATAATTTTTTTTAACAAGCAGGTAAGTAAATCATAGGAGTAGTCCATTTGGAGATGCACGCAGAAAGTATGGGCTCAGTTTTTAGGGATTAGAGCTTTTACTATACATCAATATGGGAAAGCTATCTTAAAAATATAAATTAATCTCACACCTTTAAGATAGATAAAATATCAAATTAAAAAGTGGCTAACAGTTATCCTTGACTAACAATCATAAAATGTATTTCAGCCCTATTAGTACGGCAAGTGTATAGGTCTCTATAATAATTCTCACGTAATGCTTGCACAAAGATGAACAAACTACAAGAATCCTCAACTCTCATTGGAGCTGTCAAGAAGATACCTACATTTTAACCACATTGCAAATAAAAACTTTGAAATCACAACAGCAAAAACCGGATTAATGTCTGTTTTTAAAATCCTATAGATTTCTATATAGTTTCTAATACCTAGGTTCCTGCACAGTTGGATCACCCACTTAGATCGGGGACTCTTGTATGCTGGACAGAAGAAAACCACGTGTATCACGGTTGCTTCCTCCGCTAGACAACCTGGGCAAAGTGACCTAGGGTGCCTCCCCACTTATTTGTTCGGGCATTGAGCGGGAGAGTCCCATATCTAAATTGGAGATATAATTTGTTTACTAAAACAGGTTGCATAGTGTCTAACACTTGCTCAAACTTGTAATGGCACTTAAAATCGAGAAACCCGTAGGTTAAACTGGTGGTATCAGCAGTCTGTACAATGCAAGACAACTTGTATTCCTTCATAATGCATGCTAAGGACTTTTTTTAAATTTCCACACATGAGGTTTCTGGTTTAGTCTATAAATCTTCCATACCCATTGCTCTAAATGTGTCCCTAATAAAAGCCAGCCAGGGAATCCTGCCCGCACCCAACATAGACAGTACCACTTTTAACTCGTCTCTATAATGGACCAGTTCTGGGGTGCACCAGAGGCGTCGCCAATACATCAATGGGCGTGCTGATATTAAATCTGCTATGGGGTAGATACCTAGGTCCATTTTAAGTGGTACAAGGGGAGTATTTTTTGGGAGGCTTAGAATCTGTCTCATAAAACCATTTTCAGTTACTGTGAGAGTATTCACTGGACAATGCCCCCACAGCTCAGCCCCATATAGAGTGCCTCCCCTAGCTTGTATTTTAAAGCTTTCTAGTGGTGGAGTTATATCTTTTTGGGCCGATGTTTTATGCAATTTGAGGATCCCCCCAGTAGCCTGGGTTAATTTTAGATTTGCCTTATTAATTTGTGATTCCCACTTCATTTTATCGCTTAAAGTAAGGCCTAAATAGTGAAAGATGAAAACCCTATCTAAAGGGCAACCATCCATTATGGGGTGTGGGCAGTTGGTGAAATTCGCGTTAAAAACCATGTATTTTGTCTTTGTGATATTAACCACCAAGTTCCTCCTCTTGCAAAATTGGCTGAATTTCTCTAAGACACGCTGCATCCCCATCGGTGTTTTCGAGAGGAGCAGGGTGTCATCCGCAAACATCAATGCGGAAATTTGCGGTTCGCCAGTTTGGGTGGGTCAATATCTTTAACAGCAAGAAGGTCTTTAATCAACCCGTTGAGAAAGAGAGAGAAAAGCGTAGGTGCAAGCACACAGCCCTGTCTCACCCCCTTTTCAACGGGGAAAGGTGATGTTAATTTGCCATTCTTGCCGAACCTGACCCTAGCAAAAGTTCCCTCATGGAGGGACCTGAACTGATGGCATAGGTACGGTGGGGCACCCATGTCTAGCAAGATGGCCCACAACTGATTGAGGAGACTGGAATTTGATACTGGATAGAGAAGAACTAGAACTGGAGTCTTTAACATGCCTGGTCTTTCTGGTGTTCTTGCCGATGAGGATACCAAAATAGGAGAGAAATCACTTTCCGTGCACTCTGCACAACTGAATGCCATGCAAAAATAGGACACTTGTGAAGAAGCAGAAAGAATTATGTTTATGAGCACTGGAAACCATATAAAGAACATGTCTTGTAACCAGCAACAGAGTAAATTGTGAGACTACATCAAAAATAAAGAATGTTAGTATGTTTCTAAGAAAATAGAAAGTGCTAAAGTTCCCTTTGTCTGACACACTTTTTAGAGATAAGTAACTCTTTGGGGAAGACCTACACCAAGCCTCTGATCCACATCCCACCAAACATATATTTCATTTAATAAACTTTATTTTGGCTATTACAGCCATAAAAGTGCATAAAAACAAAGAAAATAATTTTTTTTAACAAGCAGGTAAGTAAATCAGAGGAGTAGTCCATTTGGAGATGCGCGCAGAAAGTATGGGCTCAGTTTTTAGGGATTAGGGCTTTTACTAGACACACTTTTTAGAGATAAGTAACTCTTTGGGGAAGACCTACACCAAGCCTCTAATCCACATCCCACCAAACATATATTTAAATTGTTTATTTATTTTGAAATATGATGTGGTAAATTTGCCTTTGTCCCTTGTGAAATGTCGCAATTGTATTGTGCTCCATAGTACATCATGCTAAAAGTTAATAAAGAAATCTGGACCAAAAAATATATCAAACAGTCCCCCACCTCTGTACCTTTATTATTGACCGGACCATGTTCTTGCTGTCCAAATGGAGTGCGCTCCCGAGAAAAGGAAGCCAAATCGGTCCAGGTGGAAGTTTGCTTGGTTGGCGTATGGATTTCCAGACCATGATGAAAATTATCGAGAACAGGGTGAG
The DNA here is from genome assembly GCF_964261635.1 of Lissotriton helveticus. Classification (NCBI taxonomy): domain Eukaryota; kingdom Metazoa; phylum Chordata; class Amphibia; order Caudata; family Salamandridae; genus Lissotriton; species Lissotriton helveticus. The sequence continues at coordinate 620,839,837 of NC_136070.1, read as the reverse complement.
AACTAAGGAAACAGAAATGCCTCCTCCCGCGTCCATCATTCGGATGAAATGTCCAAAGCCTGGCAGCAGCAATGTGTACTCCTGACTTTCAAGAACTGTGTGTGCTTTCTGACCCTCTGTGCTGCATGATGTTAGTTTTATTGAACAATCGCTGTCCATTTTCAACATGGCCTGTTTATCCGATCTTTCCACTTAACTAACGTTTAACTTTGAGAAGCAATACATCAACTTGAAAAGTAGTCATTTAAATGCAGCACAAGTTGTGATTTCACTCTGTCCTATAACCTTATTCGTGCATACAAGCAGAGCCACATTCACAGCAATGCAAACTTGTCAGGACCTTACATGAGTTAACCACCCATTCTCACGTTGGTCGCACTATAACCACAAAAGTATGCAGCCAAAAATGCAGGTAAGAATTCACGTATTTACATTGAATGGTAGCACAAAACCTCAATGAATTGCACATTCTTCTAGCCAGTTAGAGAAGGAGAGTCCTGGTTTTAATAAACACAAGGGAGGCAAATATTATGCAATCTCTTTCCCTGCTGTTTATTGAATATTATTTTTAAAGCAGTACATTCCCATGAGTCTGCTTTCATGGGCAGAAAGTAACAACATCAAAAACATTCACTCATCCACCACACACTGGGTGGGTCCAACCAACGTGTCTTCTTTTCTTGAGGATTGCGAGTTCAAGTCCATGGAAAACATGAAACAGTACAGAACTTAATAGAAATCTCATAGGCAGTCAAATCACTGCCTTTTTGCTTTGGTGAACTTCTATGCAGAACATGTCATCCATTCACAAGAAATGTCTTTCTTCAAGCATATCGCCAACTGGCTCCTCATTGTCTGGTTGTTCAATATTGGCACTAGGAATAACCATAGAGAACATTTTACCACGATTATCAGGGCAGGCATACCTTTCAGTGGTGGGATAATATTCACATCCTTTCTCTTTAATAAAATCAGGACTCTCCTATGCCACTTGTATTAATATACATTGTTACTATGTCTCCTTTGCAATTGTATTACTAAACAGGAGGCCCATATTATGCAAGCTTATATTATATTTCCAACTGTCATTACCGCAGGCTGAGCAGGCTTATAATAAAGCATTTTTTAAATGTTGACACTCTAGACCAATCTGCTGATTTAAGGCCATCCTCTAATTTAGTTATTGCCCAAAATGCTTTTGAGCCCCAAAATGCCCTGTGTGTACCCTAACCAGGGTCATCACCCCTTTAACCCATCTACTTATGACAGTTGTGTACCATGAAGTGAACAATCTTACCAATGAGACCAATAATTGTGAGACAGAGGTTCTAAAGGCCTCAGTCACCGTCACATAATGCTTAAGCCAACTCACGACAATTAAGGTACACAAGGAATGAAGACAACTCTACAGAGATCAAGGACATTTTGATATAGCTTGTAATGTTAAAGCAGACTTCCCACTGGCAAGAAATGCATTGTAGAAAGTTCCAAAGATCTAACATCTAAACCCTTTTAAATTATACTAACCATAGTAACATGACCAACTTGCACAATAATAACTTTAAAGAAAGTTTATTATTGTCTTGCCAACTTAGAGAAGTGGTTAACCATCATTAACTCTCCAAGTATTTGGAATCCAACCATCTCCCTCATGATAAACAATCTGGCTTTCAAGCAGGCTACAACACAGAATCCACTCTCCTGGAAGTTACTGAATTGTGTGATGTCTTGCGGAGTTGGGATGAGAGTCGACTGAATGTGGTTTCGGGCAGAACGTGCGCGGTCTATGATGATTTTATTTGAGTTGATGTCAGGCTCGAGGAGTAGTCTAAGATCCTGGGATTGATTTGTGGTGTTGAAGACAACAATTTGATGTCATTGTTTGGCCAATGATTGCGGTAAGTCGTAAAGCGCTATCGATGACCCGCCTGAGATAGGGAGCTTTTGTGTCATTGGATCTGTCAGAGTCGTCTGGGAAGCCTTGTGCACAAAGATGGACTGTGTAATCTCAAGTGGCCAGCGCAGATTGTGGGTCACAGTGTGTGAATGTTCTTGAGTGCCTGAATTCTATCGATCTTGAAGAGAAGAGAGGCAGACAGTTACTCGTTTCTATGATTGAGAATGTGAATGCGTAAAGAAAGAGTGTGAAGGAGGATGTACCACTGTGAGGGGGAAGAGTGACGTCGGAGTGTGCCACACTGCGATAAGTCGGTTGGGCTAATGCCACTCTAGGATTGGTGGGTTGTCATCGGGAAGTTTAAATGAAAACATCTTGTGGGTAAAGAGTTTGATTCAAACATGCAATGCTTTAGAGTATTACAACATCTTTATAGGGGAGATAGAGGAGTGGTGACTCGAGTGGGTAAGGAAGCACCACCCGAGGATACGCCAGCACATTACATGTCAACAAATGTAGGACTCCATACTATAGTTTATATTTACAACAAGGGGTGGTGATGGACAGAGTCTCTGAATTAAGCAGAATACTCTCACCCAGTCAAGAGATCAGGGCTAGATCCAACACCGTTTTTTAGCTCATTGCACCATCCCAGTTTCAGAACCTGGCTGTATGCAAATTAGTCTGTCCCTGGCCCAGTGCATCATGGGAACAGGGCAGACCAGACTACAAAAGCCAATTCTTACACTGGGAAGGAAACAAGGTTCCGGGGACCGGTTTCTGGCATTTCAGCCGTCTTCGGCCCGGCTTGCTTGAATTCTGATGGTGCAATGAGCAAGGGACTCACATCTGAGTATACCCTTCCACGCTTAGGGTGGACAAAAATATTTACAACAAGGGGTGGTGATGGACAGAGTCTCTGAATTAAGCAGAATACTCTCACCCAGTCAAGAGATCAGGGCTAGATCCAACACCGTTTTTTAGCTCATTGCACCATCCCAGTTTCAGAACCTGGCTGTATGCAAATTAGTCTGTCCCTGGCCCAGTGCATCATGGGAACAGGGCAGACCAGACTACAAAAGCCAATTCTTACACTGGGAAGGAAACAAGGTTCCGGGGACCGGTTTCTGGCATTTCAGCCGTCTTCGGCCCGGCTTGCTTGAATCCTGATGGTGCAATGAGCAAGGGACTCACATCTGAGTATACCCTTCCACGCTTAGGGTGGACAAAAATATTTACAACAAGGGGTGGTGATGGACAGAGTCTCTGAATTAAGCAGAATACTCTCACCCAGTCAAGAGATCAGGGCTAGATCCAACACCGTTTTTTAGCTCATTGCACCATCCCAGTTTCAGAACCTGGCTGTATGCAAATTAGTCTGTCCCTGGCCCAGTGCATCATGGGAACAGGGCAGACCAGACTACAAAAGCCAATTCTTACACTGGGAAGGAAACAAGGTTCCGGGGACCGGTTTCTGGCATTTCAGCCGTCTTCGGCCCGGCTTGCTTGAATCCTGATGGTGCAATGAGCAAGGGACTCACATCTGAGTGTACCCTTCCACGCTTAGGGTGGACAAAAATATTTACAACAAGGGGTGGTGATGGACAGAGTCTCTGAATTAAGCAGAATACTCTCACCCAGTCAAGAGATCAGGGCTAGATCCAACACCGTTTTTTAGCTCATTGCACCATCCCAGTTTCAGAACCTGGCTGTATGCAAATTAGTCTGTCCCTGGCCCAGTGCATCATGGGAACAGGGCAGACCAGACTACAAAAGCCAATTCTTACACTAGGAAGGAAACAAGGTTCCGGGGACCGGTTTCTGGCATTTCAGCCGTCTTCGGCCCGGCTTGCTTGAATCCTGATGGTGCAATGAGCAAGGGACTCACATCTGAGTATACCCTTCCACGCTTAGGGTGGACAAAAATATTTACAACAAGGGGTGGTGATGGACAGAGTCTCTGAATTAAGCAGAATACTCTCACCCAGTCAAGAGATCAGGGCTAGATCCAACACCGTTTTTTAGCTCATTGCACCATCCCAGTTTCAGAACCTGGCTGTATGCAAATTAGTCTGTCCCTGGCCCAGTGCATCATGGGAACAGGGCAGACCAGACTACAAAAGCCAATTCTTACACTGGGAAGGAAACAAGGTTCCGGGGACCGGTTTCTGGCATTTCAGCCGTCTTCGGCCCGGCTTGCTTGAATCCTGATGGTGCAATGAGCAAGGGACTCACATCTGAGTATACCCTTCCACGCTTAGGGTGGACAAAAATATTTACAACAAGGGGTGGTGATGGACAGAGTGTCTGAATTAAGCAGAATACTTTCACCCAGTCAAGAGATCAGAGCTAGATCCAACACCGTTTTTTAGCTCATTGCACCATCCCAGTTTCAGAACCTGGCTGTATGCAAATTAGTCTGTCCCTGGCCCAGTGCATCATGGGAACAGGGCAGACCAGACTACAAAAGCCAATTCTTACACTGGGAAGGAAACAAGGTTCCGGGGACCGGTTTCTGGCATTTCAGCCGTCTTCGGCCCGGCTTGCTTGAATCCTGATGGTGCAATGAGCAAGGGACTCACATCTGAGTATACCCTTCCACGCTTAGGGTGGACAAAAATATTTACAACAAGGGGTGGTGATGGACAGAGTCTCTGAATTAAGCAGAATACTCTCACCCAGTCAAGAGATCAGGGCTAGATCCAACACCGTTTTTTAGCTCATTGCACCATCCCAGTTTCAGAACCTGGCTGTATGCAAATTAGTCTGTCCCTGGCCCAGTGCATCATGGGAACAGGGCAGACCAGACTACAAAAGCCAATTCTTACACTGGGAAGGAAACAAGGTTCCGGGGACCGGTTTCTGGCATTTCAGCCGTCTTCGGCCCGGCTTGCTTGAATCCTGATGGTGCAATGAGCAAGGGACTCACATCTGAGTGTACCCTTCCACGCTTAGGGTGGACAAAAATATTTACAACAAGGGGTGGTGATGGACAGAGTCTCTGAATTAAGCAGAATACTCTCACCCAGTCAAGAGATCAGGGCTAGATCCAACACCGTTTTTTAGCTCATTGCACCATCCCAGTTTCAGAACCTGGCTGTATGCAAATTAGTCTGTCCCTGGCCCAGTGCATCATGGGAACAGGGCAGACCAGACTACAAAAGCCAATTCTTACACTGGGAAGGAAACAAGGTTCCGGGGACCGGTTTCTGGCATTTCAGCCGTCTTCGGCCCGGCTTGCTTGAATCCTGATGGTGCAATGAGCAAGGGACTCACATCTGAGTATACCCTTCCACGCTTAGGGTGGACAAAAATATTTACAACAAGGGGTGGTGATGGACAGAGTCTCTGAATTAAGCAGAATACTCTCACCCAGTCAAGAGATCAGGGCTAGATCCAACACCGTTTTTTAGCTCATTGCACCATCCCAGTTTCAGAACCTGGCTGTATGCAAATTAGTCTGTCCCTGGCCCAGTGCATCATGGGAACAGGGCAGACCAGACTACAAAAGCCAATTCTTACACTGGGAAGGAAACAAGGTTCCGGGGACCGGTTTCTGGCATTTCAGCCGTCTTCGGCCCGGCTTGCTTGAATCCTGATGGTGCAATGAGCAAGGGACTCACATCTGAGTATACCCTTCCACGCTTAGGGTGGACAAAAATATTTACAACAAGGGGTGGTGATGGACAGAGTCTCTGAATTAAGCAGAATACTCTCACCCAGTCAAGAGATCAGGGCTAGATCCAACACCGTTTTTTAGCTCATTGCACCATCCCAGTTTCAGAACCTGGCTGTATGCAAATTAGTCTGTCCCTGGCCCAGTGCATCACGGGAACAGGGCAGACCAGACTACAAAAGCCAATTCTTACACTGGGAAGGAAACAAGGTTCCGGGGACCGGTTTCTGGCATTTCAGCCGTCTTCGGCCCGGCTTGCTTGAATCCTGATGGTGCAATGAGCAAGGGACTCACATCTGAGTATACCCTTCCACGCTTAGGGTGGACAAAAATATTTACAACAAGGGGTGGTGATGGACAGAGTCTCTGAATTAAGCAGAATACTCTCACCCAGTCAAGAGATCAGGGCTAGATCCAACACCGTTTTTTAGCTCATTGCACCATCCCAGTTTCAGAACCTGGCTGTATGCAAATTAGTCTGTCCCTGGCCCAGTGCATCATGGGAACAGGGCAGACCAGACTACAAAAGCCAATTCTTACACTGGGAAGGAAACAAGGTTCCGGGGACCGGTTTCTGGCATTTCAGCCGTCTTCGGCCCGGCTTGCTTGAATCCTGATGGTGCAATGAGCAAGGGACTCACATCTGAGTGTACCCTTCCACGCTTAGGGTGGACAAAAATATTTACAACAAGGGGTGGTGATGGACAGAGTCTCTGAATTAAGCAGAATACTCTCACCCAGTCAAGAGATCAGGGCTAGATCCAACACCGTTTTTTAGCTCATTGCACCATCCCAGTTTCAGAACCTGGCTGTATGCAAATTAGTCTGTCCCTGGCCCAGTGCATCATGGGAACAGGGCAGACCAGACTACAAAAGCCAATTCTTACACTGGGAAGGAAACAAGGTTCCGGGGACCGGTTTCTGGCATTTCAGACGTCTGCGGCCCGGCTTGCTTGAATCCTGATGGTGCAATGAGCAAGGGACTCACATCTGAGTATACCCTTCCACGCTTAGGGTGGACAAAAATATTTACAACGAGGGGTGGTGATGGACAGAGTCTCTGAATTAAGCAGAATACTCTCACCCAGTCAAGAGATCAGGGCTAGATCCAACACCGTTTTTTAGCTCATTGCACCATCCCAGTTTCAGAACCTGGCTGTATGCAAATTAGTCTGTCCCTGGCCCAGTGCATCATGGGAACAGGGCAGACCAGACTACAAAAGCCAATTCTTACACTGGGAAGGAAACAAGGTTCCGGGGACCAGTTTCTGGCATTTCAGCCGTCTTCGGCCCGGCTTGCTTGAATCCTGATGGTGCAATGAGCAAGGGACTCACATCTGAGTATACCCTTCCACGCTTAGGGTGGACAAAAATATTTACAACAAGGGGTGGTGATGGACAGAGTCTCTGAATTAAGCAGAATACTCTCACCCAGTCAAGAGATCAGGGCTAGATCCAACACCGTTTTTTAGCTCATTGCACCATCCCAGTTTCAGAACCTGGCTGTATGCAAATTAGTCTGTCCCTGGCCCAGTGCATCATGGGAACAGGGCAGACCAGACTACAAAAGCCAATTCTTACACTGGGAAGGAAACAAGGTTCCGGGGACCGGTTTCTGGCATTTCAGCCGTCTTCGGCCCGGCTTGCTTGAATCCTGATGGTGCAATGAGCAAGGGACTCACATCTGAGTATACCCTTCCACGCTTAGGGTGGACAAAAATATTTACAACAAGGGGTGGTGATGGACAGAGTCTCTGAATTAAGCAGAATACTCTCACCCAGTCAAGAGATCAGGGCTAGATCCAACACCGTTTTTTAGCTCATTGCACCATCCCAGTTTCAGAACCTGGCTGTATGCAAATTAGTCTGTCCCTGGGCCAGTGCATCATGGGAACAGGGCAGACCAGACTACAAAAGCCAATTCTTACACTGGGAAGGAAACAAGGTTCCGGGGACCGGTTTCTGGCATTTCAGCCGTCTTCGGCCCGGCTTGCTTGAATCCTGATGGTGCAATGAGCAAGGGACTCACATCTGAGTATACCCTTCCACGCTTAGGGTGGACAAAAATATTTACAACAAGGGGTGGTGATGGACAGAGTCTCTGAATTAAGCAGAATACTCTCACCCAGTCAAGAGATCAGGGCTAGATCCAACACCGTTTTTTAGCTCATTGCACCATCCCAGTTTCAGAACCTGGCTGTATGCAAATTAGTCTGTCCCTGGCCCAGTGCATCATGGGAACAGGGCAGACCAGACTACAAAAGCCAATTCTTACACTGGGAAGGAAACAAGGTTCCGGGGACCGGTTTCTGGCATTTCAGCCGTCTTCGGCCCGGGTTGCTTGAATCCTGATGGTGCAATGAGCAAGGGACTCACATCTGACTATACCCTTCCACGCTTAGGGTGGACAAAAATATTTACAACAAGGGGTGGTGATGGGCAGAGTCTCTGAATTAAGCAGAATACTCTCACCCAGTCAAGAGATCAGGGCTAGATCCAACACCGTTTTTTAGCTCATTGCACCATCCCAGTTTCAGAACCTGGCTGTATGCAAATTAGTCTGTCCCTGGCCCAGTGCATCATGGGAACAGGGCAGACCAGACTACAAAAGCCAATTCTTACACTGGGAAGGAAACAAGGTTCCGGGGACCGGTTTCTGGCATTTCAGCCGTCTTCGGCCCGGCTTGCTTGAATCCTGATGGTGCAATGAGCAAGGGACTCACATCTGAGTATACCCTTCCACGCTTAGGGTGGACAAAAATATTTACAACAAGGGGTGGTGATGGACAGAGTCTCTGAATTAAGCAGAATACTCTCACCCAGTCAAGAGATCAGGGCTAGATCCAACACCGTTTTTAAGCTCATTGCACCATCCCAGTTTCAGAACCTGGCTGTATGCAAATTAGTCTGTCCCTGGCCCAGTGCATCATGGGAACAGGGCAGACCAGACTACAAAAGCCAATTCTTACACTGGGAAGGAAACAAGGTTCCGGGGACCGGTTTCTGGCATTTCAGCCGTCTTCGGCCCGGCTTGCTTGAATCCTGATGGTGCAATGAGCAAGGGACTCACATCTGAGTGTACCCTTCCACGCTTAGGGTGGACAAAAATATTTACAACAAGGGGTGGTGATGGACAGAGTCTCTGAATTAAGCAGAATACTCTCACCCAGTCAAGAAATCAGGGCTAGATCCAACACCGTTTTTTAGCTCATTGCACCATCCCAGTTTCAGAACCTGGCTGTATGCAAATTAGTCTGTCCCTGGCCCAGTGCATCATGGGAACAGGGCAGACCAGACTACAAAAGCCAATTCTTACACTGGGAAGGAAACAAGGTTCCGGGGACCGGTTTCTGGCATTTCAGCCGTCTTCGGCCCGGCTTGCTTGAATCCTGATGGTGCAATGAGCAAGGGACTCACATCTGAGTATACCCTTCCACGCTTAGGGTGGACAAAAATATTTACAACAAGGGGTGGTGATGGACAGAGTCTCTGAATTAAGCAGAATACTCTCACCCAGTCAAGAGATCAGGGCTAGATCCAACACCGTTTTTTAGCTCATTGCACCATCCCAGTTTCAGAACCTGGCTGTATGCAAATTAGTCTGTCCCTGGCCCAGTGCATCATGGGAACAGGGCAGACCAGACTACAAAAGCCAATTCTTACACTGGGAAGGAAACAAGGTTCCGGGGACCGGTTTCTGGCATTTCAGCTGTCTTCGGCCCGGCTTGCTTGAATCCTGATGGTGCAATGAGCAAGGGACTCACATCTGAGTATACCCTTCCACGTTTAGGGTGGACAAAAATATTTACAACAAGGGGTGGTGATGGACAGAGTCTCTGAATTAAGCAGAATACTCTCACCCAGTCAAGAGATCAGGGCTAGATCCAACACCGTTTTTTAGCTCATTGCACCATCCCAGTTTCAGAACCTGGCTGTATGCAAATTAGTCTGTCCCTGGCCCAGTGCATCATGGGAACAGGGCAGACCAGACTACAAAAGCCAATTCTTACACTGGGAAGGAAACAAGGTTCCGGGGACCGGTTTCTGGCATTTCAGCCGTCTTCGGCCCGGCTTGCTTGAATCCTGATGGTGCAATGAGCAAGGGACTCACATCTGAGTATACCCTTCCACGCTTAGGGTGGACAAAAATATTTACAACAAGGGGTGGTGATGGACAGAGTCTCTGAATTAAGCAGAATACTCTCACCCAGTCAAGAGATCAGGGCTAGATCCAACACCGTTTTTTAGCTCATTGCACCATCCCAGTTTCAGAACCTGGCTGTATGCAAATTAGTCTGTCCCTGGCCCAGTGCATCATGGGAACAGGGCAGACCAGACTACAAAAGCCAATTCTTACACTGGGAAGGAAACAAGGTTCCGGGGACCGGTTTCTGGCATTTCAGCCGTCTTCGGCCCGGCTTGCTTGAATCCTGATGGTGCAATGAGCAAGGGACTCACATCTGAGTGTACCCTTCCACGCTTAGGGTGGACAAAAATATTTACAACAAGGGGTGGTGATGGACAGAGTCTCTGAATTAAGCAGAATACTCTCACCCAGTCAAGAGATCAGGGCTAGATCCAACACCGTTTTTTAGCTCATTGCACCATCCCAGTTTCAGAACCTGGCTGTATGCAAATTAGTCTGTCCCTGGCCCAGTGCATCATGGGAACAGGGCAGACCAGACTACAAAAGCCAATTCTTACACTGGGAAGGAAACAAGGTTCCGGGGACCGGTTTCTGGCATTTCAGCCGTCTTCGGCCCGGCTTGCTTGAATCCTGATGGTGCAATGAGCAAGGGACTCACATCTGAGTATACCCTTCCACGCTTAGGGTGGACAAAAATATTTACAACAAGGGGTGGTGATGGACAGAGTCTCTGAATTAAGCAGAATACTCTCACCCAGTCAAGAGATCAGGGCTAGATCCAACACCGTTTTTTAGCTCATTGCACCATCCCAGTTTCAGAACCTGGCTGTATGCAAATTAGTCTGTCCCTGGCCCAGTGCATCATGGGAACAGGGCAGACCAGACTACAAAAGCCAATTCTTACACTGGGAAGGAAACAAGGTTCCGGGGACCGGTTTCTGGCATTTCAGCCGTCTTCGGTCCGGCTTGCTTGAATCCTGATGGTGCAATGAGCAAGGGACTCACATCTGAGTATACCCTTCCACGCTTAGGGTGGACAAAAATATTTACAACAAGGGGTGGTGATGGACAGAGTCTCTGAATTAAGCAGAATACTCTCACCCAGTCAAGAGATCAGGGCTAGATCCAACACCGTTTTTTAGCTCATTGCACCATCCCAGTTTCAGAACCTGGCTGTATGCAAATTAGTCTGTCCCTGGCCCAGTGCATCACGGGAACAGGGCAGACCAGACTACAAAAGCCAATTCTTACACTGGGAAGGAAACAAGGTTCCGGGGACCGGTTTCTGGCATTTCAGCCGTCTTCGACCCGGCTTGCTTGAATCCTGATGGTGCAATGAGCAAGGGACTCACATCTGAGTATACCCTTCCACGCTTAGGGTGGACAAAAATATTTACAACAAGGGGTGGTGATGGACAGAGTCTCTGAATTAAGCAGAATACTCTCACCCAGTCAAGAGATCAGGGCTAGATCCAACACCGTTTTTTAGCTCATTGCACCATCCCAGTTTCAGAACCTGGCTGTATGCAAATTAGTCTGTCCCTGGCCCAGTGCATCATGGGAACAGGGCAGACCAGACTACAAAAGCCAATTCTTACACTGGGAAGGAAACAAGGTTCCGGGGACCGGTTTCTGGCATTTCAGCCGTCTTCGGCCCGGCTTGCTTGAATCCTGATGGTGCAATGAGCAAGGGACTCACATCTGAGTGTACCCTTCCACGCTTAGGGTGGACAAAAATATTTACAACAAGGGGTGGTGATGGACAGAGTCTCTGAATTAAGCAGAATACTCTCACCCAGTCAAGAGATCAGGGCTAGATCCAACACCGTTTTTTAGCTCATTGCACCATCCCAGTTTCAGAACCTGGCTGTATGCAAATTAGTCTGTCCCTGGCCCAGTGCATCATGGGAACAGGGCAGACCAGACTACAAAAGCCAATTCTTACACTGGGAAGGAAACAAGGTTCCGGGGACCGGTTTCTGGCATTTCAGACGTCTTCGGCCCGGCTTGCTTGAATCCTGATGGTGCAATGAGCAAGGGACTCACATCTGAGTATACCCTTCCACGCTTAGGGTGGACAAAAATATTTACAACAAGGGGTGGTGATGGACAGAGTCTCTGAATTAAGCAGAATACTCTCACCCAGTCAAGAGATCAGGGCTAGATCCAACACCGTTTTTTAGCTCATTGCACCATCCCAGTTTCAGAACCTGGCTGTATGCAAATTAGTCTGTCCCTGGCCCAGTGCATCATGGGAACAGGGCAGACCAGACTACAAAAGCCAATTCTTACACTGGGAAGGAAACAAGGTTCCGGGGACCGGTTTCTGGCATTTCAGCCGTCTTCGGCCCGGCTTGCTTGAATCCTGATGGTGCAATGAGCAAGGGACTCACATCTGAGTATACCCTTCCACGCTTAGGGTGGACAAAAATATTTACAACAAGGGGTGGTGATGGACAGAGTCTCTGAATTAAGCAGAATACTCTCACCCAGTCAAGAGATCAGGGCTAGATCCAACACCGTTTTTTAGCTCATTGCACCATCCCAGTTTCAGAACCTGGCTGTATGCAAATTAGTCTGTCCCTGGCCCAGTGCATCATGGGAACAGGGCAGACCAGACTACAAAAGCCAATTCTTACACTGGGAAGGAAACAAGGTTCCGGGGACCGGTTTCTGGCATTTCAGCCGTCTTCGGCCCGGCTTGCTTGAATCCTGATGGTGCAATGAGCAAGGGACTCACATCTGAGTATACCCTTCCACGCTTAGGGTGGACAAAAATATTTACAACAAGGGGTGGTGATGGACAGAGTCTCTGAATTAAGCAGAATACTCTCACCCAGTCAAGAGATCAGGGCTAGATCCAACACCGTTTTTTAGCTCATTGCACCATCCCAGTTTCAGAACCTGGCTGTATGCAAATTAGTCTGTCCCTGGGCCAGTGCATCATGGGAACAGGGCAGACCAGACTACAAAAGCCAATTCTTACACTGGGAAGGAAACAAGGTTCCGGGGACCGGTTTCTGGCATTTCAGCCGTCTTCGGCCCGGCTTGCTTGAATCCTGATGGTGCAATGAGCAAGGGACTCACATCTGAGTATACCCTTCCACGCTTAGGGTGGACAAAAATATTTAGAACAAGGGGTGGTGATGGACAGAGTCTCTGAATTAAGCAGAATACTCTCACCCAGTCAAGAGATCAGGGCTAGATCCAACACCGTTTTTTAGCTCATTGCACCATCCCAGTTTCAGAACCTGGCTGTATGCAAATTAGTCTGTCCCTGGCCCAGTGCATCATGGGAACAGGGCAGACCAGACTACAAAAGCCAATTCTTACACTGGGAAGGAAACAAGGTTCCGGGGACCGGTTTCTGGCATTTCAGCCGTCTTCGGCCCGGGTTGCTTGAATCCTGATGGTGCAATGAGCAAGGGACTCACATCTGAGTATACCCTTCCACGCTTAGGGTGGACAAAAATATTTACAACAAGGGGTGGTGATGGGCAGAGTCTCTGAATTAAGCAGAATACTCTCACCCAGTCAAGAGATCAGGGCTAGATCCAACACCGTTTTTTAGCTCATTGCACCATCCCAGTTTCAGAACCTGGCTGTATGCAAATTAGTCTGTCCCTGGCCCAGTGCATCACGGGAACAGGGCAGACCAGACTACAAAAGCCAATTCTTACACTGGGAAGGAAACAAGGTTCCGGGGACCGGTTTCTGGCATTTCAGCCGTCTTCGACCCGGCTTGCTTGAATCCTGATGGTGCAATGAGCAAGGGACTCACATCTGAGTATACCCTTCCACGCTTAGGGTGGACAACAATATTTACAACAAGGGGTGGTGATGGACAGAGTCTCTGAATTAAGCAGAATACTCTCACCCAGTCAAGAGATCAGGGCTAGATCCAACACCGTTTTTTAGCTCATTGCACCATCCCAGTTTCAGAACCTGGCTGTATGCAAATTAGTCTGTCCCTGGCCCAGTGCATCATGGGAACAGGGCAGACCAGACTACAAAAGCCAATTCTTACACTGGGAAGGAAACAAGGTTCCGGGGACCGGTTTCTGGCATTTCAGACGTCTTCGGCCCGGCTTGCTTGAATCCTGATGGTGCAATGAGCAAGGGACTCACATCTGAGTATACCCTTCCACGCTTAGGGTGGACAAAAATATTTACAACAAGGGGTGGTGATGGACAGAGTCTCTGAATTAAGCAGAATACTCTCACCCAGTCAAGAGATCAGGGCTAGATCCAACACCGTTTTTTAGCTCATTGCACCATCCCAGTTTCAGAACCTGGCTGTATGCAAATTAGTCTGTCCCTGGCCCAGTGCATCATGGGAACAGGGCAGACCAGACTACAAAAGCCAATTCTTACACTGGGAAGGAAACAAGGTTCCGGGGACCGGTTTCTGGCATTTCAGCCGTCTTCGGCCCGGCTTGCTTGAATCCTGATGGTGCAATGAGCAAGGGACTCACATCTGAGTATACCCTTCCACGCTTAGGGTGGACAAAAATATTTACAACAAGGGGTGGTGATGGACAGAGTCTCTGAATTAAGCAGAATACTCTCACCCAGTCAAGAGATCAGGGCTAGATCCAACACCGTTTTTTAGCTCATTGCACCATCCCAGTTTCAGAACCTGGCTGTATGCAAATTAGTCTGTCCCTGGCCCAGTGCATCATGGGAACAGGGCAGACCAGACTACAAAAGCCAATTCTTACACGGGGAAGGAAACAAGGTTCCGGGGACCGGTTTCTGGCATTTCAGCCGTCTTCGGCCCGGCTTGCTTGAATCCTGATGGTGCAATGAGCAAGGGACTCACATCTGAGTATACCCTTCCACGCTTAGGGTGGACAAAAATATTTACAACAAGGGGTGGTGATGGACAGAGTCTCTGAATTAAGCAGAATACTCTCACCCAGTCAAGAGATCAGGGCTAGATCCAACACCGTTTTTTAGCTCATTGCACCATCCCAGTTTCAGAACCTGGCTGTATGCAAATTAGTCTGTCCCTGGGCCAGTGCATCATGGGAACAGGGCAGACCAGACTACAAAAGCCAATTCTTACACTGGGAAGGAAACAAGGTTCCGGGGACCGGTTTCTGGCATTTCAGCCGTCTTCGGCCCGGCTTGCTTGAATCCTGATGGTGCAATGAGCAAGGGACTCACATCTGAGTATACCCTTCCACGCTTAGGGTGGACAAAAATATTTAGAACAAGGGGTGGTGATGGACAGAGTCTCTGAATTAAGCAGAATACTCTCACCCAGTCAAGAGATCAGGGCTAGATCCAACACCGTTTTTTAGCTCATTGCACCATCCCAGTTTCAGAACCTGGCTGTATGCAAATTAGTCTGTCCCTGGCCCAGTGCATCATGGGAACAGGGCAGGGCAGACCAGACTACAAAAGCCAATTCTTACACTGGGAAGGAAACAAGGTTCCGGGGACCGGTTTCTGGCATTTCAGCCGTCTTCGGCCCGGCTTGCTTGAATCCTGATGGTGCAATGAGCAAGGGACTCACATCTGAGTGTACCCTTCCACGCTTAGGGTGGACAAAAATATTTACAACAAGGGGTGGTGATGGACAGAGTCTCTGAATTAAGCAGAATACTCTCACCCAGTCAAGAGATCAGGGCTAGATCCAACACCGTTTTTTAGCTCATTGCACCATCCCAGTTTCAGAACCTGGCTGTATGCAAATTAGTCTGTCCCTGGCCCAGTGCATCATGGGAACAGGGCAGACCAGACTACAAAAGCCAATTCTTACACTGGGAAGGAAACAAGGTTCCGGGGACCGGTTTCTGGCATTTCAGACGTCTTCGGCCCGGCTTGCTTGAATCCTGATGGTGCAATGAGCAAGGGACTCACATCTGAGTATACCCTTCCACGCTTAGGGTGGACAAAAATATTTACAACAAGGGGTGGTGATGGACAGAGTCTCTGAATTAAGCAGAATACTCTCACCCAGTCAAGAGATCAGGGCTTGATCCAACACCGTTTTTTAGCTCATTGCACCATCCCAGTTTCAGAACCTGGCTGTATGCAAATTAGTCTGTCCCTGGCCCAGTGCATCATGGGAACAGGGCAGACCAGACTACAAAAGCCAATTCTTACACTGGGAAGGAAACAAGGTTCCGGGGACCGGTTTCTGGCATTTCAGCCGTCTTCGGCCCGGCTTGCTTGAATCCTGATGGTGCAATGAGCAAGGGACTCACATCTGAGTATACCCTTCCACGCTTAGGGTGGACAAAAATATTTACAACAAGGGGTGGTGATGGACAGAGTCTCTGAATTAAGCAGAATACTCTCACCCAGTCAAGAGATCAGGGCTAGATCCAACACCGTTTTTTAGCTCATTGCACCATCCCAGTTTCAGAACCTGGCTGTATGCAAATTAGTCTGTCCCTGGCCCAGTGCATCATGGGAACAGGGCAGACCAGACTACAAAAGCCAATTCTTACACGGGGAAGGAAACAAGGTTCCGGGGACCGGTTTCTGGCATTTCAGCCGTCTTCGGCCCGGCTTGCTTGAATCCTGATGGTGCAATGAGCAAGGGACTCACATCTGAGTATACCCTTCCACGCTTAGGGTGGACAAAAATATTTACAACAAGGGGTGGTGATGGACAGAGTCTCTGAATTAAGCAGAATACTCTCACCCAGTCAAGAGATCAGGGCTAGATCCAACACCGTTTTTTAGCTCATTGCACCATCCCAGTTTCTGAACCTGG
This sequence comes from Lissotriton helveticus, assembly GCF_964261635.1. NCBI lineage: Eukaryota > Metazoa > Chordata > Amphibia > Caudata > Salamandridae > Lissotriton > Lissotriton helveticus. The sequence continues at coordinate 620,823,387 of NC_136070.1, read as the reverse complement.
CTGTATGCAAATTAGTCTGTCCCTGGGCCAGTGCATCATGGGAACAGGGCAGACCAGACTACAAAAGCCAATTCTTACACTGGGAAGGAAACAAGGTTCCGGGGACCGGTTTCTGGCATTTCAGCCGTCTTCGGCCCGGCTTGCTTGAATCCTGATGGTGCAATGAGCAAGGGACTCACATCTGAGTATACCCTTCCACGCTTAGGGTGGACAAAAATATTTAGAACAAGGGGTGGTGATGGACAGAGTCTCTGAATTAAGCAGAATACTCTCACCCAGTCAAGAGATCAGGGCTAGATCCAACACCGTTTTTTAGCTCATTGCACCATCCCAGTTTCAGAACCTGGCTGTATGCAAATTAGTCTGTCCCTGGCCCAGTGCATCATGGGAACAGGGCAGACCAGACTACAAAAGCCAATTCTTACACTGGGAAGGAAACAAGGTTCCGGGGACCGGTTTCTGGCATTTCAGCCGTCTTCGGCCCGGGTTGCTTGAATCCTGATGGTGCAATGAGCAAGGGACTCACATCTGAGTATACCCTTCCACGCTTAGGGTGGACAAAAATATTTACAACAAGGGGTGGTGATGGGCAGAGTCTCTGAATTAAGCAGAATACTCTCACCCAGTCAAGAGATCAGGGCTAGATCCAACACCGTTTTTTAGCTCATTGCACCATCCCAGTTTCAGAACCTGGCTGTATGCAAATTAGTCTGTCCCTGGCCCAGTGCATCATGGGAACAGGGCAGACCAGACTACAAAAGCCAATTCTTACACTGGGAAGGAAACAAGGTTCCGGGGACCGGTTTCTGGCATTTCAGCCGTCTTCGGCCCGGCTTGCTTGAATCCTGATGGTGCAATGAGCAAGGGACTCACATCTGAGTATACCCTTCCACGCTTAGGGTGGACAAAAATATTTACAACAAGGGTTGGTGATGGACAGAGTCTCTGAATTAAGCAGAATACTCTCACCCAGTCAAGAGATCAGGGCTAGATCCAACACCGTTTTTAAGCTCATTGCACCATCCCAGTTTCAGAACCTGGCTGTATGCAAATTAGTCTGTCCCTGGCCCAGTGCATCATGGGAACAGGGCAGACCAGACTACAAAAGCCAATTCTTACACTGGGAAGGAAACAAGGTTCCGGGGACCGGTTTCTGGCATTTCAGCCGTCTTCGGCCCGGCTTGCTTGAATCCTGATGGTGCAATGAGCAAGGGACTCACATCTGAGTATACCCTTCCACGCTTAGGGTGGACAAAAATATTTACAACAAGGGGTGGTGATGGACAGAGTCTCTGAATTAAGCAGAATACTCTCACCCAGTCAAGAGATCAGGGCTAGATCCAACACCGTTTTTTAGCTCATTGCACCATCCCAGTTTCAGAACCTGGCTGTATGCAAATTAGTCTGTCCCTGGGCCAGTGCATCATGGGAACAGGGCAGACCAGACTACAAAAGCCAATTCTTACACTGGGAAGGAAACAAGGTTCCGGGGACCGGTTTCTGGCATTTCAGCCGTCTTCGGCCCGGCTTGCTTGAATCCTGATGGTGCAATGAGCAAGGGACTCACATCTGAGTATACCCTTCCACGCTTAGGGTGGACAAAAATATTTAGAACAAGGGGTGGTGATGGACAGAGTCTCTGAATTAAGCAGAATACTCTCACCCAGTCAAGAGATCAGGGCTAGATCCAACACCGTTTTTTAGCTCATTGCACCATCCCAGTTTCAGAACCTGGCTGTATGCAAATTAGTCTGTCCCTGGCCCAGTGCATCATGGGAACAGGGCAGACCAGACTACAAAAGCCAATTCTTACACTGGGAAGGAAACAAGGTTCCGGGACCGGTTTCTGGCATTTCAGCCGTCTTCGGCCCGGGTTGCTTGAATCCTGATGGTGCAATGATCAAGGGACTCACATCTGAGTATACCCTTCCACGCTTAGGGTGGACAAAAATATTTACAACAAGGGGTGGTGATGGGCAGAGTCTCTGAATTAAGCAGAATACTCTCACCCAGTCAAGAGATCAGGGCTAGATCCAACACCGTTTTTTAGCTCATTGCACCATCCCAGTTTCAGAACCTGGCTGTATGCAAATTAGTCTGTCCCTGGCCCAGTGCATCATGGGAACAGGGCAGACCAGACTACAAAAGCCAATTCTTACACTGGGAAGGAAACAAGGTTCCGGGGACCGGTTTCTGGCATTTCAGCCGTCTTCGGCCCGGCTTGCTTGAATCCTGATGGTGCAATGAGCAAGGGACTCACATCTGAGTATACCCTTCCACGCTTAGGGTGGACAAAAATATTTACAACAAGGGGTGGTGATGGACAGAGTCTCTGAATTAAGCAGAATACTCTCACCCAGTCAAGAGATCAGGGCTAGATCCAACACCGTTTTTAAGCTCATTGCACCATCCCAGTTTCAGAACCTGGCTGTATGCAAATTAGTCTGTCCCTGGCCCAGTGCATCATGGGAACAGGGCAGACCAGACTACAAAAGCCAATTCTTACACTGGGAAGGAAACAAGGTTCCGGGGACCGGTTTCTGGCATTTCAGCCGTCTTCGGCCCGGCTTGCTTGAATCCTGATGGTGCAATGAGCAAGGGACTCACATCTGAGTGTACCCTTCCACGCTTAGGGTGGACAAAAATATTTACAACAAGGGGTGGTGATGGACAGAGTCTCTGAATTAAGCAGAATACTCTCACCCAGTCAAGAGATCAGGGCTAGATCCAACACCGTTTTTTAGCTCATTGCACCATCCCAGTTTCAGAACCTGGCTGTATGCAAATTAGTCTGTCCCTGGCCCAGTGCATCATGGGAACAGGGCAGACCAGACTACAAAAGCCAATTCTTACACTGGGAAGGAAACAAGGTTCCGGGGACCGGTTTCTGGCATTTCAGCCGTCTTCGGCCCGGCTTGCTTGAATCCTGATGGTGCAATGAGCAAGGGACTCACATCTGAGTATACCCTTCCACGCTTAGGGTGGACAAAAATATTTACAACAAGGGGTGGTGATGGACAGAGTCTCTGAATTAAGCAGAATACTCTCACCCAGTCAAGAGATCAGGGCTAGATCCAACACCGTTTTTTAGCTCATTGCACCATCCCAGTTTCAGAACCTGGCTGTATGCAAATTAGTCTGTCCCTGGCCCAGTGCATCATGGGAACAGGGCAGACCAGACTACAAAAGCCAATTCTTACACTGGGAAGGAAACAAGGTTCCGGGGACCGGTTTCTGGCATTTCAGCCGTCTTCGGCCCGGCTTGCTTGAATCCTGATGGTGCAATGAGCAAGGGACTCACATCTGAGTATACCCTTCCACGTTTAGGGTGGACAAAAATATTTACAACAAGGGGTGGTGATGGTGTCGTGTATTTCTATAGGTTCTGAATCGATCCCCCTATTCCTGACCCTATTCTGGTTAAACTTACTAGCTAGTTAACTAACAGTCAGCCCATGAGGCAAGAAATCCCCCATGATGCAGATACCGTTATCTGACGCAGTCACACTACGGCACAGGAACGTGTTATCTGATTAGGTCATAACGCTTGAGATCTAATTAGACAAGCGATATTCCTCCAGCCCCTGATAAGGCATACGACGTTCTCATAACAAATCAAACCTATGACAACCTGGATAATCCGTGCGGCCATTGTTTTGATTTCACAGAGAACTTTAGTAAAGAATGTGCTAACGAGCAAGTCGTATGACATCTTTATTGACGTACCTATGTCCATCCTTACGTCAATCCCGGCACCTTTAAGGTATAAATATTGCCGACCTTGCCCTATGCAAAACACACGCGTGGTGACAAGACGGAGCAGCCATACTTGCCGAAGCAGAGAGCCGAAGCAGACCCCGCAGGCAGCAGCCCCGCCTTCCCGACGCGCTGAGAGACGCGCTGCTATCTCAAGCCGAGAGACCCAGCACCGGCGCTTCTGGGCAGCCCTCGCAGGCAGCCTGGAATATCGAGAGCAGAGAAAGAGATACCATTCCTCATTCATCCTAAATTCCAGGTACAGAACTGAATAACCCCTCACAGAGAATTCTTTAGTTATTCACTTGGCAAAAACAAACTTAACTTAAACTGTAACTTTCTATTCCCGCCCACGTATTAGACTTAGGTCAGGTACACGGGGTAGGCGTATTTAGAAACACCAGTTGAGTACGTTTAGTCAAATGTATATGTGTATGTAAATATATTTTAATCATTTTAAACATCATATGGCTCAGAAACCATATCAATGTTTTTACAGTATTATTTTATACTATTGCTTCTAATGTATGCACTTTACCTAACTATAAGTATCGCAATAATATCGATCCATTTCTCTTGTACGAGAAAAGAGACTGATCAATAAATAACATCTTTTATTGAACACGCCCGTCTCTTCCTTTTCTCTACATTCTGATGAGACTAAGAATGCACGTACTGACTGAGTAAAATAATTGCCTTGTGCTCACACGACTCTTGAGATTGACTCTTGATTAGGGGAGAGCAAAGTTGTCATGTTCTATGGTTGTCAGAAACTAAATCCCTTCTTGTCTAATCAGGGAAGTTAATCCTTCCTTGAACATTCGAGAAAGTTTCTAGCGAACTCTGAGCTTAGCTGGCAAACCCAAAAATTAAGTCTAGTATCGACAGTAGTAGACCTAGTTAACGTCTGGCCTAGGCCTTTACTGCTGTAGGTACTATTCCAATGCGCAGAGCCTATTGGGAAAATAGGAGCTACACTACATGGCGCCCAACGCGTTTGGAAAGGGCGATAAAACTAACGTAAGACATTTAGAGTAACTCAGTCGTGCTTTCTCACTCAGACCCCTTTTTCCAAATACTCCAAAGACGTCTGGAGTGGGTGAAAGGTTATTATATCCTCCAAAACCTCGTGTCGTGTATTTCTATAGGTTCTGAATCGATCCCCCTATTCCTGACCCTATTCTGGTTAAACTTACTAGCTAGTTAACTAACAGTCAGCCCATGAGGCAAGAAAACCCCCATGATGCAGATACCGTTATCTGACGCAGTCACACTACGGCACAGGAACGTGTTATCTGATTAGGTCATAACGCTTGAGATCTAATTAGACAAGCGACATTCCTCCAGCCCCTGATAAGGCATACGACGTTCTCATAACAAATCAAACCTATGACAACCTGGATAATCCGTGCGGCCATTGTTTTGATTTCACAGAGAACTTTAGTAAAGAATGTGCTAACGAGCAAGTCGTATGACATCTTTATTGACGTACCTATGTCCATCCTTACGTCAATCCCGGCACCTTTAAGGTATAAATATTGCCGACCTTGCCCTATGCAAACACACGCGTGGTGACAAGACGGAGCAGCCATACTTGCCGAAGCCGAGAGCAGAAGCAGACCCCGCAGGCAGCAGCCCCGCCTTCCTGACGCGCTGAGAGACGCGCTGCTATCTCAAGCCGAGAGACCCAGCACCGGCGCTTCTGGGCAGCCCTCGCAGGCAGCCTGGAATATCGAGAGCAGAGAAAGAGATACCATTCCTCATTCATCCTAAATTCCAGGTACAGAACTGAATAACCCCTCCTAGAGAATTCTTTAGTTATTCACTTGGCAAAAACAAACTTAAACTAAACTGTAACTTTCTATTCCCGCCCACGCATTAGACTTAGGTCAGGTACACGGGGTAGGCGTATTTAGAAACACCAGTTGAGTACGTTTAGTCAAATGTATATGTGTATGTAAATATATTTTAATCATTTTAAACATCATATGGCTCAGAAACCATATCAATGTTTTTACAGTATTATTTTATACTATTGCTTCTAATGTATGCACTTTACTTAACTATAAGTATTGCAATAATATCGATCCATTTCTCTTGTACGAGAAAAGAGACTGATCAATAAATAACATCTTTTATTGAACACGCCCGTCTCTTCCTTTTCTCTACATTCTGATGAGACTAAGAATGCACGTACTGACTGAGTAAAATAATTGCCTTGTGCTCACACGACTCTCGAGATTGACTCTTGATTAGGGGAGAGCAAAGTTGTCATGTTCTATGGTTGTCAGAAACTAAATCCCTTCTTGTCTAATCAGGCGAGTTCATCCTTCCTTGAACATTCGAGAAAGTTTCTAGCGAACTCTGAGCTTAGCTGGCAAACCCAAAAATTAAGTCTAGTTTCGACAGTAGTAGACCTAGTTAACGTCTGGCCTAGGCCTTTACTACTGTAGGTACTATTCCAATGCGCAGAGCCTATTGGGAAAATAGGAGCTACACTACATGGCGCCCAACGCGTTTGGAAAGGGCGATAAAACTAACGTAAGACATTTAGAGTAACTCAGTCGTGCTTTCTCACTCAGACCCCTTTTCCCAAATACTCCAAAGACGTCTGGAGTGGGTGAAAGGTTATAATATCCTCCAAAACCTCGCAGGAGGGAACTCCTATGTATGGTTCTTGGTCTAGTCAACGTTGAAGGATAAAACAGTTCCAAAATATTGTGCACCTAATCTCTGTTTCCATAAAGAAACCTGATCTGCAAACAAAAATAATACCATCCTGTCAGTAAAATGGGAGACAGCGATGGAGAAAGAGAGGCAATTAGATTAGCTACTGAAATAGCAGATGCTGATGCTACCATGCAAGCAGCAGACGCGGATATAATACTTATTCCGGTCATTAAAAGGAGATCTATAACCTTAAAACTTATAGAAAATGGACTGACACCTAGAGGTGGCACAGTCATATTCGTAATTGAGGCACACGAATATCGGCAGACAGAGGTATACTATACATGGATACATTTTCCAGCAGCAAATGCTGTAACAAAGTACTTCCACTATTACAAAGTAGAGGAACCTCCTGAAACGTACACTCCTTTCGAGGAGGTGGAAGTACCACTCAAATTCCAAGAGCATTTGCTCTTATTTGATGGCGCCCTAATACATAACAATCACATTACAAGGCTCGGTCCTTTAGGAAGACCAGGAGCAACGTGGCCGGTCCTAGCCGGATACACACCACATCCAGACATCGAAAGAATGCCTGCAGCAGAGCTATTAATACAGCTAAAACAACTACTAAAAATTCATAGACAATTAGTTCAGTATGTAATGCGGACTTCAACAATTCAGCCAGCGATTAAAATTCCACAGCTGACCCCTCACCAGGGGAACACAAATAAAATCACACCACAGAACATCCAATCCTGCCTAGGTAAAGTTCCAGCTAAACGGGAACAAATACCATTCTGGTTGGCACAGAAAATTACCCAAATAGAGGCGGTGTTTCCTGACACCACCCCATTAGAAAAACACAGGATTCTGACTATATGTCTCCCAATGGGAATCGCACCACACATTGAGGACTGTGACACTTGGGGTACAGTCTTTGCTTCCATCTATACAAAAACGCACGGTGTTCCATCCATTTCGGTGATACCAGATGTGCTAAAACAAATTCAAGATGAATACGGTCCAGAACCTGCTTTAACTCTTGGTATGAAATTACTGAAAGACTTCAAGCAGGTCTCGGCTATATTACTAGCCAACATAAAGGGTGAAGCAGCAAACGTGGCGATCCGCCAGAGGTTAAAAGAGACAGATATAGCAGACCAACCAGCTGAAATTGCCAGAATCATAGAAAAATCCTATGAAGAACTAGGCAGAGATAGTCTAGGTGGAATACCAGTAAAACCGCAACTGACTACAAGTCCAGAAAAAATATTTTTTAATAATAATTCACCAAAAAAGAACTGGGATGGAAATAAACAATCCAATCCTAAAGAAAAGAAATTCCAGTCCAGAGGAAGGTCTCCTAGGCGAAGAGAGAAATCTCCGAACCCGAGACAAAGGTCACCTCAGAGTGAACCCTCTGGGAATAGATATAACCTTAGAAATAGGGATAATATTAAAAAACCTGATAGATATCAAGACATTGATACACGTCTGTCTCAATCTTTTCAGAATTCCTCGCAGAAATCGGAAAGAAGAGGACGATCAGAAGAGCACGCCAAGTCCAAAGACAAGGAACCTGCTCAACTGAAAAAGAAATCACAATTTCCAAAAAAGAAGGTAGCCAGTATCAAGGTAGTTAACAATGCCGAGAATACTGAGGACACAACTGAAAAACGGAGAATGGGCTCAGACAATGCTAGACAGCGCAGCAGAGGTGAGCATAGCTCGCAAAGTCCTTATGAATCATCTGGAGACAGTGGACACGAATGAATACCTTCAAGTGGAAACTGCAGATACCAGAGTTAGCAAGCCCCACAAAATATACGAGATAACATTACGTATAGAGGGAGATAAGACTAGGAAAATAAGGGGACTATTTTGGGATACCCTATCCAAGGGCTATGACATCCTTCTAGCTGAAAAAGACTGGCCACCAGAGTTTGTCAGGGAGTGCCCTCATGGCGAAGAAGTAATTATGCCTGCCTTCTCGAATCAAATACCGATTCATAAAAAATATACACTTGCTAGAAAGTGGGCAGTGGCCTTAGCACCTGCTTTATATAAAAATCATGTAGGATGGGATGAGGATTCTCCTCCTCACAAAGTCCAGTTAAAATCACAACCTACTGCACAAAGGCAGTACCCAATTAAGCAAGAAGCTAAAAAACAAGTAAATGAAATACTAGATCAGCTAGAATACCAAGGGGTGATTGAAACTTGCACCTCACAAATGAACAATCCTTTGTTTCCGGTCTCCAAACCAGACAATTCGTACCGTCTAGTTTTGGATTACCGACACCTTAACACATGTTGCAAAACTTTTGCAGTGCAAAACTCACACAGTGCTGCACTAATGAATAACATAGTGCGCAAAAAATACAAAACAACCTTGGACATCTCCAACGGATTCTTTTGTCAAAACATAGCACCAGAGAGCAGATATTTAACTGCATTTTCAGTAAATGGCACTCAAAAACAATTCTGTCGGTTAGCCCAGGGGTACAAGAACAGCCCGGGGGTATTCTCAGCGAGAGTAACAGAATTACTACAACTATATGATGATGAAGCATTATCTTATGTCGATGACATTTACTTAACAGATGATGACTTGGAGACTCACTTGAAAAGAGTGAACACCATAATACTTGGTTTCGCTGCAGAGGGTTACAAATTCAACTTCAAAAAGTCCAGAATTGCCCATCTGACGGTCCTATTCTTAGGATATGAGTTATCAAGTGAAGGCAAAAGCCTGGCAGACAATTTCCTAGAGAAATGTGCCGTAATCCAAGCTCCTAAAACACTAAAAAACCTACAGTCAATTCTAGGCTTCCTAAATTTCGGAAGAACTTACATTGCAAATTACGCAGAAAGGGTCAAACCCCTTTACGATCTAATTAAACCAGACTTTAAAAGATCCAGTTGGACTCAAGCACACACAGAAATTTTGAGATCCTTACAAACAGACATGCTAATTAAAACAAAATTAGAAACCCGTGATAATACACGCAACCTTGTGATCCGAGTCATCCCAGGGAGATACGGATTCACATACCTAACCTCTAATGAGGGAGATAAGGTACCAATTGCATTCAAATCACATTTGTACACAAAAGCTGAACAGAGATTCAACAACAAAGGAAAAATTGTTCAAGCAGTTCAAACCGCAATAGCTAGAGAAAAAGACATAGCTGACGGTAGACATATCACAGTCAGAACAGCAGAATCAGCTTTTGAGGCATTAACAACACCGTGTAATTTACCAACAACAACATTGGATCCAGAATGGTTACAATGGGTAAATTCAATCACAACGGACAAAGTATATTACTTCTTTGATCCAGAACTAGAAGAATTAAAAAATCTAAAATATGAAAAAACGTATCCTCTGCCAATCGACATTCTGCCTCTACGACATTACGCCTGTGTAATCTATACAGACGGACATGCTCAACCCTCCGTTTGGGGAGAACATGCATACAATCCCACATGTGAGATTACAAAAGAAGTGTGGCACGGAGGTAAACTAAGACCTCTATTAACAAAATCACACTCAGTAGAAACTAATTCAGAACTACAAACTGAAATATTAGCTTTGAAAATGGCGCTAGATAATGCGGATCGCGAATTCCCGACACTTATAGTGTCAGATTCATATTTCTGCGTCAAAGCATATAACAAGGATTTGCAGACCTGGATTCAGAACGATTACAAAGATGACACGGATGCACCAATAAAGCAGAGACTGCTCTGGGAACAGGTAGCTCTTTTGAAAAAAGAACTACCAAAGACTCACGTGACACACTCACTGAGTCACCAGCGTGATGGCGTTCACGTTGTAGGGAATTCATTGGCTGAAACAGCCGCAGCGGCAGCCAGTAAACCGGCTCCCGTAGATCGAAAAAAGCGTACATTAAAATACATTGACGGCGAAACATTGCTGGCAGTAAAAACGTCATCAAAAGGCGACTGCTCGGCGTTACCGATCAACTATCCACTCAATTACACATACATCATAGATGCAAACTCCATTCCTTTTGCTCGAATCCCTGGAGTGGGGGATAGAGTGATTCCAAACATGGACAGGAGAAACTTGTTAGTCGCAGACGCACACATGGGCGAGGGTCTCAGACACCTTAAATTAAAGGATTCTCTGGAAGAATTACAATCACGGTACTGGTGGCCAGGCATGAGCCTGCACTACACCATGTTTGTAAAAAACTGCCCAAACTGCAACAGAGATCGCAGTGGGGAGAGAAGCAGTTTAATACCTCGTCGTATCAAGGCAGATAACATCACCACTAAAAAGAATGGCTTGCGATTAACATATACAGGCTAGTTCCCACTTATAATGTAGATCCACAACACTCGGCTGACGTCCGGACTGTTATACAAGATTTGCGAGTCTAAATGGCATATACGCTAAGAGCATGCTACGTTCGACCATTTTTTTTTTCCTTTTCTCAGGCAATCCAGCCTGGGGGGGGAAAGAATGGCCAAATGAGCACAGCCCAGCGGGAATCTTCTCACTTCCTTCCTGAGGGTATGGGATGGTGTAAAGAAAAAACCAAGACAGAAAGCAATCTATAATAGAAAGGATATTAGGTTCGGGAGCTGGGTGGGTCAAACATCTAATAAGTGTCCAACGTAGTCTTAATAACTTGCCAAGGAATTCTCTGAAGGGATTCAGTCCGTACGAATTATTATTCGGAACTAGGATGTTGATCTCTGACCTTGATAGTCAGACTTCAGTGGTAACAGAAAAAAGCTTTGATGTCAAAGACCGTTTGGCTATTTTGCAGGACTTAAACAAAACAAGAAAAGACCTGAGCAACATACAGTTGAAAGAACAGCCAACGACCACTGAAGAATCACCACCTGTCCCAGCAAGACCTGTCTGGATTCCAAAAGTCGGGGATCTAGTCAGGGAGAAGATCGCGGTAAAGAAGGAATTTGGGCCTTCTTACAGAAAAGCAGTTCCTGTATTGTCTGTCAACGGGACAAGATCAGTTGTACTACCGCCACTTGCTGGAAAAAAGGAGAACCGAGTTGTATCCATCGACCTGGTAAAACCACAACATGTGGCCGATAACCAACAGTAGGCCAAGTGGACTCCCAATAAGTAGCAGAACACCAAGGTTTGCTACCAGTACAGAGGTCCTATCAAAGAGGCTCATCACATTCGAAACGCCTACGGAAGAACAACAAGGACTATGCAACAATGCAATAGAACTTAGACCTCTGAAAACCCAAATAAAGACATTTAGCAGAGACACACCAATCTATACAGAAGTACCAAGTGAAAATGCGAGAAACAAAAATCCTGAACCAATTGGAACAATTGACAGAACTGCATCCGGTTACTTCATCAACTTCGATGATTCCTCTGACGGCTTCAGCGAACAAAAGACACAGCCATCATCAAAATCCTTTAAAGACAAAGCTAAGGAACTTTTGAAACAACTGAAAGAAACATATCTAGTTTCTCCATGGATTGAATTTTGGGTGGGTTTTGGTGCATTTATCCTCATACTTTGGCTCATCATGGTATTTACCTTGGGACGCTTCATTGAGGGAAAATATGCTAAAATGGACACAGCAAGTCAGAACATCAACTTGGTCCTCAAACCACACACATCTTCACACGTCGAGAAAAGAGAACTTTCTTCAGAACTTTCTTCAGCCAACTTCACAGCAATTCCAATACCTGGTGGGGTAGCCTGGGACAACACTGACTATGAAATTTATGGTCCGGTCGAGATCCTGAAATATCCACACCAAATCAAGATCTCCTTGAGTGACTTTGCAAAACCAAACTCATTTGCTGATGATTGGGACTTTGAAAGTATAAACAATATGATGTCTGACTTAGTAATGTCTGCTAAATTTACAAAACATGATTATTTGCAGGGTTCTACAAATTATGACAGCATGTACTGCTATAACCATTATGGGAACCATTACTTGCATAAATCTGCACAACCTAGAAATGTTTTAAATTTTAATCAATGGGAACATTGTGCTACACCTCCAAAAGGGAGCTCTAGAACCGTGTATGGCAAATATTCATATTTTTCAGGGTTTAACATAACTAATGCTGAAACATTTTATTACAAATTGTCAAACAAGACAGGGATGAAAACCATGATAACCAACACAAAATTGATATATTCAGATTCTTTCTTTGAAAAAATGAATACTTTTGGATTTGATTATTGGGACAAACATGTTGATTTGAAAAGTGTTTGGGGTACAAAAGAATGGCAAGTACAGGGTATAGAAGCTTTGTTTAGAGCCTGCATGATCCCAGAACAAATGATATTTTTAAATGACACCGTTCAACAAACCACCTGTCTTGGCTTAGCCAAAATCAAAGATTTAAATAACCTGTCTATTCCAAAGCCAACAATGTTTAGCAATAACTCTGAAACAGATGAAGAAATAGACATAAACCATATACCAAAACAGAACACATCCTGATTGGAAACAATGGTTGATCTGGCCCACAGATACAAATAACTGTCAAGATAGATTCCTGAATAAAACACAGGGTTTCAAAATGAACAGGCCAGACCCTAGATATCCCCAAAGACATCACCCAGGGATAATAACAACCTACAGTGTGGGCAAATTATGCCTTCAATGGCTACAAACTTCCACACTGCCTGAAATTAAGCAACACCTAACTTTACTTACTGATGGTGCTGACTTGCGTGATTTCATAATGGGACCACGCAAACAGCGTCAAAAGCGTTTCATAGCAGCCTCTGTATATGCAGCATACAATGAGGCCTGGAAGGTTACTCAAATTGAAACAGCAGAAAGAATACGGGAAATTGACCGTATTAATTTGGAAAAATCACTTTCTGTAGTGGACAATGGGTTAATGACTCTGTCCTCCAGAATTTTTTCATTGGACAGCATTGTGTCTTCAGCAATCGATATATTATCGCAAGACTTACTGTTATTACAACATGGTCAGTCACAATTGCGTTCTATTGTACAGCTTGGCTGGACGTTACAAAATCTGCGTTCAGGCTATGTGCCTTGGCGTTTAATCAACACAACGTCACTATTCCAAATCTTTAACCTTACTGATAGACAAATCGGTATGGCTCAGAAGGGTGCTGATTATACAATCTTGAGCATTGAAAAACTAGAAAGATTACCGTTGACAATGTCAGAACGACCTGTCAGTGAATGGATAATCCACGGAATCATAAATATTCCAATCTCAACCTTCAGGTTTCAATACTGCCAAAAATATATACAGGCTGGCATGTACGAGAAATTGGGAAAGGGGTACCTTAAAACAACATGGAACCTGCCCTATTCACATGCATGTGTCAGTAACAAAGGACAGAAAGTGTTTCTTAGTGGCAACAATTGTGCTATGTCACTAAGCGGCACGCTTCTGTGTAACGGTATTAGTTTGCACGGAGCCTGTGAAGGGAATTCATACAACCTTTCATGTCACCAGCAAGGCGCACCTGCAACTGAAATAGAAGCATTCTTTCAAAGACTCTATAATGGGAGTTACATTCTTATTGTAGACCGCAGATGCTGTAGTCTTATGCCCGGGACTCCTTATCTCGTCACTACGACGGCGAAGGTCAAGTGCTGTGGACGTTCTTTGTTTCCCAGCTCCTTTCCAGACAGGGAGGCAAGGGCATGGCCCGGTTTGAAAATTACTTCTATTCGAATAGACACTTTAAGCAGAATGAAAACAGTGCTTCTTCAGACGCCTACAAGGCTCACGTCATCTAAAGAAACGTATGATCTACAAGTCGCAAGGACGACTGCAGAGATACATACATTATTATCAACTAATTCCCCCGTACATTTCGCGGAAATCCTGAGCGAAATCTTAAATATTTCTGATACCACTGGGGTCTCAAAGGTATTTAAGACCGTATTTTCGATGGCATTAACACCATTCAAAGCCATACTGGGTATTTTTCCAGACTTCGTCCATTCGATTTTTGGCGGACTTCCCCTGATCCTAGGACTAATTGCAGGAATCCTATTCCTAGTCCTTATTTTTCGTTATGGCAACCCATGTCACAGATCAAACTCTCGCGACAATGGAAGATACGATCCTAGCCATTGGATACCGGGACCGGATATCAAAAATCCTGGGACTATCCCGGCTTAGAGACCTAAACATGACTTGGTTTCTATCATTTCGACCAATGTGGCAAAGGTGTGTTTTACCTGTACTAAGGTGTCTGCTATGCGGAGAAGAATGCGTGTTAGACACCTGTCTGACGCTACAATCGGATGCGCCGGTGGATGCAGATACACTGTTGGTTCCTACCAAGGTTCACGCACTGTGCTGCCCTCAAAGGCTGCCAATTCTGATGACGGCATTCCTGGAATCTTCACCACTGCGATTGAAGAGTAGTGAAGTTCAAGATGAAAGCAGCATCGAACAGGTACGACCTTCTGTCAGCAATGCAAATCAGAATGTCAATGGAGACAATCATGCGCATGAATGCATGGTTACCCCTATTTCCGACTTAGAGGAACTTTCCCATGAAGCTGTTGACAGTTTTTTCGAAAGCCTGAATGATATGATGTTCTCTCCGGAACAGAAATAGAGACTTTTGAGTAAACTCGCACACGGCGTTCCCTGAATTCGGCCTTCAACTTTAAAAATAAAGTCACATGAACAATTACAATCCAGTTCACGGACAGCAACTTTTTTCAGCAAGCCCATAAAATATTTGTCTATATATTTTTTCCCGGGACACTGATTTTCTGCTTAAAGTAAGAGACTATTCCTAGAGAACTAAGATTTCTATTTTAGATACTTTATAGACTTTATAGACTTTAGCTGCCCGCTGGTATGTTCGCAATAGATTTTATGTGATGAAATGGTTTCGACCTTTTTTCTGTATAGCCATATTAAGAGCCATTTCATGTGTATTTCTCATATACCAACAAGCAATAATGCATAACAATGCGTGTTTACTTTTGCATTTAATTCATAGCTTAAGTGCATACAATATATATGACTGCAATTTTTCAGTATATTTGAACATTTCGAAATGCATTTATGTATTTTGGGGTGGTAAGGTATACACTATACTCTATAGTATGTTGTACTATGTTATACTATGCATAGATTAGTAGATATGACCATAGTTAGCGTGGAGTGGGTGTCGTGTATTTCTATAGGTTCTGAATCGATCCCCCTATTCCTGACCCTATTCTGGTTAAACTTACTAGCTAGTTAACTAACAGTCAGCCCATGAGGCAAGAAAACCCCCATGATGCAGATACCGTTATCTGACGCAGTCACACTACGGCACAGGAACGTGTTATCTGATTAGGTCATAACGCTTGAGATCTAATTAGACAAGCGACATTCCTCCAGCCCCTGATAAGGCATACGACGTTCTCATAACAAATCAAACCTATGACAACCTGGATAATCCGTGCGGCCATTGTTTTGATTTCACAGAGAACTTTAGTAAAGAATGTGCTAACGAGCAAGTCGTATGACATCTTTATTGACATACCTATGTCCATCCTTACGTCAATCCCGGCACCTTTAAGGTATAAATATTGCCGACCTTGCCCTATGCAAACACACGCGTGGTGACAAGACGGAGCAGCCATACTTGCCGAAGCCGAGAGCAGAAGCAGACCCCGCAGGCAGCAGCCCCGCCTTCCTGACGCGCTGAGAGACGCGCTGCTATCTCAAGCCGAGAGACCCAGCACCGGCGCTTCTGGGCAGCCCTCGCAGGCAGCCTGGAATATCGAGAGCAGAGAAAGAGATACCATTCCTCATTCATCCTAAATTCCAGGTACAGAACTGAATAACCCCTCCTAGAGAATTCTTTAGTTATTCACTTGGCAAAAACAAACTTAAACTAAACTGTAACTTTCTATTCCCGCCCACGCATTAGACTTAGGTCAGGTACACGGGGTAGGCGTATTTAGAAACACCAGTTGAGTACGTTTAGTCAAATGTATATGTGTATGTAAATATATTTTAATCATTTTAAACATCATATGGCTCAGAAACCATATCAATGTTTTTACAGTATTATTTTATACTATTGCTTCTAATGTATGCACTTTACTTAACTATAAGTATTGCAATAATATCGATCCATTTCTCTTGTACGAGAAAAGAGACTGATCAATAAATAACATCTTTTATTGAACACGCCCGTCTCTTCCTTTTCTCTACATTCTGATGAGACTAAGAATGCACGTACTGACTGAGTAAAATAATTGCCTTGTGCTCACACGACTCTCGAGATTGACTCTTGATTAGGGGAGAGCAAAGTTGTCATGTTCTATGGTTGTCAGAAACTAAATCCCTTCTTGTCTAATCAGGGGAGTTCATCCTTCCTTGAACATTCGAGAAAGTTTCTAGCGAACTCTGAGCTTAGCTGGCAAACCCAAAAATTAAGTCTAGTTTCGACAGTAGTAGACCTAGTTAACGTCTGGCCTAGGCCTTTACTACTGTAGGTACTATTCCAATGCGCAGAGCCTATTGGGAAAATAGGAGCTACACTACACTCGCAGGAGGGAACTCCTATGTATGGTTTTTGGTCTAGTCAACGTTGAAGGATAAAACAGTTCCAGAATATTGTGCATCTAATCTCTGTTTCCATAAGAAACCTGATATGCAAATAAAAATAATACCATCCTGTCAGTAAAATGGGAGACAGTGATGGAGAAAGAGAGGCAATTAGATTAGCTACTGAAATAGCAGATGCTGATGCTACCATGCAAGCAGCAGACGCGGATATAATACTCATTCCGGTCATTAAAAGGAGATCTATAACCTTAAAACTTATAGAAAATGGACTGACACCTAGAGGTGGCACAGTCATATTCGTAATCGAGGCACACGAATATCGGCAGACAGAGGTATACTATACATGGATACATTTTCCAGCAGCAAATGCTGTAACAAAGTACTTCCACTATTACAAAGTAGAGGAACCTCCTAATGAGTACACTCCTTTCGAGGAGGTGGAAGTACCACTCAAATTCCAAGAGCATTTGCTCTTATTTGATGGCGCCCTAAAACATAATAATCACATTACAAGGCTCGGTCCTTTAGGAAGATCAGGAGCAACGTGGCCGGTCTTAGCCGGATACACACCATATCCAGACATCGAAAGAATGCCTGCAGCAGAGCTGTTAATACAGCTAAAACAACTACTAAAAATTCACAGACAATTAGTTCAGTATGTAATGCGGACTTCAACAATTCAGCCAGCGATTAAACTTCCACAGCTGACCCCTCACCAGGGGAACACAAATAAAATTACACCACAGAACATCCAATCCTGCCTAGGTAAAGTTCCAGCTAAACGGGAACAGATACCATTCTGGTTGGCACAGAAAATTACCCAAATAGAGGCGGTGTTTCCTGACACCACCCCGCTGGAAAAACACAGAATTCTGACTATATGTCTCCCAATGGGAATCGCACCACACATTGAGGACTGTGACACTTGGGGTACAGTCTTTGCTTCCATCTACACAAAAACGCACGGTGTTCCATCCATTTCGGTAATACCAGATGTGCTAAAACAAATTCAAGATGAATATGGTCCAGAACCTGCTTTAACTCTTGGTATGAAATTACTAAAAGACTTCAAGCAGGTCTCGGCTATATTACTAGCCAACATAAAGGGTGAAGCAGCAAACGTGGCGATCCGCCAGAGGTTAAAAGAGACAGATATAGCAGACCAACCAGCTGAAATTGCCAGAATCATAGAAAAATCCTATGAAGAACTAGGCAGAGATAGTCTAGGTGGAATACCAGTAAAACCGCAACTGACTACAAGTCCAGAAAAAATGTTTTTTAATAATAATAATAATTCACCAAAAAAGAACTGGGATGGAAACAAACAATCCAATCCAAAAGAAAAGAAATTCCAGTCCAGAGGAAGGTCTCCTAGGCGAAGAGAGAAATCTCCAAACCCGAGACAAAGGTCACCTCAGAGTGAACCCTCTGGGAATAGATATAACCTTAGAAATAGGGATAATATTAAAAAACCTGATAGATATCAAGACATTGATACACGTCCCTCTCAATCTTTTCAGAATTCCTCGCAGAAATCGGAAAGAAGAGGACGATCAGAAGAGCACGCCAAGTCCAAAGACAAGGAACCTGCTCAACTGAAAAAGAAATCACAATTTCCAAAAAAGAAGGTAGCCAGTATCAAGGTAGTTAACAATGCCGAGAATACTGAGGACACAACTGAAAAACGGAGAATGGGCTCAGACAATGCTAGACAGCGCAGCAGAGGTGAGCATAGCTCGCAAAGTCCTTATGGATCATCTGGAGACAGTGGACACGAATGAATACCTTCAAGTGGAAACTGCAGATACCAGAGTTAGCAAGCCCCACAAAATATACGAGATAACATTACGTATAGAGGGAGATAAGACTAGGAAAATAAGGGGACTATTTTGGGATAACCTCTCAAAGGGTTATGACATACTTCTAGCTGAAAAAGACTGGCCACCAGAGTTTGTCAGGGAGTGCCCTCATGGCGAAGAAGTAATTATGCCTGCCTTCTCGAATCAAATACCGATTCATAAAAAATACACACTTGCTAGAAAGTGGGCAGTGGCCTTAGCACCTGCTTTATATAAAAATCATGTAGGATGGGATGAGGATTCTCCTCCTCACAAAATCCAGTTAAAATCACAACCTACTGCACAAAGGCAGTACCCAATTAAGCAAGAAGCTAAAAAACAAGTAAATGAAATACTAGATCAGCTAGAATACAAGGGGGTGATTGAAACTTGCACCTCACAAATGAACAATCCTTTGTTTCCGGTCTCCAAACCAGACAATTCGTACCGTCTAGTTTTGGATTACCGACACCTTAACACATGTTGCAAAACTTTTGCAGTGCAAAACTCACACAGTGCTGCACTAATGAATAACATAGTGCGCAAAAAATACAAAACAACCTTGGACATCTCCAACGGATTCTTTTGTCAAAACATAGCACCAGAGAGCAGATATTTAACTGCATTCTCAGTAAATGGCACTCAAAAACAATTCTGTCGGTTAGCCCAGGGGTACAAGAACAGCCCGGGGGTATTCTCAGCGAGAGTAACAGAATTACTACAACTATATGATGATGAAGCATTATCTTATGTCGATGACATTTACTTAACAGATGATGACTTGGAAACTCACTTGAAAAGAGTGAACACCATAATACTTGGTTTCGCTGCAGAGGGTTACAAATTCAACTTCAAAAAATCCAGAATTGCCCATCTGAAAATCCAGTACGGAGGATATGAATTATCAAGTATTGCCTGGTTGACAGTCTTTTAAGAACTAGAAGAATTAAAAAATCTAAAATATGAAAAAACGTATCCTCTGCCAATCGACATTCTGCCTCTACGACACTACGCCTGTGTAATCTATACAGACGGACATGCTCAACCCTCCGTTTGGGGAGAACATGCATACAATCCCACATGTGAGATTACAAAAGAAGTGTGGCACGGAGGTAAACTAAGACCTCTATTAACAAAATCACACTCAGTAGAAACTAATTCAGAACTACAAACTGAAATATTAGCTTTGAAAATGGCGCTAGATAATGCGGATCGCGAATTCCCGACACTTATAGTGTCAGATTCATATTACTGCGTCAAAGCATATAACAAGGATTTGCAGACATGGATTCAGAACGGTTACAAAGATGACACAGATGCACCAATAAAGCAGAAACTGCTCTGGGAACAAGTAGCTCTTTTGAAAAAAGAACTACCAAAGACTCACGTGACACACTCACTGAGTCATCAGCGTGATGGCGTTCACGTTGTGGGGAATTCATTGGCTGAAACAGCCGCAGCGGCAGCCAGTAAACCGGCTCCCGTAGATCGGAAAAAGCGTACATTAAAATACATTGACGGTGAAACAATGCTGGCAGTGAAAACGTCATCAAAAGGCGACTGCTCAGCGTTACCGATCAACTATCCACTCAATTATACATACATAATCGATGCAAACTCCGTCCCTTTTGCTCGAATCCCTGGAGTGGGGGATAGAGTGATTCCAAACATGGACAGGAGAAGCTTGTTAATCGCAGACGCACACATGGGCGAGGGTCTCAGACACCTTAAATTAAAAGATTCTCTGGAAGAATTACAATCACGGTACTGGTGGCCAGGCATGAGCCTGCACTACACCATGTTTGTAGAAAACTGCCCAAACTGCAACAGAGATCGCAGTGGGGAGAGAAGCAGTTTAATACCTCGTCGTATCAAGGCAGATAATATTACCAGTAAAAAGAATGGCTTGCGATTAACATATACAGGCTAGTTCCCACTTATAATGTAGATCCACAGCACTCGGCTGACGTCCGGACTGTTATACAAGATTTGCGAGTCTAAATGGCATATACGCTAAGAGCATGCTACGTTCGACCAATTTTTTCTTTTTCTCAGGCAATCCAGCCTGGGGGGGGGAAAGAATGGCCAAATGAGCACAGCCCAGCGGGAATCTTCTCACTTCCTTCCTGAGGGTATGGGATGGTGTAAAGAAAAAACCAAGACAGAAAGCAATCTATAATAGAAAGGATATTAGGTTCGGGAGCTGGGTGGGTCAAACATCTAATAAGTGTCCAACGTAGTCTAAATAACTTGCCAAGAAATTCTCTGAAGGGATTCAGTCCGTACGAATTATTATTCGGAACTAGGATGTTGATCTCTGACCTTGATAGTCAGACTTCAGTGGTAACAGAAAAAAGCTTTGATGTCAAAGACCGTTTGGCTATTTTGCAGGACTTAAACAAAACAAGAAAAGACCTGAGCAACATACAGTTGAAAGAACAGCCAACGACCACTGAAGATTCACCACCTGTCCCAGCAAGACCTGTCTGGATTCCAAAAGTCGGGGATCTAGTCAGGGAGAAGATCGCGGTAAAGAAGGAATTTGGGCCTTCTTACAGAAAAGCAGTTCCTGTATTGTCTGTCAACGGGACAAGATCAGTTGTACTACCGCCACTTGCTGGAAAAAAGGAGAACCGAGTTGTATCCATCGACCTGGTAAAACCACAACATGTGGCCGATAACAAACAGTAGGCCAAGTGGACTCCCAATAAGTAGCAGAACACCAAGGTTTGCTACCAGTACAGAGGTCCTAACAAAGAGGCTCATCACATTCGAAACGCCTACAGAAGAACAACAAGGACTATGCAACAATGCAATAGAACTAAGACCTCTGAAAACCCAAATAAAGACATTTAGCAGAGACACACCAATCTATACAGAAGTACCAAGTGAAAATGCAAGAAACAAAAATCCTGAACCAATTGGAACATTTGACAGAACTGCATCCGGTTACTTCATCAACTTCGATGATTCCTCCGACGGTTTCAGCGAACAAAAGACACAGCCATCATCAAAATCCTTTAAAGACAAAGCGAAGGAACTTTTGAAACAACTAAAAGAAACATATCTGATCTCTCCATGGATTGAATTTTGGGTGGGTTTTGGTGCATTTATCCTCATACTTTGGCTCATCATGGTATTTACCTTGGGACGCTTCATTGAGGGAAAATATGCTAAAATGGACACAGCAAGTCAGAACATCAACTTGGTCCTCAAACCACACACACCTTCACACGTCGAGAAACGAGAACTTTCTTCAGAACTTTCTTCAGCCAACTTCACAGCAATTCCAATACCTGGTGGGGTAGCCTGGGACAACACTGACTATGAAATTTATGGTCCGGTCGAGATCCTGAAATATCCACACCAAATTAAGATCTCTTTGAGTGACTTTGCAAAACCAAACTCATTTGCTGATGATTGGGACTTTGAAAGTATTAACAATATGATGTCTGACTTAGTAATGTCTGCTAAATTTACAAAACATGATTATTTGCAGGGTTCTACAAATTATGACAGCATGTACTGCTATAACCATTATGGTAACCATTTCGTGCATAAATCTGCACAACCTAGAAATGTTTTAAGTTATAATCAATGCGAACATTGTGCTACACCTCCAAAAGGGAGCTCTAGAACCGTTTATGACAAATATTCATATTTTTCAGGTTTTAACATAACTAATGCTGAAACATTTTATTACAAATTGTCAAACAAGACAGGGATGAAAACCATGATAACCAACACAAAATTGATATATTCAGATTCTTTCTTTGAAAAAATGAATACCTTTGGATTTGATTATTGGGACAAAAATGTTGATTTGAAAAGTGTTTGGGGTACAAAAGAATGGCAAGTACAGGGTTTAGAAGCTTTGTTTAGAGCCTGCATGATCCCAGAACACATTATATTTTTAAATGACACCGTTCAACAAACCACCTGTCTTGGCCTAGCAAAAATCAAAGATTTAAATAACCTGTCTATTCCAAAGCCAACAATGTTTAGCAATAACTCTGATATAGACATAAACCATATACTTAACCAAAACAGAACACATCCTGATTGGAAACAATGGTTGATCTGGCCCACAGATACAAATAACTGTCAAGATAGATTCCTGAATAAAACACAGGGTTTCAAAATGAACAGGCCAGACCCTAGATATCCCCAAAGACATCACCCAGGGATAATAACAACCTACAGTGTGGGCAAATTATGCCTTCAATGGCTACAAACTTCCACACTGCCTGAAATTAAGCAACACCTAACTTTACTTACTGATGGTGCTGACTTGCGTGATTTCATACTGGGACCACGCAAACAGCGTCATAAGCGTTTCATAGCAGCCTCTGTATATGCAGCATACAATGAGGCCTGGAAGGTTACTCAAATTGAGACAGCAGAAAGAATACGGGAAATTGACCGTATTAATTTGGAAAAATCACTTTCTGTAGTGGACAATGGGTTAATGACTCTGTCCTCCAGAATTTTTTCATTGGACAGCATTGTGTCTTCAGCAATCGATATATTATCGCAAGACTTACTGTTATTACAACATGGTCAGTCACAATTGCGTTCTATCGTACAGCTTGGCTGGACGTTACAAAATCTGCGTTCAGGCTACGTGCCTTGGCGTTTAATCAACACTACGTCACTATTCCAAATCTTTAACCTTACTGATAGACAAATCGGTATGGCGCAGAAGGGTGCTGATTATACAATCTTGAGCATTGAAAAACTAGAAAGATTACCAATGACAATGTCAGAACGACCTGTCAGTGAATGGATAATCCACGGAATCATAAATATTCCAATCTCAACCTTCAGGTTTCAATACTGCCAAAAATATATACAGGCTGGCATGTACGAGAAATTGGGAAAGGGGTACCTTAAAACAACTTGGAACCTGCCCTATTCACATGCATGTGTCAGTAACAAAGGACAGAAAGTGTTTCTTAGTGGCAACAATTGTGCTATGTCACTAAGCGGCACGCTTCTGTGTAACGGTATTAGTTTGCACGGAGCCTGTGAAGGGAATTCATACAACCTTTCATGTCACCAGCAAGGCGCACCTGCAACTGAAATAGAACCATTCTTTCAAAGACTCTATAATGGGAGTTACATTCTTATTGTAGACCGCAGATGCTGTAGTCTTATGCCCGGGACTCCTTATCTCGTCACTACGACGGCGAAGGTCAAGTGCTGTGGACGTTCTTTGTTCCCCAGCTCCTTTCCAGACAGGGAGGCAAGGGCATGGCCCGGTCTGAAAATTACTTCTATTCGAATAGACACTTTAAGCAGAATGAAAACAGTGCTTCTTCAGACGCCTACAAGGCTCACGTCATCTAAAGAAACGTATGATCTACAAGTCGCAAGGATGACTGCAGAGATACATACATTATTATCAACCAATTCCCCCGTACATTTCGCGGAAATCCTGAGCGAAATCTTAAATATTTCTGATACCACTGGGGTCTCAAAGGTATTTAAGACAGTATTTTCGATGGCATTAACACCATTCAAAGCCATACTGGGTATTTTTCCAGATTTCGTCCATTCGATTTTTGGCGGACTTCCCCTGATCCTAGGACTAATTGCAGGAATCCTATTCCTGGTCCTTATTTTTCGTTATGGCAACCCATGTCACAGAACAAAATCTCACGACAATGGAAGATACGATCCTAGCCATTGGATACCGGGACCGGATATCAAAAATCCTGGGACTCTCCCGGCTTAGAGACCTAAACATGACTTGGTTTCTATCATTTCGACCAATGTGGCAAAGGTGTGTTTTACCTGTACTAAGGTGTCTGCTATGCGGAGAAGAATGCGTGTTAGACACCTGTCTGACGCTACAATCGGATGCGCCGGTGGATGCAGATACACTGTTGGTTCCTACCAAGGTTCACGCACTGTGCTGCCCTCAAAGGCTGCCAATTCTGATGACGGCATTCCTGGAATCTTCACCACTGCGATTGAAGAGTAGTGAAGTTCAAGATGAAAGCAGCATCGAACAGGTACGACCTTCTGTCAGCAATGCAAATCAGAATGTCAATGGAGACAATCATGCGCACGAATGCATGGTTACCCCTATTTCCGACTTAGAGGAACTTTCCCATGAAGCTGTTGACAGTTTTTTCGAAAGCCTGAATGATATGAAATGAAATGAAATGAAATGAAAAATTGCATTTGTATAGCGCATAACTGCCCTAGGGCCTCGCAGCGCTTGAAGATAAAATGGTTTAGCGCAGGCTCGGGGCAGATCAGCAGGATTTAGCAAACAAATGCGTTTTCAAGGCCTTTCTGAATGAGAGGAGGTTGCTATTTCCTCGGATGGCAAAGGGGAGGGCATTCCAGAGTCTGGTCGCCGAATGGGAAAAAGAGCGGCCACCCCAACGGGCTTTGTTAATTTTAGAGGAGGTGGCCAGCTGCAAGGTACCAGACCGAAGGGGGCGTGCTGGGACATAAGGCGTGACCAAAGGGTGCAGAATCGCTGGGCCTACACGGTGAAGGGATTTGTGCATAATGCACAAAGCTTTAAACTGCACTCTGGCAGCCATTGGGAGCCAGTGGAGGTCTTTCAGAGCCTTCCTCGCCGACTGCCGACGGGAGAGATTGAACAGTAGGCGGGCCGCACTGTTTTGTGTGACCTGAAGCCTCTGCAGTACCGAAGCCGGTGCTCCTAGGTAGAGAGCATTCCCATAATATGATGTTCTCTCCGGAACAGAAATAGAGACTTTTGAGTAAACTCGCACACGGCGTTCCCTGAATTCGGCCTTCAACTTTAAAAATAAAGTCACATGAACAATTACAATCCAGTTCACGGACAGCAAATTTTTTCAGCAAGCCCCTAAAATATTTTTCTATATATTTTTTCCCGGGACACTGATCTTCTGCTTAAAGTAAGAAACTATTCCTAGAGAACTAAGGTTTCTATTTTTTTAGATACTTTATAGACTTTACATAGACTTTAGCTGCCCACTGGTATGTTCACAATATATTTTATGTGATGAAATGGTTTCGACTTTTTTTCTGTATAGCCATATTAAGAGCCATTTCATGTGTATTTCTCATATACCAACAAGCAATAATGCATAACAATGCGTGTTTACTTTTGCATTTAATTCATAGCTTAAGTGCATACAATATATATGACTGCAATTTTCCAGTATATTTGAAAATTTCAAAATGCATTTATGTATTTTGGGGTGGTAAGGTATACACTATACTCTATAGTATGTTGTACTATGTTATACTATGCATAGATTAGTAGATATGACCATAGTTAGCGTGGAGTGGGTGTCGTGTATTTCTATAGGTTCTGAATCGATCCCCCTATTCCTGACCCTATTCTGGTTAAACTTACTAGCTAGTTAACTAACAGTCAGCCCATGAGGCAAGAAATCCCCCATGATGCAGATACCGTTATCTGACGCAGTCACACTACGGCACAGGAACGTGTTATCTGATTAGGTCATAACGCTTGAGATCTAATTAGACAAGCGATATTCCTCCAGCCCCTGATAAGGCATACGACGTTCTCATAACAAATCAAACCTATGACAACCTGGATAATCCGTGTGGCCATTGTTTTGATTTCACAGAGAACTTTAGTAAAGAATGTGCTAACGAGCAAGTCGTATGACATCTTTATTGACGTACCTATGTCCATCCTTACGTCAATCCCGGCACCTTTAATGTATAAATATTGCCGACCTTGCCCTATGCTAAAATGGACACAGCAAGTCAGAACATCAACTTGGTCCTCAAACCACACACACCTTCACACGTCGAGAAACGAGAACTTTCTTCAGAACTTTCTTCAGCCAACTTCACAGCAATTCCAATACCTGGTGGGGTAGCCTGGGACAACACTGACTATGAAATTTATGGTCCGGTCGAGATCCTGAAATATCCACACCAAATTAAGATCTCTTTGAGTGACTTTGCAAAACCAAACTCATTTGCTGATGATTGGGACTTTGAAAGTATTAACAATATGATGTCTGACTTAGTAATGTCTGCTAAATTTACAAAACATGATTATTTGCAGGGTTCTACAAATTATGACAGCATGTACTGCTATAACCATTATGGTAACCATTTCGTGCATAAATCTGCACAACCTAGAAATGTTTTAAGTTATAATCAATGGGAACATTGTGCTACACCTCCAAAAGGGAGCTCTAGAACCGTTTATGACAAATATTCATATTTTTCAGGTTTTAACATAACTAATGCTGAAACATTTTATTACAAATTGTCAAACAAGACAGGGATGAAAACCATGATAACCAACACAAAATTGATATATTCAGATTCTTTCTTTGAAAAAATGAATACCTTTGGATTTGATTATTGGGACAAAAATGTTGATTTGAAAAGTGTTTGGGGTACAAAAGAATGGCAAGTACAGGGTTTAGAAGCTTTGTTTAGAGCCTGCATGATCCCAGAACAAATTATATTTTTAAATGACACCGTTCAACAAACCACCTGTCTTGGCCTAGCAAAAATCAAAGATTTAAATAACCTGTCTATTCCAAAGCCAACAATGTTTAGCAATAACTCTGATATAGACATAAACCATATACTTAACCAAAACAGAACACATCCTGATTGGAAACAATGGTTGATCTGGCCCACAGATACAAATAACTGTCAAGATAGATTCCTGAATAAAACACAGGGTTTCAAAATGAACAGGCCAGACCCTAGATATCCCCAAAGACATCACCCAGGGATAATAACAACCTACAGTGTGGGCAAATTATGCCTTCAATGGCTACAAACTTCCACACTGCCTGAAATTAAGCAACACCTAACTTTACTTACTGATGGTGCTGACTTGCGTGATTTCATACTGGGACCACGCAAACAGCGTCATAAGCGTTTCATAGCAGCCTCTGTATATGCAGCATACAATGAGGCCTGGAAGGTTACTCAAATTGAGACAGCAGAAAGAATACGGGAAATTGACCGTATTAATTTGGAAAAATCACTTTCTGTAGTGGACAATGGGTTAATGACTCTGTCCTCCAGAATTTTTTCATTGGACAGCATTGTGTCTTCAGCAATCGATATATTATCGCAAGACTTACTGTTATTACAACATGGTCAGTCACAATTGCGTTCTATCGTACAGCTTGGCTGGACGTTACAAAATCTGCGTTCAGGCTACGTGCCTTGGCGTTTAATCAACACTACGTCACTATTCCAAATCTTTAACCTTACTGATAGACAAATCGGTATGGCGCAGAAGGGTGCTGATTATACAATCTTGAGCATTGAAAAACTAGAAAGATTACCAATGACAATGTCAGAACGACCTGTCAGTGAATGGATAATCCACGGAATCATAAATATTCCAATCTCAACCTTCAGGTTTCAATACTGCCAAAAATATATACAGGCTGGCATGTACGAGAAATTGGGAAAGGGGTACCTTAAAACAACTTGGAACCTGCCCTATTCACATGCATGTGTCAGTAACAAAGGACAGAAAGTGTTTCTTAGTGGCAACAATTGTGCTATGTCACTAAGCGGCACGCTTCTGTGTAACGGTATTAGTTTGCACGGAGCCTGTGAAGGGAATTCATACAACCTTTCATGTCACCAGCAAGGCGCACCTGCAACTGAAATAGAACCATTCTTTCAAAGACTCTATAATGGGAGTTACATTCTTATTGTAGACCGCAGATGCTGTAGTCTTATGCCCGGGACTCCTTATCTCGTCACTACGACGGCGAAGGTCAAGTGCTGTGGACGTTCTTTGTTCCCCAGCTCCTTTCCAGACAGGGAGGCAAGGGCATGGCCCGGTCTGAAAATTACTTCTATTCGAATAGACACTTTAAGCAGAATGAAAACAGTGCTTCTTCAGACGCCTACAAGGCTCACGTCATCTAAAGAAACGTATGATCTACAAGTCGCAAGGACGACTGCAGAGATACATACATTATTATCAACCAATTCCCCCGTACATTTCGCGGAAATCCTGAGCGAAATCTTAAATATTTCTGATACCACTGGGGTCTCAAAGGTATTTAAGACAGTATTTTCGATGGCATTAACACCATTCAAAGCCATACTGGGTATTTTTCCAGATTTCGTCCATTCGATTTTTGGCGGACTTCCCCTGATCCTAGGACTAATTGCAGGAATCCTATTCCTGGTCCTTATTTTTCGTTATGGCAACCCATGTCACAGAACAAAATCTCATGACAATGGAAGATACGATCCTAGCCATTGGATACCGGGACCGGATATCAAAAATCCTGGGACTCTCCCGGCTTAGAGACCTAAACATGACTTGGTTTCTATCATTTCGACCAATGTGGCAAAGGTGTGTTTTACCTGTACTAAGGTGTCTGCTATGCGGAGAAGAATGCGTGTTAGACACCTGTCTGACGCTACAATCGGATGCGCCGGTGGATGCAGATACACTGTTGGTTCCTACCAAGGTTCACGCACTGTGCTGCCCTCAAAGGCTGCCAATTCTGATGACGGCATTCCTGGAATCTTCACCACTGCGATTGAAGAGTAGTGAAGTTCAAGATGAAAGCAGCATCGAACAGGTACGACCTTCTGTCAGCAATGCAAATCAGAATGTCAATGGAGACAATCATGCGCACGAATGCATGGTTACCCCTATTTCCGACTTAGAGGAACTTTCCCATGAAGCTGTTGACAGTTTTTTCGAAAGCCTGAATGATATGAAATGAAATGAAATGAAATGAAAAATTGCATTTGTATAGCGCATAACTGCCCTAGGGCCTCGCAGCGCTTGAAGATAAAATGGTTTAGCGCAGGCTCGGGGCAGATCAGCAGGATTTAGCAAACAAATGCGTTTTCAAGGCCTTTCTGAATGAGAGGAGGTTGCTATTTCCTCGGATGGCAAAGGGGAGGGCATTCCAGAGTCTGGTCGCCGAATGGGAAAAAGAGCGGCCACCCCAACGGGCTTTGTTAATTTTAGAGGAGGTGGCCAGCTGCAAGGTACCAGACCGAAGGGGGCGTGCTGGGACATAAGGCGTGACCAAAGGGTGCAGAATCGCTGGGCCTACACGGTGAAGGGATTTGTGCATAATGCACAAAGCTTTAAACTGCACTCTGGCAGCCATTGGGAGCCAGTGGAGGTCTTTCAGAGCCTTCCTCGCCGACTGCCGACGGGAGAGATTGAACAGTAGGCGGGCCGCACTGTTTTGTGTGACCTGAAGCCTCTGCAGTACCGAAGCCGGTGCTCCTAGGTAGAGAGCATTCCCATAATATGATGTTCTCTCCGGAACAGAAATAGAGACTTTTGAGTAAACTCGCACACGGCGTTCCCTGAATTCGGCCTTCAACTTTAAAAATAAAGTCACATGAACAATTACAATCCAGTTCACGGACAGCAAATTTTTTCAGCAAGCCCCTAAAATATTTTTCTATATATTTTTTCCCGGGACACTGATCTTCTGCTTAAAGTAAGAAACTATTCCTAGAGAACTAAGGTTTCTATTTTTTTAGATACTTTATAGACTTTACATAGACTTTAGCTGCCCACTGGTATGTTCACAATATATTTTATGTGATGAAATGGTTTCGACTTTTTTTCTGTATAGCCATATTAAGAGCCATTTCATGTGTATTTCTCATATACCAACAAGCAATAATGCATAACAATGCGTGTTTACTTTTGCATTTAATTCATAGCTTAAGTGCATACAATATATATGACTGCAATTTTCCAGTATATTTGAAAATTTCAAAATGCATTTATGTATTTTGGGGTGGTAAGGTATACACTATACTCTATAGTATGTTGTACTATGTTATACTATGCATAGATTAGTAGATATGACCATAGTTAGCGTGGAGTGGGTGTCGTGTATTTCTATAGGTTCTGAATCGATCCCCCTATTCCTGACCCTATTCTGGTTAAACTTACTAGCTAGTTAACTAACAGTCAGCCCATGAGGCAAGAAATCCCCCATGATGCAGATACCGTTATCTGACGCAGTCACACTACGGCACAGGAACGTGTTATCTGATTAGGTCATAACGCTTGAGATCTAATTAGACAAGCGATATTCCTCCAGCCCCTGATAAGGCATACGACGTTCTCATAACAAATCAAACCTATGACAACCTGGATAATCCGTGTGGCCATTGTTTTGATTTCACAGAGAACTTTAGTAAAGAATGTGCTAACGAGCAAGTCGTATGACATCTTTATTGACGTACCTATGTCCATCCTTACGTCAATCCCGGCACCTTTAAGGTATAAATATTGCCGACCTTGCCCTATGCAAAACACACGCGTGGTGACAAGACGGAGCAGCCATACTTGCCGAAGCAGAGAGCCGAAGCAGACCCCGCAGGCAGCAGCCCCGCCTTCCTGACGCGCTGAGAGACGCGCTGCTATCTCAAGCCGAGAGACCCAGCACCGGCGCTTCTGGGCAGCCCTCGCAGGCAGCCTGGAATATCGAGAGCAGAGAAAGAGATACCATTCCTCATTCATCCTAAATTCCAGGTACAGAACTGAATAACCCCTCACAGAGAATTCTTTAGTTATTCACTTGGCAAAAACAAACTTAACTTAAACTGTAACTTTCTATTCCCGCCCACGTATTAGACTTAGGTCAGGTACACGGGGTAGGCGTATTTAGAAACACCAGTTGAGTACGTTTAGTCAAATGTATATGTGTATGTAAATATATTTTAATCATTTTAAACATCATATGGCTCAGAAACCATATCAATGTTTTTACAGTATTATTTTATACTATTGCTTCTAATGTATGCACTTTACCTAACTATAAGTATCGCAATAATATCGATACATTTCTCTTGTACGAGAAAAGAGACTGATCAATAAATAACATCTTTTATTGAACACGCCCGTCTCTTCCTTTTCTCTACATTCTGATGAGACTAAGAATGCACGTACTGACTGAGTAAAATAATTGCCTTGTGCTCACACGACTCTTGAGATTGACTCTTGATTAGGGGAGAGCAAAGTTGTCATGTTCTATGGTTGTCAGAAACTAAATCCCTTCTATTCTAATCAGGGAAGTTAATCCTTCCTTGAACATTCGAGAAAGTTTCTAGCGAACTCTGAGCTTAGCTGGCAAACCCAAAAATTAAGTCTAGTATCGACAGTAGTAGACCTAGTTAACGTCTGGCCTAGGCCTTTACTGCTGTAGGTACTATTCCAATGCGCAGAGCCTATTGGGAAAATAGGAGCTACACTACAATGGACAGAGTCTCTGAATTAAGCAGAATACTCTCACCCAGTCAAGAGATCAGGGCTAGATCCAACACCGTTTTTTAGCTCATTGCACCATCCCAGTTTCAGAACCTGGCTGTATGCAAATTAGTCTGTCCCTGGCCCAGTGCATCATGGGAACAGGGCAGACCAGACTACAAAAGCCAATTCTTACACTGGGAAGGAAACAAGGTTCCGGGGACCGGTTTCTGGCATTTCAGCCGTCTTCGGCCCGGCTTGCTTGAATCCTGATGGTGCAATGAGCAAGGGACTCACATCTGAGTATACCCTTCCACGCTTAGGGTGGACAAAAATATTTACAACAAGGGGTGGTGATGGACAGAGTCTCTGAATTAAGCAGAATACTCTCACCCAGTCAAGAGATCAGGGCTAGATCCAACACCGTTTTTTAGCTCATTGCACCATCCCAGTTTCAGAACCTGGCTGTATGCAAATTAGTCTGTCCCTGGCCCAGTGCATCATGGGAACAGGGCAGACCAGACTACAAAAGCCAATTCTTACACTGGGAAGGAAACAAGGTTCCGGGGACCGGTTTCTGGCATTTCAGCCGTCTTCGGCCCGGCTTGCTTGAATCCTGATGGTGCAATGAGCAAGGGACTCACATCTGAGTGTACCCTTCCACGCTTAGGGTGGACAAAAATATTTACAACAAGGGGTGGTGATGGACAGAGTCTCTGAATTAAGCAGAATACTCTCACCCAGTCAAGAGATCAGGGCTAGATCCAACACCGTTTTTTAGCTCATTGCACCATCCCAGTTTCAGAACCTGGCTGTATGCAAATTAGTCTGTCCCTGGCCCAGTGCATCATGGGAACAGGGCAGACCAGACTACAAAAGCCAATTCTTACACTGGGAAGGAAACAAGGTTCCGGGGACCGGTTTCTGGCATTTCAGACGTCTTCGGCCCGGCTTGCTTGAATCCTGATGGTGCAATGAGCAAGGGACTCACATCTGAGTATACCCTTCCACGCTTAGGGTGGACAAAAATATTTACAACAAGGGGTGGTGATGGACAGAGTCTCTGAATTAAGCAGAATACTCTCACCCAGTCAAGAGATCAGGGCTAGATCCAACACCGTTTTTTAGCTCATTGCACCATCCCAGTTTCAGAACCTGGCTGTATGCAAATTAGTCTGTCCCTGGCCCAGTGCATCATGGGAACAGGGCAGACCAGACTACAAAAGCCAATTCTTACACTGGGAAGGAAACAAGGTTCCGGGGACCGGTTTCTGGCATTTCAGCCGTCTTCGGCCCGGCTTGCTTGAATCCTGATGGTGCAATGAGCAAGGGACTCACATCTGAGTATACCCTTCCACGCTTAGGGTGGACAAAAATATTTACAACAAGGGGTGGTGATGGACAGAGTCTCTGAATTAAGCAGAATACTCTCACCCAGTCAAGAGATCAGGGCTAGATCCAACACCGTTTTTTAGCTCATTGCACCATCCCAGTTTCAGAACCTGGCTGTATGCAAATTAGTCTGTCCCTGGGCCAGTGCATCATGGGAACAGGGCAGACCAGACTACAAAAGCCAATTCTTACACTGGGAAGGAAACAAGGTTCCGGGGACCGGTTTCTGGCATTTCAGCCGTCTTCGGCCCGGCTTGCTTGAATCCTGATGGTGCAATGAGCAAGGGACTCACATCTGAGTGTACCCTTCCACGCTTAGGGTGGACAAAAATATTTACAACAAGGGGTGGTGATGGACAGAGTCTCTGAATTAAGCAGAATACTCTCACCCAGTCAAGAGATCAGGGCTAGATCCAACACCGTTTTTTAGCTCATTGCACCATCCCAGTTTCAGAACCTGGCTGTATGCAAATTAGTCTGTCCCTGGCCCAGTGCATCATGGGAACAGGGCAGACCAGACTACAAAAGCCAATTCTTACACTGGGAAGGAAACAAGGTTCCGGGGACCGGTTTCTGGCATTTCAGACGTCTTCGGCCCGGCTTGCTTGAATCCTGATGGTGCAATGAGCAAGGGACTCACATCTGAGTATACCCTTCCACGCTTAGGGTGGACAAAAATATTTACAACAAGGGGTGGTGATGGACAGAGTCTCTGAATTAAGCAGAATACTCTCACCCAGTCAAGAGATCAGGGCTAGATCCAACACCGTTTTTTAGCTCATTGCACCATCCCAGTTTCAGAACCTGGCTGTATGCAAATTAGTCTGTCCCTGGCCCAGTGCATCATGGGAACAGGGCAGACCAGACTACAAAAGCCAATTCTTACACTGGGAAGGAAACAAGGTTCCGGGGACCGGTTTCTGGCATTTCAGCCGTCTTCGGCCCGGCTTGCTTGAATCCTGATGGTGCAATGAGCAAGGGACTCACATCTGAGTATACCCTTCCACGCTTAGGGTGGACAAAAATATTTACAACAAGGGGTGGTGATGGACAGAGTCTCTGAATTAAGCAGAATACTCTCACCCAGTCAAGAGATCAGGGCTAGATCCAACACCGTTTTTTAGCTCATTGCACCATCCCAGTTTCAGAACCTGGCTGTATGCAAATTAGTCTGTCCCTGGCCCAGTGCATCATGGGAACAGGGCAGACCAGACTACAAAAGCCAATTCTTACACTGGGAAGGAAACAAGGTTCCGGGGACCGGTTTCTGGCATTTCAGCCGTCTTCGGCCCGGCTTGCTTGAATCCTGATGGTGCAATGAGCAAGGGACTCACATCTGAGTATACCCTTCCACGCTTAGGGTGGACAAAAATATTTAGAACAAGGGGTGGTGATGGACAGAGTCTCTGAATTAAGCAGAATACTCTCACCCAGTCAAGAGATCAGGGCTAGATCCAACACCGTTTTTTAGCTCATTGCACCATCCCAGTTTCAGAACCTGGCTGTATGCAAATTAGTCTGTCCCTGGCCCAGTGCATCATGGGAACAGGGCAGACCAGACTACAAAAGCCAATTCTTACACTGGGAAGGAAACAAGGTTCCGGGGACCGGTTTCTGGCATTTCAGCCGTCTTCGGCCCGGGTTGCTTGAATCCTGATGGTGCAATGAGCAAGGGACTCACATCTGAGTATACCCTTCCACGCTTAGGGTGGACAAAAATATTTACAACAAGGGGTGGTGATGGGCAGAGTCTCTGAATTAAGCAGAATACTCTCACCCAGTCAAGAGATCAGGGCTAGATCCAACACCGTTTTTTAGCTCATTGCACCATCCCAGTTTCAGAACCTGGCTGTATGCAAATTAGTCTGTCCCTGGCCCAGTGCATCATGGGAACAGGGCAGACCAGACTACAAAAGCCAATTCTTACACTGGGAAGGAAACAAGGTTCCGGGGACCGGTTTCTGGCATTTCAGCCGTCTTCGGCCCGGCTTGCTTGAATCCTGATGGTGCAATGAGCAAGGGACTCACATCTGAGTATACCCTTCCACGCTTAGGGTGGACAAAAATATTTACAACAAGGGGTGGTGATGGACAGAGTCTCTGAATTAAGCAGAATACTCTCACCCAGTCAAGAGATCAGGGCTAGATCCAACACCGTTTTTAAGCTCATTGCACCATCCCAGTTTCAGAACCTGGCTGTATGCAAATTAGTCTGTCCCTGGCCCAGTGCATCATGGGAACAGGGCAGACCAGACTACAAAAGCCAATTCTTACACTGGGAAGGAAACAAGGTTCCGGGGACCGGTTTCTGGCATTTCAGCCGTCTTCGGCCCGGCTTGCTTGAATCCTGATGGTGCAATGAGCAAGGGACTCACATCTGAGTATACCCTTCCACGCTTAGGGTGGACAAAAATATTTACAACAAGGGGTGGTGATGGACAGAGTCTCTGAATTAAGCAGAATACTCTCACCCAGTCAAGAGATCAGGGCTAGATCCAACACCGTTTTTTAGCTCATTGCACCATCCCAGTTTCAGAACCTGGCTGTATGCAAATTAGTCTGTCCCTGGGCCAGTGCATCATGGGAACAGGGCAGACCAGACTACAAAAGCCAATTCTTACACTGGGAAGGAAACAAGGTTCCGGGGACCGGTTTCTGGCATTTCAGCCGTCTTCGGCCCGGCTTGCTTGAATCCTGATGGTGCAATGAGCAAGGGACTCACATCTGAGTATACCCTTCCACGCTTAGGGTGGACAAAAATATTTAGAACAAGGGGTGGTGATGGACAGAGTCTCTGAATTAAGCAGAATACTCTCACCCAGTCAAGAGATCAGGGCTAGATCCAACACCGTTTTTTAGCTCATTGCACCATCCCAGTTTCAGAACCTGGCTGTATGCAAATTAGTCTGTCCCTGGCCCAGTGCATCATGGGAACAGGGCAGACCAGACTACAAAAGCTAATTCTTACACTGGGAAGGAAACAAGGTTCCGGGGACCGGTTTCTGGCATTTCAGCCGTCTTCGGCCCGGGTTGCTTGAATCCTGATGGTGCAATGAGCAAGGGACTCACATCTGAGTATACCCTTCCACGCTTAGGGTGGACAAAAATATTTACAACAAGGGGTGGTGATGGGCAGAGTCTCTGAATTAAGCAGAATACTCTCACCCAGTCAAGAGATCAGGGCTAGATCCAACACCGTTTTTTTGCTCATTGCACCATCCCAGTTTCAGAACCTGGCTGTATGCAAATTAGTCTGTCCCTGGCCCAGTGCATCATGGGAACAGGGCAGACCAGACTACAAAAGCCAATTCTTACACTGGGAAGGAAACAAGGTTCCGGGGACCGGTTTCTGGCATTTCAGCCGTCTTCGGCCCGGCTTGCTTGAATCCTGATGGTGCAATGAGCAAGGGACTCACATCTGAGTATACCCTTCCACGCTTAGGGTGGACAAAAATATTTACAACAAGGGGTGGTGATGGACAGAGTCTCTGAATTAAGCAGAATACTCTCACCCAGTCAAGAGATCAGGGCTAGATCCAACACCGTTTTTAAGCTCATTGCACCATCCCAGTTTCAGAACCTGGCTGTATGCAAATTAGTCTGTCCCTGGCCCAGTGCATCATGGGAACAGGGCAGACCAGACTACAAAAGCCAATTCTTACACTGGGAAGGAAACAAGGTTCCGGGGACCGGTTTCTGGCATTTCAGCCGTCTTCGGCCCGGCTTGCTTGAATCCTGATGGTGCAATGAGCAAGGGACTCACATCTGAGTGTACCCTTCCACGCTTAGGGTGGACAAAAATATTTACAACAAGGGGTGGTGATGGACAGAGTCTCTGAATTAAGCAGAATACTCTCACCCAGTCAAGAGATCAGGGCTAGATCCAACACCGTTTTTTAGCTCATTGCACCATCCCAGTTTCAGAACCTGGCTGTATGCAAATTAGTCTGTCCCTGGCCCAGTGCATCATGGGAACAGGGCAGACCAGACTACAAAAGCCAATTCTTACACTGGGAAGGAAACAAGGTTCCGGGGACCGGTTTCTGGCATTTCAGCCGTCTTCGGCCCGGCTTGCTTGAATCCTGATGGTGCAATGAGCAAGGGACTCACATCTGAGTATACCCTTCCACGCTTAGGGTGGACAAAAATATTTACAACAAGGGGTGGTGATGGACAGAGTCTCTGAATTAAGCAGAATACTCTCACCCAGTCAAGAGATCAGGGCTAGATCCAACACCGTTTTTTAGCTCATTGCACCATCCCAGTTTCAGAACCTGGCTGTATGCAAATTAGTCTGTCCCTGGCCCAGTGCATCATGGGAACAGGGCAGACCAGACTACAAAAGCCAATTCTTACACTGGGAAGGAAACAAGGTTCCGGGGACCGGTTTCTGGCATTTCAGCCGTCTTCGGCCCGGCTTGCTTGAATCCTGATGGTGCAATGAGCAAGGGACTCACATCTGAGTATACCCTTCCACGTTTAGGGTGGACAAAAATATTTACAACAAGGGGTGGTGATGGACAGAGTCTCTGAATTAAGCAGAATACTCTCACCCAGTCAAGAGATCAGGGCTAGATCCAACACCGTTTTTTAGCTCATTGCACCATCCCAGTTTCAGAACCTGGCTGTATGCAAATTAGTCTGTCCCTGGCCCAGTGCATCATGGGAACAGGGCAGACCAGACTACAAAAGCCAATTCTTACACTGGGAAGGAAACAAGGTTCCGGGGACCGGTTTCTGGCATTTCAGCCGTCTTCGGCCCGGCTTGCTTGAATCCTGATGGTGCAATGAGCAAGGGACTCACATCTGAGTATACCCTTCCACGCTTAGGGTGGACAAAAATATTTACAACAAGGGGTGGTGATGGACAGAGTCTCTGAATTAAGCAGAATACTCTCACCCAGTCAAGAGATCAGGGCTAGATCCAACACCGTTTTTTAGCTCATTGCACCATTCCAGTTTCAGAACCTGGCTGTATGCAAATTAGTCTGTCCCTGGCCCAGTGCATCATGGGAACAGGGCAGACCAGACTACAAAAGCCAATTCTTACACTGGGAAGGAAACAAGGTTCCGGGGACCGGTTTCTGGCATTTCAGCCGTCTTCGGCCCGGCTTGCTTGAATCCTGATGGTGCAATGAGCAAGGGACTCACATCTGAGTGTACCCTTCCACGCTTAGGGTGGACAAAAATATTTACAACAAGGGGTGGTGATGGACAGAGTCTCTGAATTAAGCAGAATACTCTCACCCAGTCAAGAGATCAGGGCTAGATCCAACACCGTTTTTTAGCTCATTGCACCATCCCAGTTTCAGAACCTGGCTGTATGCAAATTAGTCTGTCCCTGGCCCAGTGCATCATGGGAACAGGGCAGACCAGACTACAAAAGCCAATTCTTACACTGGGAAGGAAACAAGGTTCCGGGGACCGGTTTCTGGCATTTCAGCCGTCTTCGGCCCGGCTTGCTTGAATCCTGATGGTGCAATGAGCAAGGGACTCACATCTGAGTATACCCTTCCACGCTTAGGGTGGACAAAAATATTTACAACAAGGGGTGGTGATGGACAGAGTCTCTGAATTAAGCAGAATACTCTCACCCAGTCAAGAGATCAGGGCTAGATCCAACACCGTTTTTTAGCTCATTGCACCATCCCAGTTTCAGAACCTGGCTGTATGCAAATTAGTCTGTCCCTGGCCCAGTGCATCATGGGAACAGGGCAGACCAGACTACAAAAGCCAATTCTTACACTGGGAAGGAAACAAGGTTCCGGGGACCGGTTTCTGGCATTTCAGCCGTCTTCGGCCCGGCTTGCTTGAATCCTGATGGTGCAATGAGCAAGGGACTCACATCTGAGTATACCCTTCCACGCTTAGGGTGGACAAAAATATTTACAACAAGGGGTGGTGATGGACAGAGTCTCTGAATTAAGCAGAATACTCTCACCCAGTCAAGAGATCAGGGCTAGATCCAACACCGTTTTTTAGCTCATTGCACCATCCCAGTTTCAGAACCTGGCTGTATGCAAATTAGTCTGTCCCTGGGCCAGTGCATCATGGGAACAGGGCAGACCAGACTACAAGAGCCAATTCTTACACTGGGAAGGAAACAAGGTTCCGGGGACCGGTTTCTGGCATTTCAGCCGTCTTCGGCCCGGCTTGCTTGAATCCTGATGGTGCAATGAGCAAGGGACTCACATCTGAGTATACCCTTCCACGCTTAGGGTGGACAAAAATATTTACAACAAGGGGTGGTGATGGACAGAGTCTCTGAATTAAGCAGAATACTCTCACCCAGTCAAGAGATCAGGGCTAGATCCAACACCGTTTTTGAGCTCATTGCACCATCCCAGTTTCAGAACCTGGCTGTATGCAAATTAGTCTGTCCCTGGCCCAGTGCATCATGGGAACAGGGCAGACCAGACTACAAAAGCCAATTCTTACACTGGGAAGGAAACAAGGTTCCGGGGACCGGTTTCTGGCATTTCAGCCGTCTTCGGCCCGGCTTGCTTGAATCCTGATGGTGCAATGAGCAAGGGACTCACATCTGAGTATACCCTTCCACGCTTAGGGTGGACAAAAATATTTACAACAAGGGGTGGTGATGGGCAGAGTCTCTGAATTAAGCAGAATACTCTCACCCAGTCAAGAGATCAGGGCTAGATCCAACACCGTTTTTTAGCTCATTGCACCATCCCAGTTTCAGAACCTGGCTGTATGCAAATTAGTCTGTCCCTGGCCCAGTGCATCATGGGAACAGGGCAGACCAGACTACAAAAGCCAATTCTTACACTGGGAAGGAAACAAGGTTCCGGGGACCGGTTTCTGGCATTTCAGCCGTCTTCGGCCCGGCTTGCTTGAATCCTGATGGTGCAATGAGCAAGGGACTCACATCTGAGTATACCCTTC
Organism: Lissotriton helveticus; assembly: GCF_964261635.1. Classification (NCBI taxonomy): domain Eukaryota; kingdom Metazoa; phylum Chordata; class Amphibia; order Caudata; family Salamandridae; genus Lissotriton; species Lissotriton helveticus. Next base: position 620,783,048 of record NC_136070.1, on the reverse strand, counting down.
CACGCTTAGGGTGGACAAAAATATTTACAACAAGGGGTGGTGATGGACAGAGTCTCTGAATTAAGCAGAATACTCTCACCCAGTCAAGAGATCAGGGCTAGATCCAACACTGTTTTTAAGCTCATTGCACCATCCCAGTTTCAGAACCACCCTCTTTTCTGATCCATACTATAGTTTGGCTTCAAAATTGGCATACGATTACTGAAAAGGAGGGAGATATGGCTTTTCCAGGTTATGGCTCCATTAGATTGGAGGTGCTATATTACTTGAGGGGATTGATGGCTTCATTGCGATCTCCGTTTCCGACACAGTTTGAGGCACTAGACGCGTGGATGCAAGCAGCACAGGCTAAGAGCAGGGAAAGAAGTCAGGGGAGGATGAAAAAAGCAATGAAGACATACCAGGATGCGCGATGGGATGCACAGTTGAAGAAGTGGAGAGTAGACACCATTGAGGGACAGAGGTTATACCCACTGTCGGTGAAAGAGGGAGACGCTCAGAACAGGAATGACTAGGATGATAGTGGCACCGAGGACAGTCTGTTAGACAGATTGTTAGCAGAGCATCCTCTACCATACAACCCAGACTCAGACAAGGGAAGATAGGCATTGACAAAAATAGCGAACATGGAGAGAATGGGAATACCGCAGGCTAACCCTAGTGCGAGGGTGGTGGGGAAGATTTTAGCTGAAATGCAAGGAGCAGGGAAGGGGGAAGCACAGAAACAAGCGGAGTTAACGCTGCTATGCGATTACCGAAAGCTCTTATGTTGTGGTCAGGTTTTCAGGTTTTAAAGTCTTTATTTCGATTTAAAAGAATCATAAAAGACAATTTTACAGGCAATAATTAATTGAATAACATTTTAAATACACATACATTAAAAAAGGCAAATTAGCATTAAAAAAATGAATTAAACAATTTATAGACAATCCTGAATTAAATTCCCTAATACAAATTTCCCCAGATAAAATGGGATTACAGGTACATTTTTACTATCCAAGTTTAGGCTACTGTTTTGTCCTGAGTATCCACGCCCAACCCAAATATTTGGCAATACACACTGTGATGATTTCCTGAGTGTTACTTTTTAATACATAGATTGCCTCTTCTGACTTTCTTATGGGCAGACTCTGAAAAAGTGGTTTTAGCCATTTGGTCCTTGGTGCGTGGTATTTGGGGCAAGCGAACAAAAAATGACCCTCTGTTTCTTTCTGACCCGGACACCATTTACATTGGTCCGTAATACTAGAGGACCAATTTTTCGTGAAGGTATTCAATGGCAAAGTGCCCACCCGAAACTGGTGGAAAAGTTTCCTGTCTAAGGATTTAGAGACCGTATCCCAGTAGTGTTCACGTGTGGGGTCCAACTTAAAACAAAGAAACCTACCAGTAAGACTAGCAGAACATGATGCATTTATTCTATTCAGGCGAAGCGTGGACCAGTACAATTCCTTAAATGCCTGTTTAGTTGGAAAAGTGCTAACTGCTGGGGAAAACCAAAGATGCTCTAGGCCCATGTCCGTCAGGATTGATTTGACCGTTTGAAACCAGGGGATTTTTTCCGATCCACTGATTGCCCTTACTTCTACTGCCCCATTTACAAATAAGGTGAGGTCGGGCGAGGTCCATAAACGCCTCCAGAAGGCAACCAGTCTGAATCTGGCCAACTCGTTAATTGGGGGGCATCCCATATCCAAACAGAGGGGGATTGATGGGGACGACTGTGGCAAACCAACCAGATTGCGAAGAAACTTGCACTGTGTTTTAAACAGGCCCTGCAAATCCATATGACCCCACAAGTCCGCACCATATAGGATTGCAGGGTTGATTTTGGCATCGTAGATTTTGAGGGCAGGTGTGACCCGCTTGGTTATGGTTTTCCTTTGCTCACTCAGTAGACAGCCTGTAAGTCGTGCAAGTTTAAGGTTTTGGGCCTCAACTTGTGTTTTCCATTTCAGGCGACTGTCTAGCATTACCCCCAAGTATGTCATATTCTCGACTTGGTCCAACTTGACCCCTCCCATACTAACTGTGCTTCGGACGGTGCGGTTCTTACTTAAGACCATAAATTTGGTTTTCCCGACGTTCACCTTAAGGTCGCTGATGACACAGAACTCCTCAAAGCGGTCCAGAGCCCGCTGTAGGCCGCTACGTGTTCTGGAGAGGAGTAAGGTGTCATCAGCAAAGATGAGCATTGGGAATCGCTGTCCTGCCAGCATGGGAGCATCGGTTGGGGTCGATTGAAAGAATTTTACAACTTGGTCAATAAACAAAAGGAAAAGGGTTGGGGCCAAAACACAGCCCTGGCGGACACCACGGGTGACTGGGAAGAGTTCTGTCACCTGGCCCTGGGCACCCCATCTTACCCTAGCAAAATTGTCCTTATGCATTTTGATTATCAAATCAAGCAATTCCGTTGGCATCCCTAGAGACTTCAGGACTCCCCACATTTTCTCCCTCGGTACAAGATCGAATGCGGACTTCAGATCGATGAACGCAGCAAAGATGGTACCGCCGCCAAGCAGCACCACCTTCCAGTAGATCAAACAAAATCTGAACACCTGGTCGATGGTGCTGGTTCCCGATCTGAAGCCCGCCTGCATTGGGGATAGGATGTCCTCCATCTCAATCCATCCTTGGACCCTACCCAGGACCATGCGAGCGATAAGTTTTTGTATACAGTCAATAAGGCTAATCGGGCGATAATTACCCGGACTAGACCTATTGCCCTTTTTATAAATCGGCAGGATCTCCGCCCCCTTCCATGATTTAGGTATGCCTGCACCTGCAGCAATGGAATTTGCCACCATGGCGATATATGGTACCCACAGGGCAGGGTTAGCTTTAAAGAGGTCAGCGGGTATAAGATCCATACCTGGCGCTTTCCCTCGCGTGGTACAGTGTAATGCAAGCTCGACCTCGCCTTCTGTAAAAGTGATGGTCTCGCTCAGAGTGTTAGGGTAGGGAATCTTTTCAAAAGTACTGGATGGCGTAGGGTTAACAGCACGGAACTGAGTTGCATAAAAGGTAACCCATTCATTGGGGGGTACATGGTTTGTTGGGATACGACCATCCGCATCCTTCCCCCACTTAACTATCTCCCAAAATTTGATGGGATTGCTAGACATGGAGGCTATCAGGAGGTCGGACCAGTGTTTATCCTCCCACTCCCTTTTAGCCTCCCCTTGTGCTTTCCTATAGGATGACCTGGCGGCTCTCACCAACCCGGCATTCCGGGACTTAACAGCATTAACTAAGGCTGTATGTGCTTCCCTGCATTTTTTATTATACCATTTGCTAGGGCGAATAGGTACCAGGTTTTTTCCCTGTCGGAGAGGTTGTGAAAGGAGAATTTTTAGGTCCTCGAAACAACGATTATGGAGACTTAAAATATGATCAGCTGCTCTGGTTTTGTCCCCCAAGTCAACGTGAGTCAGCATTTCATTGAGAGTACTGTTAGCCACACTAATAATCTTGTTTCTCAGAAGGTCGTCCCCCTCAATTTTGGACCATTTAACCCTCTTCCTATCATTCGTTAAGTAGGCCTCCCCCGTCTGTGAGATACCAGGTTCCTCTAATCTTACTAGCCCTGGCACCTTTAATTGGAGAATCAGGGGATTGTGGTCACTTTCAGGGCGGGGAATTACCTCCATGTCCAGCATCAGAGACCAATCTGCTACTTTTAGTAGAATGTAATCAATGCGGCTTCTTCTCAGCCCGTTGTCAAAAGTACAGCTGGCTCCCTGGTCTGATTTAGTTCGACCATTACAGGCCCTGAAGCCACTGTTAAGACAAAAGGCCGTCCAATTTACCGCAGCCTCTGTGGCGGGTACTGATTTTACAGACGTCAGCTCAGGTATACCCCATACTGTGTCCTCCGCAGAGCCCCAGCAATCCCCAGGGTCTAGTAGAGGTTCAAAGCAGCAATTTAGGTCCCCTGCAATCAAGATGACATTGGAACAATCGAGGGCTGCCAAAGCAGATTCTAGTACCCCCAACAATGGTGGCGTACGTCCGCCTGGCAGGCCTCGTGCGTATATATTTACCAATATCAGGTCCTGGTGACCATTCCTTCGCAATCTAACAATCAGGATGTCCGGATTAGGTACACTTATCTCCGTGAGACAATAGCCCAAGGATTGTCGCGCCCAGATCAGTAACCCCCCGCAGGCTCGCCCTTTGGTGTTCCCAGTAGCACTTTGGGTAGCTGCTTTATAAAAGTTTACATAGCCCTGCTTATAGACTGTGTCCACAGACCAGGTTTCCTGGAGTAGTATGACATCAAATTTATCCATGAACTCAAGCCAGTCACTAGAGTGGACGCGGTTTTTAATCCCAGCAATGTTCCAGGACGCTATGGCCAGAGTTTCTGATGTAACAGCAGAGGGGGCCACCACTGCAGGGACTACATGCGAATCCTGACCCGTCCCAGCTTTCAATCCATTTGCTGACCCCCCCATGAGGCCATAATCAGCCAACTGCAGAAAGGATCCCCCTTCCCTTGAAGGTGGTGAATTTTTCCCTGGTGAAGGTGGGACCCTTTCCCCCTCCTCTACCATGACTGTAAATTGAGTAGGCACCAGGCCCTGCCTCTTACCCCCTTCCCCAGAGTCGACTTTATCTACAGATTCCGAGGTTTGGGGTGGTTTACGGAGTCAATCAATTGCCTCCAGATCGGACAGGGGACCAAAGCGGTTGAATAAAGGTGGAAAGATTGGTAGGTGTAGTGTCCTGGGGTTATTCATAACAATGGATCGTCCCTGTCTCGGGGCTTTTTGGGAGAGAGCCTGTCGTTGTGGATAGAAATAAGAAAGGTCAAGGGTTTGGACGTCCCCCTGTCTGGCAAACCTGGCTTCACGGCAAATTGTGTCCACCACCCATGGGTCCCTAAACGATATTAAAATACAATCACCCTCCAAGTCCTTAGGACTCTGGCCCACCCAGTCGACCCTCCTTACAAATAAGATTTCTGTTGGCGAAGATGGGGGCAAAGGTCTATTTTTGTTCAGCCAAAAAGTAACCTTATTTCGTAGGTCTTCATGGGTCTCCCTGTTACCCGATGGCAATGGGGCAACGCCAGTCAGCACCATAGTATAAGGTGTTGCCTCTATGGGGATGTCAACCCGCGGCGTGGGATGTCTGGAATGCTTCCTTGCCAGGGGATTTGGGGCATTTTGGGGATTAATACGGGGCCTGTGGGGTGGGAAACTCTGAGTGGTGGGATTGGGTTTTACCTGAGCGGGTAATTTAGTTGGTTGCTGTCTAGTGGGTGTTTTGTTCGTAGGCTTTGGCTTTTGAGGGTGATGGGGAGCAGCCTTTAGTACCTTGTTTGGAGAATTTTTATGGGCACTCCCTTTATTTAAGCTAGGGTTATCCGTTGCTAGTCCTGATGGATTATGATTGTTATTAGCTAGGCTCGGTGAAATCAAGATTGTTTTTGGGGCCAGAGATGGATGGATATGTTTGGCCAAACCAGAATCTATGTCCGATAAGGACAATAGTATTGCAGAGTTCGCATTAACTACGGCCTCTAAAGAATTTATTTGCGATAACATTAATCTAGTCCTCTCCAAAACAGGTGATAGGAGGTTTTTCATTAAGACCTCCATCTTTGCCAGCAGGGATTCATCACTGCTCAGACATGTTGGACAGGGGTTTGAGGAACCTAGAGAAACAAGGGAGGGGCATAGAGTGTTAGGCAGTGTATTTGTGCATTGAGTTCCACTTGGGTGCCCTGTGCCTGGTTTACGAATACCAACGGGATCTTTTAATTTCGGCATCTTGCATTCTCTCCCTCCCTTGTAACTGGAGTCTTGTTTTCTTTTCCTAGAACCCTTGTTTATGTCTTTAGAATCTGTGTGGACTGGTGTATTAGAATCTGCTTTGGATATATCAGGGATTGAATCAGCCGAGTCAAAACTTAAATTAGTCGAATAGCTATCCTGAGTATCATTTTCTCCTGTTACTTCAGGGTCATCCAGGGGATGTTTGGGGAAAAGTGTGGTGTGATCAGGAGGATTAAGTTCCTCGCTATCCATATGGACAATAGCTTCCGTGGTGTCTAGGTGCATGCAATTAAAAGCTGCGTGTGTGTGAGCTGGTGGTACGGGGCTAGGAACCTTGGCCAATCTACCTATAGAAGAGCGTTTTCCACTAACTAGATCTAAGGAAAGACGCTTTTCCACCATTGCAATTTCTTTTTCCAGGATGCCCGAGGCTCGCGTAATGAAAGCGTCTAGTGGGCCAGAAACCACACCAGTTGGGGTTTGGATTTGAACATTACGTGTTTTACCGGATCTCAAAACCATGATATCGGAATACGTCCCAGCTTCTATAGGAAAACCTAATAACAATCTTTATACAGATGTAATGAAAAACTGGATAGGCTGGATAGGCCACCCTGATGGACGATACCAATATACAGGAACCCAAAACCCCCACCTGGTACACTTCAACCAATCTTACTATAACCACACGGCGGACCAGAGCTTTTGGGCCGGGGGCCGTCCTCTGCCGTCCTCGAACGGCCTCAAACGGCCCGCTCTTTGCCCGGTCTTCGCCCCGGTCGCTCCCGCGCGCGCTCCCGCGCGGCGTTTGGTGTCCGTATTTGTATGTTCTAAGTCAATGGGCGGGGTTGGAGGAGGTGGGGCGGGGTGGTCAGGGAGAGCGGGGCCAGGTGGTGCGGCCGTTTACACCGGGACTCTTGGGAGAATGAGTCCCGGGTTCCGCTCGCAGCCCTGCAGCCTTTCAGCCCCCACCGAAGCGCCAACCAACGAGAGAGGTCCGAAGCGGGACCCGCGAAGCGGGTACCGCGAGCCGTAGACAGGGAGCCTTCCCAAGCAGCAAACAGCAGCAACACACACCAGGTATTCCACGAGTGTCCCACGCAGTGCAGGGTCCTTCCCTCTTTTCTGTTGGAGGAGGTGGGGCGGGGCGGTCAGGGAGAGCGGGGCCAGGTGGTGCGGCCGTTTACACCGGGACTCTTGGGAGAATGAGTCCCGGGTTCCGCTCGCAGCCCTGCAGCCTTTCAGCCCCCACCGAAGCGCCAACCAACGAGAGAGGTCCGAAGCGGGACCCGCGAAGCGGGTACCGCGAGCCGTAGACAGGGAGCCTTCCCAAGCAGCAAACAGCAGCAACACACACCAGGTATTCCACGAGTGTCCCACGCAGTGCAGGGTCCTTCCCTCTTTTCTGTTGGAGGAGGTGGGGCGGGGCGGTCAGGGAGAGCGGGGCCAGGTGGTGCGGCCGTTTACACCGGGACTCTTGGGAGAATGAGTCCCGGGTTCCGCTCGCAGCCCTGCAGCCTTTCAGCCCCCACCGAAGCGCCAACCAACGAGAGAGGTCCGAAGCGGGACCCGCGAAGCGGGTACCGCGAGCCGTAGACAGGGAGCCTTCCCAAGCAGCAAACAGCAGCAACACACACCAGGTATTCCACGAGTGTCCCACGCAGTGCAGGGTCCTTCCCTCTTTTCTGTTGGAGGAGGTGGGGCGGGGCGGTCAGGGAGAGCGGGGCCAGGTGGTGCGGCCGTTTACACCGGGACTCTTGGGAGAATGAGTCCCGGGTTCCGCTCGCAGCCCTGCAGCCTTTCAGCCCCCACCGAAGCGCCAACCAACGAGAGAGGTCCGAAGCGGGACCCGCGAAGCGGGTACCGCGAGCCGTAGACAGGGAGCCTTCCCAAGCAGCAAACAGCAGCAACACACACCAGGTATTCCACTATTAGATCTATAGTGTTTGTGTATGACCCAAGTCAGGGAGAAAGTTGTAGTCAGCTACAGTCAGGAAAGCGGGATAGATTCAACTTAGGAAGGAATGGTACAGCAAACAGAAGTGATCCATATTGGTGTCTGCAGAATCTAGTACCCCATTGCCAGCAACTGCGGATCCTTCTAGGGTGAGCGTTGGGTCTAGCGCAGTAAGATCAGTGTCATTGGCGGATTTACATTCCAATTTAAGGATATGGGAAGTTCCAGTCAGAGGACCCGTGGGGAGGATGTCAGAAGTAGGCGTCAATCAGAGAGCTTTTGGGGGTCAGGACATATCACAGAATACAGTGATAGGAAATCACCATAGAAATCAGAGCAAAGAAAAGGAAGAACAGGGTAGCATTTCAAGTCAGGGAACCATCAAGGCCGCAGTAAAAGCCAGGGTGCTGGATGTAGTAAGACTGAAGGCAGCAGTGGAAGAGATAATCAGCAGGAGTCTGCCTGTGGAGAAAATACAGCTTTATGAGCAGGACGAGCTGTTGTTTGTGGCGAAGGATGTTACTCGCAAGGCAAGACAGGCAGATGAGAGATTGACAGAATTGACACACAAGTGTCCAAATGATCAGGAATTGAAAGAGAAAAGGGGCATACGTTTGAAAACACACATTCGAGAAGTGGTTATAGGAATACGTGCAAGGAGTATGCTTGATAAGTGGGAGGAAAGTTGGTCAAAGAAGAAGAATGTAAAGAAGGGCAAAGGGCATACGCCACCCCTGGGAGGAGGGGGGACAGTAGTAGTAGAGGCTTACCCATTGCATAAGTCCCTAGTGGAGGGTATGTGCATGTGCCTTGGAGCAGGGGTGATTTGGCAGCATTCACAAACAAATTTCAATGGATGAGAGAGAAATCTGCTGAATGGTACAAACAAGTCAATCGCTTTGTTAAGACCTTAAAACTATTTCGGATTGGTTTAAATACACTGTTTGACATTGTGGTACCTGATCAGTGGTCTACTTGTAAAATGGCTGTTGATTGGCCATCTTCCGAACTGGATCAAGACCCCATAACGCACCCTTAGACATGAAAAAGATTGAGCAGGTAATCATATGGCTACAGTCTAAGATCTCGCCACAAGACATAGATTGAGTCAAGATAGATCGAACCACTCAAGAACCAAATTAAACAGTACATGCTTATTATGAAAGGCTGTTGCAAGCCTTTAAGCAGTATAGTGGATTGGACACTCTAGATTCTAAGGACATGGGACAGTTTGTTTCCAAGTTTGTCTTGGGATTGAGACCAGAAATTAGCTTTATAATTCAGCAGCATCTAATTTGCTGGCAGAATTAGTCTGTGGATGGAATTCTGCGATATGCCAGATACTGTAGTGACAAAGTGGATTCTAAGCATAAGAACATAAAGGATAAGCTAATGCTAGTCCAGGTGAGGAATGCAGATAGGGTAGAACAAGTGCAGACATACAGAGGAAGGTTGGGCAGGAAGCATGGAAATAGTCATGGGAAGGGGCAAGATGGCGGCCGCTTGAACGGCCGGTGCAGTACTGCAGTGAGGATACAGACGGAAAATTTGCCCAGGACAAAGTTACATGCACGGGGAATCCACATTTTGAGGCTATGAAGGTGCTCTGCTAACGGAAATGAAGAACCGCGGTTGAATATTACTCGCGGAAGAAAGCATTTACCGGCTTACGGAGGGCTGTGTGGGATGCTGACTCTCACCCGTGCCGTGGTGGCGAAATTGATTCTACGGGCGGTTCGGCTGACTCTGAGGTCTCTACCTGCTACCTTCGCCTTCCGCATTGCTGAGAGGCGGAGTCAGTTGCGAAGTCAGCTGAGGAGTCAAGTACGGAGTCAGCCGCTGAGGAGAGACCCGACACTGAACAACGGAGGCGGCTGGGGAAGCGCCGCTCTACACCAGCAGCCAGAGCAGAATCAAGCGTGACCGAGTTGCTGCTGCAGCAGTAGGATCAAAGGGAGAAAAGAAAGCAAAGCAGCGCATGGTGATTGCAGCCAAGCTAGTCAAGCAGCGAGGCGCCGTAGGCAGAATACTCTGTCTGTAATGGCGCCCAAAGTTAACATGGGGTCCAAATTAACGCAGAGAAAGAAAATGCCAAAAGAAGAAGCTGGTAATGCAGGCAATGCAGACCCCGATAACTCTTGCAACGATGAGACCACCACCTTACCTGATGCGCAACAAAAAAAACGTCAGCAGGGGGCCCCGAAGACCCGGTCGGCGGCTACATCAGTCTTGGACCTCCTGGTAAAAGCGGGTAAGGAGAAGGGGGGCAAAGATATTGGTGAGAGTAAAACACTTGAGAATATAAATGACTTAAACCAGCTGGGTTCCCCCAAAACCCAAATACCAACCTCATTATCAACAACAGGAACAGTAGTGGAGATTAAGACCATTGAGATAAATGAAGTTGAGAATAAAGCTGAGAATGTAACGGAGGAAGTGGGTTTAAATCCAGCCCCTATATTAAATAAAAACGGTGATGCTATAACTGAGGCAGAGGAGCTGGACACAGGCACTCAATTCACTAGGGGAGACACCAGCAATGCAGATGGAGCATTACCTGAACCCCTAAAACCCCTTACTACTAAAGATGAAACAATACTAAATGGCGCTATAGGAGGGGGAGGCGGCGATAAAGAAAATTATCCCAGTGAGGCATTCTATTCGGTTTCCGACAGAGGAGAATGGTCTGATGAGGATGAGGAACGTAGCTCCTGTGTGGAGACGGACACTGATTTGGAGGATAATATCCCGACCACAGCCCTGAGGAAAAAAAAAGCTGACTGGAGTCAGGAGATGGACTACCAGGAGCATCAGGAGCATCAGGAGCTCACCTGGGATCATTCCTCCACACAACCGCTACTAGGAAGCCCTCATATGGAACAAATTCAAATGTCACTACTTGAGACAATCCATCAGGAGATATTGGCGCACCGCAAGGAGACACGTCAAGATAGTAGAAAATCACAGGCTGCCATGAGAAAAATGCAGGGGGTAGTGAGGAAGCTCTCAAAGGCATGCGCCACCACTGGGGATAGAGTGTCAAATCTAGAGGAGAGGGTGGTCGCTACAGAGACTGAGATGGCAGCTGCTACGGTTAAAGTCGAGGCTCAATGTTCCCAAGTTATAGACATGCAATGGAAGCTGGAGGAGATGGAGAATCGTCTCCGAAGGAATAACCTTAGAGTCCTAGGAATTCCGGAGGGAAGAGAAGGGTCAGACATCCGAGCATATATCGTGAAACTTTTCCAACAGGCTTTCCCCGAATTGCCTGGATGGGATTGGACCAAAGAGATACAGAGAGTCCACCGTATTCCCTTCAAAATAAGGAAAAATACTAAAGAAGGAGATAAACCCAGGGCAGTGCTTATTTTTCTGGGGAACTTTGTACTCCGGCAGGCAATCTCGGACAGGGCAAGACCAGATGCAAAGAAAAACTGCGATGGTGTTTCTTTCTTTGTCTGCCCTGATTTTTGCCACGTGACAGTGGAAAGACGCTGGCGGTTAAGAGGGCTAATAAAGCCTTTTCAAGAGAAGAAACTTCAAGCCTTCCTAATAAACCCAGCCCAGCTTAAGGTTATTAATGAAGGGAAGACTTTATATTTCTCATCTGAGATTAAGGCAAAAGAGTATTTGGATAGCCTAGACAAATAATAGTAAATGGCCAGAATGGGGCAAAAAAAAAAAAAAAAGGAATGTAATGTGTGGATTCCACATGTGTGATTAGCTTGGTTAGGAGATGTTTAAGCTGGTTTTGTCACAATTTGTGACACAATTATGTCACAATTATGGTAGTTGTTCTTATTTTCTTTTTCCCGGGTGTAACTTTATTGTAACTAATTATGGTATTTTGGTATCCTCATTTGCAACTGCATGACCATCACACGCACAAACAAGTGTTGTGCACCTCACAGTGTGGGTGGGAGTGCTGGGCGAACAGGGTGGGGGGTGGTGGGAGGAAGAAGGGGTTGGGTGTGGTGGGTGGGCTACGGGGGGGTAAAAAAGGGGAAAAAGTCATAAAATGGAGTTCAGGATGCATCACTATGGCCAAGATCATAGTAGGACACAGGAATCACTTGATTCAGTCGATAGTTAATACCAAATCTAAGAGGGAGAAGATGACAAAAGGTCAAACTAGAAATAAAGATGTCAGACATTAAAATATGTACATTGAATATCGGAGGGCTAAATGATTGGAGGAAAAGACAAAGGATGAACCATTTTATCAAATTTAATAAAATTGATGTGTTATGCCTCCAAGAAACGCACCTCCCATGGGCAAAACGAAATCTCATGTCAATAAATGGGTTTGATCTGGTTGCATGTTCACTACAAACCTCAATGGTCAGAGGGGTGGCTATCCTGATAAAGAAAACCTTGGGGGGGGTTAAGAAGGTAAAAGCAGATAGCTACGGCAGATGGGTGATTGCCGAGTTGGGGTTAGGATTTACCATTTGTGTAATTTATGGTTCGAATGGCGATGACCCAGAAATATTTGATTTTTTAGAGATTGAACTTGCAGGCTGGGCTGCACCTGTAATAATATGTGGTGACCTAAATATTTCTGCTAGCTGGGAGAATAATGTAAAATATATTGGTCGAAAACCACGAGTTTACAGGGCAATAAAATCCCTGAAAGAATCATTAGGTCTAGTGGACATCTGGGGAGTAAAGGAGCCTAATAACTCTGGTTTCACATATTTTTCCAATCCTGCGCAGAAGCACTCTAAACTGGATTATTTTTTTATCTCTACATCAGAGATAAATAAGGTGATCATTACTAAACTACCAAGAATACTATCTGACCATAACCCCCTAGTAATAACCTATGAAAGAAGCCACCGTAGAACAAATAGACCACCATGGTCTTTTGAGAGGAGATTACTGGAGGATGCCAGATTTACTGCCCATATTAAGAGCTGGGCAGATGACTTTTTTTCGGCCAATAGATATAGCTCTACCAGGAACATAGTGTGGGATTGTTTTAAAGCGGCATTGAGGGGAGAAACTATTAGCTATTTGACCAAAATAAGAAACGATGATAGAAAAGAAGAAGAAAAATTACTTGATAGACTCAAGAATATCGAGGAAGAGCATGTGAAAGTCATTGCATCAGGGGGAGACGGTAGCAACACCCATAAAGTACTTATGGCAATCAAGGCAGATCTCCAGAAAGTCTCCACTCAGAAGGCGATGGGTGAATATCAGGCTACAAGATCCAGCCGATATGAAACTGGAGAACACGCCGGCAGAGCCTTAGCCCTGCAACTTAGGCAGGAACGGTCAAAAAACACTATTAAAAAAATAGAAGAAAGAGGTAGAGAGTACACAGAAACAACAGACATCCTCCGTGTTTTTAGAGACTTTTATAAAAAATTATATGATGAAGAAACAATGATCGGGGGGCATTATACGAACTTAGAAGACTCTGGTCCCCGTCTTGATCCCTCCCTTCAAGAGGAACTGGACAGAGATATTACCGAACTGGAAGTTAAAAATGCCCTTCAGGAGTTGGCTCCAGGGAAGGCTGCCGGCCCGGATGGCCTCCCCTTGGAGGTATACAAATGTATGGAATCCGTAATCATAACTTTATTAGCTGATCTCTTTAATGGGATAGTATACAAGGGAGAAACCCCGGAATCTTGGAAAGAGACAAACATCATTATTTTCCACAAAAAAGGGAAACCCAGCGAGAATCCGGGGTCATATAGGCCGATATCCTTGATTAATTCCGATACCAAGCTTTATTCCAAAATATGGGCCTCTAGAATGGGCAGGGTCATCTGCGGTCTGGTCTCTCCGTGGCAGCATGGGTTCGTTCCTGGACGAGGTACTACCGATCATACAAGCAGAGCAATAGCTATATTTGACGCCCATGCTGTCACGGGGGGGAAAGTCGCCATGATCCTGCTAGACGCGGAAAAGGCTTTCGACCGAGTAGTATGGAGCTATATGTGGGAAATCTTGATAGGGAGAGGTTTTGGGCAAAAAATTATCGGAGCTCTAAAAGCTATGTATCTTAATCCTGTGGCAAGAGTCACGGTCATGGGTGAGAAATCTGATACTTTTAACATTAAAAGAGGAACCCGGCAAGGATGCCCATGTTCCCCGATCCTTTTCTCCCTATATATTGACCCACTTATTCAGGCAATTCTGGGATGCCCTAGGTTAAAACCGGTGGTAATAAATGGCTTTGAAAATAAAATATTAGCCTATGCTGATGATCTGGCCGTTTTTACTGAGGATCCCCAACAAGCAATGTCAACGTTGGTCGATCTGACAAAACAATTTGGCTCCAAGTCAGGTTACCTATTAAACGAAGCAAAAACGCAGATAATATGTACAGGAAATGTGGTAAAGGCAGACTCTAGATACGTGGATGCAGCAATATATTTGGGGGTCACAATTTATGCCTCTGTAGAGAAAATAGTGGAAGGTAATTATTTACCATTGATAAAATCAATAGAGACGGACCTAAAAAGATGGGATGGACTACATCTCTCCTTGATTGGCAGGATAAATGCAGTCAAGATGACGATGTTCCCAAAGCTTTTATATCTCTTTAGAGCCATACCACTATTTATTGAGGAAAAAATAATGTCAAAACTGGAGTCGGTCTTCATCAAATTTATTTGGCAATATGGTAAAGTAAGAAGGTCAACAAGTCTTTTATCTCTCCAGCGGGAAAGGGGGGGCTTGGATCTCCCTAACTTAAGGCTATACCACTGGACCTGTCTCTTAATACAAATGAAAATACTATTTCAATTAGATGTTAATTCGGACAACGTTAGACCCGAAGCTTATCAACCCCCCTCCATTTATGAATTATTATTGGGAAGAAAGGCTACTGGTATCATGTTATGTGAAGTAGATCGAAGATTTTATAAAAAAGTAAGATATAAGATAATTGATAGTGCTTGGAGTGTGTGGAAGGCCAGTAGAAAACTGTGTAATATTCCCAAAATTAATGCCTATATCCACATCTACAGATTCAGCCTCTTTTCAAGGCTTGGGATTGGAAGGGTTTTAAAAATTTGGAGTGAATTGGGCATCAATACGCTACAAGACATAATGGATGTAGAAGGATTTATGAGTTTTGAGGTATTACAAAGGAGGTACGGTATTCCAGATAATCACTGGTTTGCCTATACCCAGGTTGACCGCTCCCTGAAGTCCATTAAACCAAAACCACCTCCCCCTGAAAATAGTCCCCTCTTGGAAGCATTGTCCAAAGGATGCAGTAAAATCAAGCCTCTATACAACATCCTTCGGGCTGAGATCAAGGATGATGTTGAGAAAACAGAGGTCACATGGTCTAACAAATTAGGGAACCCGAATGTAGATGTTGACCAGGCTATAGAATTGAATAAAAGAATATTCAGAGCTACAAACCTAAGAGCCCAACACTATAAAACGATATTTAACCTATACCATACCCTGGCGAAATTACACATATGGGGGGCTAGAGCGGATGATAATTGCCCAAGATGTGGGGGGGTCAAGCAGATCTACTGCATATGTTCTTCTCTTGCACTCTCTTGACACCAGTGAAAAAAGAGATTGAAAAACTATGGGAGGGGCTGCTAGGTCATAAGATCGATCTATCCCCTACCCTGATGATTTTGGGCACTGATTCGAATTTAAATTTGGGCAAGGAAGAAGAAGCACTGGTATTTATTTCTGTCGCTGTTCTTAGGATCTTGATCTCTGCGGGGTGGAAGGATACAGTTGCACCATCCTTTCAAATGTGGCTATCTAGACTCCTTGGTATACACAATATTGAGATCTGCCTATATGAGTATAAGAGGGGGAAAGTACGGGACTTCGGAAGAAGGTTCTGGGCCCCGGTAACCAATTGGAGGGAGACTCATGTAAAAAATGTATGAAATGTTAAATTAGCATATTTGGATGTTTATTGATATTGGAAATACAATTATACACCTTGTCTCCCCCTCCTATTTATATTCTGATGATTTTACATGAGCTTTCCCATTTTAGAAGTCTTAACTATTTATCTAATGTATGTTTGGAATGATTATTTGTCTTTTGTATTTAAAGATTATGAGAATTAATTATTAAGCCTGTGTCCCGAATGATCAAAATATGTACTTTTAAAAATCTTCCTTTTTCCGTGATGTATTTCTGACTCCAAATAAAAAAATAAAATAAAAAAAAGCAAGGAAATAGTCATGGAGGGACCCAGAACGCGTCATCTCATGTGGATCAGGGACGAGGAGGACCCATAGATCCCAAGACAGGGATTGAGGTTGGTACCCTGAAGAAGACCACTGCATCCCATTATTGTCACAAAATCGGGCATTGGAAGCTTGAGTGCCGATTAAATCCAGCTAACCAGCTTCAAGATGAGGAGATAGGGCAGGTGCCTGAGGTTGTGAAGACTGTAACGAGACCCAGGTCCATGAACGGAGGGGGCTTGGGTCCACAAACACAGGTTCCCCAACCTTCGAGAATTCTACAGGGAAATCGAGTGTACCAGAAAATGCCTTTTATTGAGGCACTGGATGAATTAATCCAGCCACGTAACAATGATGTTGCCTGAGGGGGGAGGAAGACTGTACCCTTGGAGAAGTCTCAGAGGTAGACCAGAGAGTGCGGTATGTGGAGGCAGATGTGGACAGTCATCCCATCACGTTCTTGATTGATACTGGTGCTACCCCTTCTACTGTGAGGTCCTCAGTAGTTCCAAACCTACCCCTCAGGGGACAATCGATCCAAGTCATAAGAGTTGCTAAAAAGAGAATGATGAATCGAATAACATATGAGATACCTGTAAGAATAGGAATCTTTCACGACCAACTCCAATTTGGGGTGTGTGATCTGAGTCCAGTTTGTCTATTGGGTTAAGATCTTTTGTGTAAATTGACTTGTACTATCTATTGCACACCCGTAGGAGTGGAACTGCAAACTAATGATGATGACATTGCATTCAAAATGGCGAAATATGACTCTCTGCTTAGAGATGATTCCTATGCTTACAGTGGGGATCTGCCATATGATTTGAGGGACGCTGTGTCTCCAGTAGTGTGGGATTTCAAAGGAGAAGAGATGGGACTGATTCAAGGGAGTGAGCCAGCTAAGATACAGATCAAGCCGAATGTTGAGTTTCCAAAAACCCCTCAGTACAACCTGACTCCAGAAACGGTGGCAGGGATTACGCCTGTAATTTAGTCAATGATCGAGCTGGGCATTCTGAAGGAATTCGTGGGGAGCCCGTGCAATTCGCCCATAATGGGATTTCAGAAGCCGAGTGGGAAATACTTTGGATCTTGCAGAGCCTGTGAAAGCTCAACACGATTGTAGTTCCATGTCTTCATGTGGTACCGAGTCTATCTGTGATTTATTCCAAATTCCTTGTGAGGCTGAATGGTTCATAGTTATTGATCTCTGTCAGGCGTTCTTTTCAATACCCTTACACGAGGAAGGCCAATTTTTGTCCACTTTCTGTCTGGAAAATCATGTGGTAACGTGGTGCCGTATCCCACAAGGGTATACTGAGAGTCCCTTAATCTTTAATCAGATTCTGAAAAAGAACCTTGAGAGTTCAGTACCACCGCAGAGTTCAGTTCTCGTCCAGTACATTGACGACCTCCTGATTGCATTGGAGACTGAGGAGGTTTGTAGGATCGATACTGTTGCACTGTTGAACTACCTGATGGAAAATGGACATAAGGTGTCCCTGAGCAAACTCCAGTATTGTTTGCCTGAAATTCAGTATTTGGGTTATCGCATTGAGAAAGGCAAGAGGAAGGTGTCACCAGACTGCATTGAGGCGATCATGAAGATGAATGCGCATATGACTTAAAAGGAAGTCAGGATATTCTTGGGAATGGTTGACTATTTTCGACAGTGGATTCCCAACTTCTTACTGAAAGCAAAACCTTTGCTGAGGTTAACACACAAATATGTGGGTGATCCGGTACCATGGGGCAATGACTGTTTGGTTGCCTTTCTGGAGTAGAGGAAGAGTCTGTGTCACACCCCGGCTTTAGGAATGCCTGTTTTCACCAAAGTATTCTCTCTATTTTGCTGTGAACGTGAAGGTTGTGCACTATTCATCCAGATGCATGGGGGTGTCCGTAGATCAGTTGCCTCCTTTTCAGCATTGCCTGGATTTCTCAGATTCATTGCAGCAATGGGTGTCAGAAAATTGAACGTTTTAAAAGCATTTTGATGGGTCATCCTCTTACTGTCTATGTTCCACACGGGGAACAGCGTTTACAACGCAACTTTTACAACGCAGTACCTTTACCACGCAACTTTTACAACGCAAGTCGTTACAACGACTTGCGCTGGGGGACGCTCTAGAATGGGGAATAGTTAATTTACTATCCAAAACCTTCCCTACTATCCACGGGGACTGGAGTTGCAATAGTAAATTAAACTATTCACTATCCAGCACCCCCCAACGCAAGTCGTTGTAACGACTTGCATTGTGAAAGTTGCGTGGTAAAGGCATGCGTTGTAAAAGCATGCGTGGTAATGACATACATCCGTTCCACACTGATAAGGAGAACCAAAACTCAACATTTGACGAATAACCAGCTCACACGATATGAGCAGGTTAATCTTGCATCCAAAAACATAACTTTGAAGAGATGATCTGTGTGGAATCCTGACACACTGATGCGTATTGCGAACACTGAAGAAGAAGATTGTGAGGACCATGACTGTTTCGATGTGACTGAACTTTGCACAAAACTGAGACCAGACATTGTTGATGAACCTCTGCCTGAGTCAGACCAAATCCTTTTCTTTGATGGTTCATGTCTAAGAGATGATTCAAGTAATTTGAGAGTAGTGTTTGCTGTTCGTACCATTTCTGGAGTTCTGGAAGCTGTTTGTTTACAGGGAGTACACTATGCACAAGTAGTTGAAATTATTGTCCCAACACGTGCATGCCTTGTTTTAGATCAAATCCGAGTCACCATCTACACCGAAAACCAGTGTGGATTCGGTGTGGTTCATGACTTCGGACAGCTTTGGTCAATTCAATTCAAAGTCTTTATTTCGATAAAAATCATAAAAGACACATTTTACATAACAATTTACATTTGTGGCTAGTTTAAAACAATATCCAGCAACAAAGGGCATCCAAAGAGCAGTAATACATACACAAAATCAATCACCATCATTAAAAATATAAATAATTCATTTATAAAATAGTTATGAATTTTATAACCAATTAAGGTAAAATCTATTTTTTTTAAAACTATTAAAATACAGATGGTTTAAAAGCACAGAAGTAATTTCAGCTCTGTATAAAAAAGAAAACTCTCAATACACATTATTTACAGAGACCTCGGACTCGTATAATCCACATCCAATGGAGGAATTTTGCGACGGCAATGACCACAGGCTGCGAGTTGTTTGTTTGTAGAATCCTCAGTGCCTCACAACCTGTTTGAATACCCAACTGAAGACAAATAGGTCTCAACCATGACCTTCTAGGTATTTTATATTCGGGGCATACAAATAGTATGTGGCCAATGCTTTCCCTTTCAGAGGGACAGAAAGGACATGTGGCTCCGGAAGCACTGCGCCACTTGGCAGTGTAAGTGCTGATAGGTAACGTACCCACCCTAAACTGATGGTATCTTTTCCTATCCTCAGGTGCAGTTATATAGTCCCAGTAGCCCTCAAAAGCTGCCAAAAGTTTGATGTCTAAAAAAGCAGCAGTCAGGGAAGAGCCACTACAACGACCAAATCTTTTCTGGGCTACCATACTCCAATACAGTTCTCTAAATCGATTTCTTGGTGGGAATACATTAGCCTCAGGGTCTTGCCAAAGAGGCAATAGCCCCTTTGCTTTATACATTATCCCAACCTCCCTCATCCATGAAATTTTTTGTGCCCTATCAGCATTTCGTACGTCCGTGAAAGCCCTAGCATACTGGAGGAGTTCAGGGGTAACCCACAATCTTCTCCAGTATGCTATCGTTCTATAACGAGCCACGTCCTCCAGATGCAGACATCCCAAGTCATAGAACAAAGGTGTCAGGGGGGTCGATGCCGGGAGACCTGTAATTCCTCGTAGAAATTTATTTTGGGCTGTAGTTAGACAACTGAGGTTACTAAGTCCCCACAGTTCTGCGCCATAAAGAACCGCTGAGCCAATTTTCGCATCATAGATCTTGAGAACTGGACTAACCGGCCTGGTATGGGAAAGATAGAATTCCTTTGTTAGGGCCCCTGCCAATTGTGCATGTTTAATGGCCATTTGGTTGGTATGGTATTTCCAGTCCATTTTTGAGGCCATAGTGATACCTAGATATGAAAAGACCTCGGTCTGCTCTATCTGAGCCCCACTCACAGATGCCCTCCCTCTACCATGCTTAGATTTATGTAGGACCATAAACTTAGTTTTATTAACGTTTATAACGAGACCGTGATCCTTGCAAAATAATTCAAAGACATCTATGGCCTTCTGTAGGCCCTGCTGAGTTTTAGAAATTAAAAGGGTGTCATCGGCAAACATGAACAGGGGATCAGCTTGCCATCCAATTTGGGGGCGTCTGTGGGTCGGCTTTGGTCACAGAGGGGGTTCTTAATGCCATCAAGATCTCCCATCATAAATTTGGAATATGTGAGACAATTGTTGGAAACTCTGCAATGACCAAAGGAAATAGCTGTGGTTAAATGTACTGCCCTTGGGGAGGGGGAGGACTTTGTCACAATAGGCAACAGGTATGCTAAGGAAGTTGCACATTTTTGCGCTGAACAAGTCTGCATTTATAATGGGGACTATACAGGAGAGAGCACAGAAAGAACTGAGCTCAGCATGATGGTAGCCAGAGCCGACACTTGGGATGAGGTCAGGCGTCTGCAGGGAGAATTGTCAGAACAAGAAGGAGCTGGTTGGATTAAAGCAGGTTGTTGAAAAAGAGATGATGGTATTTGGGTTTCAGCTGATGGTCAAGCAGTTTTGCAGGATTCTTACTGATCCTTATGGCTAGACAGATTCATGGAGCAGTTCATATTGAGAGAGATGCCATGGTGCGAGTGTTCAGACACACGTGGTTCAATCCACTGTTCTGTGTGTTTGCCGCAGTGGTGTGTCACAGATGTGTTACGTGTCAACAGATGAATGCTGGAAAGAAGACTGTGGTCACACTGAGTCCCATTGGAAGGTTTGGGGGCTGTAGAAAAGCTGTTACTTAGGGAATTGATACCGCATTTCGGATCTCCAACTTCATTGGGGTTGGACAGAGGAACGCACTTCCACAGTGATATTATGAAGCTGTTGTGTACTGCCTTACAAGTTGAACAGAGATTGCACTGTAGTTACAGACTGGAGGCGTCTGGTCTGGTGGAACAGATAAATGGAACTTTCAAAATGTTGGCAAAGGTCTGTTCTTCAACGGCTTTGAAATGGCCTGATGCATTGCCTTTGGTGCTAATAAGTGTGCGTAGCATCCCCGATAGGAGGACACGACTTTTGTCCCATAAAATCTTATTGGGGAGGGCGATGCGATTACCAGCAGCGCCATATACAGCACTGATAAACATCACCAATGATTTGATTCTTGATTATTGCAAAGGACTGGCTGATGTGGTCCTTTCTGTGCCTAACGAAGTTGAAGCTGCAACTGCATCGACTTCGGAGGACCTCTGCCATGACTTGTGTCCAGCTGATTGGATACTGGTCCAGACTTATGTGAGGAAGTACTGTCTGGATGCTCGCTGGAGAGGTCCGTACCAAGTGATTTTGGTGACAAATACAGCTGTGAAATGTGGAGGCTTGTCTAAAAGGATTCATGCCTCCCACACCGCTGAGTTTTGGGACCTTCTGAATAAACCAGTCATCTCCCAGAAGAAAGTCCAACCGTGGTTGCGAGGCCACTGGAGAGGACAAGCCAAGCTGTGGGGGCTCCTTGCAAGGTCGGTTACCCACCAGAGCAAGCTGAGGGGGGTCACGCTACACAAGGCTCAGGTATTGACATTGAGGGAGACTGTAACATGGTGAGTGGTACAGAGTCAGACTCAGCTGAAGAGACTGGTGTGGAAAGTGGCTAGGTGTTGAGAAGGAGAGCAAAGTCTGCAAGAGAATTGTGGACTCTGAGACAGAAGAGACAGAACCTGAGACTTGCTCCTCAAAGAGACCTTGCCCCTCTATCTGAAATGTCTGAATCTAAACTGAGTGATACAGAACAAGTACAAGCGGAAGTAAGGAGATCGAGGACAGCAAGAGTGCCGTGCCAGAGGTATGCTGCTCCAGAGTGGACTTATCTGTTAACAGATGCCGAGAACTGTGGGGACCGGGAGACTGAGGTCTTCACAAGTGACCAGCAGAGTTCCAGAACTGAAAATTGAAATTGAACCGTTGGTGCCTGGAATGAAGCCAATGGAGTGTTGACAGTGACTGTACAAAATCCTCCTATACTGAGTGGCTTATGTAGTTTGATTTTGCAAGATCTGTCGTTTCCAACCCTCGGTTATCAACTACCAGCTCAGGAGATTGCCGCAGTGCGTCTTGAAATTCTACAGGGACAGGCACTGTGCACGAACTTTGTTGATTGGCAGTAAGAGATGGAGAAAGAGACTTTGTGCTGATCCTCTTGCTGTGCTAACCCGAATTCAGTCAGTTTCAGATTAGCTTTATTCGATTTTCATTACATAAAATCATAAAAGCAGCAATACATATATATACATCTTTACATTCCATATATTAATAATAAATAAATAACATTTAAGTTAAAAAAATATTAAATCAGAATTGTACATAGTCTGTCACATATCAGAGTTTAGCTAATCATTAAATTACGTTTCCTTAAAACACTTTTTAAAAAACCTATCATAACCATGGTACATTTAACATTATCCAACTGTTGCAGACTAAGGTACGCGGGCCTACATTGCCGCCAGGCTCCCTGTCTCAGGTATTGTTTGATCCATCTACAACGCTCCCCCTCATACAGTTTGCAGAACAGCACCACATGAAAAGTAGATTGCAGCGACACATTATCGCATGGGCATGGTTCTATGGTTCTGGTCCAGTCATTTTTGGTTGGAAATGCGACCAGCCGATGAAATATGTTGAACCTAAACCTGGTCAAAATGAAACGATCAAAGCCCATTGTGCTTAGAGTTAGGTAGGGTTGTATTTTGTAACAGATCAAAGACAGTTGGTGTTGCATTACCGTTTTCTTTATGATCTCTTTTGAGCATCTTATTAGGTCGAAGTGATTCATGCATAGCTTTTTCAATACTTTCTTAGGTACCCCACAAATCAAGTCCGGGTTACTGAATAGCTCAGGCCTTTGCAGGTCAGTCAGCGATTTCCTGACATACTCGAGCGAGGCAATGCGCTTCGCGTTATCCAGGCCCATTACGTCCCTAATGATACTCTGGGTTAAGCCAAGTGCTTTAGTGGCCCATACTCTCTGCCATAGCAAGATCGGTTGCAGTCTGATCAGGTCTGTGATATAGTCCATGCCAAGTTCGGCATGGCAGTTAAAAACAGATGTGGCCTGTGGGAGAGCCAACAAATATCGGAAGAAGTTATTTTCTGCAATTTGCATGGAAGATGTGTCCTGGTACCCCCAGATCCCTGCCCCATACAGTGCAATGCTTCTACATTTGGCTACATATATCTTTAGCATAATTTTGGGCGGTCTTTTGCCTAGTTTGGTAGAAAATTCATCAGGGCCGCTATAGATCGTTTAAAAGATACGGTCCTGTTCTTAACCTCGGGTCCCCAGGAGCCCGAGCCATCAATTAATACCCCCAAATAAGGAAAGATTTTGGTATGTTCAATTTTCAGGCCTGCCACCTTGAGGTGTTTGCAAAAAGCACAACCTTTGCCACAAAGCATCACAAATGATTTATTGGCATTGATTTTAAGGCTCTGACTTCCATAAATTCTACGTACTTCAGGAGGGCCTTCTGGGCGCCCACCTTCGTTCTGGCCATCAGTACTGCATCGTCCGCAAAGAGAAGGGAGACAATCTGTTTGTTACCATACCTCGGAGAGTCAGTTTTGCTAGCCCCCAGTTCCGCCTCCAAGTTGTTTGTGTATAAGGAGAAAAGGAAGGGGGCCAGCACACAGCCTTGTCTTACACCCTTCTCTATGCGGAAAGACCCAGTACACTCCCCCCTCAGGCCATATCTAACCTTGGCAGTTGCCCCTGAATAGAGCTGCCGGAGAAAAAGCACGATGGCGGGCTCAACATTCATTTCCTCCAATATTTGCCACAACTTTGCATGTTCCACGCAGTCAAAGGCGGCCGAAAGGTCAACAAAGACTGCGTAGAGACATCCATCCTTGGCCCGCGTGTATTTTCCTTGAAACATGACAAAGTTTAGGACCTGTTCCACGGTGCCCATACCTTCTCGAAATGCGTACTGTACAGGACTTAAAATACCATGCTCCTCAGCCCAGGTTTGCATTTTGATTAAAACCACTCTACCTGCAATTTTCATGAGGGAGTCTAGTAGGGATATAGGTCTATAGTTAGATGGACTCTCCCTATCCCCTTTTTTGTATATCGGAATTATAACCGATTCAGACCATGTATTTATAAAGCCTTTTGCACAGCATGCTTCAAGAATCCGTGTGCAAAGCGGGGCCCATAGGTCAACATTCATTTTATATATATCGTTAGGGATCCCGTCAGGTCCCGGGGCTTTGTTATTTTTACTGGCATTTATTGCTAGCTGTACTTCCTCAAGGGAAATCTCCATGTCTATCGGGAGATGGTCACGCTCTGTTGGGGGGTCCCCTTTTTCCTCGTTCTCATTCATAGTGTGCCCTTGAGTATTCTTGTACACACTGGAGAAAAAATCTATCCAGGTTTTTTCGTCAATGGCTATTTCGATTCTAGCAGTACAAAAAGGCGGTGGTGATGGACGGAGCATCTGAACCAATCAAACACTCACACCCAGTCAAAAAATCTGGGTTTAATCCATCACCGTTCTTTAGCCTACTCTGCCACCCCAGTTCAGACATGGCCATATGCAAATCAGTCTGACCCTGTGCCTCATGGGAACAGTCCAGCCCGAACTGCCAAGCCATGCCTTCCCTGGACCGGAAACAAGCTTCAGAGGACCGGTTTCTGGCATTACAGCCGTCTTCAGCCCGGCTTGCTTGAATCCAGTGGCAAAGTGAGCAAGGGACTCACGTCTGAGCATACCCTGCCACACTTAGGGCGGCCAAAGCGGTACAAAAGGGGGTGGTGATGGACGTAGCATCTGAACCAATCAAACACTCACACCCAGTCAAAAGATCTGGGTTTAATCCATTTGGCCCACTCTGCCACCCCAGTTCAGACATTGCCATATGCAAATCAGTCTGGCCCTGTGCCTCATGGGAACAGTCCAGCCCGAACTGCCAAGCCATGCCTTCCCTAGACCGGAAACAAGCTTCCGAGGACCGGTTTCTGGCATTACAGCCGTCTTCAGCCCGGCTTGCTTGAATCCAGTGGCAAAGTGAGCAAGAAACTCACATCTGAGCATACCCTGCCACACTTATGGCGGCCAAAGCGGTACAAAAGGGGGTGGTGATGGACGGAGCATCTGAACCAATCAAACACTCACACCCAGTCAAAAGATCTGGGTTAAATCCATCACCATTCTTTAGACCACTCTGCCACCCCAGTTCAGACATGGCCATATGCAAATCAGTCTGGCCCTGTGCCTCATGGGAACAGTCCAGCCCGAACTGCCAAGCCATGCCTTCCCTGGACCGGAAACAAGCTTCCGAGGACCGGTTTCTGGCATTACAGCCGTCTTCAGCCCGGCTTGCTTGAATCCAGTGGCAAAGTGAGCAAGAAACTCACATCTGAGCATACCCTGCCACACTTATGGCGGCCAAAGCGGTACAAAAGGGGGGTGGTGATGGACGGAGCATCTGAACCAATCAAACACTCACACCCAGTCAAAAGATCTGGGTTTAATCCATCACCGTTCTTTGGCCCACTCTGCCACCCCAGTTCAGACATGGCCATATGCAAATCAGTCTGGCCCTGTGCCTCATGGGAACAGTCCAGCCCGAACTGCCAAGCCATGCCTTCCCTGGACCGGAAACAAGCTTCCGAGGACCGGTTTCTGGCATTACAGCCGTCTTCAGCCCGGCTTGCTTGAATCCAGTGGCAAAGTGAGCAAGAAACTCACATCTGAGCATACCCTGCCACACTTATGGCGGCCAAAGCGGTACAAAAGGGGGTGGTGATGGACATAGCATCTGAACCAATCAAACACTCACACCCAGTCAAAAGATCTGGGTTTAATCCATCACCGTTCTTTAGCCCACTCTGCCACCCCAGTTCAGATATGGCCATATGCAAATCAGTCTGACCCTGTGCCTCATGGGAACAGTCCAGCCCGAACTGCCAAGCCATGCCTTCCCTGGACCGGAAACAAGCTTCCGAGGACCGGTTTCTGGCATTACAGCCGTCTTCAGCCCGGCTTGCTTGAATCCAGTGGCAAAGTGAGCAAGGGACTCACGTCTGGGCATACCCTGCCACACTTATGGCGGCCAAAGCGGTACAAAAGGGGGTGGTGATGGACGGAGCATCTGAACCAATCAAACACTCACACCCAGTCAAAAGATCTGGGTTTAATCCATCACCGTTCTTTAGCCCACTCTGCCACCCCAGTTCAGACATGGCCATATGCAAATCAGTCTGACCCTGTGCCTCATGGGAACAGTCCAGCCCGAACTGCCAAGCCATGCCTTCCCTGGACCGGAAACAAGCTTCCGAGGACCGGTTTCTGGCATTACAGCCGTCTTCAGCCCGGCTTGCTTGAATCCAGTGGCAAAGTGAGCAAGGGACTCACGTCTGAGCATACCCTGCCACACTTATGGCGGCCAACGCGGTACAAAAGGGGGTGGTGATGGACGGAGCATCTGAACCAATCAAACACTCACACCCAGTCAAAAAATCTGGGTTTAATCCATCACCATTCTTTAGCCCACTCTGCCACCCCAGTTCAGACATGGCCATATGCAAATAAGTCTGACCCTGTGCCTCATGGGAACAGTCCAGCCCGAACTGCCAAGCCATCCCTTCCCTGGACCGGAAACAAGCTTCCGAGGACCGGTTTCTGGCATTACAGCCGTCTTCAGCCCGGCTTGCTTGAATCCAGTGGCAAAGTGAGCAAGGGACTCACGTCTGAGCATACCCTGCCACACTTATGGCGGCCAAAGCGGTACAAAAGGGGGTGGTGACGGACGGAGCATCTGAACCAATCAAACACTCACACCCAGTCAAAAGATCTGGGTTTAATCCATCACCGTTCTTTAGCCCACTCTGCCACCCCAGTTCAGACATGGCCATATGCAAATCAGTCTGACCCTGTGCCTCATGGGAACAGTCCAGCCCGAACTGCCAAGCCATACCTTCCCTGGACCGGAAACAAGCTTCCGAGGACCGGTTTCTGGCATTACAGCCGTCTTCAGCCCGGCTTGCTTGAATCCAGTGGCAAAGTGAGCAAGGGACTCACGTCTGAGCATACCCTGCCACACTTATGGCGGCCATAGCGGTACAAAAGGGGGTGGTGATGGACGGAGCATCTGAACCAATCAAACACTCACACCCAGTCAAAAGATCTGGGTTTAATCCATCACCGATTCTAGCAGCATCCTTTTTAGTGAAAAAGGGTGCGTTCACTGCCTGCCAGAATGATTTGGAGTCTCTATACTGTGATGCCCTTAGTAGGTTTTTCCATGCTTGGTCTTTAATTTACTTCTTACGTTTGCACCTTGCTTGGTTATATTCCTCCCTGCTTTTTCTAATTGCATCGGGGTCCCTAGGTGTACAAGTAAGAGCGATCTTCAGGGCAATGAGGGTTGAACCTAAGTATGGGCGAAATTAGCAAATTTGCGTTCCGTGAATTCGCGCGAAATCGAATTCGCAATCCGCAAAATCCGCGAATTTGTGGATTTTTGTTTTTTTGCGCGTTCGCGGGGTTTTTTGCGTGTTCGCTGGGTTTTTTGCGTGTTTGCGGGACTTTTTGCGTGTTCGCGGGCCTCTTGCATGGCGAAGTTACCCATGCGGTCGTGTATGGGCACAGCACCCTCTGGTTCACCACTGCCACCCTCTGGTTCATCACTGCCACCCTCTGGTTCACCACAGCCACCCTCTGGTTCACCCCTGCCACCCTCTGGTTCACCCCTGCCACCCTCTGGTTCACCACTGCCACCCTCTAGTTCAGCACTGCCACTCTCTGGTTCACCCCTGCCACCCTCTGGTTCAGCACTGTCACCCTCTGGTTCACCACTGCCACCCTCTGGTTCACTACTGCCACCTTCTGGTTCATCACAGCACCTCTGGTTCACCACTGCCACCTTCTGGTTAACCCCTGTCACCCTCTGGTTCAGCACTGCCACCCTCTGGTTTACCACTGCCACCCTCTGGTTCACCCTTGCCACCCTTTGGTTCACCACTGCCACCCTCTGGTTCATCACATCACCCTCTGGTTCACCCCTTCCACCCTCTGGTTCACCACTGCCACCCTCTGGTTAACCACTGTCACCCTCTGGTTCAGCACTGCCACCCTCTGGTTCATCACTGCCACTCTCTGGTTCACCACTGCCACCCTCTGGTTCACCCATGCCACCCTCTGGTTAACCACTGTCACCCTCTGGTTCAGCACTGCCACCCTCTGGTTCATCACTGCCACTCTCTGGTTCACCACTGCCACCCTCTGGTTCACCCATGCCACCCTCTGGTTCACCACTGCCACCCTCTGGTTCACCCCTGCACCATCTGGTTCATCACTGCCACCCTCTGGTTCACCCCTGACACCCTCTGGTTCAGCACTGCCACCCTCTGGTTCAGCACTGTCACCCTCTGGTTCACCCCTGCCACCCTCTGGTTCATCACTGTCACCCTCTGGTTCATCACTGCCGCCCTCTGGTTCACCACTGCCACCCTCTACCGAGACCTTTTGTGACACAGCGGCAGCACAAAAGATGCTCCATGGTGCTGGGTATTAACAACGTGACGCATCTGAGAGATGCGTCACGTTGTAAAGCACTGCGCCATCAGGAGGCGCTCCGGCGCAGGGGAGGGCGTTCCTGCGCAGGAACGCCTCCTAAAAGTGGCTGAGTGAAATCTACAAGATTTCATTCAGTCACTTTTAGGCCAATGCTGCGTCAAAACCCTGCGCCTGCTTGAAGCAGGCGCAAGGCTTGATGCAGCATTGGGGAGAGAGCATTGCTGGAGCTGCGTCGCAAGCGCGATGCAGCTCCAGCAATGCGCTGCTTTTACGGCACAGATGCGTGACGCATCTGTGCCGTTTTTGCCACATGGTGCGCCGCATTGTAAATGCAGCGTACCATGGGTGGCGGAGCTGCGGCGCACAATAACTGGCGCATCCCTGGAGATGCACCAGTTATTGTAAATCTGCCCCTATACATTTAGCCAACGAGGGAGCACTTACTGATTAGACAGTAGAAAGTACTCCAGTTGAGTAGAGGTATTGCACAATAAGGTGGCATCTTCGTGGACAAACACACAGGGCGGGATTCATTCTGCCCCCCTGTTAGACTCGTTTTTTGTGCCCTTCTGCCCTCTGTTAGACTCGTTTTTCCCTTGTTTTTCTGCCCTTCTGCCCTCTGTTAGACTCGTTTTTCCCTTGTTTTTCTGCCCTACTGCCCTCTGTTAGACGTGTTTTTTGTGCCCTTCTGCCCTCTGTTATTCCCTTGTTTCTGTGCCCTTCTGCCCTCTGTTAGACTCGTTTTTTGTGCCCTTCTGCCCTCTGTTAGACTCGTTTTTGTGCCTTTCTGCCCGTTAGACTTGTTTTTTGTGCCCTTCTGCCCTCTGTTAGACTCGTTTTTCCCTTGTTTTTCTGCCCGTCTGTCCTCTGTTAGACTGTTTTTTTGTGCCCTTTTGCCCTCTGTTAGACTCATTTTTCCCTTGTTTTTCTGCCCTTCTGCCCTTTGTGAGACTGCTTTTTGTGCCTTTCTGCCCTCTGCATCACCACATCATCACTCAGCGCTACCCCAGCATCACTCAGCACCACCACATTATCACTCAGCACCACCACAGCACCACTCAGCACCACCACAGCACCACTCAGCACCACCACAGTATCACTCAG
Organism: Lissotriton helveticus; assembly: GCF_964261635.1. NCBI lineage: Eukaryota > Metazoa > Chordata > Amphibia > Caudata > Salamandridae > Lissotriton > Lissotriton helveticus. The sequence continues at coordinate 620,753,246 of NC_136070.1, read as the reverse complement.
CACCACCACAGCATCACTCAGCACCACCACAGCACCACTCAGCGCCACCACCGCATCACTCAGCGCCATCACAGCATCACTCAGCCCCACCACATTATCACTCAGCACCACCACAGCACCACTCAGCACCACCACAACATCACTCAGCACCACCACAGCATCACTCAGCACCACCACAGCACCAATCAGTACCACCACAGCACCACTCAGCGCCACCACAGCATCACTCAGCACCACCACAGCATCACTCAGCACCACCACATTATCACTCAGCACCACCACAGCACCACTCAGCACAACCACAGCATCACTCAGCACCACCACAGCATTACTCAGCACCACCACAGCACCACTCAGCACCACCCCAGCATCACTCATTACCATCCCAGTATCACTCAGCACCACCACAGCACCACTCAGCATCAGCTCAGCACCACTCAGCACCACCACAGCACCACTCAGCGCCACCCCAGCATCAATCTGCACAACCATTCAACAACAACTGGTTCAAATATGTTCTCTCAATGTTTCAAACTGTATTACAAATGTCACAAAAAGATGTTCATATTTCACTTCTGTTCTTGGATTTTCGTGACAATAAAATACACTGAACATAATCTTCACAAAAGTTATTTACAAAAGTTTAAGCTATTGCCATTATAAATTAAAATCACTTTTATTTAAGTATTAATTATTTAAAAAAATTAAAAGCCATTGTAATTTGTAATATCAATACAGCTAAGTCACGTAAATACAAAACATGTTGCATTACAAATGCTATAGGTGTCGCATTTGCGAAAGTTATAACTATTAGCATTGTAAATGACAAAGCTATTTATTTAGCTATTTTCAAAACCAACACATAAATAAAAAAAATTGTCATTTACAAGACCAATAGCTCAAACTTTCCTTATTTATTTATTATTTTTAAGTATTTGTTAAGCGCGACTGATACCTTGCAGGCTTCCTGGCGCTGGAGAATACTCTACTGAAGGGTAAAGCCGGGGTAGTTAGCAGGCGGGCAGAATATTAGGGAAATAGCCAGGTCTTGATGCGCTTCCTGAATGGAAGAAGTTGTGAGATCTGGCGTATGTCAATGGGCAAGCTGTTCCATAACTTGGCCGCTGCGACCCTGAAAGATCTGCCCCCGGTTCTGGCTTTGTTGAATCTGGGCACCTTCACCAGACGAGCAGATGATGATCGTAAGTCTCTGGTAGGGGTGTACCACAGAAACAAAGCTTGCAGGGGTCTGGGCCCAAGTCCATGCAGAGCCTTAAAGACAATGCAGAGGGACTTGAATGCCACACGCTGCTTTAAGGGGAGCCAGTGCAGCTCGGCCAGGGCTGCTGTGGCCGAAGACCTTCTCGTCCAGCCAAGGGCCAGCTTGGCGGCGGCAGATTGAATTCTTTGGAGTCGGTCCATCAGCGTGACTGGAGACTCAAGGACCAGGGCGTTACAGTAGTCAAGGCGACTGAGTATTGTACACCTGACTATCGACGCCCGAGCTTGTGCAGGGAGGAGTGGCATGATTTTACGCAGGGAGCGTAGCAAGGCAGTGCAAATCCCCACTGTTTTTGCCACCTGGGTATCCATACTCAACTTATTATTGAGCATGGCTCCCAGGTTGCGGACCGAGGAGACTGGCAGAGGTTTATCTCCAGTCTCTGGAGGCCAGAAATCACTTGGAAACTGGCGGGGTATAATGGTGCCAGCACAAAACAGAACCTCTGTTTTGGAGGAGTTGAATTGGAGGGAGTTTCTGTGAAGCCACCCAGCCGTCTCTCTTAGACAGTCGTGGAAGGAGGTTAAAGGAATGGAGTCTTCTCCTTCCCAAGAGAGAATGAGCTGCGTGTCATCAGCGTAATTGATCATTTTTATCCCAAAAGACTTAATTAACGTGATCAGCGGGATGAGGTACACGTTAAAAAGAATGGGGCTGATGGAGGAGCCCTGGGGAACTCCCTGAGGTACCGGTGCGAAGGTGGATTGGAATGGGGGGAGGGAGACAGCCTGTCTCCTGTCCCACAGGTAGGAGTGAAACTAAAGCAGCGCTGCGCCATCCACACCTGCCTCCCCTAGTCTCTGCAGCAGCGTACTGTGGTTGACCGTATCGAATGCGGCAGACAGGTCCAGCAGTATCAGTGCTACTGGCTGGCCCCTGTCTGCACGCATGCGAAGGTCTTCCATGGCTGTCAAGACCGCTGTTTCGGTGCCGTGGGCGGGACGGAATCCGAACTGGTGATCGTCAAGAAGGTTGTTATGTTCTAGGTGACAGGAAAGGCAAGAACTGACCCATCGTTCAGCGACTTTCGCCGGAAATGGTAATAGGGAGATGGGTCGATAGTTCGATAGACAATCTGGACTCAGGGAGGGTTTTTTTAGGAGTGGGGTAACAAGCGCCTGTTTCCACGAGGTTGGGACATATCCACTATGCAAGGACTGGTTGCATATTTGGCGCAAGATGCCAAAAAGTTCAGTTCCAAAACCTTTCCAAATTTTTGGAGGCAGGGGGTTAAGCGGGGAACCCGAGGTAATTCCAAGCGCCAGTCTTGCAAACTCGGAGACCGGGATAGGAGGAAATTCCCGTAATCTGGCCGTCTGGACGGAGCCTGGAGGCGTCAAGTTTTGAGAACTGGTGCTGGGTTCCTGAGTGTTGGGTGCTCCCAGAGAGGGGGGGGGTTTCAAGTTTTGAATAATGGTGTTTATTTTATTGATAAAGAATGCTGCGAGGTTATCACAGAGGGCTTGGGTGGGGGGCTGCGAAGGAGTAACACAGTCTGGATGGGTTAAGTTTTTAAGTATCTGGAAAATACTTTTTGAACTGTTAGTGGCATTGGTAATGGTGGAACAGTAATAGTTGGCCTTGTTATGGGCAATCGCAGTTTTGTACGCCCGGAGGTTATCTTTCCAAAGAGATTTGTTGGTGTCAGAGTAGCCTTGCCTCCATCTTCTCTCTGCTTGTCTGCAGGCTAGTTTGAGTGCTCTCAATGAGTCATCGAACCATGGGGCAGGTGCTCGTCTCATTGGTTTGCCCTTTTTCTGAGGGACGAGGCGTTCGGAGATGTTGGAAATCCTTGAGCAGAGGGACAAATAGTTGTCCTCTACCGACTGAGCGCTGGAAAAGCTGTCTTCCACCTCAAAAACCGGGCCGGTCAGTCTTAGATGATCCAGAACTTTCCAATCTCTGTACAGAAAATCGGGGCCGGAACTGATAGCCGATCTACTGGCCCTGCTGCCGGCTATGTGAAATTTAATGAGCGCATGGTCTGTCCAGCACATAGGCAGAATGTCGCTCAGGAATACTAATTGGGGAGAGGAAAAGATTAGGTCGAGCTGGTGCCCTGCGGAGTGTGTGGGTTTATTGACCAGCTGGGAAAGTCCCATACCTTCACAGGAAAGTAGAAGATTGTTGAGAGCGGAGTCTAGGCTGCCGTTAGGCCATAGGTTAAAATCGCCCAAAACGATCAACTTGTTATGAGAGGTAGCCATATTAGTAATGGTGGTGAGGAGCGACTGCTGCTGAGTGAAGTTGAAGGCTCCCGGTGGGCGGTAACAAATCATAGCCGAGAAAGTTGATCCGGAGTGGCAATTGATTGAGAGTCCAAGTATTTCCGTGCTGGCCACTGGGTCCATATCAAGGATTTTTATGGTCCAGGAGGCTCTATATATTATACCGACTCCACCACCCCGACCCTTAGGTCTAGGTAGGTGCAGGATTTTAAAGTCTTGAGGACAAGCCCAATCCAATTCTATATTACAATCGGAGTGGGTCCAGGTCTCCGTCAGGAATAGGGCGTCAAGATGGTGATTGTCGATGAGCTGAGAGATTTCGTTGGCATGTTTAGGTAAAGACCTGACATTCAACAGGCCGCCCGACAGTAGACCTTTGCAGGCAAAGTCATGCAGAGGATAGGCGGTATCAAAGAAGGACAGATGGCCTTCATGAGCGTAATCTCTGAGACAGATTAAAGACTCGCGCGCCAGAGGCGAAGGGCTAGTGGTGGATAGAAGGACTGTAGCCTCGGGGGTTGCTCCGGGCGCTACCGAGGCGCGGACGAGCGCAGACGAGCTTGCCTTATGCGCGCCTTTGGCGCGCATTCGTCGCGCCCGCTGCGCTCGTCCGCTGCGCTTCCTGCAAGGGCTCATGATTTATAGTCGATGTCGGTGCATAGGGGGGGCGTGGCCAGCCGCGGTGGGCGTGTCTGGCGGCGACCAGGAAATGGCGGCAGGACGCGATGTGCTCTACGAGCGAAGCGACCAGCTGTCTGCCGCTAAGCTCTGGAGCAGGTAAGGCCAAAGTTATTCAGGGTGCATATGGTATTAAAATCACACAAAATACACAGATATACAAAGTTTTAAAAGAAGGTTAGCGACTACCGGCTTCCGCCTCAGTAGTATTCTCAGATTGTCAATGAAAGCGCTGGCGCTTTGGCGCACAATTTATACAAACTGGGCGAGGGGGGCGTGGCCAGCCGCGGTGGGCGTGTCTGGCGGCGACCAGGAAATGGCGGCAGGATGCGATGTGCTCTACGAGCGAAGCGACCAGCTGTCTGCCGCTAAGCTCTGGAGCAGGTAAGGCCAAAGTTATTCAGGGTGCATATGGTATTAAAATCACACAAAATACACAGATATACAAAGTTTTAAAAGAAGGTTAGCGACTACCGGCTTCCGCCTCAGTAGTATTCTCAGATTGTCAATGAAAGCGCTGGCGCTTTGGCGCACAATTTATACAAACTGGGCGACGGGGGCGTGGCCAGCCGCGGTGGGCGTGTCTGGCGGCGACCAGGAAATGGCGGCAGGACGCGATGTGCTCTACGAGCGAAGCGACCAGCTGTCTGCCGCTAAGCTCTGGAGCAGGTAAGGCCAAAGTTATTCAGGGTGCATATGGTATTAAAATCACACAAAATACACAGATATACAAAGTTTTAAAAGAAGGTTAGCGACTACCGGCTTCCGCCTCAGTAGTATTCTCAGATTGTCAATTTCCTAAAGCGAGACCTATTGCATTGCAAATGCGTGATTTTATATCTGTCAGTGCTTCCTGTTGAGGTTTAATTTTCGTGACAGGCGCCTCATTGCCTACTTGTAACTATTCTCTGACCCTGCTTCAAGGGTCAGAGCAGGGTCAGAGAATAGTTGCAAGTAGGCAACGAGGCGCCAGGAAGCACTTACAGGCTTACAGCAGCAGGTGCCCAAGTTGAAGTTAATTTCTTTGTAACCCTTTTGTAAAAGGTTACTTGTAACTATTCTCTGACCCTGCTTCAAGGGTCAGAGCAGGGTCAGAGAATAGTTGCAAGTAGGCAACGAGGCGCCAGGAAGCACTTACAGGCTTACAGCAGCAGGTGCCCAAGTTGAAGTTAATTTCTTTGTAACCCTTTTGTAAAAGGTTACTAAAAATTAGCTTCAACTTTTGCACCCGCTGCTGTAACCCTGTAAGTGCTTGGCTGAAAATTCGTCCCTGCTGATTCGCGGATTTTACCGCGATTTCGCGAGATTTGCGGATTGCGAAATCGCGGAAAATCCGCAAATTCCGCGAGCTGAATGAATTTTCAGCCCATGCTTAATCGAACCAACCATTACTTTTTTTGGTCTTCCCTGTATAAGCCCTGGTTAACGTATCCTGGATGGCGGTTGTAATATGGCCAAAAGCCTCCAGGGTGTTATCCAAAGAGGAGTTCTCATCTAAGCAAACCATGAAGTGTGCTAAAGCCTTGGCTATAATCTCGGTGGATTTTACCACTGGGTCCACAATGCTCCATTTCAATGCCAATCCATTTTGGCGTGCTAAAGTTATATCCTGTGACCATACCAAAGACCCAATAGTGGAGACCTTATTATACTCATAAAAGCTAATAGACGCACTTATGGGGAGATGATCATTCAGACCAATTGAGTGGACCTCGAATTTTTCCACCCGGTTGGAAAATCCATTAGGAACCATAATAAAATCGATAACAGATTGAGACCCCCTAGCTAGAAAGGTGGAACTAAAATCGACCTTGGGGGAACACATCAAATTAGGAAAAGCCGAGGTCAAAGTTGGCCATAATACAATTTATTTTCTCCCCTTTGTCAGTATGCAAAAAGTGGCTCTTGCCCACTGCATCCTCCCTACCATATTCCTGGAACCCGCATGTTTCAAGTTCACATATGTGCATATTGAAATCTCCAACCCAGGTTAATATTGCATCTTTCCCTTTTATTAAATTCAGACAGCCCAGTTCCACCTGTAAGTTGTTTAGGACCTCAGCATAGTCAGAGTTGCTAATATTATTATAGAAATTTACAATTACTAACTCCACACCAGGGTTTAAAGTTACCGAGACCATTTGATATTAGTGAGAGCTATTTCTATTAGCAATCTTAATAATCTTCAGCAGGTTGGAGATATATATACATATGCCTCCCTTGTGCCTACCATGTAAGGAACGAACTGCGGGAATGTGGAAAGTCTTAAAACCATCTAGATGTTTTTCAGTCAGGAGCCAGGTTTCCTGGATACAAAGGATGTCAATATTCTGCACAAACTCCCCCCAAATCGGATTGTGTACTTTACTCTCCAACCCACACACATTCCAGGAATCAATCCTCACTTGGCCGCCAGGCTGGATACGAAAATTTTGTTTTGACCGTAATATACCGCTTTTGTGGTTAACCTTCAACACATCTACCACTGGGCCCCTCTGCTCAGCATCCTTCTTGGTTTTTCCCCCATTGGTTTCGAGATTCGCCAATGCGATACCACTTCCATGCCCCCAGTAAGGGCATGATCCTAGTACAATTGTCAGTAGCTTTCTTAAGTATGGGGGTGGGGGTTTTCTGCCCTCCCAAATGGAAAGCAGTAGATACTTCCCTTGGTACATTGTCCACCTGGACTCCCTGCTCTTCAGTTACAAACTTTTTGGGAGACCTCCTAGGCTGGGGGGCATAGTGGTGCATATAAGTTTTAGTTGATTTAATCCTAGTTTTGTCAACACCCAGTCAATCACAGTCATTTAGACCAGAAAGTACAGCAAACCTATTTATTCCTTCGAAAGGTGGCATAGGACCCTCACCCACCCGGTTTGCTTGGTACGGTGGCATCATTCTGGGATAACCCCACCCTTGTCTTGCTTGTGAATATGTAGTCCTATTATGTCCCCACCCTCCACCTTTATTGGGTCTTGATTTATTCAGATCCCTGTAGATATACTCCAGTGGCAAGATCTCAATACCTTGTCTCCGTGGCCCCGCATTCAACATGGTCTCCCTTAGTATCCTGCCTACTGGTTCAGGGGTATTAAAATTAATTACTATGCAGTCCCCCGTATTAGTTTTTTGTGTCCTGCCCAGCCATGACACCATTCGAACCATTATGACATTATGCCCTATTCTGTTTCCTTCTGTAGTATTAGTTGCTAACCAATGGACCACCTTATTTTGTAACTGGCTATAATTCTCCCTTGTTCCCTTATTCAATGCTGGCACATTACCCAACACCAATACCAATGGTGAGGATTCAGGGGGTAGATTGATTATGGGCAAGGGAGCCCGATGTTCCGAACGGTCTAGATCACCCCCTACCCCCTCCTCCATTTTCTCTCTTGTTGTCTGTGACGGAGTAATCTGAGTACATGTAGTAAGATTTTTAATTTCAGTGGGTTTATTCACTTGGCCACTACCAGTTAGCCCCTTATTTTTATTCATGTTCTTGTCGTTTAGTTTTAGGTTATCAATTGCAGTCTTAGGAACTGGGTAGTTAGCGGAAACAACTTTAGTTTCTACAGGTTTGCCTTGCTCTATCCTAACATCCCTTATTTCCCCTGCGGGTGCTAGATTGGCCAGCTTGCGTGTGTTCTCTAGGGTCAATTCCCTCAAAGCATCCAATTTGCCATTGATAGCCTTCAATCTCTCAATCAGGGGAAGTGCAAATGATTTTAATAAGTAAGCCATATTGTCAATCGTCAGTCCTGCATCATTCCCTAGTGATTGGGCGCTGATTTTGGGCTGTTATCCCTGGATGTTAGGTGTTGGGGACCTTAGAACTGGGTTAGTAGGTAGGATGATAGCCCTTGGCGCAGTTGTACACAATTTATTTGACAATTTGGAAATGTTCAGTTTTCCACCCCGTTGGCCCCCACCCCTCTTTCTTTCACCCGTTCGTTTGGGGCACATAGCTGTTTTAGTTTGCAAATCGGCGGCCTGAACGCTTTTCCTAGCAACAATGGGGTGAAAGTCCTCCGAGGACATACTAGTACAAGATGAAATGTTTAGTGTTGGTATGTCACCTCCCCATTCTAGCGCTTTCTCATTAACTGTTGATCGTTCCTGTGGAATAGGGGTCGGGCTAAGTATGATTAGCCTCAACGGGTCGCCGTGATCAGGTGTAACAGCTTTTTGCAGGATACCCAACGAGGATCGTTTTTCGCTCGTGAGTTCAATGGGTAGACGTTTTTCAGTGAGGGCAATTTCTCGCTCAAAAACCCTGACAGCTCTCGTGAAAAAGTCGTCCAGTGTCCCGGTTATGTTTCCCTCAGGGATGCTAGCGCCACATTTCCTCCCCTTTCCGGCGCAGTTGGCCATGGCCGGATAATGATAACCTTTATTTGACAAGTAGATAGATTGATTGCAGAGTCTTACCAGGCTGTAGGGGCTTTAGAGGGGTGACCCAGTCCAGTCTTGTACAGTCTTGGACAGCCGTAGGCGGCCCGCCTTTGCCCGGGCTTCGCCCGGCGTCCCGCGAGGCGGGGCTGACGCTACTCTTATGCGCCTCCTGGTGCGGTCATCTGGTAGGCGGTCCGCATGGGGTGCTGGGGGTTGGAGCCCCCTGGCCCGCTCTCCGCTCGGCGGCCGCACTCCGGAGCTGGCAAGAGGAGTGAGGCAGCGGGAGGCAGGCGGGTGACCCGGGCAGGTGGGTCCGGTGCGAACAGACAGCAGAAAGCCTCACAGGCTCGACAATGGGTGCAGGCTAGCTTGTGGCAAACTTCCCCCGAATTCAGTCATAAATGGAGTTTGGAAATCCGAACCATAGAGCAAAGTGTATAATAGGTACACGTATAGTAGGAGTAATAGTAATTATAGCGATAGTTATTATCATGTCTGTAAAAATATCACAAGAGGCAGAAGTTGAGGGGGTGGAATACAAGGGACATTCACACCTAGCACTTTTAGCACAAAAGAGGGTACATTAGGAGCTGATAAGGCTATGCTAGTTTAAACTAGTCGCATGTTGCATGTAGATTTGTCCAAGGGTGACTGTACGTTGAATGCTTATGCGAAGTGGTTGTACAAGTATGTGAACACAATCGATGTGAGAGACTGTTATGTGTGAATGCAGTTGCCTGCGTCAGTCGAGGAGGGAATTCATTACCACCACCTGCCTCTGATGTATGGTATCACATGTAATGTGTTTCTTAGTATGTTTTATGGTAAGGCTAATTATTAATACTACTTTTCTAATTATTATGTGGTGCTTTCAGAAGTTCCAGCTTACAAGCACCTGAATAAGTACTATTATTATAAGCAGAAAGAGAGAATAGGGAAGTATTTCAAATCTACCATTAACTTAGACACAGCTTACGCACATCACCACAATTTGACTTGCATACTGACTGACATAGAGAAGAAGTTTGTAGATCAAGTAGAGGATAGACATAGACAATTAACAGTTAAGTTTAATAGTAGAGGAGGAAAATTCAGGTGGACCAACTTAACTGTTAATTGTCTATGTCTATCCTCTAGCGTACAAGGCAAAAGGGAGTTATGGTCCAATAGCTTCAGACTTTGAACAGCGAGGAAAACTTTGCATTAGGCAGATACAGACCTAATATTATAAGATCCATGTTGGACAGAGTGTGTGTGATCACGTCTTCACAATTGAAGCCACTGCAAAGTTTTTGCAAGAGGCGGTACAAGTGGTGCTGAATGTGTATTTTGTGTGTGGGAAGAATGTATATGTGCATTTGCCATTGAATTGGTATGGTACATGTTATTTGGCTGTTGTGTTTCCCATGATCTACCATATTGAAGATTTGGGACCATTATGAGGGGGATCGCCCCATAGGAAGAAGTAAGGTGCAAGTGCAGGAGAGATTGTTGGAGATGTATTTGGAGCAATGATACCAAGTTTGTGAGTGGTTTTGAATTACATTAAGATTAGAAGGTTGTCAACTATTGTGGATAAGTTGTCAGCAAATACGACTCAGTCTTTGCTGCTTGTTGATGGAGAGATGGTGTCGATGAGAGCTGTGATGATGCAGAACCATCTTTCGTTAGATGTGTTGCTAGTGAAAGAGGGCGGAGTCTGTAAAAGGCTGAGCATTCAACGGTGCTGTACCTATATCCCAGATCATAGTAGGGATATGAGGAAGAACATAAGTAACATCACTGAGATTCACCATGAGATACATGTCCCGTCAACTGAAGGAGTTTGGGACAAAGTTGGAAAAGGATTTGGAACGATTGAAAATTGGTTTGCAGGTAAGGGATTTCTTGGATACATTTGAAGTCCACCATCATAGTAGTGGTTAACGTGATTTTTTTGATTGGAGTGATATTTTATTTATTTATTTTATTTAAGGAATTTTACATAGCGCACAGATACCCCAACGGGGTGTCCCGGCGCATCTGTGAGAACTGATGCTGTGTCTGACTCAGATGGTACTAGCAGAAGAGAAAGGTTTTTAAGGCCCTCCGGAAGGGGAGTTCCTCCTGGGTGGACCGGATGGACATAGGTAGCTTGTTCCAGTGGGAAGAGGCACAGACTTGAAATGTTTTTCCCCCAGAACGAACTTTTTTAAATCTGGGGGTGGAAAGAAGTTGTTTAGAGCTTGATCGGAGAAGTCTGGTATTACTGTATGGACGGAGGCAGGAGGATGAGTAGGCAGAACCCTTTCCCTTGACAGCCCGGTGAGCTAGGGTGAGTGCCTTGAATTCCGCCCTTTTGTGAACGGGGAGCCAATGCAGCTTATGCCGGTGGGGAGTGATATGTTCACGAAGGGGGAGGCCACAAACCAGTCGAACTGCAGCATTCTGGACTGTCTGGAGACGCCATTGGAGACCAAGGTACAGTCCATTAGCGTAATCCAGATGGGAGGTGATCAAGGCCTGCACGATGGTTTTCCTAGTCTGGCTGGGGAGGAAATTGATGAACTTTTTCATCACCCGCATCTTAGAAAAACAGGCCGCGGATACCGTCTGAATTTGTTTTTGAAAAGAGAGGCTGGTATCCCAAATTACCCCGAGATTTTTTACTGAGTCTTTGGGTGAGGGGGGTGTGCTCAATTATAGAGGCCATCACAAGTTAGAGTCCAGGGGCGAGGGCTGATGGAAAAATATAACCTCTGTTTTACTGGCGTTAAGCCGGAGGGAGTTGTTATCCATCTAGTTTGCGATGTTACGAAGGCAGCTTTTCAATGGGTCAAAGGTGGATTGGGAGGGGGAATCGTATGAAAACAATAGCTGTATATCATCAGCGTAAGAGGTGGCCTTGATACCGGATTGAGCAATGATCTCGGCCAAGGGCGAAAAATAAACATTGAATAGAAGGGGGCTCAGAGAGGAGCCCTGAGGGACTCCCAACCTGAGAGGGCGACTATCCGAGGTGAATGGGGGTGTGAATACTGCCTGTGTCAGATTGGACAAAAAGGAGACAAGCCATTTCAAGGCTTTGCCTTGTATGCCTTTTGCCCGCAGACGGTCAAGGAGGACGGGGTGGGAGACGGTGTCGAATGCTGCCGACAAGTCCAGCAACACCAACACCACTCTAGATCCCTCGTCCACCTTCCATCGGATGGCGTCGGCCATCTCAATGAGGGCGGACTCGGTGCTATATCTGGGCCTAAATCCGTGCTGTGAGTTGTGGAAGGCACCGTTGGTTTCCAAGAAGCTAGCCAGTTGCCGTTGTGCGAGTTTCTCAAGCACTTTAGCTGGTGCCGGGAGCAGGGAGATGGGTCGGTAGTTAGCAGGTTCGGTAGGGTCTGCATTCGCTTTTTTTAGTATGGGCACCAATCTGGCGTGTTTCCAAGAGTCGGGGTAGATTCCTGTCTGGAGGGAATCGTTCCAGATATCATTTAAGATGGGATTGAGCAGGGGGGCAAGGGATTTATACTGTTTTGCCGGCCAGGGGTCCAGGGGGGAACCAGATTTGCATTTACGTAATTCTGCCAGCAAGTGTTCCGGGGTAATCACCATAAAATTTGAAAAAACATGTGTGGGGTTAGAGCTGACTGTACCAGAATCGAGAATGTCAGAATTAATCTTGCAGGGAAAGGAATTCTGAATAGTGGTGATCTTGTCTTCAAAATAATTAGATAGACGGTCGCAAAGGAACTGGGACCCCGGGGTTTGACTCTTGAGGGCAAGTGGGTCAGTGAAGGTTCTAACAGTATTGAAGATCTCTCTAGAGGACCCTTGTGCCCGAGATATTTTCTCCTCTAGATGGGTTCTTTTGTGAGCTATGATTTTCTTTCTGTACTCCTTAAGAGCGGCTTTATATGTGAGTTTGCTGTTAGGAGAGTAAGATTGTCTCCAAATTCTCTCAAGCTGTTTACAGGCCGATTTACATTTGCGGAGTTCATCCGAGTACCACGTGCGGAGGGGGTGGCTCTTGAGGATTTAATAGATCTGATAGGGGCTAGGAGGTCAATAGCAGAGGTGATCCAAAGGTTGAAGTTAGTCAATCTGCTGTCTAGATCTATGGCTGCCTCGGGGGCGGGTGAGGAGAGGTCAGTGGCTACATTCTCAGGGGAGATCATCCTCCAGTTGCGGCCCAATGGATTGGACGGTGGGCTCGATCGATCCTGATGGGAGAAGGAGATGGTGAAAGGGATTACATAGTGGTCGGACCGGGTTACAGGGATGGGACCACTTGTGGAGATATCTGTTAGATTGGTGCAAATAAGGTCTAAAGTGTGTCCAGCCTTATGCGTGGGGCCGGAAATTATTTGGTTTAGCCCACCATCTGATAGAGTGGATAGAAAATTAGCGATGGTGGGGTCTTCACCATTATCAACGTGAAGGTTGAAATCCCCAATGAGGGAGAAATTGGCATAGCGAGAAGAGGCTTGTAAGGCATAATCAAGAAGGGCCGGAAGATGGGTAATTTTAGATTTGGGGGGGGGTGGTAAACTAATAATCCAGAGTATGTACAGTTAGCAGCTAATTTGATACAGAAAGGCAATGCCTCGATACACTCTATTTGTGCATAGGAGAAGGAAGAGATGGACCAGAGAGATCTATAAATAATGGCCACACCTCCACCGGGATGGGTATTCTGTCTGTTGGCACACACGATCTTGTACTCTGGCGGAATGGCAAGGCAGAGGGCAGGATTGGATTCTTCCCCAAGCCAGGTTTCAGGAAGAAAAAGAAGGTCCCACTGGTTGTCCTCTAACGATTGAGCTACATCTAGGGAGTGTTTCACCAGTGAGCGACAGTTAATCAATCCAGCTTTAATAATAATTTTCTTGTGGGCTGGAGAGTGTCGGAGGGCAGACTGTAGGAAAAGGCATGGGGGAAGAGAGTTGTTGTCACTGTTTTGCACACTACAGGATTTATAGGGTAGTGACGAGGGGTCGGTAGAGGAGGTATGCGCGGACGGGCGCAGACGGGCAGGACTCTGGCACGACTCCGGCGCGGGTCAGGCGCACTCGCATTGCGCGGAGGCATGGACATCCCCTTTTATGCGCAACTAGAGTGCTGTAAATCCCACCCACACACAAGATGGCCGCCGCTTTTCTATGCCCGGGACCGGCTCCACAGCGTCAATGCTCGGCTGGGAGTGGCCCGGGGCAGTGGGAAAGAGGGGGAATGAAGTGGGAGATTAAAGCTTTTTAAATCAAGCTATTTTACTTAGCGTTGCAGAGGAGTAAATAAAACGCAGATTTTGCAATTTTAAAACAGATAAAAAATAGAGCAACAATAGCTAACACAGCCTCCCGGCTTCCGCCTCAGGAGGTGCACACGCAATCACACAATCAAGCGCTGGGCAGTCCGGGACTCCTTTTATGCGCAACTAGAGCGCTGTGAATCCCACCCACACACAAGATGGCCACCGCTTTTCTATGCCCGGGACCGGCTCCACAGTGTCATTGCTCGGCTGGGAGTGGCCCGGGGCAGCAGGAAAGAGAGGGAATGAAGTGGGAGATTAAAGCTTTTTAAATCAAGCTATTTTACTTAGCGTTGCAGAGGAGTAAATAAAACGCCGATTTTGCAATTTTAAAACAGATAAAAAATAGAGCAACACTAGCTAACACATCCTCCCGGCTTCCGCCTCAGGAGGTGCACACGCAATCACATAATCAAGCGCTGGGCAGTCCGGGACCCCTTTTATGCGCAACTAGAGCGCTGTGAATCCCACCCACACACAAGATGGCCCCCGCTTTTCTATGCCCGAGACCGGCTCCACAGCGTCAATGCTCGGCTGGGAGTGGCCCAGGGCAGCGGGAAAGAGGGGGAATGAAGTGGGAGATTAAAGCTTTTTAAATCAAGCTATTTTACTTAGCGTTGCAGAGGAGTAAATAAAACGCCGATTTTGCAAGAGCTTATACATGGCATAACTGGGGACAGGCTGAGAGATCTTTTAGAGAGCGGGAGAGGAGAATGGAGAGACTGCAGGACAGTCACTATGAGAATCTTAAGAGCCTAGAAAGGTTCTGACAGGGAAGACTGGCTACGACTTCTGTTTAGGTCGGTTGTTTCTACAGGGAATTGTGATTGATTGTGATGAAACTTGTCATCAGGGGGGACAGATAGGGCACGGTAGTGCTCTTGAATTTGTAGGGATGTATTATAATCACAAGTAGGTTGAACCTGCATATATTCTTGTGTTGTGTTAACATTTGATCATTAGAATGTGCAATGTAATAATGAGTAAAGCAAGGAATTAACATTGCAATTGTGCTTTGAATGGTTAATTCTTAATGCTTGTTTTATTTGTGACTAATGAGAATCTAATTCACTGAGATGTACTGTATTGTTTTAAACGTGCACTGTAATAATGTTCATGTGTACGTGTGCTTTATTAAGTCCATATTGATTCTTATGTTAGCCGATTTTCTGTAGGCCTCGTGTATTTCTCCCTAGCTTTCATAACTGAAGCATTTGTAATGTTCATGTGCATGCAGAATCTTTTCTTTCTTACGTTTCTTTTGCAGGTGGAGAAATGCATCTTTGTTAGTTAGAATAAAGCTTTTGTTGAGGAGCTAGGCTTAGGGAGGAGAGGATACATTTAAACAAGGAGTGCTGATAATGTGGGACGGTGTTCTTTCTCACTGGAGAAGGCCTAGGAATCAAGGTCATCGAGCCAGAGGCTGGGAGGATCGAAGTCAACTGAAAGTTACATGCGAGGAGGTGTCCAGCTGGATAGGATGATCTTGTGATGC
The DNA here is from genome assembly GCF_964261635.1 of Lissotriton helveticus. Classification (NCBI taxonomy): domain Eukaryota; kingdom Metazoa; phylum Chordata; class Amphibia; order Caudata; family Salamandridae; genus Lissotriton; species Lissotriton helveticus. The sequence continues at coordinate 620,737,884 of NC_136070.1, read as the reverse complement.
AAAGATGGGTGTGTCCTAGGATTTTGATGTTGGAATTAGTGACAGTGCCCTAGGGTTTGAGTTAGAAGAGGAGATCTGATGGAGAGAGAAGGAACATCTTAGAACGAGCTCTGTAGCTTTATTCTACTTGACCCATTCAATATGAGTGCACTTCTCAGGAAGTTTTCATGCGCTGACACCTTTTCCTGAACTTGCCTTGGGAAATGCTAAGTAGGGATGTCACGTTAGTGGTAGTATAGGGACAGACTAATTCTTATCACTTACGAAACCTCAAATGAAGAATACTCTTGCTGTTGGTGCAGTGATTATCTGCGTCCTAATTTTAGAAATGGTCATTCTTTGTATGCTTCATAGAATGAACGTTGCCTCTAGATTCGGCTTTGCATTAGTTCCAATGTATTTTGACACCCTTGTTCTGAGGTGTCTGTATGTCCAAGTGTTCTTGGCCTTATAATAAACTAACAAAACTTAGAACCTGTAATCAGTGATTCTTTGGAGTCATGGTTTATTCGAATAGTGAAATCTAATTAGACAAGATGTTTCTCCTCTCTACACTTCTAAGCAGGAACCAACGGTCTGTCGACGAGGGGTTCCCGAGTACATCTAGGATAGGGAACCTGGCCCTATCAGAATCATGCCCATTCAATACCCCAGCCGTTCCAAACCTCCCAGGCTGAATTATATAAATTTAAGTGTACCTTGAGCCCAAGAGACCTTGATGTATTCTGAAGGAGAATTCTGAAATTCCTGGCATGTCTGTAAACAAGGTTCCATGTAACCATTATCAGGTTGCCCTCCAGCGCAAGCTTGTGATATTTCCCTTGAGGGCCCGTCAACTACTGAGGGAACACCCTCAGGAAAATTGGGTAATCCACTACAAGCTTCAATAGGTATAAATACCAAAGCTGTGCAGCCAAAAGGGGTGCTATCAAGACCACCCTTGCTGATTGCCTGTGCACCTGTGCCACACACCTAGAGATCATGATAAAAGGTGGAAAAGCATAGTGATTTCCATTTGACCAATCCCAAAGGAAAGCATCTATTACTAAAGCTTATAAATCCAGCCTCCAACTGAAAATATCAATATGCTACCCAATTGTGCAGCCCGGGAAAATAATCTGGTTTTAGAGATATCCCCAGGCAGAGAAAAACTCCCAGAGTGCCCGGGCCAATTCTTCTAAAGATCTGGAATGTTTGCCTACTAATCTGTTTATGTGCTTGACGTCTGTTACATTGTCCATATGCAGAAGGAAAGAACACTTTATCGTGCCTTTGATCAGCCACGAATCAACAAAAGAACCTGCAAGAAGATCTATACAATTTATGTGCATTGAATACTCCATCCTGGATTCCCTTCCCCCAGTGTAGAACATGACACAGCTGAAGTAGCAAACCCAAAAACTGATTCTAAAGGTATATTTCGAGAAGTTGGGAAGATGGCCCTTCCATTCCATGTGTCTATGTAGCAGAACCACCCATGTATCTCCTCCCTTGCTTCCATTTTTTTTTCTTGATTCTTTTTTTTCTAATTTTTTCTTTTTTTATTTCGTCATAAAGAAAAATACAGCTGAGGCTTACATTCTCCATACTTATAATACAATGGATATGTGTCTATATATAGCACATTAAAAACATTATCAACTAGGACTATATACCCAAATAAAACCCAGAGCAGCAAGAAGTCTATGTACAGGCAGTAAGATATTTTTAAAAGATTTATGAAATTTACGATTGACGTTTATGATAAACAAAGCTACATATGATAAAAGGATAAAAGGCAGACATAAAAGCAGCATTTCATAACAATTATAACCATACATTTCATTCTGACCGGATAAATGGAGTAATTCAATTTGTTAACAGGCCCCAGATCTTTTTCCCTCTTAGCCTACCCTTTTTCCTTCTTCGTTCATGAAGTTATAAATATGTAAAAAGCGGCTTTTCCACTGTTGAAAAGTCGGAGGTTGCGGATCCTACCAGGTACAGGCAACACAAAGTCTTAAAACTGCCATCGTAATCAAAATCAGCTCTTCTCCCTTCTTCCCCGTCGATTCATTCACCCCCAATAGCATAAGAAGTGGTGAAAGGGGAACATTCTCTTTTAACACAAGCTGCAAAAAACCAGAAATTTCTTGACCAAGTGTCTCAATGCAGGGGCATGTGGGAAAAATGTGTATTATATCAGCAGCCTGTGCCTTACACCTAAAACAATGGGTTCCTTCCACACCTCCCCATTTCGAGATTTTAGCAGGCATAATATATAGGTCAAACAGGGTCTTAAAATGTGATTTCAGATTAGCTGCACACAGCACAGAGTTTCCCAATTCAATTGACTTCAGGAAATGGGAGTCCAAACCCCCCAATTTATCCTGCCATCTTCTGCTGTGTTTATCTAAATCATCTGGCAGACCCTCCAACAGACAGCTATAAAGTTGTGAGATAGAGGAACCCAAACTGCGGGTCAGCAATTCAACGCATGCCACTTTTCCGAAACCTGGAGCACCACCCGCTTTTTTAAGTAGAAAGCCCCTTAGCTGTAAATATTTAAAAAAATCACGGGGACCTATACCGAATCATTCGCAAATTATATCAAGGGGAGCTATGTGATCTCCTTCCAAAAAATCCACAATCCTATAAAAGCCACTCTTGCCCCATCTTGCCAAACACTCATCTTGGAGAGCGATAGGGAGCTGATCGTTCCCGATCAGGGGAGTATACCTATTAAATCTGCCTACTCCCAATTTTTTCCTTATACCAGCCCAATTACGAAAAGCAGCAACTAAAACCTTAAATCGAGTTTTTGGGAAGTAGCTGGCTTCATAACATTTTTATAGGCATCCATTAGCCCGAGTATCAATCAGGATTTCAAATATTGAGGTGACATAGCTAAGATAATTTCTCTCCCTAGCCTTGACTCCGAGGAGAGGCCCATAATATTGCAGAACTGCAGCTAAATAATATAGTTTGATATGTGGAAGTCTTCATCCCCCTCTCTCCCTTGGAAGGGATAGGAATGCATTAGCTCTCTTGTTCTGCCAGACGACCAAATAAATCTTGCTACTTCCTTCTCTATTGAATGAATCCAAAAATTGTGTATTTCAAGAGGAATTGTGCAGAAGATCACAGCTTTGTGAGGATAATCATTTTAATGATATTGCATCTCCCCATTATTGACAGCGTCAGATTATCCCAGCGCTTCCCCAAAATAGGAGCCATATTTGCCTCTACTATATCCTTGACCTTTGTTGTAATACAAACCCCTAAATAAACAGCTGTCTCAACAATTCGAGCGTCCGAAGTTGTAACAAATCTACTTGTCAAGATCTGAGTTTTAGTTTTGTTCAACAGATAGCCCGAGTGAGTCCCAAAATCTTCTGCTATATTTTCAAAGGCTTGCATTGCTCCATCGGGATCAGAAGTAATTATAGCCACATCATCAGCATAAGCCAGGAGCTTGGTATCCCAACCATGTGAGCTCACCTAAGCTCACCGGAATAATGCATGACGAGGCCTCCAGCCACCTAAAAAAGGGGTCTATATATAATGCAAACAGCAGGGGGGGAGGACGGGCATCCCTGCCTAGTCCCCCTGCTGATTAAAAAAGCCGCCGAATGCTTACCCATTCTTGTTAGCTGTGCGATGGGATTTATGTACAAAACCAGTAATGCATTAATAAATGAAACCCCCAGGCCATATAACTCCAAAACCGTCCATAGATAGTCCCATGCCACACGGTCAAACGCCTTCTCAGCGTCCAAGGAGGCAACCCCCATAGGCTTGGAGAGAACTTCGGTAGCATCACAGAGTGAAATAACCCTTTTGATGTGATCTTCCGCCCCCGTTTGTAGGCCCCCGTTTGTAGGCGCTCAACCGGGGTCTTCCTTTTTCCAGCTCCTCTGCAATCTGCTTGTTTTTTCAGGTTGCGTGGCTCATTAGGCTTAGCTACCTGGCTTGTGTCTTGAGTTTGCGTTGAATTTCCACCCACAGTTTCTTTTCCAACTTTTGAAGACTTTGGAGGCATATTTCTAAGCTCTTCTACACATCTGGAGCCAAACACTGTTCTCTGAACTCCTTGTACCAATTTATGTCCGAAGGCTAGTGCAAAATCGAGCCAGAACCACTAAGAAGAGTGAAATGACAAGGAACTGGCAATGAAAGGGTTACACTGCCTCCTTGCAGCTAAAGTCGGCTCACAGCCCGGCCCCGCCTCTGTCCGCCCTTGCCTGGAGGTTCTGCCAGGTGTTTCCCCAGACGCCCTGCCGCTCAGCTGGAGCTCCTTGGTCGATCGAGAAAAACGAGTCATCCGTCGGGCGCCGGCCCACACTAGCAACCACTGCACTCAATCCACGGCCAAAGGTAAGCAATATTATTCTGGTGAAGACCTGCTATGGGCACATTCAGGCTGAGGAGGGGGAGCTGCTGCGGTGAATTAAACTGCTGCCCCCATCTTGCTTTCCCTCTCTCCTCCCTTGTTTCCATGTTGAATTGAACCAATCTCTGAGTATTCTAGGCCCCTATGTTAATGTCTTATTTTTAACTGTTAGAGAGCCCTGTAATAAAGGAGTCCTGGAAGGATCACCTGACTTGAGGACAAATGAAAACTCACCAGCCTTGCCAACTACCAGAGAGAAATCCGCTGTTGAGCCAACGTTTTCTTCAACTCTTTCTTAATTAGCTCTCACTTTGTCTCTGGGAGTAAAAGGAACTCTGTCCTAGTCTATTAAGGACCCCAAACTCCATCCTTTTTGTTTGCTTTCAGATCCCATTTTCTACATTTATGATAGAGCCAAAAGACTAGATCAGTTCTATGGCTATCTGTACCTGCTTCAGCAAGAGATTCATTTACTGGTTTAGGAATATTTAATATCGTCCTTGTTTACCACAATCCTAAGGGCCTGGAATCTGAGAGCTGCCTCTGCTGATTTTATCAGTTTGGTAAAACATAATAGAACAGATGATATGTTGAATGGAAGAGATTTGAACCTGTCTGCCCACTGTAACCAAAGGAACTGTGGATACTTCTTGGGACTGTCACAAATTGGTACTGTCAAACAAATATACTTTAAATTCACATGCATCAACCAGCCCCTGGAAGGAGTATATGCCTGAGAGTGTCCCCTGTCTCCATTTTGAAATGGTGATAAAGAACAAACTGATAGAGTTTTTTCAGATTTATTACAGGCCCAAACGTTTTGTTTTTCTTTTGAACTAGAAATATATTGCTTACAAAACCTTCTGAGTGAAACAAACATGCCTGTATAGCTCTCTGCTGAAGCCTATCCTGTTCATTTAAAGAAATCAACTCTATCCCCTCCCGATAAAATGGAATTGGATTTGGAAATATAGCCTGAAATGGAGTGTCATGCAGCTCTTTACGAAACCCCTGCACTGTTTACAAAACCCAAGGATTGCTTAAAACCAGTATCCTTTTTTTTTTTGTAAAAAGGGACAATTTGCACATAACTTTCAGAGGGAGGAGGCAGGGCCAGATTGGGAATGCAAACCAGGACTGGCCATTATGTCAGGCCGGCCGGAAAAGTGGGCGGGGGTTGGAATCGGTGCTGGTGGGAAAAAAACACTGCTGCATTTTTTTGTTACAGGGGGCCGATATTGCAGCACTGTTGCAAAACCGTATTCTTGCCTTAAACTCTTCCTCCCCTTGCTTGTCCTGTACTCACTCCAAAACATCCTCTTCTCCAACTCCGTGGATGAACATTGGTCTGGTGTATCGGTACCGGTGGAGGTTGAAGTAGAGCCTGAAGCAGTAGGACATGCCAGCGAGGCTAACCATTTATCCACCAGGCCTGGGAGAGACCAGACCAAACACCCTTATCAATGAGGAGTGGGCTTTATTCAGTGAAGCAAATTATTTCACATATTGATCAATTTCCTTCATGAAGTCATCATCAAATAAGCACCCTTGGTTAGTGTATCCAGCTTCCAAATTCCCCTAACTTTTGAAAGATTTTCAGAAAAAGAAATTGTCACTTCTCATAAACAGTCCAGCATTTGCATTACCCAAAAACATACTGCCCTTTGGGCTCATCTCAATATTACTTCCTGGTCTAATGTCTTATCTGTATTTTTAGTTTGCTCAACTAGTCAAAAAATGTTTTTCAAGGGACCAAAGGTGTTCAGCATTTTATCCTGACATGATGACCAGGCTCTAACACATCTCTTTTGGGGTCTTTACTACCTCTGCTTAAGAAAGTGGCTATTTTAGCATCCTAAATCAGGGTCACCACTGCTTTATCTGAAATAACTCATCTGAAGCATTGTGCCTCATTTGATTCTAGACTTTACATACTCATCCACAAAGGGTGGAGGAAACTACTCAGTGGAATCTGGGTGTTGTAACAATCTGGGACCAAACATGGGATTGCCCTACACATCCTAAACTACTGTTTGTGTTTGATCAGCCACTTCTTTTTTACTTAGGGAAGCTGATGATATCACCAACAGCATTGAGAGTATTATCATTGACAGATCATCGGCAAACAGATCATTTACTTCATCATATGGCATTTATTTTGTCCCACACACAGCGGACCCATAAAAGGTTCTTATCATAGTGACAGTAAGTCCTTTCGACACTGTAGAATGGAACTTAACATTTAACACTGTGTTTTATTTTTATTTATATTTATTTAAAAAGTTTTGTATAGCCCAAACAAGACCCTGGAGGGTATCAGAGAATCCACTGAGAAATTCCTTCCATCAGACTATGTTTATTTTTCATTAATCTCTTGTCCCCTGAATTGATTTTGACACAGAATTATCCAGAAAATCACAAAAAAATTCTTAAATGTTTCCTCCTCTTCATAATCTTTGCCAATATGACTCTCATTCATAATAAATGTTCCACAATGAGGAAGCTAAACCCCTGCAATATAATTGCACCTGCGCACAGGAATTATTTTTGCACGCTTCAATGTTCTAAGCATTGTTTTTTCACACAATACAATGAAAGTTTTAACATCCTGTTTATCCTGTTTATGATAATTTCTTTAACATTTGAAATCTTTGCAATTGCTCAGTTGTTAGAACAAATAAATGACAAATCGAAACCAGTACTTGAACCCTTAAACTTCAGAGTCAAAATCTTAAAGCTTAGGGCCACATGTATCAAAATTGCATTTTGTGATTACCAAATTGCGATTTTTACTGAATCATTATTTGATAATTGCAAAATGTGATGTATGTAAGGATTAACTAAAGATATATGGGCATATGCCTCAAAATCCGGTAAAACGCGTCCTTATTTGGGAAAGATAAGGAATAGCAAATAAGGACTCGTATTCCGCGATGCATCAACAGATTCGGTATTTAATACCGTATAGCTAAAAATCGGTAAAATATACCAAAACCACGATAGCGAGAGACCAAAATAAAGATTAGCAAATACCGAATTAGCAAATACCGAATCGGTATTTGCGATTTCGGTATTAACGAATTCGCAAAAAAATTGTCGCGTTGGGAGCAGGTTGATGACATCACAACCAGGAAGTCTTCCAGCCCATGCTTCATTCAGTGCCCTCAGGAGCTCAGAGGAGGAGGCAGAGCACAGGAGCTGAGTAGAGAAACACTGATCCCACAAACCAGCAATACCACTGCATTCCAGGATGGAGAAGGATGCACCCCAAAACAAAGACATGAAAGAGGAAGAGGAAGTTTTCAGACAAAGAACTTGAACTACTGATCGAGGGGGTGAGAAGCAAACATGACAGGCTGTTTGGCAAGCTGTCACTAAAGGTGCCTGAGGTGGAGAAGCGCAAGATCTGGCTGCGCATCAAGGAGAGGGTAAATGCTGTTGGAGTCATGCACCTCAGCATAGACGACCTGAAAAGGAGGTGGTATGACCTCAGGAAAAGGGAGAAGAAGAGGATTTCAGAAAGTGTGAAGGATGCAGCTGGCACAGGAGGGGGGCATCCAACGTCACACCCAACACAGCCCTTGAGCACCTCGTTATGGGTACCATTGAGCCTGAGGCAGTCGTGGGGATCACCCAATTGGATACTTCCAGCGCTGCGGCAGGAGACCAAGGTAAGATGCATGCCAGTGCAGATACGCGGTGTGTTGTCTACCCCTGCCCATCCCCCCAGGCCAATCACAGTGCACAGGTAGTAGTGCCTAACGCATATACCCTCACCAAAGTGTTGCATCATTGGAGTTGTAGTCATATCATCCAAGTGTGCATGTATGATCCCCAATGTTAATGAAATTAGACCAGCAACACAGGGCCAATAGTCAGTCCAAATATGTCATTTATGTAGTTGAAAGTTTGCAAAACATATACATTTAGGCAAAATAATAACAATGCACTGTTTCACACACAGATGCATCACCCCTGGACTCTGATGACAGCGGACCCCTCATAATCTCAGAAACCCCGGCAGGGACTGATGCAGAGACTCCGCAGGGAGTCATCCCACGACACCACCAACACCATCACCACCACCACCATCATCACCATCACCACCATCACCACCACCACCACCGCAGACAACACCACAACCATCTCCACCACCGCGGACCACACCACCAAGCCGCAGGGCAAATGTCCCCTCCCTGCAGGTGATGGAGACGGAGCGGAGGCCAGAAGCCACAAATGTTCCACGGCAGTCAATAGTCACTCCGCCAGCTCAAACACCAGCACGTGTCCGAGTCAGACAGCGGGGCAGGTCCCTGGGAAGACCTGCAGAGGGATCTGAAGAGCCTACACACGGCTACGGTGTGGTTGAGTCACGGATGCTGCGTGTTCAGCGATTGCATGGGAGACACATGGGTGCAATAAACATCAACATGGCAAAATTGGCAAGCAAAATATGACAGACGCTGTGCGTGAAATGACCACAGCCGTTGCTGAGGGTAACAGAGACACACCTGCCGTCATAGCAGGGCAACAGAGCGAGCGCAGGAGGCATCGCCAGAACTTGCTCCGTTCCAATGCCTCCACTAGGGCCATCACAAAGCTCTGCAACAGCACAGCTTTACTGTCACAGAGATCTGTGTCACTGCAGGCCGACCTGGGCCATTACTGTGGTGATGTGGCAAAGGCCTTGGGCCAAGTGACCACTGCAGTGGAGCATCTGCAGTCTGGGACTTTTAGTGCCAGCAGTTTGGGGGTTGAGGAGGGGAGTGAGGCTGCATCAAGCGTCAGCAGCGTCTCTGTGCCGGAGGCCAGCGAGAGGAGGCGCAGTTCGCGCAGCTCCACTGCCACTGACACATATCGTGGTTATGAGGAGTCATGCGACAGGAGGCTGGGGGTACGTTGGAGGTGCAAAAAGCCATGTTCCATAGGGTCCTTGGCCATGGTGATGTAACCATGGGCCACCTACATTACTGCAAGATACTCCCGTGATGGCAACGGATATGTAGCCTTACCTATGTTTTGAGTCTGCATCATGTAGACGTATCATTAATGTTCACCTGACATGTGCTCATGTGCATTAAACATTTGCACACCAGATTATGTTGTGATGGCTCATTCTTACCGGTCTCTGAAGTGATGTTGTGTGATGTATGTCCGCCTCCTTTGACCTTCAGCTGTGTTAGGCACCTGTTCCTGTTGGTGTTGGGGGGGGGTTGCTGTGCACGAAAGTCGTCATCTCTGTCCACCGCTATTGATATCCCCCTTCTTGTGGCAATGTTGTGCAGCACGGCACACACCGCTTTCATCCGCCAGCAGGGTCACCGGGTCATACTGCAAGGCACCTCCTGTCTTGTGTAGGATCCGGAAACGACTCTTGAGGGCGCCAAAGGTTCGCTCTACCACATTCCTGGTACTGATATGTGCTGCGTTATAGCGCTGCTCCTGAGTTGTTGGTGGGTTGAGGTAGGGAGTGAATAGATATTCACGCAATACAAAGGCGCTGTCACCTGCAGGGTGGGTAGCAAAGAGTTAGCGGCATGAATACAATTACATATGTGAGGATGGAATTAATGATGAGGCATAAGTATGTTCCTAGTAGGTGTCCCTCTCCAAATTCACCATTGAGCAGACACCTGTGGATGCCACTGTGTCGGAATATGTATGCGTCGTGTGTGCTTCCAGGAAATTGTGCTACAATGTCCGCTATGATGTGCTTGTCATTGCACACAACCTGCATGTTAATGGAGTGATAGGACTTCCGGTTGCGTAATATGTATTCGTTGGCTGAGGGGGGACAGATGGGGACATGCATGCAGTCAACGCATCCTATCACATGGGGAAATTGTGTCACCTGGTAGTATGCTGTGGGGTTGTGAGGAAGGTGATGTGGGTATGAATCATTGTCAGCATGGCATCTAGGAATTTTCAGAATAAGCGTGAAAGTGCTCTTTGCGACACGCCTCCGGCTACTGCTACAACCCCCTGGAAACTTCCAGACGCCAGCAGGTGCAGGCTGCATAGGACGTGGACGTGGGCAGGGATGGCGTTGGTCCTACGGGTATGGTGCTGCAGTAGTGGTTCCAGGTCAGCAATGAGGCGCATGATCATTGCTCGATTCAGTCTGTACTTGTCATAGATTAGTTCCTCTGTCTGGCCCAGCAATGTGATGCGCACCCTGAAAACCCTCTCCTGGATCCTCCTCCTGCACTGTGCAGCAGCATTGTTTCTCATCCTCCTAGCAAGCACGTACAGGGCAGCCATTTTGGAAGACATACAGGGTCTCCAGAGGCATATTTGAAGGGTTTCTGATTGTTTCCACCTGTCTGTATTTCATTTTATTTTTTTTTCATTCCACCAAATTTACCTCCTGGTGGAGATTTCCCTTATTTTGCTCATGCTAAATAGCGATTTGGTGCATTTTCGTTATTTGCAATTTTTGGTGCATATCGTAGCGACTTTTTAATAGCGATTTGGTATTTCCGGGGGCTGATTTAATTCTCGGTATTACCGATTCGCTAATTTTCCATTCGGTAATTTACCGCGGGGGTTATTTTGCAATTCTTTATTTTTTTCGGAATTGGGGTTGATGCATTGGGATTTCAGGTTTTGCGTTCGGTAACGGCCTGTTTTATCGATTCGCTATTTTACCGGGAGCTATTTTGTTTGATGCCTCTGCCAGATAGCGATTTCTTGAAAATCGCATTCACAATTTACAATTACCAAATAGCGATTGGTAAATTGGTAATCACAATTAGGTAATTGCTAAATTGCAAATGTCGCATTTCAGGGCAGCATTATGACCTCACAACCAGAAAGTGAGGCATTCCATGCCGATTATAGGGTCCTGAGTCAGAGGAGTCAGACTGCAGGAGCACAGTACCAGGGAGGCAGTCAGGAGCGCAGAAACTGTAGCAAAAACACAGCATGGTGTCAGAGGAGAATGGTAAGGAGGCAGGAGGGCGCAAAAGGAAACTCAAATTCAGTGAGAAGGAATTGGAGGTGCTCACTGAAGAAGTGGTAAAGAGCCATGACAAGCTATTTGGTCAAAACTTACTTTATGTCCTAGAGTCCGAAAAGTGCAACATTTGGCGGGAGATCCAGCCCAAAGTCAGGGCAGTGGGGGTGATGCAATGCTACGCTGAGGAGATATGTAAGAGCTAGTATGAACAAGGGCCGAAGAAAAGGTGGCAAGAAGGTTTGCAGAGGCGAAAAAGACCGACGGAGGACAACCAACCCACCCAGCATCTACAACCTTAGAGGAAATGGTGGAGTACACCCTGCAGACTGAAGCCATTATTGGACTGACCCAGATAGACACCTCAACCACGGCCCGTAGCAGCCAAGGCAAGGGGCATGAATGACATGTGTAAGCTACATGTGACACAATGACCATTTAGGAAGGCAGTTTTAAATTTTGAAAGCCACTCCATTTTCCATGCTACCCGCAAATGCATGATGGGAGTAGTATTCCGAAATACAGGAATTAAGACATGTTAAAATATTTCATCAGCATAGGCACATTGAATTATACACAGCACATGACATGTAGACACACGTGCAATGCAAATTAACTGTATTTGTTGAATCAGTGTGAATTGTGACATACATTTAAAAACATTGTACTAAACTAGTTCTGGTAATGTCACAGATACACCTGCGCCACAAGCTGCTGACACATAACCCATTTAACCTGCGGGGACCCAGGCGCAGACAAGGGAAGAAAACATAGTAGCCACAACACCCTGTACACTTGCACCAACAAGAAACCGGCCCACAGAGGCACCACTACCAGTTTTTGAGTCAGATGCAGAAGTGAGCCAACCAGACTTGCCCGCAACACACGCTGGTGTGACTCCCACCAACAGAGCTCTGTCCCGCACATAGTGCCACAACATTCCCATCAGGAGGCATAGGAAGCGAGAGCATAAAATTCATCAGAGGAATGTGAGGGATCCTCTATCTTCAGTGGCCTGGAGACAGCAATGGTCAAGGTGCAGTCACTGCAATGGAAACATATACGAACAATGCATGCACAGTTGGTGTCACTGAATCATAGCATTTGTGATATCAAAGCAACATCACACAACTGAATGCATTAGTGGAGGAAGGACAGACGGTAACAGGTGTAAATGTCAGGAAAATGACTGGTGCAATAAGAGAACTTTGCAGCGTCATGCAGCATAAAAATGGGGCCTACCACAGGAGGCACCAACACTAGATCCATCATCCGCCTAACCAATGCAATAGCTCTGCTGTCAAGACCTGCTGTCGCCATGCAATTGGAAATGGTCCATGGTAGTGGTGATGTAGCTAGGGGTTTGGTGCAAGTCACCAACGTAGTGGAGCAGATGCAGACTGCTACAATTGCTGGGTACAGTGACCTAGGTATAAGGGAGAGCGAGGAGACCTCCAGCCTGAGTAGCACCATAGCCCCTGTGATGGAATTCAGATGACACAGTTCAATGCATAGTGCAACGTCAGGGGCTTCACCAAGGAAGAGTACAGAGCCCTCTGAATGGGTCAGTGGAGTGTGTGGACGCAAAAAATAAGATGGTCTTGAGGCACGGTATGGCAGATGCTGGATTAAGCTAATGTTTGTGTTGTCATTACTGACAGATTAGTTTTATCACAAGTTGTGCTTTTTGTCACACAAAATATTTTTAGGGGGCCTGAGTGCATATTTTTACTTGAGTTTGAGGTAATACAGTTTACACTAACAGCAAATTCATGTAATGCATTGTCTCATAATTACTTATGTGAAAAAAATAATGTTTTATTTGCGCACAACTTTCTCTGCCTTCTGCTGCCCTTGAACAGTCTGCAGCTTGGCAGGGCAGACATGGCTCATTGTCTTCATCTGCTTCCAGATCAGACAGGTCCAAGGGTATGCCTCTTGTGACAATATTGTGCAACATGGCACATGTAGCCACAATTTTACAGCTAGTTTCAGGCCTGTACTGTAGTGCTCCAACTCTTTTGTGAAGACAGAGGAAGCGTCTCTTGAGCAATCCAAAGGTCCTCTCAATTAAGTTGCATGTGATTTTGTGCACGGAATGGTAGCAGTGCTCTCTTGGAGTTGATGGATTAAGGTACGGGTGAGGATGAATGAGCGCACAGCACACGCACTGTCACCTGAGGGGGAAAAAAAAGAGATTAATCTCTGTCATGTGTCAATGTGTTCATAGTGAGTGCCAAAATGTGTTACATTGATTTACCTAGTAGGTATCCTTCTCCAAATTCACCACCAAGTAGATGTGTGTAGATTCCAATATAGCGAAAAATGAATGAACCATGTTTACTACCTGGGAATCTGCCCACTATATCTGTGATGATATGTGTGGCATTGCATATCACTTGTATGTTTAGTGAATGATAGAATTTCCTATTGCAGAAATGTACTCATTGACATGTGTCCCACCAATGGAGTCAATGATGTGCGAAAATTGTGCTATCAGGTAGAATTGCAAATTAATTAGCTGCAAGTCCTGTGGTGTTTTGCGGAATATGATGTATTGATGGATTTTCAGCAACATTGCATCCAGGAATGCATTAAAATGAAAAAAGGCCAACAGTGCACTTTGAGAGATCCATCCTGCTGCTGCTATTACCTTGCCCCCCGGTAGCTCCCTGAAGCTAAGAGGTGCAGGTAACACAGGACCTGCGCATGGGTGTGAATTGCATTGGTTGTGCAAGTGGTATGCTGCAGTTGTGGTTGCAGGTCGGCTATTAGGTCTAATATAAATTAAGAATGTAACTATACTTGTCCTACAATTTCCTCTGTGTCTGGCCACAATGTAATGCAGGTTCTGAAAATGTGCTGTTGTCTCTTCCTTCTTCTCTGCACACCAGCCTGGATACTCATCCTCCTCACAATGAGGTAGAGCGCAGCCATTCTGGAACACTTTGAGGCACCCTGGGCATGTTCAAATAGATTGCACCTGGTTACCACCTGATTTAAGTTGGTGGTATTTTGCACATACAAAATTTAATTTTTTCTACCATAATGGTTCCTGCATTCCATTTGCAATTACCTAATTGCGAATCGCATGTTGAAATTTGCATTCGCAATTTTTAGGAAATCGCAATTTTTGTGAATACCTAAAAGTGACCTGCTAATGCATATGATGCATTCGGTAAGACAACTTTGCACTTGCAAACAACCAAATTTAGCGATTTGCACCGATTGCGAAAGCAAAATAGGTGGATACATGTGACCGTTAGTCATTAAGACAGTGCAAGTCTGAAAACATCTCTCACTAGACTTTTTGGAAGATTGGAACTCTTTGTAATTGACCAAGCAAAAGACCCTTGAGACATAAGGATCAAACCATTAATCTTCCCATGGGGAACCTAAGATCTTAACCATTAAGCCGCAAGCCCTTCGCCCCTAGAGCAACCATGAACTATTTCAATCAAAAAACTCTCCTTTCCGCTAGTGGAAAAATCACATATGCACTTCGTTTTTAGACAAGCTGGAAATAAACTAATAAACACTTAGGGGGAGATTTACATACATTTTGCGCTGGGTTAGTGTCACAAAAGTGACGCTAACCAACACAAAATGTTTTTTTGCTATTAACTTCCTAGTGCAAAACTTGTTTTACGCTGGAGTTCACCCTCAAAGAAGCGCAAAGCCCTGCTTTGCGCTACTCAGCGCTGAGGTAGCGTTACATTTATGGCACATGTAGTGCACTGCTGCAGTAGCCTATCGGAACCAGGCGGTGATCCTGCCCACAGCCACTGCCCCTGCAGCAGTAAAGACAGGACCACCAGTGTCTGGAAATATTGCGTTGAAGTCTGTAAACATGAGAGATTCAACCCGGAGAGGTTTGGTATTCTGTTTTGTGGAATTTCACCCTGGTGTTACCCAAAAACTCGTAATCATAGCCTAAGTAAGGGTGTGTAACTGTGTAGGGCAAACTGATGTTGGTTAAGTAGCTAGGCCTACCTGAATGTTTTTTGTATTTTTTTTAAATGTTTTATTGCCATTTGCATGACTACAACAATTTAAAAAAAAACAGGCATATTACAGCTATTACTATGCTCTTGAGTCCAAACAATCATGATATGTGACCATATAGCCGAAGCCGTTGTTATTATTCTGCATATTTCGGAGCAGAGTCCGCCAATTTCCTATGTCATCACCAATGATACTTATTTACTGTGTTAAACATTGGGAACAATAACTACTTGGTGGGGCAAGGAGGGGTGGGGACCTCCGAACACTTTGCAAGGGGGGACGGGACTGATGTTTCGTTACGGCACTGACCAGCTGTGTATGCTGTGAAGTGATCTGTTTTGGCAGGATTCTTATCTAGATTTTTACCTTACCAATCCTTCGCATCCATGGTTGACTAGATCTTTGTTGCATGCTAAGAAGTGTAAAGGGAAGATTACCAATTCATAAATTACAACTTTTGCAAAGACAAAATCAATAAAATTTAGAAGGACCACTGGCTACGAAATAAAGTGTTAAAAGATTTATTACAAATCCAAGAATAACTGAACATACAAGCACCTCAGCAACAGGTTAAGAAAATAAACCGGAACTAATGCAAACATAATCCTAAGCAAGAGTCTCAGACGACTCAAGATGATGAGTAATGTAACTTCCAAAAGCATCACGCAAACGATGACAGTCCCTGCTTGGAGCCTTGACTGTATTTACCCAAAAGAAAAGAAAAGGTTAGTCTGTCCCTACACTACCTCTAAAGTGACATCCTTACTTAGCATCCCTCCTAGGCAAGAGATATGGTGTCAGCAGTGAAGACTTCTTAAGAAGTACACTCACTTTCCAAAGGTAAGAAGACTAAGCTACAGAGCTCTTTCTAAGGTGCTCCTTCCTGCTTCTCTCTCCTCAAAGTCTGCTTCAAGTCTGCTCTCCACCCTTGGGGTGCTGTTCCTAATACAAAATCCCAAACACAGTAAACACTCCCTAAACACACCCCTTCAGGCAGGTACTTCCTCCATGATTTTTCCAGCAAACTTCAGCTTCATCCGAAAACCGTTGCTGTGTCCTTGGGTCCCAGGCACCTTCTCTGCCAAATGTACCCTCCTACATTCCTTCACACTCCCCCGATACCCGTCTCCACCAACCTATCTCATAAAACAAAGGATTATTCTAACTAACAAAGCAAACGTCCTTGCACCTGCAACAGAAACGTGTGAGAAAGCAACCTTGCACGCACACAAAATTACAATTCGAAATTCGACTGCGAAAAGGAGCCTTCCCAAGGAAAATACATTTCAGGTCTACAGCGTGTAGTCAAGCTAAGAAATTACAGTTAGGCCTCTACTGGCGTTTTCATGTCTCAGGCCTTTACACATTTAAATGCATTCCTAACACTACATTATAAGCATTACATTCAAAGTCATTCTAAAAGCATTATTTCATTTAATTTCTGAAGCATTACTCTTTCTCAGGTTAAAGCATTGCTCTGGTTCATTAATAGGCAAACCTACACGTGCAACTTTAAAATGGGGCACGCTTAATCCTAATGCAACATTTTACACACGAAGCAATAATTTCTGCATTACTTAAGGCATATTCTTGGTTAAAGCATTACATTAGTCTTCAAATGATATGAGCACATGTCTACATATTGTAATATACTTGATTAGTACTACATTTCCATTGATCACACGTTACTACAGTCCTCTAACTATGTGGGTGCTAACTACTCGTGAATATGATGCACCCCAACAAATTTCAGAACAACATGGCCCTCTATCAGTCCCCCCCTTTGATGACCTGTGTCATCACCATCTACACCATCCTTGGGGAAAGAACCAACTTAAACCGAACTTGTTGCCGTTCTTCCTCTCCTGAGCAACTCCATGTTCTTAAGGTTCTGATATTGACTGTCCTGCAGTCTCTCCATTCGCCTCTCTTGCACTCTCAGTGATCTCTCGATCCTGTTGGACTTATACCACTTGTAAGCCCTAATCAAATCCCACAATCCAATCACACATGCCACAACTATAATAAGAGGTTTTAAAACATAGCCAAGGAACTTAAGCTCGCAAACCAACCTCCTACCTGACTAACCCCCAGATTCATCAAGAACACATTTTGCTATTCCTTAATAGCGAAAAATACCGATTCGCTATTAAGGAATAGCAAAATGCTATTCATCAAGAAATCACTTAAAAAATAGCGATTTCTAATAATTCCTTAATTGCGACTCGCAATTTGCGAGTCGCAATTATGGAATATCTCCCCATTCATTCCTATGGGCCTAGAGGCCCATAGGAATGAATCGGAATACAAACTCAATTTGCTAATCGCAATTAGCGATTCGCAAATTGAGATTGCGATTTCAAGGGTGCAGGGGTGTCCAAAGGACACCCTGTTGCACCCCTGAAATTGATGTGTGCACATATGTTGCGCACACACATGCCCTTAGGGCATGTGTGTGCGCAACATGAAACATGAAAGGTCGTCTATATACTGGACAAGAACAGAGTTCTGTGGCATGCTATTTACCACGTAGTTAGACTTCGCGGTAAATAGCGGCCCCAGATTGCGAATTCGCAATTTTAAAATGGTTCATGAATTGCATTTAAGGAATCTCAAATTGAGATTTCTCAAATGCAATTAATCGCAATTTAGCGATTTCTAGAATTGCGATTTTTGCATTTGGGATGATGAATCCCAAATGCAAAAATAGCGGGCACAAAGGGCCAGATTCTCAGAATCTGGCCCTTTGCGAGCCGATTTTAGTTTGATGAATCTGATGAATCTGCCTGCAAATCCCTTGCCAACTTTTCCCACACACCTTCTTCAGTCAAATCTACTATCTCGTGATGGATCGTAGTAATGTTACTTATGTACTTCTCCAGACCCTTGCTGTTATCTGGGATATACGTGCAGCATTCCTGCACCTTCAAAAGTTTACAGACTCCTCCCTCTTTTGCTAAAAGGACATCTAATGCAAGTCCTTATCGATAACATCTCTCCTTCAACCAACACCAATGATTTAGCTGTATTCATCGACAATTCCTCCACAATAGTCGCCAATCTTCTGACCTTCACATCATTCAAGATCACACCCATCCTGGTATTATTGCTGCAAAAATATCTCCAACTATTTCTGTGGCACTTGCACCTTGTTTCACTCTTACATGCTGTCCTCCTTCAAGAAGCTCCGAATCTTTTGCATGATAAATCTTGGGGAAAACGATCGCTAAATAACATGTACCATACCATTTTGCAGGCAATCTCACATAGGCATTCCTTCCACAAACAAAATACACAGTCGGTATTGGATGTGAAATATACGGCTCTCTTCTAGTAGCAAAGCTCTCTTGTCTCCTATTTTAACCTCTTTCTTGTTAGGAGTAGTAGGTGCAGGTATCCCCTGTACCTCCACTGCCTGCTCATGTGGTGCTAAATATGAAAACTACAACTACTAGAATTCCTCCTACAAGTGTACCTACTATACATCTAGTCCTATGATTTGAGTTTCCAGCCTCCATGGTCTCAGGACTGTTTTCAAATTCTTTGTTCAGAAACAAACGCTCAAAGTCACTTTTTCTCGTTCTCCAGTTGCTTGTGAACCAACTCGAACAACACCTCAGAAAGCTGGAAGTACCTTTTTAATCTCAGTTCCTTATTTACACTGTCCAAAAGACAACCCCAACCCTTCTCGGTCCTCTGAGGGATGTTCCTACGTTTCTTCTTCTTCCACTCGGACCTAGGCTATCTATTACAGCTTATTTACAACAAAGTCTCTTTAATCTAAAATAAGATTTGCTCCAACAGCTTCTAGAACATGCTGCAAAAACCTGCACCACACTTTGCAAAAAGTCCTTCGCTGAATCTTCCAAAGTGAAAACATGATCACATGTGGTCTGTTCTACCGCAACATTCTCAAATTTTTGTCTGTGGACGCCTTATGCATAACTTCCCTTTCTGTACTTCTTCTAGAGCTATCGGGCCATAACTCCCCTTTGTGCAGCTTCTCTTCATCCATCCTATCCACTTTACCCTGCCCTGAATCTTGCAACTGTTTTTGTTTTCTATATCTATCTTCTACTTGATCTATGAACTTCTTCTCTACATCTGACAACCTGCATGTCAGATTATGGTGATGAGCATAAACAGTATCTAACTCTACAGTAGGTATGAAATATTTCTTAAGCCTATCTTCTGATTTGTAATAATCATACTTATTCAAATGCTTGTGAGCTGGTACTTCAGGAAGCACTGCATCATAATTTGAAAAGAAATACTAAAAACGATTCCGTCCATAAAAAATGCTAAGCAATAAGCTACACGAAATACCATACGTCAACGGAAGATGATGGTATCTAATACCCTCATCCACCGAGGCAGGCAACGGCATACACACATAACAATCTTTCGCATCCATTGCATCAATATACTCATACAACAACTTTGCATATGCATTCAGCTTAAAGTCATCCCCAGACAGATCTATGTGAAATCTATGGCTCTCTTCTAGTAGCAAAGCTCTTTTGTCTCCTATTTTGACCTCTTTCTTGCTAGGAGTAGTAGGTGTAGGTGTCCCATGTACCTCCACTGCCTGCTCATGTGGTGCTAAATATGAAACTACAACTTCTAGAATTATGAAGAATATCTCTCCTCCTACAAGTGTACCTACTATACATCTAGGCCCACGATTTGGGTTTCCAGCCTCCATGGTGTCAGGACTGTTTTCAAATTCTTTGTTCAGCAACAAACGCTCAAAGTCACTTTTTCTCCTTCTCCAGTTGCTTGTGAACCAACTCGAACCACACCTCAGAAAGCTGGAAGTCCCCTTTTAATCTCAGTTCCTTATTAACACTGTCCAAAAGACAACCCCAACTCTTCTCCGTCCTCTGCGGGAAGTCCCTAAGTTTCTTCTTCTTCCACTCGGACCTAAGTTATCTCTTATAGCTTATTTACAACAAAGTCTCTTTAATCCAAAATAAGATTTGCTCCAACAGCTTCTAGAACATGCTGCAAAAGTTCAAGACGAAGAACAATAGATTCATGAGATGGCACTTCAACTGCAAATGTCGGAAATATCAGTCTGTTCAGGATCAGATCACGAATTCTGCTCAGTAAAGGTGGATCAGGGACTGTAAGGGTCAGTACTCCTTCAATTTCAAGTCCTGGTACCAACAACACCACGTCCAATTTCACGTTAGGACTTGTGCTAACCACTGTCACTGCCCTCAGTCTCCTGGACCTCAGTACTCCTGGAATCAGTCACAACGTATGACCACTCTGGAGTTGCGTACTTTCGGCAAAGCACCCTCTTTTATCTTGATCTCCTCAGACCTCCACAAGCTTGACCGTCTTTGCCTTCGTCTGATTCAGAGTCTTCAGACCCCGGAGCAAGATCTCTCTCGGAGACCAGTCTCAAGTTTAGCCACCTCTGTCTTTCTGGCCACTGCTCTTCTGCTCTGCGGGTCTTCCTGCCCTCTCTTTGCTCACCCTGCTCACAACTTCTCTCAGCTGAGTCTGACTCTGGGTCACCTTCACAGCAACTTCCCATTTCTGAGGAAGTTTCAGTGTCGCTGTCGTCGTGACCCTCCTCAGCTCGATCTGGTGAGCTACCAGCTTCGTCAGCCACCCTCACAGCTTGGCTTGTCCCCTCCTGTGGCCCTGCCACCTCAGCTGGATTTTCATTTGGGAGAGGAGCTGTTTCTTCCTAGGGTGCTGGAACTCAACGGGTGTGAGAAGCATGGACCCAGTTCGGTAGTCCTCCACACTTCACGGTAGTGTTCGTTACCAGTATAACCTGGTAAGGGCCTCTCCAACAAACATCCAAACAGCTCTTTCTCACGTGCTTCCGAACCAGCACCCAGTCCCATGGACTCAGGTCGTGACAGAGATCACTTGCAGCTGGAACCACAGCAGCCTGCACCTGATGGGCCACAGAACGGACGACATCAGCGAGTCCCTTGCAATAATTGAGAATCAGATCATCTGTGATGCTTATCAAGGTTGTCGATGGCACTGCTGGTAACCTCATAGCCCTCCCCATCAGCACTTCATGAAGACCTGTTCTCCTGTCTGGGGTACTGCGAATACTCATCAACACCAGAGGCAAAGCATCAGGCCACTTCAGAGACGTGGATGAACACACCTTTGCCATGCAAGATTTCAAAGTCACATTGATCTGCTCCACTATCCCAGACGCCTCTGGACGATAACTACAATGGAGTCTCTGATCAACATTCGTGCTGTGCAAAGCATCTTCATGATTTCACTATGGAAGTGTGCTCCTCTGTCCGATTCCAAAGAGGTCAGAATCCCAAACCTAGGTATAAGTTCTCTCAACAGTAGCTTAGCCACTGTAAGTCTGTCACCCCTTCGTGTAGGGTAAGCCTCCACCCACTACCACTACCAAGATGTACCTCAGCCTGTTGCACCTAGGCATCTCAATAAAGTCCAACTGCATCCTATTGAAAGGTCCTCCCGACTTCCCAATGTGACTCATTGTAACCACAGTTTTCTTTCCAGCATTCATTTGTTGGCAAGTAACACATCTCTGACACACAGCTTCTGCCACTGCACGAAATCGCGAATTGTACCACGTTTGTCTGAACACGCGCACCATAGTGTCTTTTCCCAAATGTATTGCACCATGAATCTGTCTTGCCATCGGGTTCAACATTTCATCTGGAAACACCGCTCTTCCATCACTTGAGACCCAAGTGTCTACATCTCCTTTCACTCAGCCTGATTTGATCCACACATTCTTCTCCTAGTCTGAAACCTGTTCCTGCAGGCACTTGAGCTTGTCCCAAGTATCTGTCATGGCTAAAATCATGTTGAACTCGGTTCTTTCATGGCTCCCTTCTACGTGTCTCTCAGTAAAGTAGAAACCCTGTTTGGCACAGAAACGTGCAACTTCGTCCGCATAGCGGTTTCCAAGGAGCACAAAATCTGTCCCCTTCCCATGAGCATGCACTTGACAATAGCAATCTCTTTGGGGTGCTGTAAGGCTTCTAGAAGCAACCTCACAAACTCCCCATTCTGGATGGGTGATCCAGACGTTGTCATGTAACCTTTCATGGACCATAACTGTCCGAAATCATGAACTACACCAAACCCATACTGGCTGCCCGTGTAACTGGTTACTCGAATCTGGTCCGTTGCCAAGCAGGCACGAGCCAAAGCAATGATCTCAGCCACCTGAGCGGAGTATACTCCTTCCAGGCATGCAGCTTCAACTACTCCCATAATGGTACATACAGCAAATGCTGCTCTCAACTGACCGACACTGTCTCTTATGCATGAACCATCAACAAAGAAAATCTCATCAGGGTCAGGCAATGGTTCATCAACAATGTCAGGACTCGGTTTGGTGCAAAGCTCAGTCCCATCAAGACAACCATGGTCCACACAATCTTCATCAAGTGTGTTTGGCAACGGCATCAGTGTGACAGGAGTAAAAACAGAACACCTCCTAAGGGTCACATTCTTCGCAGCAAGAATAACTTGCTCGTAGCGAGTCCGCCTATTGTTGGTCAGGTGCTGTGTCTTAGTCCTGGTCATCAACAGTTCAACAGAATGCAGGACTTATACAACTAGCGAATGACCCATGACAATACTTTCACATCTCTCAATGCTGAAACCCATTGCAGCAACGGATTTGAGACATCTGGGCAACGTTGAAGCTACTGGATCTAAAGTAGCTGAGAAGTAAGAATCTGGTCTACGGATACCTCCATGATCTTGAGCTAAAACTGATAGTGCACAACCTTCACGTTCACAGCAAAATAGTGAAACAGGCTTGTTGTAATCAGGCATCCCCAGTGCCGGAGCACGACAAAGATCCTCTCGCATCTCCTGGAACGCCTTCATACAGTCATTGTCCCATGGTACCGAATCACTCACATCCTTGTGCATCAGTCTCTGCAAAGGCTTCGCCTTCAATGAGAAGTTGGCAATCCACTGATGACAGTAGCCAACCATCCCTAAGAACATCCTGACTTCCCTCTGTTTAGAAGGCACAGTCATGCTCATAATTGCCTCAATCCTATCAGGTGACACCTTCCTCTTGCCTTTTTCTATTCGATGACCCAAATACTGCACCTCATTCAAGCAGTACTGTAGCTTTTTTGGCGACACCTTGTGTCCATTCTCTGCCAAATGATTCAGTAAGGTGATGGTATCAATTCTGCACGCATCCTCAGTTTCTGACGCAACAAGGAGGTCGTCAATATACTGGACAAGAACAGAGTTCTGTGGCAGTACAAGACTCTCAAGGTTCTTTTTCAAGATCTGATTAAAGATCGACAGACTCTCCGTATACCCCCGAGGGATACGACACCATGTTAAGACACGATTTTCCAGCTTGAAAGCAAAAAGTAATTGTCTCTCCTCGTGCAATGGTATGGAGAAGAAAGCCTGACAGAGGTCAATCACAGTGAACCACTCCGCTTTACATGGGATCTGAAACAGTATCACATATGGATTTGGTACCACTGGACAACATGGAATGACTATGTTGTTAACCCTGCGTAAATCCTGCACAATCCTAAATTTCCCGATCGATTTCTGCAATCCCATAATGGGCGAGTTACATGGACTGCCCATTACTTCCTTCAGAATTCCCTGCTTAATCATAGAATCAACCACAGGCTTTATCCCTGCGACTGTTTCTTGTGTCAAATTGTACTGGGGCGTTCTTGGGAATTCAACATTCTGCTTGATCTGAATCTTAACTGGCTAAACTCCTTTGATTAAGCCTATGTCCTCGCTGGTAAAGTCCCACACTTCCTGTGAGACTGAAACCCTCAAGTCTAGTGGAAGTTCTTCCACTGTCACCACGGGTACATTTCTATACACAAATGCTGATTTGCAACCTTAAAGGTAGCATCATCATCATTAGTTTGCAGATCCACTCCCTTAGGGGTGCATTAGATGGTGCAATTGAGCTTACACAGCAGTTCCCTCCCTAGCAAACAAACAGGGCTTGAATCGCACACCACAAATTGATGTCTGTCTCGAAACTTTCCTATCTTCACAAGAATCAGTTCAGTCAGAGGGTTTGTCATTCTCTTATTTGCGACACCTACAACTTGGACTGATTGTCCCGAGAGAGGTAGGTTGGGGACTACTACAAATCTCACAGTAGAACGGGTAGCACCAGTGTCAACCAGAAAGGTGGTAGGGTGACCAGCGACATCAGCTTCCACAAATGGTCCCCTCTGGTCTACCCCCAAGACTGCCTCAAGAGTGCAGTCTTCCTTCCCCCTCAGGTAACGTCAGGCCAACGGGTCTAAGTAACAGTCATCGCTGTCATCAAAAAGAGGCATCTGCTGGTATGTTCGAGTCCCTGTCGGGATCCTCAGTGGCTGGGGAACCTGTAATCGCGGAGCCGAAGTCCCCCCCTTACATCAATCTTGGCCTCATTACAGTTGTTGTTACTTCAGGCACATGCACTTGCACTACCTCTACCTCCTGCTGCAACTGATTCACAGGATTCAAGGGACACTCGTGTCTCCAATGTCCAACCTGATGACTAGGGTGACACTCGGTGGTCTTCTTCAAAGTCGCCACTTCCACTCTAGGTTTGGAGTCCTCTACGTTTCCCTTTCCCTTATTCTGACCATTCTGTATCCTTCCCAGCATTCCTCCACTTGACCTCCCTTGCCAGCTGCTTGCATCTGGACCAGCATCAGTTTGTCCTTAAGCTTCTTATGTTTCGAATCTACTTCATCACTGCAATATCTAGCATACCTCAGTATCTCGTCTAGCGCTTAGTTCTGCCAACAAATCAAGTGTTGTTGGATCATAAGACAAATTTCAGGTCTCAATCCTAGGATAAACTTCGAAAAAACTGTCCCATATCCTTAGGGTCCATTATATCCAGCCCACTGTACTGCTTAAAGACTTGCAACAGTCTTTCATAATACTCATGCAGCATCTCCTTTGGTTCCTGAACTGTCCGCACTATCTTCATCCGGTCAATATCCTGTGGTGATACCTTGGATTTCAACCATGTGATCACCAGTTCATACTTTTTCATGACAATCGGTGACGGACTATTCGTGACAGCATCTCTGTCCGGTTCAGAAGTGGGACATTCAACAGCAACCTTACAAGCTACCCACAAATTACCCGGAACCACTATCTCAAACAGTGTGTTCTAATCAATCCATAACACCTTTGAGATATTAACAAATGGCTCAACCTGCTTGTACCACTCAACTGGGCTCTCCCACAACTTTGGGAAGTCATTTGTGAAGGCCGCCAAATCCCCTCGACTCCAAGGCACATGCACATACCCTCCGCTAGACACCTCTCGTAAAAGGTAGTTTCCAATTCCTGAATTTCCCTCTCCCGGAGGAGGTGTCTCTGCCACATTCCTCTTGGCACTCTTTTTCTTAGACCATCTTTCTTCCCATTTGTCAAGCCTGTACCATGATTGTATTCCTATGATCAGGTCTCTAATGTGAGTCTTTAGTCCAATTATCCTCTTTTCCTCCAAATCTTGATCAGTGTATTGTAACCTGTGACTACTCTGCAACATTCTCATTTTAGATAAATCCACCTCGTATCTGTTTGCCAATTCAGGTTGTTTCTCGTGTGCTGACTTTGCTTTGCGAGTCACATCCTTTGCTACAAACAGCAACTCATCTGGCTCATAAAGTTCCACTCTCTCTAAGGGCAAGTTTCCCTCCACTATCTCGTCTACTTCTGCTTTTAACCACATCACATCCAGCCTCCTTGCCTTTATTGCTGCCTTCAGAGTACCTCGACTAGACGCACCACTCAACTCCCTGCAATCTCTGTACCTGTTTGCTTCAGGGGTGCCCCTAAAAGCCATCTTGTTCTCAGCACTCCCATGGTCCCAGTCTTCCCTTGGCCTGCCACCCTGAGTTCCCTCCACTGAATCCCACGTCTCAAATCTGACCTTTACGCAGCAAAAGATTTTGGTCTCGGTCCCCTCAGATCCTTCAACCCTCTTGACGAATCTGCTGTAGCTGGTAACGGGGTACTCGATTCTACAGGCCTTGGCATTTGGCCCAATCCGCCCACTACACCATTTCTTCCAAAGCAAGTACTCCTTTCCATTCCTGTCTGTGATGGATTTCCGTTCCTCACCTGCTCTGGATTGTACACCGACACTATGGGACTAATGGTAACCGGTACCGTGAGAGCATCCGGCAACCTCTTAGAATCAGCACCTTCTGGGTTCTGCATTCCCATCCCTCCTGTTGAGAGTTTCCCCACTACTTCAGTACTAGGTGTAGCTTGCAATTCCCTAGCACCCTCCGTCGGGGCTGATTTCTCCCCCCCGACTCTGGTTTGTTTGGAGGTAGTCCCTCATATAGTAGCCTTTCTATCAAGCTATCATCGGTTTCACTGTCGTCTTCCTCTTCATTCTTTTTCTGCGTGCTCCCTGTCTTGACCAACAGTGGGAACAATTTATCACCCTCAATCGTCTGTACTCTCCACCTCTTCTCCAATGCATCCCACCTCGCATCTTGGAGTGCCCTAACCAAGCTTTTCACTCTTTCCTGGCGCCTGTCTCTAATCCTTTCGTGTGCCGCACTAATCCACGCATGTAGTGCCTCAAACTGTGTTGGTGTAGGCAGAGGTCGCAAAGAAGCCATAATTGTTTTCAACTGATATAACACTTCCAATCTAAAAGTTCCATATCGGGGAAAGGTCAACTCTTCATTGCCTTCAGTCATTTTACACCAATCCTCAAGCCAAAGTATGGTATGCAAACCCACGTTCATAGCCATGTAATGAGCTGGAGTATCCTCGGGCGGAGCCTCTTCTCCTAACTTCTTTTCTCTTCTAAACAAATCTCGTAAAACTTTAAAACATTTCATGAGGAAACCAACGTTTCTCTGTTCGCAGCGCTCTTCTACTTCCTGATGACAATCCACCAATACCAGCGCGGCTTCCCACCAACTGCCCTATCACAGTGCGTCACCTTCTGACGTCACTCGCCTCCGCTTGCAGCAGTTCCCCTCCTATATAATTTGACTCTCACTCAAGCATGCGTCCCATTCATACGCTGAAATAATTGCTTGTACGTCCAAGCAATCACTTCTCTTACTGTACGTCCACAGTCTGACTGTACGTCCATAGTCTCGTGTAATTGTCTACCTCAACTGGCAACTGTCTGTCCACGAAACGACCGGACAATCACCCCAACTGATAGGTTACAAACGCTCAATGTTCCACATACAGCAACCCACGACCAGCGAAAGTTACTCACACACTCACACATTTGTTCACCCTATCTCGGTCCAAACAGGAATTCGATGGTACCTCACGACTCCCTTACCAATGGTCGACAATTACCCCGGGTATCTACTACACCCTAACCACTTAAGCTACTCGTTGAGCCTAAGATTTTCCCGGGCTGCGCGTGCTCACAGCCTGATCTCGCAATCACACAACAGACATTCCAACTCCGCAAGACATCACAACATAAAGACCGCAATCTAACAACATATAACCCTGTTCATACTCACTCTCCCACGAACTGCTGCTTTCACCGCACTGTCACTCTCCATCAGTTTCCATGAAACGCTATCTTCCGCCGATAATCCACTGGACAATCATCACCTGAATTATATGGGCCTAGGGAAACTCTTATCCTAATCTAGATTTCCCCTTACTCTAGAGACATACATCCTCGGTTGCTACTAATTGTTTCAGCCGGATTCTTATCTAGATTTTTACCTTACCAATCCTTCGAATCTATGGTCGACTAGATCGTTGTTGCCTGCTTAGAAGTGTAAAAGGAAGATTACCAATTCATAAATCACAACTTTTGCAAAGACCAAATCAATCAAATTTTGGAAGGACCACTGACTACGAAATAAAGTGTTAAACGATTTATTACAAAGCCAAGAATAACTGAACATACAAGCACCTCAGCAAGAGGTTTAGAAAATAAACCAGAACTAATAAAAACATAATCCTACGCAAGAGTCTCAGACGACTCAAGATGATGAGTAATGTAACTTCCAAAAGCATCAGGCAAACTATGACAGTCCCTGCTTGGAGCCTTGACTGCATTTACCCAAAAGAAAAGAAAAGGTTAGTCTGTCCCTACACTACCTCTAAAGGTTGGCCAGCAGATCACAGTCCCGTTGGGCGAACTTCCCATTGGTTCCTGCGGGACTGTTCAGTATACTACCTTCGGTCCCAACCTTCCACAGAGTTTCTCATGATTGGATGGTAATGGATAAATATTACCACGAATTTCGCACTTTATACTGGTAATGTTTTAACTTTGGGAAATTGCAAATACCGAAATTTGGGGCACGCTTTGTTCCATGATACTTGGAGTGTTTCTCAGTGATGAGATTAACCCGGGAAACGCTGAGTCGTGTTCAGCACATCAGCTGGTATTATAACCCTCCTTGTTTATTTATTTCATGCTGCAGGGGCTTGTGGAGCTTATACTTGAGGCCAGCTCCAAACACCCCCCCCTGTTGAAAAGATCACTGGTAATTCAAATGGTATGTTAGGCAATGCGTCATGACTTTCCTATTTCCTTATATGTTTAAGTCTGTACTGACGTATCCTATTCTGCCTCTAGGTTACTAGTGACTGCTCTTCTATGCACTGTCTGGTTGCAAGGCATCTCTGCGTTATTTTCCTTTATAGTTATTGTAGGCTTATATGATGCGTGTGGAGACTTTATGAGAGTTATTCTTTGCTATCGCTAGTGGTGTATGTTTTTTGTCTCATAGTGCCTTGTTCTCGATACAGGTCTCCCTCCCTGCTGTCCCCATCCTTCCCTTCCCTCGCCTGATCACTCCAATGTGTCTGTTGTTTCACTCAGACCTTGGGGCTGTCGGGAGGTGGAACCCATTTAAGCATCGTACGATTCTGAGGATTCCAGGACCTGACATAGGGCACATTTTGAGTGACATCTCAAATCCTCTTCTATTTCATTAAAAAAGTCTGACATGCAGACTGAAACATGCACTTTGAATACCAGCAGCAGACTTCCCTGGTGAGCAGTTGCTTTATTACAGTGATCTAATGAGCAACTAGAGATCTAACATTCAGAATTTATGGCAAATGTTTGACACATCTGAATGCCTTCTAGATGGAACCAAAGTAAAAAAACTGAAAGTATTTCCTACTGAGGAGACTGCAGTAAATGAGGAAATTAGGAAACTTCATAACAAATAAGTCTCCCAAGATGGCCACCAGAGACAAAAGAGCCCAAATGTAGCACAAATATCATCCAGATATAGCCCACGTAAAGCTCAATGACAGAATGTCCCAGAGTGTTCTTAAGAAAAACTAGAGCGCTTACTGTCTTACTTATGACAAAAGTATGGCACACCTGAAGCCACTTTGATTTAAATAAACTGGTAACACTTAAAACATTTAATTTAAAAAGGGACACAATGAGGTGGTTCATTTTGCCATCGAAATTTTGATTAGTGCTGAAGAAAGAAAAATGAGGGCACATTTTGAGTGACTTCTCGAATTCTCTTCTATTTCATTAAAACATTCTGACGTGCAAACTGAAACATGCACTTTTAATACCAGCAGCAGACTTCTGTGGTGAGCAGTAGCTTTACTACAGTGATCTAATGAGCTGCCAGAGTGCTAACATTCAGAATTCATGGCAAATGTGTGACATATCTGAATACCTTCTTGATGGAATCAAAGTAAAAAACTGAAAGCATTTCCTACTGAGGAGACTGCAGTAAATGAGGAAATTAGGAAACTTCATAACAAATAAATATTCCAAAATGGCCACCAGAGACAAAAGAGTCCAAATGTACCACAAATATCACCCAGATGTAGCCCA
Source organism: Lissotriton helveticus (assembly GCF_964261635.1). Taxonomy (NCBI): domain Eukaryota; kingdom Metazoa; phylum Chordata; class Amphibia; order Caudata; family Salamandridae; genus Lissotriton; species Lissotriton helveticus. Next base: position 620,707,743 of record NC_136070.1, on the reverse strand, counting down.
CATGTAGCCCAATGATAGAAGTGTGCAAAACACTTTTTATTTTTTGTGTTTTTGCAGTTTTATATAGTGCAGACTTGTCAGGTATTGGAGTGCTTTACATGAGCATTAGTTACATCACACAAGAACAAATTCATTTTGGTTGTAGACATGGGGAGATTAAATGATTTGACCAGAATCAGAGAATGTCGAGCTGAAGCAGAAACTCCAACCTGGTTCCCCAGTTGCAAAGTCTGCAGCTCTAGAAGTAACACCACATCCTCTCCCCTAAGTGCAACATTTAATCAAGTGGTCAACTGGATAAAAAAAACTAAAGATAACAAATAATTTAAAAGTGCTATGTCGCTATTTGAAAATTCAGAAAATATGTCCTCATTTTAGTTTTTTAGAGCACTAACCATAATTTTGATGCAAATAAGTCCCTCTCATATATGTAATTTCTAAAGGAAATGCTCTAGGTATTACAGTTTTGATTACATCAAGATGACGTCAGGCGTTTCACACTTGTAATAAATACAGAATGTTAGTAATCTAGTTGTTTATTAGGATACTGTTGAGAGGAGGGCCAGGGGCACGGGCTCTGAAAATTGAAGGTAGGTAGGAGGGTGCAGAGGCAACAATTTGACCACACAGGGCAGGCAGGAAGGGCAGTGGCAGCACAACAGACTATGGAGGGCAGTGGAAAGGGGGGCAGAGGCAAAAAACAAACAATACAGGACTGTCAAGAGAGGCTGTGGCAATAGTACAACCATACATGACAACAGATCCGATTCAGCCAGGAAACGTCCAATGTTTTTAAGCCCAAATTGGCTTTATTTGATCTGTCCCCTGTCTACAATCTACTCTTTTTCAATGTAAGTCAAAGGGGAAAATCAATACCCCAGGTTTTTTTTCAAAATCTCCCTCTTGCCAAGTTCAAAATGTTAGCAAGTAGGGTACATAGGATCATGGAAGACAGGAGGAATTGGGGTAGGGACATGGACTCGGGTAACAGAGGACAGGAGGGACATGGAGAGGTGCACCAAATTGACCTTAAAGGGCAGGCATCAGAGTTTGGAGCAGCACAATACACCACACAGGGCATGCAGGACGGGAGTGCAGCACAACAATCCATAGAAAGCAATAGGGAGGGGACAGGAACATGCACATGGACAACAGAGAACAGAGGGGAAAGAGGCAATGGTAGCTAGCTGACCATAATGGACAGACAGGAGAGAAAGCTGCAGCGTAATGGACCATAAAGGGCAGGAGGGACGGGAATAGGGGTCTGCACATGGAAACAGAGGGCTGGGGGCAAGGGGACAGGGCAGGAGCAGCAAGATGACCATGGAGGTCAGGCAGGATGGGCACTAGAAGCAAGACACACCATGGAGAGCAACTGTGAGACTATAATGGCATGCACACAGACCATGGAGGGAAGGTGGAAGGGGGTCAGGGACAGCTAGCTGACCACACAGGGAATGTGGGAGGGGCCGTGGCCGCACAGAAGACCATGCATGGCAAGCGGGAGGGTTTGTGGCAGCACAATGGCTATGATGGGCAAGAAGGAGGGTGCAGGGACATGCACAAAGGACCATGGAGGATAGAAGGGAGGGTCAGGACCTGGGCACAGACGAGAGAGTTCAGGGGAAGGGGCCTCATAACAGACCATGCGGGGCAGGCAGGAGGAGCAGTTGCAGCACAATAGACCAGGGAGGGCAGAAGGGTGTGGCAGTAAAATGGACCATGGAGGACAGGGGGAAGGGGATAGGGCATGGAATGTGGACAGGCAGAGTGGAGGTGGCAGGGACAGGTTACAGTCATCTGACAATGCTAGGCAGGTGAGAGGGGAGTGGTAGCTCAACAGAACACTCAGAGTAGATAGGAATGGCAGGTTGCATGGAACATGGTGGGCAAAAAGGATGGAGCAGGGGCATGCACACAGACATCGGAGGGCAGGGAGAAGGAGAATAGGGGCAGCAAGCTATGCACAGAGGCTAAGCAGGAGGTCAATGATGGGGCATAGAATTGGGCAATGGAGGGCAGGAGGAGCGGACTGGTACATCATGCTAAATGGAAGGTCGTGGTAGCACATCAGACCATGCATGGCAGGAGGGAGTAGGCTAGTCCATGGATTCAGACAACAGAGGATAGGGAGGGAGGGTGGATGGGGTAGCAAGCTCACTGTTCCTAGAAGGCGGGAAGGCCAGTGGCAGAACAACGGCCACACAGTGTTGTACTAAGGGAGCAGGGACATGGACTTGGACAATGGATGGCTAGGAGGAGAGAAGGCAGGAGCAGCAAGCTTTGGTGGGGCAGCACAATGCCAGGCCCTACTTCCAACCCCCCCAGTCATTGTGATAGGCATCTTACTTAACGTTAAAAAAACCTAGAAATTTACTGAAAAAAACAAAGGTTACAGGGACGGTATAGTTAGACTCAGATTTAACTCATACACAACCAGTGAAATTTAGCAGTTATAGTTACTTGAGCTAACTATAACTTACGCCCCTGCAACGTACTACTAATGACCTCAGACATTACATCATTCATGACATGGTCAGTTACAACACTTATGACATTACTCATGACATCTCAAATGAGATGTGAATGGAATGGAACTATAATCGCTAGAACTTTATTTAGGGATAGTGTGTGTATAATAACACCCCTTTTTTTCTTTTCTTTCGTGTAAGAACCATTATAATATGCAACGTGCCCAGATTAATATGGCCGATAGCCATTCAATTTAAAGTAATGTGTAGTCCATTGTTTATGTTGATGTTTGCAATCCTAAGTATGTTTATTATGAATAAGTCACGTTGACTAACATACAGGTTTGGCAGTCACGGGGCAAGATATGCTGAAATTACATTGTGTGCATATTAACACTTGTTTTCTTTTCGTTATTGTATCATTTCCTGAATTTTCATATCGTGACCAGGCCAATATGGCCACCAGCTTTTTGGATTAAAGTAATATGTGGTCCTTTGTTAATGTTGGCAACTGCAGGTATTTGTACATTTAAATAAGGATGCTACAATGACGTCTTGTATCGTTATTTAGGTTTGGACTAGTCGAAATGCGTGGAAAACGTCCTTTGCAGATTAAATACTTCCAAACTAAAACGTGAGTGCTGATTCCTTCCTTGTAAGAGTGAGAGGAGATTACATACATTTACATAAAATTCACTGAAAACACCACAAGTTTCAGGGACATTATAGTTAGAAATTAGCATTTAAAAAACCTCAGAAATTCACTGAAAAAACCACAGGTTTCATGGACGTCCTAGTTAGTTGGACATTTCACTGGTACAAAACAAGAGAAATTCAGCCGTTATAGTTAGTTGTGCTAACTATAACTCGCGCCCCCGCAATGCACTGCTGATGGCGTCACATATTACATCACTCATGACATGGTCAGTGACATCACTGATGACATCTCAAATTACATCACTGATGACATCATCCACGTGATCATCTGATGCACCTCCTCACACCCTAAAATACAGACTACCATTCTCGAAACCAAAGGCACACCAATACTAGTACAGCTACAATATTCTGTGCACTATGCATGCAGACCTCTAAACAGCTATATAGCATTGATACAGTCTTTTAAATACTCAGTTTGTACCTATGCAGTCTAGGAATCCTTCTGTCTGTCCCATGCACTTGACAATTCACCCATCCAGCACTATGTACGTATCCTATCACTCTGCCAATACCTACGCACTTATAAATTCAGCATGCACTCTCTTTGCAGCACTGAAATTACTCCAGTTATTAGTTATATACTTAAGGAATGGCCTAGCCACTAACACAAGTGCGGGTACAGTATTTTGTACACTGTGCATGCAGACCTCTAACCAGCTACATACTATTGATACGCTCTTCTAAATACCCAGTTAGTACCTATGCAGTCTAGGAATCCTTCTGTCTGTCCCATGCACTTCAACAATCACCCATCCAGCACTATCTAAGTATCCTATCACTCTGCAATACCTAAGCTCTTATAAATTCAACATGTACTCTATTTGCAGCACTGAAATTATTCTAGTTAATAGTCATGTACCTAAGGAATGGCCTAGCCAGTAAAACTAGTACAGCTACAATATTCTGTGCGCTATGCATGCAGACCTCTAATCAGCTATATAGCATTGATACAGTCTTATAAATACTCAGTTAGTACCTATGCAGTGTAGGAATCCTTCTGTCTGTCCCATGCGCTTGTCCATTCACCCATCCAGCACTATGTACGTATCCTATCACTCTGCCAATACCTAAGTACTTATAAATTCAGCATGCAACTCTCTCTTCAAAGAACTGAAATTACTCCAGTCATTAGTCATATACTTAAGGAATGGCCTTGACACTAACCCAAAGACAGCTATAATGTTTTGTACACTATGCCTGCAGATCTTTAACAAGCTACATACTATTAATATGCTCTTCTAAATACCCAGTTAATACCTATGAGTGCTGGAATCCTTCTGTCTGTGCCATGTATTTCTCCAATCACCCATCCAGCACTATCTATGTATCCTATCACTCCGCCAATACCTAAGCACTTATAAATTCAACATGTACTCTCTTTGCAGCACTGAAATTATTCTAGTTACTAGTCATGTACCTAAGGAATGGCCTAGCCAGAAAAACTAGTACAGCTACACTATTCTGTGCACTATGCATGCAGACCTCCAATCAGATACATAGCATTGATCTAGGGCCCGATGTAGGTAGCCAAATACCGGTCGGTAACGGCCGAAAATCGGTAATTTCGGCCTTAACCGACCGGTATAAGTGCATCGAGATGTATGTGACCAAAAATGTACCGAATCGGTAAATACCAGTCGGTAAAACACCGAATCGGTATAACACGATTCGGAATTTACCGAATTCATAATTACCGAATCGGAAATTAAGAAATGGTAATTGTCCGATTCGGAAAATACCGAATACATATTTACCGAGTCGGTAAATAAGAAATGGTAAAAATGGCCTGTTGAGATGTAGGAAATACAAAAAATACTGAATTTCATGAAAATCGGTATTTAAGAGTCGGTATTTACCATGGATTGGAAGCAGGTGGAAACCAGGAACAGGATATATAAGAAGGCCCCAAAATGCATCAGTGCAACCACATTGGCGGCTTTCTACGTTATTGCAAGGCGGCTACGGATACAGGCAGCAGGAGAGAAGGTCTGGCTAAGAGAGGAGCAGGTGTATAGGCAGAGGATCACCCTCTTCCAACTGACTGAACCAGAGATCCTGCAAAGGTACTGACTCCACCCCAAAACCATCCTGGACTTGATCAGGGACCTCCACCCATATCTGGAACACCCAACCCCAAGAGTACACGCCATCCCACCCCATGTGCAGGTGCTGTGCTGCCTACCCCTTCTTGCCTCTGGGAGCTGCCAGCACGTGATAGCCACAGTAGGTGGGGTGTCCCAGAGCTGCCTGTCACGGTTTTTCAGAAAATTTCTTGACGCCATGATGCAGAGGATGGAACACTACAATGAGTTCCCTGACACACCTACAGAACTAGCAAGGACGAAAACCGATTTCTATCAACTTGCACAGTTCCCGCACATCATAGGCTGTATCGATGGGACGCACATCCCACTATGCCCACCTGCAGCAACTGAACACATTTACAGAAACCGGAAGTCCACACATTCTATCAATGTGCAGGTGATCTGCAACGCTGGCAACATAATTACGGACATTGTAGCAAAATATCCAGGGAGTACCCACGACTCCTACATATTCACCAACAGTGGGATATACAGACGCCTTGTGGCTGGTGATTTTGGTGATGGATACCAGCTAGGTGAGTATGTGTGAGACACCCTGATAGTCCATACAGAAGGAGCAATCATGAGTATGTGACTAATCAAAATATCATTTTCCACCCAGGTGACAGTGCATATGCCCTGCGGTCATTTGTGCTCACCCCCTACCTGAACCCATCCACCAGTAGCGAAAGGCGTTATAACGTGGCACACAGAACAACATGTTGCATGGTGGAACGCACTTTTGGACTGCTGAAAAGTAGATTTAGGTGCCTCCATAAGAGTGGAGGTGCACGGCAATACACGCCAATTATCTGTTGCAAGATTATTGCGACCTGTGCCATGCTGCACAATCTTGCCACCAAGGAGGGCACAGAGATTGAACTAACATATCATGAGGACATAGATGATGTGACAGTACAAGCCGATCACAATGCAGCAGGAGCAGCACCAGCAACAGATGGAAGACTGCGACGCGCAGAAATCACCAACAGATACTTTTAATAGAATGATGACACACAGGCATGTTCATGTCTTGGAACAGTCACTTTAATATGCACTACTGCACTATTCAAGACCACATAAATCAAATTAAATTCACTTTGCACACTGGGTGGCCAAAGTTTACTTCACTGTGACCTGTCCTGTGTTCATTATGATTTCTTAATGTTTGCGCTTACGCATGATGTTGTGGGAGCCACGGGTCTGGGGGTCAACCTGCGCAGTCGTGCCGGTGTCATCTGCATGGAGTCTGCTGCTCCGACGAATGTCCTGTACAGGCGTGCTGGACCCACTCCTGCTTGTAGACTCCTCTGTGTCCCCAACACACGTGTTATCAGCAGTGGCTGTCTGCTGTGTCAGCAGTACCTCCATAGCAGAGGTCACCCTCCCCATCCCCCTGGACAAGTCACTGCAGCAGTGTACAGTGTCAGTCTGCATGTTCACAGAGCGGCGGCACAGCAGTGTGGTTGAGGTTGCCAGACTGTTAATAGACTGATTCAGCAGCCTGACCTCGCGCCTATACCTGCGCCTTTCTTGGTGGTCACTCTCAAGCCTGTCACAGAGGGAACCCATGCGCACACCCATGTCCCTCACCCGCTCTGCCATTGACTCCATTCCTTTGCCATGATACTTATCCCCCGATCGATGTCTGACATCCTGCTGTTCAGGATGCGCACCTGTCTGTGCACTGCCATGATCCCTTTGGCCTGCATGCGCTGGACCTTAACCATTGTGGCTTCCAGCCAAGCAAAGACCCCCTGCACATTCTGCCCCTCATCCTGCTCACGTGCCCTACGGCCACGGTCACTTGCACGGCCAGATCCCATTGACCCCTGTTGGCCTGCGTCGCCAGCCAGTGGTGGTGTGCTAGGTCTGGGAGCCTCCACCACTTCCTCATCAGAGCTTTCCAGGATCCTTAATGGTGGTACGTCCTGCCTCCTTGGCCTCATATGCACAGGGGACCCTGAGCTTGGTGTTGTGCCATCTGCAGGTGCTGCCGGAGTCTTTGTCTCGAACAGCAGGGGTGACAGTGGCTGTGCAGTGGTGTCTTGCTCCATTGCGGTGGGTGCGTGCGTTGTGATTGTGTCCTCAGGGACAGTGCTAGGTCCTGCTGTGTCGGTGGGCTTCTCCCTCGCAGCTGTTGTTGATGCACTTGACTCCCCTCCCTGCGCTGCTCTGCGCGATGACTCTCCTGTGGAGAGACATGGACAATGATCAGCTGTGTGTTTTAATCACACAAATTCCTAACACACATTTTCATATGCCTCAACTGGTTGTGTATGGGGAGTGTGGCATGGCATGCAGTGTTTGGTGTTGGCAGCTTTGATGTATGTACCTATGAGTACGACTACCATGAGGCATTGCTGGTGACTACTGTCATGTGTGCTGGATTATGAGTGAGTCACCCACATTGGGGAAGGGGCCAGGAAATGGGTGGGGTACATGTCCCTGCATCTTACCTTTCTTTCTTGCAGCTCTGGCTGAGCTATCAGCATCCCCAATCCCGTGTATGCTCTCAGGCTCCATGGTGGATTCCACAAGCTGCTCCAGTTCAGTGAGGCTTGGAGCACGGCTCTTCCCCCCACCTGTGGCTGCTGATTCCTTCCTCTGGGTGGCAAGCTTCTTTTTGGTGGTGATCCTCAGATCATACCACCTTTTCTTCATGTCATCGATTTCGCGATGAGTCACTCCTAGGGCATTGACTTTGCTCTGGATTGCCAGCCAGGTGTTCCTCTTTACAGACTCTGCTACTTGCAGAGACTGTCTCCCAAAAAGCTGACTGTAATGCTGCACAACCTCCTCCACCAGCACCTGGAGCTCAGTAGGGCTGAATTTCACCTTCCTCTTTCTGTCACCTCCATCCTTTTGTGCCTCCTGGGACTCCATGGTGTTGCTATGCTGGGCTCAGTGCAGCCTGCTCCTCTGTCTCCCCTCCAGCTCTCTCTGCAGTTCTGTTGCTCTGCACCTGCATGGGTGTGGCCACCTCCAGGTACTGGGGTGTGGTACTTGCATCTGATTGGTTGATTTCTCAGATGCTTTGTTGTGGGGTGTGGTGGGTGTCCCTGATTGGTTCACTGGCTCACATGGCTCACATGTCATGTATTTGAATTTTCGAGATCGGATTTTACCGATTCGGTAAATACCGAATCGGTAAATACCAATTGGGTAATCTCCGATTCAGTATTTCCCATTCATTCCTATGAGACTGGAGGCCCATAGGGTTGAATGGGTGTTACCGAATCGGAGATAACCAAATCGGTATTTACCGAGTGTGGATACCGAATGTTACCGATTCGGTATTTTTTACCGATTATTTTCCTACATATGGTTTTCCGGTTCATAAATACCGATTCGGTATGATTCGGTATTTACGAACCGGTAAAACATTTTTACCTACATCGGGCCCATAGTCTTTTAAATATTCAGTTAGTACCTATACAGTCTAGAAATCCTTCTGTCTGTCCCATGCACTTCTTCATTCACCCATCCAGCACTATCTACGTATCCTATCACTCCACCAATACCTAGGCACTTATAAATTCAGCACGCACTTTCTTTGCAACACTGTTATTATTTTAGTTACTAGTCGTAAACTTAAGGAATGGCGTAGTCACTAACACAAGTGCAGGTACAATATTTTGTACACTATGCATGCACACCTCTAACCAGCTACAAACTCTTGATACTCTCTTCTAAATTCCCAGTTAGTACCTATGCAATCTAGGAATCCTCCTGTCTGTCCCATGCAGTTCTCCAATCACCCATCCAGCACTATCTACTTATCCTATTACTCCACCAATACCTAAGCACTTATAAATTCACTATACACTCTGTTTGTAATACTGTAATTATTCTAGTTACTAGTCATGAATGTATGGAATGGCATAGCTACTAACACAAGTACAGCTATAATATTTTGTGCACTATCCAAGCAGACCTCTAACTAGCTACATACTATTGATACACGGGAAACATCCGTTACTGCGCGGACTTTTCTTCGCGTACCGTTACTACGCAAGCGTTAGTACGCATGCGATGTAACAACGTGTCTCCTTTAATACGCTTGCTGTTACATCGCATGCGTACTTACAATGCATGCGTAGTGGGCGGATGCCGCTTTTGGATGTCGTTGCTGCGGCCATTTGTTCCCTGGGTCTGCTGCTTGTGGGGAGGACGTAGGCAGCTGGAGGAAGCAGGAAGGGGGAGAAGATTGGAACCACACGTGAAAAGAGGTAAGTGGGGCTGTGTAGGGTCATGTAGGGACTGTGTAGGGAAGTGCAGGGTTGTGTACTTGTATAGGGTTGTACTGTTTTAGGGTGGCGTTGTGCTGGGTAGTGTTTGGGAGTAGGGACGGTTGTGTAGGTGTAGTGTAGAGTAGTGTATTTGGGTGTAGGGTAGTGTAGAGGTAGTGTTTAGGTAGTGTAAGGTTAGTGTTTAGAGTAGTGTTTAAGGGTTTAGGGTAGTGTTGTGGGGTTAGTGAAGTGTAGGGTAGTGTATTTGGGTGTAGGGTAGTGTAGAGGGTAGTGTTTAGGTAGTGTAAGGTTAGTGTTTAGAGTAGTGTTTTAGGGTTTAGGGTAGTGTTGTGGGGTTAGTGTAGTGTAGGGTAGTGTATTTGGGTGTAGGGTAGTGTAGAAGATAGTGTTTAGGTAGTTTAAGGTTAGGGTTTTGGGTAGTGTTGTGGGTTTAGTGTAGGGTAGTGTATTTGGGTGTAGTGTAGTGTAGAGGGTAGTGTTTAGGTAGTGTAAGGATAGGGTTTAGGGTAGTGTTGTGGGGTTAGTGTAGTGTATTTGGGTGTAGGGTAGTGGAGAGGGTAGTGTTTAGGTAGTGTAAGGTTAGGGTTTAGGGTTGTGTTTTATGGTTTAGGGTAGTGTTGTAGGGTTAGTGTAGTGTAGGGTAGTGTTTTAGGGTTAAGTGTAGTGTCAGGGGGTCATGTAGGGTAGTGTTACAGTGTAGAGGAAGGACTTGGGGTAGGGGTAGGGTCGTGCTGGGGGTAGAGGTTTAGGGTTTAGGGTAGTGTTGTAGTGTTTGTGTAGTGTAGGGTAGTGTTTTAGGGTTTAGTGTAGTGTCAGGGGGTCGTGTAGGGTAGTGTTACAGTGTAGGGGAAGGACTTGAGGTAGGGGTAGGGTCGTGCGGGTAGTAGTGTTGTAGTGTTTGTGTAGTGTAGGGGGTAGTGTTTAGGGTAGTGTAAGGGGGTAGTGTAGGATAGAGTTACAGTGTAGGGGATGGACTTGGGGTAGGGGTAGGGTCGTGCTAGGGGTAGTGTTTTAGTGTTTAGGGTAGTGTTGTAGTGTAGGGTAGTGTTATATGGTTCAGGGTAGTGTAGGGGGTTGTGCAAGGTAGTGGTTAAGTGTAGGGGATGGACAGGGGGTAGGTGTATGATCACCAAGTAGTGGTATGCGTAGAAAGGTTAGGCGAAGTAAAAGTAAATTAATATCTTATTAATGCATTTGCGTAGTAATTGAATGCTAATTAAAATTATGCAAAGTAAAGGCATTTGCTATGTAAAAACATCGCACTAAAAGAATGCGAAGTAAAGGCATGCTAAGTATTGTCATACAACCTTGATACACTCTTCTAAATACCCAGTTAGTACTCATGCAGTGTAGGATTCGTCCAGTCTGTCCCATGCACTTCTTTAATCACTTATCTACCACTATCTACTTATCCTATCACTCCACCAATACGTAAGCACTTATAAATTAAGTGTTCACTCTGTTTGCAGCACCGTCATCATTCCAGTTACTAGTGGTATTCCCATAAAATGACCAAGGCACCAACACAAGTACACATAAAATATTCTGTGCATAATCCCTACAAATCTCAGATACATAATATTGGTCCACTTCATTAAATCCTGAAGTAGTACCCATGCAGCATAGGATACCTCCTGTCAGTCTCATGCAATTCTTCAATCACCCTTACAGTACTATGGGCCAGATGTAGGAGCCCTAATACCGGTCGGAAACGGCAGATTTCGGCCGTTTCTGACCGGTATTAGGGTTTTCAGATGTAGGGGGCTGAAAATTACAGAATCGGTATATTTACCGATTCGGTAAAATTACCGATTCGGTAAATTACCGAATCGGTAAATATACCGATTCTGTAATTCCAAATGTAGGTGGCACAGTTTACAGTGCCACAGGCCCTTAAGAGTCTGTATTTTACCACCCAATCCTATTGTGTGGTAAAATACCGAATTCAGGTGTGCATGCACATCTGTGCATGCACACCTGTGCAATGTGGCACACAGACATGCCCTTAGGGCATGTATGTGTGCCACATGTCACACAAGCCTGTACTTGGGGTGCTAGAGGGTGTCAAAGTGACACCCCCTGCACCCTTGCAGGATTCGGTATTTACCGATTCTGTAAATACAGAATCGGTATTTCCCATTGATTCCTATGGTCTTCAAAGCCCATAGGAATCAATGGGAAATACCGATTCTGTATTTACAGAATCGGTAAATACCGAAAGTTACAGATTCGGTAATTCTGAATTTAAAATTACCTACATCTGCCTCCTTCCTATTTACCTACTCTTAAATACCGAATCGGTAAAATTCGGTATTTAAGAGTAGGTAAATCGGAATTACCTACATCTAGCCCTATGTTCTTATTGTATCAGTCTGCCAATACCTAAGCACTTATGGGGCAGATTTACAAGCACCCTGTGCCACCAGTACGTCACTTTTTGTAACGTAGTGATGGCACCAGGCACTTCTTCATATTTACAAGGAGAGGAAAAGCGACCCTGCATGGTTTTTCCTCTCCTTGTAAATATGACCCCTTCATACACAGAACTTTGCATTGAAGGGGCGTTCCATAGGTGTTGCTGTGGGTGTTCCCACGCAACACCCATAGAACAAGACACATCTCCATATTTATGAGAAATCGTAAATCTGGGGATGTGTGTGAATGCTGCGCCATCCTAGAGTTGGTGTAGCAAGGCGCACCAAGGAGAATTGTTTTCATTTCTACTAATTTTTTCCTCTTTCAATGCATGCTGCAGTCCACAGCATACATTGAAAGAGGAAAATGCCTTTACTGATTGTTTTTGTGCAGGAAGGTGTCCCTTCCTGCACAAAGACAATCTCCGCACGACACAGACATCCTTGCACAATGGTGGAAGGGTGACTGTGTTACTGCATGGCTGCAGTTTGTGCAGCAGTGCAGAGGGAAGCACAGAGTTGCAACATATTCATGTACATATGTCACATCCCTGTGCTTCGGAGGTGCCACAGTGCAGAGCTTCCAGTGTCACGCTGCAGTACTTCCTCATAAATCTTCACGTATAAATTCACCATACACTACTAATGCATTATTTCTGTCAATCATGCTGTATACATATATTCAACCAAACTTTCACACATTACCTTGCAATTATGGTTCTTTCTTTAACCAGATAAGGTAGTTCTGATAAGAACTTTTTTTTTCTTCTTTTTTCTTTTCTATTTTTGAACAATTTTGTATTTGTTTAAAAAATGAACAAAAAAAAGAACAAATAAATTGGAAAACTTTTGGAATTATCATTCCAAAAACAAAAAAAAGAAAATTAACAACGATGGTTACATTGCGCAGCCCAAACTACATCCAACGACTGCTCACTGAAGCATATAAGTTTCTTACACTTCACACAGTGTTGCTCGAGAAAGGCGAATTATGGCCTAATGTCCATTGCAGGTGTTCCTGAGGACGCTCCAGACGTACTTGCCACAGCAGGTGAGGGGTTCAAAGCAGCTCGCCTCATTTCCTCCCGAGCAAGATTGAGAGGATGTGTGGTCCGGAGATGCTTGTACATAGAAGCAGTGCCACATGAGTATTTTTTTTTCATTGCCTCTTGACAGGATTCAGTCCCAAATTTTGCACGTCACCTTTCCCACATTTACTTTCTTCTCTCCAGGTGGAAAAGTGAAGAATTTCCACACAACAGATTTCGGCCTCTGTTACCGTGGTGCCTCCTGCAAGAATTCTTTTTCAGAAGATACTTCCTCCTGCTGCTATCCAGATGCCATTTTGTTTGATATTTTTTGAAAAACACTAAAAAAACAAGCAAAAAGGGTTCTTGTAGAAAAAGAGATGTCTCTCTAAAGATGCTCCAACAAGAATGATTAAAATGGCTGGGGTCCTTCAATAGTTACAGTGGGAAATGTTATGAACCAATGAAATCTTTTTTTTTTAGGTCAAATGGGATCCGCGCACTCTGCGTTCACGAAGCACGCACCCGGCGTGACTTCGCGAAAATATATTTTAAAAGAATATGTTTATTATAAGTGCAAATATATTATTTTTATGAATCTTTTGCCCTAATATATATATTAAACACACATACATCTCATTTTAGAACAGAATTTTTTTTTGCGGGAGTCGTGTACCCAGCGCGCCCCAGCACATATATAACGTCACGCGGGATCCGCCACCGCGCAAGTGCCGCCTACCGTAGTGCGCATGTGTCACAAATGGGCGGAAGCAGGAGTCGTGGTCTGGTCGCATTCCAATCACGCACATCACGTAATATTAAATGTATATGATGTAACTGAAAAACAAGCAGCCGTCACACACCGTACGCGGATCCTTCACGACTTTTCTAAAATGGTGCCTAGAATCTGCGCACCCACCGTGATGTGTACACTTTGGGTGCGCGACTCCCAAAAAAAAATTTCATTTTTCTTTTAAAGAAAATAATATAAATATATTAAAATAAAATAATAAAATAAAACAATTAAACAATATTTCAGTTTGACTTAATAATGAATAAAATATTTATAAATAAACAGTTAAAAAACGGTAGAAAATCAGTTAAAAAATAGGTATAACTAATATTACACTTAAAAAATTGGCATTTAAAAAAGCTTTGAAATTCACTGAAAAAACCATAGGTTTCAGAGACGTTATAGTTAGAAATTAACATTTAAAAAAGCTTTGCAATTCACTGAAAAAACCATAGGTTTCAGGGGTGTTATAGTTAGCTGGACATTTCACTATAACTCACGCGCCCGCAATGCACTGCTGATGATGTCACATATTACATCATTCATGAAATGGTCAATGACATCACTGATGACATCACTGATGATATCTAAAATGACATCACTGATGACATCATCTATGTGACAATCTGATACACCTCATCATACACTAGTATAATCTTTCATCACTCACTGTAAAATACAGAGTACAATATTTGAAACCATTGACACACCGATACCAGTTACTACATACCCACTCACTGATTCCTAAGTCTACACACACAACTACCCATTCAACAACAGAATCACTTATACCCGCAGTCACTAATTAATAGAACACTATCAAATGCACTTATACACATATATAGACATTGACACGTCAGCAGTCATCTTAGTCAGTTATGCAGTCATCCTACTCCCTCATGAAAAAAATTAATCACACTTACATTTCCTCACTTAAACAATTATACACACAACACCTCATTTATTCAAACACATAGTAACTCATAGTTAATATGTTAAAAAATTACCATTGCAATTATACACTAATTCATATAGTAACTCTCACAATCACTGACTCTTACATATACTTATTTATACACAGCAACTCTCACATACAATGCCTATTATTTTTTTACTTTGTTGAAGATGTACAACTAAAACATATATTCACTCACTAACACACAAATAAGTACACTCAGTCACCCAAACAACTGTTTCCACATGCACTCCTAAACCTATACACCTAGTAAATCAACCATTCACACATCTATGCATAGAGTTACACACACCCCATCCAACCACACACAAACTCAGTGTCCCATACAAATACTCACCCAACTAATCAATAACTAATACACACACCCATGTAGTTAGTGACCAACTAATGCAGCATGTTATACAACAACAGAGACAGTGATGCACACATTCACATAGCTTAGTAACTAATCCATGTATTAAGTGAGACACTTTTACTTACTCACTTAAACAGACAGTCAGACAGCTACTAAATCCTCCATCCAGACAGTTATATATCCACTCAATCTTCAATACAGATTGGTGTGTATATGTATAATACATATTTAAATTTCAAACTAAACCACATTCACTGGATGATGTCATCAGTGATGTCATTTGAGATGTCATCAGTGATGTCATCAGTGATGTCACTGACCATGTTATGAATGATGTAATATGTGACATCATCAGCAGTACAGTGTGGGTGCGCGAGTTATAGTTAGAAGAACTAACAATAACGGAGGAATTTCTATGGTTTTGTATGAGTGAAATGTCCAGCTAACTATAACACCCCTGAAACTTATGTTTTTTTCTGTGAATTTCGAAGGTTTTTGAAGTGCTAATTTCTAACTATAAAGTCTCTGAAACCTATGTTTTTTTCAGTGAATATATATATATATTTTTTTTTACATGTGTAATTAGACGACTCCTACTGCAACTTGAACCCTTCACCCTTGGTGGCTTTGTCTTATTTCCGACTTCCTTCTTGACGCACCCACCGGTTCCCCGGGGGGGCTTAACACAACTTTCATTGTACACGGCCTAGTCTTCCAGGCCCATGTGACTACCGTCACATGACCCTCGCAGCTGGCTTTTACTGCCGTTTGTCACTCTGCCCCGAGCACCCGAATGCTTAAATCTTCCCACGCCAGCCTGCTATCCTGAGGATTGGCTCCTCCCCTACACTCGTTCATGTGCATGGCAGCGGACAAAGCAACCCTACAGCCAGCTCCATTCTGGTCCCTTGCATGGTTGCATCACCTGATTCAGGTATGTCATGGCCACTGTACATCAACTAGAGAGACTCCCCTTGAGGCCTGCTCAATTCCTTAATGCCTTTATTTAATTATTCCGGCATTACAGATCTTCACAATTGTGCGCTGCTCGTAATATTCACGTGGGTTTATGGACCCCCTTCTGAATCAGCAGCTCTCTTCCTCCCACACCAATTTATCCTCTCAATTGAGTAATTATACTGAGCTCTTACCTAGCGCTGCCCACATCCTTTCGCCTGGTACCAAAATTAGCACTCTACTTACGCGCTAATTGTCCCCTGTTTCTTCCAGTTACATATTTATTCCTCTCAATTAGGAGCATAGAGGGAAAACAAGGGACCCAGGTTACCCTCCACTCAAAGTATTCTTAACAACAAAACCTGGTCCTGATTATCAGAGGTGCTCGCTTATAACATCACCTGCCTACTACTGTGTGGAGATATATTTAATCTACAAGACATGTTACATTTCTAGACAGGGTGTGCCTCAATTCTATTTACTAATAAGTCCTGTGTGTCTGTGTATGTGTGTGTTACTACCTTCTAAACACTGCACTTGGTGTTATAGAAAAATGTGTGTGAGAAAGGAAGGACCCTCACGGGAGCAACCACCAGGGAGCTGCTGACTGGTACTCGTCAGTTTGTTCCACTTATCATCATTGGTTCCTTCCACCCTTTAACGAAAATGATGTGGGAAAGTATAAGTGATTCATAAGAACTCAAATGTGATCCTAACTGCTTACATCTAAATTCACCCACCCCCGGGGTTAGAGAACCGCTATTCGATGCTCCACCCTGCTAAAAATGAGTTAGATACCACTAGCTAAATGATATTCTTTATTCGTTGCTGGGTATCTACTCCTATTAAAACCTACACACTCCTATTGAGCTTTGTTTTAACCTATAAGAAGCCAACATGTTTAGTTGCCTGTCTTACTTGTTCGGCAACTTCTTCAGGGCTGGGTTTTTTTTGCCACACACTGCTGTAATTTTCAGCATTTAAACCTGTAAAAACACAGACATAGACACAACAATAAAAACACAGAGTGACACTGATTATTCGGTGCCCAAGCCTCAGCTTCTTGCAATCTTTGTCAGTTGTTTCATGGACATTTATAATTTACATGTGGGTGGCCACTCTCTGGCATACCTGTGACCACCAGTCTACCGGACTTCAATGTAGGTCCTCATGTGTTACTTGCGGTCGCTGTACGTCAACCTGTAACATTATGTACATCATATTGCCATTACGTACATTGTCGAGCAGCCTGTTAGTGGTTGATTCAGTGCACGGACAGCTATAGCCGATATCGGCGAGGGTTCACCTAAGGACAGGCGGACAATTTGGCTCTTACAAGGGTGGGCTTAGCCCGGCATAACACCAGCGTAGGGAGTGACAGAGTGGTGACAGTAGTCACTCTAAGCTTGTAAACTGGGGCAGCAGTACAACTTCCGAGTAAGAGTTAAACACCAGAAATAGGGGAGACAGAAAGATCCATGACAATGTACGTAATGGCAATATAATGTACATAATGTTACAGGTTGACTTACAGCGACCGCAAGTAACACATGAGGACTTACATTGAAGTCCGGTAGACTGGTGGCCACAGGTATGCCAGAGAGTGGCCAACCACAGGTAAATTATGAATGTCCATGAAACAACTGGCAAACATTGCAAGAAGCCGAGGCTTGGGCACCAAATAATCAGTGTCACTCTGTGTTTTTATTGTTGTGTCTATGTCTGTGTTTTTACCGGCTTGAATGCTGAAAATTACAGCAGTGTGTGGCAAAAAAAAACCAGCCCTGAAGAAGTTGCCGAACAAGTGAAACAGGCAACGAAACATGTTGGCTTCCTATAGGTTAAAACAAAGCTCAACAGGAGTGCGTAGGTTTTAATAGGATCCCTTTGCTAACTCACGCTCACCTGTGTGGGAACGCTGTGCCTTTCCCAACTTCTCGCCGCACCCGCTATGCGGGTGCCGCTTCGTGGCGCTAAGTTTCCGGGAGCTGCTGGGAGCCGTCGTAGCTCGCTGCTCTGGACGCCTGGGGGCTGTGGTGGCTGTTTGTGGACGTTGAGGAGGCCCTTTGGAGCGGCGCTGCAGGGACTCGCTCTACCAGGAGTCCCTGCTCGGCAGTCCACCTGGTCCGTGCTGCCTGCCTGCCCCGCCGACAGGACACCACCTGATTAAAAGACCTGCTTCCTGTCCGATTTTTGGGATCCCTTTGCTAACCCACGCTCACCTGTGTGGGAACGCGGTGCCTTTCCCAACTTCTCACTGCACCCGCTACGCGGGTGCCGCTTCATGCCGCTAAGTTTCCGGGAGCTGCTGGGAGCCGTCGTAGCTCGCTGCTCTGGACGCCTGGGGGCTGTGGTGGCTGTTTGTGGACGTTGAGGAGGCCCTTTGGAGCGGCGCTGCAGGGACTCGCTCTACTAGGAGTCCCTGCTCAGCAGTCCACCTGGTCCGCACTGCCTGCCTGCCCCGCCCACAGGATGCCACCTGATTAAAGGACCTGCTTCCTGTCCGTTTTTTGGGATCCCTTTGCTAACCCGCGCTCACCTGTGTGGGAACACTGTGCCTTTCCCAACTTCTCACCGCACCCGCTACGCGGGTGCCGCTTCGTGGCGCTAAGTTTCTGGGAGCTGCTGGGAGCCGTCGTAGCTCGCTGCTCTGGACGCCTGGCGGCTGTGGTGGCTGTTTGTGGACGTTGAGGAAGCCCTTTGGAGCGGCGCTGCAGGGACTCGCTCTACCAGGAGTCCCTGCTCAGCAGTCCACCTGGTCTGCACTGCCTGCCTGCCCCGCCCACAAGACGCATATATAATTGAACGGCAACCCCGCTGCGCGGGAGCGCGCGGGAGTGCGCCAGGCTAAGCCCGGGCAAAGGGCGGGCAGTCTGTGGCAGTCCGGGGCTGTACAAGGCTGGGCTGGGCCACGGACCTTGGCAGTACAGACCTATTATCTACACAGTGAGACTTTTAACGTATTAAGTTTGAAGGGCGTTGAGTTATTGACATTGATTTATTTGTGTGCTTCATGATAGCTTCGGTGCTTTTATTCTTTATTTGTTAAGCAGGTTACGTTTAACGCTCTGACTATGTCTAAAACTAAAACGACAAAAACCCCCTCAGTGCCAGCAACTCTAGATAACTACCTAGTTAAAGTAGTTAACAAAATTAATTACGAACGACGACGTTCTTTAAGTCGTGTCAGCCCCCCTGTCTCTCCCGCTACCCTGTTAATATCTTTAGACACACCAGCTTTAGACAATAGCCATGATTTCGGCATACAGGAGGCAATAAATAATGATATACCAGCGTCACCGGCCCCTGATCAGGTTGTGTTGGATGGTACCCCTGATACCCCTGAACAACATTCACCGGACCAAAGAGTAGTCAGGGCGTGTCGGAAATTACCAATCAAGCGAGGGGGGAATAGAAAGACCAAGAGATTGCCAACACCACCTAAAAGTCTAGTTGGAGAAGATGAGGTCTCGGAAAGGGATGAAAAGGCTAAATTGAACTCTGAGCAATTTGACATGTTGGTCAGAATTATTGATGCTAAATTTGATAAATTTGTCAAACCCCTAGTGGCCAAATTAGATCAGATGTCCAAAGAAGTAGTCAGATTGGGTGACCTCTTGGATACCCATATTACTCTGGCTGGAATGCCTAAGGCCTGCGAGGCAGGCATCAGGGTAAGGAAAGATGTAGTAATACAACCTAAGGAGGGGACTGAGGCTAGCAAAACAGTTACGCCAGTTCAACCGCCCACACTGAGTCAAGAAAATCATGCACCCAAAGTAGTCGATAATAGCGTGGGGTGGTCTGAAGTGAGGAGAAGGCGTTTTATTAACCTTCTCCCAGATTGTGCTCCCTATGTGGTTGTTTTAACCAATGTACCCCAGGTTGATACGCACATGACTCAGCTTCATCATGAATCCCACGACTCCCTGAAAAATAAAACTGTCTCTTGGTTGCATAACCAATGTGGGTTTCCAACTGCTTTTTCTAATGATATATTAAGTACTAGAAGGGTAAACTGGATTGGCAATTCTAGTAAGAATTGTAGAGGCGACTGTGTTATTATTAATTTTAAGTATCCTCAACACGTCGCTACAGTCTTGCTTAGAGCAGCCTCCCTACCGTCCAACGCTAATGGTGTATGTGCACGCCCGCTTGGCTTTTTCTATAGTCACCTTATCAAGGCGCCCCCTAACGACAGTAACTTAATAAGGCCACTTTCGCCGATCCAACGGCCGGGGTTAATTATCCCATTGCAAAATCGTTTTCATGCCCTAAGCCGCTTGGATTCTAATGACTGACTCAGCATGGATGACCAGCCCTCCCTGTGTGAGGATATTAATAAACCAGTCACTGAAATCACTATAGGTACAACGGTCTCTGGGTCACCCAGGGAGGTGGACCCTTCCTTGGTAAACAACTGCGGGGCTCTATCTAGTGGTAACCATAGGGAGGAAAACAGCCCTAATGTAATTATGATACCAGATAGGACTAATACAGGGGTTAATGGGACTACAATTGTCAGCTGGAACGTTGCAGGTTTAAAATCTAAGGGGAAGGTTCTGGGCTGGCAGAACTTTATTAACGCCCATGAAATTCTCTGTTTTCCGGAGACTTGGTGCAGGGAGGAAGTCAACTATGAGGGGTTTGCCTCATTCAATTTGCTTGCGCAGGGGACTGGACCGGGTAGGGCAAAAGGAGGTTTACTGACACTGGTTTCAATTAATCGCCCAATTATAGTAAAAAGGCACATAACTGTGGGAGATTTTGCTCAGATTCTCTGGTTGCTAGAGGAACAAAATCACAATATTTTACTGGTAAACTATTATAACAACATTTTTGATAGTTCCAGGGCTGTAGTGTTTCACGACCTGGCCAGCACCATTGAAAATTTGAACCTAGAGGCTAATGTTTCTTTTGACTTGATCTGGGTTGGGGACTTTAATATCCCTTTGTGTAAATTGCCAACTGGAAAAGTATGTGGATTTATTGATGAGTTCGGGGTGGATGATCTGCATTTTGGCCATAACAATTATGGAGAGGCATTAAACTATTTCATGGGCTGTTATGAGTTGGAAATCTTAGGCTTCCCTAAAGATGAAAATGGACATATCATCCCGACCTTTAATAACCAGCATTCCAGCTCAGTTATCCATCATGTGATCGTTTCCTCTAGTATTATTTCTTGTTGTGCTCCCCCGAGGATCGAAGTAACTACTATTAGCGACCATAACTGTGTTATTTTGGAAACTACTTTATGGGGTGAATGTCATGTCAGAGTGGGTAATACAGTTTCCAATTTGGAACCGCATAGACCAAATGGAGTTCGTTTAAGATGGGCAGGGGACAAAGCCAATGAACTAATCGGTTCTATTGTCAGGGATTGTCTAACAGACATTTCTTTTATCCTTGACAATAGCACAGATTCAAAGCAGGTTTTAAATGCTTTTAATGATATCAATAAAATAATTGATGCCAGGTTCACTAAACCTCTAGGTGGCCAGTGTAGAACCGGACCCGGTTGGTTCGACCATTTGTGCACCAGTTTATTACTCTGTAATTAAATTGAGATCAGAATACAAGCTTGCTTTAAAGCGGAGGAAGAGTGAGCTACAGCAGTTGGCATGGGACTCTCTAAACCAAGCAGCCGAACTATCTAATAGCACTCTTTTTTGGGCTACTGTTAACTCTCCTTTTCTCAAGGATGAGAACATCCCAGTGCTAACTTCTAACGTCCCGAGTGATGGCTGGATTGCCCATTTTTCAAATATATTTGATTCTAACAGCAGTATGTCCACCAACCCGAGTAGATGGCCTGTTTTACCTCTGGATATTACAGCTAGTGAGGTTGAATCTGGCATACATGCTAGCAAGGGGGGTAAAGCCCAGGGCCCGGATGGGGTGCCCATAGACGTGTATAAAACAGCGCCCGAGATGTGGAGCCCTCTCCTAGCTATAGTTTTTAATGCTGCTATATGTACCGATGCCCCTGATACATGGGGGGAATCCATTATTATCCCGATACATAAAAAGGGCAGCAGGTCTGATGTAAAAAATGATCGACCTATCTCTCTCCTCGACTCCTCAGTTAAGATCATGAGTAGAGTTATGTTAGCGAGGTTAGAGGAATGGGCTGAGCAAGAGGGTATCCTTGCCGATAGCCAGTATGGATTTAGAAAGGGCCGGGGCACAATCGATCAGTGTTTAAATTTAGATTTACTGATCGGGAAATATACTGTAGCCAAATCCGGCTCACTCTACCTCTGTTTTGCAGACCTAAGTAGTGCTTTTGATATGGTTGACCATTCAATCCTGTGGCCAACCTTGCTACAGTTAGGAGCACCAGAGGGTATAATTTATTTTCTGGCTAGGCTGTATGGGAGATTAAAAACATGTGTGCGTTTTGGCACTAAAGGAGAATGCACCCCAAAATTTCATGTTAAAAGAGGGATCAGACAGGGCTGTGTACTGGCCCCCTTCCTTTTTATTCTATTTATTAACGGACTCGACGAGATTTTAAAAGCTGTTAAAGCAGATGCCCCACAGGTCAAAGGTTCCCCTGTACCGGTGCTATTATACGCCGATGACGCTGTCCTGCTCTCTAGAACACCAATAGGATTACAGCGCCTGATTGATCGATTTTCTACCTTTATTAAGGATAGGAAATTGATTATCAATAAGGGGAAAACTTATACTATGACATGTGGGTCTAAGAGTACATTTTTAAATTCTTTTTTTTATTGATAAAGAAAAGGTGCACCAAGTAGATACTTTTTGCTACCTAGGTATTACCTTCTCTAAAGATGGAAAGTGGCATAATGAATTAAAAAATATCCGTACCAAAATGGCAAAAAACGCCCACGGTGTTTTCAGGTTTGCAGCGAAGGTCGGGGACCGACGTACCAGGGACATGCTCAAGATTTACCAAGCTAGGTGTGTTAGTATAGCACTATATGGGGCTGGTGTCTGGGGACACAATTGTGCGCACACCTTGCAGCTGGAGGAAAATACCTTTTTAAAAAAGCTTTTGATGTTGCCATCCTCTGCTGCCACTGAGCTAATCCACCGAGAATTGGACATTAATTTTCTGATTGATCAATTATCCTTGAGGCCACTTATGATCTGGCGTTCAATTTGGCTTCAAGAAGAAAAATCCTTCACCAGATTGATCATTGAGGATTGTTTCTCGTTAGACAAAATTCTAAATATTCCCTGGTTAAATTACGTTGTCAGATATTTTTCCGAGATTTTTAACTTAAACATCTTGGTTGACCCTAGAGCAGCTTTGTTAATACCTAAACATGAGACGAAAATTAAATTTTTGGCCTTTGCTGCAAGGAAACGGGCAGTTGCCAGCGGATCCTTATCCACTGTCATGTTTTACAATAATTATATAACTGTTGAAGGTTTTCCCATCTATTTAGTTTGGGTGACTAGGCCAACTCATAAGTATGTGCTGACTAGACTGAGGCTTGGTATAGCTCATCACTTAGTGGCACTGCCAACACTTAAGAAACACCCGCAGGGGCCATGTATGTGTGATGGCGTATCCAAACAGACCACTTTGCACTTTGTTTTAATCTGTAAACTGTATACAAATTTTCGTATTGCATATTTAAAACCTATGTTTGTTAAATATGGCGTACGTACAGTAAATCAGGCCATGAGTTTAGTTTTTAATCTACAATACGTCGATATCTGTTTTTTTACTGCTACGTTTTTAACCCAATCAATTAAGGCCAGGAAAAGTATGTGTTTTAAAATCATTTTGTAAGTTATACTTGGTTGGTTTCCCTTTGTCCGTAATCTGCTGTATTTGTTATATAATGTATGTATTTTTGTGCTTTTATGGTCATTTTTATATGTACCGAATAAAGCTTCATGAAATGAGGAGTAGATACCCAGCAACGAATAAAGAAAATCATTTAGCTAGTGGTATCTAACTCATTTGTAGCAGGGTAGAGCAGCGAATAGCGGTTCTCTAACCCCGGGGGGGTGGGTGAATTTAGATGTAAGCAGTTAGGATCACATTTGAGTTCTTATGAATCACTTACACTTTTTCACATCATTTTCGTTAAAGGTTGGAAGGAACCAATGATGATAAGTGGAACAAACTGACGAGTACCAGTCAGCAGTTCCCTGGTGGTTGCTCCCGTGAGGATCCTTCCTTCCTAACACACATTTTTCTATAACACCAAGTGCAGTGTTTAGAAGGTAGTAAAACACGCAGACACATACACACAGGACTTTTTAGTAAATAGAATTGAGGCATACCCTGTCTAGGAATGTAACATGTGTTGCAGATTAAATATATCTCCACACAGTAGCAGGCAGGTGATGTTATAAGCGAGCACCTCTGATAATCAGGACCAGATTTTGTTGTTAAGAATACGTATTTATTCCTCCCTGACGTCCCGCTTCTTCTGGCCTAGTGATACAACCAGATTGATCTATTTCGCCCTTACGCATGCATTAGCCTTGCTTTTCTCAGGTTTTATCTATCACCTGGACCTTCCCTGCCTTAATTTTCCTATATCGGGCCACTTCCCCGCTCACCTTAATTTCCTCTCCCTTCCCCCCCTCATAGAGCACTATTTTGAAACTCTTGACCATTGTCCTGATGATGACCTGAAATCATTCAGGTTGAAACACCGTCAACTACCAACATAGAACGTTGGCACTGTTGTGGTCAATTAATTTATTCCGAATTATACATACCAATATTGTATATATTTATCTTGTATTTTTTACCACATTGTAATTCTCCTTATGCCTTTCACCGTTCATGTTGTTACCTTTCACCTCTGTGTCACTGTGCCGCTCACTATCACTAGCACGCACAGGGCCCACTTGTGTGTTATGGTCACTGTGTATTGAATTGTACAGTAGTACTGTCATAACTACTTACAAATAATAACTCCTTCACCTTGTCCTTTCTGTTGTGGTCTCCCTTTTTTCCCCCTACCTTAAGTGATTTATCTCACTATTTTATTGTCCTTATCAATCATTTCCAGCTGAGACATTGTTGTATGGTTCATAATTTGCCCATTCTCACCTGGATTAATGGGTTCACTCCTGTAATTGATTTCTTTTTCTACCTTTCAAATAGCCTGCACCCTTCCCATAGGGGTGTCTTACATGTAATAAAAGGGAAGGTTAGGGCTTGGCAAGTGGATGCACTTGCCAAATTGACACAGCAGTAAAACTGCATGCAGACACTGCAATGGCAGGTCTGAGAACCCTTTGAAAGGCTGCTCGTGTGGGTGGCACAATCAGTGCTGCACGCCCACTAGCAGCATTTGATTTACAGGCTCTGACACTCTCAGTACACTTTGATAGGGACTTACCAGTAAATCAAACACAGCAAACATGGAAACACCAATCCATAATACAATTTACAATAGGATCACTTTAACTTTAACACTGGACAGCAGTGAGAAAGTGCGCAGAGACACTAAACCAGCAAAAACAGAGTCAAAACCAGGAGGTCAGAAAGCAAAAAGACAAAGGACACACGCCAAAAGATCCCAGGTCTAGGTGAGATCATTGGTTGAGGTGTGAGGTAAACCAAGACAGTTCCTTTGATGCCTGCATGTTGTGAGAGGGTGTTAAAGAGAATATTGTGGTTTACCATATTAAAAGCCACTGAGAGGTCCAGGAGGGTTAGGAGGCGGGCCTTATTATCTTCAAGAGTTCTGTGGATGTCATCAAGTATGTTTAGGATTGCAGGCTTCATACTACACCCTTTCCTGAACCCTGATTGGAAGATGTCATGTCATGGATGCTGATTTTATAGATGTGGTTGTATTAGCACACATTTTTAAATGGTTTTGGTACAGTTAGGGAGGTTGCTTGTGGGTCTGAAGTTATTTAAGTCATTTGGGTCAGCACCTGGATTTTAGATGGAGGGGTGACTTGGCCAAGTTTAAGGGAGGCAAGCATTAAACCACGTCATGAGGAGAAGTTAATGATTTTAGTACATGTCGGGGATGTGATGTGTCTGAGATTTTTTACTAGAGAGGAGGGAAGAGGATCAGAGAATTGCGATGTTAGTTTCATGCCGAAATGTATTTTGATGGCCTCTTCTTCAGGGATGTTTTCAAACTCATCTAGGTTGCATTGTCTTTCAATTGTTCATGGTTGTTGTTGGTGTTCCTATTTTCTGAGGGGATGGACTTTGGGAGACCATTGTTGTTCGGAGGTAGGGCAGTGGAAGATTATCCTTGGTAAGAGGACTAACTTTAATAGGAGGTGAGGCAGTGTGGGGGCCAAGAGAGAGTTCAATGTTTGTTATTTTGTTTGAGAAGAATTTGGTGAACTCTTTACAATGCTCAACAGAGGCTTCAGTTGAATGTTGTGAAAATGTGGAGGTTTGTTGTTTAATAATGTTGAAGATGTCTTTGAATCTACTTCTTCAGAGGTTCTCTAAAGTGAGGATTTCTCTCTGTAAATATGCTTATTGTATTTAAGGCGTTCAGCTAGAAGGAGAGAGAGGTAGTCAGTGAGGGGCATTGTCTCCACGTTCTTTCAGTCAATCTTAGTTGTTTTCTCTCCATATTTAGGTCTTTATTGAACTAGGATCTTGGGGAGATGCTTCTTGACTTCTTGAGTTTTATTTGGGAGACAGTGTCAAGAAATTCTGCCATTGTCATATTGTAATGAGAGGTAAGATCATTGACAGAAATTAGGTGTGGTGGAGGTAGAAGATGGGAACTGATTAGGTATTCTAACTCAGATTGGGGTATTTCGTGAATATTCCTTGTCCAGTGCTTGGGATAATTAGTTTGGGTAGGGTGCTTTAGGTGGTTGCCATTAAGTTCGAATAGAATTAGATAGAGGTCTACCCAGTCAGTGTGTAGGATAATTTGAAGTGATATTGTATTGTGGTTGGCAGTGATTGTGTCGAGGCTGGAGCCTTTATTATGAGTTTGCTATTTCCAGTGTTTGTTTGAGACCATTTGGATCAAGGAGGGTGGTTAAGACTTGTATTGAGCATCATTCAAATGCAGGTAGAGTCTCAAAGTATAAAGTCTGTGGTGTTTTGCATTATTTGGTCTTTTAATTCCTTGAAGAATTTCTGTTTTTCACATGGGGGTGGTAAATGACATGGAATTTGATAGGATTGGCGCCTATGGAGGAGAGTTTGACTCTTAAGTCCTCAAAGGTGGAATATTCAATGGAACGGAAGGTTTTAGGCACAGGTCCTTTTTGTGTATGATAGCTAACCCACTGCCAATGTAACCCTTGCAGTCATGACTAATGATTGGGAAGCCCAGTGGAGTGACGTAATGGATAATTGGGGATTGTGTGGTCATTTATCCAGGCTTCAGTCAGAAAATAAATGTTCATTTAATGTAATAGGATTGTTTCCACTATTTCAGTGGCATGCTTGACTACTGACCTATAGTTCAGGAGCATGCAGTTTATCTTGGGTGATGTTCTTGGTTGACATTGTTCTGGGTGGAAGGTAGAGAGCTGGACAAGCAGCCTGAGGGGGCCAATTTGTTGATAGGGCTGTGTCTAAAATAACAGGAATCTTAAAATAGTAGGGTTGACTGGGAGCATTGTTGTATGTGTTACTCAATGCTTCCGTATCCAGATGCCACATTCCATTAGTGCTGTGTCTAGGCTTTTGATGGTGCTAGCTGGAAGAGGTAGTGGATCAGAAGGTAGGACGTGTTGTCTCATGATACTTGCTTATGGTAGGAGTAGTGCTTGCCACAATTGCCTATTGGGTATAGGGGGTTATTTATGCTTGAGGATTGGGGATTGATAGGTTCCTCTAGGTGGAGGGGGGGCATCGAGATATGGGCGTTGGGGCAGGGGGCAGAGGGAAGTTGAGAACAGGTGGCATGGGGGTTCAGAGAATGTGGAATTGGTGGTCAAAGATAGAGAGGTTCTGTTCTGAGGGTAGGATTAGGATGGTTCTATTTCTATGCGTGGATATGGAGACTTCTCTGCCAAAAGTTTGGGATGGGTATGTAGATAGTCTGGATCCATATGGGATGTTGATTGTGCTGGTTATGCAAGTTCTCCAGGAAGCCATTTGGCAGGCTTCTTGGTGTAAAAGATAAAGTAAATTTTTGGGCCTCCATTTGCCACACTGTGGTAAATGTCTGCTATTAGTTTCTGACTGTTCCTTGAGGAGTTTATGCTTGTAGGTTTTCAAGACATGTTTGGAGAGGTTTTGTCGGAATAATTTTATGAGGTAGGAATTAGGGCCAAACCTTTTCAAGCTGTTGCAGTGTGAGACCTTAGGTGGGTGCAAGGGGTGTGGTTTCAAGATCAAGAGTGGGTTTGTTAGTTAAGGTGGGGTAGCAGAATTTGATATGGCGGTTTTGTGTGCTAAATTGGGTCAGTTGAGATGATTCCAGGGCTGAGAGGGTATCCAATATCTTTCTTTATGTGGATGGGGTTAATCTTTGTGGGAAAAATTTGGTTCAGCATTTCTCTATCAAATTGTGGATGTGCCAGTTTAAGCCAGTTTATAGATTTTCCGGGCTTTTGGATATGCAAGTAACTTTCTTGTGCTGGGGAGGTTAAACTGTAGAGGTCAGTTTTGATTACTGCAATTTTGTGGTGTCTGAAGTTTTATACCTTGATTTTCGTCAATGATGGTTTAGCCACTGGGTTGAGCTCCTAGACTGTAGATTAAGGCCCACTCCTCTTTTTGTTGCCCTGAAAATTGAGTCCTTGGCTGGTCTGGGGTCATAGTCCTTTTTTTCTTTTAGGTTAGTTTTGGCCTTCTTTGTTGAGAGTTTGTAAGGGTTCAAAGAAGATGAAAGCTGTGTGAAAATACAAATGGCTGGGATGAGGCAATCAGTTCAGTTCCAAACTGGAGGCACCATTCTTGGCCATACTAGATCACATGTGACCCCTCTTCTCTCACCACAGTAGACAATGAGGCAGTAGCTATAATTTGTTTTATATATCGTTTTTCTGTGTTCATTAAGGGGAACATCCTTTACAACGCAAATGTTACTCCGCACTACCATTACGACGCAGCTATTATAACGCAAGTCATTACAACGACTTGCGCTGGAGGGCACTGTAGGATAGGGAATAGTTTAATTTTCTATCCAACACCTTCCCTACTATCCACGGGAACTGGAGTTGGAATAGAAAATTAAACTATTCCACTATCCAGCGCCCCCCAACGCAAGCCGTTGTAACGACTTGCGTTGTAAAAACTGCGTTGTAATGGCATGCGGAGTAAAAGCATGCGTTGTGATGTCATACATCCGTTCATTAATGAGTCAGGGAGGGAATGCTCTTCCCAGGGCACCGATTTGATGTCTCACAGCATGGATTGAGGTGAGCTCGGGAGTCGACTGCCTCAGGAGCTGCCACTGCGAGCCACCCGATTCAAGAGCAACTTGTAGCTCTGCTAGAGAGAGAATGCAGGCAGTGAAGGCAACAGCAAATCTCTATTAATGATACCGGTCGCTATGGGTGCTCTGTTGCCAGTGTCAGAGGTAGCGGGTGTAGCGAGGTTGGTGCATCTCCCAGGAGGGCATCAACAGCTCAAAAGTCACAGCTGTGGGTCAACATCAGGGACCTCTGGACATGATGTAGGGTGAATAGGGGTGGGGTCCGCAGTTAGCCAGAGTAGTGTGGTGGACTGGATAGACAGTAGGGCTCTACCCGAGTCACCACTGTGGGTCAGGCAGCAGCAAAAATAAATAAAACAAATTTTGTTGCACGCACTGCATCGCCAAATGCGCTGCAGTAAGCGCAACGAAATTCGCTTTATTTGTTTTTATGTTTACTTACCTGTATTTGGCCGTATTCCGTAGTTTACTACCCCCCATCCTGCCTCTCCCGCCCCATTTCACCGCTCGGCAGCACACCCACCACCGACCTCTACTGTGTATTGGGGAAAATAAATGACTACCATGATATCCTTACTTAATATTTCCCAAGCAAGATCATGAAAAAATTTCAACTCATGAAGACTTCCTAAGAATTGCACTCAGGTTATATTGGTCAACTAGCCAAAACTACAGATCTCGTTCCAAGATGCTCCTTTCCTCTCCATAGATCTCACCTCTTCTCCTGCCTCAACCCCTGGGGCCCTGTCCCTAATTCAAAACATAAAACGTAGAACAAACCCTCTGTTGCATTTCGATCACCCCATCCTGCGGGGCACTTGTCATAAGTGATTTTCCATTTGGTTTCGATACTCCCAGCTCCTGCCTCCTTCAGTGAGAAAGAACACCGGCTTTCAATTATCAGCATTCTTGCACAAAAGTATCTTCCCCTCCCTGAGCCTAACTCCTAAAACAAAAGACGTTATTCTAACTAACAAAGACGTCTTTCTCCACCTGCAACAGAAACGTGAGAACAGAACAAATCCAACATACACATGAAATTCATCTCTCTACCCCACTATGAGAGCTGTCAGGGAGAATACATTTCAGGCCTACAGAAATTGGCTAACATAAGAATGAAACACAAAGGCCCTACGGAAATGCACATAAATGAACAGTTTTACTTAAGCATTTCATGTTACATAAACACTTCGAATGTGCAAATCATTGTGAGCAGCCTATGATTCCTACACATTCAAACTCGAGTTGCCACATCCTTGTGCAATTTTAATCTGGTGCACGTTTAAACTATGCATTACATTACAAATGAGCAACTTCATTAATCAATTGCAGACAAACGCTAAAGGTTACATTATCCAAAACACAACTGCCACGTTATTTCTTTACATGGAACCTAATAATCCTAACATTTCACGTTCACATGTTATTACCAAGTACATCCTAATGACCAAATGTGAATACAACAAAAGAATAAATGTAGGTGCAGACTACTCATTATTATAATGCACCCCTACAAATTAATGCGCACCATCACACTCCATCAATACTTAATTTAAACTAACTGTTTGCTGGGCAATTTTAATAATTGCCCTGTCCCCGGCCGCCCTTTTAAATTATGTGCTCGGCTGGGTCGGGTAGCACGGCATGTGTTCGGTTGGCAGATCGATTAGATGCTGACATTAGTAGCAGCATTCTGGCCCTGACAAGTGGCAGTTGTACGCGAGCTGCGGTTGGGGGGGGCATAGTGTTTCCTATGAAACCAAATCTTGTGAATCCGGAGATTTGGTTGATAGAAAAGGCATATACATAATAAGTGGATGCCTTTATCCCAGCTTGCTTCCTGCTTCTGGTATTCTGGTGCACGATGGAGGCTAGTGATGACTCTACTTCTGTTCCTGGAGGGACAGTTACACAGAAAGAAAAACATGTGGGATTTATGTAATGATGACATCTTGCAAATTTCAAAATCTGTGCACCATGAACTAATTTATCAAGCAGTAGAAGCTTCCATGAGAGACTCCCAGGCTAAGAAACAGAAGAGTGAGCCTGAGGTTGTTAAGAATTATTCACCAAAAGGAAAATATCTCCATGATAATGTTTTCTCAGATATGCTGGTACATATGCAAGGAGACCTTTGCTTTGATTTAAAAACCCTGGACAAGGAGGAGTTTTATTCACAGTACAATGCCTCTTTTGTTGAAGACCATCCTCTTAATGACGTCAAGCATATAATTGCGATAGAATGGAAAGACATTGATAAGCAAAATATTCCACTTTTTTTATCTATGAGGTATCTGATTGTGCAATTTGTGGATCAATATCCTCAGATCCCAAAGGTGAATGCTATTTCAGCGCCAATGGCTTCCTCCTTGTCCTGCTCTTCTGATAAATTTACTTTGACTGATCCTGTTGAACATACCTAGCTTCCAACTTTGGTTTACCTGGTAGTGCATACTCTGCATACACATCCGAAGTCTTACTAAAGTACTTTGAAAGACTGTTTGAATGCCTCCAGGACAAAGGAGATCACATTCCAATTGTGTCCCAAAAAGAAATATTGGAGCAGCTTCTTTCGGACATGACTTTTGATAACTTATAAGCATTTGCATCTGCATCAGGCACGGCAATTGGAGTGCACCGATCTCTGTGGATGAAACCTTGGAAGCTGGAGACCAACCAGAAAATCCTGGATCATAACTTCCATTTGTGTGTCCCAAACATTTATAAGTGAGGTAAATACCATGCTTCAAAGATCTGCTGATGAAAAGAAGATCTTGAAGCCTTTTAAGCTTCTTCAAAGAAAGCAATACTTCTTTCAGAAACAGAATTTTCAGGGTCTCCAGGAAAATTCCCATCCCTTTCAGGGCCCCGGTTGAGATCAAGGAGTCACATTTGCCAATAAACCCAGACCACAGAGACAAAGCATTGTAGGGTGCAAGTCAAAAATGTCTATTCCGAGGTAGGAGTGAGGCTCCATTCAATTCTTTCTCAATGGATTTTACAGATCATGGATCAGTGGGTCCTCTCCATTATTCACCATGGATATCAAATTCAGTTATTTCAACAGCCACTAGCTGGACAGCGGGAGTGTTCTGGTTCACACCATTATCAAAAGGCCCGCACGAGAAGGAAGCAATGTTAACAGGTGTGGAAAAATTGCTCCTAAAGAAAACAAAAGTCAAGGTCCCTCCTTCACAAGAGAGAGGAGTTTTTTTTATTAAATTCTGTACCTTCGTTCGCAAATCATATGGTTTATTTTGTCTGATCTTGGATCTGAAAATGCTGAACAAATATGTGAGGCTAGAACCTTTTCGGATGATAACATTACAGTCAGTCATTCCCTTCATTCAGAGGGTGACTTTATGGGAATGTTGGATTTGGATGATCTTCATCCCAATTCATGCAGAGAGTCAGAAGTTCCTGAGATTTGCAGTAGAGGGAAATCATTATCAATTCCGGGCTCTGCCATTCAGCTTGTCAATGTCTCCTCGGACCGTCACCAAGGTACTGGCCCCTATGGTTAGATTTTTACAACTTTATAGAATGTCTCTCTTTCCATACCTTGATGATTAGCTAGTTTGTGGTTCTTCTCTCCCTAAGGCACGGTAAGCAGTAAAATCTACAATTTCTCTACTACAGCAAAGTCCCATCTCGACGTAGTTCAACATTTACAGTTCATAGGGGAATTATTCAACACTCCAGAGAGTGCCGTTTTTTTACCCCAAACCAGAATCGAGACATTACATTCCAACCTGCGGACATTTTTATCCCTGTCCTCAGCACCAGCCAGGTGTTGGTTAAGGTTTCAAGGATTAATAGTGACAAAGACATCATGGTCCCTTGGGCTTGTCTACACCTAAAATGCTTGTAAATTATCTGTTGACTCATTGGAACACTTCCCTGGCCATTTACGGCACACAAGCAGCATTGTCCCTGACAGTTGTGCTGGAACTGGGTTAGTGGCTTCACAGTCTCAATTTGGAGAAGTGTGTGCTATTTCAAATGCCTGCCCTATTGTTCCTAACGCCAAATGCCAGTTTATGGGCCTCTGGAGCAACTCTGGGGGAGCTGGAAGCGAAGTGGCAGTGGTCAATGGTAGACAGGAATTGTTCTTCCAATTGGAGGGGGTTAGCTACTGTATGGAAACAGAACAATGTTTCAAACCAATGTTGCAGGGTGTGAACCAGGTGATACGCACAGACAATCAGGTAGAGAGATGCTATCTGACCCAGTGAGATGGAAAAAGTAATCTTCTAATCATGTTGGATCATCAGATTTGTTCTTGGGCAGAGACGCCTCTAATTGGCATGAGGGCAGTGTACATTCAGAGGGAGCTCAATTTTCATGCAGACAGCTTCAGCCGCAATCTTCCCTCTTCAGTGCTCTACCATTTATCCCATCCTGTTTTTTCAGATCTGTCATCCATTTAGGAACATGGATAGATGTTTGGCTCTCCCCACAATGCGCTGCTTCCAATCTTTTGCTCAGAAGTGGTTTGCTAAATACCTTGAGTGGTAAATGCCTTTTCAGCTTACTGGCCCCCAGGTATCCTTTACACTGATTCCCCTCCTACCCAGGGTGATGCAGAAGATGTGAGAGGAGAAGGTGTCAGTTTTTCTGAAAGCCCAGTTTTGGCCTTGACACCTTTGGTTTCCTCTATTCCTCAATCTCTGCAAAGCCAGGTTTGTTAGACTTCTGTTCATACCATACCCTCTTCAGTTTCAAATGTTGCAGCTGGGTCAGCTCCAACAGTTGAATTTGACGGCATGGTTCTTGAAAGGTTAGCATTGGAAGAAATAGGTTGTTCTAGCCAGCTAGCGCCTGAGATATAGTTATCCCATAAACAATACACTCTCTCCTCCTATAAAAAAAACTGGACTTCTTTTGTTAAATTTAGTGCTGCTAAGGGCTTGGATCCTGTCTTAGAGATCCCTTTTAAATTCTGGAATTCTTAAAGTAAGGTTTTTTGAAGAATTTGACTCCAGCCATCTTACCTACTCAATGAGCAGCAATCAAAGCCTTTCGTAGTGTGAAAGGGGAATTGCAGGATTTTGTACCATTGGTGGCTTGTTAGCTGAAAAGTTCCAAGCCTTTCATAGTCTGAAAAGTTTTTGTTTAAGAAAACCAGTCACACAGATTAACATCCCTTCCTTGGATTTCTTCGCCCTCAAAAATACCACTCACACACGATGGTCCAAAGACGAAGAAGCAGGAGACATAAAACACAACACCTAGAAAGTGGATTCAATTTACAAAACAAAACACATCAAAGACTCTTTTTAGAATAAGAATTGGGGTTTTATGTACGCAATGCTATTTAACAAACAAAAAGGATTTCCCAGATGTCAAATGAATAGCATTCAACTGTATGTAGAGATATATATTTATATGCATGCATGACTATGAATAAAATGCACAAGCAGATAATAAAGGACGTCCTGAAAGAAATCATAAAGATATATACACTAGATACATCAAATAATTACTTTGGATGTGCACTTTGACTCATTCTCACATCACAAAGAAAACACCTAAAATGACCACAGCCACTGGCCACACATCACAATAGCAATTTTCGAAAACTAAAACACTTCACCTGGTGCAATCTTCATCCTGACACACTCCAGCCTGGGGGACTTACAGCCAACGCCAGGAGACTCAGCAACCAGATGCCTGTACTGAAGATGCGTCCATCGGTCAGGCTCAAACAATCCCGGTTTTTAAGTCAACAACCCTCAGCTTCATAGTCTCAAAACACACTAGAAAGTTTGAGAGTCTTTCCTTCCGTGCCAAGGAAATTTACTGGAATTGACCGCAGTCCATGGAAGCATTCCAGGGCAAAAGGAGCTCCCACATTACCGCCTCATTCTCCCATGTTGCAGCCTTTATCTTAATGAAGCTTAAGAAAGCCTTCGGTACATTAAAAAATCTCTTCTCCAAAAACAAAACAACCTTGAATGTGATTAACCCAAACAACTTGCAATCATTCTGTGGGCCTGTATTGTAGTGTAGTTCCTATATTCCCAATAGGCTCTGCGCATTGGAATAATATATCCTATGTATTAAACTTAATAGTGAATGTACCAGCTAACTCGGCGGTCACTAGAAACTTTCCCGAATACACAAGAAGGGATTTGTTTCTGACAACCGCATAAACATGACAACTTTGTTTCCCAAGAATAAGTATAGTATCTCTAGCTTCACGGAAACAATAGATGAATATTTCACTCAGTCAATCGTGCATGCTTCGTTTCAACAGAGGTGCATAGAACTAGAGAGACGGGCGTTTTCAATAAAAGGTTTCATTGAATAGTCTTCTTTCTCATGCAAGTAAAGTGAACTGCTACAATCGTAATGCAGGATGCAAAGTATAATGCGTACAGCGAGAATAGTATTATAAAATAATACTGTAAAAGCATTGTATGGTTTCTAAGCCATATAAAAATACATACATAAATACACAGGCTAAAATACTCACTAGTGCTTTCTAGAATACGCCTACCCCAATGTACCTAACCTAAGTCTAGTACGCGGGAGGGAGTAAGTAGTTGTGTAGCATAGGTTTTAGTTTTCTTTGACAAGAATCTAACCAAGATTTCTCTTAGGTTCTAATCAGCTCCATACCTTAGTTTAGAATGAAGGAGGTCTGGTATCTCTGTCTCGGGACTCGATTTCCCAACACCCCGCAAGGGGAGTGTGGAAACAATGGAGCTGGATTCTCAGCGAGAGAAAGGAAAGCTTCTCGATCAGTGCGTCAGCTGGAGGGTCAGCTTCCTTCTGCACTTTCTGTAGCGAGCTGCGTCAGCCAAGTAGATAGTCGAACTGCTCCGAACCACCGTGTCTTGCTAGAGCAAGTGAAGGCATATTTATATCTTGAAAGTGCCTAGTTTGACGTAAAGTCGGGCATAATAACATCAGAACCCCAGGGGAGTAGTAGTTCTTTGTAAACTCCATGAGTTCTTGTACAAATCAATATTCAAGCAAGGGGAGGTCCCTGACTGCTTAAGCCGAATTTCCAAGAAATCGTTGTGACATTTTGGTACGGGTGGAAGTAGCCATGCCTGTATTTGGACTGCATGGGCGTGCAAAAAAGCTCAAGCAAGGCAGAGTCAGTCAGTCAGTCAAAATTAACTTTATTCGGCTGATTATAGCCATCAAAGTGCAAATAACAATACAGTACAGAACAAATCTGTAATCATAAAATACATAGATGTAAAATCAGTTAAGATCCCCCGTCTTGTGACATTGTAACAGACATAAAGATAAAAAAAAAAAACTAAGACAGTTATTAATCTTCATAGAGTCCTGCTCCATTTAGGATAAAATACACTCCACCGAGTAATCCAAAAGTTCATACAAGAAATAACACACCTCAAGGATCCATTACAGGGAAAATAACAACGACAATGGAAATACAGCCCACCAACACATAATTAGGCCTGGGAGTAACTAAATAAATAAGTTAAAATTAGCCCAACTTACCCTTCTCCAACTTTACATATAAAAAGGTAAAAATAAGTATTTAAATGACATGATTCAAAACCATGTCCACAGGGGAGTTCATGAATGACCTATTCCTATGCCTGATTGCTCCTGTTAGGAAACTTGCTACCACAAAACACACCATGGGTGATGCTAGCATTTGCAAGTATACCAGCACCGGCCTAACTTGTTCAAAGTTACATCCTCTAAGCAAAGGAATGATACATTTTCTGTGCAGTGAATCATAATACGCACATAAGAATATTAGGTGTTCTGGTCCGAGAAATTATCACAAGGACAAGGATTTAGTGTTCCTTCTTTGAAATACCCTTTGGAAAAAGCAAGGACCCAGGGAACCATATTCAGCCTAAATCTTGTGAAAACAAAAAGATGGTGCGGTTTGTTGAAATAAGATAACTATGGTTGCATCTGTCATCCCAGGCTCAGTGTAGCAAATCTTCTCACCATGGGTTTTTTCAATTCTTTCTCCTCCCTTAGAACTCTTTGTCTGTCTAAGAACTGCTGCTTGAGGTCTCTAATGGTTGGTTTACCCAAAGCTATAGGGCTTGAAAATAAATTGGGGCAGCCAAGGCTTTCCATCTGGTCCTTAATATATCTAATCCACAGAATGTCTAACACCTTTTCTAGGGTGAGGCAATCTAGGATGATCAATTGGTTAAGATTTGGAGTAGGTTGTGCCCAAATTCTCAACCACCACAATAAAGGCAGTAAGTGAGTAAAAACTTTTATTGTATAGTTATTAAAAACCATAAAAAAAAAAAAAAAAGAAGCAACGGTTAAAAAAAACTAAAAAAAAAAAAAGGCAAAAAATTGTCAATGTACGTCCATGATTTAGACTTATTTAGACTTAGCAACATAAATAAACAAATTTACATACAAGGAATGTCAAGTGCCAAGTCTGTTCGAATATATATTATCCATTAACTTGTTGTGGAATGATGGGTGTAACTCATCTTCCTCCATTGTATCCGTTGACTGAAAATGAGGATCGGCAAGTGCAACTTCTTGCGTGACATTAAAGACTAAGTCTTATTGCTCTAAAAATAACAGCGTGATCTAAATTTTTTTAGCCTTATGCGGTGACACCTCTTTTACTCTCAAACTTCATGACGAATTTAACTGATCTGCAGATGAATTGTGGATCCGCTGTACACAAGATTTGTTTAACGGCGCAACGACAGGTACGTATTCCATGTTCAATAAACTTTGCCTTTAACGAGTACCGTTGTTCCTGATCCAGTGCAGGACAGATACAGAATAGATGGATAAAGTCTTGTTTTGCATCGCCGCATAGATTACACTCCTTGGTGGCTGGTTTCCTCCAATCCGGTTTGTCTGCATTTGTCGGCAGATTACCCATCCTTAAATTGAGGTATTTCGATTTGACATATGAAGAAAAGGAAAACACAAGATAGGCCGCAGGTTTGAGCACATTGTATGATTGAATTATCATCCATGCATGCGCTCGGTGACTGAAGGTTGATTTGTCATTGATCAACGAGTACCTGTTTGCAGTCTTTTTAATAACTAGCTTGAATGATTGTACCGGTAGCTAAGTTTGCCACAGCAATGTAAGTTCAGTAGTGTTGAGGGATAGTTTTAGGTAGTTAGCATACTGAGAGTTGGGATTATTTTGCATTGCTTCCCATGTGGCATGGTTGATCTCTGTTTCCCTGTTCATCCATATATCGTACCAGAATTTAATGGTCTCATACTTTTTTTGCAGTTCTTGAGATTGCAGGCCAAACTCCAGTCGGACCTGCGCAGGTGAAGCTTCAGACGGTAAACTAAAAACCAGCTTATAGACTCTAATTTGTATTCTGTCCAGAAGCTGTGCACTTCTGCTGTGATGTAGCACACTGCCATAGCCTATTGTGGGAAGTAACTTGGCTTTGATGACTGTCAGAAGTGGATTAAAAGAAGGGCCTTTTAGCTGCTTGGAAATACTGTTAAATGCATGTAACAGGGCTATTCCCTTTTTTTCGATGACATTGAAGTGCAGGGAAAAGTTAAGGCGTCTGTCCAATTGTATTTCGAAGTACTTGTAATTGCCCACTACTTCCAGTTTTTTATTGTCTATGACAAAAACCGGCAGTGTGTTACATCGACGAGTCAATATCATGATCTTTGTTTTCTGGCTATTTATTTCAAGAAGATTGTGTTTTGTGTATTCTGCCAGTTCATGCAGAAGGCGTTGCAGTCCTATTTTTGTCTGACTTAGGAACACCGCGTCGTCGGCATAGGAGAGATGTGTCAGTCGTAGTGTTCCTAGCCGCGGCGGGTGAGCGTTAATCCTATCCAACCTTGTAGTTAGGTCTGCCATGAACAGATTGAAAAGATGAGGAGCCAGGACACATCCCTGTTTTAATCCGTCATGTGTGTTAATCCTCCGTGTTAGCCGGTGCCCATTAGCGATCTTTACCTGCATCCAGGTGTCTGTATATAGATCCATAATGGGGTTTAGAATTGCATCCGGCAGGCCCTGCTGCTTTAATTTGGACCAGAGTAGCTGGCGGCTAATACGGTCGAAAGCCGCCTTGAAGTAAACAAAGCAGGAGTACAATGCTTGATGGTTTTGCATACTTTTTTCGGCGATCAAACTTATAGCCATGGCATTAGCCATGGTGCCTGTACCCCTGTGGAACCCAGTCTGGTTTACCGGAATCTTCTTATTATCCTCAGACCATTTTAAAAGGTCAATTAACACCAAGGATGCGTAGTATTTAGCTTCGGCATCGATGAGTGCTATCAGACGATAATTAGCTGGGTTTTTACGGTCACCTCCTTTATAGATCGGATTTATAATCGCCCCTCTCCAGCTTTCTGGGAACCGACTCGTATTATTTATTGACCTAAATAGGATGTTTAACTTGCATGCCCAAAATTGAGGGTCCTCCTTGTAGATAGCCTGGGGGACACCATTTGGACCAGGTGCACAGTCTTGTCTGCTTCTCTTAATTATTTGCAATGTTTCAAATTCCGCGTGTGAGCTGGATGTCTGATCTCCGCCTAGCTGAATGCCACTCAAGTTGTTAAATTTTGCAAGGAAAGAGGTTTTCAGTTCCACTGTTTTTAATATTTTGTGAGCTGTTGTTGTAGGCGGCACCAGTGGGTTTACTGAAAAAGTATCAAGTAAATGTTGGATCCATGCCTTTTCCGTAACACAGGTCATGCTTATTGTTTGTGTTGATCTGTTTAGTGAATTTACTTGTGACCAGAACGCCCTGGAATCTGATTTTTTTGTGTTATGTAATAATTTGGTCCAAAAGTCAGTGACTTTGGCCTTTTTTTCAATCCAAATTTGTTTTTTGTATTGTTTCCTGATTAATCGAATCGTTTGCCAAACGTGCGAATCTGAACTGCGTCCCTTTGCTTGCCTCATGCACGTCCGCAGACGCCTTTTTAGGGTCAATATGGTCTTGCTGGACTGACCATGTTTCTTTTGATTGGAATTCTCACTCATGTTTACTCCAGTTTTTGGTAGCTTCTTCAAAAAGGCAGTCCATGTTTCTGCACACAGTGCACTTTCGTTGGTTATGGTTTGGAGTAGGTGCTTAGCCTCCTTGGCTATTTGTGGTAGTGATTTGGTCGTCCACCTTAATCGCTTCAAGTTGATTGTTGTTATTTCCCCAGCTGTTGATCGGGCTTTTAAGTGTTTGAACGGTGCCAAATTAATCTCAATGTGCTGCATTGAGTGGTCACTATCCGCTGAACATTGAATTTGGAAGCTTTTGGTTAACCCCAACAGGGGTAGCGAGACGAAAGTGTAGTCCAGAATTGTACTCGTACTAGGGCCTATATGGGTAAATGAAGGGGGTTTATCCTGTTTGATTCTTCCATTTAATACTCGCAACCCCTGATTTTCCAGGGCCCACACCAACTGTTTTACCACTTGGTCGGTCCTCTTGGCTGGCGGGATCTCCTGTGTTTCAACCGCCCAGAATTCATTTGCAGCCATGATATTACCTTCCTCTTCTGGGAGCTGTATAAGATTAGCGTTGAAATCGCCCGTTAGGATTATCTCCCATTCTGGTTGATCAAGACGGAAACCTGATATTACATTGTTAATGCTGTTAAATAGTTCTTTTTTTACCTTCGTTTTTGGATGGGCGTATATGTTGATTAATATGATAGTTCCAATACCAGCCTGGGATACCCTCTCGAATTTGATTATTTGCATGTCTGTTGAGGGGGCTGTCAGTTGGGCGGCCTTGACGTTTAGTGCAGTACTTATGTAAACCGACAGACCCCCCCTTCGCTCGACCATGGCGCTGAGCGCGAATTGCACTGACATGAAAACTGATTCTACCTGGAACGTCGATTGGCTCTGTTAGCCGGGTTTCCTGCAGGGCAATGATGTCGTAAGTATCCCAAATGTCCATTTTCCTATTGTTGTTTAATATTTCTTTAGCACCGGCGATGTTCCAGGAAAGGACTTTTACTATGCTATGTCCAGTGTTGCATGCCCTGCTTTTAATTCAGTCTTCGGTTGGGTCTTGCATTTGTCTGTTCTGTCGATCGATTTTGGAAATGTCTTCGCCCCTTGCCCCGTGCAATACAGAATATGTGTATCGGCTTACCCCAGTGTGATCTCCTAATTTGGTGCGCTTTCTTAATAGGGGCAAGGGATAACCTGTCATTGCATCTTCCTTGAGCGAGATCCCCCACTCTTCAAATTTCTTAGTTTCGTTGAGTAACTGCTTAACAGTTTCCGCACTCCTCCACGTTGTAAGGGTGCCTTCCTTGGCTGTGTTGTTTTCAAGGGTGATGAATTCAATTGTCAATAGGTCTCTAGACGTTATGTGGTTGAGGCTCTGGATAGCTGATGTTAGGTGTAAGATGTTTCCTCGGTTTAGATAGTCTTGAGTACCTTGCATTTTATATTTGGGTATGAAAAGTAACCTTCCGGATATTGTAGGTTGTATGCCATGCGTGTTGTCGTACAGCCAAGTTCTCCCTATTTTATTGCTTCCGTTATACTTTGCCTCATCCCTTGTATTATTAACCTGTTGACTATGAGCATCGTTCCCCGGTTGTTCTAGTTGTATGCTTTCCTTAGTTTTTACTTTCAGAATTGTTCTTTTATGTCCGCCTAGTTCTATATTAGGCGTGCAATCGTTGACGTTGTTCACTGAGTTAGGACCTGGCCTTGTTGCTTTTTCCGGTCCTATGCTTTGATGTTGTTGCTCGGTTATAATCCTTACTTGTAGTTGGTCTTGTTTATTCTGGTCAACTTTTGCTATGACTTGTCTTGCCTTTGTTTTATCCCTGTTGGAGGATATTGATACTCATAGTTATTTCAGGGTTTAAAGTAGCTTTGTGTATATTATCTGGGCTTTTGGTCACTACCCTTTGGCCTTCGTGCTTGATGGACTCGTGTCTACTGTGCTCTTGTTTCCTTGTCTGGTGGTTGGTACCTTGTTGCTTAACCCAAGTTTTTTGTCGTAAGTTAATCCCATTATTGTTTGATTTGTCCTTAGGACTTCGTAATATTTTATTCAATTGTGGGTGATTATAATCGATACTTCCCAGACTCCAGTCCGCACAACTAGAGGACGTGGCTAGAATTGCCTGTTCCTCCTTATTTGAGTCATCTGTGTCTGTGCTTGTTGCATAGTCAATCTCCTCAAACATTGTTGGTGCTCTTGTTCTTTTTGTCTGAGCTAAGTCATTACAACTACCCTCTTTGACAGTTAGCTGCTGCTCTTTTACTTTAGCACTGTGCTTCCGAAGGATGCCTTGGGGTTTTGGTGTTAATAGTAACTGACGTGACCCCTCCGCATTTCCCTCTTGAGTTTTAGCAATTGTTTTTCGACAGTTAAAGATCGGGAAATTGGTCAAAGCCTGCTTGGTTGCAGGCATGCGGTTTAAAATTTGGTTTCTATTTTTCCTCGCACGTTTTTTCTGCCTTTTGGTTAGGGGTTGTTTAATGTGCGGATTTTTTTTCGCTGTCCTGTCCGTGCTGGTCTTTTTCTGACGGTTCATGACTAATGTTGTTCCGGGCTCCTGAGTTGTTCCCTGCGATGTTTTGTTCTTTCT
This sequence comes from Lissotriton helveticus, assembly GCF_964261635.1. Classification (NCBI taxonomy): domain Eukaryota; kingdom Metazoa; phylum Chordata; class Amphibia; order Caudata; family Salamandridae; genus Lissotriton; species Lissotriton helveticus. The sequence continues at coordinate 620,664,819 of NC_136070.1, read as the reverse complement.
GTTTGTCACCAATTTTTTTTTTTTTGAGTGACGAGTTTTGTTTCGGTTCATTGTCTATTATTTGTTGTGATACTAATGTTGTCAAGTCTACCTTTCTCTTTTCCCGGCTTAGTATTACTTCTTTGTGTGCATCTTTATACCGAGCAATGAGATCTCTTTCATTTAATATGCTATTGGCACCCTGATTTGCATACTTGCATTCATGTAGAATGTCTCTCAGTATTGACGGCAAATCTTTTAGCTTTTCCAGTATTGGGCTGCAAGTGCATTTTGGGGCCTGAGTCCCGGGACGGGACTGCTCCTGAAAAACGGCAAACAAGTTTCCCAAAGTATCCATTTTTTTATTTATACTGGATATGTGTTCGGCTATTGCACTCATTAAAAAGATTTGAGTGTCAAGTCTGTCTGACTGCATATTCAATGTTTTGATTGAGGTTTCCAAGATATTACCCAGTGCACTGTGTAGTGCAATTATGGATTCCAAATTTTAGCTAAAATCGCTCATTCCTGTTTGCTTGCGTACGTTTGCTTTATCAGTTTTTGACGTAGGTCTACTATATGTATGTTCATCGTGGGTCACAGGATTTCGATGTTCCTCATGTTGTGTATATGAGAGACCTTTGTGTGGCGACCTTTTTGCAGGTGGTGAGTCGCATGGCACTGACACACTCGAAATTTCTATTATTGTTGGTTCCTGTCGGCGTTCGGTGTCGGGGCCGTTAGGCGAGACTGGACGAACTTTGTTTTCTACGTCCTGATTTAGCCCACTTGATATTTTAATTGGGTTGTTGTTTGCAGGTTCCTGGGTTGACAGATTGCTTTGGTGCTGTTTGCTTAAATTTTTCCTTGTACCTCCGTTGTTGCAACTACTGGCATTTTGTGTAGTTTCGTTCGGTTGGAACCAGTTTCAGTTTTTTGTTTGTCTTGCTTTGTGTTACAGGACATTATACTTTGATTCTTGTCCAAAGAATTTTGGGAGTTCGACCAGAAATCAAACCCCTCACTGTCTTTTCTGTATTTGCGCTTTAATTGATTTAAACGTGAGTCCAATCTTGGGGTCGAGTGGTTATTTGGTTGTGCTTTGTACGCAGCCTCTGTGGTGCTAGCGTTGTGGCTTCCTTCATCATCACCAATGACCGGTGGACTACTGGCCCTTGGTAGAAATATATTTGTTCCTTTTGCTGATTGAACTGATAGTTTTGGTATCGTTGTGGTCCTTTGGAGCCGTGTGTTTGATAAACTTTCTTCCAAAGGTTTTTCACTAGGGCTGTCCATTATCCACTCTATGTCACTTGACGACGTTAGATGATTCATTTGTTCTTGGGCCGAGTCTTGGGCCAAGCCAAGGCTTCTGTTTTCCATGTGCCCCATGTGTACTTGAGCTTGTATTTGTAACTTATGCTTGTTGTTTCCCTGAGTTATTTGTGTGTACCTGCTTAGTTCATCTATTCCAACGCCCTTTGCTGAAGTGGTGTTTACACTAGGCGGGGTGAGTGTTTGTCCACCGACTGCGTAATTGCCTTACTTGAGGTCATTGGTTTTTGTAATCCGTTTGGGGTTGCTGGCATTGTATAAATTGCTGTTACGGGATCTTTCAAAAATGTGAATTTTCCATTTGGCTTTATTGAGCCAAAAATTGAGTAGATTGGGGGTATTAGCGAGGTAGTGGAGGGGTTGGCTGCAATATCTTCATAGGGGCTAATGAGTCCTTTCATTTTGGATTTCCGTTTTGTGGTCTGCGGGGGGTTCCTCCGTGTCCTCCCTGACCTCATTGTTCCAGCAGGCTTGATTCCAAGGTTAACCCGAAGCTTCTTGCTTCCCTTTGGAACCTTTGCACTGGGATCTCGGTGAGTGTTTGCTTGCGTGGTGGGGTAGTTAGTGGTAACGGGTGGCTAAAATTAGTCAAGTGAACTGACCTTGTCAAGACCCCCCTCTCCGCACTCCGCTACACTCCTCTCCAAATTCCTTTCCAAGCAGTGATTAACTTTGCTACTGCACACAACCTCTGTCCCTTCTGTCACTCAAACCCCTCCACCACTCCTCACCGGGTCTGCTGCTCCCTCGCAGGATGGTGCTGCTCCTTCGCTGGTCATATTGCTGTTGATGTTATTGTCAGTATTATTGCCGATGTACCGCTACTAGATCCCAGTCTCTGCTCTCAACTCTCAGCTCCAAATCGAGCTCTGGCGCGGCTAGCGCGTTGAATGCCTCAGTAAATTGCTTTTGGTGCTCCGGGCATTCCAGGGATTCTGACCACCTCGGATACCTCCGTTGTGCCTGCCTCCCCTTTGCTCCTTGGCACTGATCGAACTTTGGGTCGGTCACTGGCCTGCGGGCACCTCAGTGCGCCCGTTCCAAAGCGCTTCAGTTTATACAAGCGCTTTGGCTTCTGGCCCTTTCTAAGGCACTTTCTATGGCCGGTGGAATGTAGCACGGTGCCTCTGGGCTTTCTGGGTACCTTTCAGGGCGCCTCGGGGTGTCTCCAGCACTTCAACTCGCCTTGGCCGTTCACCTCCTGCTGCCCACTCTTGGCCCGCACCCGGCCCGCTTCTGCTTCTGTGGGGCGGTGCGGTGTGCGCTTCAGGGCTCCGGGGGGCTTCAGGACCACCACTCTCGGCCCACTCTCGGCCCGCTCTCGGCCCGCTCTCGGCCCGCTCTCGGCCCGCTCTCGGCCCGCTCTCAGCCTGCACTCTGCCTGCTCCCGGCCCACGCTCGACCCGCACCTGACTCCCGCTTCTCTCCTGGTGCAATGCGACGCGGTATGCGGGATGCGGGGGTGCCTCGGGATACCGGGATACCAGGATGCTTTGATACCAACAGCACTTTCAGTCCGCTCACAGCCCTCTGGCCCCTGGCACCTGCTTCCGCTCCCGGCTCCGGCTCCCGGCTCCCGCTCCCGGCTCACAACTCAAGGCGCTCGGCACTCGCTTCAACCGCTGCTCTTGCTCTTGCTCTCGCTCTCGCTCGACTGCCTCGACTGCTCTGCACTGTACTGCTCCACAGCGCCACCAGCTCCACGCATGAAGCAGTAGGAAAAATAAAGGAGCAACCTCAATCTGGTCAGAAATAAAACCTGCTCGAAATTCCTCATGTATGTTAAAAATAGGCGTGGAAGCAGGGACCAAGAGTAATCTACGAAAAAAAGTGTTTTCGGCCACCTGGATTTCTCTGACATCTGTTTCCCCAAATGTCGCTCCCATAAGTTGCCATAGGGAGACACTTAGCATTATAGATCTTCCTAAGTGCGGGGAGTGGTTTTGATCCTATTCTTTTTGCAAAGTCTAAGATGGCTCCCGATGCTCCAGCTAATACATTCTTTTTGTGTGCACACTGCATGCACCATGAGCGCCGGTCATCAAAGAGTACCCCTAAATATGGAAAAGCGGGGACTTTTATTAGCTCTAATTCCTTGCAATAGAATTTAACCTTCATTGCCCTCCTAGAACCTATGGACATAGCGTGTGACTTTCTAAAATTATTGATTAGGTCCAATGACTCCATAAAGTTGATAAAACAATTTAAAAGTGTTTGCAAAGCCCTTGCAGTCATGGCCACCAACACCGCATCGTCAGCATAAAAAAGTGCGGGAATCTTTTTGGTGCCGGCTCTAGGGATATATTTACAGCAAGAAATCAGAGAATCCCCTAACTTATTAATGTAGAGAGAAAACAGCAAGGGGGCCAAAATGCACCCCTGCCGGACCCCTCTTTTTACTGCCCATGAATCAGTCAGGCTACTATCTTCATTAAAACACACTCCCGCTGTTGTATTTTCATGGATGGCTGCCAGAAAAGAAATCAAGTCAGCATCTAGCCCTATATCTTGAAGGAGCACCCAGATTTTTGATCTGTTAACAAGGTCAAAAGCCGAGGTTAGGTCCATAAAGGCCAGATGGAGGTGCCCGCGCTTTGCAACTGTATATTTCCCTATCACCAAATAGAGATTAAGGCATTGGTCCAGCCTACCTTTCCCTTGCCTAAAACCATATTGGATATCGGAAACTATACTTGCTTCATCAAGCCACTTTGTTAAACGAGCCAGGACAACTTTCCCCATAATTTTGGCTGTGGAGTCAAGGAGCAAAATAGGCCTATAACGAGCCGGGTCGTCCCTTGCTCCCTTCTTAAAGATCGGTATAATAACCGCCTTGGCCCAAGACAGGGGAAAACCAGACAGGCAGGCTGCATTAAAAACATGGGTTAAAATCTTGGCCCATAGCTTAGGACCTGCCTTAAAAACGTCAGCCGGTACTCCCTCAGGACCTGGAGCTTTCCCCCCTAAGGTTGATGTGATCGCCTTATTGACTTCATCAATAGTAAAAACAAGAGGGTGGCATACGCAATCACTACCTGGTGTCCCTGCTGAAATTCCAGGTGTCACATCACTATACACTTTCCCAAAATGTTGCACCCACCTCACAGCAGGAACTAAACAATCTTTACTGGTGTTTGGTGAGTCGTCAAACAATGGACTATTTACAACAGACCAGAATCTAGAACTATTTGCCATCACACTGGCCTGGCTAAGCTCCTCCCATGCCATCTCCCTTAGTTGCCTTTTCCGCCTTTCCACTGCAAGTTTGTATGCCCTCCTTGCATTCTTAACCCGTAGGGCTACCCTGGGTTTTTGCTTGAGTTCCTACATGAGTTCCTTATGGGTATTCATACAGGATTCATCAAACCATTTTTTAAATTGTGGGGGCCTTAGTCTACGGTATACAGTTAAGTTCAAAGCAACCTGCTAAGTGATTTGGTCAAAGGCATCAAGGACAGATAGTGATCGGGAGTCCTGATCTGAGCAGATCCCAAACTCCTGCGCAGAGTTAGTGATTAAACTGTCAATAAAGCTGTCAGGGGTGATCCTGTCCCACCTCATTCTACGTGCTTGATCTATGGGCACAATATTGGCGTTAGTAAGTTGGGTCAGTGGGTAGTTGATCATTAAAACAATTATTTGTTACGCTTAATGTGCCTAGTGTCGACATCAATGAAGAGGAGACCAAAATATAATCATTTATACTGTGATGGCCATGACGAACATATGTAGGTACGGGACCTATCTTGTCTGACTGCGCAAGGCAAATCAAGTTATGGGTTGATAAAAAGCTTTCTAAAAAAGTGCCGGAAGAGGTATGTTCAAAATGAGTTAACCCCCAAGGGCCATAATCCTCCTCCAGCCTTGCTAAACAGTTGGTAGGGCAAACATAAATATTAAAATCTCCCAGGACTAATGTGTCATAGTGTGTTTCAGTGCTGTCACCATAATTGCCCAAAAAAGCAGTGAGAGCTCCAAGATGCTCTAACTCATCAGTTCTAGTGAATTAATTATAAAACTTCACAACTAGACAAGGAAGTGGAGGGAACAGTCAACGTCAAAGTTCTAACAGAAGGCTTATAAAAGTATCCCAATGGCAGGGCCAAAATGGAGGTGGCAAACATAGGGCACGGATCATGCCCCCTAAAAATCATCTGGACAACCATAGGATTTCAAACATTAATGACCACGCAGTCCCCCTCGAAGTTCTTTAGTGATCGTCCCACCCATCCAACTCTGTGCACCATGATGATGTTGTTACTCATGGGTACCCTAAAACCTTTATGTTTGGATAACCAATCTACGGTTTTATTGTGCAGTTGGGTTCAAGATTCAGTTTGGTCTGGTCTAAGCGGTGGGACACCATCCAGAACCAAGACATAAGGACATGTGGCCGGGGGAAGATCTAAGACATCTCCAGAGCACTTAGTGTTCATGGCATTCAGCACAATGGGACCCTCTCAGTGATAATTACTAGCTCTCATAGTAGAGTTGGCCTGATCAATAGATAATGGTCTCGAAGGACCCACAGGCTGGGGCAGGAACTGATCAGCTGGACATGAGGAATTAACCATACCACCTATCCCAGGCCTCCCCGGCCCAAATGTACGGTATTCCCCCCCAGGACAGATGTCATGCAAAGTGGTCGAGGCGTAGCAGGATCGCATTACCAGTAAGCTCATTTCCTGCTCTCCGGACAGATTCCCTGTTGTTACCCCCCACATGGCCAATGCCTTCTAGTATTAGCGGGGCTACGGGTGCTTTAACTGCCCCTCGTGCCGCACATTGACACCCACATGCCTCCTGGCTAACTGGGTCGATTTTAGGAGGTATGACAATTTTTCTTCAATCGCCCCTAATTTACTTAAGAAAGGCGCTAAGAGAGCAGATATTAAAGTCTCCAAGTGTTTCCAGTGGTCAGGATCACTTCCATGATCCACCATGGTGTGGGGGTCAGTGTTTGAAAAAGAAGGCGTACCACCATTAGGTTTCGGGAAGTGATGCTCACGTGACCCTGATGCTTGATGTTTAAGCTTAATTTTGGCCTTGTTCCTCATTGCCACACTTCCCCTTGTATGTTTTGCGGGCGGTTCACCATTCCCTCCCTCACCATTCCCTCCTAACCTGGATTTGATAGAGCATGCCACACTTTCCCTTTCCCTAGCAACTCTTTTTGATCTAGTAGCAGGATCACCTAGGGCTGCACAGGTAGTAATTGAGGTATGTTCTAGGGTTGAGACAGGGGGTGCGGGCAAATCTATTTTCTCCTCAGGTGAAATAACAAATGATTCCTTAGGTAGGCTCAGCCTCGGATTTTGGATAAGTTCCAAGGTGCCTAGATGGTCCTCCTCCAGTGCCCCCGATTTGAAAGCTAAGCCATCAACTGGCTCCCCATCCGGACTAGCAACTAGCACGTACAAACTTAGGTGGTCCGTGATTTGTGGAGCACCCGGGGGAAATTTGGCCAAACTTATAGCCCCAAGGATGATCTTTTCTGCCCTGCATAAGTGCCCAAAGAAAGCCTTTTTTCAGTGAGCTGTATCTCATGCGTTTATACTGACTCCGCCCTTGATAAGAACGTGTCCAATGTTGCCACTACTCCCCCCAGCCCTCAGACTTGTAGCCTTACGTTTAGTAGTCCTGACCAATGCCTCAGTAAATAACCCCACCTTCTAAATGAGCAAATGTATCAGGGAAAGTATAACATTAAAATAACTTTTAAGTTTGTCCAGAGTTCAGAGTGTCTTGCACAAAAAAGGGGGGTGGCCCAACCCTGCATCCTCCTGGCTCAGACGGGGCCACCCTTGGCCCTTGCAGTCCCCTCTGTGACCAGCAGCATCTTCCTGAAACAGCAAAGTGGCTCCTGCGTAGCGGGTGTCGCGAGGTGTAATGTAGGCTTTTTCTATATAAAACAAAGAAGGAGTTTCCCCTTAATCCTATACGGGACGGGGTAGTAGTTGTAGAAAGAAAAATTCCCACCTAGTATCTGCTATATAGCAGTGACTCTAGTCTAAGTCAAAGAACACTGTATCTCAGAAATTACAGGGTTGTTGTCCAAACATTGGGCCACAGTGTAAGCAGTAGGTTTGAACACACATTCTAAATGCACAAGGTACGTGAGAGGGAGTTCTATGTTAAAAAAACACATATATACATAAACAATTCTGTAAAAGTTTGGCCTTTTATTATTAAAACCTGAGGGAGACACCCTCTCTCTTGGAAAGCAACACAATATACACTATTACAAATAGATTTTTTTAAAAACATTAAAAGGTTGGATAGGAGGAGGCAGGGAGGCCGACACACGCATAAAAGAAAGTCGGTAAATACCCCGATGCTGCAAAGACGTATCCAGGAATAAAGAAAAGTCAATTAATCTCTAATCCTTACAATCTACAAAAACCTGGATAGGAGGAAGCAGGGAGGCTGACACACGCATAAAAGAAAGTCGGTAAATACCCCAATGCTACAAAGACGTTTCCAGGAATAAAGAAAAGTCAATTAATCTCTAATCCTTACGATCTACAAAAATCAAGCAGAAGCTTTTACTGCTGCGATATGCCGACTTTAAAGGAAAACGATTGTTGATGTACAACAAACAAACAAAGAATACGGTGGCCATTCTCCACACAGTTTCGCCAATACCCCTGATTTTTATCAAACAGGTGGTTTTTTAATTCCTAAAAAACGGAATCAACAACAGCGCAAATTTTAGAAAACAAGCAGAGTTGTATCAGGAGTTGTAGGAGGAGGCAGGGAGGCCGACACACGCATAACAGAAAGTCGGTAAATACCCCGATGCTACAAAGACGTATCCAAGAATAAAGAAAAGTCAATTCATCTCTAATCCTTACAATCTACAAAAATCAAGCAGAAGCTTTTACTGCTGCGATATGCCGACTTTAAAGGAAAACGATTGTTGATGTACAACAAACAAACAAAGAATACGGTGGCCATTCTCCACACAGTTTCGCCAATACCCCTGATTTTTATCAAACAGGTGGTTTTTTAATTCCTAAAAAACGGAATCAACAACAGCGCAAATTTTAGAAAACAAGCGGAGTTGTATCAGACTCTTGTCTGGACAACAGTTGTCCATTTAAGCATTAAGATAAACCGTCCTGAAGAAGGTGTCAAATCTTCAAACAAGCACCGAAACGCCGCGTCGACTTTTGGTTTTTCTATGATATAATTGTGTATTTTTTAATATTTAAAAAAAATCTATTTGTAATAGTGTATATTGTGTTGCTTTCCAAGAGAGAGGGTGTCTCCCTCAGGTTTTAATAATAAAAGGCCACATTTTTACAGAATTGTTTATGTATATATGTGTTTTTTTAAAATAGAATTCCCTCTCACGTACCTTGTGCATTTAGAATGTGTGTTCAAACCTACTGCTTACACTGTGGCCCAATGTTTGGACAACAACCCTGTAATTTCTGAGATACAGTGTTCTTTGACTTAGACTAGAGTCACTGCTATATAGCAGATACTAGGTGGGACTTTTTCTTTCTACAACCTGTAGGCTTTTTCCCCTTAGGTGCGGCGCATTAGTGGCAGGCAAGGGTTCCTGTGACTTGCAGTCCCCTCGGTATCCAGCAGCGCCCTCCTCAAACAGCGAAGCAACTCCCGCAAAGCGGGTGCCGTGAGGTGTAATGTAGGCTTTTGTAATATTGGCTTTTTCCCCTCAGGTGTGACGCATTAGTGGCAGGCAAGGGTTTCTATGACTTGCAGTCCCCTCTGTGTCCAGCAGCGTCCCCCTCAAATAGCAAAGCGCCTGGACCCACTTTGTGCTAATGCCTGCATTCAAAAATGGTAATTTTCAATCTGCAGCTCTCGGCTTCTGTTCGAGCACTTCACCCAATCCTATAATGCCACCTTGCGCTCATTCAGCTTGCATTCGCCCGACAGAAGAATAATTGTAGAAGACCGGCTGCAGTGATATATCCGCTATTGGCATCAATATGCTCGCAGTGACATAGCGCCTCGTGACTTCCACCGCCCCAAAAAATAAATGTTTTGCGGGCTTTGCTGTCTCTGCCACTTCATTTAGCACTTGTATTGACACTGCTGTATGAAAGGGAACGTTCTATGCAGGTCAGCTATGCTGTATTGGGCACTCTAGACGAAAAGGTGTAAACACATATTTTCCAGGAGGCTGCCAGTTTGATGCCTCTCAACTCAATTCGTCTCTGCCTCCGCTCCACTCACTCCCTAAGAGCCCTGGTAGGCAGTGGTAAACAAACAACCTCCATCGGGGACCCCAGGAGCGGGAGGCTGCCAGGTGCGGTGGCACTTCGTTTCGTTCCAGTCAGAACCACCTCTGCTCCGCTCAGCTCTCCACAGTCAGAATTCAGGATGACATGAAGTCATGTCAAAGCCAATAGTAAGAACTTCATAATACTTCCCAAGATCCAACACAATGCACATTTGTGCACCACTGCCTATAGCATCACATACTTCAACTCTCAATGTACAACATAATGCACATTTGAGCCCCACTGCTCATAACACTTCCCTTCGAGACCAAAAAGTTTCAGTTTCAGTTTATAAACTTTATTTTGATTTAAAAAATCACAAAAGTTATCACAATACAAAGATAAAAGGGTTAGCCATAACAAGTAATCACTGGGTCGCCAGACTTGATTGTACAAGGGCGTATCACGTTCATCTTTAAAATAATAAATAATACGATAGAAAAACTAGTTATAAAAACAAACCCTTGTTAGCGGCCTATACATGATAGAAAATTATCCATCTACTATTAAAATGTATCAAAAGAAACATAAAATGCATCATTCAATAATAATACAATATCACATACTATACAATGGATTCAATTACTTAAACCTTCCACCAGTCCACCGAGTCACCCACACCTGACCCAGAAACTTAGCCGTTGCCATCATGATTGGGCCATCTAATGATGTTTTTAATATTCTATACACCTCTCTATATTCTCTAATACCCAATGCTAAACAAATTGGTTTCAGCCAGCGTTGCCTCGGTACGCTATATGCCGGGCACGCAAAAAAAATATGTGGTATAGATTCAACCCTATCTAGACCAAAAACTACATTACACACCTCTCTATCTCTGTCAGGCTTTCAAATGCACATCCCACACATTCTGTTCTTGGCAAGCTGTTCTACTGGCTCCCAATTTAAGAATGCAAGATTACATGAAAGAAACCTTCAAGGGAAAAAGGCATATGCAGGATGTCGTTCATTCAGGCTAGGGTAAAGTAAAACATCAAAAGACAATTAAAATGATCATAGTCAAAGGTCATCTTGTGGTGTCAAACCATAAGTGTGCCTGTATCACTACTACGGTCCTCCAGGGTTTGCAATTACCACCATTTCAACCTCTTGAGGTGGCAGATATGAACTGGGTGTCAGGTAAAATGGCTTTTCTTGTATCTATTGTATTGGCTAAAAGATTCAGTGGGTTGGGGGATTTTGTGGTGTCTTGTCACTACATGCAGATTCTCCCTGATAGAGTGGTGTTACAGATTGTCCCCAAATTGATTCTAAAAATGTCTTATATATTTCATTAAAAAACCAGTAGTGCTGCCACTTTCTCAAGAAGTGGATTATCTCCAGATACCTTCCTCGTTGGATGTTAAAAGAGCCTTAATGGATTATTTACAAACCACAAAAGTTTCAACTTGTAAATTCACTATTTGTCTCTTTTGGCAGTGTTAATAAGATGAAGGAGGTAGCCATAGTGACTCTAAGCAGATTCATTAAATAAGCTATTTGTCAAGCCTATAATTCCCTGGGTAAAGTTCCTCCGGTTCACATTCAGGGTTACTCAACTAGGTCAGTTTCTGCCTCCTGGTAAGAAGCAACAGGGGTGTTAATTCAGGAAAGCTAAATGGAAATCCCATCATACTTTTGTCAACCATTATCAGCTTTATGTTTTACATTCTTCCTCCGATAACTTTGCATTAGATGTGGTACGTGCAGCAATAAAGTAATTGCTGAATTTTCAAGAAAGATCAAGTATTGCAGACCACGGTATAGAACTGTCTTATTTGGTTGCTTGTGAAATCCTCACAGAGTATGACTGGGAAAAGAAGGTCCTATGAGGTCGTAATAAACCCATTACTTACAGGTAAACTTCATTACCCCGATTAAGGCCTCCTCATCCCAGCTACCGACCCTCCCTTCTGGTGTTACATCTTTTGTGTAGACGTCTTTGTGCAAGCATTGAGACGGGAGGGAGGAGACTTTAAACCAAGAGAAAATAAAAGAAGGAGTAGCATGTAGTGACACCTGTCTTGGGGGGGAAGGGCTGACTAACTCACTGCCTTGTCAGCACAAAAATGTTTTTTTGCTCTGAAGGAGAGATAAATAGCATATTTTGTTCATCAATTGGCTTGCAAATGGCATTTTCATATAGGTGGTTGGTGCAAAACAGCATTCAGGCAGGGAGAGAGAGGTGTATATTATGAAATCTATCACTGGGAATCAAGGCTCTGATTTATCAAACTTTCACGCAACCTCGAAAGACACCTTGCTGTGCTGCGTGATAGGCAAAAGGCAGGAATGCTCATATTTAACATTATACAGCACATTCTTGTCCTTTCCTAGCACTGGTGCACAATGTGCTGCCTTGCACTAATGCAGACACTCTTGCGTCATGGTGTACAGATGTCTGCGTTGTAAGCAGGATTGTTTTTGTGCAGGAAGAGAAACCTTCCAGCACCCAAAAAAATCTTTAGAGGCATTTACCTCTTTCAATGTGTGTTGCAGAATAAAGATATTTCTCCTCGTTAAACCTCACCTGGGGAGGTGTAGCATTTTGGCGCATTCCCAGGTCTAGCACAAGTCTGGGAATGTGCCAAAATCTATGGGTGGATGCATGGGAATACCTATGGAACACCTCCCTGAGGAAGAGCAACGCAGGCAGCGATTCGCGCTACCTTGTGATACTCCAAATTTAACAAGTCATTCAGGCCTACTCAAGAGCCTTTGCATGCCTTGATAAATCTCACATAGCTTTTGCAGTGCCTTTCCGTGGTGCAAGGGTGATGCAAAAACTTGATCAATCTGGCCCCAAGTGAGCACCCTTCCAAGACGTCAGCACCTGTCCAGTGAATGGATAAGGATGCTCAAAGATGGCTATTGCACACTTTATAAGCACACTTGCAATTATCGTATTCCCATAATGTATATGACCACATTTTTCCGTATATTGCTTACTGTGACAATTTTACAATTTTCTATCACTTTACAGAAAAGGAGTTATTCTTGGGCATGTTCCCATCTAGAGAGAATGTGATATTACAATCAAAGCTGATGACAGGTTTGAGTCTCGACGTCTGCTTAACATTATGTAACATAATGGGTGAATCAGGTTAATCTATCTCCCCTTGCCTTAAAAAATAAAAAATGTATGTGATTTTATGTTATGTAACTGGAGCTTCATTTAAAGCGGTCCAATACCTCCTGGTCGAGTTCGTGTTGTATGAACCTGCTAAAACGGTATTGAATATAAGATATCATTAGGATAAGAGCTGACCCCACACTTTTGGTGCATTATGTGGCAGTTGCTAATTGTGTAGTATTTCCATATATTTCGTCATGCAGAGAGCACTAGAGTGTGGGTGTTCATTTGTGTTTGTGTTACTAGATTTTGGAAGCTATTATATCTCATCTTGGTAAACAGTTTGCTCTCCTGATGTTTTGTAAAGCAAGAATTTTTAGAAATCTCCCAGCTCTTACTACTGCGCTTTGATATGTTCAAAAATTATAGTTATTTACAAGTTATTGAATACTATGGACATACCTTACCCCACCCACTTGGGTTTCCTTATAGGACTGCTATACCAAACATACACCCTGTACTTTACTTTTAGTAAAACCAAAATCATGAAGCTGTAGGTAGGTTTTCGTGTTGTCACAGTGATGAGACTTGCTCTTGACAGAGTATGTCAATGCGCAAAGTTATCAAAAAGTACAACTCAAGGGGCATTCCAACAGCTAAGACCTGGAATGATGTTGTCCTGATACGGACTTTGGTACTCCCCGACAGCAGCCGACACTATCTCTATTTGTTTAAATTCAACTGTAGATGCAAAAACATTCTTGTAAGAATTACAGAAAAGAGTTGCTGTTTCATAGCTTTATATGAAGAGTTAATAGGCAGGTTAAATAGAGTATACCGGAAAACAACCTTTACAAAGAAACTTTTACAACGCACTACCATTACAACAAAACTTTCACAACGCAACATCCATTACATCGCATGCCATTACAACGCAACCATTACAACGCATGACACTACAACGCATACCACTACAACGCATGTCATTACAATGCAGTCATTACAACGCATACCATTACAACGCATACCATTACCATCCAACACTTACGCTACTGTTGCACCCCATGGAGTTAGAATAGTAATTTTTACCCCTACACTATACAACACTTACCCCAATAGTAATTTTTACCTCTACACTATCAAATACTTACCATACATGCAATGTAATGTTATGCATTGTAATGGTATGCGTTGTAAAGGTAGTATGCGTTGTAATGGAATGCGTTGTAAAGGTAGTTTTATTTGTTGTAATGGCATCCGTTGTAATGGAATGCGTTGTAATGGATGTTGCGTTGTAAAGGTATGCGTTGTAAAAGTATGCGTTGTAACGTCATACAACCTAGTATACCATAAGTAAATTTAGTATTGAAGCATATAAATCATAAGTACAAAGAGCTTAATACAGTTCTAAGTGAAAACCAGCATATATTTGCCTATCTAAAGGAGGGGAAAAAGGGTCTCCTCAATAGAGAAATCAACATGTTCTTTACTACAGAATTTAAAGATTCTCTCATGGTAGTAAGATATTGGATTTTTGTTATTCTCACAGTTTACTCAAGCGATTCAATGATACATTGTATAGCAATAGCCTGGGACAGTTGAAATATGTTTGGTTGGGTACAATTAGAGAAATTCTCTGCGAAAACTCTCTGTTTATTAGTGTGGACCCTAGCAATGCTTTATTTATAACGGAAGAACAGCAATAGTCATCATGTGATATATTGTGACATAACTGCAAGATGGAGGACAGTGTAAACACAAACCGAGCATAAACTCAGATTATAATGTGTTTAATAAAAGAAGATAACAACAGAGTGTGCATATTTGTCTTTATTTAGTCACTATTTAGCCTCCCAGCATATTTGTTTTAGTAAAAGGTGGCATACATATTTATTTCTGGCTTTGTTGAATGTCCTGTCAGTTTTTATTTTAATGGTACAAGGACATGTACTGTATTGATTAGATGCAAGGGCGCTGTTGGGTTTTTACTTCGGTTCAGAACCGCTTGAGCTTACCGAAAAGGAACTGGTTTGTGATTGTGGCAACATCTTCTACCGATCAGGGCAAAAGCAAGTAAAGCACTGATTTGTTTGTCTTGAGGAACCTACTTGAGGGGCAGTTCATGCTTTACATAATTATTTCTAGCTCTAGGTTTCTGCATTCTCTGATTTGTGAATGGTTTGGTATATCAAAATTAATTCAAGTAAGAGATTGCCAGTTGTTTTCCTTTTAAAAACATAATAAGAAAAATGTTTAATATTAGCTGTATTAATAACTACCACATATAAAAACTGAAACTGAGAAGATATAATGCAAATCATCCTTTTGTTTTGTTTTTTAAGTGATGCTGTTAGTCTCCTATTGAATGTTTTTACAGACCTCAAGTATTAAAGACCTGGATTTGAGAAAGGTATGTAATTTTCCAGATTGCTTGATGATGAAGCACACCCACAAGCAGCGCCATACTTCTCCTTATTCCAGAAAGAGCATTTCCATTGAGATTTTACTAGAGAGACATGATCTTGCTTTATCACATAAGCTGATCAAAATTATTATTAAATCAATTTCTGATCCCTGGAAAACTCAGCTTCTCCTCCTGGTTTGCCAAACTCTTCTGTGGATTCTGTTTTCAGATTCTTCACTGTCCTCTGTTGATTCCTTGTCATCATCGGCTGAATATAATGAAGAGTATGTGGGGTTGGGAATGGTGATGTGAATCATAGCATAGAGGTAAATGTATTAAATACAGAATTACAATTTGTTATCTAATAATTATCAAACAACCTTTAGTTACTTCCAGTTGAAGACAAGCCAGTATCTAGTGAGGTGTGCTTCTTTCAGTTTCACAGATCAAACACTTCAAAATTTCCAATAAATTACATGGTTTAGGGAAAGATCGAGATACATCATCAGCTAGTAGATTTAACAGGTGACTATATTCTATTTCAAAATGTAAAATGGATTTCCTGAAAGTTTAATGGGTGATCTACTGTTGGCAAATCTAGCCAAAAAGGAATAATCAATGAATATATGCACCTGTTTCAGATCCAATAGATAAAAAGGTGGAGTCTGCGGGTAAAAGAACATGTGCTGGTTTAAGTTTTTCTATGGGGGCAGAAATATAAGCAGTAAATATTTTGCAGTCACAGGTAGAGTTTTGGTCTATTGCTTCTGCAGTTCAAAAATAAAGTTTGTTGACACTGGGTAGTTATAGTTAGGTCAGCTGTTTTATAGAAAAAGCTATTTCAGTGTTGCTAACAACATTGGCCATGTCTGAGAAATCGCCACAAAACTTTCCAAAAAGCTGCTACTTTTTGACTAATTTCGGAGTGATCCATCATTTGAGGGTAAGGAGAAAAGGGGGGGGGGGGTAAAATGCATTTTCCATAGACATCAATAATGTCATTAGAGGTGCCATCAATGATGTCATAAATGATGTCATAGAACATGTCATGAGTGGTGTAATATGTGAGGTCTTTAGCAGTGCATGACAGGGGCACAAGTTATAGTTAACATTGTGAACTATTACTGGTGAATGTGACTTTTTAAGTTCAAAATGGTAATGTTGTCACTAACATATTCACCTAACTATAACATTACTTTAACCATTGGTTTTTTGAAAAAAACTAAATTTAAAGGGATGTTATAATTAGATAAAAAGTTCAAGCCCAACGTAACATTTTAAGTAAAAAAACACTGAAACTCACCAGTTATAGTTATCTCTTGTAACTGTAACTCTTGCCCTAGCCATTCACAGACCTGTCATCAAAGATGTCATTTCAGATGTTACATTGATGTTATCAATGATATCAAAGCACAATTAGGTAATTAGCAGTGCATGGCGAGGGTGGGAATTATAGTTACCTTAGGGCATGAGTTATTTTAAATTAGCAATGAAATTTTCGCCTAACTATAACGTCATTTTAACCTTTGCTTTTTTCAGTGAATTTCTAGTTTTTTTTTAACATAAAGTAATATTTTTGTGTCATAAGTAAAGCCAACCCGCCTCCGTGAATGGCCTTTGCCCCTGCGTGGAAGTATTTCCCTTGTCTCACCCCTGGGGCAGTCAAACCCACATCAGGCAAACCCCCTCCCCAAGACACTTCGAGTTTTTACAGGTTTGGGGAGGGGGACAGTGCATCCCCCTCCCCCTATTTGTAAAGAATTGGCCCAGGGGATGGGGTCCCCGGGGCCATAGAGTGGATATACGCCCTGCTCCCTTTTCTTTAAATCTCAGCAATGGAGGATCAGGTCCCTGGGTCATTGATGAGGCTGGGAAGGGAGGTCATGTGCCCATCTCCCTTTTGGTTTTCATGGCGACCCCAGGACACCATTTCCTTTTCTTTCAAATACTGCAATCCAGTGGGAGTCCCACAGGGCCTAGGGGGAAGGGTATCTTTACCCTGCTAACTTACATCATTTTTTATCAGTAAACTCAGTACAGGGCACTTAGGGCCCAATGTAGGTAATCTCAATTTACAGATTCTTAAATATCGAATTTTACCGATTAGGTATTTAGGAATCGGTAAATATGATGTAGGTAAAAAATCTGTTCAATTTACCTATTCTGTAATATTCCTTATTACCGAATCGGTAATACCGATTCGGTAATAAGGAATACCTTCCCATTCATTCCAATGGGCCTTGAGGCCCCTAGGAATGAATGGGAAGGCATTCACTATTACCGATTCATTATTACCGAATCGGTAATAGCGGGAGCATGTTCAAGGGTGGCAGGGTGTTACATTGACACCCTGTTGCACCCCTGAATGGTGCATGTGTGCACATGTGGCGCACATACATGCCCATGTATGTCTGACACATGGCACTTTGAAAAAAGCAAATAAATGCTTTTTTAAAGGTATTCGGTATTTGCCACCAACTTGTAGTTGGTGGTAAATGAGGAATCTTTAAAGCAAAAATGCACTCACTTAAGTGCTACCTACATAGGTTTTAAAGATTCTGTAATTTACCGATTCCTTAAAATAAGGAGTCGGTATTTTACAGATTCCGTAAAATAAGGAATCGGTAAATTACTGAATCCTTATTTCCTACATTGGGAAGAGCTAACAACTGGTCGGTAACGGAAAATTCACCGATTTTCGTCCGTTACCGACTGGTATTTAGCTACCTACATCTGGCCCTAAGTCTCCTAGTTTTTTAATGGCTGCCTGCTACATATTCCTTCATGTTGCAGACAACCAATCAAAGTGCTTCGTCCCACAGGAGCTGTCTCCAGTGGTAGGAAACTAGCCCAAGGTAAAAACAAAAGCTATCACAACGCTCAATTATTCTAAATTTGAATCAAGGAACTCTCGCGAGAGTGGCTCAAACCCTACCGGCCGCATACAGAAATATGTTTGTGCCTTAATATTTAAAAAATACAGAACATATTTACACCAAATCACAAAAGGCACTCTTTGTGGCTCAAGATCCAGCTTCTTTTCAAATGTGGTGTAATTCCGGTCAAGAAGTTTTGCAGTAGTGCTTCTGAAAAATGTCCATGGAAAAATAGTTGAGAAATGTGGTTTTGGTTGTCCCCTTTTTTCTCAGCCTCCATTTGATGGATTACCATGAAACTGTCCAGGAACAAGCTGAGGAGGACAAGCATTGTTTTTGAGGAGTTTCATGAAGATTCATCAAACAGCATTAAAGTTATAACCAAACCAAAAGATTTAATTTATATGGAAACGCAAACCTAACAATAACTACACCTTGGCTTCCACCACTTGCAAATATATGTAAAACCACTGAAATTAGCAGTTACAGTTAACAAACATAACTATTACTCGCACCCCGCCATGCACAGTAATGTCATCAAAGATGGAATATCCGATGTCAACAGTGAAGTTAACAATGATGCCATAGAACATGTCATGAGTCATAATATGTGAGGTCATAAGCAGTGCATGGCAAGGGTGTGAGTTATATTTACTTCAGTTAACTAAAACATATGGATTGCAGTGGTTTATGAAGTTTAAAATGTCATGTATTGACTGATATTATCACCCAACTATAACATCACTTTTCTGAGTTTTTTTAAGTAAGTTAAGATGTTAGTACCATACCTAACTATTCCATCACTTTAACCTTTTTTTCTACTTCATTTCTGAGGATCTTATTTGTGTAAATCAACTATATAAAGGGGTGCCATTTTAGGTAAAGCAGGCCTACAAGCGTTGTCAGAGGGTTGGAAAATCAAAATATTATAGGCAGGGCTATAGGCTTTATCAGGGTGTTAGCACGTCAGCATATACAAAGAAGACATACTGGCTTTGTCAAAAATCACCATTGTTATTTATCAATAACCAAAATCCAATCTATTCCTTACAAATACACACATGACAATGTTAAATAGTAATGAGAAATATTTAATTGAAAGCATTTTTATTCAAAACACTCATAAATATGTTTTGAGTCTTTTTTAACACTCTTCTTTGGTCACAAAATACAGCCATAGGACCAACCACAAGCGCTCTCTGCACCCCTACTGCAGTTCACAAAGCCCCAGCATGCCTGCCTTAAAAAAAGATGGTAAGCTGTCCTGGGTAAGCATGGGCGTAAAATCCGTTCTGCTCGCGGGTTTTGCGGATTTTCGGCAAATTCGCAATTCGCAAACTCTCGCGAATTTGCCGAAAATTCGTAAATCCGTGCGAAGCAGGTTTTTTGCTTGGTCGCACTTGCCAACTAGAATACTATACAATTTCGCGGGAGTAAACACTTGCGAACACATAGATGCTGCGGGCAGCGACAATCTCGCAATTGCTAGATTGCAAAATTTGCAATTTCTCACAAGAAATCCACCAGCAGGCAGCATAAACCTTGAAAATTATGATTTTTATCAGAATAACTCCTCAGGTTGACATTTGCCTGCACTTTGTTTTTGCAAGGAGTCCATTTTGGGGGGGGGGGGTGGGAGGAAGGAAGTGCCCCACAGTCTTCAACTTCCTGTTCCTGTCCAGCAGGCTCCTCCCAGTGCTTTCTTCATGTGCTGGTCACATTGATTTGGATCTTGACCTGGAAGGATTACTTTTTGTGGATGCTGCTGGATATTTGGATTTTTGCAAAACTGAAAGCACTCAGCGGGTGCAAAAGTTCAATCTTATCATTAGTAACCATTCCCTGTAGTGCTTCCTGAGGGGCCCCTTCAGAGTTCAGTTGCCTACTTGCAACTATTTTATGACCCTGCTCTGACCCTCACAGCAGGCTCAGAGAATAGCTACAAGTATACAACAAACGTCCTGTTAAAAAAATTACACTGCAACAGAAAGCAATTACAGATAAGGAAGCAGGTGCCAGCCCGGAAGTTCAAATTCAGTGACACATTAATCAGCCCCTAATTCATTCATGTCAGTTGAGGCAGGGCAGGTGTGCTTTTCCCCCCATAATCTACAGTGATGAACTAGAGGGTGGCATGGCTGAGCCAGTGGGTGGCATGGGTGAGCCAGAGGGTGGCAGTGGTGAAACAGAGGGTGGCAGTGGTGAAACAGAGGGTGCTGTGATGAACCAGACGTAGAAACAACATGGTCGCGACCGTTGCTACCCGACAAGTAAGTTCGCGTTTGCGAACTGGTAAAAAACCCTTGTGAAATGGCAGAAACACTTGCGAACACAAAAAAATAAAGGAATCCGCAAAATTCGTGGGAGTTTGCGGATTTTGCGGATTGCGAATCCGTAAATACGCAATTTCGCGGATTGCCAATTCGCAAAATCCGCCCATACTTAGTCCTGGGGTCATGTATTAAATGACCAAGGAGATTTAATGCAAGTTTGTTTTATATGTACTTAGTGGGCTTGCTGCACTCCCTGCAGCCCCCAGAATTTTTTTTTTAAATGGTTGTTGATGCCAGTACCCCTTCTAGGACAATCAGAAGCAATAAAAAGTAAGTATTAAATGCTGTCTCATGGCATTATGGGGCCCATAGTCAAGAGCTGTGAATATGAATTGAACAGCTACTCCACCTTGAGTGTCTCAAGTGGTACCCATCTAATATCTATTAAGTTGAGAGCCTCAGGGCCCCTTCTATCCTGTCGGCTTCCAAAGCACCCTTGTTGGTGTGGCAGTCGGGCCAGCTGCACTTTTTAAATTTACTTTTTAAATGATTGTGGGTGCCCTGGTCTCCCCCAGGGCACCCACATCTCTTAATTTTATTGGAGCTGCAGGGGAAAGCCATGGACCCCTCAACCCTGCCACCTCTTCTGCCATCCAGGATTCTGTCAGGATCCGGCAATTCTATTTTCATGGGTGGGGGCCCCAGTCCCACCTGTGGCACCCACAACATTTACAGTGGTTGGGGCCTGCCAGGTGGGGCCCATGGCACCTTTTTTCCCTTCTCCTGCCGGGCAAAAGCAATGCTGTATTTCCCTGCCTGCAAAAGCACTGACAGGGAGATACACTTGTGCTCCCAATGAGCAGGAGCCTTTCTGCTCCTGCCAGTTGCGGTCAATGAAGGTTGCAGTGTCATGGTATGTTATGAAATACCTCTTTTTGCATCGTCACCCCTAAGGTTTTAGACTAATGCTGCTAGCTTTTAAACTCTGCAGGTGCACTGAGTCCTGTCAAACAGGACTCAGTGCCAGTTCCCTGACCCTTAAAAAGGTATACGTCTGATTGGTTCACCCACCCACAATTGTCATAAGTTAACATTCTTATAAGTCCCTAGTATATGGTATCAGGAGTACACAGGGCCTGTATGTTAAAGTTTATGTCATAGAATACAACACTTATTGTGCCACCACGAGTGAAACAACGCAAAGTACAATTCCCAGTCCATCATTGCTGTCTAGCAGAGCAGTTTTTGTCTGCTATCCTGACTTTCCCATTTAAAGTAATAGCAAATCCCAAATCTTCCTTTTGAATATTTATAAGTCACCCCTAAGGCAGGTCTACTGAGCCATGAAGGCAGCATGCATGATATTAAAATGTTGGACATATGTTTCTTATCTTAACATGTTCTGAAAGTAAAAAAAATGCATTTTGTTTTTACTGTGGAAACGTTGGTAGCCCCACTGGTGAGTACAGGGTTACACGCTGACCACTCAGGGATACATTTATGAGGTTTTAGCATAAGGCAGTGCCTCGAGCAATCTTGCTGCCCTGCCCGGCCCTACGTCAAAACAAAAGGGCATGAATGTGGAGTATCTATAAGATACAGTGCATTCCTTCCCTTTCCCCTGTACTGGTGCACAATGGGCTGCCATGCACCAACGCAGGCACCCTTGCACCACTAATGAGCCCATAGCTAGAGAGAAACTGGCCCGGGGTTGCTTGTGTTCTGGTTCAGGGAGGACCTGGCCCGGCAGTTTGGACTGGATTCATCCCAGGGTCAAGATTAATTTGCATGTGGCTGGGTCCAAACTTAGGCGGCATGGTTTGCAAAAGAACAATGGGCTGGGATAATACACTGAGCGACTGCCAGTGGTAAGACAAACTGCAAGCATTCCTCCATTCACCTTTTGCATTTTTCATGTACTCTCCCAAGTGGCATGGGTATGCCCAGACGTGGGTCCCATGTTCACTGTGTCCCTGGAACCAGGCTGTACCCATCTCATGAGCCCATAACTTAGGCCTAAACTGGTCCCGGGTTGCTGGTGTTCAGGCTCAAGGAGAACCTGGCCTGGCAGTTCGGGCTGGGCTATTCCCAGTAGGAGCAGGGTCAAGGCTGCTTTGCATATGGCTGGGTGCAAACTGAGGTGGCATGGTAAGTAAAAGAATGATGAGTTGGGATGCTGGCCCCAAGCCATTGAGAGTGGTTAGACAAATTACAAGCATCCTCCCATCACCTTTATCGTGTTTCATGTCCCAACCTAAGTGGCTGGGCAAGCCCAGGCATGGGTCCTATGCGCACAGTGTCACTGGATCCCAGCTGTCCCTGGCTGATGAGCTCATGACTAGGGCAAAACTGGTTCTGGGTTGCTTGTGTTCCAGTTCAGGTAGGGACAGGCCTGGCAGATTGGGCTGGACTGTTCCCAAGAGGCATAGGGTCAAGTCTCATTTGCATACGGCTGGGTCCAAACTGAGGCGGCATGGTCAACAAAAGAACAGTGAGTTGGGATGCTACCCCGAGCAATTTTCAGGGGTTAGCAAATTGCAAGTATTACTCCCATCAACTTTTGTGTTTCATCATCATTTTAAATGTCATCTGTGATGTTATCTATGATCACATAACATGTTAATGAAATCTGAGAAACCTAAATAGATGAAAAAAGTGGTTTTTGTTAGTCAATTTAGCTCATGTAGTAATCGGATCAAAAATGTGGTGAATAGACACTGGCATATTCTGAATGACCAAGAGGACACCAAATTGGCGAGACCCCTTTTTGTGTATAAAAAGAATAATAATTTATGCAGCCAGTTGGTCCACACATATAGGGAGGATGAGAAAAGTAGACAAACCACCCTCGATAACACAAGAGCGAGGGGCAATGTGCGATGTGGGAGTTGCCAGATGTGTGAACAAAGTGTGGTGGCAAAGGAAATTGCACACAATGGCATAACCATAACCGCACAGACTCTGAATAACTGTCGAAGCAAGAATGTCATTTACATGGTGCATTGCCTTTGTGGCATAGTGTACATAGGAGAGACAAGCCGTGAACTGAGGGTGCGTTTGGCTGAACAAAAGTCAGCCATCAAGACGAAAAAATGGAATGCACCCTTGGTATCTCATTTTAGCAAACTGAATCATAAAGAAAAAGATTTTTCTTCGTTTATTCTTGAGAAAGTTTGGATCAACAAACGGGGCGGCAGTATAGGTGACAAACGTAAGGCAAGGGAGCAATGGTTTATATCGACCTTCAATACCATCAGACAGGGACTTAATACAAGAGAAGAATGGGATCGTCTGATTAATTAACTGCTTTTTTTTAATTAGATCTTCTTAGACACAACCTGAAATTATAATAAAATGAGACATTCCTGCAAGGGTAATAGGCCCTAGAATCGAATACTAGTGCGAATAATAAAAGGAATTGAAGCATTCACATCTGTTAGGTATGTCTATAACAATCAAGCTATTATAAGCGACAACTTACACTGACACATGACCCCTTAAGTATATTTGTTAGCATTCATATGTATGAATGCGTTGTAACTGCCCTTTTTAATGAGATCTGTCGAGACATAACTCTAAATTAGAATAGAATGAGATGTATCTGTAAGGATAATAGGCCCTAGAATCGAACAGTGCGTATAACTAAAGCAATTAAAGCATTCTTGTCTGGGAGGCTTGGGAACAACAACGTGTTGTGATAAGCGACAACTTATACTGATACATGGCCCCCTAGTTATATCTGCCAGCATCCATATGCGTGAAATGTGTTGTATTTTTCATCTAAGAAAATTAGATACAAGCGACAATGAAAATTGTCACATGAGAGCACATTAATCTTGAATTGTCGGGCACCCATATGTGAGAAAGCGATGATTTTACCTCTCACTAATGGCAGATTGATCAAGGAATCAAGGAATGAGGTAGTCCTCTTTCTGTTTTGCCCACTCCATACGCGGCAGTGACGTGCAACGTGATGGCGGAACAGGCGCGCAGTGCAGTAGAGATATATAAAGGCAGAGAATGCCGGGTCCGCGTTTGTAACAGACGCACGGAAAAACACTGAGATTTTTCAGTCCCGGTAAGAGAATAATTTAAAGTTTCATAGGAGTAATGGGGCGGATATCGAGGAGGCGCACTTGTCAGACTCTAAATGAAAATGCTTACTTGCGGTTAAAGAAATGTGGCACAGCATAAGTAAAAATAAGTTAAGGGGCCATTAATTTGCACGGACTTCCCCACAAGGAGGCATCTCAGCACTTTAGCATTACAGCACCATTAAGGGGCCTGCGATTTGCCAAAACTCTCCTAGGATTTTGTGAGCATTCTGTAATGCCCTCCATTAATTACTAGCGAGAAGTACACAGCGAAAAGCAGAAGGGGGGCAGGGGGCGCTGCGGGGTGATAGCTGGGTGTCCTGAAAGGGCAGAAAGGACTGTGCGCGGGTCACTCATCTAGTCTAGTCCGATATAACCTAATCGAACCCCCATACAGCAAGCCTAACCCAAACCCCTCACAGCAGGCCCAGCAGGCACCATGAGATCGGGCAAAGAAAGAAGGAGCGTTTCATCAGCAGTGACCAACCGGAAGAAGAAAAGCAAGATACTTAAAGTACCTTCTGATAGTCTTGAGAAATCAACAAGCCATTTGAAACCTGACAAAACTCTTAAGGATGATATCCTAGTCATTTTGGCCAGGGACACCGGAGTAGATGGTCCGGTGCCAGACCAGACCAACCCACAAACTCATATCATGCAAAAACCAAAAAATCCCTGCTTCCAACCGAAAATTTACACCAAATTTGCCTTTGTAAAAGACGCTGGGGCAGTGCTAAACCACATGAGCAGCACGCAGAAGGGCCTTCCTTCCCCTCTGCACCCGGAGGTAATTGTCTCGACAAAACATGATGTCACAGAACCAGGAAGAAACTCTCCATCGGTATCGACAACGGCAACTCTTCTGGACAACGAAAGTCAAGCACAGACCTACTGGGACTCTACCTTTAAACCAACTACAGTAGCAAACATCGTTGAATGTACTGAGACCGATGGAGTGAAACCCACGCGGCAAATCAACTCATCAGAGACCGACATGGATGTAAGCGTAAAAAGAGGCCTTGGAGCTGGCAATGAGATATCTCTCTATGAGCGCTATGATCTCTTAAAACAACCTTCACCACAACATCAATCTCACCACTCCATACCAGCAAAAAAATCGGAGTTGGTGCCCTTTGATCAAACCCTGGAGCAAATTACTCCGCCTCGATCCAGCCTCTGTGGCACAAGCCGGATTGAGCGGGCCCCACCACTTAGTGTAACCAGCGATGTGCCGAAACTAAATACCCTATCTCAAGTTAGGCTCTCAGATTCAATTACAATTCTGCACTTGGGCCCAGCAACTACAAACAAGCCAACCTCAACACGCCATCACCTATTAAATAGTCAAGAGAGCGCCAACACAACCAGTGAGCAAGAAAACGGCGGGGGATTGATCCACAATCAATGCACTGAACAAACCCTAACTGCAAACACAAATGTAAACTGGCAACAAACCAAAACTGTTTCTCAGGGAGAAGGATTGCCTTTAACAAACAGCAGGTTCGCTCGCCGGGGGAACTTGGAATTAACTCATTCTCCCTGACAACTGAAAAATGGGAAATAATGGTGGATACATACTCTCAGGGAAAAGGAGTTATACCACCTCAAACATAGAAACCAATCCAGATTTTCTACCAAAGGCTCAAAAGACAGAAGAGAGCGGTCTCTGGGCGTCACTTTTAAACACCATGAATCTCGTGACAAAAGCAATGGAATACCATTCGGATAAAATGGACATCCAACTAAATTTGCTGTCCCGCTTAACCACTCATGTCATTAATATCGACACTAAGTTACTAGATTTGAATGAGCTGATCAAAAGAGCTCAATCACAAACCACAATCAGCCCACCGAGCTGTACATGTTATTCTATTATCGACAAACTATCTATCTTACCAGACGTAATGAGTGAACTTTTAACAGACTTCAAGTCCGTAAACAACTTACAAAGAGAAGCGTGGGTAACAGCAGGTAAGGAGAGGAAAACACCAGACTCTGAAGCAAGGAAAAAAACGGAGGTCGTGTCCACTCTCAATTCTAGTATGGTCCTAAACAAATCAAATGGCCAACTCAAGGACTCGAATGAATTGAGACTTCCACAAGCAGGATGTCCACCCGTCCACCGGCAAGAAGAACTCCAGCAGGTCAAGACTAGAGAGCTACCCACAATCGTCGAAAGCAAGGATCAACCGGGTACCAGACTAATGTCGGCTAAACAAAGAAGGAAAATGAAGAGAAAAGGGAGAAACAAGACAGGCTCCATTAAAAATTATTTTCTAGAAGTAAACAAATCATTGTCAGAACTAGAGAAGGATCTAGGAAGTATGAAGGTCAATACAAGCCCCAGGGCTGGGGAGAATACCCATCCCGCTCCCGCTCTCATAGGTCCAGAGGCAACCTCCCTAAAGAGCAAGGATATAGAAGCACAGACCATAAATAGGCCAGACGAAGAAGATCGAAAATGCGATGTCTCGAGGGCGACGAATAAAAGCGCAAAACCCCCCATACTTCCCCAAATGGTGGATCCACCATCACCTCACAATTTGGTCGCCCAACCTATTGAAGGATCTAACCCCTGGAATCCGGCTACCAGCATTTTCTCGACAGACATTAAAAAAGAACCCAACGTAAAGTTTGACACGGAATCACTGATCCGGAGAGCACAAGTCTCCGGACCAGTCAAAAACATAGCTCTCATGACAAATCCTGGTCCATCCCTGGAGAATCACAAATATGATCCCTGCGACTCAACAGCTAATTCGGGCCCAACAAATGAGAGAGAGCAGGGCTTACAAGCTTATGATAGACATCAAAGTTTGGAATGTGTAATAAACCATGAACAACGACAGGAGGCTACCATCGATGACGAGTATAAAACAATACTCTTCATTCCTGACTACAGATCTAAAAGCCGTGAGGATATTCTAAACCGGAGCAATATCCTTCGAGTGTTGAACTCGATTGCATCCTTAAGTACACTCACTACCCAAAATCTGGAAACTGTTGAATTTACTACAATCAAACATCTATCTGAGCAGGAAATAACAAAAACAATTTGGAACACAGGAGAACTGGGGAAGAAAATCCTAAAGGAAGAAAATCAATTAAAAGTATGGGGGATTCGAATTATACCATACCTCACCCCGGGATATCCGGTTCCACTACTCCGCAATCTCCAAGAAAAAGTTAATACAACTACGAGCAAACGCCAGCCAGACATACTCAGAAAATCTATATTGAGAGGAGCACGCGGAAGCTCAGTTGAACGAAAGACCGGAGCACCCCCTCCGGAAAAAAACAGGATCCCATATCAAGAATGGGACTGGATTGCAAAAACAATCAACATCAGACCGTCTGTTCGTTGACAAATTGAGGAGAGAAACAGCTGCACCCCAAACACAAAGCCGTTACTAAAACTGTGTTCCTGGAACATAAACGGATTAGGATCAAAAACGTCAAATAAAGATCTACTGTTATACTTCCAGCAGTATGATCTAATTTTGTTACAGGAAACCTGGTTAGCAGAACCATTCCATCTTCAAGATTACAAAACATTTCATCTCCCAGCAAGGAGAATTTCAAAGTTTGGCCACGAGAAAGGTGGCTTAATGATATTCACCTCGATACAAACAATAAATAATGCAAAAGAACTTCTCAATAAAAACACTTCGGGGATAGAAAACGGGATCATTGCAGTCCAGCTGGAAATAAAAACACCAGGAACCATTAGGCAGGAACTAACCCTGGTTAACATCTACCTGCACCCAAAAGGCAAAAAAAGTGGGGTGAAACACCTGGTGACAGAATTGACTAAATTAAAAACAGAAGCGGAAAACTCGAACCTTATTGTCTCAGGAGACTTTAATATGTTCCTTTCGAAGTCAACTGGTAAGAATCCGCCAATGGAAGAACATCTGCTGACCAGGGGGATTCCCACACTGGAAGTGTGTCCATGGGACAGTTTGTCAAATCTATCAAAAAGATTAATGGAAGATTTGTCAAACCTGGGCCTGATTTCGATAAATGGCCGATCGCCGGGGGACAGACCACAAGCGGCAACTTTTTACAACACGTCCGCCAGCTCGGCGATCGACTACACCTTCCTATCTTTTGCAATGTTTACATTAGTTCAAGCCTTCAAAATAGGCACACTTGACTGCAGTGACCATCTCCCGCAAGAATTGACACTAAGGGCGCAAGGGACAGCTCTAACATTTCCCACCAATGGCCCAAAGTTACTGACCTCAACAAAATGCAAAAGAATTAAGTGCAATATCAATGACCCGGAACGACTAGCAAAAGAAGCGAAGCTGTGCTGGGAAAGTGCTGTAGACTCGAATGCTGGTCATATTACTGCCTGGGAGACCTTCCTGAAAACCTTCGGCTGTTTGAATGTTAAGTCCAATCTCTTACGAGAAAACGACATACGGACAGGCCAACAAACAATTACCAGTACCAGTAGTGACTCAAAAACACAATCTCAGACTCTTCTATTCCTTAATTTAAGGGCAATAAAAACAGCCATAAATAGAACACTCCGTGAGCTGCGGAACCCTAGGAGTGATACCAACCTATTGACCAACCTGAGATCATTCAAGTGTCAAAAGAACAAAATCCTGTGGCGAATCAAGCAGGAGTCCACTGAACAAACTTGGGCCAAATTGCTGTATGATTCAAAAAACAACAGCGCAAGATTCTGGAAAACTATCAATATAATAGAGAACCCGAACCCCCGCGGCGTGAATTCCTACATTACTGAGGACACATGGGCAGATTTTCTCTTTAAACACTTCAATGACGAAGGCCAATGCAAAAACCAACAAAGCCCAAAATTCTGTCAAGCAATCCTGATGGCTCCAAAGCCTCTACTCGAAGAGTCTAACTTCCCAGGCTCAATCGCCCAGTTAAAGGGTCGAATCGCGAAAGGTCGGAAGGAGGGAGCACCAGGTCCAAATGGAATTCCTCCCATCCTCTATAAGCAAGATCCAACTTACTGGGCTGAACAACTGCTCCCCCTTTTTGTGGAAACCTGGAGGACCGAACAACTTCCATCCTCCTGGAGGGGTTCAATAATTGCCCCAATCTACAAAAAGGGTAACAAGAACGAGGCAAAGAATTATAGGCTCATAGCCCTTATAGATATAGACGCTAAATATTTCTCGGGGCTTCTCTTGGAAGAACTAACAGCATGGGCGTCACACAAAAAACTGATCCCCATCAATCAGACTGGCTTTCAAAAAAATCTGGGCACCACGACAAATATCTTAGCCCTTTCCTTGTTGACAGATGCTACTATCAAACAGAAAAAGCCACTATATGTGTGTTATATCGACTTTTCAGCTGCATTTGACAGCGTTGACAGAGGAAAACTATGGGCAAAACTCTCAAGGTGGGGAGTGGACCACAAACTGCTGAAACTACTGATGCTGCTACATACAGATACATGGATCCAAGTAAAACTTGGGGACGGCAACTGTCTGTCCAAAGAAATTCCAACTACTAAAGGGCTGAAACAGGGGTGCGTTCTCGCACCGACCCTGTTCAACCTCTTTATGTCCGACCTCTCCAAAGATTTGGATAACTGCAACCACCATGCCCCAAAGCTAGGGAGTTTTACGCTCTCCAACCTGCTATATGCAGACGACCTGATACTAATCAGCCAAACTCCAGTAGGCTTGCAACACCTCATCAACACCACAAGCAAATTTGCCGAAAAGAACGGGCTATGTGTAAACACGGAAAAATCGAAGGTGATGGTACTAAACCAAAAAGCAAGTATTTCAATGGTCTCTTCAGGACAACAAAATAGAAATAGTTCAAGAATACAAGTATTTGGGCATAATTTTTGATTCAAAAGGCTCCTTCAAGCGACAAGAAACAGCAATAAGGAACAGAGGGATTTCACTGGCCATTGCATTAAAAAGCATTAAAAACAAAATAACGGGCCCAAACTTAACCCCCTTGTTAGACTTATTTCGTGCGAAATTGCTGCCGTCAATAACTTATGGTAGTGAATGTATGAGAGGGAAGGACGAGATTATTTTAGACAACGTGGTCAGCAAAACATTGCGAATACTATTCACGCTCCCTCCATACACCTCCCCAGCACAGCTAAGGCTCGAGTTTGGCCTACAGAAGCAGCAAATTGCACGTAAAGGCGCTTACGTAAAATGCTGGCACAAAGTAAAGAACGCTGAAATAGACTCCCTGAATGCTCATCTCTGGAAAGAGATGGAAACAAACAAGGATTCCCCCGCAATGGTGTACCTCCAAGCAGCCATTAACTCCCTTGTGCTAAAAGATCTTTGGGTCTCGAGTTGCACACACAATTGCTTCAAGCGCCTTGTCAACAAATCTGTTAAAACAATCTCGTTGGAAGAGGACAAAGCAGCACTAACCAAGAGGTCCCATGGGTGGTTTGTAATTCAAGGCTACATCAGCGCCTCACCACAGCCATATTTCAATACCGGCTTTTCAAGGAAAGCGAAGGAAGACTTTTTACGGTTGAGGATGGGGGTAATACCATCCAAAGTACATCTTCCCCCTTGGAAGCGACTGGACAGTAACCCCAAGTGTAGGCTCTGTGATAACGCAAAAGAGGACGTTCTGCACCTGCTGTGTAGCTGCAAAGCTCTTGATAGTGCCCGAAAAAACCTACTAACACAGCTTTGGAATCAAAGACGTGTGCGCACTTGCAGACAAGCTCTGCTGATGAGCTTCAAGGGAGACGATATTCAATTAGCCAGCAGGCTAGTGCGCTTTATGAAAATAGCCAACATGGCCCTAAATCCAGAGGCCACTAACTAAACTTGCACTATTGTGACTTGTTTTCGCATTCTAAAGACCATTTTCTTCAGATAACTAAAGTCACTACTGATTGCAAAGGACCTTTTCTATCAATGGATTAGCTGCATGTTTTTTTTTTTTTTTTGTTTTTATTTTCCCAAAAAGTGTTTTTAATTGCTTGCGAAATCATTATATTTATACTACTCCTTCCCTCTTGTTTTACTGAGAAATTGCAAAGATTTTAATTAATCATGCAATAAAGATTATTATTATTATTACTTGCGGTTAATGTAAAGTACTCGATTTTAGGCTTTGTCGGATATGCTACCTTAACAGTGTTGGTAATCAAAAGGATAAGGTGGCTTTAATGATTATCGACCTTGGGTTTACCGACTTAGATGTATCGCTGCACATCAGGATATGCTTCTGTATGTGCTATGTATATACGGGGATTCTTAAGTGGACTTACTGTTTCTTTATTTGTTTAGGACCCCGGTAGCGTTTATAAATATTATGTGAGGACACAAGTTTACCTCCGAATTAGAGAGGAACGTATTTAAGGAGCCTACATCAGGACACACGGTTATTGTATAACTTCCCAGAATAGGACCACATTTTTGGGCAGATTCGACTTACCATATCAGGTAATTATAGTGTAAAGCAGATACAAGACAGTATGTTGAGAGAAATGAGCACTAAAATAATGAAAGAATTTGTGTTATTTTATTATAGAAGTCAGTCGCTTCAGATAACATCTTTCCGCCCAGTGGCATTTGCAAATATCGATTGGAGGGTGAGATCACACCTTAAGAGTACATGTGGATTCTTTAGGTAGGTTTTGGTATTGATAAGAATGAGGCAGCGTTACTGACCGGGTAGGCAGAATATCTATGATCTCCTTTTTTCTCCCCTTAGAGACATATAATCTCAGGAGGTTGAGGACTCAATTGCTATCCCAGTACTGCCCCAAGCACCGATATTTCCAGTTGATAAGAAGGTGGCTGTAATTCTATGACATATTGCGGGTTGCAACAATGGGAGATAAGATCCTGTTGCTGAATATTGGGAAGCGCGTAAGGGCTACATATTCGTGCATGAAGTGCATGATAAATATAGTTAGTCTTCATCAAGTGCGATTACAAATGAAGGTACACCCCCAGTTTGTTATAAGACAGTGGAGGTGGCTAGCCCCCATTTGAGTCCAATAATAGAATATAAATGATTGTTTAGAATGTGAGATGCAATGATACCTGTGAGGTGTTTAAAACCCGCGTTGCCAGTGATTTCTCATAGAGAGATATAGATACACATGGTTGAATTTTTTTTGTGTGAAACAGGGATGCTTGACCCTAGGTATGATATAGATGGAGAGAGCGTATGGCCAACAATCTGAAATGTATATGTTTATCACTATGTATCTGTACTGTGTAAAGTGAATAAAGTTGTGAAGATTGTATTATAAAATGAAGTACAAGTTTAC
Organism: Lissotriton helveticus; assembly: GCF_964261635.1. NCBI lineage: Eukaryota > Metazoa > Chordata > Amphibia > Caudata > Salamandridae > Lissotriton > Lissotriton helveticus. The sequence continues at coordinate 620,632,264 of NC_136070.1, read as the reverse complement.
AAATACATCTTCTCTTCCTCCTTTTTTTTAGTAGATTCAAAGTGCTGGGACCTTTTTAAATTGTTATTATTGTGCCTGAAGAAGGTGGTGGGACCTTTAATCCCACCGAAACGTGTCGCTTCTTGGTCATTTTATCTTTGTACAATGAATTGTATTTTCATGTATGCTTTCGTGTAAATGTTTTTTATATATATTTTTTTTTATGATGATTTGTCCCTGTTGCACTTTATTATGTTATGAATAGCCTTGAACAGACAGCATTTGTTACAACCTGAAGGAGAATAATGTGATACAGTACATTGTGATTTTGTGTTTTTTATTGAGAGCTAACAGCTCTAACTTGATTTTAATAACTTTATGAAATATCAAAAAATAAACTTGTGTACTTCTTTGATTGATTGGCCATTGTGTGACTGTGTGGTGTGACAAATGTCAACGATTCAAGTATCTAGCTATGTGGTATGATTATGTCCTAAAGGGATTACGTTGTTAAGACTGCATGTTATCTGTGATGTCATAAAACATGCCATGCAACATGTAGTAATTGAGGTCATAAGCAGTGCATGGCAAGGGTACGAATTATAGTTAATTGAGTTAACATCCATTTTTACATTTTGTCCCAGAAGATATCCCTCATGGACTCCCCCACAAGGGCTAGTGGGTCAGAATACTCCTACCCTGCCCCTTATATGATTTTCGTTTAATTGTTCAAGACACAGTCCGAGTCCCGAGTACTAAAATGGCTGCCCAATATCTCTGGGGATGTTGTCGGCAGCCTATCATATCTTATCTTTTGATCTGCTGGTCTGGAAGGAGTCCCTTGGCAACAGATAATTCTACATTTTGAACGTTAATTTCTCAAAAACTACTGAACAAATTTAAACAAAATCACAGAAAGCATGCTTTCTGGTTAAAGATTTCGCTTTCTGTCAGATTTATTGCAATTCGGTTAAGCCATTTGGCTGTAGTGTTTTCAATTTTGGGGGACACCGACGTCATTTTCTCAGCCCTCACTTGATAGAGATAGATCGCCAAGCAACTATCCATGAAGGAGCTGAGGTAGATGAACTCTTTTTTGGAAAGGTTTCCTGAAGATTAAATGCAAAACAAAAAAGCTCCTCTATGGAAACGGTGATCATTATAACTAAAAAAGGCTGTTTTCTTTCACTGAAAAAAACAAAGGTTACAGGGACTCTATAGTTAGGTTCAGATTTCACTCATACAAAACCAGTGAAATTCAGCAGTATAGTTACCTGAGCTAACTATAACTTACACCCTGGCAAAGCACTGCTTACGACCTCACATATTACATAACTCATGGCATGGTCAGCGACATCTCTCATGACATCTCAAATGATAAGTAATCTTGCAATATCAAACCCAAGTGGTCCAAGAATTATAGTAATTCATTATCCTAACTTCTTCACTGATTCCTTTGTTCAGTCAGTCCACACAAATCACACTGGTGTATCAATATCAGGTCAGTGAGTATCTTCAGTACCACAACCTATTTACTTATACAATGTGTTAACAACACCCAAATGAATCTGATATCCTAATATGTATCACATCTATATATATAAAAACTAAGGTTTGTCTGTCTGTCTGTCTGTTTATCCTTTATGCATTACTACACCATTCATCTGATCGCCAGGAAACTTTGGGAAGTTGTTGAGTACACTGCCGCGAAGGTTTCTGGCATAAATTCTTTTTAAATATCGGCCCCCCAGGGCCCTCATAATCTTTCGAATACTGATGTACGCACAAGACGGAAAAACAAAAAATTGTGTATCCACAAGCACTCGAATAAATAAATAGAAGTAAAACAGCATTCATCCGATCGCCAGGAAACTTTGGGAAGTTGTTGAGTACACTCCTACAAACGTTTCTGGCATAACATTTTTTTAAATATCGGCCCCCCAGGGCCCTCATAATCTTTCGAATACTGATGTACGCACCAGACGGAAAAACAAAAAATCGTGTATCCACAATCACTCGAATAAATAAATAGAATTAAAACAACACTTTGAAATGTTTTCCATATTAAAATGAATAAGTTTCAATAAAAATGACACAATGTAAATTGAATGTTATCATAACGAGTTTCCTTGAATTCCCTTTCTTCGGAGATTGCAGCAACGCGCGACGGGTAAGCTAGTTGCCTTATAAAATACATATGTAATAAAGATCAAAACTCCTTGTGAAAATAAGGCCCAAGTGGGCATTTACTCAATAAAGTCTTATCTTAGTAGATTTACACTCATCAAACTTGCCGCACTTCCAATCACCCTGTGCGATGAATGTGCAAAGGGCAATTTATTACTTCACAAAAACTGGGACCCAGTGTCTGTGGAGTAGTAAATTGCACTTTGCACATTCATCATCACTATCAGTGTGCAAGCACCTTCTGGAATTATGAGAGAGTCTTTGGGGAAATATATAAATAATTGAATGAAAGAATGAGTGCCAGCGACATGCCCAGTGGTGTCATCAATGATGTCATTTGGGAAGTTATCAGTGATATCATCAATAATGTAATTGACCAAGTCATGAGTGATTTAATCTGTGAGCTCATAAGCACAGCATGTTGGGGCACAAATTCTAGTTGGCTCAGTAAAGTATAACTAATGAATTTGTGTTCGTTTTCTGAGCTTAAAGTGTTATGTAATTATAACGGCAATTTAAACTTGTGCTTTAAAATCACACAAGTTGTCAAAAGTACACACATGTTAAACTTTTTAATTATCAATCCCCTCTTGTTAAAACTACAATTACTCATATTAAGATGAAACACTTCTATTAAACATAATCCCTAAATTAACAATGAACCACTAAATCATATTGAGCGAAGCAGGAGGTGGAGTTTATAAGGTCGGGGGAGATTCGAAAATCCACTGAACTCTGGGGTGAGGTCAATTAAATCAGGATTTCCAGCTGCTTTTAAGGTGAAATTCTGCAGTATGGTGGTGAAGAAAAGAAATAGCTCCATGCGGGCAAGTCCCTCTCCAAGGCAGATGCGTTTTCCTGTAAGAAAAGACATGAATGAGTTATGGCTCTCATAATTGTATGCAACAGTAGACTGCAAGATACAGAATCGATTAATAATATAAGTAAATAGTATATTTTGAAATAAAGTACAATTCTGAGCTTATTGCCCACATGCTTTCGGCATGCGTCTTGTACACATTTTCAGTTATATTCTTTTTGAGTTTTTTATTGATACACGTGAAAACTGGTTCAGGGGGACAATATAGCATCTAGAGGATAATGGACCCCAATAGTATACATTGAGTTTGATTAACATTTGTGCTCTCGGGCACCTGTATTAAACCTCAAATCGAAAACCGAGCACACATCTTTAGCAGGTAGAAAAGGCAGAGCAGTCCAGTGCTTCCTCAGGGAGGTGATGTGGGCTAGAAACTGTAGAGTTGCGCTCTAGTGTATGCACGTCGCGTCACGACGCGACGTGCCGGCGGCCATCTTGTGGATGCGCGCGCAGCCTAGGGATAATGGCGCGAGTGTCGGAGCACGGAGGTTGCCGGCTCGGCGCTCTTTAGTGATAATCAGTTCATTAAATTAATGAGTCAGTCCAACTAGTGTCCTGTCGTTTGTACAAGAAGGCACACCTTTACAATGGCGACGAGGGTGGGATTTTGCACCTAGAAGGCACACAAAGAAAAAATAAAAGAGGAAAAAAAGAACCACGACTGACGCCCAGCTACCCTAGCTACCACAGAGTTCCGGCAAGTAACACCACACTGACCAGCAATCACCAGAGAGCGCAGCAGAGCTGACAGGACGCAAAAAGGGCGAGAACTGGGCACAAGGGGAAAGGACACAGGGTGCGCACCGGGAAGACCACCCAGAGCACCCCACCACACAGCACGACCGAGGGCAGGAGCACTGGCGACCAAAGGGAAAAGCGATGGGGCAGACACAGAGACCCCCCTACTGAAAACAGAGAAAACAGAAGAAGACAGTGCACCGGGCAGCCCCAGGAGTCACAGTGGTACCCCGCCCACGGGAAAGCGCGAAAGAATGTGCACGCAAGCAGCGTCCGCAACGGCCCCTGTCCAATTTCTGCCCAAGCCAGGAGAACCACTGATGAGGTGGGAAGATTGGCGAGCCTACATCGACAACTTCATTGAAGTGCTAGAAGATGAAAATTAAGAAAAGTTCTCTAGCAAAAGGAAGAGACGAATATTGTTACACAATCTAGGCCCGGAAGGGCTCAGGATCTTCAAGACACTAATACCGAAACAACGGGGGAGTACAGATGACGACGTATACTCTCACGCAATAGAGGAATTGAACGAACACTACAAACCGGCGGTGTGTGTTTCGATTGACAGGTATAACTTCCAGCAAAGAAAGCAACGACCGGGAGAATCGGTGGAGGAGTACGTGGCGGCGTTAAAGAAATTGGCCTCCACGTGCAGGTATGACACTTTCCAAGATGAATTTATAAAGGATCAAATTGTAATGCACACCACGAGCACGGCAGTGCAAGACAAGCTGTGGGCCAGTGGCGACGCCTCGTTACAGGAAGTGATGGTGATCGTCAAGAGGGCGGAGATGGCGCGAAGATGTGCAGAGGCGGCAAAAAGAGAGGCCACAACAACGCCTGTGGTGAACAGAATTGAAGACAAAGAACCCCGCAGGGACAACAGGAGCAAAGGGCCCACATCGAAGGGACCGAACAGGTGGCAAGGAAATCGAGGGCCGCCGGGTAAGCAAACCGGGAACAACAAAAAGGCCTGCTACAGATGCGGAAGTTGGGCACATGAGGCCCATGACAGGAAGTGCTCGGCGTTTCGCGCCAAATGTATGTTTTGTGGAATCATAGGGCACTATGAGAAAGTATGCCGCAGGAAGTCAGCCAGAACCATGGTTAAACACATTGATCATGAACAAGAGGACAAGGAAGGGAGTGACCATGGAAATGAGGACACGGTACTCTGCATCTACGACCAGGTACTGAGTGTGGACAACAAAAGGTCGACCAAGCCAGTACTGGATATGACGATTGGAGGAGTACCGATAAACATAGTGGCGGACACTGGATCACCCTACACCATTGTACAGAGAACGGTATGGAACGAAACCTTCAGCCCACATCTGGGCCCGGACTTGGAGAAATTAGACATACGGCCGGTTACATACAACGGAGACCGCATACCCATGTTAGGATTCCGACCGTTAAGGTTTGAGTTCAGAGGGCGCAGCGCCTACTGCAAGCTGTACATTTCTGAGAAGGGACCATCGGTGTTAGGCTGGCTAGACCAAGGGGACCTGGGTATCAAACTAGACCCAGGAGGAAAAGAACAGATCCTCCTCACGGAACTGGAAGAATGGCCGAACCTGGACAAATGGAAGAAGGAGTACCCCAAAGTGGTCGGAGGCACAGTGGGGAGACTTGAGAAATTTGCACACAAAAGCGTCCTCAAGGAAGGTGCCATACCGGTGGCTCACAAGGTGAGAAGCGTACCGCTCGCAGTAAGAGAGGCAGTACAAGAAGAGTTGCAAGAATTGGAGAAAAAGGGAATCATCGAACCGATCACGTGCGCAGAGTGGCTGGCGCCATTGGTGGTAGTCATGAAATCCAGTGGTAAGGTCAGGCTGTGTGTGGACCTGCGTGAATTAAATAAGAACATTGTGGTAGAAAAGTTTCCCCTACCAAGGATTGAGGAGATGCTAGCCAAGACAAGAGGGATTAAATGGTACTCCACCATCGACCTAACATCAGCGTACCATCAAATCGCATTGCACCCGGAGAGCAGGAAGTTAACTTCATTTATCACCCCCCTTCGGGTGCTACCAATTTCGCCGCATGCCGTTTGGACTGGCATCGGCAGCAGCGGTGTTCCAGAAGTTAATGCACCAACTGTTTAGGGACATGAATGGCATCCAGTATTTCCAGGAGGACAGGTGTTGGGAGTATTAGAAGGCAAGGGCCTCACGGCGGAGTGGGAAAAGTGCCGCCTGGGCATGGAATCGGTGACCTACCTAGGGCACGAAATCGGGGTACAAGGGATCACCCCCAAGGCGGAAAATGTGAAGGCGATCAGCGATGCACCACCACCCACCAGTAAGGAGGAGGTCAGGTCCTTCTTAGGAATGGCCGAATACTATAGTAAATTAGTGCAGCATTTCGCAACAAAGACCCACCACATGAGAAAGTTAACGAGAGAGAGCTCAGTGTTTTGCTGGACGGAAGAAGCACAAAAGGAGTTTGAGGGGATAAAAGAAGACGTGGTGAAAGCCATACCCCTGCAAGGATATGACCCCCATGGAATGACTGTGCTCACGACGGACGCCAGCAACAAGGGCTTGGGCGCAGTGTTAATGCAGGACCAGGGACAAGGAGCGATGGACACACTAAGCTTCGCTTCTCGCACCCTGTGAGACACGGAAAAGAAATACAGTGTCATCGAAAAGGAGATGCTCGCAGTAGTATGGGGAATGACCAGGTTCAGACAATTCCTGTGGGGTACAAGATTCCAGCTAAAAACAGATCATAAACCCTTGGTGAAGGTACTCACCTCTAGTGGGCACGCGAGTGCCACCCCCAGGATCTCAAAAATGACATTGAAGCTACTAGAATTTAGATATGATGTGGAGTACATTCCGGGCAGTCGGAACAAGGTCGCGGACTATCTAAGCAGGGCAGCGGCCATGGAAATTGGAGGAGAAGAATCGACAGGAGGGGAAGAGATGGTGGCCCTGACAGATGACCAGGAAGAAGTCATCAGCAACCAGGAGTGGAAGGAAGCCTACAGTGAAGACCAAACAATACAAGAAGTGAAGAAATTCATAGTACAGGGGTGGCCGGAGAAGAAACACATCAGCGACACAATGAGGACGCACTACGAGGTTAGAGAAGAGTTGACAATGGACGATCAAGGAGTGTTTGTGTTCCGGGGAGACAAGGTTATCCCCCCAGCTGGCATAATCCCCAGACTACTGGTTTTACTCCACGAAGGCCACTTAGGGATATGCAAGATGAAACTGAGAACCAAAGAAGGGTACTGGTGGCCAGGCATGGACTTACGGGCAGAACGTCATGTCAGAGCGTGCCCACAGTGCCAAGGAGCAGACAAAACTCTTAAACCTTTGCGCCCGGCACTGGGGAGATTTGACCCCCCACAGAACCCGTGGGAGGACTTGTCCATAGACATTTTGGGCCCAATCCTAGAAGGACAAGGAATCCAAAAGTACGTATGTGTCCTCATTGACAGGTATTCCAAATGGCCTGAAATGAAGGTGGAGGAGGTAATGGACACAGAGACCATCTTAAAGTTTCTGAGTGACACTTTCGTGAGAGAGGGCATTCCAAAATCCATCCTGAGTGACAACGGCCCCCAATTTACCTCAGACAAGTGGACCAACTTCATGGAGAGAAATGGTATCCACTCCAAGCACACGTCGATCTACCACCCGGCAGGAAACGGACTAGTGGAGCGGTTTAACCGTGTGGTGATGGGATCAGTGCAAGCGGCAATATCCCAGAACAAGGACTGGGAGAAGGAGATATGGCAGATGGTATGGGCGTACAGAATCACCCCCACGGGGACTGGATATAGTCCGTTCCAAATCCTTAGAGGGCGTGATCCCACAAAGGACAATCGTGTGTGGAAGGAAAAAAACATAATGAGTAAATGGTCCCCGGCAGTGGTTCAAGCAAACTCAGAGAGGGCACAAGCGGTATACGCCAAGCACTACAATGGACGAAGAAATGTGAAGGACACCGGACTAAAAGAAGGTGAATGGGTACGAGTTAAGTTGGCGACGATGCAAAGAAAGGGGGAGAGCAAGTATATCAAACCTTTGCAAGTCAAGAAGGTATATGACAGAGCGGCTTTGTTGAGTGATGCAAATCAGACTTGACCCTGTGCCTCATGGGAACAGTCCAGCCCGAACTGCCAAGCCATGTCTTCCCTGGACTGGAATCAAGCATCCTAGGACCGGTTTCTGGTTATCAGCCATCATCAGCCAGGATAGCTTGACTCCAGTGGCGTAGTGAGCACGGTACCCATGTCGGGGCATACCCTTCCCACATAGGGCGGACATCAAAACACACAAGATGATGGACGGAATGTTGCACATTGGCAAAACATTCACCCCCATTCACAGATCTGGGTTTAATCCATCGTTATTTTACTCACCACGCCACCCCAGTTCAGGTATGGCCATATGCAAATCAGACTTGACCCTGTGCCTCATGGGAACAGTCCAGCCCAAACTGCCAAGCCATGTCTTGATTGCTTTTAAAATGTCTACTGCTATTTGAAAGTATTCAACTGTAGCATCTCATTCTGAGAAAGTATTTGTATACCTACTTTTGGATCTAAAAATAAACAACAATATATTTTTATATACAAAACCATTGGCCTAGAGTTAAGTTCTTGAGTGTGTGAGACCATTTGGGGACTGAGTGTGTACAACAAATGCTTTACACTGTCCTCTGATACTTCCTTACTGCTAGACTAAGCTACCAGTTTAGAGAGTAAGGTTATATCTAACTTTAGCCTCTGCCAAACCTCTGGAGACTGTGGACTATGTGCACACTGTACCTTACGTTGGTCCAGTATATACAGAGCCACTTTCTTACATTGGTGGTTCAGCGGTGGGATACAAACTTGCATTTGTTGGACTACTTGGTTACCATCTGATCACACGACAGAACTCTTAAATTGCCTTTAGAATTCTGATTCTCCTAAGTTGGTTTTTCCAAAATACTAAAAGTCTTGTCAGTGCCTTGCTTAAGTCCCCTTAGAATTTTAGAGAAATAAAAGTCACTGTAGTCCAGGGTAGAGGGTTAGACCTGTCTGGTTAGAATGTCTCAAAACAACCCAGCTACTAGTGAAGGTAATACCATGCAGGACCTGGTTGAGGAACTCGACATCACACCTTACTTACACTTATCTTTCTAGGAATTGGGGCCCTTATGCAAATTTAAAAATATACAAATGGGCCTGCATCCAACCAAACAAGGGCTCTAGGAGCTCCTGGTTGAGTATGCTGAGGACCACCCCTCTGAAAATGGTGATAACCAATCAGAAGGGGAAAAGGAGGAGGATGAGGGGGATAGTGACCCCCTCCAATCATCCCTAGGGAGGAAAGGGCCCCCATACCCTTAACTCCAAACAGCAATCTCGGGGGACATAGAGATCACAGGGGTGGACCAGGTACCAGGGAAAACATTGGGGAACTCCCCAATGAAGAGGACAGCTTTTTAGCAAAGCTGGTCAAGAGATTAGAGTTAGAGTCCAGACTCATGGCTCTAGAGAAGGAAAGGAAAGATGGGTTTAGCACCCATCAATGGTGGCAGCAATTCTAATAATAAGGATAAAGAGCAGTCTTAGGATCCTAAAATCCCCAAAGGGATTGTCCCTAAATTTGAGGAAGGTGATGACAGCACCAAGTGGTTCACAGCCTTTGAAAGGGCTTGCGACATGAGAAAATTAAGGAAACCTCTCTGGGGGACACACCTGGAATTAGATTCAGGGGGGATCACGAAACCCAGACCCAGTCCTAGATTGATTTTGTGGACTACCCAGTAAAGACACTGGATGGTTGGTTAACTGGACACAATGTGCATGGTTTTACTGGACTTAACAATTTGTTCATGAAGGAACATATACTAAGTAATTGCACAAATGAAAAGTTACATCAGCATTTGTTAGACCTAGGTCGAAATTCTCCCCAAGAATTGGGAAAGAAGGCAGACCACTGGGTCAAGACTAGGGTGACAAGGACAGTCACTGGGGGTGACCAGAAGAAGGTGGTTACAAAACCTCCCGAAGGAAAAGGTGGTGAGAATCCCCAAGATAAAACGTCTGAGTCTTCTAAAAGGCCCCAAAAACCTGTACAAGGGGGTGGCTCCCAAACTACTCCCTGTGTGCCTCAGCCCTATAGGGGGAAGAACTTTGATCCTTTAAAGGCCTGGTGTAACAACTGTAAGAAGTTGGGACACTTAACTGTAGATAAATCTTGTCCCCACAACAAGGCCCCTAAGGCAACCAGTATAGCTACACCTGGGGTAGCAAGTCTACAGATGGGATCACAAATGTGCCTAGAGCAAATCAGGATGCACACTGAAGCAGTTCTTGTTTCAGAAGGGGAAGTTGCGTTTGCCACTGTAGCTGTGTGGCCACCCAACTTAAAGAAGCATTTGCAATACCCCTTGGTTAATGGAACTAGGATAGAAGCTCTGAGGGATACAGGTGCCAGTGTCACTATGGTGAGAGACACACTGTTTTCCCCTGAGCAATACTTGGTAGGGAAAACCTACCCAGTCACCAATGCTGACAGTGTTACCCCTAATCATCCAATGGCTATGGTGACATTAGGCTGGGGGGGTTTGGTTTACTGGCCTGAAACAGGTAGTGGTCTCTCAATTTCAATCTTTATTATGTTTTGGAACTCCTTAGAGGTGCACATAAGAAAAAAGTACAATACAAAAGTATCATTGACAGTGAAGGTAGACAAATCATAGCAATTGCTAGAACACAAAGTGACACATTAATAGGCATGCCGATATTCAAAAAATTTCTAGAAAACATTAAAAAAAATTATAAATATAAAAGCAAAATCTCTCATTAGGGGGATTATGTAAGGCACTCATAAAAGAGTTCGCATTTACAATACCCATTTGCAGACATATTTGTCTTAACCATTTGCTGCGATAAGAACGCAGCGCTGGGCATATGAAAAGTACATGTGTTCGATCTTGAATAGATTGATGACAGAAATTGCAAATTGCAGATACTCCATACCATTTAAACAAAAGATTATTCAGGGGTAACAAATCTTGTCTCAATAAAAACCAAAATCTCCGAATACCATGAGGTAGGTTCCAAGTAACATAGGGTTGTATGGATTTTCTTGCGTATGTATTAGTAAGGAAATTGACACCCTTTTTAGCAAAAGTTGAAGTAAAGTCTAGCCTAAAGCTAAGATCCCAAGTAGCTTCTTTCAGGACAGACTTTAGCTGGGATACAGGAAGAGAAAAGAGAGTACTCTCTTCCAACTGCAAGAGGGATACAGCTTTTCTAAAGTTGTTAACAATTAGAGAGTGTTCCCCTAGACTTCCCAGTAGTTCAGACTTTAAGAGGAACCTCATAGTCCCCTCTTCTCCTCTGGCTATGCTTGCGACCCAACGTACCACAGCTGCCAGGCCCTGCACCCAGCTGCTGCGCAAGCCAAACTCAAGTCTGCAGGCTGCCACGGAGCAGGCGGAACTAACGGTGGATATGCTTCTTAGCAATTTACCCTCCACCTTATTTAGAAAATCCCAGTACTTAATATCAATTAGTTCTAAACCATATAAAAGGGTGGAAGGGACTTTTGCCCTAAAGACTTCCAATAAATGTGAAAAATGCCTTCTTCCCAATGCCGAGTACAGTGCACTTAAGCTTCTCCCTTGGGCTAAAGCCTTCCGGGTACTGTTATCGGTATGGGGTTTAGCGCTTAGATTATCACAAATTAATTTTCCGAGGAAAACATAACTCTTTACTACCTCCAGTTTGTCTTCTCCCACAGACCAGGTAAAATTCCTAAATTTATGTTTTTTCCGGCCTGTGATGCACATAATTTTGCTCTTGGATGCATTGATTTTTAAGTAATGAGCAACTGCATACTGATGTAGAGCAAGGAGGCGTTTGGCAAGACCTTTGGGCATAAGATCCATTATTATGATGTCATCCGCATATAACATACATGAAATGTGTTTTCCGCCCAAAATTGGAGGAATACCGTCACAGGAGGAGAGGGAAGCTGGTAGGTCTGCAATATACAGCGAAAAAAGTAATGGGGCAAGGAGACAGCCTTGCTTAAGGCCATTACATGAGGGGATAATCTTAGAGAGCCCCCTATCTCCTCCTTGCAGGACCTGGCACCAGGTGTCTGTATGTAGCAACTGAATCATATCTAGTAGATAAGGTGGCAATCCCATAGCAGAGAGCTTTCTCCACAGCAGTGGACGATCAACCTTGTCAAATGCTGTGGAGAAGTCTATAAAGGCCACATAAACTCTTCCGCCACGTACCCCTATATATTTATCGATATTTGTCTGAAGAGCGGAGAGGTTATCCAGCGTTCCGTGACCCTTACGAAAGCCTACTTGTTCTAAGGGTAAGATTTGTTTTTGCACCACCCAATCATTAACTAGGGATAATAAACATTTACAGAACACTTTCCCAATAGCGTCTAGGAGAGCTATTTGGCGATAGTTAATGGGTACGTTTCTATCGCCCTTTTTGAACATAGGAACCAAAATACTCCCCTTCCAGGATGCTGGAATAAATTTTTTAATATAGCAAGTCCTAAAAAGAGGAAAAAGGATTTTACTCCAGGATACTGGATTTTGTTTCAAGACTGATATCGGGAGTTCATCAGGACCCATGGCGCCTGATGGACGCATGTCCCTTATAGCCAATTCTATAGATAATTCTGAGGGGTATTCAGTTATAGAAATAGTATCTTCCTCAATACCCCTAAGTTTCACATGCTGATCATTCTTAGCATACAGACTTGAGATGTAATTAACCCAGGTTTGTTCGGAAATGGGGATTGGAGATGGACGCACTCTAGAACCACATCCCTCCCCAATAAGGGTCCAGAATTGTCTAGAGTTCCCATGAACTGCGGCTTCCCGCAATCCAATCCATAGCAGGTCCTCTTTTTCTCTTTTCATTTTCTTCTTTATCCTGCTTCTCCTCCTTTTAAGGAGAGATATTTTCTGAGATCTTTCTACTGCACCACATACGTATTGTTCCCTCACCAATTTATTTATTTCCTTATTAAGGGAAACAACTGCTTTAGGGAGGGTGTTTTTTGTTTTCCTAGTTAAATTTGATTTTTTTACGGTAGAAATGATCTCCTTTATAAAAGCATCGAAAGAGGACAGTTCCACCCCCTGCCAATTGCTTAAATTGGATAGTGTTTTTTCAAGAAGAGGTTCCACGCCCTTCATAGCTTTATAATCCCAGAAACATCTTCCTGTTTTTTGGAAGGTGACCACATCCCTATCAAACGCCCAGGTGTCAGAGTTGGGGGGCTCCAGAGAAAGCGTTAGGATGATAACATTATGGTCACTAAGGGTAGTGTCCATAACAACCAAATCCCTTAAGAGAGAGAAAGTAGGGTGGTCAACAATTATGTAGTCAAGGATTGATTTGCTATTGAAGGAGCTATGAGTGTAGTTTGCAGGAACATCGGATGGGAGCCTACCGTTGACTATAAGTCCCTCCGTGCTATGTAGTTCTTCCAGCAGCAATTTACCCCGTTTGTTTGTTTTTATGTTATCTGGAAAGAGGGCTTGGGGTATCAATAAAACCTCCTCTTTTTCTTTATTCCTGAATAGTTCCACACTATAATTGGACACTTTACAGTTTAAGTCACCAACTAACAAAAAATTAGAGAGAGGAGCTATTTTTTTAATTTGTCTAATAAAGATGAAAATTTTCTTCATCAAAGTATTAAAAGGATCACCTGGCGGAATATAGGCATTTATTATAACAAGGGGGTGTCTCTCCCCAGTTTTATCTAAGTTGGAGAGGGTCACAGCCTGAAAAAGGTTGCTGGGATCTATATGGTGGGAGAAACTCCACTTTATTGTATTGGATAATAGGCAAGCAATTCCCCCTTTTGCATGTCCTCTACTAGAGGGGGTTGCCGCTACTTCCAATACATAATAATCCTTCGCTATATCTAGTTTATCGGTACACCAGGTTTCCTGGATGCAGATTATATTGGCATTCAAAGAAAAAAGATATGATAATTTTTCAGGATTGTTATTGATGCCAGCTGCATTCCAGGAGATAATGGAAAAGATACTGCTAAAGGTGAGGGAACAATCTGGGGTTGTCCGTCACCTTAGTCGCTAGGGCACCAGGTAGCCAGTTCCATTGCTGTTCGTTTTCAGTTATACCCCTATTTATTGTTATTGGGGGAGGAATAACATGTGTTACTATCCTTTTTGTTCTTGAGACATGAATTTTTAAATCATCAAAAGGTTGGGAGAGACCAACCTGACCCAATCCCCTATGGTGGCCATTCACAATATGATTATCAGCACATGTGGCAGTGAACGGCACCACATCGATCCCCCGACTCTGGAAAATTTCTGCTTTATTTAATATAAGATTCACTATCAAATTTGAATAGAACCATACCCTAGTAAATGACATAGATCCTGATCCCAATATTGTTACTAGGTCAATGTCGCTTGATTTAATTAATTTTAATCCCTCAATGTCTTTGCAGCAATTCAGCAAAAAGGATCTATTTAGGCTTAAATCAATATCAAATAGTGGGATGAAGTCTAAAAGCAGAGAGTCAGTACGGGTTTCCATAGATTTATAAACAGAGTTTTGACATAAGGCTGCCCCCTCTGCCCGTGTATGGAAAGAAGGGGCTGAAGGATTTTAATCAGTGGAAGCCACGGGGACAGAGCTTCTTTCATCTACTGCTAAGCAGTGAGTCGTGGGTTTTTCTTTTTCTACACCCTGTCCTATTGGATTTAGTTTAGAACAATTCATTATAATTTCATCAGAATTAACGGGAGGCCCCAAAAATTCAGAAGATGACCTAATTGAGTCATGCCTCAGAGATCTGTTATCGTTGACACTCTCGGCCTCCACAGAGGAGGATTTAAAGGAAACATGGGGATTGTCAAAGAGGATTTGTCTCTGCTTCCTCTTTTTAAATCTACGAAGAGACTTCCTCTTTTTTTTCCCCTTATGATTTCCATGTTTTCCCACTTTTTCCTCCAATTCCGGCCCCTTAGATTCTAAATCAAAAATAGGATATAATGCCTTTTCGGCATTAGCATTTGGCAGTACAATATTATTTTCCTCAGACACAATATCTAGAATGGAATCACTTATACAATTATAAGCATATGATTTCAAAATGGCATTTGGCGGTACAATATTATTGTCCTCAGAAACAATATCTGGAATGGAGTCACCTATACAATTATAAGCAGATGTTTTCAGAATAGGATGTAAGTCCATCACTGCTGGTGCAACCAGTATATTCTCAGTTAACAAACAAGGTGTATTAGCCAAAAGATTTTTTGGGGGTATTGTAAGGGGAGAATCTGAGCCACCGCTCCTTTCACAGGATTTTGATACTAATGCTTTTAAAATTTGTGTAACAGAGTCCAATACACAATCCGAGCTACCCACAAATTTATTCAGTAGCGTCAGAATTGAAGATAGCAAATGTTCCAAGGAAAGTAGAAATTCAGATATGGGTTTCTCTGATGGTTTCAGGCTAGGATCATTAATAGCCTCAATCCCTGTTATATTGAGCATTGGACTTTTAGACATATTTGACTGAAGGGAGAGATCTTGTGAGTTGGAAGAAGGGGTACTGCTAAAAAGATGGAGACCAGAGGGTGTAGCACCCATTGGGGTCTTTACAGCTTCTAGTAATGCCCTAGGTACATCAACCAAATAACGTTCACATAGCACTGGGTCAATATCCAGGGGCAGTGAGTCTTCGTTTATATCCTCCCTCAACTTAGAGAGGGAAAGTATCCCATTTTGCAAGACATTTACAGATGTTAATGGAGTCTTGATATTTTTGGGATTATCTGGGCTGAAATTTAAACATTTATCATTCTCCAAAGGTAAAGAAGTGGTAGATGGTATACCCTTAGTAATACATGGACTTAGATCAAGAGTTCCCGATTCCACCTCCTTCGAATGATGGTTAAACGCTGGATTAGGTGGTGAAATCAAAGAGACACTCTTATTAGAAGCAGTTTTTTCCTGGGGTACCCTATCGACCGCTTTCTCCCACAACTGGAAAATTTGGTTTTGGCCTTTCAACTGAATCGTTGAAACATTCTTATTTCGGAGAGGGTTAGATCTAGTCTTAGCTGTTGATCTTCCCCCCCAACAGTCTTCCAGATCTTAGCTTTTTAGCAGTCATATTACAACTAATATCAGGTTATGTAAAATAGGGATATATATAATGCCAGCAAACAAGTTAAAATATATAGAATGAATACTATCTAGTCATAAAGTCAATCAGTCAGAGGCATATATAAAATCACTGAATAAGCAGCAATGGCCAATCGTCTACATACAGTCAATGGGTTAAAAGACTAAGATTGTCTCTGTATATTCAAATATAAATGAGTGGGCCCAGCCCAGCCTACTTCAGCCACTGAGGGCCACAGAGGGCCCGCTCTTTGTCCGGTCTTCGTCCGCGCGCGTCCCGCGTTCGCGTATGTTGAATTGTTTAAGTAGGAGGAGGAGAAAAGGGGGCGGGAAGAGGCACCAGGTGCGCGCAATCAGCAAGCGCTAGCACCTCTGGGCCTCGCAGTCCCGCTCCCGCAGATGTCGACTAAAGCCTCTCTCCCTCTGCAGACAGTCCAAAATCCGGTGTGGAGCACACGAGCTCCCTGGTCCCAATAGAGCGCCTCGAGGCGGAACAGCCTTCAGCCTCAGGGCACACAGCGTAAATCCTTCGTAAGAAGCTGAGGGTCAGGCAGGCAATGCGAGCGGCACCCGCGGAGCGGGTGTCGCGAGGAGTGAAGAGGCCTTCAGGGAGGGGGCGGGAAGAGGCACCAGGTGCGCGCAATCAGCAAGCGCTAGCACCTCTGGGCCTCGCAGTCCCGCTCCCGCAGATGTCGACTAAAGCCTCTCTCCCTCTGCAGACAGTCCAAAATCCGGTGTGGAGCACACGCGCTCCCTGGTCCCAACAGAGCGCCTCGAGGTGGAACAGCCTTCAGCCTCAGGGCACACAGCGCAAATCCTTCGTAAGAAGCTGAGGGTCAGGCAGGCAATGCGAGCGGCACCCGCGGAGCGGGTGTCGCGAGGAGTGAAGAGGCCTTCAGGGAGGGGGCGGGAAGAGGCACCAGGTGCGCGCAATCAGCAAGCGCTAGCACCTCTGGGCCTCGCAGTCCCGCTCCCGCAGATGTCGACTAAAGCCTCTCTCCCTCTGCAGACAGTCCAAAATCCGGTGTGGAGCACACGAGCTCCCTGGTCCCAATAGAGCGCCTCGAGGCGGAACAGCCTTCAGCCTCAGGGCACACAGCACAAATCCTTCGTAAGAAGCTGAGGGTCAGGCAGGCAATGCGAGCGGCACCCGCGGAGCGGGTGTCGCGAGGAGTGAAGAGGCCTTCAGGGAGGGGGCGGGAAGAGGCATCAGGTGCGCACAATCAGCAAGCGCTAGCACCTCTGGGCCTCGCAGTCCCGCTCCCGCAGATGTCGACTAAAGCCTCTCTCCCTCTGCAGACAGTCCAAAATCCGGTGTGGAGCACACGAGCTCCCTGGTCCCAATAGAGCGCCTCGAGGCGGAACAGCCTTCAGCCTCAGGGCACACAGCGCAAATCCTTCGTAAGAAGCTGAGGGTCAGGCAGGCAATGCGAGCGGCACCCCGTGGTCTCTCAAAAGTTACCAGCTGCATGTCTGCTTGGAAATGATCTGGAAACCTCAGCCTGGGCTGAGGTTGAGTTAAAGACCCATGCAGCCATGTCAGGTATCCCTGAATTGGTATATGTGCAAACCAGAGCAAGAGGAAGGGTGAAAGTGTAAGTTTGGAGCCTGCAACTAAGCCCCAACCAACCAAGAGAAAAGGTAGGAAGAGTGCTTCTGTACAGCAAATCACTCAGGACCTCTCTCCTCAGGGAGAGGACTTGGAAACTCCAGAGGGAACTGAGCCTATGGAGCTTGAGCCTTACCAGGTTGAACTCCTGGGCCCAGGGGGACCCACTAGGGAAGAGCTGTGCCAGAGTCAGCAAGACTGTCCCACTCCTGAAAGCCTGAGGCAGCAAGCTGTTTCAGAAGCACAGGGAGATGTCAGTGTTACTCACAGAGCATATTGGGAAGAGGGATTACTGTATGCTGAGGCAAGAAACCCCACTCCTGGAGCCACCAGGAGGGTGGTGGTGCCACAGAAGTACAGGGAGTTCCTCCTAACTTTAGCTCATGACATCCCCCTAGCTGGACATCTGGGGCAAACCAAAACTAGGCAAAGGCTAGTTAGTCACTTTTACTAGCTCCTGATGCACCAAAAGGTGAAGGAGTTTGTTAGCTCCAGTGTTACCTGTCAGGCCAGTGGCAAGACAGGTGGCCACCGATAGGCCCCCCTGATACCACTGCCTGTGGTGGGGGTTCCCTCTAAAAGGGTAGATGTGGACATTGTGGGTCCACTTGAACCTCCCACAGCCTCAGGGAACAAGTTCATTTGAGTAGTAGTGGGTCATGCTACTAGCAGTGCTCAATTTGGGCCGGTGCTTTCCGGTGCTTAGCACCGGCACTAATTTCTTAGGGCCGGGTGTACAGAGTACAGTGAATGCAATAATGATGTATGCTTTGTAGTCGTGTGAGATAACGGTCTCCTCCCCACACACCGACCGCCTAAACTGTTAGTGAGGTGACGTGATGGTGACATCCCTGCTTCAGCTCAGCGTAAGTTCTAACAGTCTAACATACCCAGCAATGCAATTATTGTAGCGCTAATGCGCTTCAGCCGCAACCAATCAACTACTGCAGTCTACTTAATGCTGAAATATTGGCTGACCTGGCCCCGTCGTCCCCAATTGGCGTTGAATCGTCAGGTTATTGTATTTTCTCAAGTCGGACTGACCAATGCAGGTCTGAGTTCTGACTTTTAACCCGCCCCAGCGTACTGCGCAGCTGCAGTGCCAGTCATTCCACAAAGCAAGCAGCATGTCACGCAGCCGCAGGCCTATCATTAAAATAACCAAAAGGCAGTAAGTAACTGTATTTGTAATTATTTCATTTTTGTTTCGGAATGTTAAAATGCAACCACCGCGTTCTGCAGATGACGACATGCTGCCATGCCATCCTGATTGCAGGGCGTACCGAGGGAAAATAAATAATGTGTCTATATTTCTTAGCACATTGATTTGGAAACATTATTTGTCCTGAAAAGAAAAACATTGGTTTAAAATGGGGCCGTGAAAGAGACATCAGTATACTGCCCAGCACAGTTCATGACAGAAGCCCTGCTGAGTGCAACTTCACGGAGTCTGACGTAGAAAAAGAAATGAAACTTGAACTAATGATATCAGTCTTCAAAGTGTTACAAATGACTTGCACACAAATGTTTCATTACCGTAGGAAAGAAGAAATACACCGTCCTGCAAGACATGCGAGGAGCAAATACATTTCTAAGAAGGCAGCTGCACATTTCCCTAAAAGCAATGGCACAGTTAAATCTTGAACTATTTAAAAATACATTTTGACCAACAACAACATTATTCCCTTTTAGAACACAAATTGTGATTTCCTAAATGCTCAGATTTAAATCACAAATTATAAATGTCCATAGAGGAATCATTCAGTATCATTTATCATTCAAAATCTTGTCACAATAGTGATCATTAATATATTCATACAGGGAAAACCTTAGTAAACACCAAGTATGTACCAATGGTTATTTTATTCCACAGCGTTTCTTCAAATGTGAATTTCAAAACTGGCAACAAAACATACTACTGGTATTTAACATTCATTTGACTGTAGTATCTTGAACACCTTTTGCTTACAAATCATATGGAAAACAAAACACCATATTGAACGAGGTCATCTGATTTATGTTCTGCGTAATCAGGGTATCAATATAAGCAAAACGATGTTCTTTTGTCGACGTTTCGGTCCCACGTCAGTCTACAAGATCCCAGAGACCATCATCAGGGCGGTATGTGTTGCACTTCCAAATCTAATATAATACAAAATTGGCATATTCAAAATCCCTGTATATACAAAAAGGTATCGGCTGCTCCACACTCAAGAGAACAGTGGCCCACAAAACAATATAATCCCGGTGAAAGCCTAAGACATGCCACCTCTCTTATGTGTACCAAATGAAAGAAAAGCCTTCAAATCACCCATAAAAACATCAGTGTTAACGTTTTTAGAAAAGGTGTTGACGTTTTAACAAACTAGCTACCAGAAAACGCCTACTCACTTTGTCAAAATATCCAAGGAATGTCCGAAAGGGGACTATCCTTCGTAAATCTTCACTCTAATACGTCTAATAGAACATAAAAAGTCCAACCATTAGTTAAGCCTGCTCTACCTAAAAATGTTTAAAAGTGAATATATATCTATTCAAAACTCCTTATATACAATACTTACATGTCTTCCAATGAATAAGACATACAATGAACCTAAAAAACATGGAACAGAACCACGTATCTTATTAGCCCAAATGTCCGTAAGACGCATGTGAAAACATTCCTAGTCACCAAGAAAGTGCAGGTTCATAGCTTTATAATCACAAGTCTTTCGTTTTTGTACAGCGTATATTCACCTAGAATTAATGCACGAGGCTAAACATTAGCGATGCCAATCCACAAACGAGAAAACCGTAAGGAAATAGTTAGGCATAACTCCGTGAAACTTACTTTTTAACGTGGAACCGGCAAAAGCTCTGTCCTCTCACGCCCGACTCAATCGACCGAGTGCGGAGCGTGATTCCCGGTGCAACCAAAAGGTACCTCGTGATGACGTCATTGAATACTCAATGTGGCGGCCATCTTTAAATGATTAAACAATGCTTAAAAGCCATACTGCAATACGACTTGGAGATATTTACAAAATAAACCATAACAAATACAAGCAAGAATTCTCGATTTTAGTAAATGTTCTGAGAGGTAATCATACCTACGAGCATAGTGTCAGATTCTCAATGTACTAATAAAGAAATCTTTTTGTTAAGTCATATGGTGCTCTAGATTTCAAAGAGAAGGGACTGTCTAAAACATGGCTATCAAAACTCAATATACTTAAAAACCTGCACATTAACCCCTTCCGTGCGGCCGCGATTCCCACTGTGTGCTGGCGCCGAACGAACAGGGCGGGGCCGTGACGAACCCCAGCCGTCATCAGCACACGAGCACTGTGGAGCGTGACGGCTGGGGTTCGTCACCAGCATGAAAGGGGTTAAGTCGAACAGGTAATATATTGTTTACTCCTCTTGTTTTTATATATTAAGCACAAATCTCCGCAGACTCAACATATATAAATGTTAGCCTTCTTACTAAAGTCCTAATCACTTATGATTCAGTAGGGGAAGTTATGAAACCCTTAAGACCAGCGTGTCACAATTGGTCGTATGACTAATGAATATAGTCATATTCCAGTAAACATCTACCCCTTATAGAAGCCTCTACAGGGTCGCTAGAGTATGCCACTCAATAAAGGAATTTAATCCTTTTTCGACTGTATTACAGGACCAAATCCACTTGTTCTCTTCAGTGTAAGCAGTTGATCGTCATTCTGTTGCCTTTTTGAGTTTTTAACTACTTCAAGTACAAACCAACTCATATCAGATGCATTATGTGACTCTTTGGAGCCATGATGACATGACAGTGTATGCGAGACTGATGTTTCATAATGCGTTTTTTGACTTCTTGAGTAGTCTTGCCAATATATGCTAGATGACATGGGCATTGTATACAGTATATTACATTCTTAGTTAAACAGTTAGAATGCCGTCGCAGTTTCCATTCTCTGCCATTCAGATTACAGTTCTTCAATACATTAGTTGTTGCACATGCTGCACAGTTACCGCAAGGGTAATGACCTACCACTGGCATTAAACCCCACATGTTTTGTATGGTTAATGGCATCTGTTCATTATAAGCCCGAACCAGGTGATCACGTAGATTTCTAGCTCTCTTGAAGGCGAAATGTGGTGTTTTTAACTGGGGCTCTACCTTCCTAATGAGATGCCAATTTTGTCTGATTATTTTCTTAATAAAATTGGATTCTGTCCCAAAGGTCATTACACACGTTACAGGTTGTACTGTGCTTTCACTTAATCGTTGTTGTTCATCCTTATGAAGCAATGCCTGACGGTCATAGTACCATGCCCGCTTCATTGCGTGTTTAACTAGTCTATACGGATAGCTTTGCATAGTAAGTTTACACTGTAAAATCTTTGCTTCTTCAAAGTAATCCTCCCTTTTGGTACAGTTGCGAATGAATCCTTAATAAATATACCATTGTTTGCATTTAAGAAAGATTCCAGCATAGCGAATCAGTTAGTTCGAGCGGCCTTGCCTCAAAAAGAACAGACTATATTAAGGACATTAATTGGTTTACCACCGATACAAGGGCACTATAAATGCGGGACCTGCATTTGCTGCGCAACGACAGTAGAAGGCACCATCTTCAGACACAACAACATCGTGTGGAAACATGAGGCGTTTACTAATTGCAAGTCTCGCTTTGTAATATATGGAATAAAATGCCCGTGCAATATGCTATATATTGGTAAGACAAACCAAGAAGTGCGAACAAGAATCCAGCAACACAAGTCAAGAATTTAAAAAAATGTACAAACAGCTCCTTTGGTCAACCACTGGCGCTTGAACAATCATCTGGAAACTGACCTGTTGTGGACGGTGATTTCCAAAGTAGAACAAGACATGAGAGGAGGGGATCTGGAGGCCAAATTATCAAGAAGAGAAGCAATGCTGATTGTTAAGTTCAATTCAGCTATACATGGTCTGAATGAACTAACAGAAATGTATAAATTAAACTGAATTTGCTGAGTTGGCGACTTGTCAAATATCAGGTGTTGTCAGAAATGAGACAGCACATCAAGACTTCATATACAAGAAACCACAAAAAGACTAGTTGAGCTGGGTAGCAACTATCAATTGTCCACTGAAGCATACCACACGACAAGGCATTTGAAATAATGATGCCCACGATTCCAACCCACCCTTCCCCCTGCCCTAAAAAAATAGTCATCATACAAAGAAAATATTATGTTTATAGATAGTGGCTGCAACAACGAAGGAACGAGTTGCGACATCAAAAGACATCTTCCAAGATTACCTGGGGGATTACAATCGCCGTGCAACCAACATCATGTATGGGCTTATCAAACTAGAGACATTGTAACTAGAGGGACGCTAGTCATACTCAGACTCCTAAATAAGCATAAGATGGCGGCCGGGACAATTCAAGAAATTCATATTGAAGTTCCTATGATCCATGGTGCACCAGAGAGCGGAGTATGTTTAATAAATTGATTCATCGTTTCAATTAAGTCTGAGTAATTGCCAGAATTTCTCCTCGGCAACGCGGACGCCTTCATAAATTGAGATAATGCCTCCAACCTGATAAGGGTTAGGCGACCTTTAGTACTAAGGGGGTCCTTTAAAGTATAGGGGCCGTCATTAGAAGGACGTGAGTCATGACCTAAGGCATAAGACATCCCATACTGAGACGCCTACACGTTACAGGATGGCGACCGCGATAATCCACAATCCCCCTGTAAGACCGAACCAAATTTCCCATGATCCTTTGCAAACAAGGAAGTGCAGCGCGTCTCATAAACCGGTCCAGCGTCGCTAAGACAATCGATTTTGAGAAACTGCCGAGCTTGGATTTTTCTTCCAGCCAATGCGGACGCCCACATAAGGTCAGAGAATGCATTTAATTTCTGATTATAGAGATCTGAAAAGGAAACATGTCAGCAATTTCACTAACAACAAGCTACTTCAATTTTAGGTAGCCTGCAAACATCTATGAACCCTGTACCTGGTGCCTTTCTACAATAATAAAGTAAGCCTTATCCTTTTCAAGCATTTATTCAGTGGCAAAAATTTTGTACACCAGATTAGCGCTAAACAATAAGCCTTTTCCCCCTCCCCCCCCTTTTTTCCCCTGTAGGGCCAGGCACATTAATGAAAAGTGTATGACTGCTGATTGCAAAAAAAACGAGTAAGTTGGAACAATAAATCTAAGAAGAGTTTGTTCAGTACAGACAGCACATTGAGGTGACCTTTGGCACTATTGTTATTCTTTTTAATAGATTGTTCAGCGTCGTGGTATAAACAGCAAACACGCAAGCTTTCTCCAATAGAGGTAAGAAAGGGAAGTGTGAGGTGGCAGAGCTAGTGTTTCACTTGTGAGAACGAGCAATGAGGATTAAAGAAAGGCTTTTCTTTTTTTCCCTTTATTCACAGCTTTGGTCCTTATGAGAACTCCAAAACTCATAGCGAGTTCGAAATGCGTAGACCTTATTTGTTGAGCCATAAGGTTATCAAAATCTTGTTCCAACTGTTGCATATTTGACAAACTAATGGTCTATGGCATTTTGTGAATATTGTATTTGAAGTGTAAATAGTATGTGGTGTAGGTGTATGAATGAGATAGAATGTTGAGGAATGTGGTCATTGTGAGTATGAATAGAAATGTGCAGAGGGTAAATGTTTTATTAAAAAATCTGAACAATGTTGCGTATGTTTTATATAGATGTTTTTGAAATGTAGAATTGGTGTAATTTAACCAAGACAATGAATCTAAAGTAAAATAAAAAAAAAAAAAGATTAATTCCGATAAAAAGCTGTGACGATACATATTGTTTAATTCGTATGTGTTGCTGAATTAGAACAAGAGTAAGGAGAACTGTATTGGCATTATTTTTGTTTGGAATATATGGAAAAGGCATCCAAGAATCTTGAGGCCAGCCAGGAGCTTCAGAAGCAATGGTATGACCAAAAAGCTGCACTGGTTGAATTTCAAACTGGGCAACAGGTGTGGGTTTTGGAGCCAGTGGCACCAAGGGCACTCCAAGATAGATGGAGTGGCCCTTATCCTATCATAGAAAAGAAGCGTGAGGTAACTTACTTAGTTGACCTGGGCACAAGCAGGACACCCAACAGTGTTATCCATGTGAACCGCCTTAAAATCTACAATGACAGGGCTGACATCACCATCCTGATGGTGACTGATGAGGAACAGGAAGCAGAGAGTGAACCTCTCCCTGATCTCCTCTCCTACAGCCCAAAAGATGGGTCAGTAGATGGAGTTGTCTTTTTAGACACCCTCTCTGCCCAACAGCAGACTGACTGCAAGCAAGTCTTGCAGCAGTATGCTAGTATCTTTTCCCTGACCCCTGGTCCGACAAACTAGTGCACCCATGATGTGGACACTGGTGACAGTAACCCTGTCAAAAACAAGATCTATTGACAGACAGACCAAGTTAAGGAAAGCATCAAAGCTGAAGTCAGCAAGATGCTGGAGTTAGGGGTTATTAAACACTCTGAGAGCCCCTGGGCTAGCCCAGTGGTTCTGGTCCCCAAGCCTCATCCACAGGGTGGAAAGAGAGAAATGAGGTTTTGTGTGGACTATAGTGGGCTTAACTCTGTCACCAAGACAGATGCTCATCCTATCCCAAGAGCAGATGAATTGATATACAAATTGGGGGTAGCCAACTTTCTCAGTACCTGACTTAAATGCAGGGTACTGGCAGATTGGCATGGCCCCAGGAGGAAAAGAGAAAACAGTATTCTCCACACCTGATGGGCACTATTAGTTTAATGTAATGCCTTTTGGTTTAAAGAATGCCCCTTCCACCTTCCAGAGGTTGGTAAATCAAGTCCTGACTGGGTTGAAATCTTTTAGAGCAGCTTAGCTTGATGATATTGCTGTCTTTAGCTCCACCTGGCAGGATCACCTGATCCTTGGGAAGGTCTTTTAAGCCCTGCAATCTGCAGGCCTAACTATCAAGGCATCCAAATGTCAGATAGGGCAGGGCACTGTGGTGTACTTGGGCCACCTTGTTGGTGGAGGCCAGGTACAGCCCTTACAGCCCAAGATCCAGGCCATCCTGGACTGGGGAGCTCCAACAACCCAGACTCAAGTCAGGCATTCCTTGGCTTGACTGGGTACTACAGGAGGTTTGTGAAGGGATATGGGTCCATTGTGACACCCCTCACAGAACTAACCTTCAAGAAGATTCCCAAGAAAATCACTGGACAGTTAGTTGCCAAAAGGCTTGTGACACCCTAAAAGAATCAATGTGCTCAGCACCAATTCTAAAAGCATCAGATTATGCAAGCAGTTCATAGTGCAGACTGATGCCTCCGAGCTAGGGATAGGAGCGGTCCTATCCCAGACCAATGATGAAGGCCAAGACCAACCTGTTTCTTTTATAAGCAGAAGGCTTCTCCCCAGAAGTCCCATTGAGAGGGAGGCCTTTGCTGTGGTTTGGTAACTGAAGAAGTTGAGGCCCTACTTGTTTGGTACTCACTTCCTGGTTCAAACTGACCACAGACCTCTCGGATGGCTTATGTAAATGAAAGGGGAAAATCCAAAACTAGTAAGGGGGTTAATCGCCTTACAGGGAATGGACTTTGAAGTGGGACACAGACCTGGGACTGCCCATGCCAATGCAGATGGACTTTCCAGGTTCTTCCACGTATACAATGAAGACTCCATAGGGCGAGGTTAGTATCATCACCTTTCGTTTGAGGGGGGTTGTGTGAGAAAGTGCCATCTTTCTTGCATGGTATACCCCCACTTTTTGCTGAATTGCTGATGTACTTTGACTTAGTGTGCCCTAGGTTCCTGCCAATCAAGTACCCAGGGCCTGTGTTCCTTCCCTAAAACTGCACTGAAGCCTAAACCCAATTGGCATCTCTGGCCACATGTAGCCCCTGGTAAATGGTAACCTAGGTACTTAGGGCACTGTGGCCAGAGAAGGCCCCTAAGGGCTGCAGCACTTACTGTGCCACCCTTAAAGGCCCGGTACCATGTCACACACATACACTGCCTTTGCAGGCTGAGTGTCTTGGTGCAGAACTAAACAGAGAGTCGACATGGCACACATCATTGTGTGACATTCCCACAAACTCAGT
Source organism: Lissotriton helveticus (assembly GCF_964261635.1). NCBI lineage: Eukaryota > Metazoa > Chordata > Amphibia > Caudata > Salamandridae > Lissotriton > Lissotriton helveticus. The sequence goes on along the minus strand of NC_136070.1, from coordinate 620,605,614 downwards.
GCCCTGGCATACCTCAGTCACCCCTCTAGCTGGGTGCACTATGCCAGTGGTGTGGGCACAGGTGCATGAGCCCTGTGCCTGTGCCCCTACAGTACCCAGGGCCATTCCTGGTTACTACTGTAAGTGCAGTGCTGCCATTAAGAGTATATGGTGCTGGAAGGTTGTCATCACGAACTCCACAGCACCCTAATGGACACACTGGAGACTGAGAAGTGTGGTATCAAACTTCTCAGCACATTAAACCCGCACTGATGCCAGTGTGGGATTTAATGTAAAATGCACGACAGAGGGCAACTTAGAGTTGCCCCCTGAAACCAACCCACATCCCGTGTCTGGATTGAGAGGCTGCCTAGGCTGCCACCCAGCAGACATGTTGCTGGACCCCTGGGTAGAGAGCCATCCGCTCTCTTGGGCCTGCAACAATGCACATCCTGGGACGAGGTGCTAGGGGTCCTCCCCCAGGATGGGCAGGGGAAGCTTCAAAGGCATGCCGCCTTTCTGAGCTTCTCCAGGCCACTTGCTGTACTCAGAAACTGGTCCCCACTGGTTCTGACCCCCACTCTGACAGGAAGGCCGGCTGGAAAACCTAAGTGAGGAAAGGGGGTGTGCCAGCCTCTGCCAACCCCACCCCTCAGGTAGGGGAGGCAAGGTGAAGCACAACTCCAGGCTACCTGAAGATGGGGAGCCCTACCCAATTAGGACTAGGTTACTGCCCCCCTCCCACTGGAGAGTGGCAGGATAGGGGTGTACTCACCCTAGGAAAGGCACCCATTGGTCCCTGACCTTTCCCTACCTGTAACACCCCTATATTTAGTATTTAGGGGCACCCTGAACCTTCCTTCCTTAGACCCAGATTCTGAAACAAGAAGAAGAACAAGAAGAAAGAAGACCTGCCGTGCAGCTGCTAACAAGAGGACAACATCAACTGACTTGGTCCCAGCCCTACCGGCCTGTCGATCCTTGAACCTACTCCTACTAAACCCCGCTGTCTTCTGTGTTCAGTAACCTCGAAAACCCTAGAGGATCTGACTGCCTTGCTCATCCAAAGACTGGGACTCCCACGAGCAGTGGTTCTGCTCAAACAGCAGCAACCCCTGGTGCCAGCCAGGAACTGCGAATCCAGCACTCTCTGCACCCGCGGAGCCCAGCCCGTGCCCAAGTGAACAAAGACCATGAGGACATCCCCCCGGCGACTGTGACCACGAAGCCAGCAGCCAAGGACCGGCCTCGATGATCCTGACGCCTGCAGCCTCACAACCAGGGACCCCTCTAACCGCGACCAGCTGATGGTAAGATTTCCCCACACCAAAAGACACCCCTGCACCTGGCATCCTGCGGCCCCCTGTGCCCTCTTCTGGGGTGCCTACCTAACCTAGAGCTTCCCAACTTACCTCTCAAAGTGGTGGTCATACCTGAAGAATATCCATCCCGAGCCTGTAGCCTTTGTTCAACTTCCAGCTTTTCCATTGAAATACATTGGGCGCCCGACGACCCAAAAGCACCCTGCACCCAGCCGCCTGAGTGCCACTGGAAGTACAGCATCTATCCTATTCTACTCCCCCACTTCCCCTGTGTAGTGACCAGGAGCTCAGCTCCCACAGCCGCGTGGTCTGCCTGCTAGCAGCCACCAACCAAAGGCCCCCTGCCCGCCATAGGCTAACATTGGGCCTACTCTCTGCATCCGGCTGCCCCTGTGCCGCTGAGGGTGTAACAACTGTACCTACCTGACCCTGGGAGAGCCCTGAGTCTTACTCCAGAATCTTAACTCTGCCAGTCGAGACTTACTGAAAGACCGATAACTTGATTTTCTCAACAGGGTAACATTGGCTGGTTTTCACTTGGAAATTCTTCTAAGTTTTGAGTTTTGTAACTTTGAAATATTCCCTAAAAATCATCCTATCAACGAAAACAAAATTACTCACCTGTTATCAGGAAAGATCTCAGTGCTGGATCTTTGTGCCCAGCACTGACCCTGAAGTACGAGTTACTTACCTTCGGTAACGATGTATCTGGTAGAGACAATTCTAGCCGCAGATTCCTTCACCTAGAATTATCCCCAGGTGTAAGATAGGATCCGGAAACTTTTTGCCACAGCATCCCTGCGCGCCGGGGGTGAGGCGACATCACGCGACTCCGCCCAGGCGTCGTCCGCGCACGTGACATCAGCAAGGTCACATAAGCCCCACCCCGCCGCGCCCGCATCAGTCTTCTTTGGAGAAATTTTCCGCACCACAACGTGGAACCACCAAACAAAAAACTGTGGGAGCATGGGAACAGTGTGAGACAGAGTATACAAAAAGGAACCCCATAAGAACAGTGTGACACTGCAGTGTCCAAGGGCAGAGAAAGAGAGGAAGAACAGAGCAGAGCCCTGAGCAACCCCCCACCTCAGCCCCAGAGACAGGGAACCTGCGTAAAGGTATGACACATGAAGCAGGCCTACAACCACACCCCAAAACAAGGAAGGAGAGACAGTCCCAACAGGCAGGAACAACCAACCTCCAGTGACCCCAGCGTAGAGGGTATCTACCCCCCAAGAAACAAGGGTAAGGCATGACCAGAGGACCCCAACTCAGAGGAGGTAGAGGCGCCAGGTCCCTAGCAGCAAGAGGAAGGAAGAGAAGGGAGACATTGGAGGCAAACCTTCCCGACCTGGAGCAGCCAGAACAGGGAGGCATAGGAGCACCAGAACCCTACCTTCCCAGAACCAAGAGGACGGAGCCACCGTCAGGAGCAAAAGAAGGTACTCACAGAAGACATGGCCCCCCACAGGGAAGCGAGTACCAAGGACCAGCCCAAGGGTCCTCGCAGAACGGGGAGGAAGGGTGGGCAGTAAAGGAATCAGCGGCTAGAATTGTCTCTACCAGATACATCCTTACTGAAGGTAAGTAACTCGTACATCTGATAGAGATTACTAGCTGCAGATTCCTTCACGTAGAATAGATACCCTAGCAATACCCACAGGGAAGGAGGGTCTGTGAAAGGACCCCACCAGACTGTACAGAACAGAAGGCCCACAGAGGATCAGACCTGTGGACCAGGGAGGTAACCTCGTCCCTACCAGACAAGAGTACCCCCACAAGTCCAACGCCAGCAGCCCCAGAAGGGATGAAGGAGGAAGAGGGAAGAGTGAAGGCCCACACACTCACAACAGAGGAACCTAAGGCAAGGCAGGAGAGGCCGAAGCACCCCACTCCACTCCCAGGGCAACAGAGCTTCCACCCAACACCAGGACAGGCAGAGGAACAAGAAGAAGAAGCCCAGAGGGTCCTAAGAACCAAGGAAAGTGGCAAGCCCACCCAGAGGGAAGGCAACAGGCCAGCCAAAATGGAGCTATAACCATAAGCCACCAGAAGCGTGAAAGACACTGAAGCTTCCCAGCTCTCAGCACAAGAGCAGGAAGGAGAGGAAATTGCCGGACCTACTACTACAAGGGCCACGCTGCACAACCTCTGTGTGGAGCCGTGGAGTCTGTATCCTGAGGTAGGGCGCCAGCACCATCCGGCGCCGAAGGAGAGACCGGATAGGGCTCCCGCAAGTCACACCGCACCGGGGACCAGAGTGGGGACCAGAGTGGGGCCGAAGTGGCCAAAGGGCAGCACCGGAACAGTGCCGACTCGACCTACTCCGAGGTAGCCGCCTGCGTGGAGGGACGAAAGGGACCAGGGGAGTGATCTGAAGTTCTCCGCCAGCCTAGGCCCAGAATGTTGCAGAGGCAGTCCGGCGACCCATGTGGTGGCGCCAGAGACGACTCAACCTGCCACTTATCCTCCGACAAAGCAGCCGCCTGCGGGGAGGAACGAGAAAGGCCTAGAGGGGGACGAGGAGTCCCCACCCCACCTCGGCCCAGAGAGGGACGAGAAGAGGTCACAGAACCTTGTGGCACTGCCCGAAGCAGACACAGCGCCTGGAAGGCATCAGCTCAGCCTTGGACGAGGTCTTCGTTTGCCCAGAGGGCCAAGCGGGGCTCGGGGATGTGACCCGAGCCCTGGCAACCTCTCGTGACTCCACAGGGACTCCCGCGGGAGTTTGCACCAAAGCACAGGCGCATTTGCGCGAAGGACGGACCTCAGAGGGGCCGCACCCCAACATCACCATATCCTCCAAGCCTGGATCCGAACCAGTCAGTGCCAGGGCCGGAGCTGCTGGCAGCGCCACGGAGGGCCCTGCACGAGGCAAGGGATCCACCGACGCCCCAGGGAGGGAAGGAGGAGATGCCAGCGAGGCCTGCAAAGCCGCCGCATATGTCTGCATCTGGACTCTCGACACTCCCTCACCGGGAAACGGTGCATAGGAGGATGACACATGGAGACGCATCACCCGCAGAGAGTCCTGCCCCCTGGAAGGCCGAACACCAGCCCCCGGGGACAAACTGTGACACTTCCCCAATGGGGAGTGACGCTCTCGCACCATCGGTGAAGGACGGGGACGACGACCACGGCCGTATCTGAAGCCGTCTGCCAAAGCTGTTTGAATGCAGGAGGTCGACCTGGAGAGACACGCCGACAGAAGTTTCATGTGGCCCTCCCGCCGCGACTTCGGCTTCAACTGTTGACATGCCTCACAATCCGTGGTGCAGTGATCCTCCCCCAAACACCAAATACAACTGAGATGAGGTTCCGTCGCCGACATAAGATGCCCACACGACGTGCAAGTTTTGAAGCCCAGAGGCATTCGCATACTGTTCCACCAGACAGAAGACAATTGGTATAGAAAAAAAGGGGCCCTAAGCAGGCCCGGAGCAAGACCGGATCCGCGTTGTAGGAGGAAAAGAAAAAACTGATGTGGGCACGCCGGGGTGGGGCTTATGTGACCTCGCTGACGTCACGTGCGTGGACGACGCCTGGGTGAAGTCACCTGATGTCGCTCCTCCCCCGGCGCACAGGGATGCTGTGGCAAAAAGTTTCCGGATCCAGTCCTATGCCTGGGGAAAATTCTACATGAAGGAACCTGCAGCTAGTAGTCTCTATCAGATTAGTAATTATAACTGTAACTTTTCGTTAACCTGATTTTCCTCCATAGAATTACATTGCTTGGTTTTCACCAAAATTTCTTCTATGTGTCGATTTTCAAAATATACAAATATTCCTTAAAAATCGCCTTTGTAACAAAAACAATTTCTTTCTACTGTTTACAGGAAATGCACCAGGGTAGAATCCAGGATCCAGTCCTGAGTAAGAAAAACATTTGTAAAGTGATTTTATTGCATTTACTTAAAACTTCCCATTGAGCTCAATGGTATAATTGTTTTTAATTCTGAGAAAGTATTTTTATACCTACTTGTGGTTCTAAAAATAAAACAAGAATATATTTTTAAATACAAAACCATTGGCCTAGAATTCAGTTCTTGAGTGTGTGAGACCGTTTGCTGACTGTGTGTACAACAAATGCCTTACACTGCCCTCTGATACTGCCTTCCTGCGACCAAGCTACAACTTTAGAGAGTAAGGTTATATCTAACTTTATATAATAGTCAATGTGGAGGGAATATGAAGCTGTGATCCATTTGGCTTCCAAAAGTTAGATCAAAAAACCAGGGGGAGAATGGATCACTTGTCCTGTGAAATCAGGTTCTTAATGATGTTGGAACCATATAAAAACCCTCATAAAACGTACACAGGCCAAAGGCGGTACATCTTGATTCTCCGCATTGGTGTACCGTTACAGCATCATCATAGGGATCTTAGATAGTACGTATGCTGTCCTCCACCCGGAGGTAGACCAACTGATTTACCAGTAGTGTCCGGAGATTTCAAAAAGAGAGGAGGTGTGAGTGTGCTTCAGTGCAGTGAGGTTAAAATTCCCTACATCACTTTGTGACCCAAACATTTTTATTAGAAAAACAGTGATGTGAGAAAATAAAATATAGTGGTGGTGCGTGTGTAGATCCAGTTACCAGTCTACCGTACTATTAGGTCAAAATGTTTCAGCCTTCTCGTTATTTCTTAAGGCTTTCGTCAGGACCGGATGTGCTTAGGTGCTCGTTGCAACTCCTAATTAAAGTGGTTAACTTACCACTCTTTTGTGAATTCAGATCTGTTGTATCTGGAACTACAAGAAAAAAATTACTATTATCATAATTCTTGAATGTATACCCTATGCGTTCAATATAGTTACTTATTGTGTAACACTATGAACTCAAAATTGCTGTTACAGTTATTTATACGAATATTTATACAAATATCTTAAGTCAGAGTGGACGTACCCAGCTGGTTCTTAGCAAGAGTGGCATGTCGGGTGTCTAGGCCACATAGTAAAAGTGAGTATGCCGAGTTTTCAAGTGGTGTGTCTGGGAGAATGCTCGAAAGTGCAAGGGTTAATAGGCATGGTGTTTGGTTTGTCACAACGGTCATTCAATTCAACCTTAAATGCAGAAACAATGCTCAGGATGAATAAAGTGTGGCGGTTATTAGGTCATAACAAAACAATGAATGAGCTCTTGAGTGGTTCGTAACACTCGTGTTCTTATGACCTTCATTCTGGGCAAAGTTAGTGGATATACCAAACCGATACGGTTAGAACGAGTGGAACGCTCTTGTTAAACTAATCATTATCCGGGCATTGATATTTAAAAAAAATACCATGACATTTACAATACAGTAAGATGTTTACCTTTATAATGAAGTTTTAAATCATTCTTCAGGATGCCATAGAGCGGTATAGAAACCTGAGTCTGGAAAGGATAAGAATTATAAGTCTATACGTCTTACCCGAGTTTCGACTGCCTTGTGAGCTTGGATGGCAGCTTACCGGTTCTAGCAAGTCACAGACTTGTTCTGTCTCTGCGCGGCATCCCGGTAGATGCGGGGCCACGTAGATAGCTCATTTACATAGAGGAGGCTATGAAAATGGTAGAAAGACTCCTCTACCGATATTGGTTAGCACTAATGGTTGGCACAACTAAAACCCGGCAGTAGAAAGGAACAGTTTATATTTAATTCTCCTTGTGTTTATACTTATCGCTCCTCTGAAAAGATGTTGGTTTAGGATATCACGTTTCTTCTCATAAATAAACTCAATGTCTGTAGTGATTAGTTATCTGCCCGATTTAAAGAAGTACATAGTTCTTAGTGATGGTCATGTTATCCTCATCGGTCTATAGACAGATAGTATTTATTCTGGTCAACAGATATTCCTTAATGGGATTACAAATTCATGTCAAAAAGGTAATGTACTGTTTGCAGCGTTTTTTCACAGTGTTCACACTTCTAACGTTTAATAGGTGATGTTACTAGTGGAGTTCCACGTATTGTAATGTCAGTCATTTCATGATGTGTTAAGAATTATTTCTCAAAAACTTCAGAAAACTTAAATGTCCTTCATGGAATTCATGTCATCTTGATGGGTTTATAGACCAATGGCATTCATTCCGGTCAGAAAAAATGTGTGCCCATCCTTTGTTCTTCGTTCTGTTTGCAGGCTCATTGTGTGTATCAGGATGGCCATTGTTGTTTCATCTTTTAATCTCATTTAAAAGAGGATGTTTAGCACAAAGTCTATCTGATGTGTTACATATCCATTATTTAAAGTAAGACACCGAAGGCTCAAGATGTAAGATGAACTGTTTACTTCAGAGTATGCCTGGGAATATTATCATTCAATCCTTCACTATACATTTTCAAACGATGGACCCCACATTGTTCCTTTTCGAAAAGGACACGTTCAGCATTGTTATTTTTCATACATAGTGTCTCCAGTACCACTCATTTGAGATCCTCTGCAGAGTGGTCGTTCTCATTGTAGAGTCTGCTCATCTTGGTGGTAGCTCTTTTCCAATTGATGTTACTCTTATGTTCACCGATAAGTAGTTTTACTTTACGACAAGTCATTCCTATATACCTGCATTGACATGGGCATGTAAATCACATGGGTGGTGTTACAGTTTGTGTGTTGCTGCAAAGTCCAAGTAAAATTTGGTAATAGTTGTAATTTCTTGGTGATTTTCGTCAGGTTACATACTGATAATGGCCCACTATGGGGATCAAGTTCCATGCTGCTGTACGGCTTTCTTTACTGGTCACCTGTGTTGGTCTTGTGTGCACCAGGTGGTCCTTTATATTTCGAGTTCTTTTGTTGGCAAATCTAGGTTTAGACCATTGACGGGTATTAGATGTGAGAATTCTCCAATTTCTGTTAACAATCTTCTTTATCATGTTCGATGATGTGTTGTACGTTGTTACACAGGCCAGTAAATCCACTGGTTTTTCTTGTGGCGTTGTTTCTAGCAGGCTCTCTCTTGGTTGGTTACAAGCTAATTTTTGACATCTTCTGATGGTTTTAACTGGGTAACTTGTCTTCTCCAATTTGTCTTCCAATTCTTTGGATTGTTCTTTATAGTCCTTGAGAGTGCTGCAGTTACGTCTTATGCGTAAAAACTGACTATATGGTAAGTTCTCTCTCAAAGTTCAAGGATAAAAGCTATTGTAAGAAAGTATGCTGTTCCTCACTGTAGGTTGGTAGAAAGTCTTGGTCTGGAGAGTATCATTCTCAACGTAAATTGTGATATCTAAGAAATCTAGTTGTGTCTTATCTGATGTATAGGGGAACTTCAGACATTCATCTCTACTGTTCATCCAAATCAGGAATTCCTGCAGTACTTCATGGGAGTCCTCCCATATCATGATGACATAATCTATATAGCGTTGCCAGAATCGTATCCATGACAGAAAGGGATTAGCTTGGTTCTGTATGTATTGTTGTTCAAAATTACTCACATAAAGCCCTGCCACACTTGGGGCAAAGGTACCATGGCATTTTCAAAAAGGGTGCCCTCATATTCAAAATAGTTCTTGGTGAGTGCTAACCTACAGCACTCAAGGACAAAATGTCTTGGTTTATTGTAGTTCCACTCTCCAGAAAACAAGATGGCATGCAGCGCCAGGATTGGTTGGTCCACTGCGCAGCAATAAATTATTGGGTGCCGCAGGTGGTTGGTGGCACACTGCCGCATCCGCACATGTACTTAATTCAATGTAGACGCTTATGTCGCTGCTCTATGCATTTTCTTGGTCTCCATAGATAGACATTAGTCAGATCTTCAAGATTTGTCCTTTTGATGTACAGTCAGTTGGCTGTATAGGTAAGATCTCACATCCTGGCCCTTCGAAATGTTTGGGTGTCTCCAGTTTTCTTTTCTTCTAATCTTCTTACACTATTACTTGACCATTTCTCTCATAAGTTTATTTGCATATATCTGAAATCTGAATATACACTTAATCTACTCCCACTGGTTTTCTTTTCACCTGGGTGATTCTTGGTAATGGTATCTTTCTGAATAACTTTATAGTGAAATCACAAGTCAAATGGAAACTCATAATTTCTTGCACCACCATTTGCTGCCTCATGTACTATTATTATCATTTGTATGTTTGTTATATATATATATATTACATTTTGTTTTCTAGAACATCTTTTTGCTCTCCTGAAGAAGGCAGTTCAACGCCGAAACGTGAGTAGAGACTGTCACCGTTTCTTCTTGTATTGCTGAACATCTTTGTCAGACTTTTGTTTATGTATATTTATTGTGTTTTTTATTTAAAAATAATGTTTTAAGAATTATATTGTGGCTGGTTTAATTTGTAATTCTTACACTGCCTTTTTTATATAACAATTTTTCTTTTTATGTAACCTTTTTAATATAAAAAATAAAAATCTATTTTTACTATAATTGTATTGTTTGTTAGTATATTGAGGCTGTTGTTCATCCATCTTTAAGTGTAACCTGATTTCAGACAGGTTTTGTTGTGTGGCCTAGGAAAATTTCTTACTATACAATTGCACGCCATCTGTCAGGCATTTGTAATCTAACCTAGCAACCCAAAGGGGAAGCAATGTATTAAGTCAATTTTTCATTTTGCACAGGTTTCCCTAGAAGAGGAAAAAGCACATCCAGTTCCTGCTCGTTATTTCTCCTCACCCCAGGCTCGAGGGTACATAACGTCTCCATTTATCACCCTTGAACTGCACACCACAGCACGCAGAATTAAACGTCGGCAATGCTCTCCTGGTGTAATGTGGTAAAAGGCCTGGTCGTCATCATTGCAATCTACTGTGACGCTCTACCTAGCCTGCAAGGTTTATGTCTAACATGCCTTCATCCTACGTACAGAGAATAGCCGTGTTCTTTGGTACTTTACTACTTTCTCGAACTGGTTCATTAAACATGCATGTCTTTCGCTGGCTCACTCAAAGACCTATAGAGACCTAGGATGGGCAGCCTCATAGACATCTGTGCCCGAAATAAGGGAGGGAATCTATGCATCATCTTCGCATCATACACATTTGGGCCAGTGGTAGTGTGTTGCTTGATCTTCATTGGACCAGGCATCCCAAGGAGGAAGGCAGGAGGGAAACCCTTGCTAATGCTCCAACTCACATAGGTATTGCTGCCCATGTGCTACATTTTACTTTTACTGCTGGCACGCACAGGCCTCTAAATATTCATAGTTATTACGCAGTACAGCCTGTAAAACATGTAGCCAGAGTCTGTACTATTAAAATGATTGCATTTATTGTGAACTAAGACTGACCTTACACTTTCAAAACAAAATGGCCACTGCCCTATAAAGCATGCTACTCCAATTAGCCAATAAAATGAAGAGGAAGCCTCATTTTTAGGTCGAAGCCTGGCTTGCTAAAGACATCATGGGGACATTCAGAATTTTAATGCAATCGTTTGCACTGAGATGTGATAAGTTGTCTTTCAATTCTTATATTCACTCTTGTAGATTATTTTTCTTCCATGCCTTCTCTCCTTGTCACTGCTTTGATATATTTCTCTTCATCGTTCTTTCAACCTTTTCTTCTTTTCTGTCTCTTTTCTGGGTTGAAACCTGATTATGAAAATGAAGTCCCGGTCTGCAAAAATGACAGTTGTGTCCTGCACTTGCAAACCCAGCACAAATTAGGCACAGCCCTCCACATAACACTCGCCTCTGTTATTCGTTGTCCACTAGAACTGCTGAAGTTACTGGACCTACACTTTTGCAGACAACTTGAGTTGCTTCTAAGGTCAGGCACCACATTTCTGAGCACGAGGCCCTCCATTACCGACATAGCAGTGGCACAGGGACACAGAGGCCTAAAGGCCTCACTGACAGGCGCGGTAACGAGAGACAATAAAAATGTTATGATAACGCTGATGGTTAATGTTTTCCTAGAGAGATCATAGTTTTAACTAGTGGTAGTTTTGACTCATGGAAAGGTAGCACAGAAGGTTAATGTGCCTGCTGCAAAGAACATGTACCTGATGCAGAACGCAAAATACATATGATGTAAATAAATAGGTCAGTGAGTCACTGCTTTTGTCAGAGAGATCCTTTTGTTACTTGCAGTTTTTTAAGTTAAAATCCTACCATACAACAGCGAGCTATTAACTGTCATCTAAGAGTTGCTGGCAAACTGCAAGGAAAAAACTGGAGCGTTGTGTTTTTTTCCCCACAGTCTTTGTTTGATTACCCTAGTGTTTCAAAAATAAATTGTTATCTTTTCATTTTCAGCACCTGGTAAAGCCTGACAACCTGAAACATTACCACATTTTGGGTCAGTTTTTAGGTGAGCAACAAGAGGACCCCAACCTCCTTTGCTGCTCTACGACCCAGCAAACACCAGTGTTAAAGGTAAGGAAACTGATGCTATATTTTTTTACATGGGAGTTAGGGCTAAGTATGTAGTCACTCTCAAGACCCTCAAGCAGTGTCATTTTTTGGAAAGGGGAGATGTTGGAGATGCATTGCGATACTGCACAAGATATATGTACAGGTTTCTTTACCATATATATTGGTAAGGCCAGCATCGGCATCATGAATACAGTACAGGAGCTGATAACAAGGTCATTCCAGGCACGGCCACTTGAAGACAAACTACTTTTAAAGCAATTAAGACCTCATCAGCCTGACATAAACCTACAGAAAACTTCCCAGGACAGAGGAAAAATGTCAAAACGTACATTCTCAAATGCCTGGTACACAAAAGCTGAATGGCTTACAGGGTGCCCTTTAAGAAATTCTCTGTTCTGCTTCCCCTGCTTGCTGTTTGGTGGTGAGTTTTCTTGGACACATCAAGGAATCACAGACTTGAAGCATTTGTCGGAAAAAAAAGCATGCATACACAAGAAAGCATATGGAAAACCTGACGAGACTGGGAATGTTGGGGGAAGACGCACCAATTGAGCAGCAGATAAATGAAGCATACCGCAAAACCATACAGAAACACAATGAAGCCATTGATAGGAACAGACAGATTATATCCAAGATAATTGATTAGATTCGTTTCTGTGATGCTTTCCAACTGGCATTGCGAGGCCATGATGAATCAGAAAGTTCCTCAAAACCTGGGATCTTCAGAGGCCTAGTGGATTTAATAGCAAGCATAGACAAGGATTTGGAAACACATTTAGCAAGTGCTACAGTCTTTAAGGGCACCTCTAAAACGATACAAAATGAACTCCTTGACTGTATGCTCAAAATTATAAGAAGCCATATTGTGCAAGAGTTGCAAAACACAGACTTTGTGGCTATTCAGGCTGATGACACCACTGATGTGGCCACTAAAACACAGTCCGTATTAGTGTTTCGGTACCTTGACAATGACAGAGACGTTGTGGAGAGGTTCTATGGTTTCACACATTTAAGAGACTCTAATGCAGCAACCATTACTGCAGCTATACTGTGTCAACTGAAATTAATTTTTCCGGAGCTGCCTCAAAAACTAAAACTTATTGCACAAAGCTATGATGGTGCGTCTGTAATGAGGGGAAGCCTTAGTGGAGACAGAAAAGAATTTGAGATGTGTACCCTAATGCTCATTATGTGCACTGTTACGCCCACCAACTCAATCTTATTATGCAACAGGCAGTATCAAAGATCACCGAGACACAAATTTTCTTTCAGGATATAGGAGGCCCCCAAAAGAACAGAAGCCCTTCATGAGATGTGGACAAAAGCGTTCCAAGGGGATCCTCAACTCGTTGGAACTTTAACATCCGTACAGTCAACCTAATCTTTGAACATAGGGAGGACCTTGAGAAATGTTTTGTCGCCATAGAAGCCAATGATGAGTTTGATTACACAAGTCAGAATGAAGCCCATGGCTTTGTTAGAACACTACAAGACAGAGAGTTTCAGCTCTTACTGTTTTTATTTCATGAAATAATGCTTGCTGTCGACATGTTATACAATCAGTTACAAGGAAGAGAGATAGATACTGTCAAAGTGCAAGAATGTACCACTACGTTTGTACAAAGCATAAGGAAAGTGAGAGATGGGGTTGACAATTTAGAGAGCAAACTGCCAGAGCATTCTACTTTTGCAAACCGCAGGAAAAACATCACCACTCTGGTTCGAATTGCAAAGGAGATATGTGACATTGTAATTGTGCAGGCACAAGAAAGTTTTTCATTCACTAAACATTTGGTGTGTGCCACATTATTGCAAAATAAAGAGTTTGCAAAATATGATGAATCCTTCCCGGAGCGTGCTCTGAATGAGGCTGTAGAAGCATATCCTATGCTCAAAAAAGAGCAGCTGAGAACTGAGTTGACTGTACTGTATGCAATGCCTGTGTACCGGAAGGCCACACGTGCCTTGACTTTGCTGGCTTTAATACATAAACTGAATATGGAAAAGTCACTTACACAGACATTGACTTTACTAAAAATTGTCATTACCACTCCAATGACAACATCCGAATCTGAACGATGTTTTTCAGCCTTAAAGCGCATTAAGACATTCCTCAGGAACACCATGCTAGAGGAAAGACTCAATGCTTTGGCGATGCTCTCTGTAGCAAGCAAGCTAGTCCAAAAAATACCGGACTTCAACATTAAAGTTATTGACAGGTTCGCTTCTCTTAAAGAGAGACGTGCAGATTTAATTTACAAAAAGTAAACAAAGTTGAATGCTGCTACTTGTTTGTTTAATAAAAAGCATCTGTGAGTGAGGTACTCAGAAATGCATTGTTATGTCTGTTTTTAAAAGTTTTTTAGTGTTTGTTCTACTTGGGGACTAAACAGATTTTACTCCTCAAATGGCATATTAAGTACATTCTGTAGCACCTAAACACTATAAACTGTGTGGAAAGACATGCGTGGTAAAGTCACATGCGTTGTAATGGAAACGTGGTAAAGGTAATGCGTGGTTCCCAATGCTTTGTAAAGGCTGTTTCCCAACTGCTGTGCAACTTCTGCTACTCTTAGAGCTGAGATTTTCATGAAAGTCTTATAGTCTGAATTCAGCAGCGTAATAGGACTGAATGTATGAAGCTCTGTGGTTATACTGAATAAGCAGCTACCTATGTTATGACATCTATTAATATAATAACTGCACTTTCACAATTGCTTTATTAACCTTCCGGCTTTCTCAAATTTGCTTGAAAATGCACGATTTCTCTTTTGTTTTTTCAAATTTTTCTCGGGGTGAGAACCCCACTGAACCCCCCCTTATGGTGGTTCGGGCTCGCACGCTGCGCTCGCTCGCAACGGTGCAGTATGCCAATCATTTTACGCCCCACCACTTTCAAATGTCACCAGCTGCCCCTGGTGGCCAAGGCCTGCACAGACCCCGCAACCCGGTGGACTACCTGCTAAATGATACCCTAAGGTCCTAAGAGTGGGCCTGATTTACATTAGGCCATTAACATGTGTAGTAGTTTTCCTTAAGCATGCTGTCCATTTACTTTGTACTGCTTATGATGTCATTGTAATGACAATGGAATGCTATGGTTTGAATCCCAGGAGGTTGTCAGTTCCTGGAAGCTGTGGAGACGAACAGTCAATAAAGTATGTGCTCTTACACTCACCTGCCTGGTGTAATCACTTCAGATTTGGCAATGAGTTTGCCTGTTCCTCTCTCCACCCACGTGTGCAGTAACGGTCTCCTTTCATCCCAGTCTTCGTGAGTTGTCTCTTCAAGCTGCGTTTTGGATTTCCACGCTGTTGGGACCTCGAGGCAGAGAGTTGCCTGCACAAATCCATTCAATATGTCACATTGACTTTGTGTGTCACATTGAGGTTCAACTCCTGGAATCCTGTTGAAGGGTGCAAGCTGCTCACATATAGTGTGGAGGACTTTGTGACACTGGGACACTGCATCAGAGAAGTGGCTGATTTCTGGACAGAATCATCAAGACAAGTCTCTCCATGTTGACAGGTGAGGAACTCTGTCCTGCACTGCTGGTCTGCTGAGCGAGGATTCCCTCTGTGTGTCTGGCCGTTTTGTTTTCCCTGCTGAGTGATCCTCCTGTGGCGCTGTCATCTGAAGACTGATGAGGTAGTTGAATCTACGTATGTGCTAGCAGAGAAGCAGTGCTTGATTCCTGCGTTACCTTGATTACCTGTGACAAGTCTGAGCAGAGCGTTGAACGAGTTACGTCGTGGGCGTCCTTGTCAGTAGGAGTGAGGATAGCGCTGAGCACGTCAACTGGTGCATGTATGTTTCCATATTTACGGGAATCAAGCCAAGGCGTTATCCACAAGTGAGTCAAGCTCGTCCTTGTGTGTTGCGCTGATGCCGTACGTCCTTTCTCAGGTATTCCCGTGCACGAATACGTCTGCCGTTGCGCTGGGTTACACCGCGCTTGATATCACTGCAGGGAGAATGTGAGTTTGAGCATTTCAGTTCTCAACTCATTCGAGATCAAATTGTGGTGTATTGTAGGGTCCAGAAGGTCCACAATAAATTTCTCGATTTAAAGAAGCCTTCTCTGGAGGAAACGGTTACCATTATCAAGAGTATTGAACTCTCTCAAAAAGCCTCGAAAGAGCTCAAACCTGAGAATACTGTTGTAGGTGCGGTCAAGGATCATAAGGATATGATTGAGGAAATACAGACAGACAAAACAAAACCTCAATTTGAACAAAGGAACCAAGAGAAGGTTTATGTGGCCAAGAAGGGTCTTAACATTCTTGGTTGGTATCACCGGGGGTTTGTACGAGATGACTCTCAAGCCTAGCAAGCCTGAACAAGTTACAGAAGTGGGCGAACAATCCGAAGGAGAGAATTTAGCTTCTTGGTCTATGAAATGTCCTAAAGTTTTTGGAGACAAGCTTGGCTGTATTAAAGGATTCAAACATTTTATCAAGGTAAAGGAAGGGGCTCCCCCAATCAAACACAAATTGTGTAATGTGCCTTTCAGTATCAGGGATGGCCTTTCATTGGAACTTAAGAAGATGTGTGAATCTGGAGTAATTTAGCCTATTGAGTCCTCCCTCTGGTTATCTACCTTGGTGGTGGTGCACAAAAAGAATGGGACTCTCAGGGTGTGCATTGTTTTGCGCAGCCTGAATAGAGAGATTTAGGTAGACTCACACCCCGTTCCGCTTATCAATGACATCCTTTCAAAATTTGATGGTGTGAAGTACTTCTCAAAGATCGATCTAGCATCAGCATACCATCAGGTCGAGCTGGATCCTGTCTGCAAGCATGTGACAGCTTTTGTGTCACCCATGGGTACCTTCCAGTTCAGAAGGATGCTATTTGGACTAGCATCGGCATTCTCCGTTTTCCAGCGCGTCATGGAGAAGGTTTTGGAGGGTGTCACAGATACTGTTGTCTTCCAATATGACATTTTTGTGGCTGGAAAGAGCAAGGAGTCACATGACAAGAATCTTGCGAAAGTCTTGGAGAGATTGGAGGGTAAGGGTATTGTGGCTAACAAGCTCAAGTGTGTTTTTGGTGTTGAGTCCATTAAATATCTGGGACACTGTATTTCTGGTGATGGTATTGTGGCAAGAGAGCGTCTCATCAAGGCCATTTCTAATGCTCCGTGTCCCACCTCCAAAGAACAAGTCTCCTCATTTTTAGGTTTGTGTGAATTCTACATGAAATTCATTTCCAATTTTGCTGCCAAGACAGTCCACATGAGAGGTCTCCTCAAAAAAAAAACTGTGTTTCTTTGGAATGACTCCTGTCAGGAAGAGTTTTCACAGATTAAAAAAGAGTTAGGGTTGTGCAACATTCTTAACCCCTTTGAACCTCTCTTTCTATGTACAGTGTCTGTGGATGCCTGTCTAGATGGTCTCCGTGCCATGATCTCTCAAATCGAGCAAGGTAAAGTGTACACTGTAGGTTTCGCCTCCCGAGCGTTACACCTGATTGACAAAAAATGTACTCGGTTATTGAGAGAGAATTGCGTGGATGTTGCTGGGCTGTTGAGCATTTCAAATGCATTTTGTGGGGGAAGACGTGTATGCTTCTTACTGATCATAAGCCTCTCATTCCCATCCTTGAGGGTAGGATTGTCAAAAACCACACTCCCAGAATCGCCAGGTTGAGTTCCAAATTGTTGCAGTACAATTTTGGGGTGGCACACATCCCTGGTGGGCGAAACACATGTGTTGATTATCTTTCTGGGTCTCCTTTGCTCTTAGGAAAACATGATTGTGACGACAATGCAGATGAAGAGTGCCTTATTTCTGCAGTTGATGCTTGTGGTGTGGGTTGTTTCACTGAACGTGATTGGTTTTGTGGAATGGAGTCCGGTGCTGTGCTTAAGAGGGTGAAGCAATTTATTGTGTCAGGTTGGCCCAAGTAAAAACACCTAGACAGTGACCTTCATCCTTTTGCCAAGGTCGCTGATGAGCTGGCCTTGGAGGGGGGAGAGACGGTCATGCGGGGGATACTTTTGTCCATCTTGAATCTCCCAGAGGTCGCATCATCGATTTTGGTCATGAGGGACATCTTGGGCTGACGAACACTAAACAAAGAATTTGCTGTGTGTATTGGTGGCCTTCCATGGACTGCCAAATCAATGATGTCGTGGAAGGGTCCCCTCTCAATGGTCCCATGGGTCTATCAAAGTTCGGTCCTCCCGTTAAGGTGGATGCTACCTCGCGCTTTGCTGTAAGAGTCAATGGAAAAAATTGATGGAACCTGTCCAGGATTTACTAGATTCCAATGAAGGTTGTGATGCATCTGGGTCTTGAGTCGGGGAACTCTGTTAAGCCGTAATCACTTAAAAGAGAGTGTGCTGAGGTCTTCCCAGCATTCCCAGGTTGGGAAATCCTCTTTGAAATATGTTCCTTCACGGAGGAGTAGTAGGACGAATGTCCCGCCAATTCGTGTAAATCTTTAGTCTGTTTTAGTGCTTCTATCAAATACGTACCTGTATTTGTGTTGTATTGCTTCTACCAATTATGAACCTGTATTTGTGGATGCTTTGTCCATTTTTACCTTCTGTAACATATGTTGTTGTTGTTAGGTAAACCTTTTACCTTGCTCTTCTTTTTGTTCCTTGGTATACCTCTTTCACCTCTCCTCTTCTGTTTCATTTTCTTTCCTCCACTTTCGCCTGCTCTAACAAATTATTTTTTATATCAATGAAAAGAGAGGAGATGTTGTAGTAGTTTCCCTTAAGCATGCTGTCATTTACTTTGTATTGCTTATGATGTCATTGTCATGACAATGGAATGCTATAGTTTGAATCCCTGGAGGTTGTCAGTTCCTGGAAGCTGTGGAGATGAACAGTCAATAAAGTATGTGCTCTTACACTTACCTGCCTGGTGTAATCACTTCGACATCCTATAAGAATATTTTGAACATCTGCTCATCCCTTTCTGTAGCATATTAGCCTTAACCAGTGTTTCAAAATCCTGAGTCTGTAATTCCAAATGCCCCAAAATCTAGTACAACAAGGTGTGGAGCTAGCTCTGATGAAAACTGTAGTAGTTCGGGTGGTTTAGCAGCCTAGTTTAAAGTGGCTGATTTTACCTCAAGGAAGGTCTGGCAAAGAATCAGTCGAGAACTTTTATGAATACTTATAAATGGTTGAAATCCAGTGGTAGATCCAGGTGGGGCCCACCAACAATTATTTTTGGGAACTGGCACTTATTTTTCCTCAACTGCTTTTGCTCTAAAGCAAGAAAGAAAAGCACAACCGGGGAACAGAAAGGCAGAAAAACAGTGAGATAGCAGGGATGAAAAGGAATGTTCAAGAGTGAGATAAAGAGACAGAGAGTGTTTGATGGTATACTACAAAGGCATGAGTTTGAATAACCACTGCGCCTCATTGGTATTCGACATCCCAATCTTCGATAACACAAGCCCTGGGCACCAGCACTTATTGTTTTACAAATTAAGCACTGTTCCAAATACATGCTGGTAAATACTTATCAACAGCTAGATATTTGGACACTGACAATATATTTTGAAATTACATATCCAGTGCACTTACATTCTGGTGTAAATTCAACCTGCTGCGAGGGTCTCTGGGAGGCATTTCCATCAGTATTTTCCAAATCAGTGAGGCTCTTTTAATAAAAGATTAACACTGTTTGGTGGAACCCCCGGCTGCCATGGAATGTATCATTTTTTCTCTTAAATCTTAAAGGATAAGAACTAGGCTTGAGTTCCCTAAGCAGCGGAGTGCGTTAGCTCGTGCAGTTCGCACTGATATTTAGTGCTGGATGTTTGACCCACAATGGAAAATCAGCAAGAACAGTACAATGCGCAGTGCAAGAGGGTTCTGCTTCTTTCTGCCGCTCAAGTAGATTTTCTACCCGAGTGGCAGCTTCCTCAACGCAAACGGATGGTTTCTCGAAGTGACCGGTCACGCCCATTTGTGATTGCCTGCGTTGAGAAATCTTGTTGGGAGGTAGTGTATTGTTGGATTTTTCTCAAGCCATCTTGCCAACTGAATGTTGGCAAGCAGGGAAAAAACTCTGCTTCGTAGAGAAGAGTTTTTCAGAACACTGCATACTCTTCGGAGTCTAGAAAACTCCATGAATGGAGCGGAGTTCACCACCCAGGACTAATGAGAACAATTTCCCACAACTGCAAACAGAATTTCTGCAAACTACCTTCTAAATTAACTATATATACTCTTTGGCCTAGAATATTGATGTTTGTATGCAATATCCCGTTTTAAGAGAATGACCTGGCTTGCACTGACTCCATGCCAGATCTCCAGTGACATATATATTTTTTTATTGATATAGAATGAAACAAAAATCAGCACATATACACAAGCATATTCATGAATTATATGTAGGAGAAGGGAATACAAGTACATTTTGATAAATCAGAGTATCAATCAAAATAAAGCCCCAGAGCATGGTTATTGCACGTCAAGGTGTGGGCGGGTCATCCAGGTCAATGCTACGCGGAGGATTGCAAATATTCCTGCGGTATGTGTTCCAGGCCCCCCAAATTAACAACCATTTCTTCTCTTGGGGGCGCTAGGTGGCGCACTGGTGAATGGAAGCCTCCTTGTAAGGCTCCCACATCCTGACGACCGATATCCTTAAATTGATCCTTTTATCGGCGTCCAATCAGGCTGAAACTGCCCTCGCCTGCTCAGAGACATCAGCGGAGGCTCCGGTGCAAGTTTGGAGCGGATCGGACACTGCATGCCGCCGGTAGAGCCGTCTTGACGTGCGGCGGGGATTACCGCCGGAGACACCAGCGCACTCGGACGGCTTGCCTGGCGACGCGAGGCCGGGGCTCTGTGGGCGCCAACTAGGCCCTGAAAGGCGCGAAAACGCCGGAGGACCGCGGAGGCTCGGCGGAGGAGGGCGGCGGACCCGGTTTTCCGTTCGCGGAGGCGCGCTGCCGGTAGAGCAGGTAACGTCCTGTCCCTCTTGCTCCCAGGAGGCGGCTGCAGACTCTCTGCCTGTTTCTGCGGACCCCAGCGCGGCGCGTCTCTGTGGAGCGCGACTCTCGCCCCTGCCATCTCCCCCCCAGGGCTGCCGGCTAGGTCTAGGTGGATATCCTGCTACCGCCGGGCCCTCTGGAGCCCCGACTTTCTCGACTCTTGCTGCGAGGCCACCCCCGCTGGGCGTCTGCACCGCATGTGACTGGCCTCTCCCAGAACCATCACCGCCGGCGGACATAACCACCGCTCCGGCCATTGCTCCACTTCCTTGTCCTGCGTGGGAACATTGGGGTGCGAGGACTGCTGGCTGGGGTCCGGGGCTGGAACATCCTGCTACGCCATAACCCCCCCCGCCCTGGCATTGTAAAGAACTTACGCGCACCTCACGGATTGCTCTGAGAGTGCTGACTTTCACCCTCTACAACGTGTGTGCTTGGGGCATGCTTGGTCGTAGCACATAGTGGCGGTGCTACTCCCACACTCCCTGACACTCTGGGCCCGCACCTCCAAACAACTGCTTATTACTCCTGCCTGGCACGTACTCCTGCACGACTTCCACCTGTCCTGCGACGGCTAACTTCTTTTATTGTTGTGTCCGGCTCCTGAGTGTCGCACAGAGGGACGGCTGCACCGTTGTGCTCCCAGAAGACTGCTGAATTTTACGTCTGGGGAGCGTGTTGTGTCCTAGAACAACGACCATCGCCAACATATATCTGCTGCCTGTGGCCCCCTCTTCCTTACCACGTGCGCAGGTGTTGCAGCATATCGGAGGGCGGCTGGTGAGTAGGGGCTCCACGACCTGATCTGCCGACCAGCGGGATTGTCTAGACGGTGCGACTTTTGCTGTCATCCGACTCACGGATTCCCCTGCCCTTTCTGAGCTGCTAGGATGGGACGACCTGACACGCGGCAACCGAAGCTTACATTTGATGCAGCCAAAAAACCGAATCGCAACAGCCCGGACTCTCAGAAACAAATGGAGGCCAACAATCCCTCTGATAACCAGGCGACCACCTCCACGGATACCCAGGAACTTCTTCGTGAAATGCGCCAGGGCTTCGCGACCATCGCGGACAAGGTGGACAGGATGTCGTCTCGTATGGATGCTGTAGTCCACAAATTGGAGGTCCATGAGGGGAGGCTGACGGAAGTGGAACAACGAGTGTCAGACGTCGAGGACACCTCCGGGCAACATACGACACGTCTAGCTCGAATGGATAACTTATTGCGCACCATAGCGGCTAAGAACGAGGACTTAGAAGCGAGAAGCCGGCGTAATAATATACGCGTCGTTGGAATTCCGGAATCCACCAATGTGGGTAGAATGGAGGAATATGTGGAGCACCTGTTGAGGACAGCAGTGGGGTCGGAAGCATTCTCCCCCCAGTTCATAGTGGAGAGGGCACACAGATCCCTGGGACCGGTGCCAAAGCCGGGCATGAAACCAAGACCCATCATAGCTCGGCTGCTAAACTACAGGGACAGAGATGCAGCTTTACGAGCAGCTCGATCTTCCAAAAAACTAGTGTGTGATGGTAACGAATTCACAATTTATCCTGACTTCACACCCGTGGTCCAGGAAGAGCGACGCAAGTTTCTGGACGTTAAAGCGAAACTTCGGGCCCTACAAATTGACTACGCATTACTCTACCCGGCTAGGCTGCGGGTCACTTATCAGGCGCGCCAAAAGTTCTTCACGAATCCGCAGCAGGTTGAGGACTTCATTAAACAAGTAAAACGTTTGGCTCGCCAGCGTAAGGAGGAGGCGGAAGACCCTGCTCGTGAAGACGACCAGCTTGAAGATGATGAACACTGACCCCGCTGCATCTACACCATTGGATGTTGCAGGGGATCCTGTTTGTGAGTACTGACATGGAATACTCAGAGGGATGGGGTCTGTGGTTACGGCCTATCCGTCTCCCCCTTCATGTCGACTTGGGCGAGGGCTGAGGCCTGGGACATGCTGAAACTGTACTGTGTCGTCAGGTACCCCCCTCTCTCCTGGCGGCTGAGGTTGGTCTGCCATGGGCAGCTGCTGGAGAAAAGGGGTTGTTGTGTTGCCACCTAGAATGGTCCCTAGCGGGTATTACCCATGCTGGTACTGTTGTTGTAGCAGGGATTGTTCTTATCCCTGGTTGTTGAGGGGAGTGGGGAGGGAAGGGGAGGGAATTAGCACTGGCGGGTTGGGGTTGCCTCTGTGGGAGGAGGGGGGGGGGGCTTGGGGGAATGTTTGGTTGCTACGTGACTTGTATGAAGTTCTGATACACGAGCAAAATGCCACAGTCCACTATTTGAGGGCAGCGACTTGGATTATAACTATTTCCGCTTTGCGATTGGGGGGTATGCATTGCACATTATTACAGCACAGCCAACTACACCAGTATGGGTGCAAGACCAGATACTCGATGTAATTTTCTATCCTGGAATGTACGGGGGCTGAAAGATGCGCGTAAGCGTAGACAATTGTTGGCCTATTGGGATAGACACGATGTGCAGGTGATTATGTTACAAGAGACTCATATTCCCCCATCTACGGCTTCTACATTTGGTGCGAGGTGGGCGGGGGTGAGAGCTTTCTCAAACTTCTCCTCATATGCTAGAGGTACTGCCATTCTTATTCACCGAAATCTCCCATTCACGCTGCAGGGGCAACAAATTGATAAAGAAGGTAGATATGTCATTGTCTGGGGGAGGCTGGGAGGGGAGACGGTTACTATTGCCAACTGCTATGCTCCCAATGTTGACGACCCTCATTTCTTCCACCGCCTCTGGGGGGGTATAATGGATATAGGCTCCAGGTACCTGGTATGGGGCGGAGACTTCAACGTAGCCTTACACCCGAGAGTGGACAGAGCGGATGGATGCTCCACATACCATACTAAGGCGAGGGAGTCCCTTGAAGGGATAGTTGATGAGGGGGGGTTGATCGATAGTTGGAGACACTTACACCCTGATTTGCTGGAGGGCACACACTTTACGTCCTACACGGGCACGTGGGCAAGGCTAGATTACATCTTCGTGTCCCGGAGTTTAGCCCCGAACATTCTCACCTCTCGACATTTACCCAGAACACATTCCGATCACTGCCCTTTTTTCCTGTCTTTGGATCTGCCTGGCTTTCACAAACCCCGTCCACCCTGGCGACTACATCCCAACATCCTGATTGACACTGTCTTCTGCGAAGAACTTAGAACTGACATAGCAGATTTCTTCCCCCGGAACAAAGACACGGTGGATAGTGTGGAAACGGTGTGGGAGGCATTTAAAGTCACGGTGCGGGGGTGGTGTATAGCTAAAAGCTCAGGGGTGCTCAAAGATATACAACGAACACTGCGCAGATTGGAAGAGGAGCTTCGAACTTTAGAGACTCGTATGGTACAGGGGTTAGATGGGGAGGCGCACAGCGCGTTCAGAGCGAAACTATCAGAGTACGAAGCGGAGGCGCAGAGAGAAGTGCACTTCAAGGGAAAACACTGGCGAGCCCGTGCTTATAATGAGGGAGGGAGACCAGGTACAGCGTTGGCCATGGCAGTGAGATTGGCGCGAGGTTCGAACACTATCTTAGAGTTAACTGCAGCAGATGGGAAGTTACACAAAGACAATGATGGCATACTCAACACACTCCAGGCACACTACGAACAGTTGTACACCTCACGAGCCGCTGGGGAGTTAGACCTGGACAGCTATCTGGGGGATATAGCACTTTGCTGGATTAGCGATGTCCACAGACAGTTTCTGGGGGCGCCGCTCGAGTTGGAGGAGGTGCGAGATGCCATCATGTCCCTGAGCAACGGGAAAGCACCGGGTCATGATGGTCTCCCCGCGGAGTTTTATAAATGCTACGTGGAGATTATGGCTCCGGTGCTACGTGAGGTATTCAATGATGCAATGGAAGTAGGGGTGCTCCCGAGATCTATGCGAGAAGTCATTATAACATCTTTACTTAAGCCTGGGAAGCTTGCCACACAATGTGACTCATATCGCCCTCTGTCGTTATTGAACTGCGACGCCAAAATTCTGGCGAAGGTCCTTGCAACCAGACTTTCCTTACTTATGACCACGATCATTTTGCCAGACCAGTCCGGCTTTGTCCCCACGAGATCCACATCACATAACCTCCGCACGGTATTTTCCCTCATTCAAACTGTTCATCCGGAGATTCCCCTTGCCGGGGTTTTTTTGGATGCCTCAAAGGCATTCGATTCTGTGGAATGGGGATTTCTATTCGCAGTCCTGCAAAAGATGGGATTCCCCCCTGTCTTTGTGGCCTGGGTACGGTTACTCTATACATCTCCAATGGCGAGAGTATTTGCGAATGGACAACTTACTGCCGCTTTCGCGATAACGAGGGGGACCCGACAGGGGTGCCCCCTTTCCCCGTTACTTTTCGCGATGGCAATTGAACCACTGGCCTGTCGCATCCGACAGCTCCACAAGCCCAGCGCCTTCAATTGTTTTCAGCGCCAACTCTCAATTTCGTTGTATGCCGATGATGTCACACTTTACGTTAAGTACCCCCAGGCTAATCTTAACTCGCTGTTGCGGGAGTTCGTTACCTTCGGATGCCTTTCAGGTGTCTCTATCAACTGGAGCAAGTCCCAGCTCTTCCCGCTGACACCGGCGGTCACCGAATTCCCGCTAGATTACCCGCTCGAGTGGTGCACTTCGGAACTACGTTACCTAGGGATACAGATTTCTAGAGACAAAGGGGAGACATTGCGGATGAATTACGGAGTGGCCATCACCAAATTGACGGATTCGGTGACGCGGTGGATTAAACTGCCCTTGTCTATGGCGGCGAGAATCTCCCTAGTCAAGATGGTGGTACTACCGCGATTCTTGTATATGTTCCTCAATATTCCCCATCACCCTGGCGCATATTTTTTTAAAACCTTACGCTCGGAGCTTATCCGACTGGTGTGGGGGGGAAGGCAGGCTAGGCTCCGCTGGGCAATATTGACACAACCCTATGGAGCGGGGGGCTTCGATGTCCCGGACTTCGAAATATACTACTTAAGTGCTCAGGCACACTACCTATATCATTGGCTACGCCCAACTGCTTTCATGCCGCAAGTGGCAGCGGAGGACTGGATAGCGCACCCGCTGCCATTGGAGGGAGTGGTGCACGCCCCCACAGCCGCGCTGGAGATGCATTCAAACACTGTGTCCTGCACAATAGAGGCGTGGCACAAGATAGGGACGCGATTGCAAACCCTGTTACTATATTCGACTCGTATGCCACTATCCTACCACCCACAGGTGACGCTCTTGCGAGAGGTAGGATTCCGACGAATGTGCAGGAGGTTGGGGGTGGGGGTGTGGGGGGATCTATTCCGGGATGGGAAGTTCCGATCTCGAAATGACTTTTTTGGAGATAGCGAACATACCCCTCTGGAACTCTTCTACTACCTACGACTCAGAGAAGGCCTGAAAGCCTTATTACCTGATTATCCTCATGAACCCCCCCGCTTAGCCCCGCTCACTGTGGTGTTGAGCAGCTCTGATGGCACACACCTGGTTTCTAAACTGTACAAGTGCATTCGAGAGGAATTACCAGTAGTAACTAGTGCGGCTAGAGGGCACTGGGCGGGTGATTTCGGAAGGGATATCACTGATGCCCAATGGCAGTACTGCTGCAAATTGTCAGGAGAGGTGATGTCTAGCTGCCGCTTTAAAATCATCCATTACAAATTCCTCCATAGGATGTACTACACACCAGCTCGGAAATTCCGGTTCGGGCTTGCCGACTCGGACAGGTGTGAGCGATGTGGTCGGGAAGGAGCGGACTTCTTCCATTTATCATGGACCTGCCCGCAAATACAGGAATACTGGGCGCGGGTCTGTGAGGGCCTGTCCCACATGATAGGTACTGCGCTGACCCCAGACCCGATGTTATTCCTTCTAGGCCATACAGCGCAGATAGCACGGACAGTTAGGAAGTTCACTAATGTAGCGCTACTGTTGGCACGGAGACACTTAGCGTGTAGATGGGGCCGAGGCCGCGCTCCTAAGTTTAAGGTCTGGTTGCACGATATGTTATACTGTCAGGAACAGTACAGTGTGTTTTCAGAACTGGTACCTTTACGTGTGAGACCAGCGGACATCTGGGGTCCCCTGCAGGCCTACCTTCTCGCTGACACATCACAGGGGGAGGAGGACGCTAACAATACTGACACAACACACGCACAGATTATTTGAATTACCTGTTCTCATTTCACACTTTTTGACCTGTGCTGGGAAGGGTCTATTGGAGGATTGTTGCAGTGTTAGAGATGTACCCGATATAGAGCTTCCTCTCCAGAAGCTATGTATTACTTTACTGCTGAACTACCTTTGAAATGTTGGCTGCATGCCTTGCATCGATGTTCTTCCTTTACAGGCACTGTCTAACGCCACTGCATGGACTTGACCTCCCTGACTACTCTACCATGCTACCTACCTGCATCAAAGCCCCTGATGGAACTGCATTGTTGTTTAACTAATGTGTAATGCCTCTATCCCCCTACATTCCAGACTACGGCTGTAATCTCCCGATTCTGTTATATCATATCACGCTTTCTTGACTGTATATCTTCCTCAATTGCCCCCCTAAGGCAATGGTCTGAGATAAATGTCTTGCATCTTGTGTGTATTGGCTGTTGATTGACCTTCACTACGCTCCCTGGATATGGGAGTTCAATGCCTCTGATTGCCCTAATACAGGTGTATCGCTGCCGGCCTTGTATGGTTGTAGGCGCACTGCTGTGTATGAATGCTTGGATGTTAATAAAAGTTTATAATCCCAAAAAAAAAAAAAAAAAAAAAAACAACCATTTCTTCGGGCACCCCCTTGAAACATGGTCTTTTCCCGGAACATGCACCAGTCCATGTTTTTCGTCCAGTCAGTGAGCTTAGGGAGGTGAGTGGCCCCCCATTGTTGAGCTATGTTTCTTTTCGCCACCATCAGCCCTAATGTCACCCATGTCCTGCCCATTCCTTCCCAAATCTGTAGGTTCGCGCACATTCAACAAGCATCTCTTTGCCTCTAGACGGATATCAAGTCTCCAATTCCTCACTTAGCACCATGTGAATTTGACCCCAGTATCTCTGAATGAGGTCGCACTCCCATAATTTATGCATGAAAGTTCCCTCAGAGCCCCATTGGCACCTGCATTCACTCCCCTCAGCCCTCCCCATTTGGATCAAAAGGGCCCAGTTACATACACTCTATGGAGGATTTTAAGCTGGACAAGTCTCAGCCTGGCCGATATGGCCACTTCCTTTGGGGAGGATAAAGTCTCTTGCCACTCCACATCATCTAGCGCGAGGCCATCCCTTTCTCACTTTACTCCTGTAGGTGTTCAGCTACGTTGTTGATGATTTTTTTTATAGGTGAGTGATATTGTTTTATCTGGTAGGTAACCATCAAGCAGTCTGTCCTTGAGAGGAGCGCAGTCTGGGAGTGAAGAGCCGGTGGGTATGTTTGACTGTAGTGCGTGGCGGATCTGAAGGTAACGGAAATATTCTGTGTTGGCAAGTTCATATTTCTGTTGTAAATACTCAAAAGGTACCACCGCCCCTTTTACCCACACATTCCCTATGGTTGAGATCCCGATAAGGTCCCATTTGTCGAATCCCTTTGATTTCCAAAGGTCGCCTCGGATCTCGGAGTCCCAGAGAGGCGTGGCTGCCGTCAGTTTCCGTTCCCAACCCAAACTCTTAGCGGCTGTGTGCCAGACCTGTACCGGATGTTTCGTCGGCCCAGTCAGAGGAAAGCGTTTTGGTTTGGAGTAAAGTGCCCTGTAGTAGTTCCTGCCCGGGAGTAGCCAACGGTCCATTGCGTAGCACGGGTTGTCCACTCTTCGGTACGTACTGTGGTTAATAGCTGCAAGGTGTGCCGCCCAATAATATTTCTTAAGGCCGGGGAGACTGATACCACCATCGTACCAATTAGGAGCAAGTTTGTGGAGTCCTATCCTAGGCTTCCCAAGCCATAATAAATCCCTCTGCATGCCCTCGATTTCTTTGAAATAGCTGGCAGGCACCGGGTCTGGGAAAATTTGTAGTGCATATAGGAAGCTAGGCAGGGACATCATCTAGAAGAGTGCCGCTCTTACCAGTAGCGATAGAGGGAGCGCCTTCCATGCTACAGTGTCACGTTTCAATCTTTGTAATGGCGGGAGTAGGTTACGGTTATAGCGGAGCTGAGGGCTGGCCATCACATATATACCCAAATATTTAAAGCCCTCCATGGTGATTTGAATTGGGCAGCCCCTAGGGACTACGGGGCGGCCCCCATTGAGAACATATAGAAGGGATTTGCCCCAGTTAATGGAATAGCTGGCGAATCTCCAAAAAATTGCGCATATGTGCAACACTTCGATTAACGACTTCGTGGGAACAGTTAGGAACAATAGGATATCGTCCGCATATAGAGAGATGCGGTCCTCCCATGAAGGAGCCCACTTCAGTCTTCGTATGACTGGTCCCTCCGGATCCATGCCGCCAGGGGTTTGAGCGCTAGGGCGAAAAGGAGGGGAGAGAGGGGACATCCCTGTCTGGTGCCATGCCCCAACGCAAAAGGCGCTGACCTTGTATTGTTCACTAGATCCTGCGCTAAGGGCTTGGAGAAGGGAAGCCTGATCCACCGGATAAATCTCTCCCCAAATCCCATCTTCATAAGCACTGCAAGTAGGTACGGCCATTCTATGGTGTCGAGCGCCATTGTGGCATCTACTGAGACTACAATTGCTGGCTCTTGTAACGTGTCTAACCGCCCCATCACTTCATGCAACCTCCGGAGGTTCAGGGCTGAGTTAAGGTGGGGCATGAAGCCTGACTGGTCCCCGATCACTTTAACAAGACGGTTGGCCAATATTTTAGCAAGGATTTGGGGCTCCGCATTTAGGAGGAAGATGGGTCTGTACGACGTACAGTTCGATCTGGGTTTACCCTCTTTGTGGATTATGACTATTGTAGCCATACGTTGGTCAAGCGGCAGCTCTCCCCGCTCCCTACTCTCAGCGAACATATCCTTCAGGCGAGAGGCCAGTTTGTCCGGCACCAGTTTGTGCAATTCGATTGGGAGAGGCCCGACGCCTTGCCTGCCTGGAGGCAGCGCATTGCCGTCGCAATTTAATCGTTTGTGAAGTCACTGTCCAAGAATGCTCGCTCTTCAGATTGCAGGTGGGGAAGGGCATTGTCTTTAAGCAGGGATTTGAAATATTTTTCAGAGTATTGAGTGCGTGTGTCGTATATGTTACTATTATGAGTCATGAATGCGTTAACTTTAGCCGGTGAGTCTGTGAGTGCTTGGCCGTCTTTTTTAATAATTTCCAGCACCAGTCTAGATGCCATCTCTTTTTTGTCCAACCACGCCAGGAGCTTCCCGGCTTTATCACCCAGGTCATACACCCTGACCTCAGATTCCCTAGCAAAGGTTTTCGCCCTCTCCATTGTTATCGCCTTGTATTCATCTTGTTTAAGCTGTAAGGCATGTGACTTTTCCGTTGTTACCCCCTCCTCTAACTCCCTCTCTAGACCAAGGACTGCACTCTCAACTTCGCCCAGGTCTTTTATCCTATCTTTCCGCTAACCCGCTATTAGGGAGAACGCCTGCCCTCGGATCACTGTTTTAAATGCTTCCCACAACGTCTGGGAGGAGTCGACTGCACCCTAATTTTCCTGGAAGTATTGATCCATAGCTAACAATAGGTCCCTGTGTATTGCAGGGTCTCGGAGGTGCCACGGGTTGATGGGGCCACTCTACCTTCCCCCCCACGTTTCAGTGCCACATGGGTCCATACAGGGGAATGTTCAGAAATACCTCTTGCCAAATGCCTTATTTCACGGATAAGTGTTAATTGTGCAGCTGCGACAACGACATAATCAATTCGTGAAAAGCTATTATGTGCACCCGAATGAAACATGTGTTGGACACTGTCAGGGTGAAATACACTCCATACATCGGCTAAGCCAAGTGTATCTAGAAAGTCCAGCAGCAATCTAGCAACTGTACCTGTGTACCGTCGGGGATATCTATCAAGCATTCCAGAGAATACCAAGTTAAAATCTCCTCCCACCAGCAATAGGCCTTCCGGCAACGAGAGCAGCACCGTCCCAAGGTCCTTGAATGTGCATGACTGCAGCCCCGGTGGGATGTAGATTGACAAGCAAATGACTGTGCGTCCCTCCCATTGTCCTGTGATACCTATATAGCGGCCTAGATCATCCGCCCATATCGAATGGATCATAAAGGGAAAGGAATTTCGCATCATCATACCCACCCCTCGAGAGCCAGTGGTGAAGCCTGCATGTGCTACTAATTTATAGCCCCATCTGTTTAGCGCCTTGCAAGTATTGCCCACCAGATGGGTCTCCTGGAGGGGAACCATATCCGGAGTATGCCTTCTGATGTTTTGTAGTACAACGCAGCACTTGATCTTGTCCCGCAACCCATTTATGTTCCAGCTCAAAAGCTTAAGATTGCAGTTCCCGTGCATGTGTATTCATGTGATCGGAAGCCATCATCTCCTCCCACATAAAGATACTTTTCCGTGCTGACTTAAAACAAACAAAACAAACAACATTCCCCCAATACCAACAACCCCCATCTCTACCCCCCTGCA
Source organism: Lissotriton helveticus (assembly GCF_964261635.1). Taxonomy (NCBI): domain Eukaryota; kingdom Metazoa; phylum Chordata; class Amphibia; order Caudata; family Salamandridae; genus Lissotriton; species Lissotriton helveticus. The sequence continues at coordinate 620,574,421 of NC_136070.1, read as the reverse complement.
CTTTGGGCCTGAAACTACCCATGATTCTAACTTGCAGATTGCCTGTCGTCCAACTTGAAACTAAAGGTAGAAATGTGGGTGTGAGAGAATATGGAATTATTTGATTATAGCCAGCATACACAGTTAAAGGAAAGAGAAGTTCTCTCTACATCGCTGCTAAATGGCGGCTGTTTTTCACTATTATAAGACTATCCGTTTTTTATGTTGATGAGCATTGGGAGCAATGACGGGTAAGGAGAGATGAGCGAACTTCAGGGTGCAAGTGGTGGCTTTAGATATTTGTAAGATGTCAGATGAGGTCCCCTTTCGTTGTTTACCAGCGTAACTAGTACTGACGCATTTATGTTTACGGGTTAGTCCATCTTCGAGGGAGTGACAGCTTTTTATGTCAAGGCTACCGTCGCACTGCGAAGCAGTGGGCGGAGCCGAAGATTTTATGACTTCTACAGTGGGCCTTTAACCCGCCTCTCTCTTCCATTGGTTGGCTTCGTAAATGGAGGCTAGCCATTGGAAGAGATGTGCGTCACTCGGTTCAGGCCCCGGCTTGAGCAGATTCGGGGGCGTGGTTTTTTTTCATTTTTTAATCAGTGACGTCATCCGTCACTCAGCAAAAAAACACGCCCCCGATTCTGAAACTTTCGGAGCTTTGCGGCCGCCATTTTGCTGCTCGGTAAAACCAGGAGAGCAGCGTCTACTGAGGACATGAGGTAACTATCCCTTGTCTTGCCTCTGCAACCCTGTTGTGCCGTTTTTCATGCCCCTGCCCCCTTGTTTGTGCCGTTTTGTGATATATGTATCGGGGTACATGGCTCGTTCTTTTGTACTTGCTGCATTTATTGTTTATTCACATTGAGTCTGACTTACATTTCTGTGTACATTGTTCATTTGTTACAACCTTTGGATGTTTTCCCGAATAACTTATGTACTTTATTTTCAGAGGTGTTTGTTTCTACTATTATCTTTTTATAGTCCGGTTAGTCTTGTTCTTCCCGGTTTTACTCTTCACCTTAACTTATTCACCCACACAATATGGCGCTCACTTTTTCCACTCTTAATCGGCCTGTCTGTTTCTCTGTTCACTTTCCAACCACGCGTCTTAATCAGCAGTGCTCCCGTTTGTATTTTGCTCCACTGATCATTCACCCCAGAGTTACGTCCCGAACACACAGGTAAGCGATTTTGCGCCCCGATCAACTACCGTTCTACCTCGTGATCGGTAAAACTGTTTCCCGTATTTATGTTGACTCTTTTTCTTTAGATGCGTTGAACTTTATTTACAGCGTTTGACCGCTCGGTCATCAACAAGACCCGAAGTGAGATTGTTTAGGGGTTTATTTTCCCGGGTACCTTTTTTCACTTCACTGAATCACGTCCACTGTTGTAGATCGCTCACTTTCGTCGTATGCACCGGTTTGTCACGCCGCATTTAAACACACGTCGGAAATCCTTTACTCTTAACAAACTCCTCATTTTACCTAACACTCTGTATAGATTTCGATCTTCTACACACCTAATTTAGTTTACTGTTGCGGACTTTATTTTACCGAGCACTCAGGCTTTTAACCGCATGGTTCACAATCGTTTACCTAGCTTTATCGCTTCCTATAGAATTTTCATTGATTGTAAGTTGCTCTTGCTCGAAGGATCCGATGTTCTGTTGCTGATTCAAATACATTTATTTATAGGATAATTATCCCCTGGTGAAGAGTCTGTGACTCAAAATGCATTGGGACCACGCATTTAGTGTTTTGGAAATCCTATATGTTCAAATGAAAAGAATATTCATATATGAGAAGCATCGATATGAAGAGTTACATTGATCAATAAAACAAGATCATTGTTCAGAATTCAACATTGTATAAACTCATTTTTGAAATTCCTTTAATTCTAAAAAGAGGTCACTCTTGACCATCCACGGAGTGCCACAGAGGGACACCCAGTATTTACTTGGTGCTGCAATCATTTTGGACTTACTCCCTTAAGGTCAGAGGGGGATACGGGGGCCGCGACCTCTGCTCAAACTGCACGGACCACGTAATTCTATGAGAGACAAGACCTGTTAGACCTGCGTCCACTGATACCAGAGACATGCAGGCCCTCTATGGAGGTACTGTCACTCCGAGACTGTCTGCAATGCTCCTTTAAGGGAAGGAGAGAACCAGCTAGCGAGACTTGTAACAGGAGCTCCAGGGGAGGTTTGCTGAACTGCAGATCGCTCTGCAAGCACAGTATTCAAACCAGGGACCTCCTTGAGGACGAGAAGCTAGACATTCTCTTTCTGACGGAAACCTGGTTGGTGGAGCACTCTGACCCGGTCATTATAGAAGCTATCCCGCCAGACTATAACATTGTCAGAATAGACAGATGTGGGGGAAGGGGAGGTGGGATTGCTATACTGACTAAGGCTCCTCTGGAATGCACTCTAGAACCATTAAAAATTGATAGCTGTGATGCAGGATATTTTAATCTGAAACTGGGACCCCAAAATTCGGTCACTGGTATCCTTGTATATAGACCCCCAGGGGGCCTTAATGAGTTCTCTACTAGCCTGATGGAGGGCGTCGCTCATTTAGCGATGAGGAGGAGCAGACTTCTGGTAGTAGGAGACCTCAACATTCATCTTGAGGATGAGCGTAACAAGGAGGCCATAGATTTAAGACAAGAGATGCAGGCTGTACAACTAGAACTGAAAAATCGCACCCCGACCCACAAGCACGGTCACCTACTGGATCCAGTGTCTGCTAGCTGGGACGGAGTGGTAGCGGACGCTCTGCTTCCTGTCCCTTGGTCAGATCACCACTTAGTTCCCTTTAGCTTACATATCTTAGTGACTGACACACAAAAAGGACAGCCAAAGAGCTATCCCCGTCGCAAATGGAAGCACTTCTCACAAACCAATTTTAGCAAATTGCTACAGGAAGGGGGCCCACCGGGGGGTGGTGACATCGAGAGTGCGAATCACAGGCTTCAGGAGCGCATTTTGTATGCCCTCAACGCAACGGCTCCGTTGCACTCATCCAAGGCTAGTATTAGAGGCAAAAAGTCAGCACCGTGGTTCACGCCTGCTCTGCAAACCGCTAAATCCGAATGCAAAAGATTCGAACGCAGGTGGCAAACAGACTTCGGCCCTCAATTAAAAATAACCTATAGGGAAGCACAAAGGGAGTACCAAACCATGGTGCGGGGAGCCAAAGCCTCCCACTTTAAAAAGCGTATAGGCAGGCTGAAAACTCCTCGAAAGAACTCTTTAAAATCTTCAAAGAGATCTCGCTGGTAGCGAGCCCTAACAATCCAGCTAATGACTCTGTAGCAGAATGCAACAGGGTAGCAGAATACTTCGCAGGAAAAGTCAGGGATATTTACGCTTCCTTCCCTAACAAGCCTGAAAATGGGCTAGACTTTGTAGAACGGACCGATGTTAGAAACCCGGAACATTGTATGGAATATTTTACCGTCCCTTCCCCGAGGTACTAAGTAAAATCTGTCGAGGGATCAAGTCAGGCTCCCCTCGTGATCCAGCCCCTCCTAAAGTATTGGGAGAGAGCCTGGCAACTCTCGAACCCTACATCAGGCATGTATTACAGACATCCTTTGCTTCCCAGACACTTCCGGATGACTGGAAAAAAGCTGTAGTTCTTCCCATAAAAAAGAAACCTAACGTAAGCCATGAAGTGCTTGAGAATCTGAGGCCGATCTCCTTACTGCCATATCTAGCCAAAGTGGCTGAGAAAGTGGCCAACTCCCAACTGATGGCTCACTTAGAAACAGCAAACATCCTCCACCCCTCCCAATCGGGCTTCCGTCGGGTTACTCGACTGAGACTGCCCTTCTGAGAGCGACTGAGACCCTCAGACGTGGGGCTGATGCCGGTCACACCATGGCGCCGGTGATGTTAGACCTAAGCGCAGCGTTTGACACTGTAGCTCATTACATCTTGCTACAGTGTCTAAACCGGGCGGGTGTCACAGGCTCTGCTCTGGGATGGCTGAAATCCTTTCTTACAGGTCGGAGCTTTCAGGTCCAAAGGGGCTCCTTTGGATCTTCAGAGCTAGCGCTTGAACAGGGAGTGCCTCAGGGCTCGGCCCTGAGCACTACCCTATTTAATCTTTACTTGGTCCCTCTAGCCGAGGTGGTGCAGGCGTATGGAGTGGAGCTAGTCTCCTACCCTGATGACACCCAACTGTTAATCTCCCTATCCCAAGCACCATCATCAGCGGCGTCCAACTTCAAGGCCTGTATGCAGGCTCTGGCCACATGGATGAACTCGCACTGCCTAAAATTAAACGGTTCTAAAACCGAGGTACTGGTGGTTGGAGGCACCAGCCTCAACTGGACTGCGGACTGGTGGCCAACGTGTCTGGGTCCTACCCCCGCCCCTTGTAAGGAGGCGAAGAACCTGGGGATATGGGTTGACCCCACTCTTTCCTACGAGGGCCACATTCGTCGTCTCGTGGGCAAGTGTTTTGGGGTGCTTAAAACACTCAATCAAACCTTGGATCTACTACCCCTTGAAGCTAGAAGTACTTTAACTCAGGCACTTGTGACGTCCCATTTAGACTATGGGAACGTCTTATTTCTGGGCGCTACCGAAAAAAAGTTTGGGACGCTTACACGTTCTTCAAAACTCGGCAGCTCGCCTAGTGCTGAGACTTCCGAAAAGAGCTGCGTCTAAAACTGCTCTGGCGGCCCTACACTGGCTACCAGTAAAAAAGAGAGTTATGTACAAAGCTCTCCTCATATGTCAACGGATATTATGGCAGAACTCCCCCGCCTATCTCCAAGACCTAATACAAAGATACGAGCCAACAAGAGCCCTTCGCTCTGTAGGCACGGGCCAGGTGACGTCCCCCGTGTAAGAATGTAAATGTAAATATAAATGTAGTATACTTGTAAAGCGCACAGCTGCCCCAGCAACGGGGCGTCCCGGCGCTGTATAACTCTGGGGAACCCGTCCTGGCTTTCCCTGTGGGATGGTCCCTTGCTGGGAGTCCCCAAGGTGGAGCCAGGCATCCCCGGAATTGGTGGGGCCGTTGTGGAGATTAGGCAAGCTAATGCCCAGAGTTGCCGAGTGGAACCCCTGATTAGAGTAAGCACCGAAGCGAGAATTATCGAGTCCGCTGACCAAGGTCCACGATCCTGCCGCGTCGGGAATTGAACCCTGGTCCCAGGCTGACTTCTGCTCTCAGGCCTGCCGCCTCTAACCAGTGAGCCACACTACTCCACTACCTGAAGCCAAACTTGGGAGCAAATCCTTTAGAGTCCTAGCAGCTCAAAATTGGAACAAACTTCCGCCGTGCCTCAGACTGGAGAAATCTGAGGTCAAGTTCAGAGGTCTATTAAAAACTTACCTCTACAGCTCATAAGCTCGGGGCCTGATGGAATGTCTCCTCTTAGCTGGGGCCTCCTATCTCTTTCTCTCCATAGCGCGGGGACACGCCGGGATGGCGCCACCATGCGCTCTATAAACTACTTTATTATTATTATTATACCTCGTGTGCACCCAAGAAGTATAACTTGAAAAACTTGCAAATTACTTCCGGTTTACCAGTGTACCTCACTATTGTCATGTTTTGATTGTTGTCCAACATTTTTTTTCACATCCATCTATGGCTGTTAAAAGGTCTTTTCAACAAAGAAAAGAGAAGGAGCAGAGGGGCAGAGCAGAGGGCCTCATCTGAAAAGTGTGATAACTCCCCAGCAGACATCTGTGGAAAAATTAACCTATTGGGTAGCCTGCAGTGGTAATGATGACAAAAACAATAAATAGAGCTGAAGGGGATCAAGTGAAAAAGAAAGAATTAGAAGTCCCAAAGTTGTACCTCAGTTCCCCAGGACAGCCAGGGGACATTCAAACAAGATTCTGGTAAATACCAGTGTGCTAGTTCACCATGAGGGTGGCAGTCGACAAAGTGGATGGAGAATGCTACAGGGTCGATGCCAGCAATGAAGTCCCTCTGAACAAAACCGGTAAGCTGTGAGGGCAGCAATTTCCTCAAAGCGTCATTGGTAGGATGCCAGCGGCAGGCAAATTAACCTGATATGGCACACTGACGTGCAGTCCAAAGAGCTTGTGAAATTGACAGGCGACTGAAAAACGGAGCTGTCATATTGGTTAAGGCAGAGGCAGCGTGTGAGACTGAAAAAAGACTAATAACATGCCCCAATAGGCTCTGTCTGTGTGTGGCTCTGTCTGTGTGTGGCTGGCTCTGTCTGTGTGTGGCTCTGTCTGTGTGTGGCTCGGTCTGTGTGTGGCTCTGTCTGTGTGTGGCTCTGTCTGTGTGTGTGTGGCTCTGTCTGTGTGTGGCTCCGTCTATGTGTGTGTGGCTCTGTCTGTGTGTGTGTGGCTCTGTCTGTGTGTGTGTGGCTCTATCTGTGTGTGTGTGGCTCTATCTGTGTGTGTGTGGCTCTGTCTGTGTGTGTGTGGCTCTGTGTGTGTGTGGCTCTGTCTGTGTGTGTGGCTCTGTCTGTGTGTGTGTGTGGCTCTGTCTGTGTGTGTGTGGCTCTGTCTGTGTGTGTGTGGCTCTGTCTGTGTGTGTGTCTCTGTGTGTGTGTGGCTCTGTCTGTGTGTGTGTGGCACTTTGTGTGTATGTGTGGCGCTGTGTGTGTGTGTGGCGCTCTGTGTGTGTGTGGTGCTCTGTATGTGTGTGTGGCGCTCTGTGTCTGTGTGGCGCTCTGTGTGTGTGTGTAGCGCTCTGTGTGTGTGTGGCTCTGTGTGTGTGTAGCTCTGTGTGTGGCTGTGTGTGTGGCTCTGTGTGGATAGCTTTTTTTGTAGGTGGCTCTATGTGTGGGTGGCTCTGTCCGTGTGAGAGTGGCTCTGTGTTAGTGGCTCTATGTGATTGACTGTGTGGGTGGCTCTGTGTGGGTGGCTCTGTATGTGTGTGTGGGTGGCTTTGTGTGTGTGGCTCTGTGTGGGTGTAAATGCAATAGGTCACGCATTTGCGAGCGATTAAGCTATTGGCAATGTAAATGCCAATGCCATTTATTTATGATTGAAAAAAAAAATGACATTAGCAATGCCAATAGCTCTACCTTTAATAATGCCGAGACCATTGCATTGCAAATGCTTGTTGTTTTTGTCGCGCAGAATGTCAGCGCTCAAAGGGATATATAAGGGGACCCGCTAGTGCGGTTTGTACCTTTGTACAGAGGTAAAAGCGGCTGCCCGGCACTTTCGGAGATTTAACATCCCGGTAAGCGTTACGATAGGTGTCATGTTAAGGAATGTTTATTTGGGGGTTTCGAGTGTAGTTGCTAATGCGGTCATACATCGGTGAAGTTTATTTTGTTTAAATAACCTTCCCTTTCCTACGGTACTACGAGCGGAGTGTTGTAAGCAGGGTTTCTGATTTTCGGTTCCATCAGAGCCATATTTGTTAAATCTTTGAGTATATATCGCAAACGCGGAGGCAGCCTATGAATGGGAAGTCACTTGATATGTAGTAAGCTGTTAGTTTGTTTATTAAGTTTGGCGGATGGTGTGATATTAAAATGTTTGCATGAGTTTTTTTTAAATAAAGCAGTTGATAGCAAGCTGACTTAGCTATATTATATGCTTTTCCAGATATCGAATTCCAGGATTAAAAGGAAAGAAACGCTGATCGCATCTAAATTACAGAATTATTTCCCTGTTCCAATTTAAGCTAAGTTAAGGTAAATATGACAGGTCTTAAGGGCAGCTCAGTAAGGAAATATAGCGGATTCAATGGAGAGCTTTACAGTCAACAATATATGTACTGCCTTCTTACCCCGCAGATTTTATTCAGGGCATCATTTCTTGACCCATGTTTTGCTTGAAATCAGATCAGTGATCTTGAAAGGTATGTGCAAAGAGAAGGGCAATGAACAAGCAGAGCAACTCTTGACAGAAGTGAGAGTTAATTACAAAAATATTTTTACTTTTGACTAACAGGGTACCTTACCAGGATCCTGTAGAGACCATTATGTGTTGTTGACTCGAATTCTGAGTGTGTGAGGTATGTGTAGAATATATACCTTGCTCTGATAACTATTCAGGTGACTCTAGAACCAGCACATTTAAAGCAATATATCTGTGGGCCAATTTGTGTCTCTATCAGATGTTCAAAGGGAACTTTTAAGCTGCGACTGAACAACCGGTTGAATATACAGGAGGAGATAGTGATTGAAGCCCCCCTGTTACTGAATCCACTTGAGGATATCTCTGGTGGGTCTTTATTAAGTTTGCCTTAGGGGAATTGGGTGAGAATGGCCTGTTATATAAACTCAGTCATCCATTACTCTACGGATAAGGGGAGGAGACTTGACATATATGACCCTGACATATATATATATTGTTGTTCTATTATGTGTCATATCCATACAGATATATATAATTTTTTTCTATATAGATGTTAGTATTTCCGGACACGCTTTTATGGAAGCCTGAAGAAGGTGGTTTCGACCAGTTACTGCCACCGAAACGCGTTGCTTTTGGTCGTTTTATTAATTTGTCATATTTTCTATGTGATGTTATTTTACATGCTTGTGCGCATATAATATGCTTTTTACCTGTGACTTGGAAATCAATGTTGATTAAATCAGACAACTGCGAGAAAGTTATTTGTTAAATGTGCTTTACAGCAAGGGTAAAAAAAAATTAAAATATGTGATTGTATTTACTATATGAATATGGATTTGTGATTCAATGCTTTGTACTGATATGTTTTTTATACACAAAAAACTGATTTTATTGGGCATTTATTTAGTAAATAAAACATTTATATACTATGGTTTGTACGAGTGAAGTATGAGAGAGACTTGAGGATGTTGGTATGCTATTGAGGAATCCCAAAGGGAATTTTCTTTGACTTGGTGTGAGAGAGTCACTACATCCCTCCTCCTTACCTTCCAAAAAACAGATAGTTTCTCTTCTGCTCCTCAAGATGGTGGGTTCTAATAACTATGCGTCTCCAAACTCTGTTGAGCCCCTTAAGATAGTGTCCACCCCAGTGTCCTGATACCTGAGGCCCTTGCCAGTGCTGAGAGCCATTGAGTTGCACAGGAAGGTTCGGTGCTCCCCAGTCTGTCGGTGATTTTGCGTCCAGAGAAGCACACTATTACTTTTAAAGATAAAGTCAGATACCTGTAGAAAACGGCACAAAAGCATCATTCTTTTTAAAGTCTCCGTTGTCATCAAGGAAATGTTTGGGGTCAAAACATTCTGGCCTTCCAAACTTATGTTGGTCATGTAGCACGGTGGACAGTACTGGGATAACATCCATGCCCTGTGTGAAGACATGAGCAGAATATTAAGCCTGTGCGGTTTGTCACATATCATACTAACATCATTGGAAACAGAATATTTGCAGGTAGCTGCACTGAGGAAAGGTGAATAAAGTTTGACATTTTACATTTTTAATTGACAACATGACCAAATGTAGAAAACAGTGCAGTAAATTGCAAGGGTTAAGGTAAGAACAATCATAAAATGATCCAAACACAATTTATATCCAGCATTTCTCAATCAAAGAAGGGCAACTAAGAATGCATGATATATTCTTCATGCAAGGCAGTGTAGGCGCCATGCAGAACAACTTGTGGGTGGTCAAAGTGAGGTTGTGTTATTGATTTTTAACTGGTCTACTTAATTTCCCTCCTGCCAGTCTCTGAACACCCAGAGGGCCAGTTCTAGGACGAGGTGGTCAGACAAGCATCTCCCTAAAGTTCCATTGGCAGAGGTTAACAGCTTAATATTGCATTTAACAAAGTTTGCTCCCGCGCTCATGCAGGTGTGTTTAATGCACCTTTGCCTAGGACGGCAAAACTGTATGCACGGGCCCTGTCCTTACATTTCCTCTTTCTGATTCCAGTGCAGGTGCAACAGGGCAGTATAGAATTCAACTGAATAGGAAGAAACACTACTACCCATAAGATTTCAGTGTAGGCTTCCGTAAGTATCATCCTTCTAAGGGAAGTAAGATTAAGGTCTGTTGCAAAAGTACTGTTGATGTGTGAACCCTCTTTAGTAATCTTACAAATACTGGCTCATATAAGTTTTAGTGTGAGTATTAACTTACTCCACTTCACTTTATCCTGCAGGCCGCTGCTACCTCTAAACACCAGATCACTTCATCGACTTAAGACCTGTGTTACTGTGCAGCTTTCATGAATCACTTTTTGAAAGGGATCTTCAGGTTCCTCGACCATTGAACTTGATCAAAGTAGTTGCAAGGGTCATAACAATAGTCGGATGTTTTTTAAATGCACTCACACAGTGGTATCCAATGCCATTTATATAAAAGTACACCATAATCAGAGGCCGTCCTATAGCACACTTTCCAACTCACACTGTGCCACCCTGTGCCACATAACATTGGCTCCAATAACACAGTCTCTCGGTGAGGAGCTGATATCACACAGTGTACAAACAATTAGCTGCAAAACCCCTCCCAAAAAGAGCAGGTTTACAGCAAAATTGTTTAGAAGTTCAACGCAGCCAATGTTCATTATGGTGTGTGATATCTCCCCAGGACACGACGGCAGTCTGAGAAGGTTTGTTTTTTGGTGCTGGAGGGTGTAGCCTATCAATATAATGTGTACTAGGACCCTGGTGGTACAAGGAAGACTCTGAGACAGGAAATATGTAAGATATGGAGGCGGTGGTTGGATGTGGTTTAGGAAGTAGGACATAATGGTCACTTGTAAGTAAGTAAACTTTTATTGTTTTAGGTTAATTAAAACCATTACAAAAAATATACATTGAAAGCACGTGTCCTCAGGTGTAAGTTAAAAGAAGAGTTTAAAAACAGAAAACTTTAGTTGTAAAAGTAGTAGTGATAAAAACAGTGAAATATGGGAGGTTAACATTGTTCATTGCATCTTATCTTGGCCATGGTTCCTTAAATCTGTTCGGGGGCGAATTCATGGCTTGTTAGTTTCAGCTCCACTAGTTTCAGGAATTTCACCAACTTCCCATTTAGTGGCGGAAGCCCTGGATCAAAACAAGCGAGAACTGCTTGTCTGCATGTGCGAATTCTTTGTTCATTAAAAGCAGTTTTTAGCAGGGCTGCTCTTTCCTCTTTCAGCCCCGGGCAGGTGCATAGCAGATGTTCAAAACTTTTGTTCCCTGCGCCGCACAGCCTACATTTTATCCCACAGTTCCTTCTCAGCCAGGGTTGTAGATGTGGTATGGATGGTAGGATTACTAACCTATGTTTTAAGAAGGCTTCTTTAGTTTTCCTGCCGTACCCCAGACCAAAATAAGCTTGTAGCCCCGGTGATTTATATGTGCACAGAGTCATCCAGGCGTGACGCCTGTGGGAAAAGGTGTCTTTATCTTCCACATGCGAGTGTCTTTTTATGCTCTTGTTTACTACATGTTTGAATTGCGCGTGCGGTAGTGGAGTATCCCATAAGATTTGTTGTTGTTCCTGTGTCTCTGCAGAATCCCGTTTGGCTAGATGGAATTAAGTTGCGGTTTGTTGCCCATTTGCGCAGCTGGTTCAGTAAGAGCCCCGCGAAGTATTTAGCCTCAATATCCAAAAGTGCTATCAGGCGGTAGTCTTTTGGTAATGTCCTGTCCCCCGCCTTATATATAGGTGAGATGGTTGAGCCCCTCCATGAGGCAGGAAGGCACCCCGAATGGCTGACAGACGTGTAGAGGAGGGTCAGCGTTTCTGCCCAGTATTCCAGCTCAAGTTTAAAGAGGGCCGGAGGAAATCCGTTTGGCCCTGCTGCGCCGTCTTTTCTTCCTTTGGAGATTAATTTCCTGAGTAAAGTCGCAGTAGTTACAAGTTTGAATTCTTCACATGATGTTGTTATTTGTGGAGGTTGGCCCTCTAATGCAACATGGGGCTTACTTGTTATAGCAACCTGTTGGTTAAAGTGTGTGTCTAAGAAGGATTCCCATGAGGATTTAGTTATGTGGGATGTTATTCCACTGTTTTCCGGATTTAACATTTTGTTTATTGTGGACCAGAACTGGGCGCTGTTGTTTCCCTTAGAGTCGTAGTGAAGTCTGGCCCAGAAGTCGTCTTCGTTGGATCTTTTGACTGCCCATTTCAGTTTTTTTAGGTCTGCCCGGTGCTTGTGAAGCTGTGCAAGAAGAACACCGTCCCCCGGGCTTTTTCTCAACAATCTTAGGGATTTATTGATTGCTTTTTTGTGGATTTTCAAGGCTAATTTCTGGGTGCTTGAGGCATTCCTTGTGACACCAGAGCCAGAAGATGGAAAATGCCGAACAATTGTTGAGTATTTGTTTGCGAAGATGGCCGTGAATTTTTCCCATCCTGCTACTGGGTTGCCGGAAGGATAGTTTAAGCTGTTTAGTTGAGATTTTGCTGCTTGAAGTACCTCCACCGTGTTTGCGAGGTTTTGATTCGTTTAAGGATTATGGTATAACTGGCATGTGGTCCTGTTGGGTTTGAAAGAATTTGGTCCGGAAGGGCACAAAAAGAGACTTCTTGGGGGCGATGGTCGCTATCTCCCTTGTCCCCTAGTTTGAAGCCCAGTACATGATGAAAAAGTGGAAGAGAGACTAACGTGTAGTCTATTGTAGAGGTTGCGTTGCCTGAGTTGAACAAGGCCACAGATGGAGAATCTTCAGGAAATCTTCCTTTTAGAACCCTCAGGCCGGTATGTTCCAAGTCTTCTAGCAGCTCCTTTGCAAGCTTGGAGATTTTACCTTGGCTGCTGAATGATTGGATTGGAATATTCCAGTGATAAGACTGGGCCTGTATGTCACTGTCTAGGGATGACCCTAAGATACATTGATTGAGTCTCCAGAAATAATTAAATTGGGAGAGGTTTGCATAGTCATAACGTAATATAGGTGGTCCATTAGGCGTTTCACCTCTTGTTTCTTCTTCCTTGGATTAATGTAGGTGTTAATCAACTGAACCTCTTTCTTCTTACCCCCAAAATTTAATGTGATCCCAACTGTGTTGATAGCCGGAGAGTTGATGGTGAGGGCCTGCACATTGCCAACAGTTGAGATTTTGATGTAGGTTGCTAGGCCGCCTGCCAGCCACCCGAATTTGCTTTTCCTTGTGGCTGGGGAGTGGTAGCAGGTGTAGCCCTCTATGTGAACAAGCTCCTCCAGCCATGTTTCCTGGAGGAGGATGATGTCGAATGCTTTCACGTATTGTAGGAAATCAGAGTCTGCTGCTTTGTTGTTGAGCCCGTTTAGATTCCATGAGCATAATTCAAGGTGTGGCGCGGCCGAGCACAGGCCTGATTCCGTTAAGTTTCCTTGTCAATGAGGATTACTTGGTGTATTGCTTATTCTGAAGAGCCGGTGTTCGATCGTGCTGTACGAGTTGGCGATCATTGAGCTGTTTTTGGTCAGCGTCGCCTGAGCGGTTGTGGGAGATCGACCCAGTGCACCCCTCAGCACCGACCTAGTCTTCGAAGTTGTTGTAGGTAATAGCTGCTTAGGTCTCTCGAGCAAGGACAGCGGATATCCTATGTTGTGGTATACCGCAGATTTGATCCCCCATGTTTTAAGGACATTTTCCTCTTTTAAGATTTTATTTGCAATTTCGGAAGAAATCCATGTTGCTTTTGTCGCTTCGTTACCGTATGTCCTATCAGTTTTTATGAATTCTATAGAGAGAAGGTCAGCTGAGGATAGGTCGTTTAACGCTGGTATGGTGCTAAGTAACCGTAATAAGTTCCTTCTATTCAGTATGTCGAATGGGCCCTTAGATTCGTACTCTGGAGTGAAGAGGATAATAGTAGAGTTCCTGTTTAAATCATTCGACTGTGCTGTTGGCAGGTGGGTAAGGACTTGGGTTCTTAAGTTGCTGTTGTCGGACTGAGGTACGATTCCTATGAGAGTGTCCCCGGAGGAGAGATTTATGGAAGCGGGAGCAGATGGAGCTGTAGGGACACTCACTATGGTGGAATATAGCTGATTTTGGGGGCACGGGAGCCCTATTCTCCTCTGTTCTTGAGCTCGGGATCTTTCACAGTGGGTGATAATAGAAACTTCCCGTGCCGAGTCCATTCTGTGCTTAGGCTGTAGCCCCCTTGGTTCGAATATTGATGATGGTTTGGCGGGGCTAGCGTTGTTCTCTTTATCAGGGCCACGGTTTTCCTTCGTGCTTTGGTTTCCAATGTCCCTGCCGGACCGAGCCCTCCCATCCGTCTGCGTAGATGCCCCTGTGAGTGCTACTGGGTGTACTCCGTTTGGGGAGGATCTGTGCCCCGTGGAGGTTAGTTCTCCACTGGCAGTGTTTACTGTAATTGGGCCCAGGTCTTGCTGCTCCTGTCTTTTTCCTGACTTAAAAAGTGGGTAAACTTCTGGCATGCTTGTGGTTGTTCGTTTTTTGCGGCCTTTCCTCTTTTGCTGCCGCCGCCCTTTCGTGTTCAGGGGCGGCGTGTTAACCTTCGGAGGTGAAGAGGAGCATGTTGTCAGATGGCCCGATGGCGACATCTGACAGCCCAACGGCGGCACCAGTGCAGCCTTGTCTGCTGTGCTGCCTATAATAGGTCCTCCTGTTGGTGGTACGAGGAAGGCTGTTTCGCCGGGATTAATGAGCTGGGGCCTTGAGTTGGGCCCTTTTGGCAACCCTTCTATCAGAGAGGATACTATTTCTGAAAGTGCTGCCAGTTTGTCTATGATAGGCCCGCAGCTGCATACCAGCTTTGCGTCTTGCTAGGCTCTGCTGATTAGAGAGTTTAGTTGGCCGCGTTTCTCATCTATCCGCCCAACAAAGACAGCCAAGGGGTCAAGTAAAGTCAGCTGCAGATCCCTTTTGTCAGATTGGAAGTGGAGAGTGTCTACAGTCCGCTGCATGGTGTTTAGAAGAATGTCCTACGTGTTTGACACGTCTGATGCTTGAGTCCTGGGTAGGGAAATTTTTGGGGTTGTCCGTTTGTTGGGTGTTGAAGACATAGAAGAATTCGGTAAGGCGGTTGAATTTGAAAAAATACCCTCCCGGTCAGAGCCCCTTTTAGTAGGCTGGATTTTGTTGATTGATTCCTCTGTAGGCGAGGATGGGTTAGCCAGCGTGGTCGGAATGTATGAAGCAACTAGTTCTGCTCACTCCTGTGAACCCAAATAGGTTAAGTTGGCGGGCCGTCGCTCCCAAGGTTTGATATCTTTCCCACGTCCTCCTTACGATGGTCATCGGAGCTCCGGTCTTTTGCCATTTCTTCCGTTGGCTTTGGGTGAGATTTAAAGCTGTCCAGTTGGTCCTGAAGGCTTTTATCAGTAATCCGTGAGTTGTTTAGGTTGTCTGGGTTATCGCTGCTTAGGGGTTCTTACCATTGAGAGAAGTCCTTGCCGCTGCAGGTAGTGAGGTTGTGCAAAGAATGCTCTGGTTTCTGACTACTTACAGATGAGGGTAAGGTTGTTGGTATCGGTGGGGAGTTGGTGTATGTAAGAGAGGAAGATAGATGTGGGACTGGGGTGAGCCCCCTGTCGCCTGACCGTGGGGCTGGTGGGCTGCAAAAGGCCTTGGTTGTTAGCTCACCTTCACCCATGGGCCCTATTATCCCCTCTACAGGTGGCCCTGATGCAGGTAAGCCATCTGCTGTGGAAGAGCGGTTCGTGGTTCCGCTTACTTAGCCCAAGGATTGGTCTTTTTGCAGTTCACAGGGGATAGTGGAAGAAGTGAGTCCTGGAGGCCCAGGATTTTTCCACTGGACGAAAAGATAGTGGAGAGTGGATCCTTCAAGAAGTTCAATTTTGATGTTATTTTTGGTTGTCGAAGGTTGGGGCGAGAAATCGCAGCTGATGGGGCTTGGTCGCTGGATTCTCCGATTTCTCCTAGAGATGAATCCCAACACCCGCTGGCTTCATTTGCGTTTTCCTTTTTGTTGACGGTTGCTGCGGCGTCCTGCTTTGCCTTTCGCTTGGTTTTGGGCTTGTTTTCGAGGTGGACCCTTTTCTTGCCTGACCTCATGCTGAAATTATGCCAAAAATGCCAAAAAGTTGGCCAAATAAATTAAGAAAAGTGCTTGGGTATGCAGTCTTTGCCCCAAAAAACGTGTTCAGTGGCTGGAGTCCCGGAAGCGAGGTGCGGGTGAAAGGGACGCAGTCTCGCAATGCACCAGTCTCTAGGTAACACCTCTCCCCCTGTCCTCAAGCCCCAAGCCTCAGGGCCTCTGGCCCTCTCTCTTTAGGTCTTCCGATCCACTGTGCTCCACTCCGCTCAATCGGCTCAGTTGGACCAGCACCTTTTTTTTCCTTTTTTTTCCTCCCTTCCTTCTTTTCTTCTCCCCACTCCTTCCTCGGGGTGCTGCCGCTCCCTTTCCACAGGCTCTCTGCTCACCGCGGGGCTGCAGACAAGCTGACTGGGCTGAACTCGCTTGCTAGGACGAAAAGATAGTGGAGAGTGTATCCTTCAAGAAGTTACATTTTGATGTTATTTTTGGTTGTCGAAGGTTGGGGCGAGAAATCGCAGCTGATGGGGCTTGGTCGCTGGATCCTCCGATTTCTCCTAGAGATGAATTCCAACACCCGCTGGCTTCATTTGCGTTTTCCTTTTTGTTGACGGTTGCTGCGGCGTCCTGCTTTGCCTTTCGCTTGGTTTTGGGCTTGTTTTCGAGGTGGACCCTTTTCTTGCCTGACCTCATGCTGAAATTATGCCAAAAATGCCAAGAAGTTGGCCAAATAAATTAAGAAAAGTGCTTGGGTATGCAGTCTTTGCCCCAAAAAACTTGTTCAGTGACTGGAGTCCCAGAAGCGAGGTGCAGGTGAAAAAGACACAGTCTCGCAATGCACCAGTCTCTAGGTAACACCTCCCCCCCTGTCCTCAAGCCTAAAGCCTCAGGGCCTCTGGCCCTCTCTCTTTAGGTCTTCTGATCCACTCTGCTCCACTCCACTCAATTGGCTCAGTTGGACCAGCACCTTTTTTTTCCTTTTTTTCCCTCCCTTCCTTCTTTTCTTCTCCCCACTCCTTCCTCGTGGTGCTGCCGCTCCCTTTCCGCAGGCTCTCTGTTCACCGCGGGGCTGCAGACATGCTGACTGGGCTGAACACGCTTGCTAGTACGGCCAGCTTGCCGACTGGTTCGACTATTGAGTTATTGTCCGATGTAGCTGTTGAAGCTGTTGAAGCTGCTACGGCTATTAGCTGTTAGCTATTGACAGTTTTGAGCGGCAGAGGGGCAGTGATGTGGTGAGAGCAGGGAGCGACCCTCAGACCAAAAGCCTATGCATTTGCCAGTGGTGGCTGGCGTTTGGTGTTGCTCTGGTGGATCTAGTGGCTCGGCTCAGGTGCATCTAGTGGCTCTGCTGCTGCGGGGTCGCGAGTAGGAGGTCGCGGCGGGGGTCATGGTGGCTCACCTTTCAATGCCTCGCCGATGCCGCTGGTGCCTCCGCCACCACTCCTCCACCTCCGCTCTGTTC